>NC_047106.1:20248270-21665770 GCF_902500255.1 Thalassophryne amazonica
GAGGAAATGGCGGAATGATTTGGGCTTTGTTCCATCAGAATTTTTTCAGAAACTGTTAGAGACAGGCAGCTGGAAACCATTCGGAAAATTCACATGGCTTTTGGTGAAAATTTTAATGGGCTTCACAGAGATTAAGGAGTGTTACTACCGCTTTAAGGACGGCCCACAATGGCGCATGCCGCGCTCCGAGCCACGATCGACAGGCAGAAACGACCATTTCATTTCTAAACGGATTGCTGTATGGATCCGGGACCATCATGTGCAATTTCTCTGGTTATCACAAGAGCTGGACATCAGCCATTTTCCGGCAGATTGCACTTTTAACAAGAGATTTTGTCATGGAAAGCTGCGCGGAGGCTTTGTGCATCACGACGGATTCGCTGATGGAGCGAGACAAAGAACACCTCCGTTTTGCAGTGTCAGAGGACAATTTGGGACATGGCCAGCTCTCCACAATTTCTCTTATACTCACTCTACTGGTAAGCCACTGAAAGCCGAGATAGGCACAATTTCAGGATATAAAACAAATTTCCTCAAAAGTACTCTCTTCCCAGTAGGATCTAGGATTGGTCCACCTGATCCCTCTCTTTGCTTATATCCCTTTACAGTCACTGATATATTTAAATGTTTGGGTATTCAAGTGACACCACAGTTTTCTGGTCTTTTTAAACACAATTATTTATCTCTGTTTGAACAAACAAAACAGAACTTGGATGGGTGGACTAACCTTCCAATCTCTCTGGCAGGGAGGATTAACATTATAAAAATGAATGTGTTGCCAGAGTTTTTATTTCTGTTTCATTGTATACCATATTTCATTACCAAAGCATTCTTCTCTAAACTAGATAACTTAATCTCACAATTCATTTGGAACAAAAAGACCCCCGTATTAAAAAAATCATTTTTACAAAGACCTAAAGTGCTCGGGGGGATGGGTCTTCCTAGCTTCAGATTTTATTATTGGTCTTGTAATTTACGAATTATGTCTTTGTGGTGTAATGCTGAGGAGGTTGATTGGGTCAAGATAGAGGAGATGTCTACTCCACCATCTTTACAGGCAATTCTTTATGCTTCTGTTAAAGCGACCATCCCCAAAATTAAGAATCTTGTAGTTTCCCATTCAATAAAAATTCTCCACCAAATCAGAAAACATTTCAAGTGGAAAGACATTTCACTGTTGGCTCCGATCATGCGTAATCATGAATTTACTCCAGCTCTGCCAGGAGTCTCCTTCAGTCAGTGGATTAAGGCTGGTATAAATTCTATACGAGATCTGTTTATTCAAAATATCTTTGCCACATTTAAATCAGCTTTGTGAAAAATATAAAATACCGAAAACAGATTTTTTCAAATACTTACAAATTTGTAGTTTTGTGAAATCAGTGTTCCCATCTTTCCCATATCAGCCTTCTGAGTACGAATTGAATACAGTATTCCCGAAAGAACCTTTGAAAAAAGGTTCAATTTCAAAAATATGTAACATGTTGTTCGATATTGAAAATATGCCCACATCGGACCATTTAAAGGAAAAGTGGCAACAAGACATTGGAATTGCTATCACTGGCTCTCAGTGGACCAAGGCTCAAGACAACATCCACTCGTCCTCAATCTGCGCCCGACATGGCCTGATTCAATTCAAGATTCTACACAGGTTACACTACTCCAAGATGCGACTTTCCAAACTGTTTCCTGGTGTAAATGCAACATGTGATCGTTGTGGACAAGATCAAGCTTCACTTGCTCATACCTTTTGGGGATGTCCAAATATATCCACATTTTGGATAAAAATATTTACTATGTTGTCAGAAATCTGTCAAATACAAATGTCTAGATCCTGTACTAGCGCTGTTTGGTGTACCCTCACCCACTCTTGGTCTTTTGAATAAACACAAAACACTTATCAAATTTATAACTTTGCTGGCCAGAAGGCTAATTCTATTAAACTGGAAACAAAAGAATCCTCCAACCTATTACAATCTACTATTGGATGTTATGAAACATATTCAATTAGAAAGGATCAAGTTTGAGCTAAGAGGGAAACTAAACACTTTTCACTTAATTTGGGATCCTTTTCTGAAATATTTTGAAAAAAATCAGGGGAAATCTTAGTGCAAGAAAACATAAGATAAGTAAGTAAGTAAGCTTTATTTATAAAGCGCCTTTCACAGACCAGGGTCACAAAGCGCTGCACATGGCATACAAAAATAATCTAAAAATAACATACGAAAACAATAAAATACAATATTAGGCTAAAAAGCTAACTTAAAGAAATGCCTCTTTAGTTGCCTTCTAAAAGTATCTATACAATCCAGAGAACGAAGGGCACAGGGAAGCTCATTCCAGAGGCTAGGCGCCACCGCTTTAAAAGATCTGTCCCCGCGAGTTTTAAAAGGGGTCAGAGGAACCATCAACAGGTTCTGATTGGACGACCTGAGGCTCCTGGAGGAAGCACAAGGCTGGATCAGGTCCCTGATGTACTCCGGTGCCTGTCCATGCAGAGCTCTAAAAGTCAATACCAGGATTTTGTAATGAATCCTGTAGGAGACAGGCAGCCAATGCAAAGTATTAAGAATAGGAGTAATATGGTCCCTCCTGCGGGTGTGGATAAGCAGGTGCGCAGCAGAATTTTGCACAACCTGCAGGCGGACCAACTCCTTCTTATTCAGACAGGTGAAGAGACTTACAATAATCCAAATGCGATGAGACGAATGCATGAACAATCATCTCAAGCTCTTTTAAAGTCACCATCTTACGGAGCTTAGAGATGTTCCGAATTTGGAAAAAATAGTTCTTAACCATGTAATTTGTGTGCTGCTCCAAAGACATCCCTCCATCCAAAATGACACCCAGGTTACGCAGGCTGCTTTTGACCGTGCAGCTTAAGCTACCGAGATGCTGCTTAATTCCAGGTACAGCACTATCTGGTGCTACAATCAGAGTATCAGTCTTATTGGAGTTTAACTGCAGACTGTTCTCAGTGAGCCATTCCTTAATTTTGGCCAAACAATTTGTGAGAGAGCAGAGTTTCTGTGGCTCAGTTGTCTTAAAAGAGCAGTACAGCTGCAGATCATCGGCATACAAATGATAGGACACATCACTGAACTGCTGGATCAGCTTGCTGAGAGGAAGGAGATACGAGAACAAACAGGTCCCAAGACCGATCCCTGTGGCACACCCCACAGAAGATCTGCAGATTCCGACACTGCATTGCCCACCGTCACACTAAAAGTTCTACCAGTCAGGTAAGAGGTAAACCACTCTAAAACACAACCTGACATTCCAACCAAATCCCGCAATCTATCAGAATGCCATGGTCAACGGTATCAAACGCCGAAGATCGATAAGCGGATTCCATAAAGGCATCGATATCGATAACTCTTATCAATACCCATCCCTAGCTAGGAGCAATCAACAGGAGGAACCCAAGTGTGGAAAAACATTGGGAACCAGCCCGTGATGAAAGAGCGTGTTTGTAGTGATCACTTCACCAAAGGTATGTTTTCTATCACAAATGTTGTAGTTTCATATAATTAATTTCATTTGAAGTTAATACTGCGCATCATTCGTTAACATGTACCCTTTCAGTGTACAGATTAGGGGTGCACGATATATCATTTGAACATCGTCATCGTAGTGTTCACGTCTGCTATTGTGACATGTAGGACTTGCGATGTGGCATAATTACATTAAGCAGCCACGTTTACATTGCCGAGTGATAATGGTAACAATATTGTTTAATTTTTCCTGACTAACCAGCAAAACATGTTGATGATGTTGAATTTACTCAAATAAAAGCTCCTGGTAATTGTGAGTCTGTGACATCCACGTTCTCCCTTGTGGTGCTGCACACATCAGTCATGTTGTCATCTGGATGGTAGGTGGCTATATCACAACTTGTTTTCAGTGGACAAAAATTATACTTGTTGAAAACTGGTCCTATGGTGGATAAATCTGAAAATGCTGGATTTGCGTCTCCGTGCGGACAACCAATATGGAGCGTTCCTGAAATGATGTCTTAGCCCTGCCCCTGTAACCATTGTAACCCTGTCATCATTCAGGAGTAGTGCGAACCAGATCTCACTCACTCATCTTCAACCACTTACTCCAATTAAGGGATGTGGGGAGCTGGAGCCTATCCCAGCAGTCATAGAGAGTGAGGTGGGGTACACCCTGGACAGGACGCCAGTCTGTCGCAGGGCCACATATAGACAAACAAACACATTCACGCCCGCACACACACCTACGGACAATTTAAAGTTTCCGATCCACCTGTACGTCTGGACATGGGAGGAAGCCGGAGCACCCGGAGGGAACACATGCAAACACGGGGAGAACACAAACTCCACACAAACAGGCCAGAGGTGAGAGTTGAACCCATGCCCTGCCCTGATCCAGATCTCTGTAGCCGATATTAAAATTATCTTTATTTCAATAAATGGGGATGATCCGATCTAAGTGGTTGAAATTGTGCCCAATCAAGGTTTTTTGGGGGGGATACTGATCTATCGGTATCTGATTAATTATACCCGATTCAGTAAATTAATGCACAGGCATTCGGTGCTGCTGAGTTCACCACTGGGCCATGATGTACGATTTTAAGAGTAGAATAATGTCCTCTTTAAATATGCAATTGTCTATTTTACTCACACAAGTCATCAACAGTGTACTTCAGTCTTGCTCTGTTCCATACGGGGTGTTCCACAAATTACAGAAGACACCACTAACTATACACCTTTTTCTCAGCTGTTTCTGCCTTCTACAATAAAACCTGTATTATGTAACCCCACCGTTGAATAAAGCTCTGCTATGAAAAGGAAGCTGAAGCTTATGACTTGACCAAAAAAAAAGTCAATTTTAGTATTTCTTTGTGTTATTTTCTTGCTGTAATCTCTGTATTTTATTTTCTTCCCAGGGATGCTGATGATGCAGTGTATGGGCGTGATGGTTATGACTATGACGGCTACAGACTGCGTGTGGAGTTTCCTCGCAGCGGTAGGGGTTCCAGGGGTGGCTTTGGCGGGATTGGTGGCGTTTCCAGAGGAAGATATGGACCCCCATCCAGACGCTCTGAGAACAGAGTCATTGTTTCAGGTGAGAGGAATGTTGTTGTCCATTCGGCTGCTCCTGTTTGTTATTCAGGGTTGCCACAACGGATACAGCCAGATCTGCATTGATATTTGGCACAGGTTTTACGCCGGATGCCTTCCCTGACGCAGCTCCAGTGTCACCTGGAGTAACACACGCAGCGCTGGTGTTCCAAAGAGGTCTCCCATCCAAGTACTGACCAGATCCTGCACTGCTTAGCTTCTGAGATTTGATGGGATCAGGCTGACACATAAACCATAAATATTTTTCTGCATATATGATTCACTGGTACACATGTGGCATCATAACACTCAGGTTATACAAAGGAGAACTGTCAAAAAACATGTTGGCATTGATCAGAGAAATTGAAAACTTGGGGTCTGGAAATTTTGAGTCCTTGGGACTCAAATTAATGCTTCCTTTTCCACTAGCTCTGCACCAGTAAGTTTCTATTGCAGTAGAACATACCATTACTCAGGCAACAGCACAGTCCACTTACCCGTTGTTGGAAAAAAGAACAGGATAACAGAACAGGAACAAATTGCATAAAAATTTTGGGTGGTGCAATGCAGGATCAAACTGGTGGTCGAATAGCTGTTAGTTCAACCAACAATTGACACTTTCTGCTTATAATTAGCAGCTACGTTCTTTCGTTTAAAAAGGAAAAAAAAAGAAAAATTTGGTCTCTGCCCATGGGAACGGACCAACACACACACTCCCCTTGATGCACTCGGTGTCAATCGTAAATTTCACTGATTCCTCCTAGACCATGGGGCATTCCACAGAAATATGAAATTTCGTTTGACCCATTACTGAACAAAGATCTGACTCTTGTTTCCTCTGATTAATGGTACAAATGTGCCAGAATGCCATTTTTCTGGAAATATTACCTGCACATTAATTAGTAACAGCTGTTTCAAATCTACAGTCTTTGTTTTAATATGACTGTAGTTCTTAACCCTATAACGCCAAGTGTATCATATTTGATACAGGATTTTCTGAGATGTCTGCTTCTTCAGTGTGATATTTTCTCCCCAAAAAACCCATCGTATACAATGAGATACTTATAGTGCACAGACAAACCACCAGAAAAGACAGGTTGCATCAAAGGGAAATGCTCATGTCTTGAACATAGCCTACCTTGCACAGAACTGTGTAGGTGCTTAGACTGTTCAAATTCTGGGGAAACGAGGATGAGTTGGACTCAGACTCGGACCTGGATTCAGGGGAAGGTGATGCCGAATAGACATGAAAAATTTAAATATTTCTGATTTATAGACAGTAACTCTTACAGAGACAGTTGATAAATAGTTAGAATTTTAGCCACAGGATATTTGAAGTAATTTGTGCTACATTATGGATTTACTGAGTCAAAGCGAAGGTGTTTAATGTCTAATAGAGGAAGTTCACAGATCAGGAGGAAATAAAAGGGGTGAGCTATTTAAAAACACTTTGGTTACCCTGCATGACTAATGGCATGGCGTGCACTAATTAATTGAGTGGCATGGCATGATGCATATCAGTATTGTGTGATTCACTTAATAGACATGATACTTAAGAGTTAATACACGTACCAAATTTATTTTAAGGAAATATTCAAATTTGTTTGAGTGATTTGGTACTTTAAATATCAATGTATTTTTTTTTCTAGCCATTTCAGTTTGAATTTAAAGTTCTCGTGCACCATACACATGTACTTTCCAGGCATGTAAAGGGTTAATGTGAAATATGTTTTTTGTTTTTTTTTTCAGGAAAGAGTATATCACTTTCATTGGATATTCCAAAATTTTCATGAAAAATCGTGCACAATTTCATGTTGCACACATTTATCCCATTTTTAAGAATTTTGCTCTTATAGTGCAAGTTTTGGTTTGTGGGGGGTTTTATCCAGTTTTATGACCCAGAAAACATCATTTTTGAATTGAGCACCCCCAAAATACCCAAGGATACCTATTTTCAGGTTGTTTGCTCATTTTCCCCCACAATTAAACAATTTTTAGTGTTTTGCTCTTATATTGTACGTTTTGGGGCGTGAAGGGTTAATGTGCACATTTATGACCAAGAAAACATCATTTTTGAATTTAGCACCCCTAAATTACCTAGGAATAAGTGTTTTCAGGTTGTTCGCTCATATGTCAAACGAAACTTCATTTCTAAGCCTCTTTCAAGCTAAGCCCCATGGTCTATCCCATATGTTTTGGGAGCTGTAATGTTGACATTTTTATGAAGACCCATTTTTTGCTCCAGACAAAGGAGCTGAACCAGCCTTTCAACTTTTGGATCCACTTGTGAGTGAACAAACCATTTTTAGGCATGTTTGAAATGATATAGGTAAAGTTGTGTAGCATGCACATGGTTCTTATACACATCTTCAGAAACGAGAGGTCCATATCTTTAAAATGAGCCATATCATAAGCATGTGGGAGGTAAAATATTGTTTTAGTGAGCAATGGCACTTGGTTATGCAAGACCATTATGCACAAGACAGAAACAGGCGGATGTATAAAAGCCAAAACCAGCTTGTAGAAGCTTTAAATGTTCAGCATCATAAGTGTGTTTTTTGTATTAATGCTATATCTATTACCCCTTCCTTCTTTAAGGTTGAAATAACCTTTTTTTTATTTTAATTGAAGAATGACTACCCTTAATGTTCCATGTACATACTCTTAGCATTTCTAAATCAAAAATACAATAATTAGCTACCCCTATGCCAGTGATAGAAAGATTTTGCTGAGCTGAACAAGAACTAATCATAACAAACTTGTTGCAACAATGTAAACAACAAAAAACAAAACGGAACATGCCTTGGAGAAGTACTTCGCATGGGTTTGAAGGCTGATGACCTTGACCTACTTTTAAAAAATTACCAATAGTTGCATTTGTTCGAAGGCTACCGACTTTTTGTGGTCGCTGTTGGCCACATCCTCTAAATATGTCAGTCTCCAATTTTTTCACTGTCTATCCCAGTTTACATCAAACACAAGGGTTCAACCAAATACCTAACCCACATATGTACATATTAATGCATTTTACATGGAAAATAGTACTGTGTGTGGGGCATTTTGTGACGAATGTCTAGTTTTTTCATGCGATCGACTGGAACTCAGCCCGCGATGGGCACGCCAAAGATCGGGAATTAATAATATCTGGGATTAATTTTTTCCCATCAAAAACTTGCTTATTTGGGGTCTGCTCCTTTCTCTCCCCCTGACCAAGGCAGCATCTCTGCTGCTGGAGTTGGTCCCTTAGCACCGGACTGTGGCTGCCTACTCCTCCTAGTGTTTGGATTGTGTCTAACTGTAATTAAGATGGGTTAAATGCAGAGAACAAATTTTGTTATATGTATGTACGTACAATGACGAAGGCTGCTTCTTCCTGTGCTGTGCGTGAAAATGGGATGCAGAGTTTTATGTGCAGCTAGTGTGATGTTTTTGTTAACTTTGTTTTGTAGGACTCCCTCAGAGCGGCAGCTGGCAGGACTTGAAGGACCACATGCGTGAAGCTGGGGATGTGTGCTATGCCGACGTTTTCAGAGATGGAACTGGAGTTGTAGAATTTGTGCGCAAGGAAGACATGAGCTATGCCGTCCGAAAGCTGGACAACACCAAATTCCGCTCACATGAGGTATGTGTACTGATTTGATTGTTTGTGGATGATGTGTCTTTGCTGTGTCTAGGTGAGTATTTGAGGATTGCCACATGTTTGGAGTGTACCTGGCCCTGACTTCCGTCTGTGCTGTTGTTCCCCGTGAGGAGGATGTCGTCTTTTCAATGTCAAGTTCTCTTCTGTCTGCTAGGGAGAGACCGCTTACATTCGTGTGAAATTAGATGGTCCCCGCAGCCCAAGTTATGGAAGATCACGCTCCCGTAGCCGTGGCAGCCGGAGCAGGAGCCGCAGTCGCAGCCGAAGCCGCAGCCAGTCCCAGTCCCGTACTCGTGGCCGAGGATCTCCCCGCTACTCGCCTCGTCATAGCCGTTCCCGCTCTCGTTCCTAAAAGTTTCTGCCCAAATGTTCCCCCTTTTGATGTATGCCCTCCTGTTTTTACCTCTTCTGTTCCCCCTCAGATGTCAGCTGTTTTTAATTTTTACATTCATTGTCCCAATGTTGTGGATGATCTTGATATGTAGGTATATCATCCTCTTCCCACCTTTCCAGCTGCTTTGTCTCCCCCTTCCCCTCCCCTCCCCCAACCCTCTCCTATCGGTGGGGAAAAATATTTTTTTTCAACATTTGAGAAATTATGCGACGTTAAACTTCAAAAATGCTGAGTTGCAATAAGTTGCACTCAGTGTTTTTGCAAGTGTTGAAATCTGAGTTAGTTTTTTTTTTTTTTTTTTTTTTATGTGCTCTGCTGGGATGTGGATTGGGCTGTTTGGATGGGGAGCTCAGTGCTTAACTGTATTTTACCCTTGTGTCTTCCTTTAGACATCTGAAGAGAAGGATTAAAGTGATTTGGAATAAAAACCATTGTGGAGCACATTTCATTTGTATGGTCAGGATAGGACATCTAGATGAGGAGCAATCAGGTCAAGAGGCGATGGTATGCTTCATATTCCATAAATTGTTTTGTTTTTGTTTTTATTTTATAGGTTGCCATGTGATGCATGTCACGCTAACAAAGCCATTTGTGCTGTACTTTGTAATTTTTTTTTCTGAACATGCTACTTGGCCTGTGACGATGAGCAATCCTATTTAATTTGTGACTTCTGAAGTGTAAAAATCAGATTTAGATGGACAACATCCCACTTCTAACTTGGTGTCCTCACCGGTTTAAAAAAAAGTTAAATTTCAGTGAGTAGTTTTGGTGCTCGGTGGCATTTTATTAGTTTTTTTCTTTTTTTTAAGCCAGTATCTGTGCTCAACATGGAAAACTGGGCTCAAATTTGACATTTATTCTAACGGCTTGCCTCTGATTTTCTTCCTGGTATTTCAAGGTTTTGATTGGAGGAGTGGCTCAATGGATCCCAATCCTTGGAGCTGGATGAGTGGATCGATTAGGGAAGGGATAGGCAAGGATGGCTGCTCGGAAACTGGATCAGTATTCCAGGAATCAGATGAGTTGATTGAGAACTAATTATGGAGTCCCAGAGCAACTTTTTTTGTTAGACTCCCCCATCCCCCTTCTTTTTTTTTTTTAATTCTTCCTCCTTTTCAAAGTTTTTGAATATGGCTTTATTTACAAGAAAAGGAAACGGAGGACCAGGAAGTTGGATCACAGGATGGAATCGTAGATGCCTGGTATGAAGGAATCAAATTGGGGAGGTTGATGGGTGGGTGGGTATCATCATTTGGGAGTAGTTTGTATGTTTTGCTTAATCTTTATTTCTCCTAGCATTTTCAATAAACTTTTAAAACTATTTTTGCTTTGTTTGAATTTTACACAACTCTACATGCCTGTTAATGATCCTGTTAAACTTCAAAGCTTGAAGAAAAAAAAAAAAATTTGTGCAGGTATTTTTTCTGACCAAGTCCACCAGCTGTTTGCTTAACATTACTTTTGAGTGACTGAGGGGCAGTCACCTGCATGTCTCAGCGGTTGCAGAGAAATCCTGCAGACTTGATGATTAGCAGCCTGATTTGAGACCTTTAGGACGGGTTTGGCTCCCAATGAGAAGGTACATGCTTCAAGGCCACATGCTTTAATCTCCATGTAATCTGGACTTTAACTTGGCATATAACCTGTCCCAGATTAACTCATGGATTCATGCAGGACGTGCTGTGGCAATCATGAGCAAAACCTAGAGCTGTTGCAAGATCACTGCTAAAAGTCCGGCACAATCGGTAACCTACGTGAAAGGTAATTGAAGGCTTCTTGGTCGCTAACACAAATCCACTGTTGGCATATTCTATCCACTGTTTCAGTCAGTTTCCACAAAGTCAAGTTGTGACATCGAGGCTCTACAGTTATTGGAATTTTTTCTCATTTGTGCACCTGATCACCACCAAGTTTAGAGGACAAACTGGAATCTGTTTAGGTGTTACTTGCAAATAAAATCTGCAGACTAATAGAATGTTACCCATCCTGGCCAAAAGAGGTTGTTCCTCACTTTTAAAATGTCTGGCCTGGGCTCATAATTCTGCCTCAAATGTCTCCAGATTCTGTGTGCAGAAATGTTGCGGGACAGCTGTCAGTTTGAGTAGTTACTAATCAGATTATCTAGTTTGGACAAATTTAATGTTAAGTTGAAAGGGAATTTCGTTTTCATTTGTATGGTTGACAGCAAATTTGTCTTCTGCCCAACTGTTTAGAGGTGTCCGCTTCACGTGGTGTCTGATAAACCGGTTCAAAACAAGTCATTTCAACTGCAGGCCTGTAAGTGGAGGCACCTCTGATGAGAGAAGACACCCATCTTATAGGCATTTGGTGGTGTTAGCTTCATGTGGGTGCCTCTGTAAGATAATTTTACCCTTTGGAATGTGGTCAAAAACTTGTCAGTCACTGCTTCCCAACAAACCAGGCTTCACTTTCCCTGCAGATAGAACAGCCATTGGAGAAGTTCATCTTTAATGTGGGTAGCCAACGAAAATGTGATGCTTGTTTCCAGAAGGGAGAATGTGAGGGTTGTTTTTTGTACATGTCAAGATTGACCTTGCAGTAAGACTTGATGGACTGAACAATTTCACACCATCGACATCTGTGAATGCATGAAACATTTGGCCACTTTGGAGGTTTTACACAATTTTATGATTAAAAGGAAATTATGGCATCTACATTAAAATTCCCAAACGAGTCACTCAAGGACTTCATGTACTTCAGACGTTACCAGCCTGTTTTTTTCCTGGAGAAGCCTGTGCACTGAAGGATTCTGTTAAGTGGTATAATACAGGTTTGGGTGTGCTAAAATTTCTTGTCATAAACCTCTGTTAAGGGCGAGATGAGTGCCACACTTATGCACATCAGCCAAGTTGCATTGGATGCCGTGGTGGCTTTCCTCGCAAGTTCTGACAACTGCCTGCCCCAAACAGATTTACTGTGTTGTATGGTGTCTGCATTATAAAGTCCAAGTAATTTTCAGTGACCTGGAAATGTTCAGGTATCCATCCTCTGACCGTTGCCTGTACACCCCTGGCTTGTTGAAAGAAAGCTGGTAGGTTTTATACAACCCCTGGCAAAAATTATGGAATCACCGGCCTCGGAGGATGTTCATTCAGTTGTTTAATTTTGTAGAAAAAAGCAGATCACAGACATGACACAAAACTAAGGTCATTTCAAATGGCAACTTTCTGGCTTTAAGAAATACTAAGAAATCGGAAAAAAAAATTGGCAGTAACGGTTACTTTTTTTTTTTAGACCAAGCAGAGGGATAAAAATATGGAATCACTCAATTCTGAGGAAAAATTTATGGAATCATGAAAAACAACGCTCCAACACATCACTAGTATTTTGTTGCACCACCTCTGGCTTTTATAACAGCTTGCAGTCTCTGAGGTATGGACTTAATGAGTGACAAACAGTACTCTTCATCAATCTGGCTCCAACTTTCCCTGATTGCTGTTGCCAGATCAGCTTTGCCGGTTGGAGCCTTGTCATGGATCATTTTCTTCAACTTCCAAAGATTTTCAATTGGATTAAGATCCGGACTATTTGCAGGTCATGATATTGACCCTGTGTCTTTTTGCAAGGAATGTTGTCACAGTTTTTACTCTATGGTAAGATGCATTATCATCTTGAAAAATGATTTCATCATCCCCAAACATCCTTTCAATTGATGGGATAAGAAAAGTGTCCAAAATATCAACGTAAACTTGTGCATTTATTGATGATGTAATGACAGCCATCTTCCCAGTGCCTTTACCTGACATGCAGCCCCATATCATCGACTGTGGAACTTTACATGTTCTCTTCAGGCAGTCATCTTTACAAATCTCATTGGAACGGCACCAAACAAAAGTTCCAGCATCATCACCTTGCCCAGTGCAGATTAGAGAGTTATCACAGAATGACTTTCATCCAGTCATCCACAGACCACGGTTGCTTTTCCTTAGCCCATTGTAACCTTGTTTTTTTTCTGTTTAGGTGTTAATGATGGCTTTCGTTTAGCTTTTCTGTATGTAAATCCCATTTCCTTTAGGCGGTTTCTTACAGTTCGGTCACAGACGTTGACTCCAGTTTCCTCCCATTCGTTCCTCATTTGTTTTGTTGTGCATTTTTGATTTTTGAGACATATTGCTTTAAGTTTTCTGTCTTGATGCTTTGATGTCTTCCTTGGTCTACCAATATGTTTGCCTTTAACAACCTTCCCATGTTTGTATTTGTCCAGAGTTTAGACACAGCTGACTGTGAACAACCAACATCTTTTGTAACATTGCGTGATGATTTACCCTCTTTTAAGAGTTTGATAATCCTCTCCTTTGTTTCAATTGACATCTCTCGTGTTGGAGCCATGATTCATGTCAGTCCACTTGGTGCAACAGCTCTCCAAGGTGTGATCACTCCTTTTTAGATGCAGACTAACGAGCAGATCTGATTTGCTGCAGGTGTTAGTTTTGGCCATGAAAATTTACAGGGTGATTCCATAATTTATTCCTCAGAATTGAGTGAGTCCATATTTTTTTCCATCTGCTTGGTCTAAAAAAGTAACGGTTACTGACTGCCACAATTTTTTCTTGATTTCTTATAGTGTTTTTTAAAGCCAGAAAGTTGCCATTTGAAATGACTAGTTTTGTGTCATGTCTGTGATCTGCTTTTTTCTACAAAATTAAACAACTGAATGAACATCCTCCGAGGCCAGTGATTCCATAATTTTTGCCAGGGGTTGTAGAGTGCACCTGGAAAGTTTACAGGTCTTCACTTTGTCCACATTTTATGTGACAGCCTTAATTTTATTTATTCATTTGGTGAAACTTTTGAAAATGTATTTAAAATGACAGTCTTTGCCTAATACGTTGTCGGCAGCAATTATAGCCTCAAGTCTTTAAATCTGATGCCACAAACTTGTTGCACCTATCTGGGCAGTTTTGCCCATTCCTCTTTGCAGCATCTCTCAAGCTCCAAGAGGTTGAATAGGGAGCTTTGGTGCACAACCATTTTCAGATCTCTCCAGAGATGTTAAATCACATTCAGGTGTGGACTGGCTGGGCCACTCAGGGACATTCAGAGTTGTCCTGAAGCCACTCCTTTGGTCTCATTTGAGGGCGGGTATTAAAGGGGTAAAATATGTAATTTCTCTACTTCCTGGGAAAAACATGACATTTCCTTTAAGATTTGGGGGAAATCAATTCAATTTTATTTATATAGCGCCAAATCACAACAAACAGTTGCCCCAAGGCGCTTTATATTGTAAGGCAAGGCCATACAATAATTACGTAAAAACCCCAAAGGTCAAAACGACCCCCTGTGAGCAAGCACTTGGCGACAGTGGGAAGGAAAAACTCCCTTTTAACAGGAAGAAACCTCCAGCAGAACCAGGCTCAGGGAGGGGCAGTCTTCTGCTGGGACTGGTTGGGGCTGAGGGAGAGAACCAGGAAAAAGACATGCTGTGGAGGGGAGCAGAGATCAATCACTAATGATTAAATGCAGAGTGGTGCATACAGAGCAAAAAGAGAAAGAAACACTCAGTGCATCATGGGAACCCCCCAGCAGTCTAAGTCTATAGCAGCATAACTAAGGGATGGTTCAGGGTCACCTGATCCAGCCTTAACTATAAGCTTTAGCAAAAAGGAAAGTTTTAAGCCTAATCTTAAAAGTAGAGAGGGTGTCTGTCTCCCTGATCTGAATTGGGAGCTGGTTCCACAGGAGAGGAGCCTGAAAGCTGAAGGCTCTGCCTCCCATTCTACTCTTACAAACCCTAGGAACTACAAGTAAGCCTGCAGTCTGAGAGCGAAGCGCTCTATTGGGGTGATATGGTACTATGAGGTCCCTAAGATAAGAAGGCACCTGATTATTCAAAACCTTATAAGCAAGAAGAAGAATTTTAAATTCTATTCTAGAATTAACAGGAAGCCAATGAAGAGAGGCCAATATGGGTGAGATATGCTCTCTCCTTCTAGTCCCCGTCAGTACTCTAGCTGCAGCATTTTGAATTAACTGAAGGTTTTTCAGGGAACTTTTAGGACAACCTGATAATAATGAATTACAATAGTCCAGCCTAGAGGAAATAAATGCATGAATTAGTTTTTCAGCATCACTCTGAGACAAGACCTTTCTAATTTTAGAGATATTGCGTAAATGCAAAAAAACAGTCTTACATATTTGTTTAATATGCGCTTTGAATGACATATCCTGATCAAAAATGACTCCAAGATTTCTCACAGTATTACTAGAGGTCAGGGTAATGCCATCCAGAGTAAGGATCTGGTTAGACACCATGTTTCTAAGATTTGTGGGGCCAAGTACAATAACTTCAGTTTTATCTGAGTTTAAAAGCAGGAAATTAGAGGTCATCCATGTCCTTATGTCTGTAAGACAATCCTGCAGTTTAGCTAATTGGTGTGTGTCCTCTGGCTTCATGGATAGATAAAGCTGGGTATCATCTGCGTAACAATGAAAATTTAAGCAATGCCGTCTAATAATACTGCCTAAGGGAAGCATGTATAAAGTTAATAAAATTGGTCCTAGCACAGAACCTTGTGGAACTCCATAATTAACCTTAGTCTGTGAAGAAGATTCCCCATTTACATGAACAAATTGTAATCTATTAGATAAATATGATTCAAACCACCGCAGTGCAGTGCCTTTAATACCTATGGCATGCTCAAGAATTTTTGGGAGAAAAGGAAGGTTGGAGATTGGCCTATAATTAGCTAAGATAGCTGGGTCAAGTGATGGCTTTTTAAGTAATGGTTTAATTACTTGGAAATTACACACAAACAAAATGAAAATACAAAGTGATGATGTTGTGGAAAGTGGACGTGTTGCAGTTTGTGACCCAGAACACAAATGTATTAAGGCAGTAGTTGTGCAGGTGAGAGAACACAGCTACTCTCGTTAGCTGTATAGGCTAACACTTATCGACAGTTCCATTTGCCTCGTTGTCCCTTCTCCACTGGGAACCAAAAAAAAAAAAAAAACAACAAAACACTTCGGGACTGCTTCAGTGATTGCAGACAAAAATAAAACGGTGGCTTACACCATTTTTCTGTGTGAAGTTATGCTGTGTATATATTGCACCACAGGACCAACTGTCCCCAAATGTGGTAAACTCTCACGATATCACGCAGGGTTCAAATGAGACTGCGGTGCCCAATTGGATTCAGGTCTGGGCTCTGGCTGGGCCACTCAAGGACATTCACAGTTGTCCTGAAGCCACTCCTTTGATATCTTGGCTGTGTGCTTGGGTCATTGTCCTGCTGAAAGATGAACCGTCACCACAGTCTGACTGAGGTCAAGCGTGCTCTGGAACACGTTTTCATCCAGGATGTCTCTGTACATTGCTGCATTCATCTTTCCTTCAATCCTATGCAGAAGATTCACTATGGCAATAGTGCAGTTTATCTGCCAGGGAGGGAAATTCATCAAGTTGACACTGGCCTGCTTCCGTAGATGTGTCCATAAAACTCAGAGGGATATGCTTTGCAAACTTAATGCCCATTACTACATTGTATGATGTTGAAACAGGATGGCCCAAAGATTTCTTGTCTGCTACCTACGTAGGAATCTTATATATGCTACTGTGGAACCACCCCTAAACCCAAACAGTCCTTAGTACGGGTCTCATTAACATAAGATCACTATCCTCAAAATCATTGTTAATCTAATTATTGATCATCACTTAGATATGATTGGGCTATGTGAAACCTGGCTTAAACCTACAGCTGTCCTCCCCTTAAATGAGGCCTGCCACAGCCGGTGTTCTGTCAAGATATAACTAATGTAAGCGCTAATCAATGTAGCAGGTGATGCTACAAGTTTACAAAGCCGCATGCTGAGTAAAATAAAGCCTTTTAAGAGAAAGGGTCTGTGCTGATCGTCTGAAACGGACTTGTGCATTTAAAGTGAAGCAGTGTGTTTCTATATATATTTTTTAAAAACGTCGTTTGCTCCACTGGCTGTTCACCTCCGCAGATGAAGTGCACTTCTCCGTTGTGGGTAGAGGAAAAAACAAAATGCGCATGCGCAGTTGCACATCGATTGAGTTGCATCATCTCCACATGTGCAATTGCGCGACGCACCTCATCTCGACGGGTGACGTCTTCAAATCTGGGGTAGAGTGATGTGCGCATGCGTAGTAGCGCGACGCACCTCATCTAGACGGGACACCAGTTCAAGGCATACGCCAACTACGCGGTCGCTTAGGGCCTCCACGCCACCAGGGGGTCCCGAGAGCACCGAGACGTTGTGATAAAAAAGTAAATATATACATGAAATTAAAATAATATTGAATAATTTAAACGAAATTGTATTACACCCGAAAAAAAAAAATCATTTTGACAAAATACCAATACTAGGTTAATTGATGCCTCCTGTTGGCTGCTGCCACCGTTGGGCAAATTTAGATGCAACGCTTGGGTCAGGTGGTCGATGACTAATCGTGAGGAAGGAAGTGAGTGTAAGTCATGTCTCAGAAAAGAAATTATCTCTCTGGAGCGGAGAAAAGAAAAAAGAAGTTGGAAGACGAGAAAAAACAACAAGACAAAGGTAGGTTTGCATGTCCAATATTACAATTTTTGTTGTCATTATTTGCGAAATGCTCCGTTCGTTTAGTGTTAAGTGCTTTAGGTGTCTTAAAGTCAGAGGCGACTGCTCTAAGACTGCAAGGGAAGCTCAGCTTCCCTTAAAATGTCAAAAAATAAGTGATCAAATATATACTGTTGTATGTACATGTCATTGACTAAATATGCGCTACAACGCGCGCAACTTTTGTTCAGAATCAGCATCTTATCACTGGTAACGACGCGGCTTTCCTCTCACTCAAACCCGCAGCTTTACAGCGCTTTAAACAGACTCCAATAGCGACACAAAGCATTCAGCGAAACGAGACGAGTCATTGGATAAATGCTGGGCTTTGTCCCGCCCATCGGACGCTCAGTGTGTCTGGGGATCTATGGGGCAGTGGGCTGGCCCGGACGCTCAGCTTCTGCATGACGATTGGATGATCTGTCTGAGGCTGAATCCCTTTTTGATTGACAGCGAAATGAGCGAATCAGCGATCTTTTGGTGTAAACATCTGTGGGAGCATTTTCATTGTTTCGAATTGAACCGGAGACTTTCCTAATCCTCTTAGCGGCATTTTCTTTGTTAAAAACGACTAGCGACGAATCGAGCTTCTATTTTTGGTGTGTGTTTTTTTTTTTTTTCTTTTGTAGCTGCTTGTGTTTGGAGACTGACCTGTATCGCAGTTTCTGTCCTTACCGAGCAGCGGGTGCTGCTGAGCTCCTCCACCGTCACAAAGCACTCACAGGCGGACACACTTCACACTAGCCTCGCGCCAGTCCCAGCTAGCGAGCGAGCTAGGTACCAAGCTGCACATAATGGCAGACAATTTGAATGTTGTGGACCGGATTTTGGCGAAGCCATTTGATAGTCTTCCTTACGAAGAAAAACGTAGAGTTAAACAGCAGGGCAGATCAACTCCTCAGATTAATTTGGTGCAAAAGGTGGGGAAAAGTAGCTCAGCTCTCAGTGGTTTGCAGGCCAAAGTTAAAGCAATAGCCCCCAGTGCAATGTTTGTGCATTGCTATGCACACACATTGCTGTTATGTTGTGGATTTCTATGTTCATTTTGGAGATTATTTAAGTATTTAATTTTGATTACAACTTTATTTTTCTGTAAGATAATGTGAATGTCATTTGATTCTATTTTGTATTTGGATATTGAACATTTTGCACACCATTGCACATCTGAAAGAAGTTAAACTGTTTAACGTGTTTACTATAAATGTAGTCTCCTGCCTGCTGATGTTACTTTCAAATAGTTAAATTAATGAGCCATACTTATACATCACTCTGTATGTAGAAGTTAATTAAAACATATTTATGAGTTTGCTACCCCTTTAAGGTTAAAAACAAAAATGACACCCGTATGATGTAAGATAATTACAAATAATGCTAATGATTGTGGGTACGTTACACACATAACAGTGTAGCCTATGGAATAATGAGGCATCTGGTGTTGAGGTGATGGTAGTGGGGCCCCCAAATGAAATTCTGCTTAAGGCCCCATAAAGGCTTGGGCCAGCCCTGAGGCCTGCCCACCAGCATATACATTTAGTCACGTCCTTCATGATGCGAAGCAAGGCGGGGGTGTTGCTCTTATTTATAAATCTAGGTTGAGCTTATTAGCTGTTGGGGGTCACAAATATAACTCCTTTGAGCATCAGATTCTCCACTCTGCTCGAGGATATTACGCATTGCCATGGTCAGAAGAATAAAAATCAGTTGTATTACTTTGTCACTGTACGAGGTCTGTTAGAAAAGTATCCGACCTTTTTATTATTTTTTTTTTCAAAACCATATGGATTTGAATCACGTGTGATTGCATCAGCCAAGCTTGAACCTTCGTGCGCATGCGTGAGTTTTTTCACGCCTGTCGGTTGCGCCATTCGCATGTGAGCAGGCTTTGAGTGAGCACTGGTCCACCCTCTCGTCGTTTTTTTTATTGCGAATAAATGTCTCAACGATTTGGAGCTTTGCTGCATCAATTTTTTTCCAGAAACTGTGAGAGACCTCCAGGTGGACACTGTTCGGAAAATTAATATGGCTTTCAGGGACGATTTTGTGGAGATTACACAGATTAAGGAGTGTTACTGCCGCTTTAAGGACGGCCCACAGCGTCTGAGAGTGCGCCGCGATCCGAACGCCGATCGACAGGCTGACACCCCGCTGAAACAACCAGATCATTTCCAACGTGAAGGCTTTGTTGATCCGGGACGTCGTCTGACTTTCACAAAAAGGCAGGAGACTTGGACATCAGCACTTTTTCGGCACATTCCACTGTTACAGGAGTTTTTTTTCATGGAAAGAAAAGCGGAGGATTGCGCCACCGTGCCGTTTATGGCGCGGGACAAAACCACCTCCGTGTTGGTCTCACAGGACAGCTTTCAGGTGGCTTTCAGATGGCTTCTGGTTGCTTTTCAGTCATGCGATTATCCGAGACATTGAGCATGAGCTGGACATGCCCCAACATGTCCTGTGAGGCTTCATCACGGCGTTGCTTTGCGCCATGCAGCTCCATCGCGACGCGCAGAACTTCTCTGCAGGTCTGTCTCAATGTGCCGAAAAAGTGCTGATATCCACGTCTTTTCACAATTCCTGTGCTAGTCAGACAACATACCGGATCAAGACAGCGTCCAGTTTAGAAATGAACGGCACAGTCCACTGTTACAGGAGTTTTTGTCTTTGGAAAGAGGAGCGGAGTTCCGCACGTCGCGGTGGAGCCGCATGGCGCAAAGCAACGCCGTGATGAAGCCTCACAGGACATGTTGGGGCATGTCCAGCTCATGCTCAGTTTCTCGGATAATCACACAACTGAAAAGCAACCGATAGCCGTCTGAAATCCACCTGAAAGCCGTCCTGTGAAATCAACACGGAGGTGGTTTTGTGCCGCGCAATGAACGGCTCCGTGGCGCGTCGCTCCGCTTTTCTTTCCATGAAAAAAAACTCCTGTAACAGTGGAATGTGCCGTTCATTTCTAAACTGGACGCTGTCTTGATCCGGTATGTCATCTGACTAGCACAGGAATTGCGGAAGATGTGGACTTCAGCACTTTATCGGCACATTGAGACAGACGTGCGGAGGAATTCCGCGCGTCGCGGTGGAGCCGCATGGTGCAAAGCAACGCCGTGATGAAGCCTCACAGGACATGTTCTGGCATGTCCAGGCTCATCCACAATTTCTCGGTTAGTCACACGACTGAAAACCCACTGACAGCCGTCTGAAAGCCATCTCAAAGCCGTCCTGTGAGACCAACACGGAGGTGGTTTTGTCCCGCGCCATGAACGGCACGATGGCGCAATCCTCCGCTTTTCTTTCCATGAAAAAAAACTCCTGTAACAGTGGAATGTGCCGAAAAAGTGCTGATGTCCACGTCTGCCTTTTTGTTAAAGTCAGACGACGTCCCGGATCAACAAAGCCTTCACGTTGGAAATTATCTGGTTGTTTCAACGGGGTGTGATTGGCGCTCGGAGTGCGGCACGCTCTCAGACGCTGTGGGCCGTCCTTAAAGCGGCAGTAACACTCCTTAATCAAATCAAATCAATTTCATTTATATAGCGCCAAATCACAACAAACAGTTGCCCCAAGGCGCTTCATATTGTAAGGTAAGGCCATACAATAATTACGTAAAAACCCCAACGGTCAAAACGACCCCCTGTGAGCAAGCACTTGGTGACAGTGGGAAGGAAAGACTCCCTTTTAACAGGAAGAAACCTCCAGCAGAACCAGGCTCAGGGAGGGGCAGTCCTCTGCTGGGACTGGTTGGGGCTGAGGGAGAGAACCAGGAAAAAGACATGCTGTGGAGGGGAGCAGAGATCAATCACTAATGATTAAATGCAGAGTGGTGCATACAGAGCAAAAAGAGAAAGAAACACTCAGTGCATCATGGGAACCCCCAGCAGTCTAAGTCTATAGCAGCATAACTAAGGGATGGTTCAGGGTCACCTGATCCAGCCCTAACTATAAGCTTTAGCAGAAAGGAAAGTTTTAAGTCTAATCTTAAAAGTAGAGAGGGTGTCTGTCTCCCTGATCTGAATTGGGAGCTGGTTCCACAGGAGAGGAGCCTGAAAGCTGAAGGCTCTGCCTCCCATTCTACTCTTACAAACCCTAGGAACTACAAGTAAGCCTGCAGTCTGAGAGCGAAGCGCTCTGTTGGGGTGATATGGTACTATGAGGTCCCTAAGATAAGATGGGACCTGATTATGCAAAACCTTATAAGTAAGAAGAAGAATTTTAAATTCTATTCTAGAATTAACAGGAAGCCAATGAAGAGAGGCCAATATGGGTGAGATATGCTCTCTCCTTCTAGTCCCTGTTAGTACTCTAGCTGCAGCATTTTGAATTAACTGAAGGCTTTTCAGGGAACTTTTAGGACAACCTGATAATGAATTACAATAGTCCAGCCTAGAGGAAATAAATGCATGAATTAGTTTTTCAGCATCACTCTGAGACAAGACCTTTCTAATTTTAGAGATATTGCGTAAATGCAAAAAAGCAGGCCTACATATTTGTTTAATATGCGCATTGAGTGACATATCCTGATCAAAAATGACTCCAAGATTTCTCACAGTATTACTAGACATCAGGGTAATGCCATCCAGAGTAAGGATCTGGTTAGACACCATGTTTCTAAGATTTGTGGGGCCAAGTACAATAACTTCAGTTTTATCTGAGTTTAAAAGCAGGAAATTAGAGGTCATCCATGTCTTTATGTCTGTAAGACAATCCTGCAGTTTAGCTAATTGGTGTTTGTCCTCTGGCTTCATGGATAGATAAAGCTGGGTATCATCTGCGTAACAATGAAAATTTAAGCAATGCTGTCTAATAATACTGCCTAAGGGAAGCATGTATAAAGTGAATAAAATTGGTCCTAGCACAGAACCTTGTGGAACTCCATAATTAACCTTAGTCTGTGAAGAAGATTCCCCATTTACATGAACAAATTGTAATCTATTAGATAAATATGATTCAAACCACCGCAGCGCAGTGCCTTTAATACCTATGGCATGCTCTAATCTCTGTAATAAAATTTTATGGTCAACAGTATCAAAAGCAGCACTGAGGTCTAACAGAACAAGCACAGAGATGAGTCCACTGTCTGAGGCCATAAGAAGATCATTTGTAACCTTCACTAATGCTGTTTCTATACTATGATGAATTCTAAAACCTGACTGAAACTCTTCAAATAGACCATTCCTCTGCAGATGATCAGTTAGCTGTTTTACAACTACCCTTTCAAGAATTTCTGAGAGAAAAAGAAGGTTGGAGATTGGCCTATAATTAGCCAAGATAGCTGGGTCAAGTGATGGCTTTTTAAGTAATGGTTTAATTACTGCCACCTTAAAAGCCTGTGGTACATAGCCAACTAATAAAGATAGATTGATCATATTTAAGATTGAAGCATTAAATAATGGTAGGGCTTCCTTGAGCAGTCTGGTAGGAATGGGGTCTAATAGACATGTTGATGGTTTGGAGGAAGTAACTAATGAAAATAACTCAGACAGAACAATCGGAGGAGAAAGAGTCTAACCAAATACCGGCATCACTGAAAGCAGCCAAAGATAACGATATGTCTTTGGGATGGTTATGAGTAATTTTTTCTCTAATAGTTAAAATTTTATTAGCAAAGAAAGTCATGAAGTCATTACTAGTTAAAGGAATACTCAGCTCAATAGAGCTCTGACTCTGTGAGCCTGGCTACAGTGCTGAAAAGAAACCTGGGGTTGTTCTTATTTTCTTCAATTAGTGATGAGTAGTAAGATGTCCTAGCTTTATGGAGGGCTTTTTTATAGAGCAACAGACTTTTTCCAGGCTAAGTGAAGATCTTCTAAATTAGTGAGATGCCATTTCCTCTCCAACTTACGGGTTATCTGCTTTAAGCTGCGAGTTTGTGAGTTATACCACGGAGTCAGGCACTTCTGATTTAAAGCTCTCTTTTTCAGAGGAGCTACAGCATCCAAAGTTGTCTTCAGTGAGGATGTAAAACTATTGACGAGATACTCTATCTCACTTACAGAATTTAGGTAGCTACTCTGCACTGTGTTGGTATATGGCATTAGAGAACATAAAGAAATCATATCCTTAAACCTAGTTACAGCGCTTTCTGAAAGACTTCTAGTGTAATGAAACTTATTCCCCACTGCTGGGTAGTCCATCAGAGTAAATGTAAATGTTATTAAGAAATGATCAGACAGAAGGGAGTTTTCAGGGAATACTGTTAAGTCTTCAATTTCCATACCATAAGTCAGAACAAGATCTAAGATATGATTAAAGTGGTGGGTGGACTCATTTACATTTTGAGCAAAGCCAATTGAGTCTAATAATAGATTAAATGCAGTGTTGAGGCTGTCATTCTCAGCATCTGTGTGGATGTTAAAATCGCCCGCTATAATTATCTTATCTGAGCTAAGCACTAAGTCAGACAAAAGGTCTGAAAATTCACAGAGAAACTCACAGTAACGACCAGGTGGACGATAGATAATAACAAATAAAACTGGTTTTGGGGACTTCCAATTTGGATGGACAAGACTAAGAGTCAAGCTTTCAAATGAATTAAAGCTCTGTCTGGGTTTTTGATTAATTAATAAGCTGGAATGGAAGATTGCTGCTAATCCTCCGCCTCTGCCCGTGCTACGAGCATTCTGGCAGTTAGTGTGACTCGGGGGTGTTGACTCATTTAAACTAACATTCATCCTGCTGTAACCAGGTTTCTGTAAGGCAGAATAAATCAATATGTTGATCCATTATTATATTATTTACTAACAGGGACTTAGAAGAGAGAGACCTAATGTTTAATAGACCACATTTAACTGTTTTAGTCTGTGGTGCAGTTGAAGGTGCTATATTATTTTTTCTTTTTGAGTTTTTATGCTTAAATAGATTTTTGCTGGTTATTGGTGGTCTGGGAGCAGGCACCGTCTCTACGGGGATGGGGTAATGAGGGGATGGCAGTTGGAGAGAAGCTGCAGAGAGGTGTGTAAGACTACAACTCTGCTTCCTGGTCCCAACCCTGGATAGTCACGGTTTGGAGGATTTAAGAAAATTGGCCAGATTTCTAGAAATGAGAGCTGCTCCATCCAAAGTGGGATGGATGCCGTCTCTCCTAACAAGACCAGGTTTTCCCCAGAAGCTTTGCCAATTATCTATGAAGCCCACCTCATTTTTTGGACACCACTCAGACAGCCAGCAATTCAAGGAGAACATGTGGCTAAACATGTCACTCCCAGTCCGATGGGGAGGGGCCCAGAGAAAACTACAGAGTCCGACATTGTTTTTGCAAAGTTACACACCGATTCAATGTTAATTTTAGTGACCTCCGATTGGCGTAACCGGGTGTCATTACTGCCCACGTGAATTACAATCTTACCAAATTTACGCTTAGCCTTAGCCAGCAGTTTCAAATTTCCTTCAATGTCGCCTGCTCTGGCCCCCGGAAGACAATTGACTATGGTTGCTGGTGTCGCTAACTTCACATTTCTCAAAACAGAGTCGCCAATAACCAGAGTTTGATCCTCGGCGGGTGTGTCGTCGAGTAGGGAAAAACGGTTAGAAATGTGAACGGGTTGGCGGTGTACACGGGGCTTCTGTTTAGGGCTACGCTTCCTCTTCACAGTCACCCACTCGGCCTGCTTTCCCGGCTGCTCGGGATCTGCCGGAGGGAAACTAACGGCGGCTAAGGTAGCTTAGCCGCCGTTAGTAGCCTACCTCTACAGCTAGCCAGGCCCCTGTAGTCGGTGCGGACACAGACTACAGGGGCCTGGCTAGCTGTAGAATTTTCCACAGTGCGGAGCCGAGTCTCCAATTCGTCCAGCCTGGCCTCCAAAGCTACGAATAAGTTACACTTATTACAAGTACCATTACTGCTAAAGGAGGCAGAGGAATAACTAAACATTTCACACCCAGAGCAGAAAAGTGCAGGAGAGACAGGAGAAGCCGCCATGCTAAATTGGCTAAGAGCTAGTAGCTGCGCTAAGCTAGCGGATTCCTAAAAACACACTAAGTGAATAATGTGTAAATAATTTAGAGGTGATTCAGCAGAGGGAGTGCTTTAGTTAAGGCACGTCAAGATTACACTGTGAAACAAATCGTTATCTAGTTAACTAGATCAATCTAACTGCGCAGATTAAACAGCTAACAGATACAGCAAAACACCGCTGTGCTCCGGAACAGGAAGTGATACAATACCGCAGTGAGAGCCAACCCTTAATCTGTGTAATCCCCACAAAATCTTCCCTGAAAGTCATTAATTTTCTGAACGGTGTCCACCTGGAGGTCTCTCACAGTTTCTGGAAAAAAATTGATGCAGCAAAGCTCCAAATCGTTCAGAAATTTATTCGCAATAAAAAAACGACGAGAGGGGTGGACCAGTGCTCACACAAAGCCTGCTCACAGGCGAATGACTCAACCGACAGGCGTGAAAAAACTCACGCATGCGCACGAAGGTTCAAGCTTGGCTGATGCAATCACATGTGATTCAAATCCATATAGTTTTTGAAAAAAATAAAAAGGTCCGATACTTTTCTAACAGACCTCGTATATAGGCCTCCTGGCTCATATTCTGAATTCTTAGATGAATTTGGTGCATTTGTCTCTAACTTGTCAACTAGTGCAGATAACATTCTGATCATTGGTGACTTTAACGTTCATATAAATAAGCCTTCTGATCCCCTCTGCAAATCATTTATGGAAACTGTGGATGCATTAGGACTTCGGCAATGCATTCAAGACTCCACGCACATTAGTGGAAATACCCTGGATTTGGTTCTTGCACGTGGTATTGCTGTCACGAATATTGACATCATGCCTCTTACATCAGTAGTCTCTGATCACTCACTTAAGTTTACAGTTTTGCTGCTGTGTTTTGTGGAACAACAACCTTATACACTCAACAAAAATATAAACGCAACGCTTTTGGTTTTGCTCCCATTTTGTATGAGATGAACTCAAAGATCTAAAACTTTTTCCACATACACAATATCACCATTTCCCTCAAATATTGTTCACAAACCAGTCTAAATCTGTGAAAGTGAGCACTTCTCCTTTGCTGAGATAATCCATCCCACCTCACAGGTGTGCCATACCAAGATGCTGATTAGACACCATGATTAGTGCACAGGTGTGCCTTAGACTGCCCACAATAAAAGGCCACTCTGAAAGGTGCAGTTTTATCACACAGCACAATGCCACAGATGTCGCAAGATTTGAGGGAGCGTGCAATTGGCATGCTAACAACAGGAATGTCAACCAGAGCTGTTGCTCGTGTATTGAATGTTCATTTCTCTACCATAAGCCGTCTCCAAAGTCGTTTCAGAGAATTTGGCAGTACATCCAACCAGCCTCACAACCGCAGACCACGTATAACCACACCAGCCCAGGACCTCCACATCCAGCATGTTCACCTCCAAGATCGTCTGAGAGCAGCCACTCTGACAGCTGCTGGAACAATCGGTTTGCATAACCAAAGAATTTTTGCACAAACTGTCAGAAACCGTCTCAGGGAAGCTCATCTGCATGCTCGTTGTCCTCATCGGGGTCTCGACCTGACTCCAGTTCGTCGTCGTAACCGACTTGAATGGGCAAATGCTCACATTCTCTGGCGTTTGGCACGTTGGAGAGGTGTTCTCTTAACGGATGATGCGAAGGAGATGTGTTGCACTGCATGAGGCAAATGGTGGTCACACCAGATACTGACTGGTATCCCCCCCAATAAAACAAAACTGCACCTTTCAGAGTGGCCTTTTATTGTGGGCAGTCTAAGGCACACCTGTGCACTAATCATGGTGTCTAATCAGCATCTTGGTATGGCACACCTGTGAGGTGGGATGGATTATCTCAGCAAAGAAGTGCTCACTATCACAGATTTAGACTGGTTTGTGAACAATATTTGAGGGAAATGGTGATATTGTGTATGTGGAAAAAGTTTTAGATCTTTGAGTTCATCTCATACAAAATGGGAGCAAAACCAAAAGTGTTGCGTTTATATTTTTGTTGAGTATATATCACTACGGCGATGCATCAACTCCTCAACAAAGACTGAACTCGACGCTAGACTGCCTGATGTCTTAGCTTCACATTTGGCAAATACCCAATCAGTTGCCAGACTTGTGGATAGTTTAAACTCAGTGCTTAAAACTGCACTCGACATGATTGGCCACCTGTGGTAAAACCGCGTTCCCCCAAAACGAAGTCACCTTGGTTCAATGATTTCCTGCGTGACCTCAAGCATAAGGTTAGAGGTCTAGAATGGAAATGGCGTTGTTCAAAATTAGAAGTATTCCATCTTACGTGGCGTGATGCCATCTTGGACTATAAGCATACATTACTGGCTACAAAGCGGACCTATTACTCTGATTTGATCAACAAAAACAAGTATAACTCAAAGTTCCACACGGTGGCAACACTTATTCATGGACAAGCACCTGTAGTTTGCTCTCCTTTTACAGCACAAGATTTCCTGGATTACTTTAAGAAAATAGAAGACATTAGGTTAAACATATCCCAGCATGCCTCAACCCAGCCACTATACGAGGTATCTTATAAAACTAACCGGCAGTTTTATAATAAAAAAACAAACAAACTATATGGATTTGATTGACATGCGATTACACCAATCATGCTTGAACCCTCGTGCGCATGCGTGAGTTTTTTCATGCGTGTCGGTGACGTCATTTCCCTGTGGGCAGGCCTTGAGTGAGATGTGGTCCCGCCCTCTCGGCTGAATTCCTTTGTTTCACACGCTGCTCGAGACGGCGCGCATTGCTTTATGAAACTTTTTTCTGGACCTGTGAGGAATATCCGAGTGGACACTATTCGAGAAATTCAGCTGGTTTTCGGTGAAAAGTTTAACGGCTGATCAGAGATTATGGGGCATTTCTGTCACTGTAAGGACTTCCCACGGAGCGGGACGTCCTGCAGCGCTTCCAGGCGCCGTCGTCGGCCTGTTTCAAGCTGAAATCATCCTAATTTAAGTCTCTGTTGACCCAGGACGTCGTGAGAGAACAGAAGATTCAGAAGAGGCCGGCATGAGGACTTTATGCGGACATTCCACTGTTTAAGGACATTTTGTAATGAAAGACGTGCGCGCAAATTCGCCAAGTCATTTCCGTGACGACTCGGTGAATCTGTGTGCGCCGCGACAGGAAAAACACCTCCGTGTTGAAAACCATTTGTAAAATTCAGGCGGCTTTTAATGGCTTTCAACAAGTGAGTAACTGAGAAATTGTTTAACAGCTTGGGCATGTTCCAACACGGAGGTGTTTTTCCTGTCGCGACCCCCCGCGGTCGGGTCCGGCCCGCCATGCGACTCTGCCTGCCCGTTCTTTCATTACAAAATGTCCGTTAACAATGGAATGTCCGAATAAACTCCTCATGCCGACTTCTTCTGAAAGTTCTCTGTTCTCTGAGGACTTACTGGGTCAACAGAGCCTGAAATGTGGAAGTTTTCAACTTGAAACGGCGAGACGCTGCCGCCTCGAAGCGCAGATCGCCGTCAGGCGCCGTGGGCCCTCCTTACGGCGACACTACCAGACCAAAATCTCTCATCAGCCGTTAAAATTTTTACCGAAAACCAGCTGAATTTATCGAATGGTCCACTCAGTTGTGCCTTACAGTTTTGAAAAAATTTTGATCAAACAAAGCAGCAGTCTCTGATCCATTCCTAAACAATGAAAAAAAATTGACGAGAGGGTGGGCGACTCCTCACTCAAAGACTTGCCCACAGGTGAATGACGTAACCGACAGGCGTGAAAAAAACTCTCGCATGCCCACGAGGGTTCAAGCATGTCTGATGTAATCACACGTGATTCAAATCCATATGGCTTTTGAAAAAAATAATAAGGTCGGATACTTTTCTAATAGACCTCGTACACCCTTTTATTGAGGTGGGCGCCATTACTGAGGTATTACTGAGATTTACAGAATTTGAGTGTATCTCTCTACGTATGCTGATGGAACTCGTAACGTCAACAAACAGCACAACCTGTTTACTTGATCCTAGAGAGGGTTTTCAATCACGTGACCGATTTGCTGCAGCACAGGTGTCGTCTCCGTTCTGGATTACAAGGAGGCTGGCGCGTGATAGAAAAATAGAATGTACGGTTATTACGATGCTTTAAATCCTCGAGATAAAGCTATTTAACATGACAGATGTGCAGCAATTGGTTCAGTGGATCCGTATCTTATACCAGATAGTGAATTTAGTGGTGATGTAACACACTGGCCGACAGTGTCACACTGCGACATTGTGAACTAGGAAGCTGCCGACCAGGTCAGCCTCACCAGCCTCCTGCAGAGCATCACAGCGGAGCTCTGAAAGCGGAGGTCGTCTTGAAGTCCTGAGCAATTTCTCTCACCAGGCGCTAGAAGGGCAGCTTGCAGATCAGCAACTTGGTGCTCGAGGACCACAATGTAAATAAGCATCCGTATTGGAAGCGTTCTTGTGTTATCCTCGGCAGTATTTTTATGTATTCTTATATGATTTTATTGCTGAATAAAATAAAATTCTGGGAGCAGTGGATTTCTGTTAGCGACGGATCTCTCTCAGCGCCACGGTGCCGTGAGGCTTCTTCACACCAACGTTGAAGCTTCTGCAATTGTTCGCCAAATGCACGTAGTGTATCACAGTGGCCACCGCGCCGTAATCCAGAATGGCCGCGGCCGATACATCACATGAAAACCCTCTACACCAACAAAACTGGCCCACTCTTGGGCCGACTGTGCTGTAACTTATTAATCTTTCTTTAACTTCTGGATCTGTTCCTAAATGTTTCAAATCTGCAGTGATTAAACCATTGCTTAAGAAACCTAATCTTGACCCTAGTGTATTGAAAAAATATCGGCTGATATCAAAATCTATCATTTTGCTCTAAGATTCTGGAAAAAATGGTGTCACGGCAGCTCGTGGACTACCTTACTGAGAATAATCTCTTTGAGCCACTGCAGTCTGTTTTTAGAAAATATCATTCCACAGAGACGGCTCTCACTAAAATGGTGAATGATATTCTGCTTGCAATAGATTCGGACACCACTACGGTTCTCAGTGCTGCATTTGATACTGTGGATCATCATATTCTACTTGATAGGCTGGAAAATCACTTTGGGATTACTGGGAGTGCCCTTGCATGGTTGACGTCATACTTGACCAGTCGTTCTCACTGTGTTTTGTACAGCAACACTACCTCTAACTTTAGTGACATGAAATTTGGGTTCCACAGGGGTCCGTCTTAGGCCCCCTGCTTTTCTCCCTTTATATGGCACCCGTTGGACACATATTGCGGCGTTTTGGGATTACCTTTCACTGCTATGCTGATGATACTCAGTTATACATGCCGATAACTGCTGGTAATCTCATTCACATAAAATCCTTAGAAGATTGCCTTGCATCAGTGAGAATTTGGATGTCGAGAAACTTCCTACTTTTAAATTCTGATAAGACTGAAATGATGGTTCTTGGTCCAGTAAGACATCGGCATCATTTTGACCAGTTAGCGCTTAGCCAAGGCTTGTGCTTCATACATTACATTGACAAAGAGAACCTTAGGGTAATTTTTGATCCTACGTTGTCCTTTGACCTCCACATTAGCAGTATTACAAGGACTGCTTTCTTCCACCTGCAAAATATAGTGAAGATTCGTCCCATCCTTCTATGACTGATGCTGAGACCCTGATCCATGCGTTTATCTCCGGGCTTTGTGTTCTCAGGGTGCAGGACTACTTTGTGTCCCTAGGGTGAATAAGAAGTCTGCGGGTCATAGAGCTTTCTCTTATCACGCCCCTGTTCTGTGGAATGATCTCTCCGCGTCAATAAAACAGTCTGATTCTGTGGAGATTTCAAGTCCAGACTTAAGACGCACTTATTTTCTCTTTCGTATGACTAGCATAAAGGTATAGTTTTGTTTTACGCTTTTTACTCTTAATTCATTTTATTAGTAAATTGAGCGGGCCACGGCCTCAACTTTACCTAAATTCTGGGTCTTTCAGTGAAGCTTAGGGCTAGTGGCCGGTGATCACCTTAGTATTTCTTGTTTGTCTTGTCGTTTAATGCTTGAAAATTATACTGTATTTCTAGTCTGATGCCTGATTCTGTTTTTTTTTTGTTTTGTTTTTTCTCTCTGTTTAAGGTGCAGTTCCATCCAGAGATGGGTGTGGTATTTGTGCCGAAGACCCTCCTGTCCTGTGCACCAACAGCATTTCCTGTATATTTGTTTTGTAAATTGTTCTGTAATTTATGTCTGTAGCATGGTCCAAGCAGAGGGTCACCCCTTTGAGTTTGGTCTGCTTGAGGTTTCTTCCTCAGAGGGAGTTTTTCCTTAGGGCCCTGTCCCACTGGGGAGAGGATTAATTGCGCATGAATTGAGTATACAAATTACGGGCATTCGTTGTTGTCCGCAACAAAAATGGCCAAAAATGACAAATGTCCCTGTATGAATTACGGATATATTAATAATATATAACGAATATATGATGAACAATTGCGGTTATATAACGCATGTAGTGAGGAAACTGATCCGACACATTTCACGGCAGTATTACGGGTGTATTATGAATGCATCGCGCACGTGTTGCGTGTGCACGGCGTCTGCATTGCGGTCATAAAATAAGCTCGCTCTGGCCTTTCGGCATCACTTCACACCAACAATACAGCCTTTGGAGCATTTGCTGGACTTGGACAAGTTGATCACAGAGTTAATGTTCATGTTGTCATGCGAGGGTTAACTGTTCATGAGTTTGGTGTGTGAGACGGTGTTTTTTTGTTTTGTTTTTTTCCCCCTCTCAGAGTGTCACAGAAAACAGACTTTAGTGTGTGTTGTGGCTTAACAGCAGCTCTTCCTTTTGTTGGTGTTAAATAAAAGTCCTGGAGGAGACCCGATTTCAGCAGCTATTACGTCTTTGTGGATCTACACACCCGGACTGGCCCTGACTGGCAGGTATGTTGCTTTCTGCCACATATAGTACTTTGGGTTTACGTGACGTGTTTGTTATGCATTCACAGATTGTCCGCAAAGCAGATGTAATAAAAACGCTTTATTCATGGCCAATCTGTATGCAGTCGCTACAGCATATTTTAGTTTGTGATGTGGACATGATGGGCACGATATATATCTGTTTTACACACTGTCCCAGTCCGCTGCCAAGCCGCAAATCCCCGTCAGTTGTGGATATCAGCGGTTAACGGCAGATATACAGTGCATAGAGTGAGTATGTATTGAGTATGTAAGGCGAATGTCATCCACAGGCAAAATATTGTGCAGCTCAAAAATGCTGGAAACAGAAAAACGTGCCAACAAAACAACTCCCATCTCTGGATGGAGCTGCACCTTAAACAGAGAGAAAAAACAGAATCAGGCATCAGAAAGACATGAAATAGTGTATAATTTGTCAGCATTAAACAACAAGAAAAAACAGAGAAATACTAAGGTGATCGCCGGCCACTAGCCATAAACTTCACTAAAAGACCCAGAATTTAGGTCAAGTTTTTCCGCAGCCCGCTCCGATTACTAATAAAATTAATTAAAAGAGTAAAAAGCAAAAAAAAAAAAAAAAAAAAAACTGTACCAGTATGCTAGCCATATGAAAGGGAAAATAAGTGCATCTTAAGTCTGGACTTGAAAGTCTCCACAGAATCTGACTGTTTTATTGACGCAGGGAGATCATTCCACAGAACAGGGGCACGATAAGAGAAAGCTCTGTGACCCGCAGACTTCTTATTCACCTTAGGGACACAAAGTAGTCCTGCACCCTGAGAACGTAAAGCCCAGACCGGTACGTAAGGTTTAATTAGGTCAGTGAGGTAGTGAGGTGCCAGTCCATGAATAATTTTATAGGTTAGCAGCAGAACCTTGAAAATAAAAAAGTCCCACACTCCGTCTTACTTGCTGTAGAAAAATTTATTCAGTCAATGTTTCGGCAACATTGGTGATACAGTCCTGAATAAATTTTTCTACAGCAAGTAAGACGGAGTGCGGGACGTTTTTATTTTCACGTTTAGCTGGGCTTGTCCCTTATCTCCTATGCACCCGTTTGAGGAGTCTGATGTGCGAAGTTTTCTCTCTCATAGTAGCAGAACCTTAAAATCTGATTTCACTAGGACAGGAAGCCAGTGAAGACACGCCAAAATGGGTGTAATGTGGTCGAACTTTCTGCTTCGTGTCAAAAGTCTGGCTGCAGCATTCTGAACCAATTGGAGACCCCTAATGCCAGACTGCAGTAAACCAGAAAATAGAACATTGCAGTAGTCCAATCTAGAAGAGATAAATGCATGGATCAGGGTCTCAGCATCAGCCATAGACAGGATGGGACGAATCTTTGCAATATTTCGCAGGTGGAAGAAAGCAGTCCTAGTAATATTTCTAATGTGGAGGCCAAAGGACAATGAAGGATCAAAAATTACCCCAAGGTTCCTCACTTTGTCAGTGTGATGTATGACACACGAGCCGAGGCTGAGCATTAACTGGTCAAATTGATGCCGCTGTCTCACTGGACCAAGAACCATCATTTCAGTCTTATCAGAGTTTAAAAGTAGGAAGTTTCTAGACATCCAACTTCTCACTGCTGCAAGGCAATCTTCTAAGGATTTTATGTGAGCGAGATTTCCAGCAGTTATTGGCATGTATAACTGAGTATCATCTGCATAGCAGTAAAAGGTAATCCCAAAACGCCGCAATATGTGCCCAAGGGGTGCTATATAAAGGGAGAAAAGCAGGGGGCCTAAGACAGACCTCTGTGGAACCCCAAATTTCATGTCACTAAGGTTAGAGGTAGTGTTACTGTACAAAACACAGTGAGAACGACTGGTTAAGTATGACGTCAGCCATGCAAGGGCATTCCCAATAATCCCAAAATGATTTTCCAGCCTATCAAGTAGAATATGATGATCCACTGTATCAAATGCAGCACTGAGATCTAACAGCAACAGAACTGTAGTGGTGTCCAAATCCATTGTAAGCAGAAGATCATTCCACTCTGTGGAATGATATTTTCTAAAAGCAGACTGCAGTGGCTCAAAGAGATTATTCTCAGCAAGATAGTCTACGAGCTGCCGTGACACCACTTTTTCCAGAATTTTAGAGGAAAATGATAGATTTGATATCGGGCGATAGTTTGTCAGTACACTAGGGTAAAGATTAGGGTTCTTAAGTAATGGTTTAATCACTGCAGATTTGAAACATTTAGGAACAGATCCAAAAGTTAAAGAAAGATGAATAATTTCCAGCACAGTCAGCCCAAGAGTGTGCCACAGGTCCTTAAACAGTTTTGTTGGTATAGGATCAAATAAACAGGTGGTGCTTTTTGTTGACATTACGAGAGATAAGAGCAACACCCCCGCCTTGCTTCGCATCACGAGCGACATGACTAAATGTATATGCTGGTGGGCAGGCCTCATTTACGGGGAGGACAGCTGTAGGTTTAAGCCAGGTTTCACATAGCCCGATCATATCTAAGTGATGATCAATAATTAGATCATTGATCAACAGTGATTTTGAGGACAGTGATCTTATGTTAATGAGATCCAGTCTAAGGACCTCAGTGGGGTTGACAGTTGAACTGTTTGGGTTTAGGGGTGGTTCCAGAGTAGCATATATAAGATGCCTAGAAGTAGGTTTGGGTTTAAGACATTCCACGCGCGTTGTAGGTAGCAGACACGAAATCTTTGCTATTGCTGGAACAACCACGGGGCCATCCTCAATTTCAACATCATCCCATATTGTAATGGGTATTAAGTTTGGAAAGCACATCCCTCTATGATTTTTATGGACACGACTACGGAAGCAGGCCACAGTCTCAACTTGTTGAAATTCCCTCCCTGGCAAATAAACTGCACTATCACCATAGTGGATTTTCTGCACTAAATTTCCTGCTAAGCTAATGGATTCCACACCCACATTTGTCATAAGCCTTGCAGGGTCTCTAATCACCTGCTCCGTGGCCTGCTGTAGATTCCTAATGTTACCCTCCCTGTAGAGCTCTATCTATGTTCGCAGACAAGATGGCGGCGCCTTCCCCAGTAGGGTGGAGGCCATCCAGCATCAGGAAGCCACGGTGGCCCCAGAACGAAGGCCAGTTATCAATAAAGCTAAAGCCTTGCTGTCTACAAAACTGCGCCAGCCACCTATTTAATGATGTCAGCCTGCTAAATGCCTCATCAGTACCCTGGGAGGGGAGGGGACCAGAGACTATTAATCGATGCCGACATCTTCCTGGCAAGGTCACAAGTCCTCTCTATGTCCATTTTTGTGACCTCTGAGTGCTTCATCCTGGTATCATTGGTGCCAACGTGAATAACTATGTGACTATATCTCATGTCATGTTCCTTTGTCTGTCTTCCCTTCTGCAGCGTCAGCACCCTAAGATGAGATGCAATGTCGGGAGCTCTGTCCCCAGGAATACATTTAATGTCAGCCGGCGTCTGTAACCTGACTTTGCGGGTGATAGAATCCCCTATCACTAAAGTCCGGTGTTTCGGCCTAGAGACAGGAGTGGAAGTCACTCATGGGCTCAGAGAATTCACATTTGGCAAATCCAAGGGGGAGAACTGATTCACAGTTCGCACTGGCGAGTGTGGTCGGGGTGCCACAACCGGGCACTAAGCCTTACGGGGCTTCCTCTGCCTAGCCACAGGCCGAAAGCCGTCCTCCACAGCCGGCGTTTCTAAGCTGATGCTAATGGGCTCGCTAGCTGGCCCAACACTAACCTCATCTGGAGTGCCCGTAACATCTAACTCCACTGCGCTAAGCTGCTCTAACTTACGGACACGGCTCTCTAAGAGAGCCACCCTATCTTCCAACATCACGCACGATTTACGGCGGGTGTAAAGTATAATAAGTAGTTTACTTTGTGCACTAAGAAATTCAAAAATGTTGCCAAGCAAACACGAACTAACCAATAATGGATAAGCTAACCACTCCTAAGGCTCACACAGATGCAGATAAATGAATTAAAATTCACAGCAGTTACACTGAAAAACTAACAGAAGTATTAAACAGGTAAAAAAGCAGCAGCTATAAAATACACTAAACAGTTAATTAACTAACAGGAGTGTAAAAAGTGAAATGAAAAAATGATGAGAAGGGTCAGAAATAGCTAACTCAAGCTAACCGCTAGCGAAAATGCTAGCCGCTCCTAAGATTTTACTCGGGAGTAAAAATTACTTAAAATTCACAGCAGTTACACTGAAAAACTAACAGAAGTATTAAACAGGTAAAAAAGCAGCAGCTATAAAATACACTAAACAGTTAATTAACTAACAGGAGTGTAAAAAGTGAAATGAAAAAATGATGAGAAGGGTCAGAAATAGCTAACTCAAGCTAACCGCTAGCGAAAATGCTAGCCGCTAAGATTTTACTCAGGAGTAAAAATTACTTAAAATTCACAGCAGTTCAACTGAAAAGTGAACAGAAGTATTAAACGGGTAGAAAAGAAACAGCTATAAAAAGTAACAATGGAGAGGGGAGGTGTCGACCTCGGTAGCGAATGCTAACCTCTAGCGAATGCTAACTGCTAGCGATTCACAACAGGACTGTTGCTAAATAACGTTCAGAGTAGATACAGTTATAACCAGAAGAGTGCTAAACAGAAATAAAAGAAGCGTATACAACTGTGTGAAGTTCAGAGTGGCGTCACAGCAACAAACAATCCGTCAGAAGCAAGTTCCACACAAAATTTAGACACAGAAGTATTTAAATGAGAATTTTGTATTTCAGTAAAGTTAATTCATATTGGATCAGATCTTGGACACGGAGATACATAATAATGGAATGGAGCCAACCTGATGACGTCATAAAGACTGTTAAAGGTTATTCAAGTTCATAGTATTTCTGTGTAGGCTCTCAGTTGTCCAGGTGGTTTCCATAGTAGAGAAGCTTGAATCTTTGACTGGACTGGGTTGCTTGACGCGAGGACGTTTCGCTTCAAATCGCAGAAGCTTCCTCAGCTAAAATTCTTGCTCTGGTGGTCTGACTTCTGTCTTGACTCTTGTAGAGAAGAATAATCAGAAGTCACAAAAGCTGGAGTTTTAAACCTAATCAGACCCCTCCTACCGAGAGGCAGACTATGTGGGTACCCACAATGGTCCCTGGACAAAGTGCCAGAGAACAAAGAGACCAGATAGACAGGAGACGGAGACGAGAAGAAGAGGAGTGTCTCTCCCTTATTTAGCAGGAGTAGGGGAAAACTACAGAGGATCTTCAGACAGCACAAAATCCCAGTTTACTTTAAACCGGTTAACACCTTGAGACAGAAAGTAATTCACCCTAAGGACAGGATCCCTAGTTACAAACAGAGCAATGTAGTGTATTCTATCAGATGTCAGGAAAACTGTAACGAACACTACATAGGTGAGACTAAGCAACCTTTACACAAAAGGTTATACCAGCACCGCAGAGAGGGCACCAGTGGACCTCAGTCTGCAGTTCATCTCCACCTTAAAGACACTAACCACACGTTTGAGGACAAGGAAGTTAAAATATTAGCCAGAGAGAAGAAATGGTTTGAGAGAGGGGTCAAGGAGGCATTCTTTGTGAAACGTTTGAAACCCAGCCTTAACTGGGACACGCTTTATCCCCTGTTTACAATGGGGTACTCAGGTCAAAGCAGTTTCAGTCTTTTGTTCATGGTAATGAGTCATTCACGTCATCAGGAGAGAGTCGTCAAGGGAGCCATCAGGAGAGGGGACAGCTGCCCTGTCATTAGGAGGGTGTTAACTAGAGCACAATAGGTGCTAATTAGAGCTATTGTTTAGTCACTAGCCTATAGCAGTCTGCCCCTCGGTAGGAGGGGTCTGGTTAGGTTTAAAACTCCAGCTTTTGTGACTTCTGATTATTCTTCTCTACAAGAGTCAAGACAGAAGTCAGACCACCAGAGCAAGAATTTTAGCTGAGGAAGCTTCTGCGATTTGAAGCGAAACGTCCTCGCGTCAAGCAACCCAGTCCAGTCGAAGATTCAAGCTTCTCTACTAAAGTTCATAGTAGTTCAAACATCACAAAGCTCATCAATGCTCACAAGAAATGAGATTTCTAAGTGTGTGAACAGTTCAGTTTAGGTCTGAACACAGCAGTGAACACAGACTGAAGAAAACAAACCTTCAAATACGAGAAATTAAAAACACTTTGAAATAATTCAAAGTCAGTCAGTGAGGATGCCTCGTAAAGTCCTAAAACCAGTAAGTTTTTCTCATTTTGACTCTGTGATTCCTCATTCTGTCTTTCTTGGCTCGTATGTTTTATTCATGTGTTCATATTTTCACTATAAAACCTGATGAGATACGAGTGGCGACTGAGAAGTTTTGAGCCTGACCCAGAAAAAGTTGGGCGTGGTTCTCCAACTTTTGCACTGTGAGAAACAAACATTTCTGGGTCCAGCTCAGATCTTCTCAGTTGCCCCTCATAGTTCAACTCAAACCATTTGAAGAAAATTATATTAAACCAGACATTCCAAAAATGAAGAATACATGCGCCCAATATGAAATCATAAAATTGTTCGGAGGCCAAACCAAAACCTTTAAACACAATTCTGATCAACACGAGAGCGAAGATCTCAAACATTATAACAAAACTGAAAATCAAATAATTTTTAATTTATTTTAAATTGAACTACATGTGCCCCATCAATAGTACCATCACTACACACCAGGGGGCGACAGCCCACACTTTGGGAACCACTGTATTAAACCATTTAATTAATTCAATAACTCAGACTTTGAAAATTATTTGAATTAAAATAAGCTTGCCTGATTTGAGTTTAATTACACTTCGGTTCATTAAAACAAACCAGTCTGCAGTATTTTACAGTCATTTTTTTTATAACATTCCTGCAACAAAGTTCAAAATATTTAAAGTGTTGACATTAAAATCACTAATGGTCAAGATGTTCACAGACAGATATGTTTGGGACACTGTCCTTCAGTGAGACACTAAAAACACAAGATGATCTGGTCTGAAAATGATTGAAAACAAATAATAATAATAAAAAAAGGGTGAAAACTTCACATGAAGAATTTAATTTCATTATGAAAGAAATTTCACAAAAAAAAAAAAAAATCAATTCCACACAAAATTTACCCACAGAAGTATTTAAATGAGAATTTTTTATTTCAGTAAAGTTAATTCATAATGGATCAGATCATGGACAAGAGGATACATAATAATGGAATGGAGCCAACCTGATGATGTCATAAAGACTGTTAAATGTTATTCAAGTTAATACAACCCCTGGCAATAATTGTGGAATCACCAGCCTCTGAGGATGTTCATTCAATTGTTTAATTTTGTAGAAAAAAAAGCAGATCACAGACATGACACAAAACTAAAGTAATTTCAAATGGCAACTTTCTGGCTTTTAGAAACACCATAAAAAATCAAGAAAAAAAGATTGTGGCAGCCAGTAACGGTTACTTTTTTAGACCAAGCAGAGGGAAGAAAAAAAATATGGACTCACTCACTTCTGAGGAATAAATTATGGAATCACCCTGCAAATTTTCATCCCCAAAACTAACACCTGCATCAAATCAGATCTGCTAGTTAGTCTGCATCTAAAAAGGAGTGATCACACCTTGGAGAGCTGTTGCACCAAGTGGACTGACATGAATCATGGCTCCAACACGAGAGATGTTAATTGAAACAAAGGAGAAGATTATCAAACTCTTAAAAGAGGGTAAATCATCACGCAATGTTACAAAAGATGTTGGTTGTTCACAGTCAGCTGTGTCTAAACTCTGGACCAAATACAAACATGGGAAGGTTGTTAAAGGCAAACATACTGGTAGACCAAGGAAGACATCAAAGCGTCAAGACAGAAAACGTAAAGCAATGTGTCTCAAAAATTGAAAATGCACAACAAAACAAATGAGGAACGAATGGGAGGAAACTGGAGTCAACGTCTGTGACCGAACTGTAAGAAACCGCCTAAAGGAAATGGGATTTACATACAGAAAAGCTAAACGAAAGCCATCATTATTAACACCTAAACAGAAAAAAACAAGGTTACAATGGGCTAAGGAAAAGCAATCGTGGACTGTGGATGACTGGATGAAAGTCATATTCAGTGATGAATCTAGAATCTGCATTGGGCAAGGTGATGATGCTGGAACTTTTGTTTGGTGTCGTTCCAATGAGATTTATAAAGATGACTGCCTGAAGAGAACATGTAAATTTTTTTTGATGATATGGGCTGCATGTCAGGTAAAGGCACTGGGGAGATGGCTGTCATTACATCATCAATAAATGCACAAGTTTACGTTGATATTTTGGACACTTTTCTTATCCCATCAATTGAAAGGATGTTTGGGGATGATGAAATAATTTTTCAAGATGATAATGCATCTTGCCATAGAGCAAAAACTGTGAAAACATTCCTTGCAAAAAGACACATAGGGTCAGTGTCATGGCCTGCAAATAGTCCGGATCTTAATCCAATTGAAAATCTTTGGTGGAAGTTGAAGAAAATGGTCCATGACAAGGCTCCAACCTGCAAAGCTGATCTGGCAACAGCAATCAGAGAAAGTTGGAGCCAGATTGATGAAGAGTACTGTTTGTCACTCATTAAGTCCATGCCTCAGAGACTGCAAGCTGTTATAAAAGCCAGAGGCAGTGCAACAAAATACTAGTGATGCGTTGGAGCGTTCTTTTGTTTTTCATGATTCCATAATTTTTTCCTCAGAATTGAGTGATTCCATATTTTTTTTCCTCTGCTTCGTCTAAAAAGCAACCGTTATTGACTGCCACAATTATTTTTCCTGATTTCTTATAGTGTTTCTTAAAGCCAGAAAGTTGTCATTTGAAATGACTTTAGTTTTGTGTCATGTCTGATCTGCTGAATGAACATCCTCCGAGGCCGGTGATTCCATAATTTTTGCCAGGGGTTGTAGTAGCTCAAAGCTCACAAAGCTCATCACAAAGCTCAAAGTCACAAGAAATGAGATGTGTGTGTGAGCAGTTCAGTTTAGTGTGAACACAGCAGTGAACACAAACATCAGACTGAAGAAAACAAACCTTCAAATATGAGAAATTAAAAAACAGTTTGAAATAACAGCTCAAACTCAGTCAGTGAGGATGCCTCGTAAAGTCCTAAAACCAGTAAGTTTTTCTCATTTTGACTCTGTGATTCCTCATTCTGTCTTTCTTGGCTCGTATGTTTTATTCATGTGTTCATATTTTCACTATAAAACCTGATGAGATACGAGTGGCGACTGAGAAGTTTTGAGCCTGACCCAGAAAAAGTTGGGCGTGGTTCTCCAACTTTTGCACTGTGAGAAACAAACATTTCTGGGTCCAGCTCAGATCTTCTCAGTTGCCCCTCATAGTTCAACTCAAACCATTTGAAGAAAATTATATTAAACCAGACATTCCAAAAATGAAGAATACATGCGCCCAATATGAAATCATAAAATTGTTCGGAGGCCAAACCAAAACCTTTAAACACAATTCTGATCAACACGAGAGCGAAGATCTCAAACATTATAACAAAACTGAAAATCAAATAATTTTTAATTTATTTTAAATTGAACTACATGTGCCCCATCAATAGTACCATCACTACACACCAGGGGGCGACAGCCCACACTTTGGGAACCACTGTATTAAACCATTTAATTAATTCAATAACTCAGACTTTGAAAATTATTTGAATTAAAATAAGCTTGCCTGATTTGAGTTTAATTACACTTCGGTTCATTAAAACAAACCAGTCTGCAGTATTTTACAGTCATTTTTTTTATAACATTCCTGCAACAAATTTCAAAATATTTAAAGTGTTGACATTAAAATCACTAATGGTCAAGATGTTCACAGACAGATATGTTTGGGACACTGTCCTTCAGTGAGACACTAAAAACACAAGATGATCTGGTCTGAAAATGATTGAAAACAAATAATAATAATAAAAAAAGGGTGAAAACTTCACATGAAGAATTTAATTTCATTATGAAAGAAATTTCACAAAAAAAAAAAAAAAAATCAATTCCACACAAAATTTACCCACAGAAGTATTTAAATGAGAATTTTTTATTTCAGTAAAGTTAATTCATAATGGATCAGATCATGGACAAGAGGATACATAATAATGGAATGGAGCCAACCTGATGATGTCATAAAGACTGTTAAATGTTATTCAAGTTAATACAACCCCTGGCAATAATTGTGGAATCACCAGCCTCTGAGGATGTTCATTCAATTGTTTAATTTTGTAGAAAAAAAAGCAGATCACAGACATGACACAAAACTAAAGTAATTTCAAATGGCAACTTTCTGGCTTTTAGAAACACCATAAAAAATCAAGAAAAAAAGATTGTGGCAGCCAGTAACGGTTACTTTTTTAGACCAAGCAGAGGGAAGAAAAAAAATATGGACTCACTCACTTCTGAGGAATAAATTATGGAATCACCCTGCAAATTTTCATCCCCAAAACTAACACCTGCATCAAATCAGATCTGCTAGTTAGTCTGCATCTAAAAAGGAGTGATCACACCTTGGAGAGCTGTTGCACCAAGTGGACTGACATGAATCATGGCTCCAACACGAGAGATGTTAATTGAAACAAAGGAGAAGATTATCAAACTCTTAAAAGAGGGTAAATCATCACGCAATGTTACAAAAGATGTTGGTTGTTCACAGTCAGCTGTGTCTAAACTCTGGACCAAATACAAACATGGGAAGGTTGTTAAAGGCAAACATACTGGTAGACCAAGGAAGACATCAAAGCGTCAAGACAGAAAACGTAAAGCAATGTGTCTCAAAAATTGAAAATGCACAACAAAACAAATGAGGAACGAATGGGAGGAAACTGGAGTCAACGTCTGTGACCGAACTGTAAGAAACCGCCTAAAGGAAATGGGATTTACATACAGAAAAGCTAAACGAAAGCCATCATTATTAACACCTAAACAGAAAAAAACAAGGTTACAATGGGCTAAGGAAAAGCAATCGTGGACTGTGGATGACTGGATGAAAGTCATATTCAGTGATGAATCTAGAATCTGCATTGGGCAAGGTGATGATGCTGGAACTTTTGTTTGGTGTCGTTCCAATGAGATTTATAAAGATGACTGCCTGAAGAGAACATGTAAATTTTTTTTGATGATATGGGCTGCATGTCAGGTAAAGGCACTGGGGAGATGGCTGTCATTACATCATCAATAAATGCACAAGTTTACGTTGATATTTTGGACACTTTTCTTATCCCATCAATTGAAAGGATGTTTGGGGATGATGAAATAATTTTTCAAGATGATAATGCATCTTGCCATAGAGCAAAAACTGTGAAAACATTCCTTGCAAAAAGACACATAGGGTCAGTGTCATGGCCTGCAAATAGTCCGGATCTTAATCCAATTGAAAATCTTTGGTGGAAGTTGAAGAAAATGGTCCATGACAAGGCTCCAACCTGCAAAGCTGATCTGGCAACAGCAATCAGAGAAAGTTGGAGCCAGATTGATGAAGAGTACTGTTTGTCACTCATTAAGTCCATGCCTCAGAGACTGCAAGCTGTTATAAAAGCCAGAGGCAGTGCAACAAAATACTAGTGATGCGTTGGAGCGTTCTTTTGTTTTTCATGATTCCATAATTTTTTTCCTCAGAATTGAGTGATTCCATATTTTTTTTCCTCTGCTTCGTCTAAAAAGCAACCGTTATTGACTGCCACAATTATTTTTCCTGATTTCTTATAGTGTTTCTTAAAGCCAGAAAGTTGTCATTTGAAATGACTTTAGTTTTGTGTCATGTCTGATCTGCTGAATGAACATCCTCCGAGGCCGGTGATTCCATAATTTTTGCCAGGGGTTGTAGTAGCTCAAAGCTCACAAAGCTCATCACAAAGCTCAAAGTCACAAGAAATGAGATGTGTGTGTGAGCAGTTCAGTTTAGTGTGAACACAGCAGTGAACACAAACATCAGACTGAAGAAAACAAACCTTCAAATATGAGAAATTAAAAAACAGTTTGAAATAACAGCTCAAACTCAGTCAGTGAGGATGCCTCGTAAAGTCCTAAAACCAGTAAGTTTTTCTCATTTTGACTCTGAGTCCTTGTTCTGTCTTTCTTGGCTCGTATGTTTTATCATGTGTTCATATTTTCACTGTAAAACCTGAAGAGAGAGTTCAACTCAAACCATTTGAAGAAAATGATGATATTAAAACATTTTGTGAACTCAAATAATTCAAACTTGGGAATTGGCTGATTTGTCTTCAGTTTATTAAACGATATTGTTTGAAGTATTTTACAGTCATTTGAACTAATAATCAACATCGACTGCAAAGAAGCTCTGCAGACTGTTTTTGTTTCAGTGCAGCTGATTGGTCAGCTGAAAATAAGCACTTCATAATGAATGCATGATGTTAATTGATTGTCTCTTGTTGTGTTTGTAGCCCCCCAATCTGCTGGACTCAGACTCTGAGACTGAAGGACCAGAGTCTCTGGAGACACAGCTTCCTGATGATGATTCATGGAGGGCCAAGTTTCAAAAATACACTGAAGCCGAGCAGCTGCGACTGATCGAAGTGCTCGCTGCCAGTCACAGAAGGGAGGACGAACTCAAACAGGCTGCATTTGAGGAGCAACTGAAAGAAAAGGACAGAATCATCCAAATGCTGGAAGACAAACACACCAGCTTCCAGCAAGAGATGGAGGAAAAGGACATCAAGGTCCAGAAGATAATGGACAGAAAGGAAGCTGAATATAAAAAAAATGCAGGAGGAAAAGGACATCAGCTTCCACAAAGTGATGGACAGAAAGGAAGCAGAATTCCAAAGGAAGCTGGAGGAAAAAGACATCAGCTTCCATAAAATGATGGACATTAAAGAAGCTCACTTCCAAAAAATCCTGGAAGAGAAAGAGTCCAACTTCAAGAAGGACCTGGACATGAAGGAGGAGATGCTGAAGAAGGAGATGAAAGCACAAAAACGGCATTTCCACTCAGAATTGGAGGCCACAAAAAACCGCTGGTGTGTTTGTGTTCTTGTTGGACTCGTGGCAGCAAAATGTCTTAAATAACAAAACTTTGACAAAACTTGCAGCATGAATAAATTTTATTTTGAGGAACAATCAGTGAAATTTTAGTGCTTTGTCAGGTTCACCCTGTAATAGAAATCACAGTCAACCTGATAAACAAGAAACACACCAGGAGTCACTGTTTCTCTTTTGCTCGCAAGGAGAGAGAGTATCGCTCGAGCATCAAAATTCCTTCCTTCTCTCTTTCCCTCTCTCTCCCGAGTGACACTCTCCCTCGCTTTTTATTCATTCAAGCAAACAAGGATGCCGTCACCATGGTTACAAAGCAGAAACGATCAGCACAGACTCTCCCGGGAACAAGGACAGTTTCAATCTTTAGTTAAAGTTATTGCAGATCATTTCAATAATTATTTTGTTAACATGGGTAAAAATTTATCAAATTCAATTATATCTTCTAAAACACATTCTATGGACAACAGTAAATTAATTAATTCTGTTTTGGATTCAGTGTACATTAAAGAAGTAGATGAAAATGAAATTATCAACATTGTTTATAAATTAAAGGGGGAAAAAAAATCAACTGACTGATAACTTTAGTATGTTTTTGATCAAAAATATTATTCATTGTATTATTAAACCTTTAACATATTTGTAATTTGTCACTGACTGGGAAATTCCCTTCTAAAATGAAAATAGCTAAGGTGATACCCTTGTTTAAATCTGGTGACAAGCACGTTTTTCAAATTATAGGCCAATTTCTTTATCACAGTTTTCTAAAATTTTGGAAAAAATATTTGTAAAGAGGTTGAATGATTTTACAGCCAAACATCATATACATAGTGAACAGTAGTATGGTTTTAGAAAAAATTGCACTACTTCACTGGCTATACTTGATTTTGTTACAAATGCAATAGAGATGAAACAATACACTGTAGGGGGTTTCTTTGATTTACAGAAAGCATTTGATACCATAGATCATTCTTTATTATTGGACAAATTACAGAAGTATGGCATTAGAGGATTAGCACTTGATTGGTTAGCCAGTTATTTATCAAACAGATAGTGTGTTCATTTTGGAGGGACAAATTCAGAATTGTTGAGGATCACATGTGGGGTGTCCCAAGGATCAGTCCTTGGGCCGTTGTTTTAGTTGTATGTTAACGATATAGGTTTGGTGACAGTCTGTGCGTTGTATTTTGTTTGCTGATGACACAACTGTGTTCGGTAGTGGGGACAATTTGGAATAGCTTTTGGAAAGGACGGAGAGGGAATTATTACATTTTAAATATTGGTTTGATTCTAATAAATTGTCACTTCATTTTGGTAAGTCTAAGTGTATTATATTTGGAAATAAGCCCAGGAATTTAAATAGAAACTTATCATTGAACAATGTCGAAATTGAAACTGTATCTGAAACTAAATTTCTTGGCATTTTTATTGATGATAAATTAAGTTGGAAAACCCAAATAAATGTCAAATCTAAAATTTCAAAAGTTATTTCAATTTTGTACAAAGCACATTATTTTCTCCCCCAACATTCATTGGTCATGCTGTATCATTCATTACTTGTCCCATATATGACCTATTGTATTGAGGTTTGGGGAAACACATAAAATAAAAAAATTCTGTTTTTCTGTTACAAAAGAGGGCTATAAGAGTTATAAATAAAAACCACATTACGAACCAACAAACCAATTGTTTGCTTGTTTGGGTATTTTGAAATTTCAAGATTTGGTGGATTATTTTACGATACAGATCGTGTACAAAGTTAAAAATAATCTTTTGCCTCTACATGTTCAGGTATTGTTTAAAATGAGGGAGTCCAATTATCATTTGTGATGAACATTGAGAATTGAAAGAAGAAAGATTCGAGCTACTGTTAAAAGTCTGTATTTCTGTAAAAGGTGTTAGAATATGGAATAATTGTGCTGATAGTATTAAATCATGTGGTTCATTGGTAGGTGTTAAAAGGCTCTATAAAAATGCAATTTCGTACTATAGTATGTTATATTAGGCTAATTGTTTTTGTGGTTCTTTGTTTACTTGCACATCATATTTAATTGTTCTGTTCAGTTACGTTATTTTCTTATTGTTACCTCGTGACTGTATAGTAACTGGTGTACGGGGTGGGCGTTTATAAGCGTTTGCTTCAGCCCTTGCCCTTTCGGCCACACCCATTTTGGGAAATCGTTTGAGTTATTGTTGTATTTTCTTTTGTTTTTTGATTTATGTTAGTAAGAGTTTTTTTATGTTGGTATTTTGTTCATGTGCGTGCTGAATAAACTTATTCATTATTCATTCAAGTGTCAACATGAGCAAAATAAGATAATAAATACCACATGCGAATGTGTGGCAACAGCTTGTATTTTCCTACTTGCTCTGATTAAGTGAAACACAGACCTCAGATATCCCATGTATCTGAACACTGCGTATGGAAAACAGACACTTTGCATTAATCACATCACAGGTTACTTCTATTTCAAATGAAAGAAAACAATTCCTTTAGACATTTAAGTGATAACAAAATAAGGCATATTCACAATTTTTCCAACACTCACTCACTCATCTTCAACCACTTAGTCCAATCAAGGGTTGTGGGGGGCTGGAGTCTATCCCAGCGGTCATAGAGCATGAGGCAGGGTACACCCAAGACAGGACACCAGTCTGTTACAGGGCCACATATAGACAAACACCTCACACCCGCACCTACGACCAATTTAAAGGTGATAGAGAGAGGTTGAATGGGGCATTAATCCTTGTTCTGTGATGTGATATGTAGCCCAGAAAAAATTGGTTGGGTCTGTAATGGCTCAGAACCTTCCTAAAAGGCTCTCTGAAACAGCTATGTTCCTATGCTGGGTTTACAATGCCTCGTTTGCCTTTAATGGCGTCGTTTCGGAGCTTATTTGGCAACCTCATTATGAAATGCAAGTAGGTGGCGCTGATCGGTTGCCGTTGTTTGATTGGTTGCCCTTGCTCTCACTGAAAAGAAAGCATTATTTATTTTCATTGCTTTTATATTTTCTGTTGTGTTTCTATTCAGGTTTTTTTTTTTTTGCCTCTTTCTCTAAAATTGTATATAATAATCATTAGATTATTAATATATAAACAAAAATAAATTTAAGAAATATTACAATTTGAAAACAAATGCACCCGAACGTGATGACAGCTGCAATGCTAACTTTTAACATTTAAAATGCCATAGACATGCTAACACGTTAGCATCGCTCCCGTTTTTAAGTTATAAAATACATCTATCAACTGTTTCAGAAGAACATAACAGGTCGGTTTAACATAGAAAAGGTAAATAATACTCACAGACGTATGCTCTTTAGGGTTTTAGCAGGAGAAAATTAAGCAAAAGAAAGAAAGAATAATCGAAGGATTGCTTCAATCTGCGAAGCACTGCTTCGATTGGTTCAAGGTTCAAAGCAAAGCCGCGCTGCAGAAAAGTTGTTTACGGACCCGCTGCAGGGTCTGTAATCAATACAGAAATGATCATTTTCCTGACAAACACCCCCCAAAACAACAGCCACTCTGAAGGACCGATAACATAATCGTTAAGCACAAAGCTTACTGATGTCGGTGGATCGAGTCATTTCTTAACGATGCCCAAAAGGAACCGGTTCTCGATACACATCCCTAGCTGCTAAGGGGTTAGCTCATTCCCTTTAGAGGAACAAACCAGAGCTAACGTGCCATTCTAACGTGCAATTCTTACAACAGGAATATGGCGCAACACAAATTTAAAACAAAAGAAAATGTGATACTCACAGGCTGTACTGATTGCTGGGGTTGATTACGTCGCAGAGTCAGAAATGACCCTCTACTGAGTATTAAATGCTGACTGAAGCCAGCTCGAAATCGTGCAAGGTTTGTGAAATAGTCCTCCGTGAAATGCGCAGAGCAAACAAATAGTCGGCGGTTGTATGTACTGGGGATGCGGTTAAAAATGAATAAAAGCCAGTGATCGCGTACACTGCTTTCCGTGGGAAGATCGTAGTCTGCTAAAACAGCCTGGGAAAGCACACCTGTACCTCACCATTGCTTCTTTTCGAGTGTTACGAATGGGTGGGCACAACCTTATGAATAATTAATTTCGAAGGGGCGTGTGTGAAAGGGGGTGTGTGTGGGGGGGGGGGGGGGGGGAGCTATTGGTGAAAAAGTGACGTAAGTTTTCTCTCAAAAACGGATTGGCCTGTTTTCTAGGGGAAATTCAAAAAAGGAGAAATACTTGAAACAGAGGTTCTGAAACTTGCTGGCACTACGTGTGTATTCCCCACAGCGGGGAGACTCTGAACTAACACCAAAAACATGAAAAAGATGATTTTGATTCTCTATCCCTTTTAAAGTGTCCAATCAGCCTAACCCGTGTGTCTTTTGGATGTGGGGGGAAGCCGGAGCACACAGAGCAAACCTACGCAAACACAGGGGGAACATGCAAACTCCACACAGAAAGGTCATGGGTTGGAATTGAACCCATGACTTTCTCGCTGTGAGGCAACAGTGCTAACCACTAAGTCACCGTGCTGCAGATATAGTCATTAGTCTAATAATTAATGTTGTAAATAATCATAAAATTCAAGAATTTATTCCTATAATACACAATTTTAAGGGTTGGAAAAAACAACACCATCAATCCCCGTTGGACGCCATAAATGGTGGCAAGTGATTGTCTGCTCCAATCACCACTCTTTTATCCTGGGTTCCACCTCATCTAACACACTCAAGAAATCTTCTTTCTCCTTCTGTCCACAATCTACCTTTGGGGCACAGTGATGTGCGGTGAGGTTCATGGCTGGTGAGGCACTGACTTCATCACAATCAGATTTACAAACATATAAACCCCTCACCGTTTGATTGGCAGCAGGTTATGTTTAAAATCTCATGTCAGCATTCTTTACACATACAAACTGTAGCACACAAAAAAGCACATTTAATTAAAAAAAAACTTTATTATGATCTTACCTTTACTTATAAATGAAGTCCACGTACTGGTCCTTCTGAACAAAAGCATCGATGATTTGTTTGTAGAAGTCTTACTTATCTTCCTTCAGTTTTAAAAGTCTCTCTGTCTCAGTGGAGATCACTGCCAGGGAAGAAAGTCGTCCTTCATCAGTCTTGTTCTGACTGTATGTTTGGAGCCTTTTCTTGCTTTGAATGTGAGTGGTTGACCACTCGTGTTTCATGAGAAAATTCTTCAGGTTACAATATCCCACCTGACTCCAGACATTGTCACAAGTTGAGAAAAGGAGGCAGAAAAAGGCAGTTTCTGGCTGGACATCCATACAACCAGATATTACGTGTGTCCCACCTGCCACCACCATGCTTCACTGTAGGGATGGTGCCTGGTTACCCCCAAACATGATGCCTGGCATTCACGCCAAAGAGTTACCCCCAAACATGATGCCTGGCATTCACGCCAAAGAGTTCAATCTTTGTCTCATGAGAACAGGGAACTTTGTTTCTCGTGGTCTGAGAGTCCTTCAGGTGCCTTCTGGCAAACTCCAGGAAGGCTGCCATGTGCCTTATACTAAGGGCTTCCGTCTAGCCACTCTATCATACAGGCCTGATTGGTGGATTGCTGCAGAGATGGTTATTCTCCTCTCTCCACAGAGGAATGCTGTCACTGTGACAGTGGCCATCGGGCTCTTGGTCACCTCCCTGACTAAGGCCCTTCTCTCACAATTGCCTCAAATTCCTTCAACTTCATGCTTGGTTTGTGCTCTGACATGCACTGTGGGACCCTACATGTAGACAGTGTGCATTTCCAAACCATGTCCACTCAACTGAATTTACAACCCCTGGCAATAATTATGGAATCACCGGCCTCGGAGGATGTTCATTCAGTTGTTTAATTTTGTAGAAAAAAAGCAGATCACAGACATGACACAAAACTAAAGTCATTTCAAATAGCAACTTTCTGGCTTTAAGAAACACTATAAGAAATCAGGAAAAATAATTGTGGCAGTCAGTAACAGTTACTTTTTTAGACCAAGCAGAGGGAAAAAAAATATGGACTCACTCAATTCTGAGGAATAAATTATGGAATCAAATCAAAAATCAAATCAAATCAATTTTATTTATATAGCGCCAAATCACAACAACAGTTGCCCCAAGGCGCTTTATATTGTAAGGCAAAAGCCATACAATAATAACAGAAAAACCCCAACGGTCAAAACGACCCCCTATGAGCAAGCACTTGGCGACAGTCGGAAGGAAAAACTTCCTTTTAACAACAAGAAACCTCCAGCAGAACCAGGCTCAGGGAAGGGCAGTCTTCTGCTGGGACTGGTTGGGGCTGAGGGAGAGAACCAGGAAAAAGACATGCTGTGGAGGGGGGCAGAGATTAATCACTAATGATTAAATGCAGAGTGGTGCATACAGAGCAAAAATAGAAAGAAACACTCAGTGCATCATGGGAACCCCCCAGCAGTCTAAGTCTATAGCAGCATAACTAAGGGATGGTTCAGGGTCACCTGATCCAGCCCTAACTATAGGCTTTAGCAAAAAGGAAAGTTTTAAGCCTAATCTTAAAAGTAGAGAGGGTGTCTGTCTCCCTGATCCGAATTGGGAGCTGGTTCCACAGGAGAGGAGCCTGAAAGCTGAAGGCTCTGCCTCCCATTCTACTCTTAAAAACCCGAGGAACTACAAGTAAGCCTGCAGTCTGAGAGCAAAGCGCTCTATTGGGGTGATATGGTACTAAGAGGTCTCTAAGATAAGATGGGACCTAATTATTCAAAACCTTATAAGTAAGAAGAAGAATTTTAAATTCTATTCTAGAATTAACAGGAAGCCAATGAAGAGAGGCCAATATGGGTGAAATATGCTCTCTCCTTCTAGTCCCCGTCAGTACTCTAGCTGCAGCATTTTGAATTAACTGAAGGCTTTTCAGAGAATTTTTAGGACAACCTGATAATAATGAATTACAATAGTCCAGCCTAGAGGAAATAAATGCATGAATTAGTTTTTCAGCATCACTCTGAGACAAGACCTTTCTAATTTTAGAGATATTGCGCAAATGTAAAAAAGCAGTCCTACATATTTGCTTAAAATGTGGATTGAAGGACATATCCTGATCAAAAATGACTCCAAGATTTCTCACAGTATTACTAGAGGTCAGGGTAATGCCATCCAGAGTAATGATCTGGTTAGACACCATGTTTCTAAGATTTGTGGGGCCAAGTACCATAACTTCAGTTTTATCTGAATTTAAAAGCAGGAAATTAGAGGTCATCCATGTCTTTATGTCTGAAAGACATTCCTGCAGTTGAACTAATTGGTGTGTGTCCTCTGGCTTCATGGATAGATAAAGCTGGGTATCATCTGCGTAACAATGAAAATTTAAGCAATGCTGTCTAATAATACTGCCTAAGGGAAGCATGTATAAAGTGAATAAAATTGGTCCTAGCACAGAACCTTGTGGAACTCCATAATTAACCTTAGTCTGTGAAGAAAACTCCCCATTTACATGAACAAATTGTAATCTATTAGATAAATATGATTCAAACCACCGCAGCGCAGTGCCTTTAATACCTATGGCATGCTCTAATCTCTGTAATAAAATTTTATGGTCAACAGTATCAATAGCAGCACTGAGGTCTAACAGGACAAGCACAGAGATGAGTCCACTGTCTGAGGCCATAAGAAGATCATTTGTAACCTTCACTAATGCTGTTTCTGTACTATGATGAATTCTGAAACCTGACTGAAACTCTTCAAATAGACCATTCCTCTGCAGATGATCAGTTAGCTGTTTTACAACTACCCTTTCAAGAATTTTTGGGAGAAAAGGAAGGTTGGAGATTGGCCTATAATTAGCTAAGATGGCTTTTTAAGTAATGGTTTAATTACTGCCACCTTAAAAGCCTGTGGTACATAGCCAACTAATAAAGATAGATTGATCATATTTAAGATCGAAGCATTAATTAATGGTAGGGCTTCCTTGAGCAGCCTGGTAGGAATGGGGTCTAATAGACATGTTGATGGTTTGGAGGAAGTGACTAATGAAAATAACTCAGACAGAACAATCAGAGAGAAAGAGTCTAACCAAATACCAGCATTACTGAAAGCAGTCGAACATAAAGATATGTCTTTGGGATGGCTATGAGTAATTTTTTCTCTAATAGTTAAGATTTTATTAGCAAAGAAAGTCATGAAGTCATTACTAGTTAAAGTTAAAGGAATACTCGGCTCAATAGAGCTCTGACCCTTTGTCAGCCTGGCTACAGTGCTGAAAAGAAACCTGGGGTTGTTCTTATTTTCTTCAATTAGTGATGAGTAGTAAGATGTCCTAGCTTTACGAAAGGCTTTTTTATAGAGCAACAGACTCTTTTTCCAGGCTAAGTGAAGATCTTCTAAATTAGTGAGACGCCATTTCCTCTCCAACTTACGGGTTATCTGCTTTAAGCTGCGAGTTTGTGAGTTATACCATGGAGTCAGGCACTTCTGATTTAAGGCTCTCTTTTTCAGAGGAGCTACAGCGTCCAAAGTTGTGCTCAATGAGGATGTAAAACTATTGACGAGATAATCTATCTCACTCACAGAGTTTAGGTAGCTACTCTGCACTGTGTTGGTATACGGCATTGGAGAACATAACAAAGAAGGAATCATATCCTTAAACCTAGTTCCAGCGCTTTCTGAAAGACTTCTACTGTAATGAAACTTATTCCCCACTGCTGGGTAGTCCATTAAAGTAAATGTAAATGTTATTAAGAAATGATCAGACAGAAGGGGGTTTTCAGGGAATACTGTTAAGTCTTCAATTTCCATACCATTAGTCAAAACAAGATCTAAAGTATGATTAAAGTGGTGGGTGGACTCATTTACATTTTGAGCAAAGCCAATTGAGTCTAATAATAGATTAAATGCAGTGTTGAGGCTGTCATTCTCAGCATCTATGTGGATGTTAAAATCACCCACTATAATTATCTTATCTGAGCTAAGCACTAAGTCAGACAAAAGGTCTGAAAATTCACAGAGAAACTCACAGTAATGACCAGGTGGACGATAGATAACAACAAATAAAACTGGTTTTTGGGACTTCCAATTTGGATGGACAAGACTAAGAGTCAAGCTTTCAAATGAATTAAAGCTCTGTCTGGGTTTTTGATTAATTAATAAGCTGGAGTGGAAGATTGCTGCTAATCCTCCCCCTCGGCCCGTGCTACGAGCATTCTGACAGTTAGTGTGACTCAGGGGTGTTGACTCATTTAAACTAACATATTCATCCTGCTGTAACCAGGTTTCTGTAAGGCAGAATAAATCAATATGTTGATCAATTATTATATCATTTACTAACAGGGACTTAGAAGAGAGAGACCTAATGTTTAATAGACCACATTTAACTGTTTTAGTCTGTGGTGCAGTTGAAGGTGCTATATTATTTTTTCTTTTTGAATTTTTATGCTTAAATAGATTTTTACTGGTTGTTGGTTGTAGAAGAATTTTTAGGTCCATATTTGAACTGTGATGAACTATCAAGTGTCCTGATCCGAACTGTATGTCCTCTGGTTGAACTAGCAGGTGTTCAACCCAAAAAAAGGGCTCTATTAGTCATTCAGTCTGTCAGGGGCTTTCCAAGGCCTTTTAGGTGCTTTCTTGCAGGCCACGTGCAGGGGCCTCAGGCCAGCTGCACGTGTGGCTGAGGCCACGTGCGGAGGGGGCCTCAGGCCAGCTGCACCTGTGGCTGAAGGTCTTTTAAAAAAATCAGTTGTAAATCCTTCATGTTTTAATGGGAGCGTTTGTCACATTGAAATAATGGCCTAACACCTGCTTAGGGTTCACTAGAGGACGCTTCCAATAGAAAACCATGTCTTGGGAATGAAATAAATAAAAAAGTCGAAGGAGGAGCGATGCCCGTGGGTCTCCAATAAATAGATGAGCGCGGTTGTCATATTCAGTCTCTCTAGAGGACTCAGTTTGTCTAAGCTTTGTGTCGAAGGCTTAAATAAACTTAAAAACTCTGTGCATTTTATCTTGCTTAAGGCTGAATTATTCTAAAGTGTTGTGTCATTTTCTAGCATATCACTTGCAATTAGTTTGTGTTATCTAAAAGACGACATCCTGAGAAGACTAAAGATGAGCCGCGACAGAACTTGGCGAGCCAGCCAGGAGGGTCCAGGGGCATTCCGGCAGCCTGGGGCAGTCCAGCTCATCCCTCCAGACCGTAAATAACAGTGATCACGACTAAAAGGTAAGCAGAAACCTTTTATAATTTCTGCACGATCTGGAGGAGTGAGTCGGGATTTCCGCCCAAGTTGACAGGTGATATTTTTAATTGCCTCTTACCCAAAAGAACCTGGACTAAGAAAATTGATAAGAAACTAAAAAAAGATAAGATTGAAAATTATCAGGCCTTGTAGATAAAATGCTCAGAAGGTGTGTGTGTTCCCGGGAAAAAGAATGTCTATGTGAGTGAAAGGTCAGGAATGTTCATGAACTCTGGTGCGGAAAGAGTGCGTGGAGAACTAACCTGGATGCTTGGGGAATAATTGGTGTTGAAATTCGTTACTAACGTGCCGGCTGATAGCATGCGCTGTAGGGGTTAATTTAGGGGAGTATACTGACAAATAGATACAAGGTAATACAAGGTTATTTAAAGAGTTTAACAGAGACTGAAGTGAAATAAGTGAGAAAAAAGAGTTTAACAAGAGAATACGTGCAGAGAAAGCACAAGATAAGCGCCTGAGGGGGCGCAGTAGAAATACCGTACATGATAAAGAGATTTAAAGAGGAAAGTGCAAAGTCGCACCGCTGACAGTAAGTAAAAGAGCTCAATAAAGGACGTCATTTTTTAAGAAAAGAGAAAAACTATAAAAAATAAAAAAAAAACGAATGAAGAGTTAGTGCAGAATACATGAGAATTAATGAAGCAGAAAATAGTGCAGTAAGGCACCAAATACACGCTTGTGGGGCGTGGGAGAAGAATAAGTAATTAAGTACACAGTAATATGAGTTTTTTATAAGAAAAGAAAAAGAGAATATTTTCAGTGCAAAGGCACATTAAGCTCATGAGGAGCTCAGTAAGTGAAAAAAAAAAAGGTAGAAGAAAGTGCAGAAAGGCACAGGATACGCACGCGAGGCGCGGTAAGGCGTAGAAATAAATGAAATATTGTATGCTCAGAAAGGAGCTGGTGAAAAATAATATATTAAGCACAGGATACGCACGCGAGGCGTGGTAAGGCGTAGAAGTAAATGAAATATTGTACGCTCAAAGAGGGCTTGTAAAAAAAGTAATATATGAAGTTGCTGACAGCGCCGGAGAAGCTGTCTAACGTGAAGAAGAGATACATGCTTAAACAGAACACATTGGTGTTAAGTGAATAAAAAGGTTGTTTAAAGCTGCGGAGTGAAAAGTGGCAGAAGTCTAGATAGAGATATATAGAAAGTTGTTTTTAATAATTTTTGTGTATAAAGCTGTTGAAAATTGTGTGTGGGAGAGTGGAGAGTAAGCGGGGAGGTGCAAGCAAAAAGCTGTGAGGGCTTGCAAGCTGGCTGACATACAAGATTAATGTGAAAGAGTACGAGGGGGAGGTATTTAGACCCAACAGGAGGACTTGGGAGGTGCATGACAGGCAGAGAGGAAAGTGTGAAACAGAGACAGTGAAGAAAAAGACAGGAGAAGAGTGCTATGTAAATACAGAGAAGGTAGATATTATTTCAAAGAGAGAAAACTAATAAACAAACATAGCAGAAAAAGACGAGAAGCAGAAAGTTAAAAAAAAAAAAAAATTAGAAGGAAAATAGAAAGTCGGGAGCAAAGACAGGAAAGATCCAAAGAGACTAAAGCCAGTGCACCGAGCTGGGAAGCAGAGCCACCCCCATATAAACGTCATGATATGGGGAAGACAGCTGGACAATTTGTATTAGGAACTCGTGAAGAGGACCAAGGCATGGATGTGGAGGGCAAATTCACACTGACACTAAAAGCTCGAGAGCCACAAGGAGACAGGTCCTCAGTCTGTCAAATGGATCATACAAGGTCTCCAAGTCCGAAAGTAAGTGGTCGCTCACCACGACCAGCAGGGGGGGCCACAAATAACAGTGACACGGAGGCAGACGAGGATAAAGAGAGAGACCTGAAGGCTCCGCCTGCACATCGAGGTCCACTGAAAACCGTCCCCTCCCACCATAAGTCAGCCGACTGGACCTTCACAGGCTATAGAGGCTCCGAAGAGTGGCACAAGAGCTTCTGTGACACACTGGATCTGGCCAGAAGAGATAATGAAGAACTAGCTGAGCAACTTCGGCTAGCGAAGGAAAGAATACAAAGACATAGGGACGCCGAGGAAAGAAGAATATTACAACAATCAACGCCCAATCAAGGGAATCACATTATAGAGCCACCCACCCGAAAAATTTCTGGTGAGATCATCATTGAGAGTGCAAAAGAGGCCCGACTCAGGCAAAGACAACAATGTGTAGGCAAAGACATAGCGGCTTTAGAATAGAATATAACCGACTGGATGGACTGCCTGGAACCAGTCAGTCGCACTTGATCTGGAAGACAGTATGGAGCCCCCACAGAAGAAGAGGAGGACGAAGACCTCATATGCCCATTGGTGGTTAGAAATGGTCATCATGTGTATACCCCATGGAGCTGGACAGACATGGTGGGGCTGGCCAACAGGCTGCCAGACATCACCCAAGGAGCTGGGAGATGGATAACTGCCTTAGAAGAAGGCACTGCAGGGGTAACCTTGTCTTTAGGTGACATAAAAGCCTTGCTAATGCATGTCATGGGAAAACATGACACTGAAGAATTAGCAGGAAAGGTTGGACTAACACAGATGATGGGCACAAATCAACATGATGAAGTCCCCTTTAATCGCTATAGAAACTCCATGTGGGAAGGACTGAGAAGAAAGTACCCTGAGGTCTTGGATCCCTCTAAATTGGATGATGAGGAGTGGACACCTGAAGAGTGCCCAAAGAAGTTCCTGCACCGATTCCAGAAGAGATGGGCGGAGGAAACAGGAAATGCATGGAACCATTCTCCAGCAACAGAAATCCTGTTTAAAATAACTGTAAAAAAGGCTCTACCAGATGAGGTTCAGATAGCCCTAGATGGAGTCGTGGGACTATCAAAAATGAATTGGGCTTTATACTCTGAGCATATTTGTCACCATCTTGAAATCTACAAGAAAAATTGGTGCAGATGCAGTTGGGAGAGCTAACCAAAGTCAAGAAAGAAAAAACAAAGACCCAGGCACCAATGATGACCCCTGTTCCTTCTGAGCCGGCAAGCCTAGCCCCTACGACAAACACTGCTGCCACCATACAGGCACCTGTGGTAACAGCCACACAGAGCCCCCAAGGAGCAGCAGGGAGCACTGCTGCAGGAGAAGTCTCGGCACCAGTGGAGCATCACTATCACTACCATAGCACTGGCACACCCGGAATGGACCCACCTACAGTCATGGGTGGAGAGGAGAGTCACGGAACTTTCAAGGTCAAAGAGGAGGGTGGCGAAGAGGATCTCGCCAACCTTCATTTGGAAGCAGATTCCAGAACTCAGCTCCCAGGAACAGTCAAGCGGGACCGCCTATGGGACCAACACCCCCAATAGGGGATCAACCCTCTAATGAGTGTTGGAGCTGTGGACAACCTGGACATCGAATGAGAAATTGTCCGGCCCGACCTTGGGTTGGACCCTCTGCCTATTGGCAATAGGGGGGCCTAGAGAAGACAGAGGGGAAAACGGTGGCATTGGCTATTTCGATGATACCTAAGGAAGAGCCAACCGTCACCGTTAATATACAAAACAGAGATTTCCCTTTCATGGTGGATACAGGGGCAACATACTCTTGCATAGGGAAAATGGGCGCTCATCTCCCCCTCTCTGGGTCTGTAATTAAGACCATCGGCTTCTCTGGGAAAACTCAAATAATACCTTTTACACGCCCACTTCCTGTAACGATTGCAGGAAAAACAATTGAAGCACCCCTGTTATACTCACAAAATACACCTGTGAATTTGCTGGGAAGAGACATTTTATGTAAGCTACAAACCCAGATAGTGTGTACCCATCAAGGACTGCAAATACACTTTCCTGACGAAGCACTCGCCAACATTATGGTGCTTATGGACATGGAAAACAAGGTCCGACCTGTGCAACCCATGGTATACTGGCTGAAGTTACAACCAGAAAATTCAAATCTTCAACTGGAATGGGAAAAATGGAAGCCCTGGGCAGAACAACACTATGAAGCAGTATGTACACCTAGTTTACCTTTACATGTCACCCTGATGTTCGATGCCAAACAAGAACAAACTGACTATGCATGCTGCTGGGATGTATTGATGAATCAACGGCTGTTTCACATAACCACCACAGAAATTTATTTAGGCCCCCAAGGGGCCGCAGCTTCTGTCAAGCTAACTTCAGCTGAACAACAATGGTATCAAGTGCCGAATGCCACACCTCATGTGACCCTTTTAGTCTCTGAAAAGTATGAATCCCATGACCTAGGTCCAATGGTAAAGACAGCCTCAGAAGTTGAAGAATGGCAAAACATGGAAAGTCCACAAGTACATCTGTCAAAAGACCAGCAGTTTATACGAATTAATTTAAAAGTAAATGATGAGGCTATAGCTCAAAAAGTGGAGCTCAATCCTAGACCAGAGGGACAGATGGTGTTATCGGCCCACAAGAGAAATTGTTAGAGCAAATACCACCAGTGGTGTGGTCCAAAAGCAAAACGGATGTAGGACTAGTAAAAACAGCCTTACCAGTAAAAATAAAAGTAAAACCGGGAGCAAAACTGCCTCACCAAAGGCAGTATCCATTAAAACCTCAGGCTATTGAAGGCATAAAACCAGTAATTAAGGGACTAATGGCAGCTGGAGTTCTAATAAAAACTGCAAGCCCATGCAATACTCCTATCTATCCTATCCCTAAAAACAATACCAAAGAGTATCGGCTGGTACATGATTTGCGTCCTATCAATGCAATAATAGAAATGGATGCACCTATAGTACCTGATCCGCATACTATACTATCAAGCATCCCTGCTGGAGCAAAATGGTACACAGTAATTGATCTGTGTTCAGCCTATTTCAGTGTGCCTGTGCACCCAGACTCACAACATTTGTTTGCATTCACATTTCTGGGACAACAGCTAACGTATACACGGCTACCTCAGGGACTGAACCTGTCCCCAGCCATCTTTAACAAAGTCCTGGCTGAAGATTTACAACACCTTGATATACCCAGTACATTGGTGCAATATATGGATGATCTCCTTATTGCATCAGAGACTCAAGAACAGTGTGAAAAAGATTCATTAATTGTATTGCATGCATTGGCAGATGGAGGTCATAAAGTAAGTAAGGACAAATTGCAGTTCTGCAAACAACAAGTAGAATACTTGGGAAGACAGTTGTGTGGGACCACGCGATGTATAGCCCCAAGCCAAGTGGAGGCTATAATCAAGGCTCCCAAACCCCAAACAGTGGGACAGATGCTTTCATTCCTTGGGATGGCAGGGTACAGTCGGCCGTGGATTTGTGATTATGCTATAAAAACTGCACCTTTGCGTGCCATGATTAGAGCAGTGGGGCAAACAAGCAATGCAGCTCTCCTCGTCTGGACAGATCAGGCAACTGGAGCTTTTGAGGCCCTAAAAACAGACATGCAATCTGCTCCCGCGTTAGGTAACCCAGATTATGGGAAACCTTTCCATTTGTATATTACTGAAAAAGCTGGTTATGCTTGTGCTGTACTAATGCAGGAAACAAATGAAGGAAAACAACCATTGGCCTATTATAGTACAAAGCTTGACAACATTGAAACAGGATTGCCACCATGCTATCAGGGTCTAGCAGCAGCTGCCTTTGCATTTCAAAAAGCATCATCCATAATCATGGGACATGCAGTAACGTTGTACACGTCGCATCAGTTACATGCCCTGCTAACCAGTCAACGTTTTGTCTTAACACAAGCTAGACGCACTGGATATGAAGTTGTGTTGTCCGCCCCAGAAATAACAATACAACGTTGTCACATGGTGAATCCTGCCACCAAATTGACCACACCGTTAGATGGTACTCCACATAACTGTGTGGCAGAGACAGAGAAATTTTTGAGAGCCAGAGAACATTTGTATAATCACGCCATAGATGCAGATCTAACCCTGTTCGTGGATGGCTCATGCTTTCGGGATGCCGCGGGATTGCATGCGGGTATGGGGATTGTTAAACTAAACACGGATGGCGAGACCTTTGAATTACTGGAGTCCCAAGGAATTGATCAGCCTTGTTCAGCCCAACTGGCAGAAATCAAAGCCTTAACTATGGCTTGCCAGATAGCTAAAGATCAACGTGTTAATATCTACACAGACTCAGCCTACGCTTATGGCGTATGTCATGTACATGCAAACATTTGGAAACAAAGGGGATTCCTGAGAGCAGATGGCACCCCTGTCACTCATGGAGAAGCGATTTCCCAACTGTTACAAGCTCTCCAATTACCGTCTGAGATAGCCATCATTAAATGTGCAGGTCATCAAAAGAATAATAACATCATAGCTCAAGGTAACAACCTAGCAGATGACGCAGCGCGCAAAGGAGCACAAGGAGAAAATATGTTTCCCCTGCTAACCATCCAAGATTGTGCCCCACTGGTTTCACTTGACGCACTGATAGTAGCTCAAAGTAGGGCCAGTGGAGAAGAAAAACGAATGTGGGTTAAACGAGGCGCTATTGAGACACGCAGTCAGGGCAAGGGGAGAGAAGCTGCAGAGAGGTGTGTAAGACTACAACTCTGCTTCCTGGTCCCAACCCTGGGTAGTCACGGTTTGGAGGGTTTAATAAAATTGGCCAGATTTCTAGAAATGAGAGCTGCTCCATCCAAAGTGGGATGGATGCCGTCTCTTCTAACAAGACCAGGTTTTCCCCACAAGCTTTGCCAATTATCTATGAAGCCCACCTCATTTTTTGGACACCACCCTGTAAATTTTCATCCTCAAAACTAACACTTGCATCAAATCAGATCTGCTCGTTAGTCTGCATCTAAAAAGGAGTGATCACACCTTGGAGAGCTGTTGCAAGTGGACTGACATGAATCATGGCTCCAACACGAGAGATGTCAATTGAAACAAAGGAGAGGATTATCAAACTCTTAAAAGAGGGTAAATCATCACGCAATGTTGCAAAAGATGTTGGTTGTTCACAGTCAGCTGTGTCTAAACTCTGGACCAAATACAAACAACATGGGAAGGTTGTTAAAGGCAAACATACTGGTAGACCAAGGAAGACATCAAAGCGTCAAGACAGAAAACTTAAAGCAATATGTCTCAAAAATCGAAAATGCACATCAAAACAAATGAGGAATGAATGGGAGGAAACTGGAGTCAACGCCTGTGACCGAACTGTAAGAAACCGCCTAAAGGAAATGGGATTTACATACAGAAAAGTTAAACGAAAGCCATCATTAACACCTAAACAGAAAAAAAACAAGGTTACAATGGGCTAAGGAAAAGCAATCGTGGACTGTGGATGACTGGATGAAAGTCATATTCAGTGATGAATCTCGAATCTGCATTGGGCAAGGTGATGATGCTGGAACCTTTGTTTGGTGCCGTTCCAATGAGATTCATAAAGATGACTGCCTGAAGAGAACATGTAAATTTCCACAGTGATATGGGGCTGCATGTCAGGTAAAGGCACTGGGGAGATGGCTATCATTACATCATCAATAAATGCACAAGTTTACGTTGATATTTTGGACACTTTTCTTATCCCATCAATTGAAAGGATGTTCAAGATGATAATGCATCTTGCCATAGAGCAAAAACTGTGAAAACATTCCTTGTAAAAAGACACATAGGGTCAATGTCATGGCCTGCAAATAGTTCGGATCTTAATCCAATTGAAAATCTTTGGTGGAAGTTGAAGAAAATGGTCCATGACAAGGCTCCAACCTGCAAAGCTGATCTGGCAACAGCAATCAGAGAAGGTTGGAGCCAGATTGATGAAGAGTACTGTTTGTCACTCATTAAGTCCATGCCTCAGAGACTGCAAGCTGTTATAAAAGCCAGAGGTGGTGCAACAAAATACTAGTGATGTGTTGGAGCGTTCTTTTGTTTTTCATGATTCCATAATTTTTTCCTCAGAATTGAGTGATTCCATATTTTTTTTCCCTCTGCTTGGTCTAAAAAAGTAACCGTTACTGACTGCCACAGTTTTTTTTTCCTGATTTCTTATAGTGTTTCTTAAAGCCAGAAAGTTGCCATTTGAAATGACTTTAGTTTTGCGTCATGTCTGTGATCTGCTTTTTTTCTACAAAATTAAACAACTGAATGAACATCCTCCAAGGCCGGTCATTCCATAATTTTTGCCAGGGGTTGTACACCAGGTGGACTTTAATTAAGTTGTAGAATGATCTTTGGAAATAGGATGCACTTGACCTCAGTTTTGAGTGTCATGGCAAAGGCTGTGAATACGTACGCACACGGGATATCTTATTTATTTTTTTAATTTAAATTATCAAAAAAAAAATTATATATATATAGAAAATTGTCATTATGTGTGTAGAATTTTGAGGTGAAAACAATTTCATCCATTTTGGAATAAGGATATAAAACAAAATTAAATGTGGGAAGACTAAAGCACTGTGAATACTTTCCGGATGCACTTTAGTTTTTCTTTAAATTTGTATATTGCTTTTAATTTTGTGTTGTTGTTGATATTCAAACGCTTAAATGTTTTATAATTAAAGTTAAAATTATTGTGGTGCCCAATTATGAATTCCTTCATTTTGACTTGGTTATTTTTTATTTCTGTCATGTTGCCGAGATGTTTTCAAAGAGTTTAATGGAAATGAAAATGAAATTTTTAAAATCAGCCCATTTTAAACTGGGTTTCAAAATGAATCTCCCAAACCTTAATATACACCCCCACGTGTTTTTAAAACCTTTTTTATTTTAATGTGTAATCCTTTTGAGAATGTAAAGCACGTAAACAGTACGTTATGAAATTGTGATTTGAGCATTTTGTCGTCGACGGGCACTGTGAATGATGCATTCTGGGATGAAATAAGATGCCGGCAGAGGGAAGCTGGAGAAAAGCCCGGGGAGGCTGCGGCTCAGCCAATAGAAAGGTGCAGCATGTAGCAGTGGGCGGGGATCTGTAGGACCACAGCACATAACCAACCTACATGCTTATTGTGTAAATCTTTATTGTGTAAAGCTTTAAAAAAGCTCCTGCAGAAGGAATTCAAGGAAAGTGTTGTAGCGGCGCAGTGTGAGGTGAGTTCCAGACAGTAGTCCGCTGTCGTTTGATAGCCAAATGTTTTTGGCGTATTTTGTCTGAACGAATATTTATATTATGCTGAAGACTTTTTGTCTCCCGGCGCCAAAGCTGCAAAGTGCTTCTGTCAAGTAATTTAACTCTACCTGTATCAAGTTTCCACGCAGCGCTCGTCTATCTGACGCTGTTGTAGGAAAAGCAGAAAGTTCCTGGTTCGGAATGGATTTACAGTCTTGTGGCCTGAACCACGTGCGGTGCTAAATTTTCTCCTCCTCAGCAGGTTTCTTCAACATCATGACCGACAGGAAAGCTGTGATCAAAAACGCAGACATGTCCGAGGACATGCAGCAGGACGCTGTGGACTGTGCCACCCAGGCCATGGAGAAGTATAATATCGAGAAAGACATCGCAGCCTACATCAAGAAGGTGAGGAAGGACCTTACCAATCCAGTGCTTGTATGTCACGTGACACTGCTTGCAGCTGACATCATTGAACTTATGTTCAGCCATCTTGGAGGGCGAACTGTAACGGTAGCTGTGTTTCAATCCAGGAGTTGCATCCAACTTGAAGGCTGTGTCCCACAAAGCTGTGGTCATCTGAGACCACAGCTGCGAACCAAAGGTTCTGAAATGAGACCGTGTAGCCCACGGAGCATTTTGCAGTATCATTAGCTTATCCCGCTGCCTCCTATCAAGCTTGATACCTGCACGCATAGTGGGCTTTATCTAAATTTACAAACAAAGCTGTATTCCACATAGAAACATAAATGTTTGTGTTGTTTTTCAAGAAGTGTTTTGTAATATGTATGCCAGGTCACTGTAACTCTTCCACAACCCCCCCGCGAGAAGATGTGGAGCATGCACATAATCGGTGTAAAGCCCCTTTCACACCGGGGGTGCTCCCGGTTGCTCCCAGTTGCGCTGTGCGTCATTACGACGCTGCGTGGAAGCAACTCAGTGCCGAGACAATGCAACTCGGCTCCACAACAGTGTGAGGGCGCAAAGGAGGAAGCAAGTTGGGCGCCGAAAAATTAAACCTGTTTAATTTTTTTGGCGTCCTGTGCTCGACGCAGAAAAGAAGTGGTTCCAGCGCAAGTCGGGGCAAAGAGACGTTACCCGGCGTCTCTCGAAGCCAATTTTGGATTCCTGCTGTGTTCCATTGTTCCCGCAGTATAAATCACGCAGGATTGTTTTTATACCATGTACTTAATGCAGTAAAAACTACACGCTGAAGAAAAAAATGCAGACTGATTGCCAGAAGTATCCAGTAAATTGTCCTGACATCTCTAGTCCACTCATGGATGTTCGTTCACGTGCGCACATGTGAACAATTAAAAGGAAAAAAAAAAGTCTGGCTGCAGGCATTAGTTCCTTGTTCTCTGCTCAAACTCTCACATCACAGTTAAAAAAAGGACATAAGTCCTGAGACAGGACATGTCAACATCAAGTAGAACTCCAGACATCTCCACATTTGCTTAAAGGACAGTTCGTGTGTGCGCGCATGCATCTTGCGGTCAAGGGAGGAAAGATAAACTATAACAGTACTCAGAGCGTAGCTCTGCACAAGTAGAAGAAAAGTCAGAGTGCACAGTCTGTCTGCAGCCAAACTGTGCATTCTGACTTCTCTGTGCAGAGAACCTGCAGGCTATGTTATTAACTCCTCTCTGCCCCCTGCTGCGCGCACCTGACGCAGAAATTCCTGCGTCATCATGACGCCACTGGGAGCAGCCCCGGTGTGAAAGGGGCTTAAGGAGCTAATCAATGGAACAACAGAAGCTGCAACTTTCCACATCGGCACACTGAGTAGCATAATGCCTTATTAAGGAAAAGGGGTTTGATCATCTGAGAGATTTATTAAGGTCCTCCTTTTCTTTTTTGGTCAGGGAATAGCTCTAGTATCTTTACCTTTTCAAATGCCGGTGAAAGTAATTTCCTGCGTAAACAGACTGCTGAATGTGTAAATTTCTAAAGTATGTAACCTGGTCTACAATCAATCAATCAATTTTTTTATATAGCGCCAAATCACAACAAACAGTTGCCCCAAGGCGCTTTATATTGTAAGGCAAGGCCATACAATAATTATGTAAAACCCCAACGGTCAAAACGACCCCCTGTGAGCAAGCACTTGGCTACAGTGGGAAGGAAAAACTCCCTTTTAACAGGAAGAAACCTCCAGCAGAACCAGGCTCAGGGAGGGGCAGTCTTCTGCTGGGACTGGTTGGGGCTGAGGGAGAGAACCAGGAAAAAGACATGCTGTGGAGGGGAGCAGAGATCGATCACTAATGATTAAATGCAGAGTGGTGCATACAGAGCAAAAATAGAAAGAAACAGTGCATCATGGGAACCCCCCAGCAGTCTACGTCTATAGCAGCATAACTAAGGGATGGTTCAGGGTCACCTGATCCAGTCCTAACTCTAAGCTTTAGCAAAAAGGAAAGTTTTAAGCCTAATCTTAAAAGTAGAGAGGGTGTCTGTCTCCCTGATCTGAATTGGGAGCTGGTTCCACAGGAGAGGAGCCTGAAAGCTGAAGGCTCTGCCTCCCATTCTACTCTTACAAACCCTAGGAACTACAAGTAAGCCTGCAGTCTGAGAGCGAAGCGCTCTATTGGGGTGATATGGTACTACGAGGTCCCTAAGATAAGATGGGACCTGATTATTCAAAACCTTATAAGTAAGAAGAAGAATTTTAAGTTCTATTCTAGAATTAACAGGAAGCCAATGAAGAGAGGCCAATATGGGTGAGATATGCTCTCTCCTTCTAGTCCCCGTCAGTACTCTAGCTGCAGCATTTTGAATTAACTGAAGGCTTTTTAGGGAACTTTTAGGACAACCTGATAATAATGAATTACAATAGTCCAGCCTAGAGGAAATAAATGCATGAATTAGTTTTTCAGCATCACTCTGAGACAAAACCTTTCTGATTTTAGAGATATTGTGTAAATGCAAAAAAGCAGTCCTACATATTTGTTTAATATGCGCTCCTGATCAAAAATGACTCCAAGATTTCTCACAGTATTACTAGAGGTCAGGGTAATGCCATCCAGAGTAAGGATCTGGTTAGACACCATGTTTCTAAGATTTGTGGGGCCAAGTACAATAACTTCAGTTTTATCTGAGTTTAAAAGCAGGAAATTAGAGGTCATCCATGTCTTTATGTCTGTAAGACAATCCTGCAGTTTAGCTAATTGGTGTGTGTCCTCTGGCTTCATGGATAGATAAAGCTGGGTATCATCTGCGTAACAATGAAAATTTAAGCAATACCGTCTAATAATACTGCCTAAGGGAAGCATGTATAAAGTGAATAAAATTGGTCCTAGCACAGAACCTTGTGGAACTCCATAATTAACTTTAGTCTGTGAAGAAGATTACCCATTTACATGAACAAATTGTAATCTATTAGACAAATATGATTCAAACCACCGCAGTGCAGTGCCTTTAATACCTATGGCATGCTCTAATCTCTGTAATAAAATTTTATGGTCAACGGTATCAAAAGCAGCACTGAGGTCTAACAGAACAAGAACAGAGATGAGTCCACTGTCCGAGGCCATAAGAAGATCATTTGTAACCTTCACTAATGCTGTTTCTGTACTATGATGAATTCTAAAACCTGACTGAAACTCTTCAAATAGACCGTTCCTCTGCAGATGATCAGTTAGCTGTTTTACAACTACCCTTTCAAGAATTTTTGAGAGAAAAGGAAGGTTGGAGATTGGCCTATAATTAGCTAAGATAGCTGGGTCAAGTGATGGCTTTTTAAGTAATGGTTTAATTACTGCCACCTTAAAAGCCTGTGGTACATAGCCAACTAACAAAGATAGATTGATCATATTTAAGATCGAAGCATTAAATAATGGTAGGGCTTCCTTGAGCAGCCTGGTAGGAATGGGGTCTAATAAACATGTTGATGGTTTGGATGAAGTAACTAATGAAAATAACTCAGACAGAACAATCGGAGAGAAAGAGTCTAACCAAATACCGGCATCACTGAAAGCAGCCAAAGATAACGATACGTCTTTGGGATGGTTATGAGTAATTTTTTTCTCTAATAGTTAAAATTTTGTTAGCAAAGAAAGTCATGAAGTCATTACTAGTTAAAGTTAATGGAATACTCAGCTCAATAGAGCTCTGACTCTTTGTCAGCCTGGCTACAGTGCTGAAAAGAAACCTGGGGTTCTTATTTTCTTCAATTAGTGATGAGTAGAAAGATGTCCTAGCTTTACGGAGGGCTTTTTTATAGAGCAACAGACTCTTTTTCCAGGCTAAGTGAAGATCATCTAAATTAGTGAGACGCCATTTCCTTTCCAACTTACGGGTTATCTGCTTTAAGCTACGAGTTTGTGAGTTATACCACGGAGTCAGACACTTCTGATTTAAAGCTCTCTTTTTCAGAGGAGCTACAGCATCCAAAGTTGTCTTCAATGAGGATGTAAACCTATTGACGAGATACTCTATCTCCCTTACAGAGTTTAGGTAGCTACTCTGCACTGTGTTGGTATATGGCATTAGAGAACATAAAGACGGAATCATATCCTTAAACCTAGTTACAGCGCTTTCTGAAAGACTTCTAGTGTAATGAAACTTATTCCCTACTGCTGGGTAGTCCATCAGAGTAAATGTAAATGTTATTAAGAAATGATCAGACAGAAGGGAGTTTTCAGGGAATACTGTTAAGTCTTCTATTTCCATACCATAAGTCAGAACAAGATCTAAGATATGATTAAAGTGGTGGGTGGACTCATTTACTTTTTGAGCAAAGCCAATAGAGTCTAATAATAGATTAAATGCAGTGTTGAGGCTGTCATTCTCAGCATCTGTGTGGATGTTAAAATCGCCTGCTATAATTATCTTATCTGAGCTAAGCACTAAGACAAAAGGTCTGAAAATTCACAGAGAAACTCACAGTAACGACCAGGTGGACGATAGATAATAACAAATAAAACTGGTTTTTGGGACTTCCAATTTGGATGGACATGACTAAGAGACAAGCTTTCAAATGAATTAAAGCTCTGTCTGGGTTTTTGATTAATTAATAAGCTGGAATGGAAGATTGCTGCTAATCCTCCGCCCCGGCCCGTGCTACGAGCATTCTGACAGTTAGTGTGACTCGGGGGTGTTGACTCATTTAAACTAACATATTCATCCTGCTGTAACCAGGTTTCTGTTAGGCAGAATAAATCAATATGTTGATCAATTATTATATCATTTACCAACAGGGACTTAGAAGAGAGAGACCTAATGTTTAATAGACCACATTTAACTGTTTTAGTCTGTGGTGCAGTTGAAGGTGCTATATTATTTTTTCTTTTTGAATTTTTATGCTTAAATAGATTTTTGCTGGTTATTGGTAGTCTGGGAGCAGGCACCGTCTCTACGGGGATGGGGTAATGAGGGGATGGCAGGGGGAGAGAAGCTGCAGAGAGGTGTGTAAGACTACAACTCTGCTTCCTGGTCCCAACCCTGGATAGTCACGGTTTGGAGGATTTAAGAAAATTGGCCAGATTTCTAGAAATGAGAGCTGCTCCATCCAAAGTGGGATGGATGCCGTCTCTCCTAACAAGACCAGGTTTTCCCCAGAAGCTTTGCCAATTATCTACAGAGCTGAGCAAGTTGACTTGACCCATTCTGAAATTTTTTTGGGGGGGATCTTTATTCTGGATGTTATACTACATCCAGCTGTAAATGTTACTGTCCTTGGCTGGGGTAATCTGTGGCAGACTGGTGTCCTGTCCAAGGGGATCATTGAATTCACAATTACAAAATGTGGAGATTAATCAATATGAATCATTACCTAGATACAAGCCTGCAGGATGCGGGTGCATCGATTCAGTTGATGGGTTGAATCGCGATACATCACTCGCTGTCTGCCCAAAGATGCATTGACTGCACTACGGACAGAAGCCAGAAAGCACATTTCTACCACAACAAACATGACATCAGTAGCCTTTCTGCTTAGCAGTTTCCCTTATTGGTCCTTCAGTTCGGGACACCAGAGCGTCCATTGTTTTTGAGGGTGTTTATTGGGGAAGTTATCGTTTCTGTACATTGATTGCAGACTGCAGTAGGCCAGCTTGAAGCAACGAAGCAGCATTTAGACCTGCTGCTTTGCTGGCTTTCAGAAGTGGCAACAAGTCTGCAATTTCTTCATTAACCCCTCTCAAAGCCATTTAAAGATGTCAATCGTGAGTCACCTTTGTGTGGATTAAAGTCACGAACTGAGACTCTTGAATTGTTGCGGGCAAGAAACGAGAATCGTCCTCCGTTCACACCAGAGTCTCACTCACTGGTTCTCTGGCGTGAGCACCAGCCGGTGTGTAAAATGAAGTTGTCCATCAGGTAATGGAAATAATAATATCCTCTGTTTTGTGGGACTAATGGCCCAGTTACACGGCACACAACGATTCCTGAATGAAGGGAAAAAGTAAAAAAAAAGTCACAATTCGTTGAGAAAAGGTGGACTAAAGAGCTTTTATCACTGAACAGTCTGCGACGCAAGAGCGCAAAAGGGACGAAAGGAAATTAACAAAACCGAAGATCACAATCTCGACGAAACGCACCTGGAGCCACAGCTGGAGCAGTGTGTGTCTGCGTTCCAGGACTCGGCGCTGGGACGGAGCTCATAGCACCTGAGTCCTGGAGAAACTGCAAACAGAATCTGTGGAGATCTGTGTGCACGTCAGTGGACCACCTGCTCTGGTTCCTCGTCCAGAACAAAAGAGGGATCATGTCCATCATTATCAGAATCCACACTGTCTGTTAACACGCTGCGCGCTCCGTCTTCCTCCAATTTATAAAAAAAAAAAGTACGCCGTGGTCACTGCTGTATCACAGTATTATGTTCTAAGCCATATATAGTTATTTATAACAGAAAACTGTCAAAAGGATAATAAATATAAGTGTAAAGATGTTTGACTATATCAGAACAGTAAATTAATCAGTGCGTGTGAACGCGCGCATTGACTCGCATGCGGTTATTCCACCAGCTGATCACTGATTCATAACGTGAATTCTGCCTTCCAGAACAGCTCTTTATATAATCATTTTGATTCATCTACCTGTTGCTACATGTACAGGACTGGATTGTCATTCCTACACTCAGATTGTTATATTTAATAAAAATAATAAGCACACGCAGGAGCTGATGCTGCATTCAAGTACTGTCAGAAATTACACAACTTTTGTTTCATATTCAACAGTTGCTTGTGGCAAAATAATTATGTCCACGCAAAAGATTAATTTTGGCCTATGTAAGGTGCCTGAGCTCATTGAAGCTGCCCCCCACACAGATCAAAAAAATCCAAGCAAGCAGGCTGAGTTTGCCCTGTAATTTCCAGTGTACATGAACACGGCTTCTGCGCTGTGTGAAAACGTTCAGCTGCTCCAACGAAGTCAAATTAAACAGTAACGTTACAAAAACTACACAAACGCTTAAACGTCAAGAACGACAGCAAAACGAGACAGACGAATTGAGGTTTTCGTTGCCCTTTGTTCAAAATTTTCAACAGTTTAAAAATCCTGACAAAGCGATGCCAACGACAGTCAGCGAAGGTCCAGATTTCTTGTTTCGTCAGGTCTTCGTCACCCTTCGTTAAGTGCCGTGTGACTGGGCCATAAGTGCACAGTTCCAGAGCCGTGCAGATTTCGGTCTGAATTAACTTCAGAGGAGCGAATCGCTGTTTTAAATCAAATGACACCTCTTTCCAAATGTTATAATACAAATAAACTACAACTGATGGTCTCCTCCAGTTTTTATGAATTACATCCCGACGTGCAGCAGAGCCAGCTGCAAGAGCTCAGCTCAGTCTATGGAGTTACATTTGTCATTACTATCTGAAAAAGATTCAATAAAATGTTGACGTAGAAAACAGGTATCACACAGGTTCAAACAAGACTGGGCTGCCTCATTAAAATGACTGGATCGCCCATTAACCAGACTTCAATCTGCCACAACACTAGCACAGTCTGTAATATCCACATGATTTAGTGTTTTTTTTTTTTTTTTTTAAATAGTCCTTTGGCTGCTCCTTCTGTTGTACTCCAGGCCACTACAGCAAATCCAAGGTGGATCTGCATGAAAATTCAGTAAGGTATATCTTGTATATTATATTCCAGTTCTAAGGTGGAACTATGCTAGTATGCTAAGGTATATTTAAATATCTAAAAAGGAAGAGTAAAATAGTAGAGTAGAGCCACTTAGCTGCCTTCCCTTTCTGACATAACTCCACATTACATAGAGAAGTGTGGCAGAGGTGGGGTTAGAACTGGGAACCTTCAACACTGAACCCAAGTGCAGCCACCTCATAAACTAAAAAGGCTCTACAGAAACACTTCTTGGGGAGCATGTCTTGGGTGCGATTTGCCTCTTAATGTTCCTTTGACTGGCTTTTACTACAACCCCTGGCAAAAATTATGGACTCACCGGCCTCGGAGGATGTTCATTCAGTTGTTTAATTTTGTAGAAAAAAAAAGCAGATCACAGACATGACACAAAACTAAAGTCATTACAAATGGCAACTTTCTGGCTATAAGAAACACTAAGAAATCAAGAAAAAAAATTGTGGCAGTCAGTAACGGTTACTTTTTTAGACCAAGCAGAGGGAAAAAAATATGGACTCACTCAATTGAGGAATAAATTATGGAATCACCCTGTAAATTTTCATCCCCAAAACTAACACCTGCGTCAAATCAGATCTGCTCGTTAGTCTGCATCTAAAAAGGAGTGATCACACCTTGGAGAGCTGTTGCACCAAGTGGACTGACATGAATCATGGCTCCAACACGAGAGATGTCAATTAAAACAAAGGAGAGGATTATAACCCTCTTAAAAGAGGGTAAATCATCACACAGTGTTGCAAAAGATGTTGGTTGTTCACAGTCACCTGTGTCTAAACTCTGGACCAAATACAAACATGGGAAGGTTGTTAAAGGCAAACATACTGGTAGACCATGGAAGACATCAAAGCGTCAAGACAGAAAACTTAAAGCAATATGTCTCAAAAATCGAAAATGCACAACAAAACAAATGAGGAACAAATGGGAGGAAACTGGAGTCAACGTCTGTGACCGAACTGTAAGAAACCGCCTAAAGGAAATGGGATTTACATACAGAAAAGCTAAACGAAAGCCATCATTAACACCTAAACAGAAAAAACAAGGTTACAATGGGTTAAGGAAAAGCAATCGTGGATGACTGGATGAAAGTCATATTCAATGAGGAATCTCGAATCTGCATTGGGCAAGGTGATGATGCTGTAACTTTTGTTTGGTGCTGTTCCAATGAGATTTATAAAGATGACTGCCTGAAGAGAACATGTAAATTTCCACAGTCATTGATGGGTCACTGGGGAGATGGCTGTCATTACATCATCATCAATAAATGCACAAGTTTACGTTGATATTTGACACTTTTCTTATCCCATCAATTGAAAGGATGTTTGGGGATGATATCATTTTTCAAGATGATAATGCATCTTGCCATAGAGCAAAAACTGTGAAAACATTCCTTGCAAAACGGGTCAATGTCATGGCCTGCAAATAGTCCGGATCTTAATCCAATTGAAAATCTTTGGAAGTTGAAGAAAATGGTCCATGACAAGGCTTCAACGTGCAAAGCTGATCTGGCAACAGCAATCAGAGAAAGTTGGAGCCAGATTGATGAAGAGTACTGTTTGTCACTCATTAAGTCCATGCCTCAGAGACTGCAAGCTGTTATAAAAGCCAGAGGTGGTGCAACAAAATACTAGTGATGTGTTGGAGCGTTCTTTTGTTTTTCATGATTCCATAATTTTTTCCTCAGAATTGAGTTCCATATTTTTTCCCTCTGGTTGGTCTAAAAAGGTAACCGTTACTGACTGCCACAATTTTTTTTTTCCTGATTTCTTATAGTGTTTCTTAAAGCCAGAAAGTTGCCATTTGAAATGACTTTAGTTTTGTGTCATGTCTGTGATCTGCTTTTTTTTTTTCCTACAAAATTAAACAACTGAATGAACATCCTCCGAGGCCGGTGATTCCATAATTTTTGCCAGGGGTTGTACAAGGATGCAGATGAGCAAGTTCACATGGCCAGGTGTCACTCTGTCAAAGGCAGCTTCTGAAATGACACGTGTATCTGTTAGAGTACCACTAGCTTGCCAAAATCTGGTCAAATTAGGAAGAGGAAGTTGAGTGAAGATTGTGCAGAGGTTTTAGGAAAATTTCTCTTGTGCCATTTTGTAAGGGGGAGGGGAGAAATGGCTGCATCTTTGAGTGGCTGGTGCATGAGTTGACACATTCAACTCGTGCACCACACAAAGTTCAGGTGTTGAATTGCAGCTTTGTCATGGTGAAATGCATAAAAATAGATTTTCTTTTCTAAGCAAATTTAAGTGGAGGGCCTTCATCTGTTACAGCCAATGTGCTTTTTGTGTTTTTGGTTTTAAAACCAAAACATGGAGCAATCACTTTGTAGTGAGAACCTTGGTCCACATCCATGAAGCAACTCAGTCCTCTTAAAGAGCTCCTAACTTAGCCTATAATTTCCTGACAAGGAATCTTAGACTAAGAGTGAGCTAGGAGGTGTCTGAGAGCAACGCTGAGCAAGGAGGGGACAGAAACTCTTATCTTTGTGAGGAGGTGGTGTTGACCTCTGTGGTAGGTATGATACAGTCCTCTAAGAGCTGTGATTGGGTGTCACAGAAAGGGAAGGAGAAATAAACAAATGTGCACCGCCCTCCTAGTCATGAATAGACAGTGAAATCAACCGATCATATAACCTGAACTGCATTAAGATGTGTAATCCTGAAGATAACTTTATGATGATGAAACTCAGCAAAAAATGGATAGGAAAAACACCTCTGTTGGAAGCCTTAAGGACAAGTTGGAACATGTCCAGCTGTTAAACAATTTCTCATATACTCACTCCACTGAAAGCCATCAAAAGCCGCCTGGATTTTACAAATGGTTATCAACACGGAGGTGTTTTTCCTGTGCCACCGCGCTGGCTGCATCCCGACGCGCGGACCCGTCCGCACGTCTTGCATTAAAAAAAAAACTCCTTTAACAGTGGAATATCCGGATAAAATGCTGAAACCGACTTCTTCTGAAACTTCTCTGTTCTCTCACGACGTCCTGGCTCAATAGAGCCTGAAATGTGGAGGTTTTCAGCTTGAAGAGTGCTGCACGACGTCTCGCTCCGTGGGAAGTCCTTAAAGCCGCAGTATCACCTCAAAATCTCTCATCAGCCGTTAAAATTTTCACCGAAAACCAGCTTAATTTTTCGAACCGTGTCGACTTCGATGTGTCTCACAGGTTTAGAAAAAATTTTGATCAAAGTGCCAGTCTCTCAGCAACTTCTCAGACAAAGGAATTCCGACGAGGGGCTGGACGACTCCTCCCACAAGGAGTGCTCACAGGCGAATGACGTCACCGACAGGCGTGGAAAAATTCACGCATGCGCACGAGGGTTCAAGCATGTCTGACGTAAAAACATATAAATGAAATCCATATAGTTTTTGAAAAAATAAAAAGGACCTATACTTTATTGACAGACCTCGTATATAACATCCATCCATCCATTTTCTTCCACTTTATCCTGAGTCGGGTCGCGGGGGCAGCAGCTCAGGCAAAGCCGCCCAGACCTCCCGATCCACACACACCTCCCCCAGCTCCTCCGGGGGAACCCCAAGGCGTTCCCAAGCCAGCCGAGAGATGTAATCCTTCCAGCATGTCCTGGGTCTTCCCCGTGGCCTCCTCCCAATGGGACGTGCCCGGAACACCTCTCCAGCGAGGCGTCCAGGTGGCATCCGGAAAAGATGCCCAAGCCACCTCAACTGACTCCTTTCGATGTGGAGGAGCAGCGGCTCGACTCCGAGCTCCTCCCAAGTGACCGAGCTCCTCACCCTATCTCTAAGGGAGCACCCAGCCACCCTGCAGAGGAAACTCATCTCGGCCGCTTGTACCCGCGATCTCGTTCTTTCGGTCATGAGCCAAATCTCATGACCATAGGTGAGGATCGGAACGTAGATCGATCGGTAAATCGAGAGCTTTGCCCCCTACTCAGCTCTCTCTTCACCACGACGGTCCGATACAGCGACCGCATCACTGCAGGCAGACACTGCACCAATCCGTCTATCAATCTCACGCTCTAGCCGTCGTTCACTCGTGAACAAGACCCCGAGATACTTAAACTCCTCCACTTGAGGCAAGGACACTCCACCGACCTGAAGAGGGCAAAGCACATTTTTCCAGTCGAGAACCATGGTCTCGGATTTGGAGGTGCTGATTTTCATCCCGGACGCCTCACACTCGGCTGCAAACCGCCCCAGTGCACGCTGAAGGTCCTGATTTGACGACGCCAACAGAACCACAGCAGAGACGAGATTCTGTGGTTACCAGACCTCCTCTACACCCTGGCTGCGCCTAGAAATTCTGTCCATAAAAATAATGAACAGAACCTGTGACAAAGGGCAGCCCTGGCGGAGACCAACGTGCACTGGAAACAGGTTTGACTTACTACCGGCAATGCGAACCAAGCTCCTGCTGCGGTCATACAGGGACCGGATAGCCCTTAACAAAGGACCCCGGACCCCGTACTCCCGGAGCACTCCCCACAGGGTGCCCCGAGGGACACGGTCGAACGCCTTCTCCAGATCCACAAAACACATGTGGACTGGTTGGGCGAACTCCCATGAACCCTCGAGCACCCGATGGAGCGTGTAGAGCTGGTCCAGTGTGCTGCGACCAGGACGAAAACCACACTGCTCCTCCTGAATCCGAGGTTCGACCATCGGTCGAATTCTCCTCTCCAGTACTCTGGAATAGACCTTACCGGGGAGGCTGAGGAGTGTGATCCCCCTATAGTTGGATCACGCCCTCCAGTCCCCCTTCTTAAACAGAGGGACCACCACCCCGGTCTGCCAATCCAGAGGCACTGTCCCCGATCTCCACACGATGTTGCAGAGGCGTGTCAGCCAAGACAGTCCCACAACATCCAGAGACTTAAGGTACTCAGGACGGATTTCATCCACCCCAGGAGCCTTGCCACCGAGGAGCTTTCTAACCACCTCGGTGACTTCTGCCTGGGTAATAGATGAGTCCACCTCTGGGTCCCCAGTCTTTGCTTTCTCTTTGGAAGACGTGACAATGGAATTGAGGAGATCCTCGAAGTACTCCTTCCACCGCCCAACAACATCCCCAGTCAGGGTCAACAGCTCCCCACCCGCACCGTAAACAGTGCCGGTGGAGAGCTGCTTCCACCTCCTGAGGCGTCGGACGGTTTGCCAGAATCTCTTCGAGGCCGACCGATAGTCCTTCCCGAATTCCTCCCAGACCCGAGTTTTTGCCTCTGCGACCGCACGGGCTGCGGCACGCTTGGCCTGCCGGTACCAGTCAGCTGCCTCTGGGGTCCCGCCTACCAACAGAGGTAAGTAGGACTCCTTCAGCTTGACGGCATCCCTTACTTCCGGTGTCCACCACCGGGTTCGGGGATTGCCGCCGCGACAGGCACCAGAGACCTTGCGACCACAGCTACGAGCGGCCGCATCAACAATGGAGGTGGAGAACATGGTCCACTCGGACTCCATGTCTCCAACATGTTCCTATAACATGAACTACACTATTTATAAATACATTAAGACAGTAAATGAACATAAAATAATGTAGATCAAGCCGGTAGCGTGTTACTGTCATCTTACAAGAATATCTCTGCTTCCTCTCTTTTCCGCCATCTTCTCTGCTTAAGACATTCTTAGGCTTCTTAAAAGTCCTCTTACCAGTATGGCACCTTAGGGGCGCTCTTAAGGCGTAAGGTGCTTTGTGGACAACCTTGAATTCTAAGAATTCAAGGTTTCTAAGATTTTCTTTTTTTTTTCTTAGAATGACATCACTAGGAGTTATTTTAAGGCTCAGGTTGCTTCGTGGATATGGGACCTAGGCCTGTATCCTTGGTGCATCTCAAAGGGCTCCTGACGTGGCCTAAAATATCCTGGCAAGGACTTGACAGAAACTCCTATCTTAGTGAGGAGGCGGGGTTGACCTCATTATGTATGATGTGGTTCTGTAAGAGCTGTAGGGATGGGTATTGATTGATTCGATTCCTTATTGATGCCTCTTGTGTATTTTCTGTATACTAAAAGTAGGCTTTACAGGTTTTCTATGTCAACATTTTATTGAATCTTAAAGTAATTAAATATAAAATTGGTCACTGGATCCTTGATCTCTGGACATAAACAAAATCTGTTATTTTTGTCAAAAGCATTTCCTTTGACATTTTGGCATGATTTTCTCTCCATACTTCTGAGCTCAGTCAGCTGCTGCACATCAGCGCAGGATGTCTCATTTTGGGAGGAAGAACACATTTTGATCGATTGCAGTTTGTTTGTATTCCAACATTTGGAAAGGGGTGTCATTTGATTCAATGTTTGCCTTTTGAATTTATTCATTCCAACTGGACTCTATCGTTCCAACTTCTCTCCGCAGAGAGCTGTGCAGTGTTTGGAGCTGTGTGAACAGAACAAAGGATGATTCTCTTTTCTTTCTTGCAACAAGACAGGAGTCCCAGTTAGTGACTTTTAATCCTCACAAAAGTGACTCACGATTGACATATTCAGGGATGAAAGTAGTGAAAAACAAAAAAAGCTAAAACCCCAAATTACCCCCTACCACCGCCCATAGGAAAATGTTTGAATTCTAGAAGCCCTGAAATGCAATTTAGGGCTATTCCGAACAATAAACTACAGTGAGTGCAGCATCCATTTGGGCAGATGGGGGGGATAACTTATTCAAATTCATTCCAGTAGTATTCTCCTCTTACTAGGATGCAGCAATTTTCTAGCTTGGCAGATAGTTCTGGAGGAAATCACTGAAGAAATTAACAAATTGAAAATGTGATTTGACCAAAACAAATTGTCATTAAACTTAAAATAAGGATGAAGTGGAGGTGTGAGTCACTCGGTGTTCACAGGAAACAGTTATTTATTTATGCTCATTGTTGTTCATTGGTTTTATATTTTCTGTTTTGTTTTATCAGGTTCTTTTTGTCTTTTTCTGTAAAATTGTATTGTAGCATTATTAGTTATTACTGTTATTTTTGCAATTATTATGAATTTAAAAAATTACAATTTCTAATACATTTGACTCTTACACAACAAATACTGAGCCATTAATTATTCCACAGAAAACAAATGCACACAAATGTGCTGAGATGCCAACAGCTTAATGCTAACTTTAACACTGAAAATGCCATAGACATGCTAACATGTTAGCAGTGGTCCCATTTTTAAGTTATAAAATACATCTATCAACTGTTTCAGAAGACCATAACAGGTCAGTTTAACATTAAAAAAGGTAAATATTACTCAGACATATGCCCTTTAGGGTTTTAGCAGGGAAAAATTGAGATAAAACAAAGAACCAACGAAGCAACGAGTCGACTCACTGCTTCATAGAAGAGCCGTGCTGCAGAAATGTAGAGAAATGATCATTTTCCTGACAAACGCCCCCAAAAACAACGGCCACTCTGAAGGACCGATAAGGGAATCGTTAAGCAAAAAGGCTGTCGGTGGATTGAATCATTTCTTAACGATACCCGAAAAGAATCGGTTCTTGATACCATCCCTAAAGAGCTGTGATTGGTTGTCACAGAAAGGGAAGGGGAAATAAAAAATAAACGCGCTCCTACATATGAATGAACAGTAAAATCAACTGATATAACTTGAACTGCATTAAGAAATGTGCAATCATGAAAAAATTTAATATGATGATACTCAGCAAAATTAAATTGGAGTGATTGCCGGGCCGGTTGCTAAACTTGTAAATTGTTGCAGTGCATTATGGGAGTTTTGGGGTTTTAAATGTTGTTGTGGTTCATGTTTAACAGTGTTGTTAGTGTCATTGACTTGTTTTTGTAGTTCAATTGGTTTAGTGAATTGTCACCATAAGACAAGTGTATTGTGGTTGATGCAGTCTCTGTTTAATCTGCAAAATTAGAGTGCGTCCTGGTGGCAGAGTGCCAAAAAGACAAAAGCTCTCATTATTCCATGCAGTTAACAACAAAATGAATTGTTACACAGCTTGAAGATGTTTGAACATATCTCATTCACATGCCGATTAACTATATATGAGGTGTGTGTGTGTGTGGTAACTGTAAATATGTTAAAATTACTTGCTGACACAAAGTGAAAACACTTATTTCCGTTATGGTCAATTTAAAAATTGAATGACAAAATGGAAATAACAAAATATCAATACTGATGATATAAATGTGTGAATAAAACAACCTAAACAATTTATAAATGCATTAAGAGTAAATTAACATAAAATAACTATGTAGATCAAGCCAGTAGCGCGTTACTGACTGTCATTCTACATATGGAGAATAGCTTTTCTTCCTCTGTCTTGTCCACCATCTTCTCTGCTTAAGACACTCTTAAGCCTGGTTCACACAGCAAGATAGGCCAATATCAGACCCGATCTTCCCCTTCCGACAATCTTAAGGACACTAAAGATATCAGCTATTTCTGCCGTGTGGTGCACATTAAGAGCGCTCTGATCTGCTCAGAAGGATGTCGGGGGTGCTCCGATTGCAAATCTGGGATATTCAACGCGTTTGTCTTGGCCCGATACTGCAGCACGTGTTGTCCCCTGACCACAAATGAGCACGCAGCCAATCAGAAAGTGAGGTGATGGATGCAAGGAGCAGAGAATAAAATCAAAACAGCTGTCCTGACTTACCAGAATGTCCAGTGATCGCGTTGTCTCCACTCCTTTAAAGAACACTTTTTTTTGTATTGTATTTTCCCTGTTTTAAATGGTCAACAAACTATCTCCGTCTGTTTACTCTGAAGCCACATTTAATCCCGAGAGACTTTGAGATTTCCTGTCTGACTTGGGAATGTGTGTGTTGTTTTTACCGTGTGGCTGAACACCACACACTGTATGACCAAACTTGTTGGATGTATGACTTTTTTTTTTTCTTTTCTTTTTTATCCTGTGTGAACCAGGCATTAGGCTTCTTAAGTCCTCCTCCCTGTGCTTACCACTTTGGCATGTTAGGAGCTCTTTTAAGGCCTAAGGTGCTTTGCAGACAACTTTCATCTTACCGAGGGAAATGTCTTAAGAATTTGAGGTATTCTAAGATTTTTCTTACGTCACTAGGAGCTATTTTTAGCCTGAGGCTGCTTCATGGATATGGGCCCTGGTCTTCAGACATATGGACCTTTGTGTGTTGAACACTTTTACCATCTATACCTGCCAACATTTGAATGTACCAATGCGGAACACCCGCACGTGGCTGTGAGCACCAACAGCTCAAAGCGTAACTAGAGGGTCCAGGGTGTGCCCGGACCCACACAACTGCAGGATTAATGGACATCCGCATACACTAATGTGGGACACAGGAATAAATACCAGGACTGTCCCGCATTGGCAGCTCTGTGCCATCTTGCTCCACCTTTATCTCTACTAGTTGAATGGCTTTTAAATTTTGGCATCTTGTCCCTTTGCAGGAGTTTGATAAGAAATACAACCCAACCTGGCACTGCATTGTGGGGAGAAACTTCGGCAGCTATGTGACCCACGAGACGAAGCACTTCATCTACTTCTACCTCGGCCAGGTGGCCATTTTGCTCTTCAAGTCTGGCTGAGGCATCTGCGTGAGGTGTGGTGTTGGCTCTCTGACTCGTAACTGCACTGGTGGCTGATGTCTCCCATACACTAATAACATCCCATAAAGATGCAAACGACTGTGCACACTTGCATGGACTACACACTACTTAATATGTATGTTACAGTAAGTTTAATTTTTGACAGTTGCCTCTGGGATGCAGCTGCACTCGCTTTTTGTTAATGCTGTTAAATCTCTAGTTTGTGAAAAAACTCAACTCTTGATTGTACAATAAAGGGAACCTGTAAATTATTACAGTGCATCTGCTTTCCATCAGAAATAACCCTGTAACAGCATTCCACCAGTCAGTGTAGTTGGTGAAATCGTGAACTGTACACACATAATGGAAAAAACATCATAGCGCTGTATAAATTAATTACATAACTATCAGTAATAGTCACAGAGCTGTTAAAAAGTACATTAACAGAACAGCATCCGTTCAAATCGTCAGTCCTGTGTAGTACTTAACACATCCATGGAGTGTGTGCATGGGGGTGGGGTTTCAATAAAATGCCTGACCTTCAGGATCCACCTGCAGCTGGTGTTGGTGTTTCCAGGAATGGAGTGTATCAGTTTTGCAGCTCTTGGAGTTTCACTGTGAGGAATGTTTGAGCAAATAAAGCTCATATTCACAAACCTTAGCCTGTAAAGATTAAATAACAGTCTCCCAACCGGCCTGCTTAAACCTCTGTGGTAGAATCTGTCCCTGTATGTTCACAAATTACAACAATGCCGCCATCTCTCTAGGCATCATGCAGCAGCAGGTCAGTGTGAAGCTAACTTCTTTGACATTTTTCACAGCTTGCAATAAATGTGTAGAGGTTGGGAGTTTTCCTACAAATGAGGGGGGGTTTTTTGGGCGGGGGGGTGGGGGTGTTTTGGGACTTAAATTTTTCAATTGTTGGGGTACTGCCAAATGATCAGGGTTGGTGAAGGTGTTAGGAGGAGCTTGAATGTGCCTCTAAAAGCAACAGTGAGCACTTTTTCATTGTGATCTAGCACAGTAACATTGAATTATTACAGGATGTCTTTTTTTATTATTTCATGGAGACTGACAACTTCACACGAATGTTGACTCTGTGATTCACTCATGTTCCAACAGTGGCTGAAATGTGGTTTCTTCAGTGTTTGCATAGATTCAGGGTAGTCTGTCTGTAATCACTGTAAGTTGTTTTTTTTGGCATGTATTTTTGTTGTGTACATTGCATAGAACATGTGCCTGTCACTGCTCAACTGTAACCTGCTTGAGTCCGATTGCACTTCGTTAATATTATTCTGTAGGTTACTGCTGCAGAACCAAAATGTTAACATGATTAAAATAAAAGTTGTTAAAATGTGGCTGTTTAGTTTTGTCAGCAAAACTTTACTTTCTAATCTGTGAAGGTTGAGTGTAAATAGGGAGTGTACTTTTGGTTATAAGAGTATACATATATAAAAACAGTTTGTCCTTGAGGCTCACAATGTGCTGGACATACTTTTGATTTCTCACCATGAGCCTGAAGTAGGCCTTTAACGTCAGGAGCAGCAGCCCCAACAGACTTTTTTTTTTTTTTTTTTTTTTTTTGGGTAAACGGTTAAATTCAGTGTTTCACTTTTCCATACTTTGTTACAACCATATTCCAAAATAAAGTAACTTTTTTTACCTCATTCTACTTGCAACACCCCATAATGACAACATGAAGTGTTTAATTTTTACTAAATATTACAGTCACTTACATGTACAGTTGTGCTCAAAAGTTTACATACCCTGCCAGAATTGTTTTTTTTTTTTTTGAGACCATGAATGACACCCCCCCCCCCCCCCCCCCCCCCCCCCCATGGTTAGTGGTTGATGAAGCCATTTATTATCAGACTGTTTCCCCTTTTTAAATCTAAATGACGAACTACCCAAATGAACCTGATCAAAAGTTTACATACCCCTGTTAATACTGTGTATTGCCCCCTTTTAAAATCGACAGCTTGAGGTCTTTTGTGGTCGTTGTGGATGAGGGTCTCTGATGGTAAAGCTGCCACTGAATATGTTTCAGACTTTATTTACATCAATTACAAAGAAATACAATGTCTCTGATGGTAAATCTGCATGGAGTAGACAGTTCTCAAAAACTCAGTGACTGTGCAAGAAGTAGAAGAGTGAGGAAAGCCACCAAGACACCCAGACAACCCGGAAGTTATAAGCTTATGTGGCTGTGATTAGAGAAATTATGCACAGTGCAAGCTTTGCATTTTGTATCACCAGTTATCCATCTTCATGATGAAGTGGTATAGAGGAGGATTTTCTTAAAAAGACCTGAAAGTTTAGCTACAACGTGCCAGAAGGTACATCTGAGATGCGAGCCTGGATTTGATCTGTTTTGGTGAAAGAAAATCCTTCTCTGCTCTACTCCACTATGAAGCTAAGAGTAGTGACGCAAAATGCAAAGCTTGCACTGTGCACAATTTCTCCATTCACAGCCACATAAGCCCCATAACTTATCCTGGGTTGTCGTGTCTTGGTGGCTTTCCTCACTCTTCTTGCACAGTTTCTCAGTTTTTGAGAACTGTCTACTCCATGCAGATTTGCCATAAAGTGCCATACTGTTTGTATTTCTTTGTAATTGATGTAAATAAAGTCCAAGACATATTCAGTGGCAGCTTTACCACCAGAGAGCCTCGTCCAAAACTACCACAAAAGACTCCAAGCTGTCATGGATGTTAAAGGGGCAATACACGGTACTAAGAACAGGGGTGTGTAAACTTTGGATCAGGGTCATTTTGGTAGTTCTCTTGTCATTTTGATTTAAAGAGGAAACAGTTGTTTGACAATAAATGGCTTCACCCAACCACTAACCATGAGTGGGGAAAAATGTTTTTTTATTCATATTCTCTTAAATTGCAAAAAAAAGGCTAAAATTCTGCCAGGGTATGTAAACGTTTGCACACGACTGTAAGTATTCACACCCTTTATTCAATACTTTGTTGAAGCACGTTTTGCGGCAATTACAGCCTCAGGTCTTCTTGAATAGGATGTCATATGTTTGGTGCACCTATCTTTGGGCAGTTTTACCCATTCCTCTTTGCAGCACCTCTCAAGCTCCATCAGGTTGGATGGGGAGTGTCGGTGCAAAGCCATTTTCAGATCTCTCCAGAGATTCAGATTCAGGTCTGGGCTCTGGCTGGGCCACTCAAGGACTTTAACAGACTCCTGAAGCCACTTTGATCATTTGGCTGTGTGTTTAGGGTCATTGTCGTGCTCAAAGATGAACCGTTTGAGGTCGAGCACGCTCTGGAGCAGGTTTTCATCCAGGTTGTCTGTGTCCATTGCTGCATTCATCTTTCCCTCAATCCTGACTACTCTCTCAGTTCGTGCTCATGGGCGGTGGCAGGAGGCACTAGAGCTCCCGCTGGATTTTGTCATAGCACCCCCAAGAAAATAATTCCTCAATTTAATTTCATTCCATGTTTATAAGGCCTTGTCTAAACTGAACTACTATACAGCCTTTTTCTTTGTAATTTTGAAACACTGTTCCATTCAAGAAATATGTCTGTTCTCACAGATCCAGTGAAACAACGTGGAAATGCTGTAGTACATAGGCCGGGCCTGTATGATGCGCTCTAACACTTCTACAAAAAAAATTAAGACGACGTGGGGCTAATTAATATATTATAGCAGCAATGGATGCTAAAACTTTACCAGGTGGTACACATATTAAAGTCTTTTAATCTGACCTCTTGCCAGAATTCATCACAGATAAAAACTGTTCTGCACATGGCACCCTTGTTTTGAAAGATGACATCTGGAAATGCATTAATTTATAATGGAAGTTAAGTTTTTTTTTTTTTTTTTTTTTTTTTTTTAAAGAAGTCCCTCAGTGTCTGTCTGCTCTGGGTGAGTTTCTCAGACTGAGCTGGAGGACATCAGTACTTTGTCCCACTGCTAACAAGAAGAAAAAAATTATGCTAAATTGGACTCAAATTACACTGTTGACATGTTACAGAGGCAGGGCGATGACATCATCCTTTCAGTTTTCCACAGTAATGCTGTGTTTACACATAACGAACAGTCACGAATACCACGAAGTACACATTCTTGGCCGCTGATCACGAATGTGATTATTCGGGGCAGAGGTGTCAGGTGTCCTCAGGAACTGTTGCAGCCTGTTACCACGCGTTACGATTAATGGCACGTGTTGCTGGAGAATTATCAGGAACAATTACGCACGGTCAAGAATAGTGTTCCGCGTTGTTGTGCACTATTGCGCGTAACAGCGCACCGTTAAGTTCTGTCACGGTGTGAACGAGGTGAATTGTCTCCACACACCCATATTCATCCAACCGAATTCAGATCGCTCCAGTTTTTCAGAAGAACTTTGTGACTGCATGCATAGTTGGGCTCTGTGCCATGGAGCGGCGCAGAGAGGAGGAGGAGGAGGAGGAGATGGACAGAGCCAGATGTGGCTTCATGCGGCATCAGGCACATGCAGCAGGTGGAACACATGCAGGAGCGCGCTGAAGAGCACTGAAATGAGACTTTTAGCTGACTTGGTGTCAGCAATCAAACTGAATGCGGTGCATGCAGCAGGGTTTAATTGTGCACGCGCTTCTTCCTCCTCCGTGGAACACCTGCAGGAGCATCCTGAGGAGCTTCAGCAGTACTGTGGAACATTTGGAGCCGAGTTTAATTGTGCGCACGTGAGAGAAAACTGATTTGTCGTGGCGCGGAGTGAAATGTGAAGCCGCGTTACAAGTCGTGTCAAAACTTGACAGTTTCCGTGTCAGTTCGTAATAACGCGTGACAGTTTGGGCTCCAAGAACCATCACAGGAACCACTACGAACGTTGTCACGTTCTATTAAGGATCACTACTCAAGACGGCTCAATACGCTCAGTTGCGACCTCCACAACGTGAGATGAAATGAGGGTGGTGTGTGACATTCGTGGAAGATTTTTTGACAGGCAAAAACATGCTCCACGAATATCAAGAATATCACGCACCAACACTCACTATTAAGAAACCTATTCAGATGCATTAAGTCACATTAAGGATGTCAGGAATGTGTCACGAATGACAGAAAAATGACATTTGTAACGCGTCTTGGTTATGTGTAAACGCACCTTAAGACATTTCTGACATTTTCAGATTAATGGGATGAGATAAATATTACACTCATAAAAGAAAATAACAGAACATATTGCTTTAAACAAAATTAGTAATGTGACATTCAATGACATGTTCAACAATGTCATAAAATTTCATTTATAATGCACCTTTCATGAATAAAAATCTCAGTGTTACAGGAAAAAATAAAACCACAGATAAATAATAAAAACAGAAAATCTTAAGATTAAAAACAGTCAGTAGAACAGAATAAAACCCAAATAAAAAAATTGAAAAAAAAAAAAGACTAAGATGCAACAGATTCAAATTACTGAGACCTGTGATAGGCCTATCTAAATAGGTGTGTTTTGAGGCTTTTTAAAAAGCTTCCGCAGTTTGTGGAGCCCTCTGATGATCAGGGAGGGAGTTCCAAATATGGGGGGCAGCTGAACAGAAGGCCCTGTCTCCCATAGTGTGAAGTTTGGTGCGAGGGGGACGGAGCAGATCAGTGTTGTATGCACGGAGGGAACAGGAGGATTTGTGGGGAGTGAGGAGGTGTTTGAGGTATGTGGGGGCATTACCATGGATGCATGGGTGGGTGATGAAAGCCATCTTAAAAGCCATCTTCTGTAGGTGATGGGGAGCCAGTGAAGATCATGGAGTATAGGTGTGATGTGCTCCTGTTTACGCTCATCGGAATTCTAGCTGCACTGTTTTGAATGTATTGGAGCCTGTGAAGTTTTTTCCAGAGATCCCAGAGAGCAGGGAGTTACAGTAGTCAAGCATAGAGGAGGCAAAGGCATGGACGAGCTTTTCCAGCATCAATGATGATGTCTTACTGCAGTGAGTGTAGTTTCAAACTGTTGAAATGGATCAGTTTTTGCTGCCCTGAAGTCTGTCTTGTCTAAAGTACTACTTGAGGAACAGCAGTGGGGACGGGACAAACCAGTGAGCCACTGTCACTCCTGGAAATTAACCCTCAGACAACACAGGCCTCAGACTGGAACCAAATCATTGACGCTTTTACTCTTAATCACACACACATTGTGCTGTTATGAAGACATCAATGGTAGGTGAAAGATTTTCTCTGTGCCTCCCGTTGGCATTGTTTCCTCTGAGGCTATATTCTACATGTGTAGATTTGTATTGAACAGTAGCCTAGGTTTGTGTGTGAGTTTGGTCATTCTGTGTCATCAGTGACTGTTGCAGATCAGAATGTGGCTATGTGTACGCACACCCGTGAATGTGGCAGAGGTGTAGCAGAGAGCCGTCGTGACACATGAGGCCATAGCACTCTCATAAAAATGCCATAGCACCTGCAGAAAAAAAATCTCTGGAGCCGCCACTGTTCCTCCTGCTGAAAAACATCCCCACAGCATGATGCTGCCACCACCATGTTTCACTGCAGGGATGGTGCCTGGGTTCCTCCAAACGTGACGCCTGGCATTCACGCCAAAGAGTTCAATCTTTGTCTCATCAGACCAGAGAATTTTGTGTCTCATGGCCGGAGAGTCCTTCAGGTGCCTTCTCGCAAACTCCAGGTGGGCTGCCGAGTGCCTTTTACTAAGGAGTGGCTTCCATTTGGCAACTCTACCATACAGGCCTGATTGGTGGATTGCTGCAGAGATGGTTGTCCTTCTGGAAGGTTCTCTTCTCTCCACAGAGGAATGCTGGAGCTCTGACAGTGACCATCGGGTTCTTGGTCACCTCCCTGATTCAGGTTCTTGTCCCCCAATCACTCAGTTCAGACAGTCAGCTCTAGGAAGAGTCCTGGTGATCCAAACTTCTTCCATGTACGGATGATGGAGTCCACTGTGCTCATTGGGGCCTTCAAAGCAGCAGAAAAGTTTCTGTACCACTCACACTTACTCACTCATCTTCAACCGCTTATCTATGATTGGGTCGCGGGGGCAACAGCTCCAGCAGGGGATCCCAGACTTCCCTTTCCTGGGCCACATTGACCACATCTGACTGAGGGATTCCGAGGTGTTCCCAGGCCAGTCTTGAGATATAATCTCTAAACCTAGTCCTGGGTCTTCCCTGGGGTCTCCTCCCAGATGGACGTGCCTGGAACACCTCCCTAGGGAAGCACCCAAGGGCATCCTTACCAGATGCTGAACCACCTCAGCTGGCTCCTTTCAATGCGAAGGAGCAGCGGCTCTACTCGGAGCTCCCCACGGATGACCAAACTTCTCAATTTATCTCTAAGGGAGACACCAGCTACCCTCCTAAGGGAGACACCAGCTACCCTCCTAAGGGAGCCTGTTTCGACTGCTTGTACCAGCATTCTAATTCTTTCGGTCATGAAACTCTCGTGACCATAGCTGAGAGTAGGAACGAAGATTGGCCAGTAGATCGAGAGCTTTGCCATTTGGCTCGGCTCCTTTTTCGTTACAACAGTACAGTAGAGTGAATGTAATACCACCCCTGCTGCGCTGATTCCTGTTTGTGATATTCATGGACAGGTGTAGTGGGGGGGGGGGGGGGGGGGGTTCTAGTTTGGGGAGCTCAAGGTCTCATCACTGCTTTTTGCAGATGATGTGGTACTGTTGGCTTCACTCACTGGATTGGTTTGCAGCCGAGTGTGAAGTGGCTGGGATGAGGATCAACGCGTCTAAATCTGAGGCCATGGTTCTCAGCAGGAAACCAATGGATTGCCAAAGTGAAGAGTTCAAGTACCTCTGTCTTGTTCACAAGTGAGAGGACAATGTTTCTGTACCCTTCCTCAAATTTGTGCCTTGAAACAATCCTGTTTCAGAGGTCTACAATTTCTTCTTCTTCTTCTTGTGCTCTGGCATCCACTGTCAACTGTGGAGCCTTATATGTAGACAGGTGTGTGCCTTTCCAAATCCTGTCCAGTGAACTGAATTTACCCCAGGTGGATGCCAGTTAAGCTGTAGAAACATCACAAGGATGATCAGTAGAAACCAGATGCACCTGAGCTCAATTTTGTGTTGGGAAAGTGTAGTGACACGGACCCACAACAGGGGGCGCAAATGAACGGTCAATAGATGAGCCAAAAAGTAACAATTTAATGTTGTGAATGTGCACAACGAACATACAGACAATCACAGAATATCATAACAGTCAATACACAGAGGTGACGTGTGGGCAGGCTCGAGGATAGAAGACGTCTGTCCTGAGAAGAGCCGGAACCACACGATTTCCGCCGCCCCAGAACCTGGTGAATACTGGAGCCGCCAAGTCCCGAATTCCCAGGTGATCACCGTCCCCGACTGTCGGATCTGGTACTGCTGGCGAAGAACAAAGACAGTCAAGTGTGGGTGTGTGTACACCCAGTAACAACTACGGTGGGAATGCCACCTCCACCTCTCACTCAATATGTTGCAGCGGTCTCAGCTGAAAAGGAGCGCCGTCTTGCACAGCCTCCTCACAAACGACCGGTTCTCCTGCAAATTCTCAAAATAACAGAGTTACAAATCTCACAAAGGCTGAGAGTGTTACCTCCTATGAAGTATGATATCTCGGCAACGAGGTGGAGATGACGTCTGGTCTTTATGGAGTGAGATGATGTTGAGTAGATGGGTGACAGCTGTCAAGAGGTAATGAGCGACAGCTGTCACCCCCGGCTGTGTCCATGGCGGCAGCGCCCTCTCGTGCCTGAAGCCCGCACTTCAGGCAGGGCGCCCTCTGGTGGTGGGCCAGCAGTACCTCCTCTTCTGGCGGCCCACACAACAGGACCCCCCCCCTCAACGCCCGACCAGGTTTGTCGGGGTGTCGGCGGTAGAAGTCGGCCAGGAGGGCCAGATCCAGGATGAAGCTCCTCTTCACCCAGGAGCGTTCTTCGGGTCCATACCCCTCCCAGTCCACCAAGTACTGGAACCCCCGGCCCATCCGACGGACGTCCAGGAGCCGGCGCACCGTCCAAGCCTGCTCCCCGTCGATGATCCGAGCAGGAGGCGGCGCCGGTCCGGGAGCACAGAGGGGTGAGGTGTGGTGAGGTTTGATGCGGGACACGTGGAAAACCGGATGGATCCGCAGTGAAGCCGGGAGTTGGAGCTTCACTGCGGCAGGACTGAGGACTTTGAGGATCCGGAAGGGGCCAATGTACCTGTCCTGAAGTTTCGGGGAGTCCACCTGGAGGGGGATGTCCTTCGTGGAAAGCCACACCTCCTGCCCGGGCCGGTAAGCAGGGGCCGGGGATCGCCGGCGGTCTGCATGGGTCTTCGCCCTCGTCCGGGCTTTCAACAAGGCAGAACGGGCGGAGTGCCACACCCGACGGCACTTCCGCAGGTGGGCCTGGACCGAGGGCACACCGACCTCTCCCTCCACCACGGGAAACAACGGGGGCTGATACCCCAAACACACCTCAAATGGGGAGAGGCCGGTGGCAGAAGACACCTGGCTGTTATGCGCATACTCGATCCAGGCCAGATGGTTACTCCAGGCCGTCGGGTGCGCGGATGTGACGCAGCGGAGGGTCTGTTCCAATTCCTGGTTGGCCCGCTCTGCCTGTCCGTTCGTCTGTGGATGGTACCCGGACGAGAGGCTCACGTTGACCCCCAGTTCCCTGCAGAAGCTCCTCCAGACGTGTGAGGAGAACTGGGGACCACGATCAGAGACGATGTCGGAGGGTATCCCATGCAGACGGACGACGTGGTGGACCAGGAGGTCTGCTGTCTCCTGGGCTGTTGGGAGCTTTGGGAGGGCCACGAAGTGGGCCGCCTTGGAGAATCGGTCCACTATCGTGAAGATGGTGGTGTTGCCCTGGGACGGCGGGAGGCCCGTGACGAAATCCAGGCCGATGTGGGACCAGGGGCGATGAGGCACCGGCAGCGGCTGGAGGAGTCCTTGGGCCTTCTTATGTACTGCCTTGCCCCTGGCACAGGTGGTGCAGGCCTGGATATATTCCCGGACGTCGGCCTCCATGGACGCCCACCAGAAGCGCTGCCGGACAACTGCCACGGTCCTTCGCACCCCTCGATGACAGGAGAGCTTGGAACCGTGACAGAAGTCCAAGACTGCAGCTCTGGCCACTTCGTCTTCGTGTACCCGGGACAAGGCATCCGATCTCTGGTTCTTGGTCCCGGGGCGATAGGTGATCCGGAAGTCAAAACGCCCGAAGAACAGTGACCAGCGGGCTTGCCTGGGGTTCAGCCGTTTGGCGGTCCTGATATACTCCAGGTTCCGATGGTCAGTGAAAACCGTGAATGGCACAGACGCTCCCTCCAACAGGTGTCTCCACTCCTCAAGAGCCTCTTTCACCGCAAGGAGTTCTCGATTGCCGACATCATAGTTCCGTTCAGCCGGGGTCAACCTGCGGGAAAAGTAGGCACACGGGTGAAGAACCTTATCGGTCTCTCCGCTCTGGGACAGCACGGCTCCTATCCCTGAGTCAGAGGCGTCCACTTCAACCATGAACTGGCGGCTAGGGTCGGGCTGCACCAAAACTGGCGCAGTAGAGAACCGTCGTTTCAACTCCATGAACGCGGCTTCGCACCGATCCGACCAGGTGAAGGGGACTTTTGGAGAGGTCAGGGCTGTCAGGGGGCTAACTACCTGACTGTAGCCCTTAATGAACCTCCTATAGAAATTAGCAAAGCCGAGGAACTGTTGCAGCTTCCTACGGCTTGTTGGTTGGGGCCAATCTCTCACCGCCGCAACCTTGGCCGGATCAGGGGCGACGGAGTTGGAGGAGATGATGAACCCCAGGAAGGACAAAGACGTGCGGTGAAACTCGCACTTCTCGCCCTTCACAAACAGTCGGTTCTCTAACAACCGCTGCAGGACCTGACGTACATGCTGGACATGGGTCTCAGGATCCGGAGAAAAGATGAGAATATCGTCCAGATATACGAAGACGAATCGGTGCAGGAAGTCCCGCAAGACGTCGTTAACCAAGGCTTGGAACGTCGCGGGGGCGTTGCTGAGGCCGAACGGCATGACCAGGTACTCAAAGTGACCTAATGGGGTGTTAAATGCCGTCTTCCATTCGTCTCCCTTCCGGATCCGAACCAGGTGATACGCATTTCTAAGATCTAGCTTAGTAAAGATTTTGGCTCCATGCAGGGGGGTGAACACGGAATCTAACAATGGCACGGGTATCGGTTGCGAACCGTAATCTCATTCAGCCCCCTGTAATCAATACATGGACGAAGTCCGCCATCTTTCTTGCCCACAAAAAAGAAACCTGCCCCCATCGGGGAGGTGGAGTTCCGGATCAGCCCGGCAGCTAATGAGTCCCGGATGTAGGTCTCCATTGATTCGCGCTCAGGTCGTGAGAGGTTGCACAGCCTGCTGGACAGGAACTCAGCGCCTGGAACCAAATCAATGGCACAATCGTACGGACGGTGCGGGGGACGGGTGAGTGCCAGATCCTTGTTGAAGACGTCAGCAAGATCGTGGTACTCAACCGGCACTGCCGTCAGATTGGGAGGGACTTTGACCTCCTCCTTAGCCTGTGAACCGGGAGGAACCGAGGATCCTAAACACCCCCGATGGCAGGTTTCGCTCCACTGAACCACCACCCCAGACGGCCAATCAATCCGGGGATTGTGCTTCAACATCCATGGGATGCCCAAAATCACGCGGGAGGTAGAAGGAGTTACAAAAAACTCAATCTCCTCCCGATGGTTTCCAGACACTACCAGAGTTACTGGTTGTGTCTTGTGTGTGAGTAAAGGGAGGATGGTGCCATCTAGTGCCCGCACCTGCAATGGCGAAGGAAGCGCCACCAGAGGGAGCCCTACCTCCCTTGCCCATCTGCTGTCTAGCAGATTCCCTTCTGACCCTGTGTCCACCAGTGCTCGGGCTTGAAGGGTTAAATCCCCACTCAGGATTGTGACTGGGAGTCGTGTGGCAATTTGTGTGTGTCTCACTTGCATGGTTTGACCCCTCCTTAGCCCAGTCTCTAAGGGCGGTTGTTGTCGTTTTGGCCGTTTGGGGCAGTTTCTCTGTGTGTGCTCAGTTGAGCTGCAGAGAAAACACTCTCCACGGATCAGCCTCCCCATTTTGGCCCTGTGCGTTTCCCTAACAACGTCAGCAGGGGGAGCTGTTGCCCCACAAAGCGCTGCGGCTGTGGAGCGTGGGGAGGGCGGCGCCTTATCGAACCCGGAAGGGAGAGGGGCGGCGCGTATCCGGTCACGTCCTTCGCCTCGCTCCCGACGGCGTTCCTCCAACCGATTGTCTAACCGTATAACGAGATCGATAAGCCCATCTAAATCCCGCGGTTCCTCCTTAGCTACCAGCTGCTCCTTCAGAACCAATGACAGTCCGTTACGAAGGCGGCGCGGAGCGCAACGTTATTCCAGCCGGACCTCGCAGCCGCGATGCGGAAGTTGACTGCATAAGCGGCTGCGCTCTCGCGTCCCTGTCTCATTGACAGCAGCACAGTTGAAGCGGTCTCTCCTCTGTTAGGGTGATCAAACACTGTTCTGAACTCCCCCACAAACCCAGTGTATGCTGATAACAACCGTGAGTTCTGTTCACAGAGCGCCGTAGCCCAGGCGCGTGCTTTACCCCGAAGCAGAGCAATCACATAAGCTATTTTACTAGCATCTGACGCGTACATGACGGGACGTTGTGCGAAGACGAGCGAACACTGCATAAGAAAGTCCGCGCACGTCTCCACACAACCTCCGTACGGCTCAGGAGGGCTTATGTATGCTTCAGGGGATGGTGGGAGGGGTTGTTGAACCACCACTGGAATGTTCATATCCTGCACAGGGTCGACAGGAGGACGAGCTGTAGCAGCGCCCTGAGCGCTCGCCGCCATCTGTGCGGAGAGAGCCTCCACCCTGCGGTTCAGGAGGATGTTTTGCTGAGTCAGTTGATCCAACCGAGCCGTAAAGGCGGTGAGAATGTGCTGCAGCTCACCAATCACGTCTCCTGCAGACGCCTGCGCTCCCTGCTCTCCCATTGGTCGTTCAACAGCCGGGTGACGCCCCTCGGAGTCCATGACGATGGCCGAGATATCCTGTTGGGAAAGTGTAGTGACACGGACCCACAACAGGGGGCGCAAATGAACGGTCAATAGATGAGCCAAAAAGTAACAATTTAATGTTGTGAATGTGCACAACGAACATACAGACAATCACAGAATATCATAACAGTCAATATACAGAGGTGACGTGTGGGCAGGCTCGAGGATAGAAGACGTCTGTCCTGAGAAGAGCCGGAACCACACGATTTCCGCCGCCCCAGAACCTGGTGAATACTGGAGCCGCCAAGTCCCGAATTCCCAGGTGATCACCGTCCCCGACTGTCGGATCTGGTACTGCTGGCGAAGAACAAAGACAGACAAGTGTGGGTGTGTGTACACCCAGTAACAACTACGGTGGGAATGCCACCTCCACCTCTCACTCAATATGTTGCAGCGGTCTCAGCTGAAAAGGAGCGCCGTCTTGCACAGCCTCCTCACAAACGACCGGTTCTCCTGCAAATTCTCAAAATAACAGAGTTACAAATCTCACAAAAAGGCTGATAGTGTTACCTCCTATGAAGTATGATATCTCGGCAACGAGGTGGAGATGACGTCTGGTCTTTATGGAGTGAGATGATGTTGAGTAGATGGGTGACAGCTGTCAAGAGGTAATGAGCGACAGCTGTCACCCCCGGCTGTGTCCATGGCGGCAGCGCCCTCTCGTGCCTGAAGCCCGCACTTCAGGCAGGGCGCCCTCTGGTGGTGGGCCAGCAGTACCTCCTCTTCTGGCGGCCCACACAACATTTTGAGCTTCATGGCAAACTCTGTGAATACTTGCGTATATGTGATTTCTTATTTTTTTATTTTTAACAAATTTGCAAAAATCTCAAAGCTTTTTCCACATTATCATTATGGGGTATTGTGTGTAGAATTTTGAGGAAAAACATAATTTCATCCATTTTGGGATAAGGCTGTAACATAACAAAATGTGGGAAAAGTGAAGTGCTTTGAATACTTTCTGAACGCACTCTAAATTTAAATCCCAACACCCACTAAACAAAGACTGAGCTCTGGTATTGTGAACCAGTCATCAGTTTGTCTGAAATGGAATATCACTACAGTCACTTGCCCAGTTCCGGATCATTGCCAGTTCCGGATCACTGCTGTAGTTTTCGCGCCGCCGTTTCTCATAATCAGCACAAATAAGCTAATACTTGGTACCAATGGAAAGATTGATGTTTTGTCTACAAACGACCACAAGCTCGACCGGATCCAGCCATGCTTGTGATCAGCAGAGGAATCAAAACATCCCGGTGTCTGCGGCGTGTGCGCTTTTTGTCACTCATTCCTGCAAGTTTGAAAGTAATGATCTCTAAAACATAGCAAAGGTGAGTTAGCCATTCAGTGTTTTTGGTTCTAGAGTGGGAAAATACTTACTTACTTGGGTAGAAAATGTCAGTGTGTTATGTCTTGCTGTTTAATTGCTGCGTGCATTTATCTCCGACATGAAAATTTGCCGGTTGCGGATCACTGAAGCAGCAGCCTCGTGTCTGTAGTTATGAGTCGTGTACTTTGGGGGTCATCTCAAAATCACGACTAGACATGAATGTGGGGGCTTTTACTTTTTAATTCGGGAGAAATCTCACCTCCACACTTCATTTTTTGCTCGTAAAAACGTATAACGGCGCTTTTTGAAACTAAGTAAATTCTCATTTAATAAGTATAATTTATATCATTTTGTGTCCAAAACACATTCTCGGGCACAGTGTGTATCATTCTGCATTAGAAGGGCTCCAGCCAGATCCCAGGAATGACCCCAAAGTGACGCATAGTGTCGTGATCCGGAACCAGCAAAAGTGATCCATTTCTGGCAAATGTTTGCACCACACATAATGTGACTTTACACTTTAAGTAGAAGCGCTACTCCACCCAGACTTTTTCAGCTAGATAACATCCAAATACCCAATATAACAATACACATTAAAGAACATTCAGTTGCATTATGGCTCCGTATAGCGGGACTTTAAAAAAAGGTGATCCGGAACTGGGCAACCTTCTTTATCAAATTTGGCTGCTAAAAATTCTGACTCATTCTGTAACATTTCCATAATTACTGCATTGAACTATTTTCACCATTGGCTGCTCCTCTTGCCCACAAGGAGGCAGGATTGTGCCATGCAAAATTGGCCTTTGCGTTCACCTTTTTTGTGGTGAGGGTGTGTACAAAGAAAAAAAAAAATCTAAGTTAAACATGCTGATTCATATCTGACCTCCTGTGGTGACGCCAATTTTATGAAGTGATAAGCCAAAAGGTTACAGTGGACTACTTACTGATCTGAATATCTCCTATAGTCTCTACACAGTCCTTTATGAAATGAATGCATACTATAAAACATGTACATGACTACCTCCTCATGATGTCCCTTGTATAAGTGAGGAGTTTCTTCTTGAAGTGTTCAGTTCCGCATTTGAAAAGGTCACTTAAATACCTCTGTGTGCAGCAGGCACAGATTATTTTAATAAAATGTGACATGACAATTCTGAACTCTCGTGAGCGTCAACTGCTGTTTGAAAAGATCAAGAAGCTTCACACCTTTATTTAAAAAGTGTTTGCGCTCTCTTTGAAAACCTTCAGATTGATACATGCAAAAAAAAAACCTTCTAATTCTTAACTTTATTTTTTATTTTAATTTTTGGGGGGTTTGTGGGGGGATTGATCTTTTTTTTGCATAATTTATATCAAAATTTGTCTGGTCATTTCTCTGCTTTTAAGTGTGGAATATCACTAGAATGAATTTGACACATTTGAAAAGAAATCTGCATTTCTACCAGCAGGGTCCATGTGAAATATTTGACTTCCATCATTTCTTGCAGAAAGATTTTAGAAAGAAATAGCAGTCGGATGGCCCCTTTTGATGAAGCTGGTTCTGATGCAGGTTTCTTCACTCAGTATGTAATATGCTGTAATTCTCAGCTCCCCCCACCCACACACAAACACACGCAAAAAAAAAGAGAGAAATGGCTCCTGTCCATAAAAACAGTACCACAAAGCTGGAAACCCCTAGGGGGTGCTGCAATTTCAAGAAGCCCAAAACTTATCAAGGATGGTAAAAATCAAATATTTCATTTTGATAAATTTATTGGTGAATACAATTTCTATACTTGCTAATAAACATTTGCAATATTTATTATCCCCAAAGCAGTATCTTTCTGGAACAGAGATTTTTTTTTTAATGCAAAAATGGTCAGATATTTGGAAACTAGGCACAAAACTGGTTATTCTAAAGTTATTGAGGTGTTTTAGAATCCAGTGGTGGCTTCAGAGGGTGTCTTCTTCCCACTTGGCTATAATGTCATAATAATTGGCCTTGGTGATGTCACAATGTGGCCGTATCGCCCCCTACTGGCCACACTGAGTACTTACGTTGCTTCATCACTAACATTGCAACATCGTAAAGTTCTAATGCAGTCGGAAGTGCAATACAGCACATGTCCGAGTCTCCAAATATGCATTTGGACAGTGAAGGGAGCTTTCTGAGTGATCTTAAAACTATTGTTTTATTCCAGCAGAGTTTTATTATGTGCCATCAGAGGGCTGAATAAGAATGTAGTTTCTGCTAAAAGTAGCGTCGGGTTTGGTTTGGAGTGCTGCTCTCATTGATGTGCTGAAGATTTTTATGCAGATGTCTCAGAATGAGGTGACCAGTAGGTGGATTTCACACCTGCATAACAAGGGGGGGCGAAATGTCAGATTATTATGTGCACAGGAGCAAATGGACATGCAAAAAGAGATCAGGACATTAAAACATCCATCGTCCGAATGTCATTTAATGAAGATACTCTTCTGCACTCGCACAAAGAAATACCACATTAAAAGCTGCACATTCTGTCTCTGTGGTGGTAAATGGAATGCACTTATATAGCGCTTTTCCATCTGCATCAGATGCTCAAAGCACTTTGCAATAATGCCTCACAAAAAGTCAAAGATTTTGACTTTCAAAGATGGCGCCGTTGTATGTGGCCTGCCGTCGGCACTCGCTTCTTTTAGTGTCGTTATTGTTTTTACACTTTGTTGCTTAGAATGTGTCACCGCTCCTGGTGTATGATCGCCAGACTTATCAGCGTTCGGGCTTCGCTGGAGAATTTCGCTGTTCCTGGCTCGGGCGGACGGCCAGGGACGCGGCTGCCCCCGCCGCCTGTCTTAGCGTCCGTACCAGACTTTCTACGCCGGCCGCTTGGCGTGTTGCCTCGGCGTCTGCGTCGCAGAGGACGCGGGAAGAGAGGAGGAGTCCGTGTTCGGCTCAGAGTGTGCCTGGCTGTTTCCTGCAAACATGCTCCACGACAATTCATAGCCGGATTCTTCACACCATATAACGGCTACGACGTGCGGCGTTCCCTGACTTTTCGCTATCGGTGGCTCCGGCCGGTTGTCCGGGGTGCCGGGTCTCCACTTCCGCGTCGCCGTCCTGTGAGGAGCTGCAGTCGTGGCTGCGTGCAGGAGAACCTGCGCCCGCTCAGTCGTGTCTCGCAGCAGACTGACGTGCGCTCAGTCCGTGTGGCACTCGTCAACACAAGGTCACTCACAAGTAAGACTTTCATTTTGAATGACTTTTTCTCCAGTCGTGATCTGGACTTTCTCCTGTTAACGGAGACCTGGTTGAAACCAGGTGAAAATAGCGCCTTTTCTGAGCTCCCCCCCCCCCCGGCTGCTCGTTTTTCAGCTCCCCGCGAGCATCAGGTCGAGGCGGGGGTGTGGCCACGGTTTTTAAAGACAGTTTTAAATGCCGATTTTTATCTTCTAATGTCTACTCCACTTTTGAACTTCAGTTGTTTGTGATGGAGTTCGACTGTCCTGTGCTCTGTGCTGTTGTTTATCGTCCACCAAAATTTAATAAGGATTTTATTCAGGAGTTTTCTGAGTTTCTGGCAGATTTTATCCCAAAATATGACAAATTTTTGGTCTGTGGTGATTTTAATATATCTGTTGTCCTTCTAATCAGCTGGCTGATGATTTTAAAAGCCTCCTGAACTCTTTTGGTCTAACACAAGTTGTGGATGGACCAACACATAATCTTGGACACACCTTGGACCTGGTTATTTCTTTTGGGCTCTCAGTTTCACTTAAGGACATATCAGACATTGCTATTTCAGATCACTTTCCTGTTATTTTTGAATTTATTGCTCCTCCATCTGCTAGTAAACCACTTGTTCCTGTCTCTCGCCGCCGTTTGGTCACCTCCTCGACAGCGGGGGACTTTGCTGCTGCCTTCATGGACTCTCAGTTTTATGCCATGAATGGACTGGTTTCTCCATTACTCCCAGATAACATCCTCTCTTCTTTCCACTCTACATGCACAGTCATTTTAGACTCTTGCACCGATGCGCTGCAAATCCAGGAAATCAAAATCCGACCTCTGGTTAAATGCCACGACCCGTGCCCTCAGGCAACGCTGCAGACGGGCGGAGAGAAAATGGAAAAAGGACAAACTACAGGTGTCTCTGGGTTTTCTGAGGGACAGTCTGACTGACTATCAGAAGGCTGTGAAGGAGGCAAAAGCACAATATCTGTCTCATATTATTTCGAGCAGTTGTCATCGTCCCAGTGTGTTATTTCAGACTATAAACTCGGTTGTAAATCCACACACCTCTGTTTTGTTGGACGCTACAACCACAACCTGTGAGGAGTTTCTTCAGTTTTTTATTGATAAGGTTTCATCAGTCAGACAGAACGCTGATCAGAGCTGTAATGTTGAGTTGTCTGCTCCTTGTGCACATTCTGCTGTGCTCGAACAGTTTGAGCCCATTTCTTTTGCATCTCTCGCTGATGTTGTAAAACACATAAAATCTACAAGTTGTCCTTTTGATGTTGTTCCAGCTAAGGTGCTGAAGGAGGTTTTTAATACTGTTGGGGTGGGTCTCCTAACTTTTATCAATGCTTGTCTTAGATCAGGGTCTGTTTCCAGCTGCTTTAAACATGCTGTGGTTCGACCTCTTCTTAAAAAACCTCACCTGGACTCATCAGTTTTATCCAATTTTAGACCTGTCTCTCATCTGCCATTTCTATCTAAGGTTTTAGAAAAGGTTGTCTTTTTACAGTTACAATCATTTTTAGAAGACAATCTCATCCTTGAAAAATTCCAGTCTGGGTTTAGATCACGACACAGCACTGAGTCAGCACTTTTAAAAGTTCATAATGATATTACTCTGTCGGTGGATGCAGGGAATCTTGCTGTGCTGGTTCTGTTGGACCTCACAGCAGCCTTTGATACTGTGGATCACACAGTACTTGTTTCCCGGTTGGAACATTTTATTGGCATTCATGGTACTGCACTTGAGTGGTTTAGATCATATTTGGCTGAAAGGAGCTTTTCTGTCATGATTGGGGACCTTTCCTCATCAACTGCTCCTCTGTGCTGTGGAGTGCCGCAGGGATCTGTCCTTGGGCCGATTCTATTTTCTTTGTACATTCTGCCATTGGGGTCAATTATAACCCAGCACAATTTGTCCTTTCATTGTTATGCAGATGATCTGCAAATCTATCTGCCTGTGAGGACTAATGGGAGTGATGCTTTGTCATCATTATTTAATTGTATTTGTGATGTAAAGCAGTGGCTGTCCCGAAACTTCCTTTACCTGAATGATGGTAAAACTGAGATCATGGTGTTTGAGCGCACTGGCATACCAAATGTGGTAACACCAAATTTTGGTGCTTTGGTTAACTATGTAAAACCAGCTGTCAAGAATTTGGGAGTGATATTTGACAGCTGTTTGAGGTTCGATCAACAGATAAATTCTGTTGTCAAAGCTAGTTTTTTTCCAACTTCGCCTCTTGGCTAAAATAAAGCACTTTCTCAGTAGACGTGATCTTGAGACGGCCATTCATGCTTTCATCAGCTCCAGACTTGATTATTGTAATGCACTTTATGCGGGCATTAATCAGTCGTCTCTTGTGCGTCTCCAGTTGGTGCAGAATGCTGCTGCTCGTCTTTTGACAAACACTTCTAGACGTGAGCATATTGCGCCCATCCTATACTCACTCCACTGGCTTCCAGTTCGTTTTAGAATTGATTTTAAAATTTTAATGTTTGTTTTTAAAGCTATTTATGGCCTTGCACCTCCCTACTTGTCTGAAATTTTAACTTTGCGCACCTACAGTAGGACGTTAAGGGCGTCTGGCCAGCTTTACTTAGATGTTCCAAGGTCAAGATATAAACGCTGGGGTGATCATGCTTTCGCGGTAGCTGGCCCCAGACTGTGGAATGAGCTACCTCTTGAGTTACGTACTATTCCTGACCTAGCACTTTTTAAATCTAAGTTAAAGACTTATTTATTTAAACTGGCTTTTAACACTTAGTGGGGAGGTGACATGTTCTGTTATTTTTATGTTCTTTTTTTATGTGTTGTTTTAAAATTTTATTTTATGTGTTTTATTTTGTAAATTTGTGTTTTTAATGTTAAGCACTTTGGACACCAGTCGGTGCTGTAAAGCGCTTTATAAATAAATGTTGATTGATTGATTGATTGATTCACCCTGATGTCAGGCTGCTGCCATTCATGGCGCCCACTACACACCAGGAGCAACTAGGGGATTGAGGACCTTGCCCAAGGACCCTTTGATTTTTCGGTCAGGGTGGGATTTGAACCTAGGATCCTCTGGTCTGAAGCCCAGTGCTTAACCGCTAGACCATCACCTCCCCGTCACTGCACGTAATCACGTTGAACATATAGGGAGCACTACAGGATGTTTCGGAGGCGTGAGGATGAGTGTGTCCTTGCTCCATCTGCCGTCTTTTTTCGTTCCGCTGTATGCTCTTCATGTTGTGCGTAGTTACCGGCTGAAGAAATGCAGACAGTTTGCACGTGTGTCATAAACACACTTAGAAAATTTGAATGTCATGTTTTGACAGCTTTCAGCCTACATGACAGTGTTAGTTTCAGACAGACATCACTCCATGCAGCAACATGAAATCTTGTTTTTGTTTTTTGATCTAAGAATACAAATACCAATGTACCTAATTTTACGTCTCAGATTTCTCCTACTTTTCTTCTTCTGTCCATTTTGGTAACTCCACATATCTCAGTTTTCTTCTCCGGCACTCCCTTTGCTACCTACGGCTTATCTCTATTATAGCAGGTGGCAGTTCCTCATAGTCTGGGGGGGTTTTCTTCTCTATTTTCCTTTATACGTTTTTGAATGCCCGATGAGGCCGATAGGAGTGTGGAATTTTCTGCCACAGTCGGGACAAGGAATGGTCAGCAGGGTCTTGGTTGAAGGAGTTTTGCTTTTCTTCATTCCTGCTTTTCTTCTGATGCCTTAATGCTTTGTTCCTCCAGATGTACAATGCCAGATTTGATGGTATTAATCCAGGACGGCCCATCTTGCACTAAAGTTTCAAAGGACTTGAAGCCAATGTCAGTTTTCTTGAGGCTGTCTTTCAGCTAGACCTTGAAACAGTATAGAGAGTGACCAAGGGGGCGGTCCCAGATGATACTTCACTGTGGAAGGTGACACGGGGCAGATGATTCTCAGTAGCATGCCCAGCCCAAGACGGTGTTTTGCTATTATTGCTTTGTTTATTATTCGTTGACCTAACAGGATTAGTAAATGGAATAGTGTTGACAGTGTTGAATCCTTGGTCTCCAAAGTAAAGGTCAAACAAGGTCTACGTCTATTGGATTCTATGACATGTGACATATGTTACCCCATAACGTGATAAGTAAGGATGATACATGGTCCAAACAATTCCTTTTTAAAACCATGTTAACTAGTAATTTGCATCACTTTTTACCAAAATTAGAGCAACTTTAACTTTTGACCCCTGTATAAAATGAAACTGACCTTTGTCACCATTTTTGCTGTTTTTATCCCATAACTCCATGGAATTCAGTCACAGATAGTCCAAACTATACCTTTTTGGAATCTTTATGATCAGGCAAATAATATGGAATATTTTTTCAATATGACTGGAGCATCTTTTAATTTTGACCTCTGTGTAATTCTTCAATTGACCCCTACCTGACCACCAATTGAAAATTCAAGTGGCCAGTCGGTTTTTTCAAAAGAAGATTTTCTGAGGAGTATTTCTGCCGAATTTGATGCTTTCATCACCATTTGCAGGATTCCCCTCTAACTATTCTCTTATCCGCTGCACTATATGGCATGTTTTGTACAAACTGGGTTGAAATTTAAATTCTTTGCCCTCGGTGCAAGTCAGAGTGGAAATTGTATTGATTTTTTTGAGCCAACAAGCTTTGCTGAAATGAACCCTGAAAGAGCCATTCTGAGGTCGGCTTTCATCCACATACTTACTTTGGAAGGCATCAGTCAAAAGACATGGCAGGAGGAGGCCAACAGAAAGGACCTTCCCCTAAATGATGACCTTTGGCAAAATTTTCCTTACCTTGGCAGTTCCAGAACTCACCTACAGTACATATGTGTGTGTGTGGACGGTTGTTGCCTTATCAAATGGAAATTTTGACTTTTTCCTGGAAGTCACATTCCCTAGATGTTGCCCAAATCTTGCTGCTCCACCCACTGCTAAGGTGTGCTCAGCCAATCACGAACCAGGAAACACCAGACCAGAATAACCAGCCGTGGTTGCAGCAGGTGCATGTGGAAAACGTGCAGGTCAGGGGTGCAATCCTTCAGGTTGACCTTCAGCCACACACATCAAGATTCGATGGTTTCTGAAGTGATGTTTCTCACTCGTTTGTTGGGCACGTTGATGCATTTTCAACTCAATCTGCAGATTTGAACAGCAAACCTTATGTAGCGGAATTTGTTTTAAATGTTTATGGTTTTCTTTTTACTAGCAATGAAAAACCAGCTTCAATATGTTAAACTGCAATTAGTTATTTCACTGTGTTTCTGTCAGATGTTTTCAGTGATATATTTAAACTTTAAGTTGGCAAAAAATTTTAAACGCTTCAGAAGAGAATATTTTTATGCAACTCTGTATTTTGACCACAAGAGGGAACCCTTCCTCTGTTTTTTTTTTTCTTTCTTCTTCATTCTAGTGACCCTCATTAAGTAGATCCATTCTGCATAAACAGTCAGATCTGATGGCAATGTTCCAAATCCTCCTCTGCAGAGGTGATGAAGATATTTCATGTACAGAAGCAAATCTGTAAATCAAAGCGAGAACCTGACAGATGCAGCAGGATCTCTGTCGGTGACCGCTGTGTGCAGCCTCTTTGTCCTTGCACACAGCGCCCAGAGGTGACCTGGGCCATCACCGTTCGTGGCATGACTGCTTAGTTGCACCTGAGGGCAGTTTGTTCTAATGGTTTCCTTTGAATGGACTGAAAGCATTGCAACGCGGTGAAGCGGTCACGCGGTACAGTTTCGCTCAGGTGTGGTATCGCTCGTTCACCATTAAAAGCTCGTTAATGGCGACTGGAAAGGCCTCACAGGGGAGTCGTTTAACTGTGACTTTTGCAATGACAACATAAGGCACCATCATTCTAACCTTTATTTAAAAAAAACATAATGCACATATAAAACCAGCATGTTTAAAATTCCAAATCTCGGCCAACATCACACATGACTCAGTGAGGAGGAGGCTAAAGGTTGAAACGGCTACCTTTCATGGGCCGCGGTGTTTTTATGACCTCATCTGCTGGAAACACAACAAAGAATTGCTCTTGATAAAAACTGATCTTATTTATTACACCGAGCTGCAAGTGCTGAGACATTTTCAGGGCTTTTTGCAATTTTATGTCGCTCCATCGGGCCTGATTATCAGGGGAAAATTTTGTTTCTTTTTGACCTAAAGTCAGCAGTGCTGTCTGTCACACAAGCATCTTATCTGAGCCAAACCGTTTATGGACCATCACCTGGTAATCCTGTGCCTTTACTGCCCTCGCTGTGGGCTGCTGTCAAGGATAAGCTTATCATAAAACCATGATTTATAAAACTCCGGTTCTCTTTGATATCCTGCACATCTTGACATTTCCTCACCTTTCTTCAAACCTCCTACAAAGAGTTATGTAAAAGTGTCAGGCACATTTATTTAGTATCAGTTCGGAAACCAAACGTCTTGTCTTGCTCGAGCAGTGAGAAGGAAGGAGCTGTGTCGGTTCTTTCTCGCCTTATCTCAGATCATATCCCAGTCCTGAAAGCATGTGATGTTGGGCAATCGGGTCATAAAGCAGGACAACTCTTTATGAGAGTCACTATGAAACTCCAGCTTCACCCTGTTGGGGGGGGGGGATAGGAAGGCACACTGCAAAAAGTGCCCGCCAGCCAAAATATTTACATTATTAGATTTGCCTCAATGGAGTGACACATTTTGCAGCTGAATGCAAGAAAACGCAATTTTTAGTGATGGAAGTGTTAATGTATTCAGCCACATGCACAGCTTCTGTACTTCAAATTAAATTTCTCTATTTATTTTCCTCCCCAGGCTTTAAAAAAAACTATGTACTCACTACAATGCAGTGAGTGAATAGACAGACAAGTCCATCCCCTCTTGTTTAACTTAATAATTCATTTGTACGCTGCTTACAATAAAAAATTAAAATAATCAAACTTTAGAACACAGTAGATAAAATCAATAATCTAAAATTGCAAAACGTTACCTTAAAACACAAACACACCTCGTGAACATGTGAGTCTTGAGTAGACTTTTTGCTTATGCAAAAACTTTTATTTTACTGAATAAGCAATGCAGAAAAGACACTTTGGAAGTCATTTTACTACATAGTTTGTCCAGCAAAAGGCGCTCCAATGGCAGTTTAATATGCTATCAAGCATGGCTGGGACCCCCGTCCCCCCTTGGTGAAATTAGCCACAAGTGACAGAGGTTGTGTCTCAGTTCAGGGTCTGAATGCTTTGAAGGCTGTAATTGTTGGCTATTTAGCATGGTGGATTAATGGTTAGCTCTTTCTGTTGCCTCACAGCAAGAAAGTCATGGGATCGGTTCCCACCTGTGGCTTTTCTGTGTGGAGTTTGCATGTTCTCCCCGTGTTTGTGTGGGTTCTCTCTGGGTGCTCTGGCTTCCTCCCACATCTGAAGACATGCAGGTTAGGTGAATTGGAAGCTTTATAATTGTCCAGGTCTCCCTTGTAAAAGAGGTCTCCATCTCAATGGGACTAACCTGGTTAAATAAAGGTTAAATTTAAATTTACGTTATAAGTGGCACAACTAGGCTGTCTCATTTCAAAGGCAGCTTGTGAAGCAGCCGACATTTGCAGCCTTCATTCAACCGCAAAAGAGATCTGATGTAATTTACATCAGATGTAATTTATTTTGCAAATAATATGCAAATGCCGAGCAGTGTGACACACCGACCACCAATCTAAGTGAGGGCTCTATTTATAGTTATTTATAATAAAATTCATGTTTAAACTGTAAAACATCAAGCCTCAGTTTAATTTCTCTGTCATGTGCTTGATAATGAAATGTTGGGAGCCAGTGCAATTTTTATGCAAATACTGGCAGGTATATATCGTACAGCATTTCCTGTATATTTGTTTTGTGAATTGTTCTATAATTTGTATCTGTGGCATGGCTCAAGCACAGGGTCACCCCTTTGAGTCTGGTCTGCTTGAGGTTTCTTCCTTAGAGGGAGTTTTTTCCTTACCACTGCTGCTCTGGGGGTTAGTAAGGTTAGACCTTACTTGTGTGAAGCGCCTTGAGGCAACTCTGTTGTGATTTGGTGCTATATAAGTGAAAATAAATTAAATTGAAATAAATCATAATTTTTTTCACTCTCTAATATCACCCCCCCCCCCCCCCCAAAAAAAAAAAAAAAAAAATCCATCTTGGCTGAGCTCTAGTCTTTAGTCTTGTCATATGTCATCTTGTAATTTACCCTACTTAGAGGCAGAGGTAATAATTAGACCATGCATGTGCAGGTTTTACAGAAAATCCTTGCACCACTTTTGAATTAGATTCCCAGCACTTCTTATATTAAAAGTGTTTGAGTTAAATTGAAGGTGGAGCCATAGGTCAGATTGCACTAATCCTGACCCACAATAAAGATGTGGAGGTGTGGCCACACAGGTAAATGGAGTTTAGATTGTCCTCAAAGAATTTTAAAGGTGTTATAAAAGCAGATTTTATTTGATTGCCGTTGGCTGGAGGTGGCCCTGACTCTCTTCAAGGTCTGTTTGAAGACCTAGAGGACGTAGGGAGGTATGCGGTGGAGCTGAGAAGGGTCAGGCAGGGGGTTTGGAGGAGGAGGAGGCTGGTGGGAGTCACACAGGTTGGGGACAGCAATGCAGGTGGTGGGACTGTGCAGTCACCATGTCTCAATCTACAAACCAACCCTGCTTGACTGGTCTTAGCCAACAGCTAATGGCCCCCAATTACAGTTTCTCTGTCCTTCACAAAGCAGCCAGTGTGGCGTGACTTTCTCAAATGAGTCTTCCTCACAACTGCATGGCAACCCACTGCCACATCTAAAAAAAAGAAAGCAGCATGTTTGTTTTTTACAGGATATTTGGGGTCCAGCATCTTGGGACAGGATGAGTGAAGTGGTTTGATTTGTGTGTGCTAAAAAATAGCGATGGAGGAAGACTAAAAGAACAAGGACTTGGTTTTTGAGGCTGGGAAAGGTGGCTAGAGAAGGTATGAGGTGGAAAGGTCAAACGGATGCTTCACAGTGAAGCCAGAAAGACATTTTTTTCCAACAGGATGCCTCCTGTGGTCAGGGTTAATGTGGTGTTGGAGAAACAGAGATGTGCTGATGAATTAATTTTAGGGATGAGCAGAGGACCGTGGAGACAGCGGACCAGAGTCCACAGCAGTGGGGGGGGGGCTTTGAAAACAGGTTTCAGATCCGTTGGCAACATCTCCAGTGCCGCTAACGTTAGTGAAATCTAAACGCACATGATCACTTCAGAGGTGTTGTAAGGTTTACGCAACTGCCAATTTTATAAAAAAAAAAAAATTAAGTCAGCCATTGCATTATATTTTTATGCCAAAAAGACCCTCACATATTCTTAATCTGCAGATTGCCACTTGATTTCAGTGGATACTGAACAAAAATCAAGTCACAAACCTTTTTAAATCTTTATGTGTGCCATTATGACCTCAATGCACCAGCCTGGAAAACCAGATCATGACGCAACAAAGTATATTTGCCTTAAAAATATGGTTATAGTTTGTTTTGCATTGAGCCTAATGATTATACCATATTAATTCTTTATTAATTTATTTTTATTTTTAGGGAAAGCATCCAAGGGACTGCAGTTCCTCACCGCTGCTTATTTTTTTAAATTTTGCTTGATGTCATTGTGTGACATCATTTATAACATGGCCTTTCAATCCCTGAGATATGGTCATTAATGTGTTTTAGATGATAACATCTGATTTGACCTTAACCCAAGACCTATGACCTTGACATGAACTGTGTTGCCAGAAAGTGGTCCATTGAGTTAACCCACCAAATTAGATTGAAATTGCTCTTTGGTTTTTGACGATATTCCTGCAGACTGTAAACTATGACCTCTGATGTGACCTTGACCTATGACCCTGACAGTAGCTGTTTTGTGAGAGGATGATCGCTGGAGTTTATCCACCAAATTTGATTGAAATTATGCTTTGAATTTTTAAGATGGATAGAGGCAGCATATTATGACCTCAGATTTGACCTTGACCTTTGACCCATGACCTTGACATGCCCTGTATTGCAAGAGGATAGTCCACAGAGTTAATCCACTGAGACTGATTGCAGTTGCACTGTGCATTTTGAAGATTGTCTACTGTCCTTGGCTCTATGTCCTCTGATTTGACCTTAACCTTTGATTCATGACCTTGACATGACTTTGCTTTAACACGTGTTTAAGGGTGCAATATTCATATACATGTTAAGCCAACTTTAACTGCAGCTCCCAGGGCTACATCTGTTTTGTCGCCGAGTCTGCATGTGCACACAATTCCGGCTCCTCGATCGTAAACTATTCACTTTACCAGCAATGCCCTAGGTTCATCATCTGCTGTCAAGGTCATGGCTCAAAGGTCAAGGTCAAACTCGAGGTCATCATCTGTTGTCTAGAGTGATAGCTTAAAAACACACACACACACACAAAAAAACAATTCCAGTCAAATTTGGTGGATGAACTCTGGGGTCAAGATCAAATTAGAGGTCATAGTCTAAAATGCATTAATGACCATATCTCAGGAACAAGTGAGATATTTGCATGTGGTTTCCTGCATAGACCTCTGCTCTCCTGTACCTAAGAAATGTATCAGACCTGTACTGTCAGTGACATCACATGATGAAGTTAAGCAAAGCTGAAATATAAGCTGCTCCCGGTGGTGAGACTGTGCTGCTAACATGCCTTGTTTTATCTGGTTTCTGCCTTTCAAACAGGAGGATTGTCCACTATATTTAGTTTTATCAAATCACTTTACATCATCATCTTTGACTTTGGTTGATTATTAATTAGGAGTATTTTCTGAATGCGTAATAAAACGCACACACCTGACAAATGTGGAAATGGGAATAATTATTACTTGGAGCAGTGTACTTTGTCAGTGCGTTTTCTAACAGGATATAAGTTCTCCAGAAGGTTATGGGAATAACGTCCAAGTCACGTCCGACGCCTCCAGGAAGATGTTGGTGCTTTAAGCAATCAGAGGGACAAGACAGAGGCCACGGTCGACTGAGTGTGAAGTTTTTACTCTTTACTCATGAAATAATAGATAACTCGGTTTCCACATTAAGTGGCACGAAGCCAAATTTTTAATTGTACAAAAACCGACTTAAACGAGCGACGTGGATTCAGAGGAGCCGAGAATCAAAGTTCATGTTTATAGTATAAACATGAACTTGGCAACATACGTGTACGAACTGTTTGAAACTGTTTATAGTATAAACAGTTCGTACAAACTGTTTATACTATAAGCAGTTCGTACATGTGTTGGAAAAAATGAGCGTGACAAGTTAAAGTCTGTCACCACTTCACAGACTGATGTGTTCTCATCATCAGTGTTTTGTTTTTTCCTGAGCACTGCTTCACAATAAGAGTACATTAATTAAAGCGGTAATAAACATTAAATAACAGTGAATTAAGACTGTTAACATGAACACCCTTAATCATTAGTAAAGACAAAGATATTAATTTATTGTAAAGATTATAAAGATACTGAACACTTATTACTGCGTTAACCAAGAGTGAATTAAGACTTAATTAACTTGAATAACTACTTATTAGCTGGGGTTAATGTTAATTATGGTATTCATGTATTCTGAATAATTTATAAAGATAGTGAACATCATTCAATTCAATTTCAATTTATTTTCATTTATATAACACCAAATCACAACAGAGTTGCCTCAAGGCGCTTCACACAAGTAAGGTCTAACCTTACTAACCCCCAGAGCAACAGTGGTAAGGAAAAACTCCCTCTGAGGAAGAAACCTCAAGCAGACCAGACTCAAAGGGGTGACTCTCTGCTTGGACCACAGATATAAATTACAGAACAATTCACAAAACGAAAATACAGGAAATGTTGCCGGTGCACAGGACGGTTTCTGGAACAGATACCACTCCCATCTCTGGATGGAGCCGCACCTCAAACAGAGAGAAAAGAAAAAAGCAGAATGAAGCATCAGAAAGACAAAAAATACTGTGTAATTTGTCAACATTAAGTAACAAGAAAAACAGAAGAAATACTAAGGTGATCGCCGGCCAGTAGCCCTAAGCTTCACTAAAAAACCCAGAATTTAGGTAAAGTTGAGGCCGCGGCCCACTGCGTTTCCTAATAAAATGAATTTCCGTTCCGTTTACTAATAAAATGAATTAAAACAGTAAAAAGAATAGTAACATACTATGCCAGTATGCTAGCCATACGAAAGGTTAAGTCTGGGCTTGAAAGTCTACAGAATCTGAATTTTATTGATGCAGGGAGATCATTCCACAGAACAGGGGCGAAAAATATCATTAATAATTTATTACTACACACCTTAATTAATGCAGCAATAAGCATTAACTAATAGTGAATTAAAACTTTAATGTGTTTCATAATTGCTCATTAGCTGGTGTCCATGTTAAATAAGATATTAAGTCATGTATTCTGAATAATTTATAAAGACACTAAACATAATTAATAATTACTATACCCATTACTGCAGCAATAAGCATTAACTAATAGTTAATTAAGACTTAATTGTGTTTAATAAGTATTTATTAGCTGGTGTTCATGTTACATATTAATTCATGTATGAATTTGTAATTTATAAAGATACTGAACATCATTAATACATTATTACTACACACATTAATTAATGCAGCAATAAGCATTAACTAATAGTTAATTAAGACTTATTTATGTTTAACTATTATTTAACTATTATTATTATTTAACTATTTACTAGCTATTAGTGAATTAAGAATTACCTACTTTTAATAATTGTTTATTAGCTCGCATTCATGTTAATGGGGTATTAATCTGTGTATTACATAAATATTTATAAACATACTGAACACATTAATAAGTGATTAGTAAACATGTTATTTATCTCTTAAATTTCTGTTAACTAATGCTTGTTACTGCTTTAAATACCATTAATTATTGGACCCTTATTGCAAAGTATTGCCCTTGCGTTATTTTAATGTCAAAATAAAAGAATAAAAAAAAATAGTTTGTAGATAAACAGTTTTTGTGTTACAGTAAAACATGAAGTTTTGCTTGAATACGGTGAGTGAGTTTTCTGAAACTTTCAGACAGGATCAGGTTTCTGTAGAACTGTGAACAATGAGCCCATTTAGGTTCCACCTGATGAGGCCAAACAGCATCGATCGCTGTATGAGGTAAAAGGAAATGTGCTGATTCTTCGGACACTCGGTTATACATTAACTGTTAACAAAAAGAGAAATAAAAAGAGCTTATAGTCATGGATTGATAACCTGCTACCGTGCCTGTCAGAGCAGGCAAATAAATTGCTGGCAGAAAAAACAAAGATCGTTTATGGCAAAAATAAAAATCTTGGTTCAGGAGGAGCGTTTTAGTGCTTTTAAACATAAATGTATTTTAATGAGCCTCATAAGGGCACTGCTTTAACTTACTTATATTTCATTTGTAACAGTTTAGATTTTCACATTTGTTGTTTTACAGAAGAAATAAATACAGTTGAGGACATAACTTTACATACACCTCGGCTCAAAACTTAAAACTCTTATTTTCCCCAGCTCTGGAAAAACAAAACAAAATAAGTTTTTGAATTTACTTAATTTAAATGTGTAAATTATCTGATCAGAATGTGTCCAAATAACATCATTTTGTTCTTTGCTGAACTTTGCTGAAAGAAAATCCTGATCACAAATCACGATATACACATCTAAAGAACGTTTTTCAATGAACATATTCCACTTTATCAAACAATGTGTGTTAAGTCCGTTAGAATGGCTACTCCATTTACACTTAAAGTTATTTAAAAATAATAGTTATGTCATAGATCTATATTCAGTTTTCATTCACTGTCATTCAATTTTACATCCATCCATAGAGGATTGCCTCATTAAACCACATGAAGGTTCCACAAATTAATGCAATGACTTGTTATGACTCATTATGATAATTGCAGCTTTGTCCTAACTGAGGAACGAGTGCCTTCTTGCTTTTAAGAGCAGGTCCTTTGGCCAATTTCTACCAACTTGGCACGTGGATGACACACTTAAAGGATTTGTGACAAAGGTTAAGGTAATTGGGGGTAAAAGGTCAAAATTGATTTATTTTTTAAATTTACCATTAACTCCAGTGTCCACCAAATGTGCTAAACATATGAAGGCGATTTCTGGAATTGCCCAGGTGAGATCAAATTTACCAATGATCAGTCATTAAAGTTATGGTCATTGGAGGATTTGCACCAAATCTGGCATGCATATGGAGGTGGGTTTTGGAATTTCCCAGGTGAGGTCTACGGGTGAGGTGAGGTCTACAGATGATCTCCCACTGACGATTTTTAGCTCCAGTTTCAAAATTTAGGAAATCAGAGCCGGTTTTGTAAAATAGGCCAAATTCATATACATTTGTACATACGAATGTACTGTAAGTGTGAGTACATATGACTGTCATTCATTACGTTTGTTTGTTTGTTTTTGCACATTTATGCTACTTCAATCTTTTCTCCACTCTTTCCTAAAAAGCTAAAATGTCTGTTAACATCTCAAACAGGTCTTCTTTTAAGAGTGCGGCGTCTTTTTCACGGGTTTGGTGTTGTAGAGGAGGATCAGAAGGAGGCTCCTCTTGAGTGAACGGTAGGTCCAGATTACTGCACATTGTACCCACTTGTCCACTTTCTCCAACATTTACACAAGCATAACCCCAATCTGCGCCGGATTAATTTCATAGTCACAGTGTTGTTCAACGTAACCTTTACTGTTGCTTACACCCATTTTAAGGTCGTGTTTGGGCATCCAATTTTTTAGGGGGGGAAAAATAAAAATAAAAACAGTCAGCAATAGAAGACCACCTAAACTGCTAAACGGTCAGTCACTGGAGCCAAGGTCAGGTCTGCCTGCTTGTTGGCCGACTCTTCTCCCAACTTCTTTCACTGATTGCTCCCAAATGTGGGATGTCAGTGAAGGCTGACCCTGAAATTACTCTTACACACAGTTCATTTTGCTGAAGGTCAAGGTCAAAGAATTAGCTGTCCATCGCAGTTTGGACCCACTATGGCACACACTTATGTGGATTTCAGAATCACTCTAGCAAGGTCAGCCATATGTCTTAAGGTAAAGGTCACTGAGGTCAAATGCCTTTACTGCCTTCATGCCAACAGGTACTATTACCCGGGATTAACAATAAGGGATTAGACTGAGCATCTTGCGTTTGCAATATTGATATTAGCTCCTAGATCATAATATCCTCTAAACGTCCTGTAAGATATTTTGCTGTTTCTCTTTCATACAGGAGAGGCAGGGTTGGTGCATCTTTACTGTACGCAGACTGACGTGTTGAGCATTGATCGGTACGTGTCATCATCACATACGAGGTCTGTCCAAAAAGTAACGGACCTTTTTATTTTTTTCAAAAATTATATGGATTTGAATCACGTGTGATTGCATCAGCCAAGCTTGAACCTTCGTGCGCATGCGTGAGTTTTTTCACGCCTGTCGGTTGCGTCATTCGCCTGTGAGCAGGCTTTGTGTGAGCAGTGGTCCACCCCCCTCGTCGGATTTTTATTGCGAGTAAAATGTCTGAACGATTTGGAGCTTTGCTGCATCAAATTTTTCCAGAAACTGTGAGAGACAGGTGGAAACCATTCGGAAAATTCAGATGGCTTTCAGGGACGATTTTATGGGGATCACACAGATTAAGGAGTGTTACAGCCGGTTTAAAGACTGCCCACAGCAGCTGAGAGCGTGGCGCACTCCGAGCGGCGATCAACAGGCTGAAACCCCACTGAAACAACCAGATCATTTCCAAAGTGAAGGCTTTGTTGATCCAGGACATCGTCTGACTACCACAGAACTAGGAAGAAGACGTGGACATCAGCACTTTTTCGGCACATTCCACTGTTACAGGAGTTTTTGTCATGGAAAGAGGAGCGGAGGGATTCGCGCGTTTGGACGGAGCCACATGGCGCAAAGCAACGCCATGCTGAAGCCTCACAGGACATGTTCTGGCATGTCCAGGTCATCCACAATTTCTCGGATAGTCACATGACTGAAAAGCCACCGAAAGCCGTCTGAAAGCCATCTGAAAGCCGTCCTGTGAGACCAACACGGAGGTGCTTTTGTCCGCGCCATTCACGGCTCCATATAGTTTTTGAAAAAAATAAAAAGGTCCGTTACTTTTTGGACAGACCTCGTATATAAAACACACAACTCCCATGTCAATACCAAGCAGGGTGTAATGTGTGACATCATAAAGAGGCACCAGTGATGTCAAGGCAGCAGTCAGTGTGAACCTTCCTATGCAGTCTGGTACAGGGTGTCCCAAAAAAAAAACAAAAAAAAAAACAGTGCCACAAAATTAAAGCTATAGAAAATCTACACACCTTTGGATACTGGTATCTGTCATATGTCATCTTGAAACATATCTCAGGGAATTTTATCTCTGGTGTTCATTTCTAATTTCATCTCAGTTTGTAAGAGTTTTGGCGTTCACAAGATGTGCTCAATATGTGCACCGATCAATTTGGTCCCAAAGTAGAATTCCTCCAGTTTCCCTTTTTGCTTGATTGTAAGCGGCAACCTCACTGGATCAGTCTTAGACTACATCAGAAGAAATTCCTCACATATATCTTCATGTCTGAAAAAAAAAGAAAAACAAAATTCAGATTAGCTGTTGCAGAATTAGATTCAAATGATTTTGTGGCACTTTTTTGGGGGGCACTCAGGTGTCACAAAAATGGACATAGAGAGGACTCGTGACCTTGCCAGAAAGATGTGTCGGCATCGATTAAGTCTCTGGTCCCCTCCCCTCCTGGGGTAATGATGAGGCGTTTAGCAGGCTGACATCGTTAAATAGGTGTCTGGCGCAATTTTGTAGACAGCAAGGCTTTAGCTTTATTGATAACTGGCCTTCGTTCTGGGGCCGCCGTGGCTTGCTGATGCTGGACGGCCTACACCCTACTGGTGAAGGCGCTGCCATCTTGTCTGCGGACATAGATACAGCTCTACAGTGAAGGTCCATCCATCCATCCATCCATCCATTTTCTTCCGCTTAATCCGGAGGCAGGTCGCGGGGGCAGCAGCTCAAGCAAAGCTGCCCAGACCTCCCGATCCACACACACCTCCCCCAGCTCCTCCGGGGGAACCCCAAGGCGTTCCCAAGCCAGCCGAGAGATGTAATCCTTCCAGCGTGTCCTGGGTCTTCCCCGGGACCTCCTCCCAATGGGACGTGCCCGGAACACCTCTCCAGCGAGGCGTCCAGGGGGCATCCGGAAAAGATGCCCGAGCCACCTCAACTGACTCCTTTCGACGTGGAGGAGCAGCGGCTCGACTCCGAGCTCCTCCCGAGTGACCGAGCTCCTCACCCTATCTCTAAGGGAGCGCCCAGCCACCCTGCGGAGGAAACTCATCTCGGCAGCTTGTACCCGCAATCTCGTTCTTTCGGTCATGAGCCTAATCTCATGACCATAGGTGAGGATCGGAACGCAGATCGATCGGTAAATTGAGAGCTTTGCCCCCCTACTCAGCTCTCTCTTCACCACGACGGTCCGATACAGCGACCGCATCACTGCAGACGCTGCACCGATCCATCTATCGATCTCACGCTCCATCCGTCTCTCACTCGTGAACAAGACCCCAATGTTGTGAAAGTGTAGGAACACGGACCCACAACAGGGGGCGCAAATGAACGGACAATGGAGTAAGTCAAAATAACAACGCTTTACTGTTGTGAATGTGCACAACGAATACAACCAATCACGGAAATGAACAACAGTCAATTCACAAAAGTGTCGTGTGGGCAGGCTCGAAGATAGGAGACGCCTCTCCAAGGTAAGACCGGAACGACACGGCTTCCTCCGCCACAGGACCCCGGGAATACTGGAGCCGCCAAGTCCCGAACTCCCAGGTGGCCACTGCCTCCGCGTGTCGGACCTGGTACTGCTGGCGAGGAACAAAGGACAGTTAGATGGGGGCGCGTTTGCACCCAGGACTCCGAACAGCAGGGAAGTTACCTCCACCTCTCGTTGGAACAGTAATCCACAAACTAGCACAATCCAAAAAGATACACTCCGTTAGCTTCGATACGTTACCTCTCCGGTAGAAACGATATCTCGGCAATGAGGTGGAGGTGCCGTCCTGCTGATATACCCCACTGATGATTGCCGTCAGCTGTCTCAGGTGATGGGTGACAGCTGTCACCGTAGCTGCTCCCGTGAGGCGGCGGCGCCCTCTGGTGCCTGGAGCCCGCACTCCAGGCAGGGCGCCCTCTGGTGGTGGTGGGCCAGCAGTACCTCCTCTTCAGCGGCCCACACAACACCCAAGATACTTAAACTCCTCCACTTGAGGCAAGGACACTCCACTGACCTGAAGAGGGCAAAGCACCTTTTGCCGGTCGAGAACCATGGCCTCGGATTTGGAGGTGCTGATTTTCATCCCGGACGCCTCACACGCAGCTGCAAACCGCCCCAGTGCATGCTGAAGGTCCTGATTTGACGAAGCCAACAGAACCACATCATCCGCAAACAGCAGAGACGAGATTCTGTGGTTCCCAAACCAGACCCCCTCTACACCCTGGCTGCGCCTAGAAATTCTGTCCATAAAAATAATGAACAGAACCTGTGACAAAGGGCAGCCCTGGCGGAGGCCAACGTGCACTGGAAACAGGTTCGACTTACTACCGGCAATGCGAACCAAGCTCCTGCTGCGGTCGTACAGGGACTGGATAGCCCTTAGCAAAGGACCCCGGACCCCGTACTCCCGGAGCACTCCCCACAGGGTGCCCCGAGAGACACGGTCGAACGCCTTCTCCAGATCCACAAAACACATGTGGACTGGTTGGGCGAACTCCCATGAACCCTCGAGCACCCGATGGAGCGTGTAGAGCTGGTCCAGTGTGCTGCGACCAGGACGAAAACCACACTGCTCCTCCTGAATCCGAGGTTCGACCATCTGTCGAATTCTCCTCTCCAGTACTCTGGAATAGACCTTACCGGGGAGGCTGAGGAGTGTGATCCCCCTATAGTTGGAACACACCCTCCGGTCCCCCTTCTTAAACAGAGGGACCACCACCCTGGTCTGCCAATCCAGAGGCACTGTTCCCGATCGCCACGCGTTGTTGCAGAGGCGTGTCAGCCAAGACAGTCCCACAACATCCAGAGACTTAAGGTACTCAGGACGGATTTCATCCACCCCAGGAGCCTTGCCACCGAGGAACTTTCTAACCACCTCGGTGACTTCTGCCTGGGTAATGGATGAGTCCACCTCTGGGTCCCCAGTCTCTGCCTCCTCTTCAGAAGACGTGACGATGGAATTGAGGAGATCCTCGAAGTACTCCTTCCACCGCCCAACAACATCCCCAGTCAGGGTCAACAGCTCCCCACCTGCACCGTAAACAGTGCCGGTGGAGAGCTGCTTCCGCCTCCTGAGGCGTCGGACGGTTTGCCAGAATCTCTTCGAGGCTGACCGATAGTCCTCATCCATAGCCTCCCCGAACTCCTCCCAGACCCGATTTTTTGCCTCTGCGACCGCACGGGCTGCGGCACGCTTGGCCTGCCGGTACCAGTCAGCTGCCTCTGGGGTCCCGCCTACCAACAGAGATAAGTAGGACTCCTTCAGCTTGACGGCATCCCTTACTTCCGGTGTCCACCACCGGGTTCGGGGATTGCCGCCGCGACAGGCACCAGAGACCTCCAACACATGGCGACTGAGCTGGGGAGCAATAAGCAATGCAACCCCAGCTCTCCACCTCTCCCCGTGGGCAACGCCAGAAAAATGAAGTGTCCAGCCCCTCTCCAGGAGTTTGGTACCAGAGCCCATGCTGTGCGTGGAGGTGAGCCCGACTATCTCTAGTCGGTATCTCTCAACCTCCCGCACAAGCTCAGGCTCCTTGCCCCCCAGCGAGGTGACATTCCACGTCCCAACAGCCAGGGGCTGTGAGCATGGACCAGGCCGCCGGGCCACCCGCCCTCGACCGCCACCCAATCCTCTCTGCACCCGACCCCCATGGCCCCCTCTGCAGGTGGTGAACCCACAGGAGGGCGGGCCCACGATGCTCCTTCGGGCTGAGCCCGGCCGGGCCCCATGGGCTAAGGCCCGACCACCAGGCGCTCGCGCGTGAGCCCCAACCCCAGGCCTGGCTCCAGGGTGGGACCCTGGCTCCACCATACCGGGCGACGTCTCGGTCCTTGATCTTTCACTGGTCATGGAGGTTCTGAGCTGCCCTTAGTCTGACCCGTCACCTAGGACCTGTTTGCCTTGGGAGACCCTACAGGGAGCACAAAGCCCCTGACAACATAGCTCCTAGGATCATCCGGGTACGCAAACTCCCCCACCACGATAAGGTGGCAGCTAGAGGGGGAGTACAGGGAAGGTAACATTAGGAATTTACAGCAGGCCACGGAGCAGGTGATTAGGAGACCCTGCAAGGCTTATGACAAATGTGGGTGTGGAATCCATTAGCTTAGCAGGGAAATTAGTGCAGAAAATCCAATATGGTGATAGTGCAGTTTATCTGCCAGGGAGGGAAATTCAACAAGTTGAGACTGTGGTCTACTTCTGTAGATGTGTCCATAAAAATCATAGAGGGATATGCTTTGCAAACTTAATACCCGTCACTACATTGGATGATGTTGAAATTGAGGATGGCTCAATGGTTGTTCCAGCAATATCAAAGATTTCGTGTCTGCTACCTACAACTTGTGTGGAATGTCTCAAACCTAAACCTACTTCTAGGCATTTTATATATGCTACTCTGGAACCACCCAAAACCCAAACAGTCCAACTGTCAACCCCACTGAGGTTCTTAGTCTGGGTCTCATTAACATAAAATCACTATTCTCAAAATCGTTGTTGGTTAATGATCTAATTATTGATCATCAATTAGATATGATTGGGTTATGTGAAACCTGACTTAAACCTACAGCTGTCCTCCTCTTAAATGAGGCCTGCCCACCAGCATATACATTTAGTCACATCCCTCGTGATGCAAAGCATGGCGGGGGTGTTGATCTTATTGATAAATCGAGGTTTAGCTTATTAGCTGTTGGGGGTCACAAATACAGTGAGGAAAATAAGTGTTTGAACACCCTGCGATTTTGCAAGTTCTCCCACTTAGAAATCATGGATGGGTCTGAAATTTTCATCTTAGATGCATGTCCACTGTGAGAGACATAATCTAAAAAAAAAAAAAAAAAATCTAGAAATCACAATGTATGATTTTTTTAATAATTTATTTGTATGTTACTGCTGCAAATAAGTATTTGAACACCTGTGAAAATCAGTGTTAATATTTGGTACAGTAGCCTTTGTTTGCAATTACAGAGGTCAAACATTTCCTGTAGTTTTTCACCAGGTTTGCACACACTGCAGCAGGGATTTTGGCCCATTCCTCCACACAGATCTCCAAATCTTTCAGGTTTGGAGTTTCAGCTCCCTCCAAAGATTTTCTATTGAGTTCAGGTCTGGAGACTGGCCAGGCCACTCCAGGACCTTGAAATGCTTCTTACGGAGCCCGTCCTTAGTTGCCCTGGCTGTGTGTTTGGGGTCATTGTCATGCTGGAAGACCCAGCCATGACCCATCTTCAATGCTCTTACTGAGGGAAGGAGGTTGTTTGCCAAAATCTTGCAATACATGACCCCATCCATCCTCCCTTCAATACGGTGCAGTCGTCCTGTCCCCTTTGCAGAAAAGCACCCCCAGAGTATGATGGTTCCACCCCCATGCTTCATGGTTGGGATGGTTTTCTTGGGGTTGTTTTCATCCTCTAAACATGGTAAGTGGAGTTGATTCCAAAAAGCTCTATTCTCGTCTCATCTGACCACATGACCTTCTCCCATGCCTCCTCTGGATCATCCAGATGGTCACTGGTGAACTTCAAATGGGCCTGGACAAGTGCTGGCTTGAGCAGGGGGACCTTGCTGTGCTGCAGGATTTTAAGCCATGACAGCATCATGTGTTACTAATGTAATGTTTGTGACTGTGGTCCCAGCTCTCTTCAGGTCATTGACCAGGTCCTCCTGTGTAGTTCTGAGCTTTCTCAGAATCATCCTTACCCCACAAAGTGAGATCTTGCATGGAATCCCAGACCGAGGGAGATTGACAGTCATCTTGTGTTTCTTCCACTTTCTAATCAATCAATCAATCAATTTTTTATATAGCACCAAATCACAACAAACAGTTGCCCCAAGGCGCTTTATATTGTAAGGCAAGGCCATACAATAATTATGTAAAACCCCAACGGTCAAAACGACCCCCTGTGAGCAAGCACTTGGCTACAGTGGGAAGGAAAAACTCCCTTTTAACAGGAAGAAACCTCCAGCAGAACCAGGCTCAGGGAGGGGCAGTCTTCTGCTTGGACTGGTTGGGGCTGAGGGAGAGAACCAGGAAAAAGACATGCTGTGGAGGGGAGCAGAGATCGATCACTAATGATTAAATGCAGAGTGGTGCATACAGAGCAAAAAGAGAAAGAAACAGTGCATCATGGGAACCCCCCAGCAGTCTACGTCTATAGCAGCATAACTAAGGGATGGTTCAGGGTCACCTGATCCAGCCCTAACTATAAGCTTTAGCAAAAAGGAAAGTTTTAAGCCTAATCTTAAAAGTAGAGAGGGTGTCTGTCTCCCTGATCTGAACTGGGAGCTGGTTCCACAGGAGAGGAGCCTGAAAGCTGAAGGCTCTGCCTCCCATTCTACTCTTACAAACCCTAGGAACTACAAGTAAGCCTGCAGTCTGAGAGCGAAGCGCTCTATTGGGGTGATATGGTACTATGAGGTCCCTAAGATAAGATGGGACCTGATTATTCAAAACCTTATAAGTAAGAAGAAGAATTTTAAATTCTGTTCTAGAATTAACAGGAAGCCAATGAAGAGAGGCCAATATGGGTGAGATATGCTCTCTCCTTCTAGTCCCCGTTAGTACTCTAGCTGCAGCATTTTGAATTAACTGAAGGCTTTTTAGGGAACTTTTAGGACAACCTGATAATAATGAATTACAATAGTCCAGCCTAGAGGAAATAAATGCATGAATTAGTTTTTCAGCATCACTCTGAGACAAGACCTTTCTGATTTTAGAGATATTGTGTAAATGCAAAAAAGCAGTCCTACATATTTGTTTAATATGCGCTTTGAATGACATATCCTGATCAAAAATGACTCCAAGATTTCTCACAGTATTACTAGAGGTCAGGGTAATGCCATCCAGAGTAAGGATCTGGTTAGACACCATGTTTCTAAGATTTGTGGGGCCAAGTACAATAACTTCAGATTTATCTGAGTTTAAAAGCAGGAAATTAGAGGTCATCCATGTCTTTATGTCTGTACGACAATCCTGCAGTTTAGTTAATTGGTGTGTGTCCTCTGGCTTCATGGATAGATAAAGCTGGGTATCATCTGCGTAACAATGAAAATTTAAGCAATACCGTCTAATAATACTGCCTAAGGGAAGCATGTATAAAGTGAATAAAATTGGTCCTAGCACAGAACCTTGTGGAACTCCGTAATTAACTTTAGTCTGTGAAGAAGATTCCCCATTTACATGAACAAATTGTAATCTATTAGACAAATATGATTCAAACCAGCGCAGTGCCTTTAATACCTATGGCATGCTCTAATCTCTGTAATAAAATTTTATGGTCAACAGTATCAAAAGCAGCACTGAGGTCTAACAGAACAAGCACAGAGATAAGTCCACTGTCCGAGGCCATAAGAAGATCATTTGTAACCTTCACTAATGCTGTTTCTGTACTATGATGAATTCTAAAACCTGACTGAAACTCTTCAAATAGACCATTCCTCTGCAGATGATCAGTTAGCTGTTTTACAACTACCCTTTCAAGAATTTTTGAGAGAAAAGTAAGGTTGGAGATTGGCCTATAATTAGCTAAGATAGCTGGGTCAAGTGATGGCTTTTTAAGTAATGGTTTAATTACTGCCACCTTAAAAGCCTGTGGTACATAGCCAACTAACAAAGATAGATTGATCATATTTAAGATCGAAGCATTAAATAATGGTAGGGCTTCCTTGAGCAGCCTGGTAGGAATGGGGTCTAATAAAGATGTTGATGGTTTGGATGAAGTAACTAAAGAAAATAACTCAGACAGAACAATCGGAGAGAAAGAGTCTAACCAAATACCGGCATCACTGAAAGCAGCCAAAGATAATGATACGTCTTTGGGATGGTTATGAGTAATTTTTTCTCTAATAGTTAAAATTTTGTTAGCAAAGAAAGTCATGAAGTCATTACTAGTTAAAGTTAATGGAATACTCAGCTCAATAGAGCTCTGACTCTTTGTCAGCCTGGCTACAGTGCTGAAAAGAAACCTGGGGTTGTTCTTATTTTCTTCAATTAGTAATGAGTAGAAAGATGTCCTAGCTTTACGGAGGGCTTTTTTATAGAGCAACAGACTCTTTTTCCAGGCTAAGTGAAGATCTTCTAAATTAGTGAGACGCCATTTCCTCTCCAACTTACGGGTTGTCTGCTTTAAGCTACGAACGAGTTTGTGAGTTATACCACGGAGTCAGACACTTCTGATTTAAAGCTCTCTTTTTCAGAGGAGCTACAGCATCCAAAGTTGTCTTCAATGAGGATGTAAAACTATTGACGAGATACTCTATCTCACTTACAGAGTTTAGGTAGCTACTCTGCACTGTGTTGGTATATGGCATTAGAGAACATAAAGAAGGAATCATATCCTTAAACCTAGTTACAGCGCTTTCTGAAAGACTTCTAGTGTAATGAAATTTATTCCCCACTGCTGGGTAGTCCATCAGAGTAAATGTAAATGTTATTAAGAAATGATCAGACAGAAGGGAGTTTTCAGGGAATACTGTTAAGTCTTCTATTTCCATACCATAAGTCAGAACAAGATCTAAGATATGATTAAAGTGGTGGGTGGACTCATTTACTTTTTGAGCAAAGCCAATAGAGTCTAATAATAGATTAAATGCAGTGTTGAGGCTGTCATTCTCAGCATCTGTGTGGATGTTAAAATCGCCCACTATAATTATCTTATCTGAGCTAAGCACTAAGTCAGACAAAAGGTCTGAAAATTCACAGAGAAACTCATAGTAACGACCAGGTGGACGATAGATAATAACAAATAAAACTGGTTTTTGGGACTTCCAATTTGGATGGACAAGACTAAGAGTCAAGCTTTCAAATGAATTAAAGCTCTGTCTGGGTTTTTGATTAATTAATAAGCTGGAATGGAAGATTGCTGCTAATCCTCCGCCTCGGCCCGTGCTACGAGCGTTCTGACAGTTAGTGTGACTCGGGGGTGTTGACTCATTTAAACTAACATATTCATCCTGCTGTAACCAGGTTTCTGTAAGGCAGAATAAATCAATATGTTGATCAATTATTATATAATTTACCAACAGGGACTTAGAAGAGAGAGACCTAATGTTTAATAGACCACATTTAACTGTTTTAGTCTGTGGTGCAGTTGAAGGTGCTATATTATTTTTTCTTTTTGAATTTTTATGCTTAAATAGATTTTTGCTGGTTATTGGTGGTCTGGGAGCAGACACCGTCTCTACGGGGATGGGGTAATGAGGGGATGGCAGGGGGAGAGAAGCTGCAGAGAGGTGTGTAAGACTACAACTCTGCTTCCTGGTCCCAACCCTGGATAGTCACGGTTTGGAGGATTTAAGAAAATTGGCCAGATTTCTAGAAATGAGAGCTGCTCCATCCAAAGTGGGATGGATGTCGTCTCTCCTAACAAGACCAGGTTTTCCCCAGAAGCTTTGCCAATTATCTATGAAGCCCACCTCATTTTTTGGAGAACATGCGGCTAAACATGTCACTCCCGGTCCGATTGGGGAGGGGCCCAGAGAAAACTACAGAGTCCGACATTGTTTTTGCAAAGTTACACACCGATTTAATGTTAATTTTAGTGACCCCCGATTGGCGTAACCGGGTGTCATTACTGCCGACGTGAATTACAATCTTACCAAATTTACGCTTAGGCTTAGCCAGCAGTTTCAAATTTCCTTCAATGTCGCCTGCTCTGGCCCCCGGAAGACAATTGACTATGGTTGCTGGTGTCGTTAACTTCACATTTCTCAAAACAGAGTCGCCAATAACCAGAGTTTGTTCCTCGGCGGGTGTGTCGTCGAGTGGGGAAAAACGGTTAGAAATGTGAACGGGTTGGCGGTGTACACGGGGCTTCTGTTTAGAACTACGCTTCCTCCTCACAGTCACCCAGTCGGCCTGCTTTCCCGGCTGCTCGGGATCTGCCAGGGGGTAACTAACGGCGGCTAAGCTACCTTGGTCCGCACCGACTACAGGGGCCTGGCTAGCTGTAGAATTTTCGACGGTGCGGAGCCGAGTCTCCAATTCGCCCAGCCTGGCCTCCAAAGCTATGAATAAGCTACACTTATTACAAGTACCGTTACTGCTAAAGGAGGCCGAGGATTAACTAAACATTTCACACCCAGAGCAGAAAAGTGCGGGAGAGACAGGAGAAGCCGCCATGCTAAACCGGCTAAGAGCTAGTAGCTACGCTAAGCTAGCGGATTCCTAAAAACACGCAAAGTGAATAATGTGTAAATAATTTAGAGGTGATTCAGCAGAAGGAGTGCTTTAGTTAAGGCACGTAAAGATTACACTGGGAAACAAATCGTAATCTAGATAACTAGATCAATCTAACTGCGCAGATTAAACAGCTAACAGATACAGAAAAACACCGCTGTGCTCCGGAAAAGGAAGTGATACAATACCGCAGTGAGAGCCAACTTTCTAATAAATAATCATTACAGTTGTTGTCTTCTACCAAGCTGCTTGCCTGTTGTCCTGTAGTCCATCCCAGCATTGTGCAGGTCTACAGTTTTATCCCTGGTGTCCTTAAACAGCTCTTTGGTCTTGGCTATTTTGGACAGGTTGGAGTGTGACTGATTGAGTGTGTGAACAGGTGTCTTTTATACAGGTAACAAGTTCAAACAGGTGTAATTAATACAGGTAAAGAGTGCAGAATAAGAGGGCTTCTTAAAGAAAAATGAACAGGTCTGTGTGAGCCAGAATTCTTGTTGGTTGGTAGGTGTTCAAATACTTATTTGCAGCAGTAACATACAAATAAATTATTAAAAAATCATACGTTGTAATTTTCGGATTTTTTTTTTTTTTTTTTAGATTATGTCTCTCACAGTGGACATGCACCTAAGATGAAAATTTCAGACCCCTCCATGATTTCTAAGTGGGAGAATTTGCAAAATCGCAGGGTGTTCAAATACTTATTTTCCTCATTGTATAACTCTTTTGAGCATCTGATTCTCAGCTTTGCTCAGGATATTACACATTGCCAAGGTCAGAAGAATAAAATTCAGCCGTTATTACTTTGTCACTGTATATAGACCTCCTGGCCCATATTCTGAATTCTTAGATGAATTTGGTGCGTTCATCTCTAACCTGTCAACAACTGCAAATAACATTCTGATCATTGGTGGCTTTAATGTTCATATAAATAAGTCTTCTGATTCCTTCTGCAAATCATTTATGGAAATTGTGGATGCATTAGGATTTCGGCAATGCATTCAGGACCCGACGCACATTAAGTGGAAATACCCTGAATATGGTTCTCGCACGTGGTATTGCTGTCACAAATATTGACATCATGCCTCTTACATCAGTGGTCTCTGATCACTCACTTATTAAGTTTACAGTTTCGCTGCCGTGTTTTGTGGAACAACAACCTTATTTATCACTACGGCGATGCATCAACTCCTCAACAAAGACTGAACTCGAAGCTAGACTGCCTGATGTCTTAGCTTCACATCTGGCAAATACCCAATCAGTAGACAGTCTTGTGGCTAGTTTAAACTCAGTGCTCAAAACTACACTCGACATGATTGCACCACCTTTGTTAAAATGGCGCTCCCCAAAACACAGTCACCTTGATTCAATGATTACCTGTATGACCTCAAGCATAAGGCTTGAGGTCTAGAACAGAAATGGTGTAGTTCAAAAGAAAAGTTCCACCTTGCGTGGTGTGATGCTATCTTAGACTATAAGCATGCATTACTGGCTACAAAGCGGACTTACTACTCTGATTTGATCAACAAAAACAAGCATAATTCAAAAGTTCTTGTTCAACACGGTGGCAACTCTTATTCATGGACAATCACCTGTAGTTCACTCTCCTTTTACAGCACAAGATTTCCTGGATTACTTTGAGAAGAAAATAGAAGACATTAGGTTAAACATATCCCAGCATGCCTCAACCCAGCCACTACACCCTGCTATTGAGGTGGGTGCCATTAGTGAGGTTTTACCTATATTTACAGAATTTGAGAGTATCTCTCTAGGTATGCTGATGAAACTCATAACGTCAACAAAAAGCACAACCTGTCTATTTGACCCTATACCAACAAAACTGTTTAAGGTCCTGTGGCCCACTCTTGGGCCGACTGTGCTGGAAATTATTCATCTTTCTTTAACTTCTGGATCTGTTCCTAAATGTTTCAAATCTGCAATGATTAAACCATTACTTAAGAAACGTAATCTTGACCCTAGTGTACTGACAGACTATCGGCCGATATCAAATCTACTGTATCATTTTGCTCTAAAATTCTGGAAAACGAGGTTTCATGGCAGCTCATGGACTGTCTTACTGAGAATAATCTGTTTGAGCCACTGCAGTCTGCTTTTAGAAAATATCATTCCGCAGAGACGGCTCTCACAAAAGTGGTGAATGATCTTCTGCTTGCAATGGATTCAGACACCACTATGGTTCTGGTGCTGTTAGATCTCAGTGCTGCATTTGATACCGTGGATCATCATATTCTACTTGATAGGCTGGAAAATCATTTTGGGATTACTGGGAGTGCCCTTGCATAGTTGACGTCATACTTGACCAGTCGTTCTCACTGTGTTCTGTACAGTAACACTACCTCTAACCTTAGTGACATGAAATTTGGGGTTCCACAGGGGTCTGTCTTAGTCCCCCTGCTTTTCTTCCTTTATATAGCACTCCTTGGGCACATATTGCTGAGCTTTGGGATTGCCTTTCACTGCTATGCTGATGATACTCAGTTATACATGCCAATAACTGCTGGTCATCTCATCCACATAAAATCCTTAGAAGATTGCCTTGCATCAGTGAGAAGCTGGATGTCTCGAAACTTCCTACTTTTAAACTCTGATAAGACTGAACTGAAGGATCTTGCTCCAGTGAGACATCGGCATCAATTTGACCAGTTAACGCTTAGCCTAGGCTCATGTGTCCTACATCACACAGACAAAGTGAGGAAACTTGGGGTAATTTTTGATCCTACGTTGTCCTTTGGCGTCCACATTAGAAATATTACGAGGACCGCTTTCTTCCACTTGCGAAATATAGCGAAGATTTGTCCCATCCTGTCTATGGCTGATGCTGAGACCCTGATCCATGCATTTATCTCTTCTAGATTGGACAAGTGCAATGTTTTATTTTCTGGTTTACCGCAGTCCAGCATTAGGGCTCTCCAATTGGTTCAAAATGCTGCTGCCAGACTTCTGACATGAAGCAGAAAGTTCGACCATATTATACCCATTTTGGCATCCCTTCACTGGCTTCCTGTTCCAGTGACATCAGATTTTAAAGTTCTGCTACTAGTCTATAACATTGTTCACGGACTGGCACCTCCCTACCTAGCTGACCTAATTAAACCTTATGTACCGGCCTGGGCTTTGCGTTCTCAGGGTGCAGGACTACTTTGTGTCCCTAGGGTGAATAAGAAGTCTGCGGGTCACAGAGCTTTCTCTTATCGTGTCCCTGTTCTGTGGAATGATCTCACTGCATCAATAAAACATTCAGATTCTGTGGAGGCTTTCAAGTCCAGACTTAAGACACACTTTTCCCTTTCGTATGGTTAGCATACTGGCATAGTATAGTTCTATGCTTTTCACTCTTTTAATTCATTTTATTAGGAAACGGAGCATGCTGCGGCCTCAACTTTACCTAAATTCTGGGTCTTTTAGTGAAGCTCAGGGCTAGTGGCCAGCGATCACCTTAGTACGAGGTCTGTTAGAAAAGTATTGGACCTTTTTATTCTTTGCAAAAACCTGATGGATTTGAATCACGTGTGCTTGCATGAGCAAACCTTGAACCTTCGTGCGCATGCATGAACTTTTTCATCATCAAATTTGCATCAAATTTTGACAGAAACTGGGTGACAGCCAGGTGGAAACCATTCGGAACATTCAGACGGCTTTCGGTGACGATCCAATGGGCATCACACAGATTAAGGAGCAGTACAACCGGTTTAAAGACATCTGCACAATGGTGGAGAGCACGCCGCGCTCCAGTCGGCCATCAACATGGTGAAATGACCAGATCATTTCCAAAGTGAACGCTATAGTGATGTGGGACTGTCGTGTGACTATCCGAGAAATTGCGGAAGAGGTGGACATCAGCACTTTTTCGGCACATTCCACTGTGACAAAAGATTTGGCCATGAAAAGAGTGGCGGCAAAATTCATGCTGCTGCTGATGGCGGAGCAAAGGCGCCTCCGTGTTGAAGTCGCACAGGACATGCTGTGACATGCCCACCTCTTCCACAATTTCTTGGATATTCACACGACTGAAAAGTCACCGAAAGCCGTCTGAATCATCCAAATGATTTCCACCTGGCTGTCGCCCAGTTTCTGGCAAAAATATGATGCGGCGCTGCTCCAGTCGTTCCGTCTTTTTCTTTGAAATGAAAATCAGCTGAGCGCACTGCACACATCCCACACAAAGGCTGCTTACCAGAAAATGATGCAATCGACAGGCGTGAAAAAGTTCACGCATGCGCACGAAGGTTCAAGTTTTGCTCATGCAAGCACACGTGATTCAAATCCATCAGGTTTTTGCAAAAAATAAAAAAGGGCTGATACTTTTCTAACAGACCTCGTATTTCCTTTTTCTTGTTGTTTAATGCTGGCAAATTATACTGTATTTCTTGTCTTTCTGATACTTGATTCTGTTTTTCTCTCTGTTTAAGGTGCAGCTCCATCCAGAGATGGGAGATGTATTTGTGCTGGAGACCCTCCTTTCCTGTGAACCAACAGCTTTTCCTGTGTATTCGTTTTGTGAATTGTTTCTGTAATTTATGTTTGTGGCATGGCCCAAGCAGAGGGTCACCCCTTTGAGTCTTGTCTGCTTGATGTTTCTTCCTCAGAGGGAGTTTTTCATTACCACTGTTGCTCTGGGGGTTAGTAAGGTTAGACCTTACTTGTGTGAAGCACCTTGAGGCAACTCTGTTGTGATTTGGCGCTATATAAATGAAAATAAATTGAAATTGAAATTGAAAGTGACATCCTGTATTTTACAGGATGCATGCTTTGAAACAAATCAGCTTGTAGCAGATATGGACCAATGAAGAAACGCTGTCAAGACCGGCATCGAGTAATCCAGTCAAGTGAAGTTCAACACGGGACTCAGGTGTAACGAAGACAGTCAGTCAATCAGTCAGTCAATGGAATATTGACACTCATTATTCATTCCGTCTGTGTAAATGTGCAACACCTCAATGATATGGTTTCTCTCTGCCATGTGATTAACTACTGCTGTCATTCTTGCTTCTTAATTTTGCCACTTGACCACCATGCACCTGCTTGCAGTTCCCTCTTTATCAATCAATCAATCAATCAATCAATCAATCAATCAATCAATTTTATTTATATAGCGCCAAATCACAACAAACAGTTGCCCCAAGGCGCTTTATATTGTAAGGCAAGGCCATACATTAATTACGTAAAAACCCCAACGGTCAAAACGACCCCCTGTGAGCAAGCACTTGGCAACAGTGGGAAGGAAAAACTCCCTTTTAACAGGAAGAAACCTCCAGCAGAACCAGGCTCAGGGAGGGGCAGTCTTCTGCTGTGACTGGTTGGGGCTGAGGGAGAGAACAAGGAAAAAGACATGCTGTGGAGGGGAGCAGAGATCAATCACTAATGATTAAATGCAGAGTGGTGCATACAGAGCAAAAAGAGAAAGAAACACTCAGTGTATTATGGGAACCCCCCAGCAGTCTAAGTCTGTAGCAGCATAACTAAGGGATGGTTCAGGGTCACCTGATCCAGCCCTAACTATAAGCTTTAGCAAAAAGGAAAGTTTTAAGCCTAATCTTAAAAGTAGAGAGGGTGTCTGTCTCCCTGATCTGAACTGGGAGCTGGTTCCACAGGAGAGGAGCCTGAAAGCTGAAGGCTCTGCCTCCCATTCTACTCTTACAAACCCTAGGAACTACAAGTAAGCCTGCAGTCTGAGAGCGAAGCGCTCTATTGGGGTGATATGGTACTATGAGGTCCCTAAGATAAGATGGGACCTGATTATTCAAAACCTTATAAGTAAGAAGAAGAATTTTAAATTCTATTCTAGAATTAACAGGAAGCCAATGAAGAGAGGCCAATATGGGTGAGATATGCTCTCTCTTTCTAGTCTTTAGCCACAGCCCATGGTGTATCGAGTGTATCGTATGTTTTTGCACTTTATGTTCCAGTCATCTTGTCTTGATCTTCTCATGGTAATGAAATTCTGCCTGGTAATCTTGTGTGTTCTGTTGCTCACCAGCGTTTTACTCTACTGTGTAAAATCTGTCCCCAACCAGCTCAGTGAGTTGCTGATGGTTTCATGTGAGCTACTTTCACAGCAGCGAAGCATTTAATCAACTTTAGTTCTTGAAAAAGTAAGCAAAAAAAAAAGTTGTTGGATCAATCTAATTAAATACTTCAACTGGTAACACTCAAATCAATCGGGTTGATGCAAATGAACTTAAGTAATATTTAAAGCAAACTGTTAATTTGGAAAAAAAATTGAGTGTTGTCAATTGAAGCAATTTAATTAGTTTATCTCGATGTGCTTATTTTTGGTTTTGCCAGTATTTCCCGCTTCTTACCAGCAGGTCTGACCCAGGTCAAGCGGACGGTCTTTTAATGCAGGTTGCCTGACCCTTATCGACCTTTTAAGGTTGGCCACCAAAAGTTCACATTAAAGGGGTATACAAATAAAGATTTCCTGTTGAATATTAAGTTTAATTTGGAGTTTATTCTGGAGTTTATTACCTGCAGGTAGCAGTGTTAAGGTTTCTCTTTTTCATTTCTCTGTCTGTTGTGGTGATGTGACAGCAATGTTTGCTCTGCAGGATTTCACGCAGAACATTCCGCCTCTCATGGCCGCTAACGGCGCGCGTGTGTGCCTCTGCATTAATCAGGGTGCTGTGAACCTGCCATTTCATGCAGAGGAAGCCGAGCAGGTAATTACTTTTGAATCTCTAATTGTGGAGACAAGGAGAAAGAAAAACAGGGAGCTGCCTGTGGACGGAGATTAAAATCTCATCGACTGCTGGGACACTTTTGTCCTCATATGTCCAAGTACACAGTGTCTTAATTCATAACAGCGTCTTATTTCAGAACATATGATGGTCTGAGCCTTTGCAGTGTGTCTGTGCTGCTGGAATTATCGGTTCCCAAGCTGGAGGTTAATGGGGAGTTTATAGAAGAACAAATTTTGATCAGATTAATGAGGAGCAAAAAAAAACAAAAAAAAAAAAGATCAGGACTTTTAATTGTAAAAATTCATTTTGACTAGAAATTCCCAAACTAAAGAACACTGAGGCCAACTTTACCCGTGACATGTCAAAATGTTTTCATCTCATTTCTTGATGCCCTTTGATTTGGTCATTTTTCTGTCCAGGGTAGTTTTGGAAGCATTAAAAGCCATCAGGCCATAAATAGGATTTTTGTAATAGTGAGAATGAAAAATAATGTCAAATGTCATTATTTTGGAAATCGATAACAAATTCAGTGGCTCCACAGTGCTGAGATCAGATTTTCATGTTGTTCACAAAGATAGATAAATACAGCTCCATCAATCCATTTGTTTCAGTTGTCTTGCTGCAAACGTAAGTCAAATACCTGTTAATTACTTTTTTTTTATAGATGTAACTAGCTTTCATATCTTTCATAGAAATATAAGATGTGTGTGTGAAGTAGTGGACATTTGCCAAAGTTATGTGCTGAAACACTTGTTTAAGCCTGAGCAATTGTTAATTATCAGCCTGTGGACCCGTGAAACATATAAAACTGTGTAAACATTCTTCTTATTGATTTTCATGCAGGTTTTAATGTTCACAGAGCATTATAATATGAAAATGCTCTTTGATCAGATGAGATTATTATTAAAGGGGCCATATTGTACAAAATCAATTTCTAATCTACCTTTTACCATTTTTATGTATTTCATGTTTAATATTCAACATGTCCAAAGACCCACAACTCTATGTGCACTCACACAGATTCTCCTCCGTGAAGCATCATTTTGGCCTGACACAAGTCATTTCAGACAACTGTGACATATGTAACAGAAATCCCTCCAAAAGGCACTGATTATACCCAAATGCTCTCCTCCCCAAAATCAATGGCAGAAGATTACAGCAATCCATAATCCATAGTCCATAATCACAGGGGGAGACACGGACCCGGCGCCACAAGGGGGCGTTTGGGGGCGACACCCCCTCACGTCATCAACCTCGGCCCCTCGGATGTGAGAGTTATCAAAAAAAAAATTAAAAAGAAAGAAAAAGAAACACTGGAAAATATAGCGCGTCGCAGTTTCGCGGATTTTTTTAGTCCAATTTGCTCTGCGTCCTCATCAAGCAGGCCGGTGTTCTGTCGAGATGAAGGGACACCTGTTGCGGCACCGCGAAGGGATAGCACGCGCATTGTGTTCTGCGTGTCTGTTTATAAGAATCTTCTCGCCCAGAAGAAAAAAGAGCGCCAACAACTACCCATAACTGTGTTCTTCACTCGGAAAAAGACACCTGCAGCGAGGTGTGAGTGGAAAAAGGCGCGACAGTGGAGTGGCGCCAGGACGACGAGGCGCGATCAGAGGAACTGTGAAATACTGGTCAGTCACTATTAATAATTTCTTATGTGTCCAACCTCGTAGGTTGATTGTTAAAATTAAATTTGTTTGTTCTAAAAGCCATCATAATTATTTATAGGAAAACGTTCTATTTTTATTTCTCAAACAAATGTTTGGGCCTGAAAACAGGTTGGTCTTATTTTTCTACTAAGGTTTGAACTTTGAGAGTGTTAACACACGAGAGAAAAGTGAGAAAATGTTAATGCCTGTTTGAGAAAAGTGTATAAAGTGTGTAGTGAGGGGTTTTACAGCCTTAAAATGTCTATAATAATTGTAAAAAATAATGCTGTCTACTTTGCAGATTTCGCCTATTGCGGGCTATTTTTAGAACGGAACTCCCGTGATAAATGAGGGACCACTGTATATCTACATGAAAGGTTTATCTTTGACCCCTTGTGTGACTGTCATGCCCAATTGCACTGTTTGCGCTTGTGATGGAGGGCTGTATGTGGGGTTAATCTACTGTCTTGTGTCGTTTCTCAGATCAGTTGTTGGTTTGGTTTTGTGGTATGCAGGAGATCACTTGACCAAGGGTCTATACGTTCAAATAGTAATTAAAAATATTGTCATCACTCTTTACTCTTAGTCAGTCTCTTTACAACGGTGTAGCCTAAATACACGAGCTTTCTAGGAGCGCACCCAATTCATTACGCACGCTCAGAGGCAGGTACCCTCCGGTGCGCACTTTTTTTGTGTGTGCGTGTGTGTGTGTGATAAACCCCCGTGATAAACTCATCGCCCCCTTAATATTTTTTTTCTGGCACCGGGCCTGGGGAAACACCCGACATGCAGAGTGAAAATTATTACATCACATGCAACTCCACCTCTGTGTGTTCATTAAGTGCAGTTTTTCCCCAATATTCATAGGTTACACAGTTTATTTTGATACAATACAATGTTTCTGTAATTATTTTTATAGGAGGGGTGTGTGTGTGTTTATATATATATATATATATATATAGACACGATTTCTATTTTTTTTTGGAAGCTGTAGGCTGTAATTATCAAAATTAAAAAAAAAAAAATAGCTTGAAATGTCATGATATTCGAATTCTTTTATGATGCACCTGTATTTCATGTAAAACTATATAGTGAATGAAGAATAACACACATTAATATCCCGTGGTGATGCTCAGTTACATCTGGTAACATTTTAAAATAATCAGTGTTTTGAGGGGAAAGACTTTAAAAATCAAAAATCAATCACTTTGAAAATCAAATATGGCTTTATTTATTTTTAATGACCTCTCGTGGCTCTCCTGCAGCCCAGACTGTAGGGATTATCGATTTAGACAAAACACGATCACATTTTTCAGACAAAAGAAAAAAACTGAACAATGACAAAGCCTTTCTTACATTTGATTAACTGTTATTATTTTTATTATTATTATTATTATTGATTTTATCGTATAGTGTTTTTGCTGATGCTGCTGGAGGAGTCTGTTCTTGTGTTTGCCTTGGTCTCTATCTAGTTATATTTTTAGGTAGTTTAATAAAATATCTTATGAATACCTAAACTGATGTTGATCAAAGGTGACAGGTACACTGTGCTTGTGGATGGGAAGAAGGGATTTGAATTGGGTCAGAATTGGTCAGAGATAAAGGTCAGACATCAAGGTCAAATATCCAGCCCCACGCTTATAAATTGGGAAATTGGCTAATTCTATAGAAATGAGTTCTGATATTTTATTCTTGAGTGTTGCTGTTTAAATGCACATGCAGTAGCATTTTCTCCCTCACATGCTTCACACTTTGAAATGTGGGTGTGGCACCACTGTGCTCCCAGGACACTTTAAATCCAGTTTATTATGTTGTTTTTAAATTTGTCTTTCAAAGAGGTACATGACAGGAAAAGTATAGGATCTATGGAAAATATTCAGAACATGTATTACCTGAGTGTGTAACGCGTCACATATGGACAGAAAACAGTGTTTTGTTTTTTTTTTTACAGTGTGTCAGAGAGTATTCACAATGAGTTCATGACAAACCCTTTTTTCAGTGCAGCGCTAAATAAAGAAACTTATCACGCTTAAATTCATCTGTGTGTGTGTTAATGTGACTTCTTGCTGAGTTCAGGAGCAAACTGCCTGGATCTGATTCTATTATCGGTCGATTTATTGCGAGCTACCACACCTTGTACAGACCTGACACAGTTTGTGTAATCACAGTGTGTGTGCGTGTGTGCACCAGCGTGTGCACGTGCAAAAGTGTTCCAGTATCAGAGGACATTGTCATCCATTCATTGTTTCTGCAAATTGTTTCATTTAGTGTTTTAAACATTTTGAAAGAATATATTATTGATGCAGTTTATTTTTTTTCACACACCTTGAAATTCTACATTTCTAAAGCAGTTTATTTAGGGTTTTGATTAGTTAAAAAATGTGAATGTTTTCAGAACCAGTTGTTTGTTTATTGCTCCCCCAACCACTCATTTCGAAACAACACTTTTCTGGAGAAGCTGTTTCATTTTGTGTTTCTAATAACTCAGAACTGTGACACTGTCCACTTTAAATACCCAAAATGTTTGCTCAATGCTTAAAGGACATGTTGCACCATAACAATTCACGAGTGTGAATGTTACTTTAATTTAAAAAAAAAAAAAAAGTCACTTTGTTCTGATACAAAACAGAACAAAGGAATACAGTGACAACTCTGTGTCTCTAACAAAGAATCAGATGTAATAACAAAGCCATTATGAACCTCCAAAGAAAATATAATCTGCATTACAGCATTTCCTCAATGAATCGGGTGGATTGTATCCGTTATAATGTGTTCTGAAGCGTTTACTTTGGACATTACAGTGTTTTAAGTGGGCCACCTTTATATCCCAGCTAGGAATAATGGAATAGGACTGTGGTTCTATTTTGTGGGTTTTCTTCTCTTAACTGGGGCCATGATTAAGAGGGACACCGAGGTGAAATTATTGGACCAAGAATGTTTTCATTAATCAGGAACAAACCTCGATCAGATACCGTTGTAGTTCCGACCAGTGTTGCCAAAGTAACTTTGAAAAGTTACTTCATTAGTTACTTTATACAATTATATTTTACAGTTACTTTATACAGTTACTTCATTAGCAGCTGCGCACAACTTGTCGGCAGCTGCTGAATGTAATTAATAAAATAACTCATAATCTAACTTATGTTATGTTTAAGATTGAGCAATCAGCAAAGTAACTATTAGTTACTTTGCTCCGGCTCCCGTCTGTGTTTATTCTCACCGTTCTTTGTTGGTGGCGCGATTTATCGGGTTAATTCCAATAAGGAATGAGACTCCGTCATGCTAACTAGTTACGCTGTCCCATGTGGTGGTGATAACGTCTTAGAGGGACATATGGCGTTCAGCCACACGAGATTGAACAAAAACATGGGTAATTGTGACACCAAACCAGTGCTCGGGTCCCGTGACCGTTGACCCAGAAATGCTATAGGCTCTCCCATGCATGTGCATTTGTAACAGTGAGATGGCTTATTAGACAACATATTATATAAAGACAGTAACTCTACTAAATTAAGAAAACTTGCAGCACAATCACAGCATTTGGATTAAATATATATAATTTAGAAGGACAATGGAGCATGTTTCTCAGCATTTTCCAAATAATTGCTTTAATGAAAGACCCGATTCATTCACCCAATTATAGCCAAATTCTATAGGTTGTGATTATGATCAAGTATATTTTATTTCTAAACTCCTATTTCATAAATACTGTAACTAAAGAGACCTACTGAAATAGTTAGCTATTGTTATGGAGACTTTACATTCTTCATTAATTTAACAAATTTACTAAATTTTACTAAAAAATAATTTATTTTTTTATCAAGTATTTTTATTTTAGGGGATTTCAGCTATATTAGAGTGGATTTATCTATGAGGTTTGCACTAGTGTTTCATTAAATCAAGAATACCACAAGCAGCATATGTGCACGTACAGACACAATGCTAACTGTAGCCTTTAAATATGAAATTCATAATTTGATATTGATGCACATTCCTAAACTGTCCAGAAGGTGGCAGACACAGGGCTCACCACCAGAGGGTAGAAATCAAGTGGAATGTTTTAAAGCAGTTGGTGACATGATGGTTTCTTCCTTTCGACAGCTTTGCAAACCGTTTTGAGATGCGCAGGAACTGCTTTTTAAGTTTGCCATCTGTAATTTGCAGTATCAGCGAAAAGTTCTGGTTTCATCCCCAGCCACACATTCTATTCATTCTTGAATTCCATATTTGCTTTTCCATTCTGTTGTACATTCATTCATTCATACATTTTCTACCGCTTAGTCCAATTAAGGGTCGCGGGGGGCTGGAGCCTATCCCAGCAGTCATAGGGCATGAGGCGGGGTACACCCAGGACAGGACGCCAGTCTGTTGCAGGGCCACAAACAGACAAACAAACACAGACACACCCACACACACACCTAAGGACAATTTTTTAAAGAACACGGGGAGAACATGCAAACTCCATACAGAAAGGCCACGGGAATTGAACCCATGACCTTCTCGCTGTCAGGCAACAGTGCTAACCATTAAGCCACCGTGCTGCCTCTGTTGTACATTTTGTCCTGTATTTAGCTTTTATTAAATTTGTGAACATCATGATTATCACCATGTTTGCACACTTAACATGTTAGCAGATGCAAACCTCTATCCACATACAGATATAAAACATATAGATTACAGATAACATAAGGAGAAAAATATAGGAAAATAGAGTCAAGCAAGTTGGACGGAAAGCAGCGTTCAGCTCATGTCTTGTTCATGTTCAGAGTTATACACAATGTGTCGACCCTTCCCTTCAGGTTTTTATATTTTAATACTCATACTGATTTACACACAGTATAATTTCACTGAAGAACAGGCCTACAAATAATTTTTCCTTTAGCTTTTTGTCTGTATTTTGATTTGGTTGATTCACTTGTATTTGTAGATTTTTCAATCACTCTTTTATTTCCTTACAATGCTTAACAGGCGGAGCAGCACAGCGGCTTAGTGGTTAGCACTGTTGCCTCAGAAGGTCAAGGGATCGATTCCCATCTGTGGCCTTTCTGTGTGGAGTGTGCGTGTTCTCCCTGTGTTTGCGTGGGTTTTCTCCGGGTGCTCTGGCTTCCTCCCACATTTAACGGCATGCAGGTTAGGTGGACTGGACACTTTACATTTTCCGTGTATGTGTTCGTCTGTCTATATGTGGCCCTGCGACAGACTGACGCCCTATCCAGGGTGTACCCTGCTCTCCGCCACATGACTGCTGAGATACGCTGGGAAACCTGAGCTTGGATAAGCGGTTGAAGAAGTGTGTGTGTGTGTGTGTGCGTAACAGGACCTACATTTGTCACTTCTTTAATGTTTTCTGTGTAAAAAATCATAGTATTTGTTTGTTTATTTATTATTATTCAGGTTCAAAGATATTTCTACAGACCTATCATAAAAACCGTAGCTGGCAGAATTTAAAAAAGCCTTTTTTAAATTCTGCCAGCTATGGTTTTCCGCCGCGATGCGCGGAATTCCTCCGCACGTCTGTCTCAATGTGCCGAAAAAGTGCTGATGTCCACGTCTTTTCACAATTCCTGTGCTAGTCAGACGACGTCCCGGATAAAACACAGCGTCCAGTTTGGAAATGAACGGCACATTCCACTGTTACAGGAGTTTTTGTCGTGGAAAGAGGAGCGGAGGCTTCGCGCGTCGTGGCGGCACAGCAACGCCGTGATGAAGCCTCACGGGACATGTTCTGGCATGTCCAGGCACATCCACAATTTCTCGGATAATCACTCGATGGAAAAACCACCGACAGCTGTCTGAACGCCATCTCAAAGCCGTCCTGTGAGACAAAAAACGGAGGTGGTTTTGTCTCGCTCCAGTAGCGAATCCATCGTGACGCACGAAGCCTCCGCTTGGCTTTCCATGACAAAATCTCTTTGTTAAAAGTGAAATCTGCCGGAAAATGGTTGATGTCCAGCTCTTGTGATAACCAGAGAAATGGCACACGATGGTCACGGATCCAGACAGCCATCCGTTTAGAAATGAAATGGTCGCTCAGCCTGTCGATGGCGGCTTCGGAGCGTGGCGCGCCCCACAGCCGCGCCCCACAGCCGCGCCCCACAGCCGCTGGGGGCCGTCCTTAAAGCGACAGTAACACTCCTTATTCTCAACCAAGGCCGTAACATTTTCACCGAAAGCCAGATAAATTTTTCTAATGGTTTCCAGTTGCCAGTCTCTAACAGTTTCTGAAAAAATTCTGATGGAAAAAAAGCCCAAATCATTCCGCCATTTCCTGACAATGAAAATCCGCCGAGGGGGTGGACCACTCCTCACTCAAAGCCTGCTCACAGGCAAATGACGCAACCAACAGGCGTGGAAAAACTCACGCATGCGCACAAGGATTCAAGCTTGTCTGACGCAATCACACGTGATTCAAATCCATATGGTTTTTGCAAAAAATAATAAGGTCAGATACTTTTCTAATAGACCTCATATTTTTGACTAAATGAATAACTTAACTTTTGAAGTTAGTATTGTCCCTCAATACTACATCAGTACAGATGTTCAACATGTTTCCCAGGAACGAGATGTGTAATTTCACTCTGTGTTCCTTGTTTTTTCAATGAACAGTTTCCAAGATTTCTGAAATCAGTTTAGTTTAGATTAGATTAGATTAGATATACTTTATTGATCTCACAGTGGAGAAATTACATTTACACTCCAGTTACCTCAGACAGCAATTAGTCCACAATTATTACTTGTTTACCGTAATAATGGCACACATCACAATTAAAAACAGCATATACACATTTGACATTGTTTATGTGCACTAAGTTTGAAGAAGTCCGTTATCTGAATTGAAGCAAGTGGGTGAAGGCCACGCAACAACCCTGAGATGCACCGCCGTCAGCTTGGAGGGAGTGACGGCTTAGCCGTAAGTTTAGCCGTATCTAATACATAAATCACAGAGATCAACAAAAATTATTTCTTGGCCTAAATACATCTCACTATACTAGTAAACAACTTCAAACTTGGTGATGTAGATATGCATGACTTATTCACATAGATGAATAATAAAAAGTACACCGGAGTGATGACCAGACAGGTATGACTGTTGAGTTGCGATATAGGCCATGTATAAACACGGTGAATGCAATGTCCTGTGGACTGCTCGCGGAAACAAAATGGCATCAAATCGATAGTTGTCGCCACGCTGTGTATATGCACAAAACAAAGTTGCTTTTTCATTTGATCTGTTGCTTCAAAGTTAACTACTGTCTCATCAGTTAAATGTCATTATCTGCTCTTGTAGTTTGGTGTGATATAAAATGACAGAATTTATTTATTTGTGAATTATTGATTACACAAAGCAGCCTGAGGTGGAGTAAAATCCACTCACCCACCCGCTCATCTACATGTTCCCTGTACAAGACCGATACTGTTACCAGTGCTGGGAAAAAGAATGATGTGACTGTTTTTGGTTTGGATAGAGATAACCAGTACAGAGAGATTTCCTTTGGTTTTGTGCATGTATTTGCTCTGGGTCACAACAGTGCATCTGATCTGGAACCACATGCTGATTTGGCTCAAGTTGGGGAAGTAACCTGCGTCGGACTGGTGTCCCGTCCAAAAGGAGCAGTCGACTCTCATCTGCTTCACACTATGGATTACTACTGGACGACTGGAGATAAACACCAGCACCAACAGGCCTCAGAGTCTACATAGGGACCCAAACTTTTGTGAAAGCTCGTTCTTGAGAAAAAATTTTGATCCAGGATTAACCAACATCATTTGGGAAATTGTCAAATGGCCAAACACTGAAGGACGGTAACGGCTCAGAGCGGAAAACCCTCATCCACCTGCTCAGGTCCTCAAGGAACAGACCAGATCAACGAAAGTGTTGAGAGACTGTTTCAGCCAATACTTGTGGACTGTGCAAGGCACACTTGTGGTTCTTTAAGTGAAGGGCGTGTCTCAAACTCTCACACACTCATGATCCCACCAGCTTGACCTCGTCGTTGCCAGATGTGCGACTTTGGGTGTGTTGATACTGATTACCTTACTGGCTAGCAAAGTGACCAACACTAAGAAAACCCACGGACGTTCAACCCAGAGATGACACAAGTTTTATTACTGAATGTTTCTTCCGTTTTGTATCTCCCAGTGTTTCTGTAACACAAAGCTCCTGTGAGTGTTTTTGGGTTTCTTTAATTCTGACATAGGACGAGCAGTTGTTGTGTTCTTACGAATGGCCACAGAGCGAGCACCTCTGCCCCCAGTGCACCCTGACAAAGTGACTGTTACATCGATCCCTGAGTCAATATTGACCACCGGCCAGCAGGAGAGAGCAGCTGGGAGGAGACCAGCCAAGAACTGACCCTCCAGCTGCACATGCACGCTTCTGATATCAATCTAAAAAATATCAGCAAAATGTTACTTCCACCTGCAGCAGCCTCATTTTTGGAGGCTCCACAGGTAATGATGGTGTTCTGGTGACTTCTATCACAATACTGTTTATTCAGAGGCCTCATTATGAATGAAGGCAACACGCTTAAAATCAGAGTGATGTTTTTGGAAATTAGACGGCTTCCACCACTGAGCACAAACCTTATAATTAACATTATTGCTGGTTAACCCCCGCTGCCGCTGCCTTAATACAGCAACTTCATTAATATTTGGTGTTACTTTACATTTCATTGGAACACATCTGGATGAGGATCAGGGAACAAAACTTATCATCTTTCCGACACTGAGCATTTATTATTGTTGCATAATGATCTGCTGAAGGTTCTTTTTTGTGGTGAAATTAATCAAACTGTCAAAAAAAAAAAAAGCTGCAATTTGCAATGTAAAGTTTAAAAAATATGATATAGCATTCACATCCAAAGGGGGAAAATAAGCTCTTTCTTGCTGTGTAAAAGCAAATAAAAAATGTGACCCAAATTTACATCCAGGTCCTGATACTGAATTGCATCTTGTAGATGAGACAGATTATTTCACCAAGATTTGTGAAACTCAGTTGAAAATGTCTTGAGTACTTGATCAAAATATGGAAAAATACTCACATTTCTAATTTGTGTGTGTGTGTGTGTGTGTGTGTGTGTGTATATATATATATATATATATATATATATATATATATATATATATTAGTGGTGGACATAGATTTTTTTTAATCTAGATTAATCTCACTGAAATCTTGAAATTAATCTAGATTAAAATGGCTCATTGAGAATATGCGTGCTACCTAAGTAATGACTGTCACCCAGAAGAAAGAGTGGACTTCTTCCAGAAACTGTCTGTGGCCGGGACGGAGCTGGCAGTGCTGAGCTGCTCACACCGGGCAGAGAGAGGCAGCAGCCGGCCGCCGCGCGTAGAGTGGTCAGCGGACGAAACTGTGTTTAAAAAAAAAACAAACACACTGCTTTGCTTTAAATGGACAGTAAGCTATTTTAGATGATCAGCGTGGACCGCCTTTTTTCCTAAAAGGCTTTATTTCCCTGTTTGTTGCGTTGGAAAGCTGTACCTTTTGTGCTAATTTGATTAGCGCTTGCTCTACTTCTTCTTCTGTTTGTTTTTCTGGGGACATTACAGCGCCCCACACAGGCCTGGCATATGTACTACAACGTTAAACGAAGCTTCGAGGCACAGACCCAGCTCCCAGCCCAACTTTGAGAATAGATTAACGGCGATATTTTTTATATCGCTCGATAAGAGCCTCACATTATCGCAGCACGTTAACGCCGATAACGGCCCACCACCAATATATATATATATAGTTGGTTTATTCCAGCTTTCACCAAATTAAATATTCGTTCCATTGAAAGAATGTAAAAACATTCATTATTTGTTTTATATAACGGCTAAAATAGATCCTTGTCATTTGACATTTTATTAATTTATAAACAACAGAAAAGGGACTTACATTTTAGTGTTCCACTGCTGCTAAAGTCCAAATTGTGACGTGTAGTCCAGATGATGCTGTGCACTGACTTCAGACTTACATAACAAAAAAAAAAGACTTTGTGTAGTTCCTCAGTCCAGCCAAAAATCACATCAGCGTTTCATGTGAAGAGGTCTTCATACATCCAGACGGCTTACAGCAGAGTGGATGTGTGTGTGTGCGCATGTGTGGACACGCACGCATGTGAGTGCGTGTGCACGTGCGCGAGGATGTGTGTGTGTGTGTGTGCACGTGTGCAGAGTGCAGTGGTACCAAACGTGTGGAACCAAATTTGCACTCTAAGTGGAACCAAGCCGCACTCTAAATGCAACGCAACACAAATGGGATGAATTAATCCACGTGCCATACAAAAGCACCAATCAAATGACAAGGATCCACTCAGCCGTTTTATTTACGAGGTCTGTCCAAAAAGAAACGGACCTTTTTATTTTTTCAAAAACTATACGGATTTGAATCACGTGTGATTGCATCAGCCAAGGTTGAACCTTCGTGCGCATGCATGAGTTTTTTCACGGCTGTCGGTTGCGTCATTCGCCTGTGGGCAGGCTTTGAGTGAGCACTGGTCCAACCCCCTCGTCGGATTTTTATTGTCAGGGAAATGGCTGAGAGACTGCCGCTTTGCTCCGTGAAATTTTTTCAGAAACTGTTAGAGACAGCCAGTTGGAAACCACTCGAAAGATTCAGATGGATTTCAGTGAAGATTCTGTCGGCGTCACATGGATTAAGGAGTGTTACAACCTTTTTAAAGACGGCCCACAGCGGCGGAGGGCACGCAGCGCACCGAGCGGCCATCGACAGGCTGGAACGACCAGATCATTTCTAAACTGAATGCTGTGTTGATCCGGGACATCATGTGACTACCACAGAAATGGCAAGAGAGCTGGACATGGCACTTTTGCGGCACATTCCACTGCTACAGGACATTTTGTAATGAAAGACGTGCGGAGGATTTCGCGCGTCGGCACGGAGCCGCTCAAGGCGCGCAGCAAAAAAAAAAAACACCTCTGTGTTGGAAGTCTCACAGGACACGTTGTGGCATGTCCAGCTGTTACACAATTTCTCGGATACTTACTCGACTGAAAGGCCATCGAAAGCCGTCTGAATCTTCTGAATGGTTTCCGCACATCTTTCATTACAAAATCTCCTGTACCAGGTTTCATGACAACTGGCTGAATTATTCATTTATTTTCTATACCCACTTGGGGGCAAAGCAGTTAAATGAACTTATTTCAAATGTGGAAGGTTCCCCTTTCAAGGACACTCCTGCCCATTCTTCATGTAATGTGGAGTTGTGACAGAAGGGCATCTGAGGTACAACTTGTGCCAAATCTGCGACGACCCCGCGTGAAATAAGGGAGAAGCCGAAGGGACGTAACATTTACCTACTTATTGCAATTAAGGGTTGAGGTGGAGCTGGAGCCTACCCAGCGGTTCCTGGGTGAGAAGTAGGGTACACCCTGGACAGGCCACTGCAGAGCCACATATAGACAGACCAACATGTTCACACACAGTCCATTTAAAGTTTCTACTTTGCCTAAAACCAGCTGTCTTTGGAAGTGGGAGGAAGCCAGAGCACCCGGGTGGAACCCACGCACACGCGGAAGAATATAGAAACTCCACACAGAACCGACCAGGTGAGGAAACGATTCCACAACCTTCTTGCTATGAGGCAACAGTGGTATCCCACAAACCCACTGTGCTGCCCTGGGCTGAATGATCTGCAGAATTTTCTCTATATTTTTAAAAATGCATCCACAGACCACTTCCATATTTCGATCAATACCAAGATCGAATGACTTCTTCCTATTGATAAGACTGATCATTGCACTGAACCTTATGACAATCAGTTGCAAATTTCCAAAGAAATTTATGAAAAACATTTGGAAAATTCCCCTGTCATGCTCAATAATAGAGGTTAAAAAGTGATCAAGAATCTACTGTTCTGTTTCCTGGGTGAGTGAAGTCTTGGGAGTATCAGGTCTGAGTTCTGGGTAGTGAGGGCGGGGTGCACGTGTGCGGTGAAAGGGGTCGCGCTGCCCTGATGGGCAAGCTAACCTCACGTTACCACTCTTCAATCCAAGCAAGAGCTCAGCGAGACACAAAATCCCTTTTCGTCTGCAAAGTTCTTCATTTGTGATGCTTTGTCACATACGTCAAAATAAAAACGGCCGTTAAGAAGCGAGCCAACAAGTCTGTCGTTCCGTGAATAACATCGTAACCTCAAAGCTCCTGCGATCCGACACCAAAGTGAAGGAAAATTTCAGTGCCTGACCACACACACACACACACACACACTTTGTGCAGTCACAAGAGCAAACATGGCGAGGAGACTTTCAAGTCTTGGGCATGATTCCAGCTCGCTCGCTCTCCAAACCCAGGATCATCCACGGGTCATGTTTATGAATTGGGAGGAGCGGATGGATGGCAGCGTTTTCCATCACTTTCCTCTTCCTTATCCTCACAGCTATCAGTTGGCTGCAAACAAAAGTGTTCTTTCTCCCTCTGTGGATTTTATGTTCAGCCATCTGCCTGTGATTCATGGCACGATTGATGAAATCTCCTTCTTGTGATAGAGATCAAAGGCGCTAACTGTGACACAATCAAAGTACGCGTGTAAGAGTCTGACTGCTGATGGATTTACGTCTGATAACTTTATAGGGAGAACACCAAGTCTTCTTGTCATGATAAAAAATTTCCATAGAATTTGCATGATTAATGTGGGTTTGTGTGCAAAAGAGACGAGAAACTGGGGATTGTAAAAATGGGATCTTTATACCTGGATGGCTGTTTCTACTTCTGTCAGGGAGGATTTTCTTTGTTGCTGTATTTGTTAGTAGGATATCTCAAAAGGATGTGAATGGAGCAGATCCAGATCAAGGGCCTGGATCTTGCCTTTGATCTTGAATCTTGATTCATTTGATTGTGAATCTGCTTTTGATCTTTGCTTTTTGATCTCTAAAAACTTTAAACATAGATTAGAATCTGTCCCTTGACTTGGAGCGAGACCTTTCACCAAGGTAGAGTTGATCTGATTAATTTTGGTGTGGATGCAGATAAAGGGGTGGATCTTAACTTTGAGCTTTCATCCTGATTCAGCCTGCCATTGATCTGGGCTCTTTGACTTCTGATCACTTTGGACAAAAATTAGAATCTGTCCCTTGACCTTGATCTAGACCAGAGGTCTCAAACCGGTTCCAGAAAGGGCCGAGGGGGTGCAGGCTTTCTGTGCAACCACCCACTCCAGCAGGTGATTTCAATGATTAACATCACTTTGAGCAGGTGAAATCAGTTAATCTGTGAAATCACCTGCTGAAGTGGGTGGTTGCACAGAAAGCCTGCACCCTCTCGGCCCTTTCTGGAACCGGTTTGAGACCTCTGATCTAGACCTTGGGCCAAGGCAGAGTCGATTAAATGATGATGTGGATTCAGATCAAGGGGTAATCTTGCCTTTGATCTTTGATCCTGATTTGTTTGACCCAGAGTGTGCCTTTGATCTTGGCTCTTGGAATTCTGATCACTTTAGAAACAGGTTAGAAACTTCCCTTGATCTGGATCTTGGGTCAAGGCAGAGTTGAATAAATTCTGAGAAGGATCAGAGATCAAGGGTTGAATTCTCCCTTAGATATTTGATCCTGATTCATTTGATCCTGAGCATTCCTTTGATGTTTGCACTTTGATCTCTAATGGCTTTGGACAAAAGTTAGAATATGTTCTGTGATACTTATTCCTTTGATCCTATAACAAGGGTCAAAGGAATAAGTATCACAAAGAAAGCATAACTTCTATCAAGGAATCAAAGCGATCAGGATGATAGCTCAGCAATCAAGATGAGAAGACAGGATCAACAAGAAGGGCCTTTCAGAGTATCCCACCCAGGCCTTATATGTTTGACGCAGAAGAAGAGTCCTACTTGTGCCCTGAGGCCCACTGGTTCCGGGTTCTTCTCCCCAGATTCTGAAGCATGAACCAGATGAGAGTCTTCAGTCTAGCCTCAGTGGGTACTGACATACAGCACGATGTGAATTCACTGGGATTAAAACAAAACAGGCATTTCCAGGAATTCTCAGGGAAAACATTCAGCTGAAACAAATAGATACTTGGAGTCTCTGAGTAATTTAAGTACAAAATTGGCTCTTCATTGGACAATAAGATCTGAATAGTGGTGAAATTTTATTGGTTTTGGTCATTGCCATGATAAATCAATCAATCAATCAATTTTTTTATATAGCGCCAAATCACAACAAACAGTTGCCCCAAGGCGCTTTATATTGTAAGGCAAGGCCATACAATAATTATGTAAAACCCCAACGGTCAAAACGACCCCCTATGAGCAAGCACTTGGCTACAGTGGGAAGGAAAAACTCCCTTTTAACAGGAAGAAACCTCCAGCAGAACCAGGCTCAGGGAGGGGCAGTCTTCTGCTGGGACTGGTTGGGGCTGAGGGAGAGAACCAGGAAAAAGACATGCTGTGGAGGGGAGCAGAGATCGATCACTAATGATTAAATGCAGAGTGGTGCATACAGAGCAAAAAGAGAAAGAAACAGTGCATCATGGGAACCCCCCAGCAGTCTACGTCTATAGCAGCATAACTAAGGGATGGTTCAGGGTCACCTGATCCAGCCCTAACTATAAGCTTTAGCAAAAAGGAAAGTTTTAAGCCTAATCTTAAACGTAGAGAGGGTGTCTGTCTCCCTGATCTGAACTGGGAGCTGGTTCCACAGGAGAGGAGCCTGAAAGCTGAAGGCTCTGCCTCCCATTCTACTCTTACAAACCCTAGGAACTACAAGTAAGCCTGCAGTCTGAGAGCGAAGCGCTCTATTAGGGTGATATGGTACTACGAGGTCCCTAAGATAAGATGGGACCTGATTATTCAAAACCTTATAAGTAAGAAGAAGAATTTTAAATTCTATTCTAGAATTAACAGGAAGCCAATGAAGAGAGGCCAATATGGGTGAGATATGCTCTCTCCTTCTAGTCCCCGTCAGTACTCTAGCTGATGATTGGTGTATGCCAAAGTGTCCCATTTAGTGCAGCAGATAAGAGAATATTTACAGAGGAATCTTTCAAATGGTGATGCAAGCACCAAATTTGGCACAAATACTCCTCAGACATTACTCTTTTGAAAAAGCAGCATGTCCACTTGAATTTTCAATATGCAGCCAGGTAGGGGTCAACTGAAGAACTACACAAGGGTCAAAATTTAAAATGCTCCAATCATATTGAAAGGTGTTCCATATTATTTGTCTGATCATAAAGATTCCAACAAGGTATAGTTTGGACCATCTATGACTGAATTCTATGGGGTAAAACATAGCAAAAATGGTGATAAAGGTCCATTTCAGTTTGTACAGGGGTCAAAAGTTATAGTTGCTCCAATTTTGGTAAAAGGTTTTGCAAATTATTGGTTGAGCTAATAGGATTAATAAATGGAATAGTTATGACTGTGTTGAATGTTTGGTTTGCAAAGTAAAGGTCAAATAGTGTTGACGTCCATTGGATGCTATGACATATGTTACCCCGTAACGTGATACCGAAGCATGACACAGGATGCAAACTATTCCTTTTTAAAAACCCTATTAATTCAACCAATAATTTGCATTTAAGTTTTTCCTAAATTAGAGCAACTTTAACTTTTGACCCCTGTACAAACTGAAACTGACCTTTGTCACCATTCTTGCTGTTTTTACCCCATAACTCCTGATCATTCAGGCACAGGTAGTAAAAACTATACCTTTTTGGAATATTTATGATCAGACAAATAATCTAGTGTAGTTTTCAATATGATTGGGGCATCTTTTAATTTTGACCTCCGTGTAATTCTTCAACTGACCCCTGACTGTCTGTTATAAATTCAAGTGGAGACCCTGCCTTTTCAAGAGTAATGTCTAAGGTGTATTTGTGCTGAATTTGGTGTTTGTATCACCATTTGAAAGTTTTTTTTTAGCTATCTGCTGCACTAATTAGGGCACATAGAAACATGTAAATAATTTGAGACAAAAAATGAAGATTGTAGGACCAGTTGTTCCTGAGATATAACAGCCAATTACATAAGTATACAACCCCTGGCAAAAATTATGGAATCACCAGCCTCGGAGGATGTTCATTCAGTTGGTTAATTTTGTAGAAAAAAAGCAGATCACAGACATGACACAAAACTAAAGTCATTTCAAATGGCAACTTTCTGGCTTTAAGAAACACTATAAGAAATCAAGAAAAAAAATTGTGGCAGTCAGTAATGGTTACTTTTTTAGACCAAGCAGAGGGAAAAAATATGGACTCACTCAATTCTGAGGAATAAATTATGGAATCACCCTGTAAATTTTCATCCCCAAAACTAACACCTGCATCAAATCATGGCTCCAACACGAGAGATGTCAATTGAAACAAAGGAGAGGATTATCAAACTCTTAAAAGAAGGTAAATCATCATGCAATGTTGCAAAAGATGTTGGTTGTTCACAGTCAGCTGTGTCTAAACTCTGGACCAAATATAAACAACATGGGAAGGTTGTTAAAGGCAAACATACTGGTAGACCAAGGAAGACATCAAAGCGTCAAGACAGAAAACTTAAAGCAATATGTCTAAAAAATCGAAAATGCACAATAAAACAAATGAGGAACGAATGGGAGGAAACTGGAGTCAACGTCTGTGACCGAACTGTAAGAAACCGCCTAAAGGAAATGGGATTTACATACAGAAAAGCTAAACGAAAGCCATCATTAACACCTAAACAGAAAAAAACAAGGTTACAATGGGCTAAGGAAAAGCAATCATGGACTGTGGATGACTGGATGAAAGTCATATTCAGTGATGAATCTCGAATCTGCATTGGGCAAGGTGATGATGCTGGAACTTTTGTTTGGTGCCGTTCCAATGAGATTTATAAAGATGACTGCCTGAAGAGAATGTAAATTTCCACAGTCATTGATGATATGGGGCTGCGTGTCAGGTAAAGGCACTGGGGAGATGGCTGTCATTACATCATCAATAAATGCACAAGTTTACGTTGATATTTTGGACACTTTTCTGATCCCATCAATTGAAAGGATGTTCAAGATGATAATGCATCTTGCCATAGAGCAAAAACTGTGAAAACATTCCTTGCAGAAAGACACACAGGGTCAATGTCATGGCCTGCAAATAGTCCGGATCTTAATCCAATTGAAAATCTTTGGTGGAAGTTGAAGAAAATGGTCCATGACAAGGCTCCAACCTGCAAAGCTGATCTGGCAACAGCAATCAGAGAAAGTTGGAGCCAGATTGATGAAGAGTACTGTTTGTCACTCATTAAGTCCATGCCTCAGAGACTGCAAGCTGTTATAAAAGCCAGAGGTGGTGCAACAAAATACTAGTGATGTGTTGGAGCGTTCTTTTGTTTTTCATGATTCCATAATTTTTTTCCTCAGAATTGAGTGATTCCATATTTTTTTCCTCTGCTTGGTCTAAAAAAGTAACCGTTACTGACTGCCACAATTTTTTTTTCCTGATTTCTTATAGGGTTTCTTAAAGCCAGAAAGTTGCCATTTGAAATGACTTTAGTTTTGTGTCATGTCTGTGATCTGCTTTTTTTCTACAAAATTAAACAACTGAATGAACATCCTCCGAGGCCGGTGATTCCATAATTTTTGCCAGGGGTTGTAAGAGGACAGGCAGAACATATTGCACATTATTATTATTATGGTATTTTTTTTAAAGTAACTTGGCCGACTATCCAATCAAGCTTATCCAGAAGAAGATGTGATTTTCCATTTATTTATTTAATTAATTAAATCTACTAACAAGCCAACTAAAATGGAGGCGAAAAAAATTCAAACCCCAGAGAGAGGATGTCATCTGCAGTTGCACAGACATACGAAACCTCTGAGGAGGGAGACGAGTAGTCGTAAGGTTCAGGAGGAGGGTAAGGTCCAGTTCAGCCTGTGGAACGGTACATGGCCGCAGGTTTCTGACTCTCACGCACATGACCTTTTTTAATTTCAGGTCGTGACTAAATGTTCCGCTCCGTGCCTCAACAGCGCTCTGGAGGTCATGAGAGGTCAGTGAAGACACCAGCAGCGGCCAAGTGAGTCTCTGACACCTGAAAGCCATCAGGTGACACAGACACCCGCTGGCGCTGACCGGATCCAGCCGGGCTGCTGCATCATTGTCAAATACGTATATTCACGCTCATCCATTTTAAGATAAATGCACTGTAGAATGGCACTCGTAAAAACCTCTGCCAAAGCCCATGATGCCAAACCTTTCTGACCAAAGACATATGGATGTTGATTAGTCAAACTCTGTCTGTCCGTCCATCTGTCCATCTGTCTGTCTAATTCTTGTTCCACCCATAAATGCAAATATTTTGTGCAACTTTTTTTTTTGTTTTTTTACATTTTGAGTAAATTGTCAATTAGATCTGTGCAAAAATATAGTTTCCTTGACACCTGAATGTGTTTAGCATATTCATTCATAAAAATGAGTTTTGACATTAGATAAGAGTATAATAAACAACAACGAAGAAAAGCCAACATTTTAAACTAACTTTGTACACCAATTGATTTAATTTCCTGTCAAAAATAACCTCAGGTGTGAGCAAACTTGTAAGAAAAAGTGATTTGTTATTCTTATATGTATAGTTGAGAGTATTATTGTCACTTTACCATTTTGACCCAGAAGTGTTGAAAAATGAAGCCAACACAGAAAGTGACCAAAAATTGCAGTTCCCTGAATGGCCACTTGAGGCTTGCTCCAAAAGCGAGCCATGCCCCATAGACACGCATGTTAATATGGCCAACTTTACATCAGAAATAAACATGAATACAGCCTGGTACAGAAACACGGATTTAGTCTCAATAGCCAGTTTCCTCATTCATGACAACGGTAAGGAGGTGAATTTTAATGTAACTCCCCAGTTTAAGTTAATTTAAGCCATAAAGTTGTGAATAAATGATGGTGTGGTTGCCTTTGAGTGACAGCTAATGTGCTGGCTAGCAGGTGCTGCTAGCTGCTGTAGCCTTGGCTGTGTTCCTCCTTTCTAAGCATTTTATTACAAATATCTGAGCTAATATGGCTCAAGCTGTGGTTAATTGTGCTAACAGCCCATGAAAGACGTCTGTGCTCCGGTATTTCTGCTGAGTGAAATTTTAGTATTATTTGATTTGTATGTATGTTAGTACTAGCTCGATGGCATTGGCTCTACTGATGATAATCAGCCCGACCAATAAGCGGCCCGGCCGATAATCTGTGAGTTCTTAATCGGCCGATAATTGGCCCAACCTATTTTTGGTCTGTCTCTAGTTTTTAATACCTGACCCCAAGAAAACAGTTAACAGTGTTAATATGTTGTTCAGTTGAACAACTTGATTAAACACAATGGTAGAGTTAATTTAACACTACTTGGAGTGGGACCAAATGTATGGCCAGTAGAGTCTATTTTACTCTGTTTTACAAAGATTTTGAAATTTCACTTTGCCAGAAGGCACAAGGCAGAAAAGAGCCGAGATATTATGTTGTCTTGTAGGAGTAGATGCAACAGACACAATCTGGTCTAAAAACTGCAATTTTTCCAGTCCCCCTCACAAAAACATATAATGACTTCAGAGTTATCAAGTCTACTTCTTGCAAAGCTTTTTGAGAACTGCCTACTCCAGACAGATGTACCATGCAGTGGCATACTGTTTGTATTTCTTAATGATTGATGAAAATGAAGACACATTCATATGTTCATGTGTCCATCCCCTCACTTCTGTATGTGTTATTCTGACGTTACTGATGTTGAGACACGGTGTTGGTGGAAATCTCAGCCAAAACCAAATCTAGTAGAAATCAGCAACCTAGTGGGGTCATTCGTGACTCCGAGCACATATTTTTGTGCACAATTTTTCTAATTTTAATCAGAAAAAAAGTTTTCTACCATGAATTTGTCAATCTATTTGCATTTGTTTACAGAATTTTGCAAGGATCGGCCGATCCGTGTGGTAAGTACGTATAATCCAAACTTGTGCAGGGTCACTTATGACCCTGGGAAGATCTATGAGTTTTTTGATATGATAGCTTCAGATGGTATTGTAATTTGCCAACTCTAATCATTATATTTCACTGTTTTGCAAGGAGGCCTGGTCAACAGATGTAGAATAGCAAGATTTACAGCTGCACAAGCAATGAGACTGATTCTTGATGCTCAGAGTGAGGATGAAAATAGCTCATGATTACCACAAAGGATGACTGATGGGTTCATTGAGATTTGTGTTGACATATTGGCATATTTGGTAGCTGTCGGTTCTTCAATATTTGATGCTATAATTATCCTAGTCGCTAAAATAGCTTGGTCGCTTTGAGGATTAATGTACTCACTTAATGTACCTTGAGCAGGTATTCCTGGCCGTGCTACCTGTCTGTCCTTTGGTAAGACACTTTCCGCATTGTCTCAGTCTAACCAGCTGAAATGTAGTGCTGGCCCAGTTATGGTATCTGGGGATAAGCATCAGAGCCTACGTATAGCGGACTTTCTGACAAACCCCCTGATGTTAGACTGTTCTTTTAACTCTGACCTAGAAGGGAGACACTCTTTTTTTTTATTTTAAGTGTTGGTGGTTATTCATCACTCACTGCAGTTCTGCTCCAGACGCCAGCAGGCGGACTCTTCTTGTTCTGGATGGCCCCTGTCCCCTGTACCTTAATGGGTAGTCCGTGTTCCGTGCTGCGCTCCAGTGCACAGGCCACTTTCATAACAGGCGTGATGGTCTGTGTACTGGATAAACACTTTTCGCTGGATGTTATTATTTGTTGTTAATGGATGACAGATTTTAAATGGCAACATCATGTGAAAGTGTCAGGATAAATTCACCCACAGACTTTTCACTCACGTCTGGACAAACTTCACATTTACTTTTTTCTTCCCTCATCTTCACATTGATTGATGACGTAACACCAGTGTCTTTGTTACCCTACTAATACTTCTGGGTTTTATTATGTCTGATTTGTAGCGTAGTTACTAACATTTTCATAACTAATTTCATTTAAAAATGTTCAAGTTTCAACGTTAATTTGAATAGAAAGTGTTATATTTTAAGTTGAATCCTGATTCACTTTCTGAACAAAGACACCGTGCAACTTTTTTGGTAGTGAGGCAGTTTTTTTTTCCCCAATACCAACACTTCATTTTTTAGTGCCAGGGCAACTTTTTTGATACAAGCAAACCTTTTCAGTACCGCTATAACTTTTTAGATATAGACTTAGACTCATTTTTATTGTCATTCAGTAAAAAAAACATCATGTTCTGCTGTCAGAGAACGAAATATCGATGCACTACACGAATAGATAAAAAAACACAAAATAAAGCACAGAATGCCAGTTTAACGTATGTGATAGTTCTAAATAGGTTAAAAAACTACCAGTAACTGTTGATGTATCTGTGTATACACAACATACAATAAATAAATAAAGGACACGGGATTTTGCACATATGAAGATGCTACAAGGATTAAGCTGCTACCAGATGCTACACTGTATTCTATATCCTACATTCTATATTGCATAGGTCTTTCTACTGATTTGTATTTAACTGTCTTATGGCAGTTGGGTAAAACCTGTCCCTGAATCTGCGTGTTTTGCAACTCAGGCTACGGTACCGTCTACCTGAAGGCAGGAGGGAAAACAGATTGTTAAAGGGATGTGAATTGTCCCTAATTATCCTTCTTGCCCTTGACAAACAGCACTGTTCTGCCAGTTCACCAATGGCATCTGATAATCTGATTACTTTTGGATTACATTTCAAAGTATTCCTACCCAACCTTGTTTATTCGGTACAAAACAAGTTTTATGTCTATACCTGTACAACTTTATTGAGTACAATGCAACTTTTTGTCTATACCTGTACAACTTAATTGAGTACAAAAAACTTTTTTGTCTATACCTGTCCAACTTTATTCGGTACAACTTTTGTGTCTATACCTGTACAACTTTGAGTACAAAAAACTTTGTCTATACCTGTAAAAACTTTATTCAGTACAATTTTTGTTGATACCTGTACAACTTTATTCAGTACAATAAAGTTTTTTGTCTATACCAATACAGCATTCTTCAGCAAGTATTTCAATTCCACTGTTTTCATTTTCAGTAAACATATTGTTTTTCAATGCCTAATTTTATTTTCAGCATTACCATTAACTGTCACTGATCTCAATCCAAACACTTCAAGTCTTTTTGGAGGCTTCACCTCCAATGTGTTTTCTTAGAATTACTACTTTGATGGTTATTGACTTTGTTTACTAATCGCCATATTGTCTCAAAAGGCATAAACATTATTGGCGTAGAGCCCAGAGTGTATGGTATGTTGGTCCTGGGCATGAAAATGTAAAAATTTACTTATGACTCTTAAAAAAGACTTGAGATTAGCAAGACTGTTATCTGATTAGTGGTGCTGTCCACATATTGTTCTAATGGTGGTCTACTTTGATATGTACTCAGGTTTGTTAAAAAATAAACGTCTGTAGAAAATGATGGTAAATCTGATGTCACTGTTAAAAATGTTTTGGCCTGAGCCTCTGCAAAGTTATTGTTTTCCAAATGTACATCTTTATCTAAATGTACATTTTTAAATTTATGAAGTTGACAGAATTCAAAGCACAAGATATTCCGCCTTTGACCCTTTGTTTGACCTTTCCCATAATTGAGACAGTGTCCAAACAAAAACACGGCATCCAGCAGTATGTCCCCTCCTGTCCTGTCTCATCCTATTTTATTTTATTTTGCAGATGAGCTTTCTTGACAAAATATAATTTTAGACAATTATTAGTCAACAATATTTCAAAAACCCTGGGAAAAAATACATGTCACCCCCCAGATCACTGGTTCATATTTTGACCCTTGATCCATAACTTAAGCCATGAAACTACAGGTGTAAAAAATAAATAAATGGTGACAAGTTATCTGATTGATTTAATGTTGGTTTCAGTAAGTTCTGTGCAAAATATAGTTAATTTTATAAGTGAACTTATTTGTTTGTTTTTGTTGTTTATTTTTTGAGGGATTTTGAGGGGATTTACTCAGCCTATAACTTTAGCAACAGTTCTCAAAAATAAAAGTAAATCAAAAGTATCCAGTAATGCTACCTGTAACTTTCTGATGTGTTCTTTCTCTCCGAAGGTCACAATAGGGAATTCTTCAGGTGAATTAGGAATCAGAAGCGGTTTCAGACTGTTTACCATCTGAGGTGACTCATGTTCATTCTCGCTGAACACTGGTTTTATTTTTTTTAAGTTCATAGCCAATTAATGTGACTTTGTTGTGGTCATTGTAATTTATCTAAAGCTTTGTTACTGAAAATAGACATTTGTATTGCATTAAAATAGTTCAAATTACCTTTTTTTTTTTTTTTTTGAAGCCAGGTAATGTGACTATATTTGATCATTATAATTTATCATTAAATTTTATTTTCTCTTGTTGAGCTTCAACCTGTCATATCTGAAGTTTCAAACACAAATCTAACTTTTAACTGTTAACCTTTCTTTCCATGTGATCATATAAGGTTTTATTGCAAAAAAAAAAAAAGTTGTGTTAAAAATCACTTTGTGTGTGTGTGTGTGTGTGTGTGTGTGTGTGTGTGTGTGTGTGTGTGTGTGTGTGTGTGTGTGTGTGTGTGTGTGTGTGTGTGTGTGTGTGTGGTGGTGGTGGTGGGGCATAAAATAACTACTGAGTGATTAAATGTCACTCCAGAAGACAGACTGTAATTTATGTTAGCAGACGTCAAACAAACCGGCTGATATTTTACAGCAGAGCGACAGGCAGATACACTGTATATCTGAGGGGGGAAAAAAAAAACAACTTTACACAACAAAAGAAGGTGAAGATAAGACAGCAGCCTGATCAGTGAAAACACACACACACACACACACACACACACACACACACACACACACACACACACACACACACACACACACACACACACACACACACTGAGGGTCTTTTTTTTTATAAAGTGTCTAATATCAACAACAAATACCATTAATTAACAACATAATAATAAATAACTTTCTTTAGTGATCTATATCCCTGTTCTTGTGCTTTATGATCTTTTTATTTGATCTAATGCGCGAGGCAGATTTTCTACTTAAACTCTCACTGGAGGTCATTAAGGTTTGAGGGCAATCCTGACGATTACTAATGATCAACCACATTGATACTACACTGAAAGATTGCACAGCTGACCAGTAATTGTAAACCATCATAGAAATTCAGCTGCCTGACTTCACAGATTTTACTTTCACTTCCACACCAGCTGCTCATGCATGCTATGGTTAGTCTTACATTAAAATGTTAAATATCTTGTTTGCAGATAAACATTCTTGACTTACCAGATACTATAACACATGATGAAGCTGATATGTTCCATCTGGAAATAAAATATGGATCTGTGATTGTTCAATTGGTGCTGAAATAATTTAGTTTGAAAACAATATAAAATATAAAAGCCTGTTGATATAAACCCATTTTTTCCACTTGGCCGCATTGCTAAGTACGTATATTTTATTATTTTGCAAACTGGTTATTGCAAATGTAACTTATGTGCTCGTACCCTGGACAATTTTGTACACGCTTTTTTTTTGCATTACATCTAAAATTTCATTCATTATCATTATCCTTATAAAAATGATTATAAAGCAAAATTCTAATTCAGTACTCATGAATATGGCTTTAAAATACAAATTCATTCATCACTTAAATATATTCTCTCTCTCTCTCTCTCTCTCTCTCTCTCTCTCTCTCTCTCTCTCTCTCTCTCTCTCTCTCTCTCTCTCTCTCTCTCTCTATATATATATATGTATATATATGTATTACAGATTAGATAGAACATTATTAATCCCTTGGGAGGACTCCATCAGGGAAATTGAGGTTCCAGCAGCATTGCATAGCAGCGCACAGGGTAAGAAGCACGCAGAGATTCAAAAGTAAAAATAAAAAACATTTTGCAAAATGTACAAATATAATACTAGAAATACTGCCCGCTACTGGCTTACTGGGTACTACTGTTCCTCTCCTTCCCATCCTCTGTCTTCCTGTTACACTATATATATATATATATATATATATATATATATATATATATATATATATATATATATATATATATATATATATATATATATATATATATAGTGTATGGCCATGCATATATAATTCTATCTACAATAGAATTTGTACCATTTAACATGCTATATATTACCTATTATGTGCAAAAAAAGAGAGGAAAATAACTGTGCAGAATCAATATTTAGTAGCAGTGAATAAATAATAACTGCTGTAAACACCTGCTCTTGATTGCAATGTGATAAGAGTAGGTACAAAAATACCAATACAATGAGCCATAGTGCATTCATTGTTCCTGTTTCCACATTACAAAACTGCAAGTTTGACTGATGACACATTTTGGGCTTTGTTAGAGCTCTGTGCAGGTGCATTGCTTTGGTTCTTTATTAAAAGACAGAAATTAGGAAATTATCTTGTAGACACAAAGACTGAACAAATAAAAGTATTTTGAGTGTAATCATTTTGAACAGAGTGCACGGAGGAGGTGGTGTGCTGGATTAATAAGCAGAACTCAAAACACACGAGATGACTGCCTCAAAATTCTAAAGATTCAAATGATTCAACTTTTAAGACTTATTTTCAGTCAAATTTATTTGGATAATTTGACTTAAGGCAGTTTGAATGAGCACATAACGTCCTCATGTTGCAGTATGACAGACATACTGCAATGATTATGTTTATTTTCCTGTTCCACTGTTCTTAGTGTAGAAATAATGAAATATAAATGTTATTTCAGTCAAGTTTGGCAATTTTTCTTGGAAAAAATATTAATTGATTATCAATGTAGCTGATGAATATTTTTCTGTTTATTGGCTGATTAATCACATAGTTCTTTTAGATAATGTACACATAATTAAAATTGCATAATGCCTAAAATATGTATAAAACAACAACAAAGAAAGGCTTAAATTAAAAAGATGGCTGTTATTTTTCTGAGAATTTTTGCAGCTCTAATACAGCATGAGTAACATTCAAAATGCTTAGTTTTCAGTCAAAGTTTGGCTTTAAAAAAATTAGTCACTGTCAAAATACCTGTCAATCAATTAATCGATTGTTTCAGCACAAATATATGACTCCATAAGTCTCAGAGTAAAGAAATGCAAATATTCAGTTAAAGTCTGGCACATTTTCTTGAATGAACTGATCATCAATGTGGTTGACGATTTTTCTGTTAATATACTAAGTGGTCACTCAAATAACTGTCAACTTAACACAAATTACACAATTCCAAAAAAAAAAAAACAACATATATGAGGTTTGACCTTACCCTTCTGAAGTGCTTTGGGGTGACTTATTTTGTGATTTGGCGCTATATAAATAAATTGAATTGGGAAAAAAAATTACAAAACGTTACTTGGAATTTTTCCTTTAAAAAAAAAACCTTAAAAGTTTATATTTTTGCTCTAATGCACACTGTAATTAAAACTCCATAATGCTTACTTTTTAAAATTTGTGGCATTTCTTTGAAAAATGGCAATAACTTATTAAAATATTTATTTTTTGATAATCAATTTCTAAATAAATAAATAAATAAATAAATAAAATGGTTGTACTATACACCATGAACACAATTCCACAATACTTAGTCTTCAGTTAAACGTTTGTCACTTTGTCTTGAAAAAATTGATTAATTGATTGATTGATTAACAAAATAATTGATGAGTATGTATGTGTGATCCCCTCATCAATTAGTCAAATATTTTCCACTGTAATATGAAGCATGACTGAAATTCCACAGTGTTCAGACTCAGATTATTATTTTCCCCTTGAAATTATCATGAATAATTGATCGAAAAGTTTGTAATTTTTTTCTGTCACTCAAGTAATCTTTTTTTTTTTTTTTTTTTAGCTCTAATTGACACATGGTAAATACAAATTCATTAAGGTTTGGTATTATTGCTTGAAAACAATTATTAATGGATTAACAAAATAACTGATGAATATGTATCTGTATTCCATTAAGCTCAAATATGTTTTTTCCCTTGAAAAATTATGAATAATTGATTTAAAAATTAGTGTTTTTTTTTTTTTTCTTCTGTCACTCAAGTAATCTTTTTTTAATTAATTAATTAATTTAGCTCTAATGGACATGGTAAATACAATTTTAGAACACTTTGAAAGGTTTGGTATTATTCCTTCAAAAAATGATTAATTGATTAACTAATCAGATAATTGTGCCGGACAACAACTTAGAGCAAACAAACAAACAAAAAAATTCTCTGGAAACACGATGACCACAGTATAGTTGAGAATTGTTTTTTTTCCTGTTGCTCAGCCGCGTAATAATTGTAAAAAAGCGTCTCAGTGTAAGTTGGGCGGTGCGGCCTGTGACTGTGAGGAGCGGCGCTGGGAGAATGTGTGGAGCAGCTCGTCTCTTTCTTTATGGAGCACAGAACAGGGTCCAAAGTCCGCCGAGGTTCTGCTGATAAGTGGGGCCAATAAAAGCGTCGCTGCTGCAGTGTAAACACGCGTCCGTGGATTTCCATCAGCCGGCCCACTCATTACCATCTTTTATATTGGTGCGCTGCTCTGAAGGCACATCATGGCAAAGCGCTGCGTCCTCCCCTCCGCGGGCCAGTGAAGCGCGCCCCAACAGGTGTCAGTCAGCGGGACCTATGTTTGCTTTTTAATGTTCTCCAAAATGGTATCGAAGCTGACGTCCCTGCAGCAGGAGCTCCTCAGCGCCCTGCTGGACTCAGGAGTCACCAAAGAGGTTCTGATCCAAGCCCTGGACGACATGGACCCCGGGCCGCCGGGCTTCGGAGTGAAACTGGAGAACCTGTCCATGTCTCCTCCTCCTTCCAGCGCCAAGCTGAACGGAGGAGACTCCGACTCCAAGCCCGTGTTCCACACGCTCACCAACGGCCACAGCAAGGGCAAGCTGTCCGGGGACGAGGGCTCCGAGGACGGGGACGATTACGACACCCCGCCGATCCTCAAGGAGCTCCAGTCCTTGAACACGGAGGAGGCCGCGGAGCAGAGAGCGGACGTGGACCGCATGCTGGCGTGAGTCTGATCTATTCATCTATTATTTATTAAAAATAAATAAATAAATAAATAACGAAAAGAAAATCTGAGATTGTTTTTTACTTGTTCAAGTTTATAAAGTAATCTTCGTTTTGAGAAATAAATTCCATTAATTATAATATGTTAAAGACAGAAGTCAGTCATAACTTTAAATAATAATAATAATAATAATAATAATAACAACATGGGGCTTAAAAAGCACTTTAATTTCTTTGTTTACCAATTTAAAATTACCCGCCACGGCTTCGTTTTTACATTCTGGTAACTAATTATCCACATGGATTAATGTTTCTTTACCTTTGCAAAAATTATTAACTCTGTACTCCACCTCTCTACAATAAAAAAAAAACGACAAATGGCTCAGAGAGGAAGGAAAAACACATAGCAACAAATTATTGTTGATAATAATAATAATAATACAATACATTACTTCAAATTTTTAATTACAAAAATTTTAATTTTCTTCCACTTTCTTCTGTCGCCAAATAAGAGGACAAATAATCATTAACCGGGCACTAAAATATCTGTAACATTTTTTTTTCTAATTTTCTCACCTCAGACTCGTATTTTCTGTGTCCGTCTCAACATTTGGAGTCGCCAGAACAAAATGAAAACGAACCCACGTGTAGTTGAGTTATTATTAATTTTATTCTATAAATCATCAACTGAAAGATACACAGTGGCGTGTGATTAGAGTGAATGGAGATCTGGTTATTCATTGTCAAAAGTTATAAACTAACATCTCCCACTTAACCCGCAGACTTTAGATGTAGGTCTCCACATTCTCCAAAACAAACAGACGTGTGTAGATTTGCCATAATTACCGAAGTCCCTGCTCCTGCTGAGCCTTCATAGGGTAAGCCAAGCTTTTATACTCTAATATTTAATCTGCAGCAAAAAAAAAAGTCAATTTATTCTGAATTCATTAAAAAGGATAAAACGGCTTCATGTTGCATTTATTTCAAGCCCAAGTTCTTGAATTTGTATTTACATGTTGACCTTTTCTTTGAATATTTCTAATATTTTCTATATTACAAATGTCACATAACTGTGACTAATTATCTTTATTGTTTTGTTATAACAAAAGTACAGCATGATAAATGTGTGCGATACTTTATTTAGACTGTATTTTAAAACATTATTGAGGTGACTGTAATATTTGTCTAAGGATTGAGTAATTTATCATGCTTCTCCAGACTTGAGGTATGACTGTATCTTTTAAAGAATATTTAAAATTTTGTCCAATCAGATGTATGTGTGTCACACAGAATCAGAAAATATTAAAAACAAAATATAGGGGGTGAAAAAAAAATTGCTTGCAGGCTGATTTGAGGAGTTGAGCTTTCAAATCCTAAGTCCAAGTTTCTCAGCTTGGCTGAATCCACTTGAACTAACCTTTGAAAATATTTACAGCCTATTGAGCGGCTCTACAATGATAAACGGCTTGTCTAGGAGGGGATTTATTGGTCTTGCACAGCCCTTCTGAAATTGGAAGTCTTGCACAAAAAAAGAGGAGGTTAAAAAGAATGAGCAGCTGAATGTTTGTGCGCCTTAATGTCCACACAGTGTTAAAACTATATATGAGCACATGTGATCACATCAGCTATATGACGCGGAACAAAAAGCTCTATTTCAGCCATAAAATCTGAGTCGAGAAACTGTTTCATCCAAAAGCAGCTCATAATTCAGTGTTGAAGTGAGTCCTGTGTTTTTCTATGAACCCAGAGAGGATCCATGGCGTGCTGCCCGCATAATCAAAGGTTACATGCAGCAGCACAACATCCCCCAGAGGGAGGTGGTGGACATCACGGGCCTGAATCAGTCTCACCTCTCCCAGCACCTCAACAAAGGCACGCCCATGAAAACGCAGAAGCGAGCAGCTCTCTACACCTGGTATGTCAGGAAACAGCGGGAAATTCTCAGACGTAAGTTAATATTTGAGTTTCTCACACTTCAGCTCCGGCTTGTAATATGTTGGCAGCAGCAGCAGCAGCACGGTGGCCTTCTATGTGTTTGTACGTCCAACCTGCAGGGAAAATAAGATCAGATGTTTCCACAAGCTGATGTTAGATGCATTTATGAGTTAAAAAAAAAAATGGCACTGTGCACCTTCCCTTTGTCACAATTTGTTTCCTGAAGAACACTTTGAAAGGAATTTTACGTGAAACTCTTCTCATTTTTTCAGAGTTCAACCAGGCAGTTCAAGGTTCTGGGAGCAATATGACAGACAAAGGCAATCAGGATCCGGTGTTTTTTTTCCCAGAGTTCAATGCATCTGGGCAAGGCATGGGTCAGGCCAGTGAGGAAATCGGCAGCGAGCCTTCCTGCAAGAAAATGAGACGTAACCGTTTCAAATGGGGGCCTGCGTCCCAGCAAATCCTCTACCAGGCCTATGACCGGCAGAAGAACCCCAGCAAGGAGGAGAGGGAGGCTCTGGTGGAGGAGTGCAACAGGTAAGTTACCACGGTAACTGGCTGCACCTTCAGTGAGAAACACAAGTGGTCATGCGGTGTTGGAAATATGTAACATTCCTGTCTGGTGCAGAGCCGAATGTCTTCAGAGAGGCGTGTCCCCCTCCAAAGCTCAGGGTCTCGGCTCCAATCTGGTGACTGAAGTGCGAGTTTACAACTGGTTTGCAAACCGGCGTAAAGAGGAAGCCTTCAGGCAGAAGTTGGCGATGGACGCGTACAACACGCCGACCCACACTATCAGCACGCTGCTGCCTCACAGCTCGCCGCATCACGGTCAGACCAGCGCTTCACCTCCCAGTAAGATGCCAGGTAGCGTTGCTTCATGTTTAGCTGAACAGTATGTTAGGACGGAGTGTATCAACCTCATCAGGGCCGAGTATAAAATGGACTGCATTTATATAGAACTTTTCTATCTGCATCAGAAGCTCCAAGCACTTTACAATGATGCCTTACATTCACACTCACACCAATGTCAAGGTGCTGCCATGCAATGTACTCACTACACACCAGGAGCAACTAGGGGGTTAAGGATCTTGTCCAAGGGCCCTTAGTGATGTTCCAGTCTTGGCTGGGTTTTGAACCACAGATCCTCTGGTCTGAAGCCCAATGCTCAACCACTAGACCATCACCTCCCTATATGCTCTAAACTGAAGTATATGTGTGCATATATATTTATAGAAGCCAAATCTTTTCCAGTTTGCTTCTGGGAAAAAGTATATCTTACACATCTGGGTCTTATTCAGCCAGCGGGCCACCAGTTTGAGACTTCTGGCTTACCATAGTGTCACATATATTTACACAGGCCTTTTCCAGTTTGAGTCTATGCACGCATGCACACACGCACACACACCAGCCTATTGTGCATACACTGACAAAAGTGAAACTTCAGACCTAACTTAAATAAAACATTGGCATAATTTGTTGTACGTATAATGTGGTGGAATGTTAAATGGACTGCATTTATATACCGCTTTTCCATCTGCATCAGATGCTCAAAGCGCTTTACAATAATGCCTCACATTCACCCCAATGTGAGGGTGCTGCCATACAACGTATTCACTACACAATGGGAGCAACTGGGGGATTAAGGACCTTGCCCAAGGGCCCTTTGTGATTTTCCGTTCAGGCTGGGATTTGAACCAAGGATCCTCGGGTCTCAAGCCCAACACTTTAACCACTAGACCATCCCCTCCCCTGGAACCCTTAAATGATCAATATAACGAGCGGAAAAAATAATAAAATAATAAATTGCAATATTTTTTTAAATAAATATTTTTGAATTTAAAAAAAAGCTGATCCAAGTTTAATCTTTTTTCAGTGCACCAAAGCCTAAAGGAATGTGGGTGTTACTTAGCCCCCAGGCCACCAGTTTGAGACCCCTGGTTTACTGTATATTAGGACATAACTTTTCCAGTTTATTCTTTTTTGTGTGTGTGGGAGGAGGTGGATTTATTGTGCATATGCTGGAAAAATCAAAAAGCTAAAATGTTGGATCAACTCAAAAAAAAAATATGTATCTTGTTGTGCCTAAATATGTTAGTCTTTTGTAAAATGCATATTATTTCTGGAAACCTTAAATATAAATATAATTTGAAGAAAACTAAAAAAATTTTGAAAGGTGACCCAGGTTTCACTTTGTTCAGTGGACCTTAGTCTCATGGTTTGTGAGTGTTATTCAGCCCTCGGGCCTTCAGTTTGACACCTCTGATTTACTGTAATGCACTGTATATTGTGTCATATCTTTTTGTAGTTCTCTCCAGGAAAGAAAACTCAGTTGTGCACATTGCAGCCAAATAGGTTGGATATTTTTACCTCTGCCAATGAAGTTGGAGGATGTTATGTTTTCTGCTGTTTGTTTGTTTGTTTGATGCCTGGAGTCCACATTTGTTCATAAATTGTTATGAAATTTTTACTGAGGATTCATATCTTGATAGGCAATAACTGATTCAATTTTCAAGGTCATAGGTCAAAGGGCAAAGTCAGGAAAAATCTTGGAAAATTGGAAAAATCACCATCTTTAACACTGAACAAATTTTCAAAAATTCATAACTCTGTCAAAAAATATCAAATTTCTTTTATATTTGAGAGCATTATGTAGGATGGTATCCTTTATCGTCTGACAAAGTTTGATCTGAATCTGATCCAGATTACACATTTTGTTGCCATTTAAATTTAAAATTGAAAACCCTATTTAATGTATATTTTACATCTTAATCAAACATGCCCCAATCACTCTCATATTTGAAAGTGAGGTGCAGACTGACATTCACTATCGCCTGACAAAGTTTGATCCAGATCTAATCCGGATTACGGATTTATCTGATATTTGATTCTTTTTAACATTGAAAAGCCCTTTTGATCTATATTTTTTGTATTATATTTTATCTTATGAAAAGACACTTCTAACAGGACTTTGACCTTGAAAATTTTTTTCCAAGGTAAAAATTAGCAGAATTGTAAGTAAGTAAGTAAGCTTTATTTATATAGCACTTTTCACAGACCAAGGTCACAAAGTGCTTCACACGATATAAATAGACAATAAAAACAACACATACAAATATAGAACAATAAAATAAATTGACACTAAAATGCCAGTTTAAAAAAATGTGTCTTTAGTTGCTGTCTAAAAACATCCACAGAATCCAGTGAGCGAAGAGAACAGGGAAGCTCATTCCAGAGGCGAGGTGCCACAGCTTTAAAAGATCTGTCCCCTCGAGTTTTAAAACAAATTCAGGGGAACCATCAGCAGGTTCTGATTGGAAGACCTCAAACTCCTGCTGGAAACATAAGGCTGGATCAGGTCCTTAATGTACTCTGGTGCCTGCCCATGTAGAGCTCTAAAGGTCAGCACGAGGATTTTGTAATTTATCCTGTAAAAAACAGGGAGCCAATGTAAAGACTTGAGGACAGGAGTAATATGCATTCTCCTGTGGGCGCGGGTAAGAAGTCGTGCAGCAGAATTTTGCACTACCTGCAGAATTAGAATTGGAAACTAGTGTTGGCGGAGGTTTGCGCTCTGCGAGTGTGGTGCTTTGGTTCAACCCCGTGGCCACCAGTCTGAGACCTCTGGTTTACCCTAATATCTACATAATCACGTCTTTATTGTTTTACATGCAAAAGGAAGTTAGTGTTCAGTTTGAAAACTACTCCCACTAGCTAAGATATCTTATCCGCCACCAGCTGGAGACTTCTGGTTTACCATAATATTTTGTGTGCACATAAACACACGCATCTTCTTTTTCATGTGCATCAGGAAAATTTTAATTCAGGATGAAAACTACTGATTCAAGAGCTTCATCTCACTCCCCAGACCACATGTTTGAGACCCTAATTTACTGTCATGTGTTGCACACTTGCACTCGTTCCACAGAGGATCTTTGGCTGTAACTTAAAACAACGTTGTCAAATGAAGTGTTTGATTCTGTGGACAAGTGGTTTAGTGTGCTTGTTTCCAGAGCAGAATGTTTCTGGTTCAAGGCCCTGTTCATTCTCCATTGTGGAGTCGTGTCAGGAAGGACATCTGGTGTAAAACTTATGCCAAATCAACATGCAGCATGGTGGCTTAGTGGTTAGCACTGTTGACTCACAGCAAGAAGGTCATGGGTTCAATTCCCACCTGTGGCCTTTCTGTGTGGAGTTTACATGTTCTCCCCGTGTTTGCTCTGGTTTTCTCCCACATTTAAAGGCATGTAGGTTAGGTGAATTGGAAACTTTATAATTTTCCAGGCCTCCCTTGCAAAAGAGATCTCGATCTCAATGGGACTAATCTGGTTAACTAAAGATTAAATATACTGCCTTCAAGACATCCATATTGGGTCTGCTGTAGCGACCCCAAGAGGAAAAAGGGAGGAGCTGAAAAAAATTGGCTATTAGGAGACCTGGAGCTCTGAGACTGTGGTCATGTGATGCATAATCCAAAGATAAGCCTGTGTACCAGCTGGTAGATCTGGATGGATTATAGGTCTAGGATGCACCATCAGCACACGCTTCTAAACCTGACCTCACATTTGCTTCTTTTGTTGAGGAGAAAAACACAAGTCAGGCCAAAAACTACTGGCTCATAGGCCGTGTGCAGCCCCCAATGTCACCTGTTTGAGACCACAGATTTATATGATATTATAATAACAAAATAATCAAGAATAATCATAGTTAGAATGAATTTTAAGAACACTGGCAAAACTACATTTTTTGTAACTTGTGAGCTGTAGCATGGCCCAAGCAGAGGGTCACCCCTTTGAGTCTGGTCTGCTTGAGGTTTCTTCCTCAAATCATCAGTAGGAGTTTTTCCTTGTCACTGTCGCCTGTGTGCTTGTTCTGGGGGTTGGTAAGGTTAGACCTTACTTGTGTGAAGTACCTTGAAGCAACTTGTGATTTGGCGCTATATAAATGAAATAAATTGAAAGTGAAAACTAAAAACTGCATTGGCTGCTAATACTCCAAAGAAGTGCATGATTTTTGTTGTTCCTCAGCTGATGTGATCAGAGAGCAAGCGCAGAGACAAGTGATCAATGAGTGTGAGTGAGCTGAGCAAATGCCATTGTTATTCTGATCTTTGAGAACACACTGAGAACAATCCACATTGTACCTGCAATCTCCACTCCAAAGTCAGCACGAGAAGCAGGACACAAAGGGCAGCGATCCTGTGACAGGCCGGGGTCAGTGTGTGTGTGTATGTGGGTGTGTGTGTGTGTGTGTGTGTGTGTATGTGTGTGTATGTGTGTGTGTGTCAGACACAGCCGACATCATGCCGTCCGCACACGCTCCTCGTTGCTAATGACTCTGCTCGACGAGTTACCAAAACAAGGAAATACTCTGCATTATTGCTCTGACCATTTCACCTCCACCGGCTGTTTGCAGCCGGCGTAATTAGTATCGACCCAGTCTACCTGTGTTTACGACATAAAACCAAAGCTGATAGGCTTTGCAGAACATTATCCTCCCTGCCATCACTCACCCTCCATAAAACTGCGATTTGAGAGAGTCGCTCAGCGCCTATTGTCGCTCTCTCGTGTCCGAACACAAGGCAAGCTTTGAAGACTAAACAAACTGTTTGTCTTGGCGTGCTCTTTTACCTTTGGATAAACTTGTCCCACTCGCGGACTGCTTGTTCTCTCTCTTCTTTTTTTTTTATGTAAGGAACACCTGACCAGGCATTGACCTCTGGTTGCAAAGCCAGCGAGGTCAGCGACAGGCGGCCTGGGGAGCAGCAGAAGGGACGGGGTTTGTGACTCCCCCAAACCCTCAGCTGGTTCTTACAAGGTGTCCTGCTGGCATCTCGCCGACATCATCAGCTGTTTTTCAGTGTTGGCCCCTGGCCTGACAATAACGCCACAGCGGGGTGGCTCATTGCGTTGCTAGGGCACGGCCTGTATTATGCATGCTTAATGGACAATTAAAATCCTTTGCTGCTACGTCTCCCTGGCCTTTGATAAGAACCTCCTCTGACTTCTTCTCCCTGTACTCCACCTTGGTGGGGGGTCCCATTGTCTGTGGTGTATTAGAAGACTGCAGCAACTGTAACCTGGGTTCATTTATCTGGCTGGGCCTTGAGGAGGACTGGTTTTAAAGCCTTTATGGCCAGTGGCATGGTTGCTGTGGTTGGGTGCAGACTTGAAGCAGCAGGAGCTGTCCACTGGAGTATTGGCCCTTTTCTGGCCAGAAAGGACTGATGACCTCCGGGTCCCCAGTGACCCCTCCCTCCAAAAAAACACTTCCACACCTTCAGTTAAATGGGCGAGGTCACTGCTGGGTCAGCTCAAAGAAAAACCTCCTTACTTTGGGAGTTTTTATTGATTCTGTTTTGGTTCGTTGGTTCGTTGGTCACAACTGGATAAACAGTCAAACAGTGTGACTTGTGCTTTTGAGACGGGCTCAGTCTTACTTTCTGAAACGGAATTGTTCTCATGTAGATTACATATTTTGATCAGCGATGTGTGAGTGTGCATTTCTTTCTTCCCACTGAGTCTGTTTTTAACTGACTTCGAATAATGTGGTCCAGTCCCATCCAAAGGTACTGGAACAGGAAGGAAAATTTCTTTGTTTTTGTTCTTCCTTGAAGACATTTGGGTCAAAAATATGAGACAAGAGTTCAGAATTTCTGCTTTTATTTCCTGGTAGTTACATCTAGATCTGTTAAATAACTCAGGACATTCCACCCTTTGTTTGAACCCACCCATTTTTTCAAGTGAGCAAAACTATTGGGAAAATGTTTCTTTCTGCCCAGGTGTTGCCTTTTAGGTTGATTATTCAAACATTAAATAGCTCTGCATGACTAGTGTAGGTTTTACCCTAAAGTTTAACCTATAAAGACTACATTTCTTGTTAAAGAGGATAAACCAACATGAAGACCAGGGAGCTGTCTACGGGAGAAAAGCAGGAAAACCGATCAGAGCCATTGGACAAACAGTGGGCATAGCCACCACAACAATTTGGAATGTCCTGAAAAAGAAAGAAACGACTGGTGTACTCGGCAACAGGGATCCAATAGGTCGGCCAAGGAACTCAACAGCAGTTGATGATGGAAATATTGTGAGAGCTGTGAAGAAAACCCCCAAAACATCAGTAAGTGACATCACCAACACCCTCCACAGTGCAGGAGTGAAGGTATCACAATCCACTGTTCAAAGAAGACTCAGAGAGCAGAAATATAGAAGCCATACCACAAGATGTAAATCACTCATCAGCAGTAAGAATCAGAAGGCAAGATTAGAATTTGCAAAGAAGTACAGAGATAAGGCACAAAAGTTCTGGAACACAATCTCTTGGACTGATGAGACCAAGATGAATCTCCAACAAAGTGATGGAAAGGCCAAAGTGTGGAGAAAGAAAGGAACTGCTTACAATCATCCGAAGCTTATAAGAACATCTGTGAAGCACGGTGGAGGTCATGTCATGGATTGGGCCTGCATGGCTGCTTCGGGAACAAGTTCATTAATACTTATTGATGATCTAACTGATGATGGTAGCAGCTGAATTATGAATTTAGAAGTGTACAGAAACACTATGTCTGCCAGTTTACAGAGAAATGGATCCAAACTAATCGGGAAGATTTATCATGGAGACACTTGTCTCATGAAGACAAGTTTATCATGCAGCACAACAATGACCCAAAGCAGACTGCCAATGAAACAACTTCATCAGGGGGAAAAAGTGGAAGGTTTGTCTGGCCAATCAAACACCTGACCTTAACCCAATAGAGCAGCATGGACTTCACCTCCTGAAGAGGAGCCTGAAGGGAGAAACCCCCACGAAAAAAACAAGAACTCAAAGAAGCTACAGTAAAAGCCTGGAATAGCACCACAAATGAAGAATGCAACAGTTTGGTGATGTTCATGGGACACAGGCTTGAGGCACTTATTGCAAGCAACAGTTATACCACTAAACATTAAATGTTATTTACTTTAAGATAATTTTTTGTAGGGGTGGCGGCCAAGTGGTTTCAGTGTAGAAGGTTCCCGGTTCAAACTCCACCCCTGCCCATTTCTCCATGTAACGTGGAGTTGCGTCAGGAAGGGCATCCATCATAAAACTTGTGCCAAATCAACATGCATATCCACCTTGGATTTGCTGTGGTGACCCCAAGTGAAAACAAGGGAGCAGCTGAAGGGTCGTAATTTAAGATTATTTTTTTTTTCCTTTACGTTTGCTCACCTAAAAATGTTGTGGTCCAATACAAAAGGCGATATGTCCTAAGTTATTTAACACATCTAAATAGAAATACCAGAAATAAAAGCTGAAATTTTGAACTCTTTTTTGCTTACATTCATCTTTTGATCTTAAACCCAAATGGCTTCAGTGAACAACAAAAACAAAGGAACTGGCCTTGCTGTTCCAGTACTTTTGGTGGGGAGTGTATTTAGGACATTTTCATGATTTGTAACGATTCTAAACGGAAGTCAAATTTATTAATGTAATCTCACAACATCAAGGCCTGTGTGTAACAAATCAAAAGTTGCATGTTTCCGCTCGCTCTTTTGAATGTTAATGCTTTTGTGTCATTTGGTAAAACATATTTTTATCCTTTTTATTTATTCATTTTTTTGCTTTTAGTTGCATGAAATAATGCAAATATTGCAATTATCTTGCATATGCAGCACAATCTCCCCCCAGACTTTGGAAAAACTTACTCATACTCAAAAAAACATACAAAAAAAGCAACAAGTGAATAGACAGATGAGTCCATCCAAACCTCCAGTTTAATAAAATGACTCAAAAATAACACTATGTAACAAATTTTTATTTTTTGTTTTGTTCCTGGGTACACAGTGTGTTTTCCTAACCTGTTATGCCTTAAATAAATAGAAAATAGCTGTTATTCCACAGAAACTTTGCTTCTGTGATCAGGACAATGATATTTTGAAATTTGTCCATTTTCAAGAATATTCTCGATTCGCCTTCACTACTACTGAGTAGTCTTCTAGAATATTCTTTAACTGCTAGAACGGTCCAGAATTTTCTATAAGTTTCCAGAATTATCTAGAAATTTAAAGAAACTTTTAGAACTTTCTAGAACGTAAAAAAAAAAAAAAAAAAAAAATCAAAGTTTGTGCTGAATGTAGTCATTTTTCCATAGACTTTAGACATAAGCAGTTGAAATATAACACTTAGAAGCCAGGAACAAAAATTGTGTTACATAGTGTAATAAATGATTTCACACTTTAAGTTTCTAAATTAAAAGTGCACATTATGAGGATAAATTGATTAAACGTTGGTTAACTTTGATGCACCACATCAAGACAAAAAGCAAGTTTTCTTTGCTGATGCAATATTTCACATAGTACCTATCTGAGATTGTTGCAGGGAATAATCGTACAACATGCATGATGGAAATTACGAGCAGGTGCGGTTGAAATTAGGTGTAGATTTTAGCGAGCTTGTTTGTTTTTGTCATTTACAAAGTCTAGGTCTGGTTGCCAGTAAGGCTAAAACAGCAGTCCACTACCCGTAGTTGCCAGTTCTAGTGGCCTGTGGTAGTTATTGTTTGCCTTTCAACTTCCCCTGGTGGTTCAGAGTCGCTAAAACAGATCCAGTAGAGATGTGCATTAGAATTTGGCACTGGTTTTATTCTGGATGCCTTTACCTGACTCACCTCCAGTTCTACAGGGAGAAACACACACAGGCCCCAGTGTTCCCAAGCGTTCTCATAGCCTAGTACTAATTAAGTCCTACCTACTCTGCGTCACCTCTAAAACCTGGCCGGATCAGGTGCATACATCGCAGATGGCCTATGGCAGTTAGTTTAATTAACTAGTAATATTATTCAATTAATGCTAAAAACATGACTTTTGTGGTTATATGGTGAATATAATTCTGGAGTATAACAGGGGTCACTTTTGTTTTAATGTATTCATCTCTGGCTGGTCCTCTGTGTGATTGCTTGACATCACTGATGCATAAAGCCCAAAATCTCAGTTTGCTGCAGATTAGACTTCTGAACTTTGACCCTCACATCAGATAAGGAAACACATTCCCCCAAAAATATAGACTTTGGTCAAGAGATGATACAGAAAGAAGAGCAGGGGACTAAGGAAGGAACCCTGGGGTACACCATATGTGACAATAGAAGACATACATCAAATTTGGATGTTTTTAACAAAAACACCATAAAATCGAGTCGGTGCTGTGTAAGCTGTGCTGTATTTCTCTTCACATCACAAAACCCGCAGACTCATCAGTTCCAGATCAGCTACAGTAGCAGGGGGGATTATCCATGGGCTTGTGTCACCTCAGGCTAGCTTGGAACAGGGACAAATACAGAAAGAATGGCCCAGGTCTGCACTTTCTGTTGCACTGTGTCTCACAGAGAACCACAAAGAGACTGGATGTACGTCCTGCAAAGACCCAGGAGGTCTGTTATATGCAGCGGCTGTACAATGAGCGCTGCCTGGGGATGAGGAGGCAGGCTTTGATATTACATGGGTCACACAGGGAGCTAGAGGCTTTAAAACCTGCTGAAGCCCTCTGCTACCACTCCCCTTGTGAGGTTCTCACCCTCCCCCTGCACTCCAAGAGCTTTCCTCATCTCTTTATGGAGGTCACATCATACCAGATATCATTCCGGGATCTTGATCTGTTTTGCAAGTTGACAGTGTACCGACCTGTGTACATGTACAAATAACCAGCTTTTAGATTTACAGAAACTGAAGACTGAAGGTTGTTGATGCGATCGCTGCTATTAGCTTTAGATACCAAGCCTCTCAAAATGTGGATCGAACCCGGACGTTTCCTGTAGCTAAAATGACTTCTACCCAAAGAAACAAAACTGGCTTGAATAGCATCCTTTCCTGTTTCTGACACTAAGAGGTCACCCAGCTCCAAGATAACTGCCTTTTTATTAGTCCTCTTCTATTGTGTAGCAATGGGGGTCATGAGTCCAATGGAGTGCTTTATTGTTCTGCAGAGGTGTTTACAAGGCCTGGTGGACTTTTGTGAGGTTTCTAGTGTGCTGCCGAAGATAAAATGAACTCTGTGGTTTGTGCAAAATGGAGGACGTGTGTTTGGAGGATGAAATATGGCTCTAGAAGTGAGTCATCTATGGTTGGTAAAAGTGTTACCAGTCAATACCTGGATTACTAGTTGGAAACAAAACTGCAGTTGAGCAAAACTGGGAATTAGCCTTAACTGATTAATAACTGGAGTAAGCTCAATTCGGAAAATTTCCAGAGGAGGGGTTTTATGTAGTATGCCAGAGGTTGAATTACCAGGAAACAATACAAGTAAAATAACATTTTGAATCAAGTCCAGATCTGCCATAAAATGTAATCAACTCTGTCCTAAGATTAGGACCAGCTCTGCAAAATTACGTCACAATCTGTCTTCAGCTTTGTGATTTATAGTGCACACAGACTAACAGATAGGTGTGACCATATCTACGCTGCTTAGCGGGTAACGAAGAGAGCTCACACGCTGTAAATGGTTTACAATATGGGTACATTAACTGACATTAGTGAATGCAGTAATAAGCATTAACTAAGTGAATTAAGTGCTGCATCTCAAACTCAATCAGTAATCATCTTCCATATCTTTTATAAAGTATTAAATGATGTATGAATTAATACTTTAGTTAACAAGAACTTGTGGTTTCTCCATTTTTGCATGGGGTTTCCACACTGGACCTGATATGGAACCGCAGTTTGATTTGCCGTACGTTTTACATCGGATGCCTTCTTGGCACAACTCTAGATATATATGGAGATGGGGGTTTGGGGTTGTCTTGAACCAGGAACCTCCAGTTTTGGAATCAGACTCAGTAACCGGAACATTACTAATAAATTATAATGAAACAGTTAATTCTTATTTCACTGTTAGTTTTGGTAACTGGATTGTATTCATATAGCGCTTTTCCATCTGAATCAGAAGCTCAAAGCGCTTTACAATGAGGCCTCACATTTATACATGCCGATGTCAAGGTACTGCTATGCAGTACCTCTTCTTCTAGCTCTTGGATTGATTCATGGTCAGGCTACCTGTCTGTGTCCTTGGACAAGACATTTCATCTGCATGTTTTTGTGAAGGCTCTCAGTTGTCCAGGTGGTTTCCATAGCTTCTCTACCATTTCATCTGCATTGTCTCAGTCCACCCAGCTGTAAATATGTACCGTCCTTAGCTGGCGAAGTAACCTGTAATGGACTAGGGTCCCGTCCAGTGGAAGCAATTCATTCTCCTCTATGTAACACGATAATATCAATCAATCAATCAATTTTTTTTTTTATATAGCGCCAAATCACAACAAACAGTTGCCCCAAGGCGCTTTATATTGTAAGGCAAGGCCATACAATAATGATGTAAAACCCCAACGGTCAAAACGACCCCCTGTGAGCAAGCACTTGGCTACAGTGGGAAGGAAAAACTCCCTTTTAACAGGAAGAAACCTCCAGCAGAACCAGGCTCAGGGAGGGGCAGTCTTCTGCTGGGACTGGTTGGGGCTGAGGGAGAGAACCAGGAAAAAGACATGCTGTGGAGGGGAGCAGAGATCGATCACTAATGATTAAATGCAGAGTGGTGCATACAGAGCAAAAAGAGAAAGAAACAGTGCATCATGGGAACCCCCCAGCAGTCTACGTCTATAGCAGCATAACTAAGGGATGGTTCAGGGTCACCTGATCCAGCCCTAACTATAAGCTTTAGCAAAAAGGAAAGTTTTAAGCCTAATCTTAAAAGTAGAGAGATAATATCCATAGTTAAGCGTCAGTGGGTGGGCCCCAGGGCCTATGTTGGTGTTACTTTTTACTCTTAGAAATATGTGTCATTTCTTTTCCTCACACTTGAAAACCCCTGAACTATAAACACGTTTTTAAGTTTTCTAAAGGGAAAAAAAGATGTAGTTGACGCCAGAGCGTCTGCTCCCGTTATCTCAAGTAGTTGTGTATAAATGCATGTTGTCATGTGCGGCTTAAGTCGGCGGTGCGTTCAGGGTGCCACAGCTGGGTCAGGGACAGATTGCTCTGTGCAGATCTGAGGACAAACAGTCTGTCACATCAGACCCTCAAACTTCCAACCTGGGACAGACTCTTTCCCTCTGTGAGACTGCAGGATAGGAATGTGTTTGACATTACTTGCGATTGCATAATGTTTACTCTGTCGGTATCGGGGTGGGGGGGCTACACTGGCAAACAGATAGTGAATGGGGGGCATTCCTTTGGACCTCAATATGAGACAACATGTTGTCTAGACGAGGTTCAAGTGATGCCACTGATGGAAGACCTCACAATAGTATTTTCTCATCATTGGGGGGCGGTGGGGAGCAGTCATTGATGGCTTGCATATTGATGTCATCCTTGCATGTGTGCTGGTCACCATGTACGGCACAGAGGCTGGTGGGAGTTCTGCGTTGCTGCTGTTGTGAGCACACACACCGAGTGGCCTTGGCTGAGCGACACAGATAGCAGCAGCGAATAGGTCAGCGTGTTTGTTTGTCCTCTTCTGTGTGAGGCAAAGAGCAGGAGAGTCTCTGCTCGGTTGGCATGACAGCTGCGCGACATACCACAGAGGGAGGTGCTGTTAATTGCTCTGCCCTCGATTTGGATTATATGCCTGATATGAGCAACTAATTATTCTCTCTGTCTCTCTCTTAGTGCGATACAGCCAAGGGCCCGGTGAGGTCACCTCCTCCACAACCATCAGTCACCACAGTAGCAACGCCATGGCGACGAGCCAGTCGGTGCTGCAGCAGGTGTCTCCGGGAGCACTGGACCCCAGTCATAGTCTGCTGTCACCTGATGCCAAGATGGTGAGTGAACACACCTGGGCCTTCGTGGCCTCAGATTAGATAAGACCAGACAAGCGCTTCGCCTAAACGTACACAGTAGGTTCCTGAACCTCCTCTCCCATAGACAACAATTGGCACATTGTGCCCTTGTGTTTGGAAGGTGGAGCCGGGGTGGTAGGCCATGGCTGGAGCCATCACCACAGTGCGCCAGGCACGTTCAGCACTCAGCCAATAAAGCCAACAAAGAAACATTCTGCTCTTATTGATTAAATGCCTTGCAAAGAGAAGCCACAGGTGGAGCACTGCTTGTTCTGCTGGAGCAGTGACGCCAGCGCTGGATCAGACCCAGTACTTTTTGTCTGTTCCAGAGAAGGGACTGAGTTTCTCCTTTCTGCACTAGTCCAATATTTGATCAGGGAAAAGGAAATCTGTGCACGGCCACGCGGCTTTTGAGTAGCGGTGTGGCCGAACATATGATCGATGGTTTGTGATTCAGTATTGTTCTTTGCCATGCAGGATTAAAGCCACTCATCTAACTGCCTTTTGCTGTGCCAGGTTTGCTGATGATACAAATTCATGCAAATTGAATGCTGAGTCATGCACGCAAACTTCCCTTTGGGGTTGCAACACTTCTGCCTTCTGGATTAGGATGAAGCGACCAGCAGATAGTGCAGCATGCTGGTTTCTCTTCTGCAGTCTGACAAGTCGTTCTGCTGCAGGCAGTGCCGACGAGTGGGAGGATCCTGATGTAGATGTGTTATTTTGTACACTTTTGTTCACATAATACGCCTCACACATACACTGCAAAAACTCAAAATCTTAGCAAGTATATTGTCTAATTTCAATTCAAAATAAATAAAATACACTTAATATAAGACACGATCACTTAACAAGTACAATTTCAGTAAGATATAAGGACTTGTTTTTAGATAATTCAGCTTAAATTTTTAAGTGAAAGAGTCTGGGAAAGATCTTGGTTTTGAGTCATAATTGAGACAAAACAACCTTATTTGACTCACCATAAGACTGTTAAGCTGCTGTTTTATCAAGCACTTCAGTTTCAATTTATTTTATTTGTATTGTGCAAAATCACAACAATGCTGCCTCAAGGTGCTTCACACAAGTTTTATGTGTAAAAGATATATATATATATATATATATATATATATATATATATATATATATATATATATATATATATAAATAAATATATTTTGTTAAAAAACATTACGAAACAGCTTTGTGTGCAGGTATTTTTTAATGCATTACAAGTATATATACCGGATAATCTTTAATGTATTTGCAGTGGGTGTACCGTATTTTCTGGAGTATAAGTCACAGTTTTTATCCCCTCGGTATGAAATATGGGGGAGGGGGGATATAGCGATCAGTCTGTCCATCCGTCCGTTTTCACTTGTTAGCGTGATGTCTCAAGAACCAGTTGATCAATTTTATTTATATTTAGCAAAAGGGTGTACTTGGGTGATCTCCCGACACCAGTTGATTACGGTGACCTTAGGGTCAATTTAAAGGCTACAGTGAGATATTGTCATTGCCACCCTTGTTGGCGCGACATCTCAAGAACATAGTTGGCCAACTTCATTCATATTTACTGTAAGGGTGTACTTGGGTGTTCCCCCGACACTTTGTATTACCGATTTGTGGGGGGCCGGGTGATATGTCAACTCCTGATGACATAATGATGACAAATGATGACACAAAATCATGAGCTTCTTATTCAGAACAGTAATTGCAGTCACTATTTAGATCAGACTTTCTCAGGAATCAAAGCACTAAACAAAATAAACACCAATAATAAAAGTATAAATATCAATAATAAGAAATACACTTCAACAATGTGCAAAAATCCCAAATTAATAAACTGATAATACTGAAAAAGGTGGGATGTATACTCCATTGGGATTTATATATGGGTTTTTCCTCTTCAAGAGGTCTTTTTTAACAGGTTTGACTTTTACTCCTGTGTGACTTATACTCCAGAAAATACGGTATCATCAAGGAAAATACAATTCAGATTGGGACTTGGTATCAGCAAATGCTTAGTATTAAATGACTCAGACCAGGATTGGATGCAAAAAAAACTTGATTGTGTCATACCTCAGAGACACATGGAGTGCTCATGCAAACTGTAGGTTAGACTTTCCACCATTCAGGGTTTTCACGTATCCCATAATCCCTTGCACGCCAGAGAGTCGCTGCAGTCAAAACAACATAGAGAATCCACACGATGACAATTGTAAATGAATATTATACTCCAAAAATGTCATTTTTTTATGCTTTTCATCACGTTAATAAGAGACTGCTGCATGATACCCTGAAAACTTGCTAAAACAATTCTAACAAAAATTCCGTGTCTGCTACGTTTAATCTGCGTGGAATTTAAAAAGCGCAAACCGAATTTCAGACATATTATATATATTAGTCTGGAACAAAGAGGACAAACAGTGTTGTAAAGAACAATAATGAAGACGTTAAAGAGCAAACTTCACTTCCCCCAGAACGACATGATCAGGAAGCGAGCGTAGCTCACAGCAGCTCCCATTGAAAATAACGGAGAGACAGTCTGTGATTCTCGCATGTTTACATAAAATAAACGTAATAACAATGTCTATAAACCCAGAGAATATATTCATGAGAGTTTTAGGCACAATATAAAAATTGTTTTATGTTGCGATGTTAATTGTGTTGTCCGTGTGTAGCGGTTAAAGTGAAGCGTGATCAGAGCGTATCAATGGAGTTCTCAATGTTACTGAGATCTCGCAGCGCTGCGACCTCTCCGAAGTTCTGCGGGATTTGAAACCTGAAAAGCCTCAATTGACTGTGACAAATGTTTTCTCTTTCATTTGGATGTAACTGCACCATATCTAGAATTTTTGTCAAGATGATACAAACCGATGTTTTAGTGTTGACCATACACTGTCGATTTATTGAACAAACTGATTGGCCACTAATCCATGCATGAACATAAGGAAACCCTTAAATTTTAGGCATAGAAAATCGAGTTGAAGGAATAGTTTGTTGGCACAAAAGGAGGAAAAGCTCTTAAGAATTCATCAAACATGTTGAAGAAATCCCTTATGCCAAACCAATATATTGTTAGCCTTTCCCAATATACTGACATCGTCCTGTTACACTGGAAGGTTTGCTCAGCATATAAAACTTTATTTGTCTCTTACCTCATCATTTGAAGTAGGTCATGGAGCAAATACAGATTAGCTTTTGTTAGTCAGAGCAGAAGTAGATATTTGGTCATTATTCTCATTTCACAAAATGTAGGCTTTAAACAAATGTATGCATTTGAGGAGGAAGTTGGTCAAACAACACAGGTAAAGGGACTAAACCTGCTCCATTGTATACAGTCTATGGTCTATGGTCCAAAGAGGGCGATACTGAGCTCAGTCAACCTGTGTTCACGTTATAATGTAATGAAGCACATTTTGCACCTACCTCCTCCAATAATATCGCCACCAACTGACAGTCATTATTTGAATGTGGATGTTAAAACTCAAAATGTGAATTATGGGTTCCAGGAACATTTTGTATGAAGTTGGAGCTTCAATAAATTTTGGTGGTGTTCCAAACTGTTTCAAAGCAGTGCAGTGCAAGTGTCATACGTAGCCATATACAGATACAGATTCTTTATTGTCATTGTAATCAGTATGACAAAAGGTAAGGTGCAAGCCTTTCAGTGCAAATATAAACCTGAGTAAACGATGGACAGACTTGAAAGGTCTGGAAAACAAAAGAAAAATCAACATAAAATTTAACCAAATGAAAGAGGTTTGTCCAGAGCACAAAAAAAAAAAAAAAAAAAGAATGTACAACCCCTGGCAAAAATTATGGAATCACCGGCCTCAGAGGATGTTCATTCAGTTGTTTAATTTTGTAGAAAAAAAGCAGATCACAGACATGACACAAAACTAAAGTCATTTCAAATGGCAACTTTCTGGCTTTAAGAAACACTATAAGAAATCAAGAAAAAAAGATTGTGGCAGTCAGTAACGGTTACTTTTTTAGACCAAGCAGAGGAAAAAAAATATGGAATCACTCAATTCTGAGGAATAAATTATGGAATCACCCTGTAAATTTTCATCCCCAAAACTAACACCTGCATCAAATCAGATCTGCTCGTTAGTCTGCATCTAAAAAGGAGTGATCACACCTTGGAGAGCTGTTGCACCAAGTGGACTGACATGAATCATGGCTCCAACACGAGAGATGTCAATTGAAACAAAGGAGAGGATTATCAAACTCTTAAAAGAGGGTAAATCATCACGCAATGTTGCAAAAGATGTTGGTTGTTCAGTCAGCTGTGTCTAAACTCTGGACCAAATACAAACAACATGGGAAGGTTGTTAAAGGCAAACATACTGGTAGACCAAGGAAGACATCAAAGCGTCAAGACAGAAAACTTAAAGCAATATGTCTCAAAAATCAAAAAATGCACAACAAAACAAATGAGGAACGAATGGGAGGAAACTGGAGTCAACGTCTGTCACCGAACTGTAAGAAACCGCCTAAAGGAAATGGGATTTACATACAGAAAAGCTAAAAGAAAGCCATCATTAACACCTAAACAGAAAAAAAAACAAGGTTACAATGGGCTAAGGAAAAGCAATCGTGGACTGTGGATGACTGGATGAAAGTCATATTCAGTGATGAATCTCGAATCTGCATTGGGCAAGGTGATGATGCTGGAACTTTTGTTTGGTGCCGTTCCAATGGGATTTATAAAGATGACTGCCTGAAGAGAACATGTAAATTTCCACAGTCATTGATGATATGGGGCTGCATGTCAGGTAAAGGCACTGGGGAGATGGCTGTCATTACATCATCAATAAATGCACAAGTTTACGTTGATATTTTGGACAATTGAAAGGATGTTTGGGGATGATGAAGTCATTTTTCAAGATGATAATGCATCTTGCCATAGAGCAAAAACTGTGAAAACATTCCTTGCAAAAAGACACATAGGGTCAATGTCATGGCATAGGGTCAATGTCAACGAGCAGATGTGATTTGCTGCAGGTGTTAGTTTTGGGGATGAAAATTTACAGAGTGATTCCATAATTTTTTCCTCAGAATTGAGTGATTCCATATTTTTTTCCTCTGCTTGGTCTAAAAAAGTAACAGTTACTGACTGCCACAATCTTTTTTCTTGATTTCTTATAGTGTTTCTTAAAGCCAGAAAGGTGCCATTTGAAATGACTTTAGTTTTGTGTCATGTCTGTGATCTGCTTTTTTTCTACAAAATTAAACAACTGAATGAACATCCTCCGAGGACCGTGATTCCATAATTTTTGCCAGGGGTTGTATAAATGAAAATAAATTGAAAAAAAATCCACCCTGGCCACTCTCTGTGTGAGCTACTGCCATCAGGCAGATGGTACAGGGCCATTAAAGCAAATATAAATACAACCCCTGGCAAAAATTATGGAATCACCGGCCTCAGAGGATGTTCATTCAGCTGTTTAATTTTGTAGAAAAAAAGCAGATCACAGACATGACACAAAACTAAAGTCATTTCAAATGGCAACTTTCTGGCTTTAAGAAAAATAATTGTGGCAGTCAGTAACAATTACTTTTTTAGATCAAGCAGAGGGAAAAAAATATGGACTCACTCAATTCTGAGGAATAAATTATGGAATCACCCTGTAAATTTTTATCCCCAAAACTAACACCTGCATCATATCAGATCTGCTCGTTAGTCTGCATCTAAAAAGGAGTGATCACACCTTGGAGAGCTGTTGCACCAAGTGGACTGACATGAATCATGGCTCCAACACGAGAGATGTCAACTGAAACCTAGGAGAGGATTATCAAACTCTTAAAAGAGGGTAAATCATCACGCAATGTTGCAAAAGATGTTGGTTGTTCACAGTCAGCTGTGTCTAAACTCTGGACCAAATACAAACAACATGGGAAGGTTGTTAAAGGCAAACATACTGGTAGACCAAGGAAGACATCAAAGCGTCAAGACAGAAAACTTAAAGCAATATGTCTCAAAAATCGAAAAATGCACAACAAAACAAATGAGGAACGAATGGGAGGAAACTGGAGTCAACGTCTGTCACCGAACTGTAAGAAACCGCCTAAAGGAAATGGGATTTACATACAGAAAAGCTAAAAGAAAGCCATCATTAACACCTAAACAGAAAAAACAAGGTTACAATGGGCTAAGGAAAAGCAATCGTGGACTGTGGATGACTGGATGAAAGTCATATTCAGTGATGAATCTCGAATCTGCATTGGGCAAGGTGATGATGCTGGAACTTTTGTTTGGTGCCGTTCCAATGGGATTTATAAAGATGACTGCCTGAAGAGAACATGTAAATTTCCACAGTCATTGATGATATGGGGCTGCATGTCAGGTAAAGGCACTGGGGAGATGGCTGTCATTACATCATCAATAAATGCACAAGTTTACATTGATATTTTGGACACTTTTCTTATCCCATCAATTGAAAGGATGTTTGGGGATGATGAAATCATTTTTCAAGATGATAATGCATCTTGCCATAGAGTAAAAACTGTGAAAACATTCCTTGCAAAAAGACACATAGGGTCAATGTCATGGCCTGCAAATAGTTCGGATCTTAATCCAATTGAAAATCTTTGGTGGAAGTTGAAGAAAATGGTCCATGACAAGGCTCCAACCTGCAAAGCTGATCTGGCAACAGCAATCAGAGAAAGTTGGAGCCAGATTGATGAAGAGTACTGTTTGTCACTCATTAAGTCCATGCCTCAGAGACTGCAAGCTGTTATAAAAGCCAGAGGTGGTGCAACAAAATACTAGTGATGTGTTGGAGCATTCTTTTGTTTTTCATGATTCCATAATTTTTTCCTCAGAATTGAGTGAGTCCATATTTTTTTCCCTCTGCTTGGTCTAAAAAAGTAACCGTTACTGACTGCCACAATTGTTTTTCCTGATTTCTTATAGTGTTTCTTAAAGCCAGAAAGTTGCCATTTGAAATGACTTTAGTTTTGTGTCATGTCTGTGATCTGCTTTTTTTCTACAAAATTAAACAACTGAATGAACATCCTCTGAGGCCGGTGATTCCATAATTATTGCCAGGAGTTGTATAGTGCCATATCACAACAAAGTTGCCTCATGGCGCTTCACACAAGTAAGGTCTAACCTTACCAACCCCCACAGCAAGCACACAGGTGACAGTGTAAGGAAAAACTCCCTCTGATGATTTGAGGAGGAAACCTCAAGCTGACCAGACTCAAAGGGGTGACCCTCTGCTTGGGCCATGCTATTGACACAACAGACAACACAGGAAATTTGGGAAATGGGATGAGTCCTTTAGGATGGTGTTGACTCTCCTGAGACAGTAAGAGCCATGAAAGTTCCCCCAGTGTGGGTAGAGGGCACCCAGTGGTCTTCATTGCCATTTTGGTAACCCTTTGGAGATCTTTCTTGTTTGTCCCTGTACAGCTGGCAAACCACATACAGAGGCAGTATGTGAGGATGATCTCCATGGTACAGTGGTAAAAAGACAAGCAATCTCTGGTTTATGTTATTTTTCCTCAGAATTTTCAGAAAGTGGAGTCTTTGCTGTGCCTGTTTTATTTGCCAAGTGTATGGTGTTCCTGTCCCAGCTCAGTTTCCCCTCTATGTGGACTCCCAGGAAACAGACGTTTTTCAAATGGTTCTTTAAAGAACTGACAAAGGAGCCTCAAAGAACCATTAAAAAGGTTTCTTTGTGCAACATAAATGCTACTCCAAAGAGCTTCAGCAAAAATTGGTTCTTTAAGGAACTTGTTTTAGCTAAGGTCTTTGTGGACCAAACTGTATTTGTGCTGGAGACCCTCCTGTCCTGTGCACCAACAGCATTTCCTGTATATTCATTTCGTGAATTGTTCTGTAATTTATGTCTGTAGCATGGCCCAAGCAGAGGGTCACCCCTTTGAGTCTGGTCTGCTTGAGGTTTCTTCCTCAGAGGGAGTTTTCCCTTACCACTGCTGCTCTGGGGGTTAGTAAGGTTAGACCTTACTTGTGTGAAGCGCCTTGAGGCAACTCTGTTGTGATTTGGTGCTATATAAATGAAAATAAATTGAAACTGTAGAAACAGTGGAGTGTCCTTGCCTCAAGTGGAGGAGTTTAAGTATCTTGGGGTCTTGTTCACAAGTGAGGGACGGATGGAGCGTGAGATCGATAGACGGATTGGTGCAGCATCTGCAGTGATGCGGTCGCTGTATCGGACCGTCGTGGTGAAGAGAGAGCTGAGTAGGGGGGCAAAGCTCTCGATTTACTGATCGATCTACGTTCCAATCCTTACCTATGGTCATGAGATTTGGCTCATGACCGAAAGAACGATATCGCGAGTACAAGCGGCCAAGATGAGTTTCCTCCGCAGGGTGGCTGGGCGCTCCCTTAGAGATAGGGTGAGGAGCTCGGTCACTCGGGAGGAGCTCGGAGTCGAGCTGCTGCTCCTCCATGTCGAAAGGAGTCAGTTGAGGTGGCTCGGACATCTTTTCCGGATGCCCCCTGGACGCCTCGCTGGAGAGGTGTTCCGAGCACGTCCCATTGGGAGGAGGCCCCGGGGAAGACCCAGGACATGCTGGAGGGACTACATCTCTCGGCTGGCTTGGAAACGCCTTGGGGTTCCCCTGGAGGAGCTGGGGGAGGTGTGTGTGGATCGGGAGATCTTGGTGGCTTTGCTTGAGCTGCTGCCCCCGCGACCCGACTCTGGATAAAGCGGAAGAAAATGGATGGATGGATGGATAAATTGAAACTGGTTCAGTTCTTTGAGCCTTTTAAATCACACTTTCTTTCTTTTTTTTTAAAATGCCAGCAAGTTCCTTTGGCTACTCCCTTGTTGGCACTTGGGGTCACCACAGCAGATCCAATGTGGACCTGCATGTTGATTTTGTACAAGTCTTACACTGAATGCACATTCATTCTCCATATTACATGGAGAATGGGCATGAGCAGGTTTGAACCAGGAACCTTCCACACTGGAAACAAGTGCACTTAAGTGTATGGCCTGGTGGCCTGCCCACTGGCTTAAAAAAATGCCACTTAATGTAATTTAATGCCTATTTCACATCCATCATACTGCCAAAGCATAAACATAGTGGAGTAACATACAAGACAAAGAAATCAAAAACATATGGTCTACATTTATTCATCTATATTCTAATAGCCAAGTGGCCTCTGTGTGCGTGCCTGTGTGTGTATGGGTTTGTTCGCTGAGAAACCAGGGAGAGCTAACATTTGAGAAGTGTATTGCATGTCTATGCGTGTATTGCGTGTTTCTGCATGTCTAAACTTAGAACCACCTGCTTGCAGCAGAATGCAGAAAAGACAAAAACCTCTCTGTGTGTGCGTGCGTGTAACTTTGATCACGGACAAACTGGGGACAGCTAACATGTGCCGTTTGGTATAATTGTGTCTTTTGGGTCAAGGATGAACGCTGCCAAAATGGAACGTATTTTTGAAGAAGCTACAGATATTAGTTAATGTTGCTAACTAGATTCTGGACTCATACGCCATTCCAGCAGGGGGCAGTAAATCATCTTTATATTAAAAGCATTGGTGCCTGCATGCATGATTTGATTTAGTAGTTCAATGTAAGTACATAATATAATTGCAAATACGTTAAAAATACATGGATGACACAATGGATGGATGACAGTGAAAACACTTATTTCCATTGTGGTCCATTTAAAAAATCAAATGACAAAATGGAAGTAATAATAAAACAAAATAATAAGAATAAGAATAATAAGAATAATTAATAAGAATAATAATAGTGTGTATATAATAACAAGAACCTAAACAACTTTTAAATACATTGAGACAGTAAATTAACATTAAAAGGGAAAATAAAAGGGGTGAGTTCTTCTTCTAAAAACTGTTGAGGTCTAACGGTCTAAAGACATTCTGGACTCACACACCATTCCAGCTCATTATACAAGCTTTGTTTAATTTATTACCACCCTTGAAAAATGTCAGCTACCTATTTTATAAACACTACCCAATCTAGAGCACATGGATCCCCACAAGCAAGACGCTAGTTATTCTATAACACTAGTAGTGAGACTGTTTGCTATAAATTTCTGATCGAAACTCCACAAAAAAGAGAATTCAACAGTTTCCTGCAAACACAATCCACCATTGTAATGACTGAGCAGTTGTAAACAAAAGTTTTATAACATCTCAGCAAAGGTCAGATGTGCACACACACACTTTCATTGTTATCTATTATGTAGATTGTTTTTTTTTTGTACTTTGAAGACATACGTATGCTGCATATGAGTCCAAGACAGATTTCCCTGTGGGACAATAAAGTATATCGTATGGCAACACTACTGTCTAACACAGAAAAGAATATTCTGTATTAACTTCAAAGGCATTTTTGAAGAAAAATCTGATTCACTGTTTAAGACCTGTAGATAAGTCAAGCAGTGTATATAAATTCACGTCACCTTAAAACTTGAAAAAAAGAGTAAATCACAAGAAAAAGGGACAAAATCGCAATATGTAAAACATGACAAGGGTCAGGGCGGCACGGTGGATTAGTGGTTAGCACTGTTGCCTCATAGCAAAGATGTCCTGGGATCGATATCTGCCTGGTCCTTTCTGTGTGGAGTTTGCAAGTTCACATGGGTTTCCTCTGGGTGCGCCAACTTCCTCCCACTACAAAAAACATGGAGATTAGGTGAATTGTAATCTTCAAATTGACTGTCTGTGTGACTGTGAGTGTGACAGAGTTTTGTCAGTCTATATATGGCCTGGCAAAAGACTGGTGTCCTGTCCATAGTGTACCCTACCTTGCATCCTAGGCTCCAGCACCCCCCCCCCCCCCCCCCCCCCCCCATGACCACACTCACAGCTAAGGAAACATTCACCACTTCTATGCAGGCCAGTCTCACATTTTTTTTGTTTGTTTGTTTGTTTTTTTTGTGCTCCCTTGACGAAATTAGTCAAATTTTCGTGACGGATTTTTTTTTTAAACTCACTATTACTAACCCTACTCCTACCCCAACCCTAATCTCCCTAATATCACAAACCAATAAATTAATGTATATTTCGTGTTGCTGAATCACGACTTGCCGTGAGACTGAGTTGCTTCTATGAGATTAAGCTTTTTAAACATCTTTCATTCATTCACCTCTTGTTAAAGCTGGACACATTTACAACCAAATAACTGAAAAAGGACCTTTAGGGCTTAAATAGTATGTTGGACATACCTTCAAAAACAAGTGTGTATTATTCATTTTGCACCATGAACCATCAATCAAAAAAGGGTGCAAAGTCTCATGGAAAGTCTCATTTTTTTTCATGTTCAGATTTCTGGTTCAGGTGGAGGACTCCCTCCAGTGAGCACACTGACCAACATCCACAGTTCCCATCACAGCCATCAGCAGACACAGAACCTCATCATGCCTCTTTCTGGAGTCATGGCTATAGCACAGAGTAAGTCTTCCCTCCATCAGAACACTCAAATTAAAGTTATTAATAGTGCTGTGTTTGGTGCTGAGCTCATTAATGTCCCGCTGTGTCTCACCAGCTTTGAACACGTCACAGTCTCAGACGGTGCCGGTGATCAACAGTGTTGCAGGCAGCCTGGCAGCCCTGCAACCGGTTCAGTTCTCTCAGCAGCTCCACAGTCCGCACCAGCAGAGCCTGATGCAACAGTCTCCGAGCCACATGAGCCAGCAGCCCTTCATGGCTGCTGTCACACATTCACACAGTCAGTAACACACAGTGCTGCATGCTCTTAACTGTCACGAGGTTTTGTGAAGCACAATAGCGCAATGGTAATCTTATTTATCTTGAGTACTGGAACATTGGTTGTACATCGGGGTTGTTAATTTATCTGCAAAATGCTGAAATTGTGCAGCTTAAGATGTTGTAAGGTCTTAATTTAAAGAACAACTCCCTTAAAATGTCAACAAAATCCTGAAAAAACTTTTTGAAGAGTACTGTTTATTAACAACTACTGTTGCAGCGTAAAATGTCTATTATGTGCAATGTTGCTAAATATATACATCGTGTGTCCATTATGATCATGACATTACAACAACTTAAACAACTGAGGTTTACTGTAAACCTCTTACCATACATTCAGTTTACAATGGGTCCATGTACAAATGAGGACTTTGTAATTGTTGGCTGTTCTTGCCTTTGCAGTGTATCCACACAAACAGGACTCCCCGCAATATTCTCACCCATCGCGTTTCCCATCAACCATGGTTCTCACGGATACCAACAACATCAGTACTCTCAGCTCCATGCCCTCAAGCAAGACGGTCAGTCTTTAACCCACATGGGTCAGAACAACCAGCTCACTTCGATCTGCCTATCCGTCTCACTAATCTTTATGGGGACGTTTGCATGACAACAAACAAATTTTAGAATTTTTACAGTTTTCTCTGTAATGTAGCTGCTTATTGTTTCCTAAACCACCCTTACTTGATGTATAAGTTTAATTTGGTCTTGCATTAGATCAGGCATGGGCAACCTGGAAGAAAGACTATGTGCAGGCTTCAATTGACCCTGCAGTGAGTGCACGTAGTGTTAAATCAACTTTTCATAGACTTCATTTGTACTGTGATAGAGTTGAACACTATTTGAAATGGGACCTCATGCATGCAGAGTCAATTTAACTGGAAAACCTATTGTGTGGCTAATCCATACTGAAAAAAAATTGTCATCACTCCCACCTGCAAATCATGTTTTTAGAGTTTTAGTGAAATAAAAACTTCCAAGCAATTTGTCTGGAAACATTTTCTGGTGGTGCATTGTAATCATGAAAATTCAGTAAGTTATGTCTTCTATAATATATTCCAAATTTAAGGTAGAACTCTACTAGTGTATTTACTAAGGCAGGGGTGCTCAAGTTCGGTCCTCGAGAGCTACCTTCCTGACACTCTTAGTTGTCTCCCTGCTCCAACACACCTGAATCCAATGAAAGAACTGTTAGCAGGCTTTTAATGAGCCTTTCATTGGATTCAGGTGTGTTGGAGCAGGGAGACAACTAAGAGTGTCAGGAAGGTAGCTCTCGAGGAGCGAACTTGAGCACCCCTGTACTAAGGTATATCTAAATATCTAAAAAAAGAGAAGAGTAGAATAGAGTAAAGTAGAGCCACTTAGGTGCCTGGTCTTGAGAACCAGGGATGGATGGATCATGTTGATTAAAATGCAAGTATGCACCACCAAGAAGTATACTACGATTATTCCAGCATTTTTTTTTTTGTTTAAGTTCTCAATCTTAAATTTAGACTTCAAGCATTCCAGAAGGTTTGCTGGACAGATGTTTCACTTGATGTAAGATGTGGTCAGCCCTTTGACAATAAATATAAAATTATATTTGGCCTCCTTGTCCATAGAGTTGCCCATCCCTGAACTACATGTATTAAAAAAAACCAGCCTCATATCCTCACGCCATTCTGATTGAATAACGCAATCTGGACACACGCTAACAAAAGGAAGGCGCCGATGCTACAAGCCGTGTGTGTTATGATTGTGTGTTGACTTGTTTAATTCCTGTCACATTAGGACGCTCCTGTAAACAAGATGGTGCAACTTGGGGGTCTCTCCTGGGTAAATACAATTTTCTTAGTTCAGTCACGCAGTTCAAATGCACTGAAACAAATCATCAAAATCGCACATCAAAACACTTGAAACACTTGTGGCCGTGCACACTGCTTCTGTTGCTGCTCAAAGCTTTCAGACTCCTGCTGGTATTTGGTTTGACCTCATCAGTAGGAGAGTATTGAAGGAGAGTTGGGGTGGAAAATTCACATGTTGTTCCAACATGAAGCAAAACCATTGAACACTGAGTGGAGGTACTCAGTGCATTGCGGAGCCTGGCCAACTTTAGGAGCAGTGACAAAGTTGCCCTTTTTTCATATCAAATGACTGAAATGAAACAATGCAATTGATAGTCCTTATCTGGGTCTTGCTTAGTAACAGTCTTTCAAACAGTACCCAAGGATCCTCCAAAGTGTCCTAGCATCAAAAGCATCCAGTGGTCACCTTAAGTCACTGGTTAGCATCCAAGTCTCACAACCAACCATACAGTAAGACAAGAAGCACCAGGACCCCAAAGACCTGGACTTTCATTCTCCTGTAAAGATATCACCATCACCAAACATCTGTATCCAGTGACCTCATGACTTCATGAGCTCTTCTCGGGTGTGTCTTGAGCTCAAAGGCCAAGGACCCAGAGACATGAATCTCACTGCCAAGATGAGTGAATGCCTCTATAAGTCAGATGATTTCTTTGCACACAGATAGATTTCTGTTGGCCACCTCCAGGAAGTCATTGGAAGCCTGGAATTTATTCTTGATCCAGGACAGTTGCAAATGCAGATATTCCGATTGCTCAGCTTCTCAAATGCTACAATTGTGGTATTCTTGATAACAGAAAAAAAAAAAAAAAAAAACTGAGAGACCAGCATCATCTGCAAAGTCAAGGTCAGTAAACATTTCCTCGCCAACAATAGGCACCTAAATCACTGGTTTCCACAACTCTACCCAACACCCAGTCCTGGCAAGCATTGAACAGTGTAGGACCTAAAACACATCCCTGAGGAATGCCAGTTTTCCACTATAAAAATACTCTGTCTCTGCCTCCACTCCGTACAGCACTCATAGTACGTCTGTATAGGCCAGCTATTATGTCCAGCAACTTCTTAGGGATAATCGTCAAAGTGTATTTCAGTTTCAAAACCTGTGTTATATTATTAATTTATTTCAGAGCTAATGATCTTGGTTATGTCTGTATATGAGATTCAGAGTTCCATAACATTCAGTAGCGGTGAAGCATCATGGGAATTTACACCCAACTTGTCCTTTGAGGCTCTCCCATATATGATACTCCTCACAATCCTATTTCCTCTTAAGGTTCCATCTAATCAATCTCCTGCTTCCTCAACCTGAACGTCTCTTGATTAATGCTGCCTCCTTTCACTTTCCTCTCTAAGAGTCGCCTCTGCCATCAGGAAACAGGCCCATCATCAAACTTCTCCAGGCTTTGTGTCATCCATGCTACAGTGAGGCTGCTGATAGGCCAGGTGGAGGGAGGGGGGTGTAATATTTTTTCTTCTTTTTCTAATTATACCTCTTCCTCTTTCCTACTTCTCCCTGCTCTCAGTGATCGCTCTACCCTGACATGCTGTCCACGGTGTGTTCACACGCTCAATTTCCCACGCTGACGCGCAGTGTTCAGGCTGATGGGATGATGGGTCACAGCTCTGCCCGATGTAGTGGGGAAGTCACACAAATCCCTCGGAGGGTTAAACAGTGTGCTAAGCTATTTTATCATTCGTTACACAAACTGGATTCACTTAATAGAAATTTGCATTTACTTGGCAAAAATTGAATTTACGCTCCAATTAGAATATTTCCAAACTCGGGTGTCAAATATTTAAAAAGTGAATTCCTTCTATTTTCATTTAAACTATGACTAGTCTAAATAATTACCGCCTGGTCCATTAGTATTTGGACATTGACATAGTTTTTGGAATTTTGCCTCTGTACACCACCACAGTAGAGATGAACTGTTGAGATGTTCTTGTAATGTCGACCTTTAACTTTAATTCAAGGGGTTTAACAAAAATATCATATTAACCGTTTATGAATTACAGCTATTTTGATACACAGCCCCTGCATTATAAAAGCCCATATGTATTTGGACAAACTAAACACAAGTATTATTATTGATACAAATCATCACTTTTACAGCCAGTTTTCTTTAGACAAGTCAGGATATGGATCCATACATCATGGATACATGAACGTTCTAACTGGAGAAACCTGGCATAGTGCAAACTTCTATCTCCTTCAGAAAAAGCTGGATGATATGGAAAGTGCATACAAACAAACAAAACACAGTCATCCTTACATTTACTTTGACTTGTGTTTTATCGCAGACAGAATGAACCCAAAATATTTCATGTCTTGTGTGGTCAGCTTCATTTCATTTGTTCATATACATCCATTGTTGCATTTAAGGCCTGAAACACATTCCAAAAATGAATAAAAACATAAAATAAAAGTTGGGATTGGGCAATTCATTCTAAATATAAGGATTAAATCATCACTTTTACAGTCAGTTTTCTTAAGACAAGTCAGGGGATGGATACATGAACATTTTCAAGGTACTGAATATGTCCTGGATTTCAGTTACACCAGTCATTAAGAAATACAAAAAATATGTTATTGTATGGTAAATCTGTGTTAGGTTGGCAGTTCTCAAAAATGGAGTGACCATGCTGGAAGACAGCTAGTGAGGGAAGCCACTAAGACACCCATTACAGCTCTGAAAGAATTATAGACTTCCATGGATGTGAGTGGAGAAACTGGGATATGGTGCAACCTTTGCCTGTTGCATCCCCACTAACTGCTTCATGTTGGAGTGGGGTAGAAAGGGATTGTAAAACAGGAAAGCAGATCAAATATGGGCTCAGGTTTCCCGTGTGACTTCTGGTAAAACTGCAACTCTTTCTATAACCACAGAAGCCTATAACTTCTTTAGAGTCGTCTGGTTGTCTTGGTGGCTTCCCTCATGAGTCTCCTTCCACCATGGCCATTCAGTTTTTGAGAACTGCTTACTTGACACAGATTTATCATACAGTACCATACTGTTTGTATTTCTTAATAATTGATGTAAATGATGTCTAAGACATATAGTGACATGGAAATGTTCATGTATCTATCCCCAGACATCTCTCAAGACAACTTTCTCAAAAAGTGATGATTTATACTTATATGTGAAATAAATTGCCCCCATCCCAACATTTTTTTTTGAATTTGTTGGAGGTTTTAAATGCAGGAATGGATGCATAGTATATAAAAAATTAAATGAAGCTGACATCACAAAACATTAAATATCTTAGGTTCATACTGTCTGCAACAAAACGGAAATCAAGGATCACTGTATTTTTGCATTTTACATGTCATTCTAACTTTTACTGATTTGCGGTTGTAATAGAAATAATCCTTATATTTAGTTTGTCTGATTACTTATGGACTCTGAAAATGTAAGCAGTGTGTGTACAAATGGCCATGGTTCCAAATGATTAATATGATATTTTAGTGAATTAAAACTACAAGCACATCTTTATAGCTTCATTTAATCTCCTCTGTGGTGGTGTTTGTGCAGAAGTATAAATATAACACAATACTAAAATACCCTCGGCCGTATGAGCACTGTCAGCTTTATAATTTACAGTTGTTTAATTGGTATCCCAGTGCAATATATATATATATATATATATATATATATATATATATATATATATATATATACAGACACACACATTTATTGTTATTTACATTAATTATTAAGATCCTATTAAGCCCCTTTATTTTGTCACATGATCATTTCACAAGGACCACAATGGAAATAAGCATTTATGCTTTATTGTGTTATCCATGTATCATTGACACAGTCGCCTGTGTATGTTTATATTAATGTTGCAGAATAAAATCAATCGCTTATGAACAATATTTTATTTACGTTTTAATGGCATCTGCAGGAGGCCATGCGTTTGTGCATACGAGCTTTAATTTAGCTTTGAGTTAGCGGAAGTTAGAGTGCACGCTGACGTTCACGAGATGTCTTGTAAATCACTCCAGAGGTGTTATCAGGTTACAAAAACAGTGTTTTCAATTTTAGAAGTGTTTATTTCTTGCTAGCTTTTACATAATATATGAGAAACATGTTATATTTACACATAAATGAAGCGGTTTTGAAGCACCAGAGAGACACCAGTCAGTGATGTCACGGTGCCACTCTACTCTGATTGGCTGTCACTTCCGCCCCTAAAAAAATGGATGATTCATAGCACAAATATATGAAACAGAATGTGACATTTTGACCTCTTAAAATACTTCTTAAAATAGGTCAAGGTTAACCATCTTTGAACTTGTCCAAGGCCTGTGTCCCAAGAATGTTTGATGTGAATTTTAAGACTCTGGCAGCAATAGGGCTGGAGTTATGCTGAGCACAGACAGACGGACACAAAATCTTTGCAATACCCAATGGCCACATTTGACAGCCTCTGGGAAAAACGGTCCTTGTCCAAATACTTATGGACCTAACTGAGGCTGCAGACAGAAAATAATAAGGTGTTGAAGCAGGACATAATTGGTTGCACTTTGCGCGGTGGCGTTTCACAAGCCCAGTATTTAGAGAGCGATTAGTGTGCAGACTCTGCCAGGTATTTTCTTATCAGGGCCTTTATTTGGTCGCTGCAGAATGGAGAGCTGTGGGTTCTTCTCATGACATGACGGGCTGGCTCAGACTTTATAACACTCACTGTTTGCCCAGAACCCTCCATTATACCTGAGACTGTTTAAAACTCACCTCTGCTCAGAGCCCAGTGTCTAATGACCGAAAGCTGCAGGTCAGTTTTATCAGGTAACGCTGTTTGCCGGCCTCGGGGTCACGCCGGGGTCAGCTGCCTCCACCCACCGACATAGACAGGAGAGAAATAAATTCCACAAACAATCTGAAAAAGGAAAAAAAAGTCTGTTAATGGAAACAAGGCTTTTTCGCGTCAGCGGAAGAAGGATGAGGAATGTATTTGGTCAGGTGTGGCACATGGAGGTGCAGAGGTGATGTATTTGCTTAGGTTTCATTCGTTAGTTTACTCTTGGGGGGCGGGGGGGGGGGGGGTGACGACTAGTTGATCATATCTGAGTTATTGCACAGATTGTATTATTGTCTTTAAGTAATTCAAGCCTAACCTTTTCTGACATTTCTCTCCTTGTTTTCAGTGTCCGCTTCAAGCTTGGTGAGAGTGCACACCTGACTTCATCGGTGCTCAGCAACCACAGCACATTTTTCCACCTTCTCACCGTGGTAACCATGGCAACGCTTAATAACCGGCAACAGCGCGCTGGTTGATGAGTCGGTCAATAAACAAGGAGTGGCGATGACGGCAGGCGGTGATGAAAATGAGACAGAGTCACACGAGGAGACTGGACTCGCTCTGTCACAAGTGATCAACAAGGATAAATGTTTTTTCTTCTTCTTCTTCTTCCTCGGACCACAATCTTTGAAAACAGTATTCAATTTTTCATGTCCATTTTCAAAAATATCAAATTTCTTTTCTTTTTTGTGACAATACGAAGGAACAAAGACAAACCAAGCACAGAAAAACACTCATGAAACTAATGCTGTGAGGCGAGTCACAGATATGCTGTGATTGACGGTGGAAAAATGAAGACGATTCTGAATCCCAACAGATCAGTCTGGGAATGCTGAAGTACCATCTGATGCAGACTGTCTCACATCTGGGTCCTGGATGTCACTGGTAGATTCATATCTTTCTTTAGTGGCCACACAAATTCCGACCCTTTCATTGGACTTCAGAGCAGAACTGTGACGTTCACAATTACCTGAAATATCTGTAAGAAAAAAAAAATTGCCTGTTGAGGACCATACAGGCCATTTTGTCTCTGTGAGCAGAATATTTGCAATTTATGTAGAGGTTAGGAAATACTGGAAACTATTTTCAAAAACATACAACTGAAACAGAGAATTTCCAAAAAAAAAAAAAAAAAATTTATGCTTAAAAAAAAAAAAAGCAAGGTCATGTAAAAAAAAAGGCACCATGTATCTTAAAAATGGATATTAATGTTTGTAGCAAATATACCCCAAAGACACTGAGCAGATGTGTTGTAATACTAATATTATTATTGTATTGTGGCGCACATTCTTGCCTTGCAGCTAGAAGGTCATGGGTTCAAGCCTGCCCATCTCCGCTCTTCTTGTTGATGTAGAGTTGAGTCAGGAAAGGCACCTGATATCTGCCAGATCATGCAATCATGCCATGCACATTTGCCAGAATGATGGACCTTTAAGATTTCTACCATGAAAAACCCACCATACTGAATGGGATTTTTTTTTTTTTTTTGACAAAATGGATTTTGCACAGTATTACCCTTTAACAAATTTCAGTATCTTCAGGATCAATTTTAATTTGATATGGAACACTATTAGACCATACTTTTTTTTATAGCACTTTGAGGTGTTGTGAGTTGACACTATATAAATAAACTGAATAATTAAAAGCTATTTATTGGTACTTGAAACTTTCCTGGGATTGGTAATCCAGCATAGTGAACAATTTTGTGTAAACCATGTACTATTAGTGTTTCAGCACAATTAAAGGTGTACAGTATAATGATCTGAACACATTTCTTGGTAGTGCACTCACATGTCTGCCACCTACTGGATGGATTTTTGCAAATTAGAAACAGCAGCACAAGTTCACAGGGCATCAGCTAGCAAGTTAAGATAGCAACTGCAGGGAGAAACATGATACCCACTATGTGGGAAAATACTGTGTACAATATACAACAGAATGTGAAAAAACACCAGAATTAAAGATTTGGAAAGACCTGTGGTCTGGGATGATAACAAAACTTTTCATCTGTACTGCAAATTACTGATGGCAAACTATAAACACTTTTGCAACACAGGTATTTTGAAACATTTTTCTGGTGTCCAAATCAAAAGTAAGACATTGTGTCTTGTGCTAAATGGGGCCTTGTTAATTGCTTTGAAACAATCCAGTTGATTTGCCTGAAACAGCACAAGTGATTAAAGTAGCAATAGAAAAATTACTAGGTAATACTACCCATGGGTATGAGGGCAGTAAGCGTTATGGCAATCTGATATTTGTCCCCAATATCTTGACCAGTGGTTGACCTTACCAAGGCAATCCTGGAATCCAAGGGCATGCGTGTGTGCTACCTTTTGCCAAATCTGGTTGAAAATGTATTTGCTTGACCCTGATCTTTGACTAAATGAATTCTCTAAGAGACATTTTGAGGTCACCCTTCACTGACATACCAAGATTGGCAGCAATCAGCAAAAACACCTGGGAGGAGTAGGTCAGCAAACAAACCATTGTTGACCTTTGGAACATTTTACCTTAGTGGGCAATTCCAGAATCCACCTTCATATGTGTACCAAGTTTGTTGCAAATCAGAGTGAAAAACAAATTATTAACCTTTGACTTATACAATTTTGACCCCAATGATTGATTGCTGGTAAATTTGATCTTGACTGGGCAATTCCAAAACCCATAAGGGTGCCAGGTTTGGTGGACATTGGAGTGAAAAATCAAAATTTATGACTTGTATGACAATGTAGGTTGTGATTGCATTAGCTAGGTAGCTAGCTAGCCTATTCCTGTCATCATAACAGTTCCCCACACTTAGTTGGCAAGGTATCCTACAGCTGGCCTGAAAAAGATTGTGTTAAATGTGTTTGCAAGCATATAATGTATTCTTACTAATATGTGTATGATACTGGTTGACTTAAGCAATGATGATTAGCTCTGCACAAATAATATACTACCTATGGCAGATGTGGCAACAAATCAGTACATCACCATTTAAATTTTTCCCATTTCAACAGACTGCACAGACAAAATTCAGAATTACAATCCCTAGAATGATCACAGCATTTAACCAAAGGATAAAGGATTGTGTGTTTGCAAGAAGTTGTCCTGATTGAACATGGAACCAGAACAGTGGCAGCAAACTTTGAAGCTTAAAATAAAATTTAGCATTGAAAGACAAAATGTCAACTGAAAAAGAAAACACTGATATAGAAACATATGTATTGAAAAAAGCTGTATTAATGAATGAGAATAAGAGGGGTGTCACATACATTATGCAGTTTATATGCATATTATACAGTCATAAGGGGTGGTGGCCAAGTGGTTAATGCGCTTGGTTTCAGTTCAGAAGGTTCCGGGTTCAAGTCCCACCCCTGCCACATTTCTCCATGTAATGTGGAGTTGCGTCAGGAAGGGCATCTGGCGTAAAACTTGTGCCAATTCAATATGCAGATCCACCTTGGATTTGCTGTGGCGACCCCAAGTGCAAACAAGGGAGCAGCCGAAGGGACTTACTATATGCATATTATACAGTCATCACGCTCTGCAGCCCCGCCCCTCAAGCCTCCCGCCTTAATGTCAAAATGGTAAAAAAAAAAAGCTTTTTTTTTTTTTTAATTGTAAAGACTGTGATTGTAAAACTCATCAGTATTCAAAAAAAAAAATCACACAGTCTGTATTCAAAAACATATTTCAAAATTAGATATTTTTATAGTCCTTTTTTCAGTGCAACTTTTTCACTCCTAATACTGTTTTTCAGTACGAGTCCAAATGTTTCCAATAGATGTGTTAATGGGACAGTGTTTACTTTTTCACTTGAAGTTTTGCCTTGCAAAGCCAAATTTTATTCTCAATAACAACCTTAACTGTCACTGTTGTGGCTCCAGAACTGAAGTGCATACCTGAGAATGAACATTGTTGGAATTTCACCGCGCCATTTGAAAGCACCATCAGGAACGGTGTTCAGGTCTTGTGCACTTTTAATTGCACTGAAATGATAAAATACTACAATGGATTACCTATTACAAGAATGCTTTAAGTATCAAAAAGTTGTTAGAAAATAAACAAACAAAAAATTTAATTCACAACTAGAGTGCTCAGAGAGCACATACCTCAGCCAACACGTTTCTTTGAAATGATTAGAGATCAATCTTAGCAGGATCACGAAAAAATTACTTAACCAATTTTCTTGAAAGTTGCTGAAAGGGTGGGGTACAGGCCAAGGAAGAAACCATTAACGTTTGGAGCAGACCAGGAATTTTCTTTCTCTCCAACATTGCGAAATAGGGCATTTTTCAACATTTTTGTGAATTTCTCAAAATATAACAGCAGATACATCTATGAAAAAAATCTAGCATGTGTAGAGTTTTAATATCTGCATTATCTCTTTCCCTGCTAACAGACAGACAAACAGCACTAAGAATGTTACTTTTTTAGCAGATGTAGAGGGTGACACAAAAAATAAACAAAACCCATAAAAATTGTAATAAATTCTACAAAGGTCCAGAAATTCCTTGAAATTTGCTGGACTTAAACTTCAGCTTGTGTACAATTATTCCGCAAAGTTTCAGTTATCTAGGTTGCTTTGCATAAAAGTAATGTTCTTTCCAAATTATGCTCCAAATAGTATGATTTGTTGACGAAAGAGTCCACCAGGCAAAATATCTTTTCCTTGGTTGCCCAAGACATGTTGGGAAAGGCTATTGTTCCATTCATCTTCCCCAACATGTCTTGGGTTCTGCTTTTTTGGGGGGGGGGGGGGGGGGGGGGGGGGGGGGGGTCATCCTGTAGTTACAGGTGTATGTTCTGGAAAATGGTTCCCAGTAATTTAACTCACTGGCAAATTGCATATATTGGGCTTTTAAAACAATGGTTAGTATGGTTCTTTTGAAGGAGTCTTCCATGTTTTCTCCCTCACAATCATTTTTACTGTACTTGTGATGGTACAGCTACTTAATACAATTTCTCATCCAAGGGATTCATCATTTCAACTTGTTCAAAGTGTACACTGTGATTGAAAGACTTTGACAATCTTCAAAGGACTATGCAATGTGTCTATAATGTATCTAATGCTTTGTATAACTGGATTCTATGCGGAGGTCCACCAGTGGAGACTGGAAATGAATACGCACCATCAATTCTTTGATGTTGATGATGCTGCCTTTCAAAAATGGCACAAAAAGCCTATAAATGTCTGCCAGTAGATATTAACGCAGTGACGTGTATGCATGATTTGACCAAATGTTGAAAGAAATGACCACATGTTGAAAGATATCCTGCTATGTAATCTGCCTTGTATTGTAGAAGGGGGGGAGCTGACTCACCCAAGGTCTCCCTCTATTGAAACTCCTCTGTCTGTTGTTTGCACACCAGTTCAGGTGAATTTCAGGAATGAGACTCGCCCTTCTGTCTCTTCCTTGTTCCTTTTCTGCCGCAGTGTGAGGACGTACCATATTCTCATAAATCATGGAAGGGACCCCCTGTAGAATGAAAATACTGACAAGAATCCCCCAACAAAACAGCCAATGCAGTTGAATTTGTGAAGCGAGAAATGAGATTGCTTTGTTGCTCTAAATCCTACAGGCAGTGGTGGGCACAGTTAACTTAAAAGTCAGCGTTAATAACCTCTAATCCACTTACTGAAAGCCAATAAACCTCTAAAACGTGTTGCTGAAGCTACTGCTGACCTTTAACTACTACCTTTTTTTTTATAGGAATTTACCTTTGGCTTGATTTTTTTTTATCTTTAATATCTTGAAAAACAGACAGACTGTGAAAATAATCTATATATATATATATATATATATATATATATATATATATATATATATATATATATATATATATATATATATATATATATATATATATATTGCATTCACACAATGTGTCAGTTTCACTTACTGGACTAGTATACAAGCTCCAACAGGAACAAACATATGATTTTGGTGTTTAGAAATACTTGCGACTATTAAACTTTATTTATTATTGTTAGCTGACTTAAAGTTAGTGCCACTGAATTTAGTGGGCATTAACTGGCCCACTAATTATTTTCAACGTTAGCTGAAAAGGTGATCTGCCGAAAAATTTTGCTAGTTAGCTGATTAGCTGAACTGTGCCCACCACTGCTCATGGCAGAGTAAAATTAAAATATTGACAAGTATTGACAAGTATTCCCAAGCAAAACAGTCAACGCAGCTGAGTAACAATTTTCAAAGTTAGCTAATCTACTTATGAAAAAGTTAGCTTTGCTAATAAGCTGTTAGCTGATTAGCTGAACTGAACCCACCACAGCTCATAAGTTGTGGCAGGGACACCCCACGTAGAATGAAAATTTTGACAAGTATTCCCAAACAAAACAGTGAATACGGTTGAGTAACAATTTTCAAAGTTAGCTGAAAAACTAATGTACTTATGAAAAAGTTAGCTTTGCTAATAAGCTGTTAGCTGATTAGCTGAACTGTGCCCACCACTACTCATAAGTCATGGCAGCGACACCCCACGTACAATGAAAATATTGACAAGTATTCCCACACAAAACAGTCAATGCGGTTGAGTCATTTGTGAAGGAGTGAGAGATGAGGGTGCTATTTTGTTCTAATCCTTCAGGAGATGTAGAGGAGCAGAGGTTCAGTAACTGTGGGTGAAGACAAACAGTATTAGACAGTTTCAGGTGGACACAACAGTTGGCATTAATTTCTTTTTATCTAGGTATGTTTTTACAAGACATTGATTTTGATGTAAACCCCGGCTTGTTTCAGGTGTGGCAGATCCAGTCTCCTGTTCAATATTAGGTCATTATTGTTGTTATGTCGGTTGTTTGTGACTGTTATAGGCACATTTACTGCCATCTGATCAGAGGACACTCACACTTGTGACACGACATGATTTGTTTTTCTCCTAATGTATTATTTTTGTATAAAAGTGAAATCATTCATAAATCATTATTTATACTTTCTGAGAAAATATTGATATTTCAAGTAAAGGTTGGTTTACTAAAATGAATTCATTGTCATGGTCATTTTATAGCAACAATACATGGTTTCTCTTAGTTTAATGCAGCAGTTGTCAAACTGGGGTGCTGGCCCCCTCTAGTGGACAAGGGGTCACTCTAGTGATACAGCAAGGGTTGTGATGGTTGGTATAAAGATGAAATGTAGTTTGATTTGTTTCATGTGGGAACATTAAAGAATTCATTCTCTGATGTTAGCGTTAGGCAAGTCAAGATAGCGATGGTTATTTTACCACTGGATTGAGCTGGTTCAGTAGCGCTATTTAGCCAGCTGACACACGCAAGCTACAGTGTACAGCACGTCTTAAGAGAGTACACCTCTGGACAATTGTATCTCTTCAATATCTGCATTATGTCAGAAATAAATACAAACTGTGGTACTGTATGGTAACTGTTTAGTGCAGCTATACTTCAAAAACAGTGATAGAAAAATAAGCAGTAAAGTTTGGCAGTGTTTCTATGCAGCCTACATTGAGTTTTGCAAAACGTTTCCATTTTTGGTTCATCCAATTGCTCTGGGACTTACTGAAAATTTGCAGAATCTCCATCTAGTTTGTAGATGCCGTAACCATATGCAAGAAGAAGACGCCTATACCCTGGGTGACTAAGGCACCTTTGTTGTTGAGGAAAATTTTGCTAACCTTGACTTCGCAGATGATGCTGTGATCTTTATGGAATCTGTTGATCTCAGCACTTGAGAAGCTGAGTAAAGAGTCAGAATGTCTGGGTTTATGATCGTCTTGGATTCATAAGATCAAAAGTTTATCTGTCTGTGGCAAAGTACTGAACTTGTAGACATATTCACTTATCAGAGACGTTCACCTCTCCGAGAACTCCAGACCTGAACATCTGTGCTTGAGAATCACCTGGGAAGAGCTTGTGTAATCTTGAAGTCAGTGAACTGGGGTGCTAATACCTTTGCAGTTGTTGTGTGTTGGGGGGGGCGTGGCTGGCTGTGTTGGTGTTCTTTTCTTTTCTTTGCTCTCCAGGTGGCATGAGGGCTGATTTGTCTGTGGAGAAAGTGCTGGCTGAAGAGTCCTCACCCTTATTAGCGTCATGTGGAACACCTGTGGCAAGGGCTCACGTGCGGCCTTGAAGACTTGCAGCTGAAGCAGATAATTGGATGGCGTTCTGCATATAAGTCATGTGTGATTTGAGCAGAACTGCCGGGAACTCGACCTTGTGACGTTCGTTTGTGAGACGCTGAGGACCGCGCCTGGGTTTGACATATCGAGTCCGTGAAGCAGGGAAGGGTGAGGACACATGCTGTCAGCACACGCTAAAGGTAATTAAGTGATTAAGTAACTGTTGATAGTATCTTGGTGTTTTTTTACACAGTAAACTGAGATTGTGAAGAGAATTCGGTCCCCAATCGGACCGGGACTGACATGTTTAGCCGCATGTTCTCCCTGAATTGCTGGCTGTCTGAGTGGTGTCCAAAAAATGAGGTGGGCTTCATAGATAATTGGCAAAGCTTCTGGGGAAAACCTGGTCTTGTTAGGAGAGACAGCATCCATCCCACTTTGGATGGAGCAGCTCTCATTTCTAGAAATCTGGCCAATTTTCTTAAATCCTCCAAACTGTGACTATCCAGGGTTGGGACCAGGAAGCAGAGTTGTAGTCTTACACACCTCTCTGCAGCTTCTCTCCCCCTGCCATCCCCTCATTACCCCATCCCCGTAGAGACGGTGCCTGCTCCCAGACCACCAATAACCAGCAAAAATCTATTTAAGCATAAAAATTCAAAAAGAAAAAATAATATAGCACCTTCAACTGCACCACAGACTAAAACAGTTAAATGTGGTCTATTAAACATTAGGTCTCTCTCTTCTAAGTCCCTGTTGGTAAATGATATAATAATTGATCAACATATTGATTTATTCTGCCTAACAGAAACCTGGTTACAGCAGGATGAATATGTTAGTTTAAATGAGTCAACACCCCCGAGTCACACTAACTGTCAGAATGCTCGTAGCACGGGCCGGGGCGGAGGATTAGCAGCAATCTTCCATTCCAGGTTATTAATTAATCAAAAACCCAGACAGAGCTTTAATTCATTTGAAAGCTTGTCTCTTAGTCTTGTCCATCCAAATTGGAAGTCCCAAAAACCAGTTTTATTTGTTATTATCTATCGTCCACCTGGTCGTTACTGTGAGTTTCTCTGTGAATTTTTAGACCTTTTGTCTGACTTAGTGCTTAGCTCAGATAAGATAATTATAGTGGGCGATTTTAACATCCACACAGATGCTGAGAATGACAGCCTCAACACTGCATTTAATCTATTATTAGACTCTATTGGCTTTGCTCAAAAAGTAAATGAGTCCACCCACCACTTTAATCATATCTTAGATCTTGTTCTGACTTATGGTATGGAAATAGAAGACTTAACAGTATTCCCTGAAAACTCCCTTCTGTCTGATCATTTCTTAATAACATTTACATTTACTCTGATGGACTACCCAGCAGTGGGGAATAAGTTTCATTACACTAGAAGTCTTTCAGAAAGCGCTGTAACTAGGTTTAAGGATATGATTCCTTCTTTATGTTCTCTAATGCCATATACCAACACAGTGCAGAGTAGCTACCTAAACTCTGTAAGGGAGATAGAGTATCTCGTCAATAGTTTTACATCCTCATTGAAGACAACTTTGGATGCTGTAGCTCCTCTGAAAAAGAGAGCTTTAAATCAGAAGTATCTGACTCCGTGGTATAACTCACAAACTCGTAGCTTAAAGCAGATAACCCGTAAGTTGGAGAGGAAATGGCGTCTCACTAATTTAGAAGATCTTCACTTAGCCTGGAAAAAGAGTCTGTTGCTCTATAAAAAAGCCCTCCGTAAAGCTGGGACATCTTTCTACTCATCACTAATTGAAGAAAATAAGAACAACCCCAGGTTTCTTTTCAGCACTGTAGCCAGGCTGACAAAGAGTCAGAGCTCTATTGAGCTGAGTATTCCATTAACTTTAACTAGTAATGACTTCATGACTTTCTTTGCTAACAAAATTTTAACTATTAGAGAAAAAATTACTCATAACCATCCCAAAGACGTATCGTTATCTTTGGCTGCTTTCAGTGATGCCGGTATTTGGTTAGACTCTTTCTCTCCGATTGTTCTGTCTGAGTTATTTTCATTAGTTACTTCATCCAAACCATCAACATGTTTATTAGACCCCATTCCTACCAGGCTGCTCAAGGAAGCCCTACCATTATTTAATGCTTCGATCTTAAATATGATCAATCTGTCTTTGTTAGTTGGCTATGTACCACAGGCTTTTAAGGTGGCAGTAATTAAACCATTACTTAAAAAGCCATCACTTGACCCAGCTATCTTAGCTAATTATAGGCCAATCTCCAACCTTCCTTTTCTCTCAAAAATTCTTGAAACGGTAGTTGTAAAACAGCTAACTGATCATCTGCAGAGGAATGGTCTATTTGAAGAGTTTCAGTCAGGTTTTAGAATTCATCATAGTACAGAAACAGCATTAGTGAAGGTTACAAATGATCTTCTTATGGCCTCGGACAGTGGACTCATCTCTGTGCTTGTTCTGTTAGACCTCAGTGCTGCTTTTGATATTGTTGACCATAAAATTTTATTACAGAGATTAGAGCATGCCATAGGTATTAAAGGCACTGCGCTGCGGTGGTTTGAATCATATTTGTCTAATAGATTACAATTTGTTCATGTAAATGGGGAATCTTCTTCACAGACTAAGGTTAATTATGGAGTTCCACAAGGTTCTGTGCTAGGACCAATTTTATTCACTTTATACATGCTTCCCTTAGGCAGTATTATTAGACGGTATTGCTTAAATTTTCATTGTTACGCAGATGATACCCAGCTTTATCTATCCATGAAGCCAGAGGACACACACCAATTAGCTAAACTGCAGGATTGTCTTACAGACATAAAGACATGGATGACCTCTAATTTCCTGCTTTTAAACTCAGATAAAACTGAAGTTATTGTACTTGGCCCCACAAATCTTAGAAACACGGTGTCTAACCAGATCCTTACTCTGGATGGCATTACCCTGACCTCTAGTAATACTGTGAGAAATCTTGGAGTCATTTTTGATCAGGATATGTCATTCAAAGCACATATTAAACAAATATGTAGGACTGCTTTTTTGCATTTACGCAATATCTCTAAAATCAGAAAGGTCTTGTCTCAGAGTGATGCTGAAAAACTAATTCATGCATTTATTTCCTCTAGGCTGGACTATTGTAATTCATTATTATCAGGTTGTCCTAAAAGTTCCCTAAAAAGCCTTCAGTTAATTCAAAATGCTGCAGCTAGAGTACTGACGGGGACTAGAAGGAGAGAGCATATCTCACCCATATTGGCCTCTCTTCATTGGCTTCCTGTTAATTCTAGAATAGAATTTAAAATTCTTCTACTTACTTATAAGGTTTTGAATAATCAGGTCCCATCTTATCTTAGGGACCTCGTAGTACCATATCACCCCAATAGAGCGCTTCGCTCTCAGACTGCAGGCTTACTTGTAGTTCCTAGGGTTTGTAAGAGTAGAATGGGAGGCAGAGCCTTCAGCTTTCAGGCTCCTCTCCTGTGGAACCAGCTCCCAATTCAGATCAGGGAGACAGACACCCTCTCTACTTTTAAGATTAGGCTTAAAACTTTCCTTTTTGCTAAAGCTTATAGTTAGGGCTGGATCAGGTGACCCTGAACCATCCCTTAGTTATGCTGCTATAGACGTAGACTGCTGGGGGGTTCCCATGATGCACTGTTTCTTTCTCTTTTTGCTCTGTATGCACCACTCTGCATTTAATCATTAGTGATCGATCTCTGCTCCCCTCCACAGCATGTCTTTTTCCTGGTTCTCTCCCTCAGCCCCAACCAGTCCCAGCAGAAGACTGCCCCTCCCTGAGCCTGGTTCTGCTGGAGGTTTCTTCCTGTTAAAAGGGAGTTTTTCCTTCCCACTGTAGCCAAGTGCTTGCTCACAGGGGGTCGTTTTGACCGTTGGGGTTTTACATAATTATTGTATGGCCTTGCCTTACAATATAAAGCGCCTTGGGGCAACTGTTTGTTGTGATTTGGCGCTATATAAAAAAATTGATTGATTGATTGATTGAATTGTGCAGCTTGCTTCTCACTGCGGTGGCGTGCAGGATAAGTGATCCTCCACTTGTTGTGAGAGGCTGCTCATTTGTATAAAGTTAAAAAGAAACATTGACCTGAGTGTGTTGCTGATAGCGTGTGTTATGCGAAAGATAGAGTTGTATCTGCTGACTCACCTCACCTTCTCTTTGCCCCACAGAGAATCGGTTCGTCGTGTCCACCTGGGGGGTGTTTGGCGGTGGTAGTGAGTCCAGGAGCGCCGGGCTTTAATCCTTGCGGGCGCTGGAGAACGTGCCACTTATCACTCCACCAGAGGGACGCTTTTTATGTTTTACATTTGTAAGCACAGGTGAAAAATAAATTGTTTCTGTTGGGAACCGCCTTCTGGTTATCTTTACCGCTGGGTTCTGTCAGACGCAGGTCCGCTCCTCAAACCGCGTCGACACATAACAGTAGTAGGACAAAGATCTCAATCTTTATGGTTCTGATGTTTCCTATCTTACTGTATGGTTCTGAGACACTAACCAGAAGAAGAGGAAGGGCCTTTATTGTCATTATTACATACAGAAAACAAAATTTGTCCACTGCATTGTATCCTAGTTGCAGTTTGACGCAGTCCAACCATTAGGAGCGGTGGGCAGCCACAGTCCGGCAACCGGGGACCAACTACAGATGTAGAGATGCACCGTGGCAGAGAAATGCGCAGATCCTAAATAAGCATGTTTTTGATATTAGGAAGAAACCCACGCAGAGAACATGCAAACTCCACATAGAAAGGGCCAATTGGGAAACAATCCCATGACCTTCTTGGTGTGAAGCAACATGGCTAACCACTAAGCCACTGTACCTAACCAGTTGCCTAAAATGATGACTGGATGTCTTTGGTACTGCAGATCCTAAGGTGAGGTGATGGTCTAGTGGTTAAGTGTTGGGCTTTAAACCAGAGGATCCTCGGTTCAAACCCCAGCCTGATCGGAAAATCAGTAAGGGCCCTTGGGCAAGGTCCTTAATCCCAGAGTTGTTCGCGGTGTGTAGTGAGTGCCTTGGACGGCAGCACCCTGACATCTGTGTGTGTGTGTCTGTGTGAACAGGTGAATGTGAGGCATAACTGTAAAGTGCTTTGAGCGTCGAATGTAGATGGAAAAATGCTACATAAATGCAGCCCATTTACCATTTAATGCTGATTGTCTTTACATCAAATGAATGGTTGCTTTGGGAGACTCAGATGAAGAGTATAACTTGCATTATTGTGAGAATACCAGCTGCAACATTTTGTCCTTGTGGAGTGTTTGGCTGTGCATGTGTACCTGCATACCTCAGCAACTGAAAAAGCCAAGGGAACACCCATATTTCATTTGGCTGCAGCAGATAGATGGTTTCAAGAGGTGGGGATGGAGTGTCTGTATGGTCGTTATCCAGGATCCAAGGTGGACAGGACGATGCATGATCCCTGTGCATGCTCCCAGACCTGACCTGACCTCAAAGATTCTGTAACCTGTAAGTGGTTCTAAGTGGTTCCCAGTGTATGTTTTGGTGTTTTGAAAAGACTATTCATCTCCATTGTCCCAGTGCCCCCAACTGTAAATGGACACCAGCCTTGGTTGGGGAAGTAGCCTGCGCCATACTGGTGTCCCATTCAGGAGGACTCTCATCCACTAGACGCTTCAGTATCCAAGAAGTACCGGCCTAATGGGCCTGTATCAGACTAGAAAGAGACCAGCTACATGTTAATTGTTATATCCATTCAGAAGTTCTGGTTTTACTTTTCTGTGCTGTCATGTATTTTGTACCATATTTGTCCACATAGTGGGCATCATGTTTGTCCTTGTGGTTGGTTGCTAACTTAGTATGCTAGGTGATGGGTAGCTGCTGATGTGAAGATGGGCGCCAGTGGCTGGAGTGCAAAGATGAGCACACAACATACCCTGTGTTCAGCAGTTGGCAGACAAATTTTATGAGTTCAACTGCTGTTGTCCCTAATTGTCCATCATCCATCCAGCATCCACTAACTGTCCAACTGTTTCTTTTTCAATTGATCTCAACATTAATAACCACCGTCAAATCACTGGACCGTCATATAAATTTTAACTTGATGAATTACAACATGGTAGCATGATTGTTTTTGCGTTATTGCTTACAGAAGCTCTACTGATGCATGAATTTATAAGACAAAGACTTTCACAATCAGACTGAAGGTGTATCTCGGAGCATGCACACTTGTAGTCCTCTATAATCATGTTGTGGTTTGAATCATATTTGTCTAATAGATTACAATTTGTTCATGTAAATGGGGAATCTTCTTCACAGACTAAAGTTAATTATGGAGTTCCACAAGGTTCTGTGCTAGGACCAATTTTATTCACTTTATACATGCTTCCCTTAGGCAGTATTATTAGACGGTATTGCTTAAATTTTCATTGTTACGCAGATGATACCCAGCTTTATCTATCCATGAAGCCAGAGGACACACACCAATTAGCTAAACTGCAGGATTGTCTTACAGACATAAAGACATGGATGACCTCTAATTTCCTGCTTTTAAACTCAGATAAAACTGAAGTTATTGTACTTGGCCCCACAAATCTTAGAAACATGGTGTCTAACCAGATCCTTACTCTGGATGGCATTACCCTGACCTCTAGTAATACTGTGAGAAATCTTGGAGTCATTTTTGATCAGGATATGTCATTCAAAGCGCATATTAAACAAATATGTAGGACTGCTTTTTTGCATTTACGCAATATCTCTAAAATCAGAAAGGTCTTGTCTCAGAGTGATGCTGAAAAACTAATTCATGCATTTATTTCCTCTAGGCTGGACTATTGTAATTCATTATTATCAGGTTGTCCTAAAAGTTCCCTAAAAAGCCTTCAGTTAATTCAAAATGCTGCAGCTAGAGTACTGACGGGGACTAGAAGGAGAGAGCATATCTCACCCATATTGGCCTCTCTTCATTGGCTTCCTGTTAATTCTAGAATAGAATTTAAAATTGTTCTTCTTACTTATAAGGTTTTGAATAATCAGGTCCCATCTTATCTTAGGGACCTCGTAGTACCATATCACCCCAATAGAGTGCTTCGCTCTCAGACTGCAGGCTTACTTGTAGTTCCTAGGGTTTGTAAGAGTAGAATGGGAGGCAGAGCCTTCAGCTTTCAGGCTCCTCTCCTGTGGAACCAGCTCCCAATTCAGATCAGGGAGACAGACACCCTCTCTACTTTTAAGATTAGGCTTAAAACTTTCCTTTTTGCTAAAGCTTATAGTTAGGGCTGGATCAGGTGACCCTGAACCATCCCTTAGTTATGCTGCTATAGACGTAGACTGCTGGGGGGTTCCCATGATGCACTGTTTCTTTCTCTTTTTGCTCTGTATGCACCACTCTGCATTTAATCATTAGTGATCGATCTCTGCTCCCCTCCACAGCATGTCTTTTTCCTGGTTCTCTCCCTCAGCCCCAACCAGTCCCAGCAGAAGACTGCCCCTCCTTGAGCCTGGTTCTGCTGGAGGTTTCTTCCTGTTAAAAGGGAGTTTTTCCTTCCCACTGTAGCCAAGTGCTTGCTCACAGGGGGTCGTTTTGACCGTTGGGGTTTTACATAATTATTGTATGGCCTTGCCTTTCAATATAAAGCGCCTTGGGGCAACTGTTTGTTGTGATTTGGCATAATTCATATAAATCTTTGTCTAGTATAGCTGCATTATGTGCACCGTAAAAAAGTGTTTTTAAAACACACAAGTTCATTGTTTAAATTCAGGGTAACAGTCATGTTTGGTTGAAATAAACATTGTGTTAACATGCTGCAGCTACCTATATATGAGGTCTGTTAGAAAAGTATCCAACCTTTTTATTTTTTGCAAAAACCATATGGATTTGAATCACGTGTGATTGCATCAGCCAAGCTTGAACCTTCGTGCGCATGCGTGAGTTTTTTCACGCCTGTTGGTTGCGTCATTCGCCTGTGCACAGATTAAGGAGTGCTCCAGCCGGTTTAAAGACCGCCCACAGTGTCTGAGAGCGCGGCCGATCGACAGGCTGACACCCCGCTGAAACAACCAGATCATTTCCAACGTGAAGGCTTTGTTGATCCGGGACGTTGTCTGACTTCCACAAAAAAAGGCAGAAGGCGTGGACATCAGCACTTTTTCAGCACATTCCAATGTTACAGGAGTTTTTTTTCATGGAAAGAGGAGCGGAGGGATGCACCACCGTGCCGCTCATGGCGCGTGACAAAACCACCTCCGTGTTGGTCTCACAGGACGGCTTTCAGATGGCTCAGACGGTTTTCGGTGGCTTTTCAGTCGTGTGACTATCCGAGAAATTGTGCATGAGCTGGACATGCCCCAACATGTCCTGTGAGGCTTCATCATGGCATTGCTTTGTGCCATGCGGCTCTGCCGCGACGCGCGGAATTCCTCCGCTCCTCATTCCATGACAAAAACTCCTGTAACAGTGGAATGTGCCGTTCATTTCTAAACTGGACACTGTGTTGATCCGGGACGTCATCTGACTAGCACAGAAATTGTGGAAGATGTGGACATCAGCACTTTTTCGGCACATTGAGACAGACGTGCGGAGGAATTCCGTACATCGGGACGTTTCCGCATCTCGCAAAGCAACGCCGTGATGAAGCCTCACAGGACATGTTGGGGCATGTCCAGCTCATGCACAATTTCTCGGATATTCACACGACTGAAAAGCAACCGAAAGCCGTCTGAGCCATCTGAAAGCTGTCCTGTGAGACCAACACGGAGGTGGTTTTGTGCCGCGCCCCTCCGCTCCTCTTTCCATGAAAAAAACTCCTGTAAGTGCTGATGTCCACGCCTTCTGCCTTTTTTTGTGGAAGTCAGACGACGTCCCGGATCAACAAAGCCTTCACGTTGGAAATGAGCTGGTTGTTTCAGCGGGGTGTCAGCCTGTCGATCGGCCGCGCTCTCAGACCCTGTGGGCGGTCTTTAAACCGGCTGGAGCACTCCTTAATCTGTGTAATCCCCATAAAATCGTCGCTGAAAGCCATATGAATTTTCCGAATGGTGTCCACCTGGAGGTCTCTCAGTTTCTGGAAAAATTTGATGCAGCAAAGCTCCAAATCGTTCAGACATTTATTCGCAATAAAAATCAGACGAGAGGGGTGGACCAGTGCTCACACAAAGCCTGCTCACAGGCGAATGACGCAACCGACAGGCGTGAAAAAACTCACGCATGCACACGAAGGTTCAAGCTTGGCTGATGCAATCACACGTGATTCAAATCCATATGGTCTTTGCAAAAAATAAAAAGGTTGGATACTTTTCTAACAGACCTCGTATATTTAAAGGGTTTATACGGTGCAAAGAAATTAATGAAAAAAGCAGTGGTTACCATAGACTGTTAATCAGCGCTGGAAACTTAAGTGCTAAAGCCTGCATTTTCATAAATGCCCACTTGAGGTTGGCTCCAAAAGCGACTCAATCTCCATAGAAATCCATCTCAAAATCGTAACAGAAAGACCGTGTTTACAGCCAGGTAGACAAAAATGTTTTTTATTGCTAGTTTGTCAGTTCATGACAAGTGTGCAACAAGTGTTGAATTTTTATACAACTCATCGGTTTAAGTCATTTTAAGTTATATTGTTATGAATAATTAGGAGTTTACTTGCACTGAGTGATACCTAGCGTGTGCCAGATACAGCTTTTAGCAGAGGACTGTAGCCGGCTGTTAGCTGTGGAATTGACAGGGCTTTTCCCTTCTGAGCAATTTATAAGAAATATGTTAGATAGTATGGCTTGCTGTTTGGTTAATTGTGTTTTAGGATTTCTGGTGAGTGAAATGTTCATATGAATTAATTTGTATGCTAATACTGTTAGCACTAATTAGCAGGTATAGATCAATCAATCAATCAATCAATTTTTTTATATAGCGCCAAATCACAACAAACAGCTGCCCCAAGGCGCTCCATATTGCAAGGCAAGGCCATACAACAATTATGTAAAACCCCAACGGTCAAAACGACCCCCTGTGTGCAAGCACTTGGCTACAGTGGGAAGGAAAAACTCCCTTTTAACAGGAAGAAACCTCCAGCAGAACCAGGCTCAGGGAGGGGCAGTCTTCTGCTAGGACTGGTTGGGGCTGAGGGAGAGAACCAGGAAAAAGACATGCTGTGGAGGGGAGCAGAGATCGATCACTAATGATTAAATGCAGAGTGGTGCATACAGAGCAAAAAGAGAAAGAAACAGTGCATCATAGGAACCCCCCAGCAGTCTACGTCTATAGCAGCATAACTAAGGGATGGTTTAGGGTCACCTGATCCAGCCCTAACTATAAGCTTTAGCAAAAAGGAAAGTTTTAAGCCTAATCTTAAAAGTAGAGAGGGTGCCTGTCCCCCTGATCTGAATTGGGAGCTGGTTCCACAGGAGAGGAGCCTGAAAGCTGAAGGCTCTGCCTCCCATTCTACTCTTACAAACCCTAGGAACTACAAGTAAGCCTGCAGTCTGAGAGCGAAGCGCTCTATTGGGGTGATATGGTACTACGAGGTCCCTAAGATAAGATGGGACCTGATTATTCAAAACCTTATAAGTAAGAAGAAGAATTTTAAATTCTATTCTAGAATTAACAGGAAGCCAATGAAGAGAGGCCAATATGGGTGAGATATGCTCTCTCCTTCTAGTCCCCGTCAGTACTCTAGCTGCAGCATTTTGAATTAACTGAAGGCTTTTTAGGGAACTTTTAGGACAACCTGATAATAATGAATTACAATAGTACAGCCTAGAGGAAATAAATGCATGAATTAGTTTTTCAGCATCACTCTGAGACAAGACCTTTCTGATTTTAGAGATATTGCGTAAATGCAAAAAAGCAGTCCTACATATTTGTTTAATATGCGCTTTGAATGACATATCCTGATCAAAAATGACTCCAAGATTTCTCACAGTATTACTAGAGGTCAGGGTAATGCCATCCAGAGTAAGGATCTGGTTAGACACCATGTTTCTAAGATTTGTGGGGCCAAGTACAATAACTTCAGATTTATCTGAGTTTAAAAGCAGGAAATTAGAGGTCATCCATGTCTTTATGTCTGTAAGACAATCCTGCAGTTTAGCTAATTGGTGTGTCCCCTCTGGCTTCATGGATAGATAAAGCTGGGTATCATCTGCGTAACAATGAAAATTTAAGCAATACCGTCTAATAATACTGCCTAAGGGAAGCATGTATAAAGTGAATAAAATTGGTCCTAGCACATAACCTTGTGGAACTCCATAATTAACTTTAGTCTGTGAAGAAGATTCCCCATTTACATGAACAAATTGTAATCTATTAAACAAATATGATTCAAACCACGGCAGCGCAGTGCCTTTAATACCTATGGCATGCTCTAATCTCTGTAATAAAATTTTATGGTCAACAGTATCAAAAGCAGCACTGAGGTCTAACAGAACAAGCACAGAGATGAGTCCACTGTCCGAGGCCATAAGAAGATCATTTGTAACCTTCACTAATGCTGTTTCTGTACTATGATGAATTCTAAAACCTGACTGAAACTCTTCAAATAGACCATTCCTCTGCAGATGATCAGTTAGCTGTTTTACAACTACCCTTTCAAGAATTTTTGAGAGAAAAGGAAGGTTGGAGATTGGCCTATAATTAGCTAAGATAGCTGGGTCAAGTGATGGCTTTTTAAGTAATGGTTTAATTACTGCCACCTTAAAAGCCTGTGGTACATAGCCAACTAACAAAGATAAATTGATCATATTTAAGATCGAAGCATTAAATAATGGTAGGGCTTCCTTGAGCAGCCTGGTAGGAATGGGGTCTAATAAACATGTTGATGGTTTGGATGAAGTAACTAATGAAAATAACTCAGACAGAACAATCGGAGAGAAAGAGTCTAACCAAATACCGGCATCACTGAAAGCAGCCAAAGATAACGATACGTCTTTGGGATGGTTATGAGTAATTTTTTCTCTAATAGTTAAAATTTTGTTAGCAAAGAAAGTCATGAAGTCATTACTAGTTAAAGTTAATGGAATATTCAGCTCAATAGAGCTCTGACTCTTTGTCAGCCTGGCTACAGTGCTGAAAAGAAACCTGGGGTTGTTCTTATTTTCTTCAATTAGTGATGAGTAGAAAGATGTCCTAGCTTTACGGAGGGCTTTTTTATAGAGCAACAGACTCTTTTTCCAGGCTAAGTGAAGATCTTCTAAATTAGTGAGACGCCATTTCCTCTCCAACTTACGGGTTATCTGCTTTAAGCTACGAGTTTGTGAGTTATACCACGGAGTCAGACACTTCTGATTTAAAGCTCTCTTTTTCAGAGGAGCTACAGCATCCAAAGTTGTCTTCAATGAGGATGTAAAACTATTGACGAGATACTCTATCTCCCTTACAGAGTTTAGGTAGCTACTCTGCACTCTGTTGGTATATGGCATTAGAGAACATAAAGAAGGAATCATATCCTTAAACCTAGTTACAGCGCTTTCTGAAAGACTTCTAGTGTAATGAAACTTATTCCCCACTGCTGGGTAGTCCATCAGAGTAAATGTAAATGTTATTAAGAAATGATCAGACAGAAGGGAGTTTTCAGGGAATACTGTTAAGTCTTCTATTTCCATACCATAAGTCAGAACAAGATCTAAGATATGATTAAAGTGGTGGGTGGACTCATTTACTTTTTGAGCAAAGCCAATAGAGTCTAATAATAGATTAAATGCAGTGTTGAGGCTGTCATTCTCAGCATCTGAGTGGATGTTAAAATCGCCCACTATAATTATCTTATCTGAGCTAAGCACTAAGTCAGACAAAAGGTCTGAAAATTCACAGAGAAACTCACAGTAACGACCAGGTGGACGATAGATAATAACAAATAAAACTGGTTTTTGGGACTTCCAATTTGGATGGACAAGACTAAGAGACAAGCTTTCAAATGAATTAAAGCTCTGTCTGGGTTTTTGATTAATTAATAAGCTGGAATGGAAGATTGCTGCTAATCCTCCGCCCCGGCCCGTGCTACGAGCATTCTGACAGTTAGTGTGACTCGGGGGTGTTGACTCATTTAAACTAACATATTCATCCTGCTGTAACCAGGTTTCTGTTAGGCAGAATAAATCAATATGTTGATCAATTATTATATCATTTACCAACAGGGACTTAGAAGAGAGAGACCTAATGTTTAATAGACCACATTTAACTGTTTTAGTCTGTGGTGCAGTTGAAGGTGCTATATTATTTTTTCTTTTTGAATTTTTATGCTTAAATAGATTTTTGCTGGTTATTGGTGGTCTGGGAGCAGGCACCGTCTCTACGGGGATGGGGTAATGAGGGGATGGCAGGGGGAGAGAAGCTGCAGAGAGGTGTGTAAGACTACAACTCTGCTTCCTGGTCCCAACCCTGGATAGTCACAGTTTGGAGGATTTAAGAAAATTGGCCAGATTTCTAGAAATGAGAGCTGCTCCATCCAAAGTGGGATGGATGCCGTCTCTCCTAACAAGACCAGGTTTTCCCCAGAAGCTTTGCCAATTATCTATGAAGCCCACCTCATTTTTTGGACACCACTCAGACAGCCAGCAATTCAAGGAGAACATGCGGCTAAACATGTCACTCCCGGTCCGATTGGGGAGGGGCCCAGAGAAAACTACAGAGTCCGACATTGTTTTTGCAAAGTTACACACCGATTTAATGTTAATTTTATTGACCTCCGATTGGCGTAACCGAGTGTCATTACTGCCGACGTGAATTACAATCTTACCAAATTTACGCTTAGCCTTAGCCAGCAGTTTCAAATTTCCTTCAATGTCGCCTGCTCTGGCCCCCGGAAGACAATTGACTATGGTTGCTGGTGTCGCTAACTTCACATTTCTCAAAACAGAGTCGCCAATAACCAGAGTTTGATCCTCGGCGGGTGTATCGTCGAGTGGGGAAAAACGGTTAGAGATGTGAACGGGTTGACGGTGTACACGGGGCTTCTGTTTAGGGCTACGCTTCCTCCTCACAGTCACCCAGTCAGCCTGCTTTCCCGACTGCTCGGGATCTGCCAGGGGGGAACTAACGGCGGCTAAGCTACCTTGGTCCGCACCGACTACAGGGGCCTGGCTAGCTGTAGAATTTTCCACGGTGCGGAGCCGAGTCTCCAATTCGCCCAGCCTGGCCTCCAAAGCTACGAATAAGCTACACTTATTACAAGTACCGTTACTGCTAAAGGAGGCCGAGGAATAACTAAACATTTCACACCCAGAGCAGAAAAGTGCGGGAGAGACAGGAGAAGCCGCCATGCTAAATCGGCTAAGAGCTAGTAGCTACGCTAACCTAGCGGATTCCTAAAAACATGCAAAGTGAATAATGTGTAAATAATTTAGAGGTGATTCAGCAGAAGGAGTGCTTTAGTTAAGGCACCAGACAGGCCATGAAGCAGCACAGGTAACGCACGGCAACAGTGCTAAAAAATAAAATAAAATAAAAATCCACCAGACAGACTGTGGAGCAGCACAGGTAACGCACGGCAACAGTGCTAAAAAATAAAATAAAAATCCACCAGACAGGCCATGGAGCAGCACAGGTAACGCACGGCAACAGTGCTAAAAAATAAAATAAAAATCCACCAGACAGGCCATGGAGCAGCACAAGTAACGCACGGCAACGGTGCTAAAAAATAAAATAAAATAAAAATCCACCAGACACGCTGTGGAGCAGCACAGGTAACGCACGGCAACAGCGCTAAAAAATAAAATAAAAACGAAAGCGTTAGCAAGCTAGTTAGCTTGCTAAAAAAAAAATTGATATGGCCAAAAAATTGAAAAAAGTGCTCCGTCGCGACGTTTCGACCGTTAGAGGTCTTCTTCAGGCGTTGGAGCACGGTGAAAAAGTCTTGAAAAAGACTGTTAGTTCAGAGTCCAAAGCAGCAGGTAGCAGTCTCTGTGTAAACAGTTCGGCGTTCGGTGCGGAAAGACCCAATCAGCACGTGAGCGTCAGATAGATAGCTAGGTAACTTTAGCTACATTGCTACTGCTACAGTTATTGAGGAGATATGTCAGTCATAGCTTTTAATACTCACACCCAACCAACCCCTTGTCAGACCAAGCACACAGTCCAAAAAGAAATAAATAAAAAGCTTTGATTGAGTTACCAAGCTTGTTAGCTTTAGCTAGCATGGTATCTTGAATGAATGAATGAAAACTATTTATTTCGAACATTTGATACAACAACAATTACAAGATAGATCAGTAAAGACAACAACAAAAAAGTTCCTACTGTGTACCCAACATGTCCGAAAAGGGGTAGGGTGAAGCATCAGCTTATTTATCCCTACCCCTTCTTCCCCACAACCAGTAATACCCTTTGCTACATATACACATAGATTCCTACACACCTAAACCGATATCAATATATATATATATATATACATATATATATATATATACACAGATATACATATATATATATATATATATATATATATATACACACATATACATATATATACATACACATATATACACACATATATACACAAACATAAATATACACCTACACATACCTACTTACATACAAAATACTATATATTTACAAGCCGAAGCAAAAAACAAAAACACCCTAACCCTCATTACCCTTCCTCCTCCCTATACCTAGAAAAAACCATATTTTTGTACCGCTGTACCGCATCTTTAACAGGATGTGGTTGTATTCAGGCTTCATTCATCATTCATCCTGCTCAGGTCACACTGGTTGTAGCCACAGTCCACCCAAAAACAAACCCACTCTTCAAGATCCTGTAGAGTTGTCCATAAAGTCTATGATAGTAACCTGATGTTTTTAATGCAACATATTGATGTTTATTCTGTGCGCCAATCTGATTTTTGGATCATGTCATTCTCGATTGGATATCAGAGATTAAAGCTGTACTGCCTTTGTTTTGTTTTGGGGGTTTTTTGTGGGGGGGGGGGGGGTTGTTTGTTTTTTTTAAGATTTAAGTCATGAAAACAATTTTCTTTGGCACAACTATAATTATATTCCTTACCATTCAAATAAGGGATTCATAATATTATATTGACAATATGATCAATATCCGTGCTCTCTGGAAACAATTTAGAATTTCAACCCATCAGGGGTCAAAATTTTAAATTGTTTCCAGAGAGGACGAATTGACATCATGAACTACATTTGGTAGTGACATCATAGATCATGTGGGGACTTCCCCTGATCTGCACGAGGATGCTGGGAAAGACATGGCGACTGCGCTTGTACAAACTGTCGAGTTGGGTTCTTTTATCCTGACATATGTTTACACATAGATCACACCACATCTCCCCTTCTGAGAATTGTTTTAACTGAACATTGGACTATAACTTCATTTGTATTAACCTGTTAACCTTACAGCTATCACCATTGAGTTTACTTCCTATAAGATTCTGTTCTGGATGCTTACACAATATGCTGACCACTGTGAAACACATTCTTACAGTTAAGAAGGTAACCTTATTAGTCTCATATATATATTTAGGCCATCTTTAACTTTAACTGTAGGCCACTGAAATCAACATACAACCAATTTCTGGTTCTTTTAAACTTTCCCCTATTACATCACCAGATGACTTAGTATAACATTCAACATAACATCATACAACATTTCTTTTTTTGCTTTTTTTTCACATTGGTTTGTTTTCAACACTCAAGCTTCACAAGTCCAGTCTATCTGGCTTAATGACAGGTCTGCCTGACCTGGTTCGGATGATTGGAGAAGACCCTTGTGACCCCTCTGTCGACACCGCAACAGTGTCACGGGCAGTGTCCTGCAGGTCTGCCTTGGCAGCTTGATCCTGTGTCTTGTCGCTGTTGTCGGACGCCATGGGCACTAAGTGGCGACGATTCCTCCTGATGGTGCCCTGGGGTCCACTGACTAGGTAAGATCTGGGTGTCTCGTGTGCAGATGTGACAGCACCTGGCGTCTTGGAGTCTGTAATCCACATGTGATCTCCTGGAGACAGGTGAGGGAGATTTCTCGCTCTGTGTCTGTGGTCGTAGTTGCTCGCGTCCATCCATCTTCTCTCTCTCTCCTTGCTCTGCACTGCTCGTAGGTCTGGGATGGCTAGTTCGAGCATTGCAGGAAATGAATGTACCGTGGTGCGCAGCCGCTGGCCCATGAGCAGCTGGGCTGGGCTGAAGCCATTTCTCAGGGGAGTGCTCCTGTAGGCCAGCAGCGCAAGGTAAGGATCAGACGCTTTCTTCAGCAGGTTTTTGATGGTTTGGACAGTGCGCTCGGCCTCACCATTGCTTTGAGGATATCTCGGGCTGCTCGTCACATGCTCGAACTCGTACTCTGCTGCGAATGCTGACATTTGGGCACCTGAAAACTGCGGCCCATTGTCTGTGATTAAAGTTTCAGCTATGCCATGCCTGGCAAAAATGGACTTGAGGTGCACTATGACATCTGCACACCTAGTCGGGCTCAGCTGTGCAATCTCAATGTACCTAGAGAAATAGTCCACAACAAGTAGGTAGTTAGTGTTCTTTAGTGTAAACAGGTCGGCCCCAAGCTTCTGCCATGGCCTGTCTGGCAGCTTGGTAGGCATGAGAGGCTCAGCTGCGTTGGTTTGTTCTTTGACACACGCAGCACATTTCAGCAGCAGCTCTCCGATCTGGCTACTGAGCCCTGGCCACCACACTGTTTGCTTGGCCAGCTCACAACACTTGACTATCCCCTGGTGCCTCTCATGAATCTTCTCCAGCACACTGTTTGTCAGGTTTGTTCTCGGCTAGACATACAAGAAAAGAGCCAGACAGAGCCGACATGTCTTTAGTGGCCTTTGCAAAGGAGAGACACACAGAGCCTGACAGTCTCGTGCAGTTCTCTGATGTCCCCTCATTGCATGGCCCTTTTATTGAGTAAAAGAAAACAAAAGACGAGAGGAGTGAGTTGAGTCCATCGTCACAACATGTTTGTGCAGATACATTTGTAATCAACTGAATCATTCATGTGTCATGTGTAGATACGTTTGCAAACAACTGAATCATCCTGATTTTTAGGTACAGAGTGACAACTGAATCATTGTGTCATTAGTGCAAACAACTGAATCATTCCTGATTTTTAGGTACAGAGTGAGTGGTTTTTGCTGAAGCTTGCTAAAAACTAGAAACAGGCTGCAGCTGTGAATATCTGAAAGAAAAACAGTTTGCAGATTTTTAACATACAGAAAGAACAATTTGCAAATGAGCAGATGTTAATAGATGATAATAAATGATAAACCATGTTCTTGACAGTATAATTTATCTAACACTGTTCCTCATCACTGAGGGGATTACTAGTCTAGTGCCCCGCAGTAACAGTCCATCGTGTGTGCTGAGGACGGCTCTTTCAGCTCAGTAGGGTCTCACCAGAGAGTCAACTGTACAGAGTGATGCCTGCCTCTTGTGCCCTCTACAGAATAGCATACACGCGGGCGTCGTGCTCAGCTTGCGTGGACCCCCATATGAGGACATCGTCCATGTGGCAGACGACTCCTTCTAGCCCCTCCGTCACCTTCACCATCCGGTTCTGAAAGTGTTGCCAAATGGTAGGTGGTTGTAGAAGTAGCATCCAAATGGGGTAATGAATGTTGTGTAGTGGGCACAGCCTTTAGTCAGTGGGATTTGCCATAACCCCACGTTGGCGTCGATCTTTGAGAAGAACTTTGCCCCTGAGAGCATGCCTAGGGTCTGGTCCACTGACGAGAGGATGAACTTTTCTCTGCATATGGCTTCATTCAGAGGAGAGAGGTCGACACAGATTCCGACCTCATCTTTAGACTTCTTTGGTGCCACCACCATGCCGGAGCACCACTCAGTTGGTTCTTCAATCCGGCTGATGACTCCGAGCTGTTCCATGTGCTGGAGCTCCTGCTTTACTTTTCCCATCAGAGGCAGTGGGACACGTCGTGGCACTTTCAGAGACATGGGCTTGGCATCAGGTTTGAGCTTAATGGTGTATGGCTGTTGTACTAGTCCTAGCCCATCACACAGCTTTGGGTAAGTCTGCTTTACTGAGTCCAAGTCTATACTGTCTATCCTCGCTACCAGTCTGAGGTTGACTGATGCAGGTCTGCTCAGCAGAGCTGTGTTCAGGTGTTTCACTATGTACAAGTCCTCTGTAGTGTCCTTGTCCTCACAGTGCAGCACTTCTCTGGCTACTCCAACTACAGACAGTGGCACATGCCCAGGCCCAAACAGCACTTTGTTGCCTGGTGCAAGGCTGCTGGATGCCCCCCCACATATCTGTCTGTACACCTGCTCGGGTATGACAGTAACGTCAGCTCCAGTGTCTATCTTGAATTTCACATTAGTGTCTCTGATCGTTACGTCAACTGTCCATGCCTGTTTGCCTGTGTCTACAGTGCCAAGGAATATGTCTTCCTCTGTGTCCTCTGAGACTGTACTCACACACTTGTTAGACTTACACACTTTGCTGTAATGCCCACGTTTCCCACAGTTATGCCAATCTGCATTCTTTGCAGGGCAACTGAATTTGGCATGAAATGGCGTCTTACCGCATCTCTGGCATGACTGCCTTGCCCCCTGTGTGTCGTGCTTGTCCGGCTGTTTTTTGTTTTTCCAGGCTGGCTTTTTACCAATGTTGCTGTGCACTGCGTCCACTGTCGCTTTGTTTGCATGCGTTGTATCTCCCCGTATGTCTGTTTGTTGCCGTTTAATGTCCTCCGCTTGCCTGACCATATTGATGGCTTTCGCTAAGTCCAGCTTTCTCTCCATTTGCATTTTCTGTGAGAGTGCACTGTCTTTGATGCCCACCATGATCTGATCACGCAGCAGCTCTTCACGAAGTGCCCCATATTCACAGTCTTCAGCGAGTGCATACAAGGCTGTGATGAACGAGTCTGCAGATTCTGTTGGCCCTTGCGCTCGCATGTTGAATTTGGCTCGCTGGTATATCACATTCTTTTTAGGCATGAAAAAGTTTGTAAAGCCGTCCTTGACTGAGCTGTATACAAGTCTTTGTTCATCCGTTAACCGTAGCCCTCTCAACACATCATCTGCCTCGTCGCCCATGCAGTATATAAGCGTGTTCACCTGATTAGCTTGTGACGACTTGTCCAAGTCACTGGCCACTTGGAAGCGTTCAGAACATCTTATCCACTTTTCCCAGTCATGTGGCTTCGAAAAGTCGAAGGATTCGGGAGGATTTATTGAGAACGTTGCTGAAGCATTAGCACGTGCTTGAGCCTGTGGAATGGCTTGCTGCTGCTGCGCTGCCGCTGGTTGTTGCTCCTCTTGCGACATGCTAAACTGCTTGACCAACTTTACTAACTAAACTTTACTCTCTTCTCATATAAACACACGCACTTTCCTACCGTTCACCGATGGGCCACTTCTGACACCATGTTGAGTTGGGTTCTTTTATAAAACATGAAGAATGACGAGAATAGGTTTTCACGTTGCTTCACGTTACTGGCACACTATTCAACTGAACATAAACCACCGATGCATCTCTATGCAACATACAGGAATTCCCCCGTAAGACCACCCCCTAGTGTCCTGGTATATGTTTACACATAGATCACACCACACAAACCAAACCAAGATGGCAGGAAAATGTTCTGAAATAGCTAATTTCTGTATAAATCTAATGTTTCTCATATATTTTGTAAAAGTTAGTGAGAAATAAACATTGCCTGTAAAGTGATGTACAAGACATCTTATGCATGTTGGTGTGTACACTCCGGGAACATGCATCAAGCAAGTGGTTATAGGTAATATCAAACCTCACACATGCACACGCGCGCTTCCTCCTGCAACCCGTCTGCACAATGGCATTAGAAGGAAAAGACAACATTCGCAAGATAAGATGAGATGTTGTTTTGCAACACATTACAAAAATGAACCCTACATTATAATGCTTGGATTTTGGCAGAAACAAAATGTTGTCAGTTTTGTGATATTTGAAAGTCCGTACAGCCTTAAGAAAAATAAAATCAGATCTGATTGGCGCCTTCTATTCCAAATCAGAGCTGGGTTGTGTAAAATATTTCTTTCACAGTTTAAGTTGATGTTTATTATTGCATGGCTAGATTAGCAAAGTACATCCAGAAATATATTTCTGAACAGATTGGTTATTTTAAGGCAGGGAAAGGTATTAGATTGATGCTGATATTGCAGATAGCGAAGGGTCTGGTATTGATGTCCTACGTTTCAGACATGAAAAAGAGGTATTGTACCATCCATAGTGTTTATGCTTGTTTTTGCTGAAAAGATGGATAATATTACTTCTTTAAAATGTACATAGAATGAAACAGTGATTCCATCATGCAACATCTTGTGCATTTTAGCTGTTGTTAATCCGTGTCTTTTTGTTCTGTTTCGTAATGTCCTAACAGTGCTATTCTATCCCTGGGTTTTCATTCTGTTTCCATCATGGAGTCCTGCAGGGAAAAGCCTTGTAATCCACTGAGGTTCTTCATCTATTTGGTTTTCAATGAGGTCTTTGATTTTTGACACCCAGGAAGCCTCTAAAGATCTGACCATTTGCTTTTCACTACTCCCCACCCCCCAAAGAAACTGAATGTTGGCAACCTCATTTACATCTGTTAGACTTTAAAACACAACAGTTTAAAATACAGAGTTTAAATACAAAATTGATTCATTAGTAGGTTCTTGAAGAGCTCTTTCATATGTAAAGTTTATTTGAATGCAGGCAAACACAGTTTGTTTACTGATCAATTAGTGATAGTATATTCTGTCTGATTGTATTGGCGAGTCTTGAGTCATTTTATATTTTATTAGATTTTTTTTTTTTTTGCAAATCATGAAATATCTAATTATTTAATTCATTGTATTTGACATAAGTCCCCTCTATTAGCTCACCATTTAGTTAAAACACCTTAGATATAGATATATTTGGAGAGCGCTTTGTTCATGAATAGTGAACCTTCCTGTTGGTTTTGTGATACAAAAATAATATTTACAATACTTACAAAAAATGTGGAATTGATTGGGAAAACTGTTTATGCAATCCTATGTGTTATAATAGCATTTTAATCTTCAAAAATATGTCTTTAGAACCCCTCCCCAAGCCCCCTCTGAATACGGCCCTGTTTAATCAACATTTTGTGAACTGTCTGATGTTGCAGCCTCGTTTTAAATAAATGTGGTCCTTCCTCACTTAATAATATTCCATAATGAGAAAGAGAATGCAGTAATAAATGGAGCTGAAATATCACATCCAGGCATTTCAAAGGTCGACTCCAGGAGCGAGCTGGCACACGGGGGATGTGAGGCAGAGACACAGGGGCAGAAAGTGGAAGTTGCAGGGCGAATGTGGCTGTGTGTTTAGTAGCGGCAGAAGAAAGGACACTACGTCAACTCCAGCTGAGGGCAAAGGGGTTAATGGATAAGTCTACCCAGCATGGTCAAAGGTCAGGAGGCCACTCTTTGCCAGGGCTAATTGGTCACTGCAGCTTGAGAAGGTTTGAAGATGCACATGTATGGGTCTGCTGTGACGGGAGTCTTCCATCAACAACGTAACAATCAGCATCAGTACCTCCAGTACCACCTACAGTTACTGCTTCTCATCTCCACTTAGCTTTAGTCGACTCCCTGCAGTCCATTAGCAACTATTTTTACATGGTCTAAACCAGCAAGACTTTTTTTAATTTATATAACTTGTCCATCCACTGCCATGTTCCTCTGATCCCATCAGCTCTCAGCAGTTAACCAGAGTAGATCCTGACTAGTACTTGTTTGTGAGACTGTAGGAACAAACCAGATATTTCTCCATACAGAACTGGAGTTGCACCCTGAAGGATATCTGGCGTAAAACTTGTGCCAAATCCTATTGTGGATTTCTGCTTGATCCACTGGTGGAATCGGGTGCAACCGAAAGCAGAAAAAGTCCTTCCAGCTTTAGGGAAGTGTTCTTTTTCTATAAACTGATTTTGAGTAGTCATAGTAATAAGTTACTCATTAATTACATGAAAAACCTTCATATTATTATCACTGAACGCAACATTAAATATAAAAGTTCATTTCTAGGTTGAGGCTGCTTGTTTGCAACTTTCAGACATTTCATTTGCTCTGTGCCAGGCTGCCCGTCTGTGGGTACCAGTCTTGGCTGTGGAAGTACCCTATGATGGACCCGCCTCTAGTTTAGACAAACCTCCCATCCAGGGGCATTGATTGACTCTCATTCACTTCATGACCTGGAAAAGATTTATTCATCTAGAAAAATGATCCAAAGTATCTAATCATTCATTCATTCATTTTCTGCTGCTTATCCAGATCCAGGTCATGGTGGCATCCCACACTTCCCTATCCTCCTGAGGCAATCCCAAGCCACCTGGGAAATATAATCCCTCCAGTGGGTCCTGTCTTCCCCTTGGCCTCCACCCAGTAGGATGTGCCCGGAAGACCTCCCTAGGATGACAAACAGGGGGCATCTTTACCAGATGCCCAAACCACCTCAACTGGCTCCCTTTGATGCAAAGAAGCAGCAACTCTCCTCCAAGTCTCTCTCAGATAGTCAAGCTTCTCACCCTGTCAAGGAGTGTAATCCCCGATACCCAACAGAGGACTCAGTCAGCTTATTTATCATTATGTGGTTATTGTTTCTGTTTTGGCTGCTCCCATTTGGATGGTTGTTATCCAGGACCCAATGTGGACAGGACGATGCATGACCCCTGTGCATGCTCACGGACCTGACCTCAAAGATTCTGTAACCTGTAAGTGGTATCATCAGCAGCTACACAGGGCTGAGAAGGTGCATGGAAGTAATATATAGACTGGGGTTCAGTTCCCGGTGTGTGTTTCAGTGTTCTTGAAAAGACTATTCACCCGCATTGTCTCAGTGCCCCCAACTGTAAATGGACACCAGCCTTGGTTGGGGAAGTAGCCTGCGCCAGACTGGTGTCCCATTCAGGAGGACTCTCATCCACTACACGCTCAAGTATCCATTTGTTCAGGATCGCCACAGCAGAGCTAGTGCGGATCTGCATTGAGAATTGGCACAAATTTTACACCAGATGCCATTCCTGGCACAACTCCAGTGTTATCTGATGAAGCAAACACAGCCCCTGGTCTTTCTAAGAGGTTTCCCATCCAAGTACTAACAAGGAGCTTATGTTCCAAGACTTGACAGGATGACACACAGCAGACTGGCTGCTATTTATCATTATGTGGCATAAGGGGATTTTTAATTTTTCACGGAAAAATTAAGCCTTAGATGGACAAGTGATGCCCCACACTTGGGAAACATGTTCCTTCCAATTGTAAAAATACAAAATTAATCTGCTACAGGAAGGCAGGCTTTAAAAATGCAGTCCCCTTTGATTTTCTACAAAACTGACAAAAATTTACTTTGTGTTTAAATCTATGTTCTTATAAAACTACATTTATTTGTACAGTAAATCTCAAACATTAACTGTAACTAACATTAGTACTGACAACTGTCTTAAGTATTCTCTTACCTGTCCAGCACATATCCAGCCAAACTTTTATGGGTGATTCTTTAACTACGGGCACTATTGGCCTTGTAAATGTAATTTCCACCACACCATTGCCTTACAATATAAAGCGCCTTGGGGCAACTGTTTGTTGTGATTTGGCGCTATATACATGTGCTCTGATGTCATTGTTTATCTCCATAGAAACTACCCAAACAATCTTTCATACAAACTGTTTAGGGACATTACAGTGTTGTGGAAATTACGGCAATAGTGTGGGACAACTACATTTTGTTTAAAAAAAATCACAACAGCTGGATGACATTGAATACCCCAATTATGTTTTGATTATTTTACTGATATTTTATTCAGAGATATTTTAAAACATTTCTTTGCCATTCATTTTTATCATTGAAGATCAAAAGTCTGGGTGTGGGACAAGCACAAAACGGCAATATTTGCATATAATGATGCTCAAAAAAGGTGAAAAAGTCATAGACTACTAGAACAAATTTCTTAACACACTTTCATTGTAAAGATAACTAGAAAAGTGTGAAATTTCCCCTTTTTTCTGTTTTTCATACAATATGATCAAAGGACATAATAAGTGCCTGTAGTCTACGAATCACCCTTATGTGAAATATGTCCTGAAATTATTCTGACTTCTTCTGAACATGATCCTTGGTCATTGATGTTTCCATGTCTTTCTTTTGATTGCAGTATATCAGGCTGTGGGAACATTCCGTTGTCACTGAAGGTCCACTGTGTTTTAGTTATGGGGTCTTGTTGGTTTATTTTAACTCCAATGTTGATCGAAATCCTAAATTCTTTCCAGACACAGTAAATATTGCTCATATAAGCTTGTAAATCCTTTATTGGAATACTAATTAACAAAATTTTGGTGGTACTGAAGAAAATCTTGTTTAATGGCATAAATGATGGGGAAAAATTGAATGATGGGGCCACATCTGAATGACCTGTTTGTCAAACACACCAATGTTCTGAGATCCCCCCCCCCCCAAACACACAAGCCAACAACATTCCTTCTACAAGATGGAAGAAGAAAACACAATTTAATAAGAATGAGAGCCATTAAAGTGAATTTCAAATGTGTGATGGGGCAAAAGTGCATGTTTTCACCAGGCTGAGTGAAAGTCTAAATTCACGTTATTTGCATGTGAAACTGAAAAAGGTTTCAAGAGCTGCCCTATAAAGAAATCCTGACAGGTTGATGTTGTCATGCTGATGCTGTCACAGACTGGATGCTGGACAGGTTAATGATTTATGGTCACTCGTGGGATGCCCAGAATGGGACCCGGGTTAATGTTCACCTTGCTGAGTGGACCTCCACTGGGGCCTACCCACAGCCGGGTCAGGACTCACACGTCATGAGTTGGACGGCCTCCAGCTAAACCTGGGGGGCACAGCAGGGTGGGGGCCCCTCCTGTCTGCTCTCGAGAGCCTGTGAATGGATTCAAACAGCTTCAGAGGATAGGAGGGGTAAAGACGAGTGACGAGGTCTCATCTTCCACAAATCTGAATGGAAAATTGAAAAGAAAAAAAAAACAACTCCACAATTGCATGTTTGTAGCCATATTTTCTTTTAACATTATACTGGCATATCCTCTGAGTATTCACTGTAACTGACCGAGATCCTGATCCAGATCTGCAGGAAGTTTCCCGTGTTAATTGTGTATATACTTGAATGTGTATTTTTGTCCTTTGTCTTAAATTGTTGTATGAGGTTTTATGTTAGATAAGGTGAAGCTGCAATTTAAATTTTGTTGAATTTTATTCAATGACAATAAAAGACATCTTATCTTAATTGTCTCTTAGAAGACCCTGATTAACAATGGATTCTACATCTTGATAAGACTGGTCATTGCACTAAGCATAATAGAGTCCAGATCAAAAATAAAATTGACAACTTGATCAAAATGGATATTTCATGAATAAAAGAAAAAAAAAAAGAATCCACATCCAGATCCCAATCAACACCAAAATGCAATTAGTTGTTCCACAAGATATGAGGGATTATTCCACCAGGTTTTCTGGACATTGGCTTAAAATCTTCAAAGAATTTAGGGAGCGGGGGGCACTTGTGTAAAATAAAGTCATAAAATGATCCAGAATCCACATCTGGATTCCATTCATTCACCCACTCATCTTCAAATGCTTACTCCAATTAAGGGTCACGGGGCGGCTGGAGCCTATCCCAGCATTCATAGGGTGTGAGGCGGGATACACCCTGGAGAGGACACCAGTCTGTCTCAGTGCCACATATAGACAAACAAACACATTCGCACCCACTCCTATGGACAATTTAATGTTTACAATCCACCTAACCTGCATGTATTTGGATGTGGGAGGAAACTGGAGCATCCGGAGGGAACCCACTCAAACACAGGGAGAACACACAAACTCCACACAAAGGCCACAGCTGGGAATCGAACCCATGACCTTCTTGCTGTGAGGCAACAGTGGTACATCTGGATTCCTTTCAACACAAAAATGTATTAGAATCTTCCAGGAGATTGAACATTAACTTAAGTTTCATGGAGATCAGGTAAACTTCCTTCTTTAAAGAAATTGAACAAAATGTAAAAAAAAAAGTGGCATTTTGCCACCATGTTAAAATGTTATTATTATTATGGCACTTTCAGTCAGAAAGTCGAGCCGCTGCTCCTCCACGTCGAAAGGAGTCAGTTGAGGTGGCTTGGGCATCTTTTCCGGATGCCCCTGGACGCCTCACTGGAGAGGTGCTCTGGGCACGTCCCTTTGGGAGGAGGCCCCGGGGAAGACCCAGGACACGCTGGAGGGACTACATCTCTCGGCTGGCTTGGTCTGGGCGGCTTTGCTTGAGCTGCTGCCACCGCGACGCGACTCCGGATAAAGCGGAAGAAAATGAAAGGATGGATCTCACTCATCTTCCACCGCTTATGCGGGATCAGGTCACAGGGGCAACAGCACTAGCAGGGGACCCCAGACTTCCCTTTCCCAGGCTACATTGACTACCTCTGACTGGGGGATCCCGAGGCATTCCCAGGCCAGTGTGGAGACCACATAAGACAAGACAAAAATAATACCAAAATAAAATCACATCATGTAAAGTAACAAATATAAAATTTGTTTGCTTGTTTGTTTTTAAGTCCAGAATCCACACCCAGATACTGATCAACTACAATGGAGTCTTCATCTTGAAGAGACTAACAAGTGCAATAGAGCTCAGCTAAATAGCTTTTGAAAAATTGATCAAAACATCCATTTCATAAATTTAACAACAACAATAAAATGGGGGAAAAAAAAGATCCAGAGTTCACATCCAGATCACTATGCAACACCAACCAGTTACTCCAGGGTTATAAGACCACACGATCATTCAGACCACTATTCCTTTGACAAATTGATCAAATATCAATTTTGTAAAAATTAATGAATCACTTATCAGCTTCGTTCTTGTGACAAGACTGGCCATTCTACCAAGTTTCATAGACACCAGATGAAAAGTTAATTTAAATAATTCATGTTGGAAAAAAGTAATAAAAAAAACCCAGAATCCACATCCAGAGCCCAAGCAACACAAACTAAATAAGTTTTTCTTCTTGATTAGAAGAGTTATTCCACCAAAGTTTAATGGATACTCAATGAAAACCTTTGAAAAATGTATTGAAATATGGAAAAAAAACAAAAACCTGAATTTTACAAAATGAAAGAAGGCCAACACCAAAATGGAATTAATCTCTCTTTATGCTAACATGGATTATTACAGCAATGTTCATGAAGGGAGGCTGAAAACATTTTGTGAAGTTCTACAAACAATAAAGACAGATGGACATATGACCCCGTCTGAAATGCAGCAAAAATAAACCAAGCAGTTGTGATAAGATTGTGAATTAGAAAGAACTGCACGTTTATCTACGTCCTCACATTAAAACACTACTTTGAGGCTACATGCGCTGTGCTGCAAAGCTCAGGTGCAACAGGAAAACCCTGAGTACATGATGGATGTGCCTCAGTCTGTTCTCATTAAGCATATCTCAAACTGTAACTTAAAGTTTAAGTAATTCATTATTCATGCATCATAAATGTAATGAAGCTCTCAGTCTGGTTCAGTAACTTCAATCATGGGGAAGAATGCAGACTTGACAGTGGCTCAGAAGACACTCACTGACACCCTTCACAAGGACAATCAGCTGCAGCTGGTCATTTTTGACCAGGCTGGCTGTTCACAGAGTGCAGTATCAAAGCATATTCATGGAAAGTTGAAAGTGGTTGGAAAAGATGCACAAGCAACAGGGATGACTGCAGCCTTTTGAAGATTGTCAAATAAAGCCAATTCAAGATCTTGGTGAGCTTCACAAGGAGTGGACTGAGGCTGAAACTGAACAGATGTGTCAAGAAATTGGGCTACAATTGTTGCATTGTTATGTGAGAAAATGTTAGGTTTTTCAAGAATAAAAGCAAAATTTTGTTGTAATCTGGCACACAAATGCTGGCTATGACCTACGAGTGGGTGTCCAGTGTATCAAAGCCAAACCAAAACAAACACGAAAATTCAAAGTGGGATTTAAGGCCATATTAATATTTGTCATTCAACACATTAATAAGTAGTAGCAGCAGTAACAACAATGACTGGACTGAATACAGGGATTTGATCTGCTTTATTTTGATCTGTAGTGAAAGTAGAGAGCAAGTTGAGGATAGCCTGGAGATATGCTCTGGAGAGCAGGGGAATGAAAGTCAGTAGGAGCAAGACTGAGTACACGTTTGTGAATGAGCAGGAGCCCAGTGGATTGCAAGGAGCAGAAGTGCTGGAAGTAGTGTTATGTGTCGGACGCGGGCGGAGAACCGACCAGCGTTTGAAGTAAGACCCAGTATAAAATAAGCAGAGCACGGTACAAAGGATAACAGAATTTAATAACATAACAGTGATGTGCTAAATTACAAACAAATGAGTGCGCGGTCTGGCGAGGTGGAATTACGGTGCACTCCCAGCAGCACAAACGGTCCGGAGCCAGAAACAGTTCGGACCCAAGGACCCCGCCGACACCCCCCAGGTGGCCGCGACAAACCAAGTCTGTGAAAGAAGAAACCATCATGTGAGTCCACACTCCACACACAGAGAGACCACTCAAAGGTGTACATAAACAGCAAACACTTCCTGGCTTAATCACTAATCAGCTTCCCACCCTGCAGGCATGGAACACCCAGTTCACATTATCCACTGCAGTGGAAGCTGATGAAACGACTAACATAACAGCTCAATAAAATAAGTGGTGAGGGACACCACATTTACTGACTGTACTAATGTTAGTCATAAAACCTACTGTACCTCAGGAAGTGTGCTGACGAGCGTGAGACCTCACCCCCTCCTCTTTCACAGACCATGGCATCAAAACCTGGTACGGTCTCTGCATCCATGATGATGAGATGGCTCTTGAGACGACGATCTCACCCGTCTGGTCACAAGGTCGAGTCTCTGGCAAATACACACTGTGTACTCCAGACTTAAATGCAACCATGCTCCAAAGCTGTGAGTCCTGACGAGCTGCACATGACCAGCCTCAGGTGATCAGGGTGAGGTCCTAATAGCTCAGCCACACAGCCACTCAGTCCTGAATGCAAGCCACCTGGAAGGAAAAACAAAAGACAGAACAGAAGACAGAAACAAAAGGCAGCCAGGCACCCCCAGCCATACAACAAGTAGATGAGTTTAAATACTTGGGGTCAACTGTCCAAAGTAATGGAGAGTGTGGTGGAGAAGTGAAGAGAGCGCAGGCAGGGTGGAGAAAGGTGGCAGGAGTTATTTGCGACTGAAAAATATCTGCCAAGGTGAAGGAGAAAGTTTACAAGACAGTAGTGAGACCAGCTATGTTGTACGGCGAGACGGTGGCACTAACAAAAAGACAGGAGGCAGAGAAGAAGATGTTATGATTCTCTTTGGGACTGATGAGAATGGACAAGATTAGGAATGAACACAGAGGGACGGTTCAGGTGGGACAGTTTGGGAGCAAAGTCAGAGAGGCGAGACTGAGATGGTTTGGACATGTGTAGAGGAGGGACCCAGGGTATATAGGGAAAAAGATGCTGAGGATGGAGCCACCAGGCAGGAGGCCAAAGAGGAGGTTTAAGGATGTGTTGAGGGAGGACATGCAGGTGGTTGGTGTGACAGAGGAAGATACAGAGGACAGGGTGAGATGGAAACAATTGATCTACGAGGTATCTTATAAAACTAACCGGCAGTTTTATATATATATAAAAAAAAAAAAACTATATGGATTTGATTGACATGCAATTACACCAATCATGCGCATGCGTGAGTTTTTTCACGCGTGTCGGTGACGTAATTTCCCTGTGGGCAGGCCTTGAGTGAGATGTGGTCCCGCCCTCTCTGCTGAATTCCTTTGTTTCACACGCTGCTCGAGACGGCGCATGTTGCTTTATCAAACTTTTTTCTGGACCTGTGAGGAATATCCGAGTGGATACTATTCGAGAAATTCAGCTGGTTTTCGGTGAAAAGTTTAACGGCTGATGAGAGATTATGGGGTGTTTCTGTCGCTGTAAGGACTTCCCACGCAGCGGGACGTCCTGCAGCGCTTCCAGGCGCCGTCGTCGGCCTGTTTCAAGCTGAAATCATCCTAATTTAAGGCTTAATTCACCCAGGACGTCGTGAGAGAACAGAGAAGATTCAGAAGAGGCCGGCATGAGGAGTTTATGCGGACATTCCACTGTTTAAGGACATTTTGTAATGAAAGACGTGCGCGCAAATTCGCCGAGTCGTTTCCGTGACGACTCAGTGAATCTGTGTGCGCCGCGACAGGAAAAACACCTCCGTGTTGAAAACCATTTGTAAAATTCAGGCGGCTTTTGATGGCTTTCAACAAGTGAGTAACTGAGAAATTATTTAACAGCTTGGGCATGTTCCAACTTGCCCGTTAAGGTTTCCAACGGAGGTGTTTTTCCTATCGCGACCCCCCGCGGTCGGGTCCGGCCCGACATGCGACTGCCTGCACGTTCTTTCATTACAAAATGTCTGTTAACAATGGAATGTCCGAATAAACTCCTCATGCTGACTTCTTCTGAAAGTTCTCTGACGACTTACTGGGTCAACAGAGCCTGAAATGTGGAAGTTTTCAACTTGAAACGGCGAGACGCTGCCGCCTCGAAGCGCAGATCGCCGTCAGGCGCCGTCCTTACCAGACCAAAATCTCTCAGCCGTTAAAATTTTTACCGAAAACCAGCTGAGTTTATCGAATGGTGTCCACTCAGTTTTGAAAAATTTTTGATCAAACAAAGCAGCAGTCTGAGCCATTCCTAAACAATGAAAAATCGACGAGAGGGTGGGCCACTCCTCACTCAAAGACTGCCCACAGGCGAATGACGTAACCGACAGGCGTGAAAAAAAACTCTTGCATGCCCACGAGGGTTCAAGCATGTCTGATGTAATCACACGTGATTCAAATCCATATGGTTTTTGAAAAAAATAATAAGGTCGGATACTTTTCTAATAGACCTCGTACTGTGGTGCCCCCTAATGGGAACAGCCAAAAGAAGACGACGGAGCGAGCCTTCAGGTTTTAAATATTTCACTGATAGTCCAGTCAGCCTGTGGTTTGACCCAAAAGAAATTGCAGTATTAAGGAACTGAAGTTTTTCTGAAACCTTGGAATGTACTGGACAAGATCTGAAAATTATAGTCAAATATTTTGAGTGGAACATATTTTTGAGCCAGGTTTAATTTTTGTCATTTTCCAGCTGGTAACCAAGTTGTTGTAACTGAATATTATGGCCAGAACTTGGTTACTATTCTTCCTAAACCACTAAAAATGGTGATTTAGGTTTCAGAACAGTTGGGTGACTCCTTATTCAGTAATCTGATATACCCTTACCCCGTTTTATTTGCATCACAGTTCATTGTCATCCGAGTCAGACTGCCTCATCTCCATTGGCACATGTCCCTCTGCACTCACTGCATGCTGGTCTGCATGGCAGACCATGTTTGCAACAACCAGTGTTTGTCACTGCTTCCCCCTTTCCATTTTAGGAGAGACTCTGGTGCTGCTGCAAGGTCTGAATGTACTCGCATCATCCTGTTTTCAGAGATCTTCCATCCACAGTTCAGTGGGTCAGTCTCTCCTTTCTATTCTTGAACCTGTTGAAATACACGGAGAGAGGGGTATTCCATTGCTGAAGACATAGGTGGAACAACCTGTGGGTGCAGGAAGGCTTTACTTGCTGCCACCTTATCATGGAACCTTGCAAGTCTTAGCCCATTCAAAGTGTCCGATGATTTGCCTTTGTTGATACAGACCATTCTCCTGCCATGATGATCTCAGCAGGTGTTGACGACAAGGCCCTATTGAGCGAAGACCTGATTTTTCTCATGGAACAATTTCAGGCCAACAGCTTTGCTAATGCTAAACAGCCTTGATGTGTCACAACCTAGACATGCGTGGATAAAGAGGATGTTTTCACAAAGGCTGTCACCAAGAGCTTCATGCTGTTTTCCCATGTTTAAGTATTGCCTCTGAATTAATGAACCTTTCCTTGGTTCAGACATGATATACAGGTGGTGTTCAAACAGCAGTGTTCATTCTTCCAGAGAGGCAAGTGTCAACACAAACAGAACTGAACTTGAATCTTCTTCATAACTGGAGTGTAAAGTGAGGAGCCTGTCTTCAGAGGTGGAAATCAACTCAGGAATCTTCTTATCAAAAGTGACAAACAAACTGGAGAAGCTGCTTCAAAGTCAACCCTCAGAGTATGCACAACAAAAGAATGTCCTTTTCCTCTTAGGAGTGAAATACAAACTCAAAGACAAGTTTTTAACCAAAGTCTTTTCTTCTAGACCAAAAGTTCAAACCCAGAGAACAGAGTTAACTCAGAAAATCTTTTCTTCTTAGAAAAGAGTTCAACTCCAGAGTAAAAACCAAAATCATACTCACTACCAAAACTGGTAAACAGGAAACACCCTGGAAATGATGCCATCACACTATTAGACACCATTCACACAATGGACCCACAACTAAGGCCAAACAGGAGTCACTATATACAGCCAGCCTTAATTGTTGCAGGTGGGCACTCAAACAGGTGCACTTAATTAGGGACTGATGATGTGTAAAGAATTTAAGAGAACACCAGATAGCAGTATACAGACATTACCTGAAACTGAAGATAATAAAAGGGAACACTGAATGGCAGCAGATAGCCAGACATTGCTAGAAACTGAAGGAAATAGACAGACAAAGGCAGAGACTACTACTTGACAAGATAAAGGTGAAAAGACAAGATGTGATGACCTAACAAGGAGACAAGAGCTGAAAGTAGATACTCTGGGATTAACTGTTTGGACATAAGGAGATGAGCGCAGAAATAAGAGTAGGTAGGAGCTGGGGACAAATGGGAGAAAAAGAGACAAAGAAGAGACAAGAGACAAACCCCAACACTGACAGAACCACAACAACAGGCTTACTAGCAGGCAACAGGGTATGCTTGCATTCAAATAATGCAGGTGGATATGCGCAAAGCTCAAACTTCAGTGTGCTGGTCATGTCCCCTGCTTCGGTACTGGCAATCACTAGTCTCTGAAACAGTAACATGGGATCAATGTTGATGTCACCATCAGGTGTCTTTACTGCGGACTTGGATTCCAGTGTAACTGTGTGATCCTTTTTCTTGAAGCTGTATCATAGCACACGTTCTCCAGCCATGTGACCTAGAACTTGTTCACGCACAGATTTGGCCACATCAACATTCACCTTGCTACTGGCAACAGCACCAGTTTCAATACTGCGAAGGGAGGTGTTGTCTTCAAATGGGCTCCTCTCGTGCAGAAAGTTGAGCAATTTCCTGGTGTGTACCACATCCTTTTCCCCCATACAGGGGCATGGATCAGTATAGAAAAATATTATTGTTTGTGAGGTGGTCATCCCTATCTATTCCCCTCCCACAAGTACTTCAAAACAATGAATGCTCCCTTTCATGTAGTAAAAAATTGACAACCCTCTTATTGTTTTAAAACTGTCACACTATTTTCTCATCAAAACCATACAGCGACAGTGTCAAAATGAGACTATATGAGATCCGTAGATATTGACCTACTTTCTTGAAGTAAAATCTTGTTAATAATCTAAACCTGTCTTACGGAATTTTAGGTGATAGGTGGTGATATTAGGTAATCATCTTCAAATTCCATAGTGCTGCCATCTTTTGTGAAAAGTTGGGGCGGGGGGGTGTCATTGTTTTTATGTTGACTAATTGCATAAAAATAGTCATCTACTGGATTACCAAAATACTTACCCTCATAACAAGGTATGCTCAGGTTTATGCTCCAACATTAGATACTAGGCGCCAAGACTGCAGGATTTGCTTTTTTTTTTACGGATTTGAGTAGGGAAATGTGGGGTAGGGGTACACCCAGATGAAGTATACTGAACCAACAAAATATTATTATACAGTCTTTATATGATGGAAAATACAAACAAAACAAAACAAAAACAAAACAAACATGGGTAACACCAAAGTTATAATAATTCCCTCTCAAACAACAATGATATACTGAATTCATGTTTAAATGCATGGCACACAGTAGAAATAGGCTAGGGGTGGATTGTAATCCACCACTAAAAACCTGCACAGATAACCTGAAACATAAATTAAGTGAAAACAAGGAAAAGAATACCATTTATGGTGGGTTTGGAGTACTACTGATGAAACAAAGAGCAAAATACAGATTGCAAAAATACAACCGAGAAGCTTCCAAACCATGAATTTGACTCTAGAAATAAACTATGTTCCACTCAAAATATTTTAATATAATTTTCAGATCTTGGTCAGTACATTCCAAGGTTTCAGAAAAACATCAGTTCGTTACTACTGCAATTTCTTTTGGATTAAGCCCATATTTTGCATAAGTTGACTGGACTATGAATAGATATACACCAACTATATTAAAGTACGTATATATAACCAACATGTGATGATCGAGTTATACATTATGCAAAATATTCTGCAGGCTGTCTGAGAGTAATTTAAGGAGATCTGAATTTCACAGAGTTATAGTTTCTGCAGAAGTGATCATCGCAAACAAATTTCTAACATGTATACTAGCAGACTTCATACAAATACGATCACCACTGACATCTGCTGGCCAACAGTAAGCAATGCAACAAAACGGATCTCTTCAGAATATTGGGCAATTTATTTCCCCAATTTGGTCTTTCAGGTAAACCTTCATTTCTTCAGCTCCCCCTCTTCAACTATCTTTTCGCATAACTCTGCTAATGTGACTGAACCAAACGTTTTACACTCGTTTGAGTGTTATTTAGCTTTGAAGACATCAAAGTAGTGAAACGAAAAAAAGGGCATTATTAAAACTGTTATCAAGTATACTGTTATATATTGTTACGAGAGGCTGGGGGATTTTTTTTTAACATCTTTAGCACTAAGAGCAAAATAAAAACCGACCTTGCAAAATGTGAGCTTTTTAAAACAGTGGAGAAGAAGAATTTTACCTGACAAGCCTGACTCAGGGCGCCACAGTCCCGCAGTGTCTGTTGACGTCATCGTCCTCCCAGTGACTGCTGTTATCAAGATGGCGTTACGGCCAGGTTCTGGAGGAGGTAGCAGGTATTTTAACCTTTAAAACATAGCCATGCTCCCCCAAAATCGACTTATTCGGGAAGTATATTTACGTGACATCTGCTTGGCTATATAACAGTTGTTGTGAATGCTGTTACAGTCGGTGTTAAATGCTGTTTTTGTTGTCGGGTGATATGACGAGATGGCTGGTTGTCAACTGTCAAAGGGAAGCTAACGCTAGTTAGTAGGTTTTTTTGCTGCTTCCTGTTTTGGTTTAATAATAATTTTTAAAATGTCCAATGGGCGCTACTTTGTCTACATACTGACAAATATGACTTGCCAGTGCTTGTCACTGGATGTGGTGTTTGTGGAGTAGAAATATACGTTACGCTTCTAATATAGCACCTAGCTAGCAACAGGCCTGTGGCTGCTGTTCTCACTATCATTAGGAAAAGTTTGTAGATGTATTGTACTTTCTTTAAAATACTGCTGAGTAGTTAATATGATAATGGGGCTTGATCTGTCAAAATAAATACAATTTAAAAAATCTGCTGAAATTGTTAGTGGTTTCATTCATTTTGTTTAATGTTATGCATTGGATATTCTTCTGTGGCCGGAAGAGGATTTATTTTGGATATTTGTCCGGAACACGCTGTGATCAATGTGTTCTATTTCCCTTGTTGCTGAATGCATATGTTGACATCATGACGCCATCTGTACGTTTTTACAAGCAGAAGTGTCAGAACAACATACTAAGCGGAGTTGACAACGTCTGAGCTAAATGATTGTGATGGATTAAAAAAAAATTAAAGCTGGTTCTCGATTCCTGTCCTTGTTTAAAGGTGTAGCCCCCTTGGATTTTCAACAAAATTGAATACATTTACTTTGGTTTTGGCTTAAAGTCTAGTTATTACAAAGTACATTTATTTATATGGCACATTACAAAAATTGCAGCTGGTCAAATATTATTACAAGTAAGGTATTTATTTGGGGGGGGATTGTAGAGTAGGTAGAACAGTGGATAAGCAGCCATTATGTAGACCTGGGTTTGAATCCTGCACGTGCTACCTTCCTGTGTCCTTGAATAAGACACTATTATGTATTGTCTTAGTACAGCCATCTGAAAAAATGACACAAGTCTGGGCTTTGGAAGTAAAAGGGAGGCATCATTGTACAACCCCAATTCCAATGAAGTTGGGACGTTGTGTAAAATGTAAATAAAAACAGAAAAAATTAAACGTTGAGAAACATTGTTCTTAAACTGTTGGATTATTTTTTCATGCAGTTGTTCACAAAGTGGTGATCCTCGCCCCATCTTTGCTTGTGAAAGGCTGAGACTTTTGGGGATGCTCCTTTTATACCCATTCATGAGTGTCCTCAGTTCCCAAATGCTTATTGAGTGTTGTTAGAAGGAAAGGTGATGTAACACAGTTGGAAACATACCACTGTCCCAGCTTCTTTGAAATGTCTTGCAGGCATCCATTTCAAAATGAGCAAACATTTGCACAAAAACAATAACGTTTATCAGTTTGAACATTAAATATCTTGTCTTTGTGGTGTATTCAGTTGAATATAGGTTGAAGAGATTTGCAAATCATTGTATTCTGTTTATATTTACATTTTACGCAATGTCCCAACTTCATTGGAATTGGGGTTGTAAAATGCTTTGTGCAGTTGCTAGCTGGAAAAGCAATACAGAAATGTAGCCCATCTTCATTGTCATTAGGGCTGCAGCTATCGAATATTTTTGGAATCGAATATTCTACGGTTATTTTATCGAGTAATCGGATAAAAAGTACCATTGTGTTTTTAAACAATATCAGTAGTGGCAGGGCTCTCCCTAAAGCAGTGGCACAATGTTTCTGTGCCATATGCAGATTTTTAAGTTTAGGGTGTTCCCTCTCTCTGTTTTGCCAGGTTATTAATTTTTTCATATTAAGAGTTTTAGAGCTTTGCCAAACCATAAGCCCAGGCAGTCTGTGAAATCTTCAATGTGCATTCTTTTTTCCTTCTTATTGCATAATTTCATTTTCAGTTTTTATTACTGTGATTTATTCAGTGTTTAGTGTATATTTATACATGCCGTACAGAGTGTAGCTCAAACCAAAGTCAAATTCTTTGTTTTCTGTGGATACTTGGTGAATAAGAGCCTTTGAAAAACGGCTGTGGATTGCAGCGTTTCCACAAAAGCTGCCTGTTGATAAAAACTCTTACCAAATCTGAATTGAATCTTTTTTTATCATTAAACATGACTCATTTAAAGTGCGCGTCCTTTCGCTTCATCTGTGGAGGTGGAGAACGGCTCGTGGATCAAAATTTTTTTTGTTTTTTTTAATATATACAAACACACTGCTTCACTTTAAATGCGCAATAAGTCCGTTTCAGACGATCCGTGCGGACCCTTTCTCCTAAAGGGTTTATTTTACTCAGCGTGTGGCTTTGCAAACTTGTAGCATCGCCTGCTACATTGATTAGCGCTATGGTCTTCTTCTGTGTTTTTTGTGGGAGTGTTACAGTGCCACATACAGGTCTGGCATATGTACTACAGCTTTAAACGAAGCCTCGAGGCAAAGAATTTGCCTTGAACATTTTTGTAATCGAATTATTCGAATTACTTGATGAATCGTTTCAGCCCTAATTGTCATCATTCTCTAGTTTTTCCAGTCACAGAACTGTAACTCATTCAGGATTGTTATGGGTATTTTGGTGGCTTCCCTCACCAGTCTCCTTTCTGCACATTCACAACAATTTTTTAGAACTGTCTACGCTAGGTGTGCCCAAGTTCGGTCCTCTATTCTTTCATTGGTTTCAGGTGTGTTGGAGCAGGGAGACAACTAAGAGAGTCAGGAAGGTAGATCTCGAGGACCGAACTTGGGCACCCCTTGTCTACACAGACAGATTTTCTGCAGTACCATATACTTTATTTATTTAGTTATTTATTTATTTTAACTGAAGTTAATGCTGTCCAAGACATATACAGTGACTTGGAAATGTTCATGTATCCATCTCCTGATTTGTCTTGTAAAAACTGGCTATGAAAGGTGATGATTTGTATTAATAGTTATAGTTAATTTACTTATTTCCTCTGAAAACGAAGTGACTTTCTATAAAAATGGCTGTAATTGATAATTAGTTAATGTGATGTATTTTTAAACCCGTTGAATTTTAAAGATACAAGTCTGCAGTACAAGCCCATCTTGATTTTGTCACTTCAATTCCATTGTGGTGGCAAATTAAAGGGGTGCTGTCCCAGTATGTGACATGGGCACACACAGATAAACTTGTTTACATGTAAAGCATTATGGTAATAAAATTTCTTTCACATGTGCGATCTAAGAGAAACAGACCTGGTGTATATTTTTGTAGGAAAGAAGGGTGAAATATATATATACAAACTTTCCCTGGGGGTGTGTTGCCTATTGTTGATGCATCCGCACCACTGTGTTATTTAAGATTTAAGTCATAAGTTTCTTTGGCACCACTATAATTTTATTCCTTTGCATTTAGATAAGAGATTCATAATATGATGTTGCCAATATGATAAAATTTCACACTGTCTGGAAACAATTTAGAATTTCAACCCCTGAGGGGGAGAACCTCAAGGCATCAGATGCTATGAATGACATTTGGTATATTTGGAAGTGATTTACAAGAAATTTTATGGATGTTAACTTAAGATGGGTCGCAGGTAATCTCAAAACCTCACGCATGTGCACACGCGCTTCCTCCTGTAGTTAGTCCGCATGATGGAGATGAAGGAAAATACACTGTTCACTATGAAATTTTCCCCAGATAAATGTCCTTTTCATTCAACTGAGCTGTCATTTTGCAACTTATTGCAAAAACAAACCTACATTATAATGCTTGAATTCCGGTAGAAACTAAATTTTCTCAGTTTTGTGACATTTGAAAGGCCCTATAGTTTTAAGACATGCAGTGCACTCTGTGCTGCACTCATTCCAGTGACAGTGAGCATATGAGATCGGGTGAGGGAAAGGAAATGTGCATGGATTACGAAAATTGGGTTTCATTTATCCTAAATTGATCAATCAAAAACACTTCTGCAGCCCCAGGAACATCACTGAAATGTGTTGGTTTTTGACCAAATTTTATTTTAAATGAGCCTTGAAATGAACTTACTCCATCAGGCAAAATGGGGCATGAAGCACGAGTCAGAGCCATTCACCGGCCACTATTGAGCAGACAGGTTTTACTATTGAGCTCTGGAGTGGATGTGTATGTTATTTATAGAATGTGGGCACTGGTAAAAAATGACAGCTACGTTGGGTAGAAACTACCACTGACACTAGCACTGTGTTATGCATTATTTTGCATTGGGTGGAAGATAACATCCATGCACAGCAGCCCTAGCATTTTCTCCCATCATATTCTTGCTGTTACTTCAGCAGCATGCTGGTCTGCAGAGATGATGAAAGGCCCGGCCTCATGATTCTTTCATAAGATGAGTTTTAGCAGGGTCGGTGCAGTTTGAATAATGAATACCTTCTGGCTATAAACATCTCAGTCAGCCAGGTGATACTGATCCAGTGGGTGAAACCAAAGACCTTAAGGTTGCAGATGAGTGCTAGCAGATGAGAAAAAACTATGTTGAAGACAGATGTAAGATGAAAACTTGAGGGTCATTGTGGGTCTGTGTGTGTGTGTGTGTGTGTATATATATATCCTTTTGAGAGGCAGTTATTGTCTTTTGCACAATTTAAATAATTAAATAATAAAAGAAGCAGGAATTGAAATGACAAAAATGCCCTTTGAAATATTTTAGTAAAGACAATGAACAACAATTGTGAGGGCTTTTATTTTATTTTATTTTTTTATTTGAATTTATTTAGGACGTTTTTATTTGTTCCACTTTTCACGTGTTATTTTGATCTTTAGTGATTTTTAACTTGTTTTAACAGCTTCTATAGGGATTGGTATTGATAAGATTTTATCGATATCAACGCCATTATCTATTCCGCTTATTGATCCCATTCCTTAGCGATTCCCTTATCAATACCTCTTGTGAATTTTCCGTGTACTAAAAGTAAGCATTACAGGTTTTCTATGTCAACAGCATTTTATTGAATCTTAAAATAAATAAATCTGAAATTGGTCACTGGATCCTTGATCTCTGGACATAAATAAAATCTACATGGTGGATCCTTGATCTCTGGACATAAATAGAAATAAACAAAATCTGTAGTTTTTGTCAAAAGCATTTCCTTTCAGACATTAATGGCATGAATGTCACTCCATACATCTGAGCTGAGCTCAGCCGGCTGCGCTGCATGTCAGAATCAATGTAATTCATAAAGAACGAAGGACGTCTCCTTTTGGGAGGAAAAAAAACAATTTCGTCAATTGTAGTTTATTGTTTGTATTACAACGTTTGGAAAGAGGTGTCATTTTATTTAAAGCAGCGATTTGCTTTGAAGTTATTAATTCCTGCTAGACTCTAACGTGACTCAGCAAAGAGCGGCGCAGCATTTGGAGCTGTGCGAACGGAACAGAGGACGATTCTCGTTTCTTGGCTTCAACAATATAAGAGTCCCAGTTAGTGACTTTAATCCACACAAAAGTGACTCATGATTGACATTTTTAAATGGCTTTGAGAGGGATTAACAAGCGGACTTGCCGCTTCTGAAAAGCAGAGAAGCAAAGAACCAACAAAGCAGCAGGTCGGAGCACTGCTTCGTTGGTTCAGGCTTCAAAGTGTAGCCGTTACAGAAGCGGTTGATTGACGACCCACTGCAGGGTCTGCAATCAATGTAGAGAAATGATCATGTTCCAGACAAACGCCCTCAAAAACAACGGCCGCTCTGAAGGACCGATGAGGGAATCATTAAGCAAAAAGGCTATTGATGTCGGTGGATCGAATAATTTCTTAATGATTCTTGAAAAGAACCGGTTCCCAATACCTATCCCTAAGCTTCTAAAATCTCTTTTAAACTGCTTTAAAACATATTGCAATGCAGCGCTAAGAAAAAAGTCATTTAGTTTAAACTTGATTTCAACAGGGGAAATTTGAGAGAAACCCAAATGGACTATTTGCCTGAAACCAAATAATATCTTTGGATTTTGCACCGCTGTTTAATCAAACCATGTAATTTAAAGGAGTTTCTGAGGGTTCTGAGAATTTATGATCGTATTTTCTGACATTTTATTGCCAAAATCATGAAATAATTACCAGACTACGCAGGAAATTACAGTCAAGGAAATAACTGTCATTTGCAGAGTCAGTCAGTTGTTTTTACGAACACGTCTGTGAGTGATTTGTATAGTCTGATCTCATGCTGATCCAACTCCTCCCAGACATTGGGCTGCTTTTGTCTTCAGTCTTGATCAGAGGCTTTACAGTTGTGTTTAGTGAATGAATGTGAGATTACACACATTCTTGTGAAGTAGAATACATTCAAGCAATTCAAGATTTTTACTGTTTTGTAATTGACTGTAAGAGCCACAGGTTGAGGCAATTTAACATAAATATGGTGCATATTTAATATTTCTCTTATCCTTCATGTGATTTTTTATGTTATGTGTAAGTCCTAAATAATGTTTAATGATTAAAGCACATTAGTATTTGAAGGACATAGCATTTGCTCCATTCTTCAGAACTGACACAGTAGCTTTAAAGTGTAGGTGACACCTAGTGTGCAGCTTTTTTTTTTTTTTTTTTTTAAGTCCAGTCTGAATGTGTTTCTGAAGCAGCTGTGGGGGGACAGCCTTATGGTTTTGAGCCTTATTTAGATGACAATAAACTTTGGAGGAAAACCTTCAGTCTGACAGCAGTGATGATATTGGCAGAGTTCAGAACACAGAATTGTGATTATAAAAAAAAAAAATAAAATCAATAATGCAGGTGATTTCGGCATGGGTGGAGGTGATAAACTGTTTTTTTTTTTTGCCAGCTCTTTGGTCGTAATCAACTGATTAAAAAATAGTTTTACAATATCTGACATCAGAAAAAAGTGATGAGGAAGTGTGGATTTTTTTATTTGTTTTTTCCCCCTAGAAACAGTTTCAAATCTGAAAAAATGTCACGAGGGAAATATCAGCTATTTTTATTAAAATTAATATTGTTTCCTTCTTGAATACATTTAAAGTACTGGACGTTAGTAGCGTAAGACGGTATTATTCATTATTATCACTTTACCGAGGTGTTGCTAGGCCAGTAGCATAGATTTACGTCGACGCTACCTGGCTATACCCGCCCGCTGTGCGTAAACAAATAACATCATAGCTTGCAGCCCAAGAACTGTCCCCAGAGGAAAAGATGAAAAGGCGAGAAGTGTGTGTTGGTCCCAATATGGATATTCCGGAGGATTTTATCATGGATAGTACGACAATGAATAGCAGCCAAAGCAGCCAGCTTGGCGAATTTGGAGAGCAGTGTGCGCCAGCCTACACGACAAAAGTTAAAGTGAGCCAACTTTTTATGTACGCGTTTGCTGGGTGTCGTGCTTTTTGAAATGACATGAAATATTGTTGACGTGATTCCACATTTTGTGTATCTCAGTAAGTGATAATAATGCAAATAACATGCATTTGTCATGTGGTATGCATTTTCTGAGTCCCTCCGTCTTCACCCTTGTCTAACTCGGGCGAGGACGTCCGGCCTATGAAAATGCATACCGCCCTTCATAAGCATGTTATTGTATTATTAAAACCATTCACACAAGAACTAAATAATATAGTCTTACCTGTCCGTTTCAGTGAGATCATCTTTAAACTTATCCACCTTTACATAATGACATATGAAAATAATTTAATTCCTTCTGTCCTGGTTGACGAAAAGTCCATTTGTCACACAGGGCTTTGGTGCCAGGTTACAGTTCTGGCTGTAATCCGTTATTGTGGCTGATGGATCGAGTCTTTGCGCTTAACGAGCCGCTTTGCGCTGCAAGTTAAAAGACTTGCAGTGCCTTATGTGCTCATATGATCTCAGTCTGCACGCACCGACAGTATCCCATGTTCCAGAAAACAATAAAATAATCTGAAAATACTCAGTTTTGTCTCCGTGTCGAGGAGACAAAACGGACACCGTGCAAGTGTGCGCTCGTCAATACAAGTGTTCCACCTGCCATTCTGCCGGCGAAAATGAACCATTCTGACATCAAAAACACAGTGCAGCTGCTTTCAGCTGTGTGCTGTATTTTGAATTTCAATTTATTTTCATTATATAGCACCAAATCACAACAACGTTGCCTCAAGGTGCTTCACACAAGTAAGGTCTAACCTTACCTTAACCCTGATGTCGTTGCTTTGGTCAACAGCAGCCTTATGTCAGGAAAAGTCCCTGCGTTCTGCAAGCAGGCTGTAGTTGAGCCTCTTCTAAAAAAAAAAAAAAAAGTGAGTCTTGATAGCTCTAGTTATTTCTAATTATAGGCCTATATCTAAGCTTCCTTTTATTTCAAAGATTTTGGAAAAAGCTGTTCTTGCACAACTGAGAAAAGAAACAAGAAACAAACAGCATTTTAGACAGTTTTCAGTCAGGTTATAAATCGTTTCACAGCACTGAGTCTGCATTTTTAAAGGTTTTTAATGACCTGCTTTTAATCACTGATTCTGGTGACTCTGCCATTTTAGTGCTTTTAGACCTGACTGCTGCCTTCGACACAGTCGACCATGCAAGTCTTTTATCCCTTCTTGAGAACTGTGTGGGTGTCAGGGGGACAGCCTTGGACTGGTTCCACTCTTACCTTACAGGCCGCTCGTTTACTGTCAGGATGGGGGAGTCCACCTCGTCCTCTGTTCCTCTGAACTGTGGAGTCCCCCAGGGTTATATTCTTGGGCCTGTTCTTTTTACCCTGTACCTTCTCCCTCTAGGTCAGGTGTTTAGAAAACATGGCATATCTTATCATTTTTATGCAGATGACACTCAAATCTACTTGCCTATTAAGAAGAACTCTAGCAGCCCCCTGACACCCTGTGCCTGAAAGACGTCAAGGCTTGGTTGGCTCAAAATTTTCTTAGCTTAAATGAGAACAAAGGTGAGGTGATTGTGTTTGGGCCCAGTGTCTGTTCCACAGCTCGATTAGACCTGAGCCCTCTCAGTCAACACACGAAGCCCACAGCCACCAACCTTGGCATCATTATGGACTCTGATTTTAAACTGGATAAGCAGGTCAGTGCGGTTGTTAAATCCAGCTTTTATCATCTTCGTCTTTTAACCAAAATTAAATCAATTTTATCCTTTTCAGACTTGGAGCGCGTCATGCATGCTTTTATTTCTTCATGCCTGGACTACTGCAATTCACTCTTTCTTGGAATTAATCAAAATACACTTCACAGATTGCAGTTAGTCCAGAACGCTGCTGCATGCCTCTCAACTGGGAGCAAAAAACATGAACATATTACACCTATTCTTGCGTCTTTGCACTGGCAATTGATTTTAAAATTTTATTATTTGTTTTTAAAGCTTTAAACAGACTGGCCCCACAATACATTGTAGACCTCCTCCAAATCTACTCCCCAGCGCGTGCTCTGAGGTCTGAGGCCAGCTCCAGCTTGTGGTGCCTAGGACGAGACTCAAGACCAGGGGGAACAGGGCCTTCTCTGTGGCTGGGCCCAGACTCTGGAACGCTCTGCTTCTCCACGTTTGAACAGCCCCCACAGTGGAGTGTTTTAAGTCTCGTCTGAAGACCCACTGTTATTCTCTGGCTTTTAGCTCTGCTTGAGTTGTATGGTCCTCTGTTGTCTTTTGGCCCAGTGTTTTATTTATTTATTGTTTTATTGTTTTTATGTTCATTTATTAGTATCTGAGTTGGTTTATTGTCTTGTATAGCTTGTATAATCATTTTTATGTGCAGCACTTTGGAAACTGTTCTGTTGTTTAAATGTGCTATACAAATAAAGTGGATTGGATTGGATTACCAACCCCTAGAACAAACACACAGGTGACAGTGGTAAGGGAAAAACTCCCTCTGATGATTTGAGGAAGAAACCTCAAGCAGACCAGACTCAATGGGGCGACCCTCTGCTTAGGCCATGCTACCGACACAATAGACACAACAGAGCTGCCGTACATAGTGCTCTGACCTCATGGAACACTAAAGTTGCTGACTGGTGATCTTTCTCTTTTTTTTAAATGTACGTGTTATAGGCAGAACTTGGTAACCAGCGAGTCCCTACAGCCAGCACTGCAAATATAAACTGTCATATCGGCACGGCCAATACTGATATCCTCAAAAATGCTGAATATTGATGCCAATAATCAGCCATAATCAGTTGGCCCCTACTTCCTGATTCCTAGTATTTGTGAGACTTTTGGCAGCTGCACTTTTTGCCAAAGCCTTTGCATTATAGATTTTTGTATTATAGCGCTACATTAGTAAAGACTGTGTGGATGGTTTGTATTTATCAATTTATTATCACCAGATGGCTGAAGAAGTTACTCTAGACTGACACATTGTGAGGTGGTATTTCTTATTACTTTCTTCCTTTAGGGCCCCTTCACACATAGTATGAATAAGTACAAATCAGGGCAAATCACGGCGGAACAGCTTGTATGAGTGAACCACGAAAACATCGAGCCTATGGGCAGGCGTAAACAAACCTGCTGGATTTGAACCTGCAATTTACAAAAGCTCTGATTACCGGACGGAAACTTTACCACTGCGCTACAATCACTGCCTTATAACAGGAGCGTGAGATGGCTGAAATCAACAAGCAGATAAAAGTATTTTTTTAAAAAAGAGAAAAGCACTGCGATAACTGACCAAACGGCGTTTATTACAGGGAATTTTTGCTGATACATGACTGAAATTGGCGTATTTGGCTTGTCGTATATAGTCCTGCGCTGCTCACAGGACACACGTGTCCTGTCAGACAGACTTGACATTCAGATTACCTGGTGTGTGTCCACATGAACTGATGGCCCGTTTTTCCAGCCCATCGCAAAAGCGATATATGATTTTATACTTCCACATGAGGACAGAAAGCACACACACGCATGTGTCCATCAAAACACGGTATGTGTTCTGCAGCTGTGATATCCAGGATCAGAAATTTCTCAACAGCTGTTGACAGCCAGCCACGCCCCTGTCCGTTCAGCACACAGACCAAGGTGTCACTCTGTGATCAGATGAGAGGTGCCTCACCTGCGGGGGGTCGTGCGAAACACATGCATGCACGTGTTGGGGGGGAAGAGGGGGTAGCGCGAGAAACACACGCACACGTGTTGTGGGGGGAGCCGAACTTTGGCACTCCACATGCGTATTTTGGCAACTTCACAGTCATGGGGGCACTAAGACAAATTTCACCACCAGCCCGAAAATAATCGTCTGATAACTGTTTTCATGCTAATAGCGCGAATGGCCACACATTTTCTAAGTGCCATGCGAGCGGTGTTAGATGTTCGTATGTATCACCTAGAATTTGGTTGACACCTGCTGTGAGAGGGATCGAATGGGCTCTCACAGGGCACTCTCACAGGGCCGCTGGTGTGCGCAGTTGTAGAGACAGGTGTACGAGGAGTTGGAGGCAGCTATTTTACATGTATTGCATACGATTCATGCTTCATGCACAATTCAACCACATTCATACTATTTGTGAAGGGGCCCTTAGTAAATCACATTATTCAAAATTATCTCAGATAATTTAACAGTGAAAGCTGTTATTTGCTGTCCTACTTTAATTAAGAGTCTGTCTCACCAATTTTCAGAATGGTTTAATAAAACTGTTTGATTAAGACCCTTTCATGAGCCATTGGTTGGCCTTGTTTCTACAGCTGCTATCGCTGCTGATCATCTTTCCTCTTAATCTGCTCAGCCATGATGACCTGTTATTTTTGCAGAATGTGTGACAGCAGTGTTACTGTTCCTATCAAAGCTTTTTAAGCTGCAAAAGTTTGGCAGAGCAGATGTGAGTAGAACATTGCCTGAAACGTTCAAATATTTGTCACTGGTGACTTTATCTTCTGGTTAAATGTTGTAAATTTAAAGGTAAGATCTGAAAATATTATTTGGTTAATCAACAAAATACATAACTCTGACAGTTTGTCATTGATTCAGTACAGTTCATTTGTACAGTGTCAAATCACAAAATAAGTTGTCTCAAAGCACGACACCCGAGCACCGTTTAAATCTTGCCCACCAATAAGCAAGCATGCTGGCAACAGTAGTCAGGAGAAAATCTTTTTTAATTTTTTTTAATTTTTTATTGTTATTATTATAGGAAGAAACCTCAGACAGACCAGACACAGTAGGGTCACCATCTGCCATGGCCATGCTCATAGAGTAGAACAAAATCAGAATGAAGAATTGTCAATCCATGCAGCGACAGTAATGTTGTTGCTAAGCAACCTTATGTCAGTGTTCACACTGACGGATGGTTGACAAGACAGCCAGGAGGTGAAGATTAGTCCTAGTAAAATGGACTGGAATTTGTAGCTTGGTGATTGTACCGATGAACCCCTTGAATTAAAGTTAAACAACAGGAATCTACAAGCATGTCTTGACTGTTTTTATTTCAGCTCCATTGTAGCAGTTTAAGTCCCTTTCAGCTTCTCCCTTGTTTTTCCACTCGGGGACGCCACAGAAAATCCGAGGTGGATTTGCATGTTGAATTGGCACAAGTTTTACGCTGGATGCCCTTCCTGACACAACTTCACATTACATGGAGAATGGGCAGGGGTAGGGTTTGAACCGTGAACCTTCTGCACTGGAAACAAACGCACTAACTGCTTGGACACCAGAGGCAAAATTGCAGAAATTCCATCGCTGTCCAAATACTTAAAGTATTTGACTGTGTGATGGTTCTCAAGTCACAATTTCATATAGAAAATTTAAGGCTGACCTTGTGTATCTGACTGACAAGTCCTGTGTTTATGGCTAATAAACTTTGTTTTTCTTCTTATTTAGTTTTATGTATTCGGTTGGAGGGGGCTTGGGACCACCACAAGGTGAGTCATTCTTTAGCCAACTGCTTCATATTTATTCAATTTTTTTTATTGTTTGTTATATCAGTGAGTAAATTGCATGCTGTTGATTGTTATGAAAACGTTGGATCTTGGAATCCACCCTTTGAAAGTATTTTCAGCGCTTTGTAGGGTTTTATTAGTTTTTTCCCATTTCTTTTATTTTGTACTTCTGTAAAAAAAGAAAACAAAACCTTAGTCTAGTGCTGAAAAGATGTATTGACAGCAATTAAATTGTCAGCTATATTGCCTAGAAAATGTGTTATGGATTTATTTTGATACAATCAATCAATCAAGCAAGTTTTATTTCTATAGCACTTTACAACAGTTTTCACTGAACCAAAGTGCTTTCCAATAGCACCAACTAAAGATAAAATAAAAAGAACAGTACGAAAAACACACACAAAAGCATAATAAGAGCATCCAAATAGAATAAAATAGACAAAGTGTCAAAGCAATTATGTGCAAAAAGCTGCCCTGAACAAGTACGTTTTTAACTTAGCTTTAAACAGAGGCAAACTAATTTTGTATTACGTAATTACTGGGCTAGTGCTGTGATGTTGTAATGCTTAGCCAGTCTGGCTAAATTATTATGCACTTTAGCCACAAATGGTGTCCTTGAGCCACATGTTGTATCTGAAATTGACACAACAGCAAAGTCACATACCACAGTCAGGTATCATCACATATTTAATGACAAAGCTATCCCCATAACCAGTCCCGGCAGAAGACTGCCCCTCCCTGAGCCTGGTTCTGCTGGAGGTTTCTTCCTGTTAAAAGGGAGTTTTTCCTTCCCACTGTTGCCAAGTGCTTGCTCACAGGGGGTCGTTTTGACCGTTGGGGTTTTTACGTAATTATTGTATGGCCTTGCCTTACAATATAAAGCGCCTTGGGGCAACTGTTTGTTGTGATTTGGCACTATATAAATAAAATTGATTGATTGATTGATTGATAACTGCAACTGGTGTGTACTTCATATGACCACAAAATGCCTCCTAATCACTGTGATTAAACGATAAAGGCAGCCAAATTCTTTTGGGCACATGGCATTTCTCTTAGCATTTACCTATGTGGCTAATAGGTAGTGCTAGCCCAGCATTAAAACAAGATTAAAATAAATGAAAACATCAGGTTTCTTGTGATTTGTCTTCTTTCCTGATCCAGGGACCGTTTCACCACAACACTGTATTGAAATCTAACTGTCCGCTTTTGGACATATCCTATACAAACAGGTCAACAGCTGGCAGAGGTCATTCACCTTCAGCTAAATATGGTGCACAAAAGCTGTTTTCTCCTTTTGAGATTGTGGGGTTGTTTTTTTAATATGAGTGTGCATGTTTCCATTAAATGATGATGAACACATGGAAAATGATGGAACAGATGGAAAAATAGTGGCTGATATTGTGAGGCTTTTTTTTTGTTGATGGTCATTGCATTTAAAATACAATATATTTGTGACATTAGGTGGAAATTGTCAGCACCATGGGATCATATTTTAGCTCATACCATGAATTCTCTATTTTGATTTCACATCATATTCTGACGCTGAGTATGAAATCTTCAGAAATGTATCGGATAGCCAACTTTTTTTTCAGTGTCATTTTAGTCAGCAAAAAATTAGCATTTGTGCAGCCTCAACAGCATAAACAAGACATTTATAGAATCCAGTTGAGCTTTAATGTGGTGAATCATCAGCAGTCTCCAGCATGAGCTGGCTGTCGGTGTACCCAGCGTCTGTGAAGACAAATGTGCAGTGTTCCTTTTTTCACCTCTCATTTTTTGTTCCAAGCTGTCACAGTAGTCACCAGATAAACCAGATTTGGTTGCTGCTGAACAGTCTTGAAAGTAGATTTATATTACGGGATCTTGTGTTGACTCAGAAGGCTTTTATCCAAAATCCAGCATTACTTCGTTTGTCCTCTGTTTACTTTTGATTGGATAATCTCTCAGGCTCCAGACAGTAATCAACTACAAGATTCTTTCCTTTTTGTACAGTTGATCATGGTCTTATTATAACTGTGTGTTTAATGTTCTGTTTGTTTTAGGTATGGTACCCATGCAGCAGCAACAGCAACAGCAGGGCTTCCCGATGGTTCAAGTCATGCAGCCTAACATGCAAGGGATGATGGGAATGAACTTTGGTGGCCAAATGCCACCTGGAGCTATGCCTATGCAGGTGAGTTTGAGATGTTAGAGGATCATATTTAATGTGGGTAACCAACGAAAGCACGAAATGTGTTTCCAGAAGGGCCCACGGCACGTGTCTCTCCCTCCTCCCCAGCACCGATGTTAAGAGTGCCAGCCGGGAGCATGGCTGCAATCAGGAAGCGAACCCGAATCGCTGGCGTCCCAGTCCAACTTGCAATCTGTTACGCCACTACCTCCCTTGTTGGAACCTAAAGTTTAGAATAACGTGTTCAGCTGAGTTTTTGTTTGTCATTACCTCTGCTAAAGAGGTTAAAGTTGTCCTCTCTGCCTGTTAGCTGGATTACCTCAAAAGGAGAAAACTGTTTTTTGGTAAAACCTGGTGAAAATTTTGGTTGATATAAGAGGAAAATCCAGTTCCATTTTATTCATGAGCTTGATTTGTGGGTTAATTATTACTTTCTTGAACATTTTACTTTGATGATGTTGATTATGTTTTCATAATTAAGACAAAAAAAAAAACACATTTATCTTAATATCCAGCATATATGCAGAATGCATTCTTGTCCAGATGTTGTCCAGTTTTAGCTTGATTTTAAAAGCTTTGAGCATTACAAAGTTAAAGCACATTATTGCACATCAGTGGTTTGTACTATGGCTCAACAAAAAAATGTCAGTTCTTAAGGGGGTGAATTTTCTTTCTGTATGCAAAGTAAAACGATGTAAGGCATCCAGAATAAAGGTAGGATGTTTAGAAAAGCTGTGTTGAAATTTTCTTGCTCTGTTAAAAATGGGCTTGGGAAAATTTGGAAGAAAACATAAAATTTCATAGGGAGGCTAATAATTTTGTCATCTGTGTATGTGAAGGGCGATTGAGACGCTTTTGAGCCTGACTCAGGAAAAGTAAGGTATGTTTCTCCATCTTTTGCATTCTGAGAAACCAGTATTTCTCAAATGTGTGACGTTTAGACTCAGTGGATCCAATGTTGAGAAATGTTGGTTTCTCAGAATGCTAAAGATGAAAAACTACACCCTACGTTTTCTGGGTCTGGCTCAAAACTTCTCAGTTGCCCCTTGTATGTTGCTTTAAACAAGCAACATACATGGTAGTACACCTAGGGACCCTGTGCTGACTGACTTAAATATGGAATTCATAATTTGATATGAACATTCCTGAACCATCCAGCGGAAGTTGTTCAGCAGAGTGCAGCACAGCAAGTGATGTGTTTATTGATTATACGCTAACTCATCTGCAGCACTGATCCCCATTCACATGTTCTAGCAAACATTTAACTGCAGGTTACTTTCCCATTTGTTGTATATTTCGTCTCAGAATTGGTGGCATAGCGGGTATCATCAAGATTTTCCCTGTAATTGCTAGGTAAAGTTGTTACCCCACATGAAGGTGGGTTATTACATAGCCTTAACAAAGTTGCCTTTTAATTTGATTTGGTGCATCAGTGTTTCCTAGCTGTTAAATAGTTTGTCCTCATCATCTGCCCTTTTAAGTTGGACACATACAAGATGATATTATTTATTGGTTTTCGAGTTCTTGTCCACAAAAGCTGGCTGTGATGGATTCACTTTCTTTTTTTCTTTCGTTTCCTTATTGTTTATTTGATGACAATGCACATTAATGAACATTTTGTACATTTTCATGCCATAGTGTAAATATGACAGATTTAGCTAAAAGCTACTTTCCATCTGTAGTCCTCAGACACACAACAAACAATAATTACAATAAATGCAATATATTAAATTATATACAATACATCTCACCTGTGTTGACAGGTTTGATTGTTTTTGAGCCATTCTTTAAGCTAATTTTTAAAAGCACTCAGGGTGGGACTGTCTCGTATAGTTGTTGGAAGGCTGTTCCAGTTTGTACAACCCTTCATAGGTATCATCGGGTATCACTGACACACTCATCTACATTTTTGCTGTAGAAGTAGTTCACATCTGAAATTTCATTGCATTCATCTGGCTGAGAGCAAGCAATGAATGAATTAATGATTTTTTAAATTAATTTATTTCATTTATATAGTACCAAACCACAAAAAAGTTGCCTCAAGGTGGTTCACACAATTATTGTTAGTTTCTGCCTCCTTTGGGGTAATATTCAAGTAATTTATAGTGGAAGGTGGCAGCTTGAAATGCAGTGACACTTCTATCTTGCTTTTCATGTGTATGTTGTGGCTAACAGGGTGGGATGGCTATCGGCATGCAGACCCCTGGGATGCAGTTTTTAGGACGGCCACAGTTTATGGGTATGAGGCCTGCTGGACCTCAATACACTGCAGACATGCAGAAACAAATGGCTGAAGAGCACCAGTAAGACCTCTTTGTCATAATCTCATGGTTCTGTGTTCACATTTGTCTTGAATATGTGTGTGTAGTTACTTATTTCTGCATGCATGCAAAATAAAAACAAAATGATGTAACAAAGTATAACCCATCATACAATCCCAGATTTGTCTGGGTATTTATACTTTGGATTGGTTCAGGATATCCCAGGTATTTTTTTCTCTCTAAATGTTCAAATGGCCTTACCTAGAAGGGCCAAACTTCAGACAATTTCACCTTGAGACCTCTAGATGTTTCTTGCAGTTACATTACAAAAAATGTCCAAAAGGAAGCAGGTGCAGTTCTTTAGCTAGTACTTTAATGGATGTCCTCCAGCAGCTCTTGGCGGTAATGCTTGTGGAAACCTACATTTGTCTGAATTGTTTTTTCCCAGTCTTGTCAAGAATATTATTTACTTGACTTTCTGCACAAGGGCTAAACTGTATCTGACTTTGTGCATTTAAGAAAGCGTCTGGAGCAACAGCAGAAGATGCTGGAGGAGGACAGGAAAAGGAGGCAATTTGAGGAACAGAAACAGAAGCTGAGGCTGCTCAGCAGTGTCAAACCTAAGGTGAGTTTCTTTCCATCAGCAATTTTCTGGTTGTTAGACAATGTTTCTGACATGTCTAAAGTGATGGGGCTCATTTTTTTTTCTTCAACTTTTTGTGCTCTTGGTATTATTCATGGCCAGGCAGAATTTCTGAAAATGTGCTTATTTAAAGTGCTCAAGTTAGATAGTATTAATTTAAATGGTAAATGGACTGCATTTATATACCGTGTTTCCATCTGCATCAGACGCTCAAAGTGCTTTACAATAATGCCTCACATTGACCCCGATGTCAGGGTGCTGCCATACAAGGCGCTGACTACACACCAGGACATTGCCCAAGGACCCTTGGTGATTTTCTGATCAGGCTGGGATTTCAAATCAAAATCAATTTTATTTATATAGCGCCAAATCACAACAAACAGTTGCCCCAAGGCGCTTTATATTGTAAGGCAAGGCCATACAATAATTACGGAAAAACCCCAACGGTCAAAACGACCCCCTGTGAGCAAGCACTTGGCAACAGTGGGAAGGAAAAAACTCCCTTTTAACAGGAAGAAACCTCCAGCAGAACCAGGCTCAGGGAGGGGCAGTCTTCTGCTGGGACTGGTTGGGGCTGAGGGAGAGAACCAGGAAAAAGACATGCTGTGGAGGGGAGCAGAGATCAATCACTAATGATTAAATGCAGAGTGGTGCATACAGAGCAAAAAGAGAAAGAAACACTCAGTGCATCATGGGAACCCCCCAGCAGTCTATGTCTATAGCAGCATAACTAAGGGATGGTTCAGGGTCACCTGATCCAGCCATAACTATAAGCTTTAACAAAAAGGAAAGTTTTAAGCCTAATCTTAAAAGTAGAGAGGGTGTCTGTCTCCCTGATCTGAATTGGGAGCTGGTTCCACAGGAGAGGAGCCTGAAAGCTGAAGGCTCTGCCTCCCATTCTACTCTTACAAACCCTAGGAACTACAAGTAAGCCTGCAGTCTGAGAGCGAAGCGCTCTATTGGGGTGATATGGTACTATGAGGTCCCTAAGATAAGATGGGACCTGATTATTCAAAACCTTATAAGTAAGAAGAAGAATTTTAAATTCTATTCTAGAATTAACAGGAAGCCAATGAAGAGAGGCCAATATGGGTGAGATATGCTCTCTCCTTCCAGTCCTTGTCAGTACTCTAGCTGCAGCATTTTGAATTAACTGAAGGCTTTTCAGGGAACTTTTAGGACAACCTGATAATAATGAATTACAATAGTCCAGCCTAGAGGAAATAAATGCATGAATTAGTTTTTCAGCATCACTCTGAGACAAGACCTTTCTAATTTTAGAGATATTGCGCAAATGCAAAAAAGCAGTCCTACATATTTGTTTAATATGCGCATTGAATGACATATCCTGATCAAAAATGACTCCAAGATTTCTCACAGTATTACTAAAGATCAGGGTAATGCCATCCAGACTAAGGATCTGGTTAGACACCATGTTTCTAAGATTTGTGGGGCCAAGTACAATAACTTCAGTTTTATCTGAGTTTAAAAGCAGGAAATTAGAGGTCATCCATGTCTTTATGTCTGTAAGACAATCCTGCAGTTTAGCTAATTGGTGTGTGTCCTCTGGCTTCATGGATAGATAAAGCTGGGTATCATCTGCGTAACAATGAAAATTTAAGCAATGCCGTCTAATAATACTGCCTAAGGGAAACATGTATAAAGTGAATAAAATTGGTCCTAGCACAGAACCTTGTGGAACTCCATAATTAACCTTAGTCTGTGAAGAAGATTCCCCAGTTACATGAACAAATTGTAATCTATTAGATAAATGATTCAAACCACCGCAGCGCAGTGCCTTTAATACCTGTGGCATGCTCTAATTTCTGTAATAAAATTTTATGGTCAACAGTATCAAAAGCAGCACTGAGTTCTAACAGAACAAGCACAGAAATGAGTCCACTGTCTGAGGCCATAAGAAGATCATTTGTAACCTTCACTAATGCTGTTTCTGTACTATGATGAATTCTAAAACCTGACTGAAACTCTTCAAATAGACCATTCCTCTGCAGATGATCAGTTAGCTGTTTTACAACTACCCTTTCAAGAATTTTTGAGAGAAAAGGAAGGTTGGAGATTGGCCTATAATTAGCTAAGATAGCTGGGTCAAGTGATGGCTTTTTAAGTAATGGTTTAATTACTGCTACCTTAAAAGCCTGTGGTACATAGCCAACTAATAAAGATAGATTGATCATATTTAAGATTGAAGCATTAATTAATGGTAGGGCTTCCTTGAGCAGCCTGGTAGGAATGGGGTCTAATAGACATGTTGATGGTTTGGAGGAAGTAACTAATGAAAATAACTCAGAACAATCGGAGAGAAAGAGTCTAACCAAATACCGGCATCACTGAAAGCAGCCAAAGATAACGATACGTCTTTGGGATGGTTATGAGTAATTTTTTCTCTAATAGTTAAAATTTTATTAGCAAAGAAAGTCATGAAGTCATTACTAGTTAAAGTTAAAGGAATACTTGGCTCAATAGAGCTCTGACTCTTTGTCAGCCTGGCTACAGTGCTGAAAAGAAACCTGAGGTTGTTCTTATTTTCTTCAATTAGTGATGAGTAGTAAGATGAATGGATTTGAACCAAGGATCCTCTGGTCTCAAGCCCAACAGTTAACCACTAGACCATCACCTCCCCTTTTACGGCATAAATGGTTTTTACAGTTATTGAGGAGTGCTTAATTCAAATATGCTGCATGCCTCACTCAAAAATATCCCATAAAGCCTCAGAATGGAGAAATCCATTATGGCCACCACTTGGCCTAAATCTATTGAAACGGTCATCTTGCTTATTATCACATTTGAGCTCAGATGTGATGAAACTGCTTATATCTGCATATATCGAACTAGCTCCAGAATCCGGTTGATCTTGGTGGCGAAGAAACTACTTGAAATATGTTGCAAAATGGTTCATTTTGCAACAAATGTTGCAGCTAGAGTACTGACGGGGACTAGAAGGAGAGCGCATATTTCACCCATATTTGCCTTTCTTCATTGGCTTCCTGTTAATTCTAGAATAGAATTTAAAATTCTTCTTCTTACTTATAAGTTTTTGAATAATCAGGTCCCATCTTATCTTAGGGACCTAATAGTACCATATCGCCCCAATAGAGTGTTTCTTTCTCTTTTTGCTCTGTATGCACCACTCTGCTTTTAATCATTGGTGATTGATCTCTGCTCTCTTCCACAGCATGTCTTTTTCCTGTGGCACCAAGTACGTCCATCCCATTTTGGTTGCTGGTGGAAGAGTAGGATGTGGCACGTGAGGTTTTTCAGGCAGTTGATTGATAGAGTAAATGTATGATGTGAAATGTTGCTGCATCTGAGGATGGTGATGGAGTCTTCTGTATGTGACTTATACAAAACAATTTGACTTTTACTTTATTGCATGTATCAACCTCGGGCACAACATCTCTAAGATGTTACAGATGAATTTCCCTGTTGACCTCACTATGTCTTTTCTGAGAGGGCCGTTGTCAGAGTCAATAAAATGTGTGATGTTGCTGGAACACCTGCCAGACTGTGTTTTCTACTGTGGCCACTGAAATGAGACATACGATTACCGCCAGTGATGGCATGGAAGGCAAGTAGTGTGTCTAATTCATCAGCGGACAACACCATGCAAATTTCATGTACTGGAAAATATTTTGGAACTTTAATGTCCCACATTTCATCTTGAGATGTGTACAGGTCATATTGTGCCAGAAGTAGTAGAAGCACAGCTCTATCACATGCTAACACAACTGCAGTTTCCACGTGAGCATCGATGCAGTGAAAAATGTGTTGTTTGTCAGATTCTTGATGATCAGATAGTAGAGAGGAAAGTGCAAGATCTGGATTAGCTTTTGTACAGTACCTCTCCCGCACATTTACAAGATCCGGGATATCTGCTTGGTTTGTTACTGTTCCAAGTTCTTGGCAAAGTCACACTGTCATCTACATTCCGTTCAACTTGATGATGCAGCTCCGATGATATCTTGAATCTGCAGCTGTAAGATCACAAGCTAGTTGAACTCTAAAGATTTGGCCATAATTTGGTGATTCTAATATTCTGCTGCTGTTTAATTTCTTGTTTACTCATCTAATTAGATCAGCAGTCCTTATGCCATGAGAATGATTGATTGAGGTGCATTCCCTTGAAATATTTCAGGAAGTTGCTTGGTTGCAGCTTGGAAGTTGCATTGCTATTATGTAATTTTTACCAGACTTTTTATAATCAGTCAATCAATCAATCAATTTTTTTATATAGCGCCAAATCACAACAAACAGTTGCCCCAAGGCGCTTTATATTGTAAGGCAAGGCCATACAATAATTATGTAAAACCCCAACGGTCAAAACGACCCCCTGTGAGCAAGCACTTGGCTACAGTCAATCAATCAATCAATCAACTTTTTTCTTATATAGCGCCAAATCACAACAAACAGTTGCCCCAAGGCGCTCCATATTGTAAGGCAAGGCCATACAATAATTATGAAAAACCCCAACGGTCAAAACGACTCCCTATGAGCAAGCACTTGGCAACAGTGGGAAGGAAAAACTCCCTTTTAACAGGAAGAAACCTCCAGCAGAACCAGGCTCAGGGAGGGGCAGTCTTCTGCTGAGACTGGTTGGGGCTGAGGGAAAAAAAACAGGAAAAAGACATGCCGTGAAGGGGGGCAGAGATCGATCACTAATGATTAAATGCAGAGTGATGCATACGGAGCAAAAAGAGAAAGAAACAGTGCATCATGGGAACCCCCCCACAATCTACGTCTAAAGCAGCATAACCAAGGTATGGTCCAGGGTCACCCGATCCAGCCCTAACTATAAGCCTTAGCGAAAAGGAAAGTTTTAAGCCTAATCTTAAAAGTAGAGAGGGTATCTGTCTCCCTGATCTGAATTGGGAGCTGGTTCCACAGGAGAGGAGCCTGAAAGCTGAAGGCTCTGCCTCCCATTCTACTCTTACAAACCCTAGGAACTACAAGTAAGCCCACAGTCTGAGAACGAAGCGCTCTAATGGGGTAATATGGTACTACGAGGTCCCTAAGATAAAATGGGACCTACAGTGGGAAGGAAAAACTCTCTTTTAACAGGAAGAAACCTCCAGCAGAACCAGGCTCAGGGAGGGGCAGTCTTCTGCTGGGACTGGTTGGGGCTGAGGGAGAGAACCAGGAAAAACACATGCTGTGGAGGGGAGCAGAGATCGATCACTAATGATTAAATGCAGAGTGGTGCATACAGAGCAAAAAGAGAAAGAAACAGTGCATCATGGGAACCCCCCAGCAGTCTACGTCTAATATAACAGTGTCAAAGAACTGGAGGCCATCATTGCTAACTATTGTGACCTTTTGATTGTTGTTTTTCTGACAAATGATGTGTAACTATTAGGCATGTGGAGATTAATCAGTACGAATCTGCATCTACATAGAAACGTGCGCGATGCAAGTGCATTGATTCAGTTGATGGGTGAAATCGCGATGGGTCACTTGCTGCCTGCTTGCATCGATATTTTATTTTATTTTTTTTCTCCCCGAGACACATTGAATGCACCACGGGCGGAAGCCAGAAAGCACATTTCTACCACAACAAACAAGATGACATCAAGTCTTTTCGCTTAACGATACCCTTATTGGCCCTTCAGTTCAGGACACCGGAGTGGCCATTGTTTTTGAGGGTGTTTATCGGAAAATGGTCATTTCTCTACATTGATTGCAGACTGCAGCGGGTCTTCTTGAAGCAGCGCTTTGACCCGCTGTTCGCTGGCCTCTGCTTCACTTCCAGCGGCAGGTCAGCAATTTTTTTTCATTAACCCCTCTCAAAGCCATTTAAAGATATCAGTTGTGAGTCACCTGTTGGGAAGGTGTCGTAACACGGACCCGCAACAGGGGGCGCAAATGAACGGACAATGGATAAGACAGAGTAACAATTTAATGTTGTGAAACGCACAACTGGATACAGACAAAGATAATGCCAATTGAACACAAGGTGACGTGCGGGCAGGCTCGAAGATAGGAGACCTCTGGCGATCGGAGAGCCGGGACCCACACAGCTTCCACCACCAACGGCCTGAAGAACATCGGAGCCGCCAAGTCCTGAGTCCCCAGGTGGTCACCGTCTTCTGTTGCAGACCCTGGTACTGCTGGCAGAAGATGAAAAACAGTTAATGGTGAGTGTGTATCCACACACCCAGTAATCCTTCACCTACAGATCTTCGAGGAGGGAAAACCTCCACCTCCGATACAAAATCACCCGTGCAGCTCTTGACAGTTGCTCCTTGGATGGAGTGAGAGGCGAAGACGTTGCAGACTCTCACTGCACGCCAATCCAAAAATCACTGAATCCTCAGGAATACGGCTGCACACAGAATAATTAGTTAGCACTAATCACAGCAGAGAATTACCTTCACGGTAGTTGATTTCTCGGCGAGGAGGTGGAGTAATGATCCGACTTTTGTAGGGATGCAGGTGATTGGTGACAGCTGGTGTAAATGAGTGACAGCTGTCACTCTCTGTCTCGGCGCCCTCATGCTTGAAGCCCGCACTCCAAGCAGGGCGCCGACTGGTGGTGGTGGGCCAGCAGTACCTCCTCTTCAGCGGCCCACACAACATCACCTTTGTGTAGATTAAAGTCACAAACTGGGACTCTTGTTGCAAGCAAGAAACGAGAATCACCCACCGTTCCACACCAGAGTTTTACGCAATGGTTCTCTGGTGTGAGCACAAGCCAGTGCATAAACTGAAGTTGTCCATCAGGTAATAATAATAATATCCACTGTAATATCTTCAGAGGAATCACCAATTTAAATCAAATGATACCTCTTTCCAAATGTTATAATAAACAATAAACTACAACCGACCAAAACCATTTTTCCCCAAAATGAGTCATCCTCCTTTTTTTTTTTTTTTTTTTTATGAATTACATCCTGACGCGCAGCCAGCTGAGGAGCTTAGCTCAGAGTCTACGGAGTTACATTTGTGTCATTAATATCTGAAAGGAAATGCTTTTGACAAAAACTACAGATTTTGTTTTTCTATTTATGTCCAGAGATCAAGGATCCACCGTGTACATCAAGGATCCAGTGACCATGTACAGATTTTATTGATTTTTATCTATGTTCAGATATCAAGGACCAGTTTCATATTTATTTACTTTAAGACTCAATAAAATGTTGATGACATAGAAAACCTGTAAAGCCTACTTTTAATACACAGAAAATTCACAAGAGGTATTGAGAAGGGAATCGATAAAGAATCGGATCGATAAGCGGAATTAATAATGACATAAATATCGATAAAATCTTATCAATAACCATCATTAATCGTATCACACCAAGTCACATCATATCGCATTGTGAGAATTGAATCGCCATCAAATACATATCAAATCGCATTGAATCTTGGACAGGGGTGAATCGTATCGCATCATATCGTCATGTATTGCATATATAATATGTATTATATTGCTGGTAGTGTATCGAGGTGCTTATTGAATTGTTGTCAGTGATGATATTCACATTTTTAGTAACTATGGTTCCAGTGGTCTTTTTTGGGTAAATGCAGATGTACAAGAATAATTGCCGCACTTTTATCTTATAGAAAAGCAAATTTATACACATTGATATATATTCAGCTCTCGATCTACTGGTCAATCTTCATTACTACTCTCACCTATGGTCATGAGGGTTGGGTCATGACCGAAAGAACTAGATTGCGGGTACAAGCGGCCGAAATGGGCTTCCTTAGGAGGGTGCCTGGTGTCTTCCTTAGAGATAAAGTGAGAAGCTCGTTCATCCGTGGGAAGCTCGGGGTAGAGCTGCTGGTGTTGAAAGAAGCCAGCTGAGGTGGTTTGGGCATCTGGCAAGGATGCCCCCTGGGTGCCTTCCTAGGGAGGTGTTCTAGGCACGTCCATCTGGGGGAAGACCCCGGGGAAGACCCAGGACTAGGTGGAGAGATTGTATCTCCACACTGGCCTGGGAATGCCTCGGGATCCTCTGGTCGGAGGTGGTCATTGTGGCTCGGGAAAGGGAAGTCTGGGGTCCCCTGCTGGAGCTGTTGCCCCCGCTATCCCGATCTCGGATAAGCGGTTGAAGATGAGTGATGATGAGTGATATACAGTGAGGAAAATAAGTATTTGAACACCCTGCGATTTTGCAAGTTCTCCCACTTAGAAATCATGGAGGGATCTGACATTTTCATCTTAGGTTCATGTCCACTGTGAGAAATCACAATGTATGATTTTTTTCTTTAATAATTTATTTGTATGTTACTGCTGCAAATAAGTATTTGAACACCTGTGAAAATCAATGTTAATATTTGGTACAGTAGCCTTTGTTTGCAATTACAGAGGTCAAATGTTTCCTGTAGTTTTTCACCAGGTTTGCACACACTGCAGCAGGGATTTTGGTCCATTCCTCCATACAGATCTTCTCTAGATCTTTCAGGTTTGGAGTTTCAGCTCCCTCCAAAGATTTTCTATTGAGTTCAGGTCTGGAGACTGGCCAGGCCACTCCAGGACCTTGAAATGCTTCTTACGGAGCACCTCCTTAGTTGCCCTGGCTGTGTGTTTGGGGTCATTGTCATGCTGGAAGACCCAGCTATGACCCATCTTCAATGCTCTTACTGAGGGAAGGAGGTTGTTTGCCAAAATCTCACAATACATGACCCTATCATCCTCCCTTCAATATGGTGCAGTCGTCCTGTCCCCTTTTTAGAAGAGCACCCCCAGAGTATGATGTTTCCACCCCCATGCTTCACATTTGAGATGGTTTTCTTGGGGTTGTTCTCATCCTCTAAACATGGCAAGTGGAGTTGATTCCAAAAAGCTCTATTCTGGTCTCATCTGACCACATGACCTTCTCCCATGCCTCCTCTGGATCATCAAGATGGTCACTGGTGAACTTCAGATGGGCCTGGACATGTGCTGGCTTGAGCAGGGGGACCCTGCTGCCCTGTAGGATTTTAAACCATGACAGCATCATGCGTTACTCATGTAATCTTTGTGACTGTGGTCCCAGCTCTCTTCAGGTCATTGACCAGGTCCTCCTGTGTAGTTCTGAGCTTTCTCAGAATCATCTTTACCCCACAAAGTGAGATCTTGCATGGAATCCCAGACCGAGAGAGACTGACAGTCATCTTGTGTTTCTTCCACTTTCTAATAAATAATCATAACAGTTGTTGTCTTCTACCAAGCTGCTTGCCTGTTGTCCTGTAGTCCATCCTAGCCTTGTGCAGGTCTACAGTTTTGTCCCTGGTGTCCTTAGACAGCTCTTTGGTCTTGGCTATGGTGGACAGGTTGGAGTGTGATTGATTGAGTGTGTGAACAGGTATCTTTATACAGGTAACAAGTTTAAACAGGTGCAATTAATACAGGTAAAGAGTGCAGAATTAGTGGGCTTCTTAAAGAAAAATTAACAGGTCTGTGTGAGCCAGAATTCTTGCTGGTAGGTAGGTGTTCAAATACTTATTTGCAGCAGTAACATACAAATAAATTATTAAAAAAATCATACATTGTGATTTCTGGATTTTTTTTTTTACATTATGTCTCTCAATGTATATTCATATTCATAGGCAATGCTATATACAGTTGTATGCAAAGGTTTGGGCACCCCTGATAATTTTCATGATTTTCCTTTATAAATCATTGGTTGTCTGGATCAGAAATTTCAGTTAAATATATCATATAGCAGATGACCACACTGATATTTGAGAAGTGAAATGAAGTTTCTAGTACTTACAGAAATTGTGCAATAATTATTTAAACAAAATTGGGCAGGTGCATAAATTTGGGCACCCTTGTCATTTTATTGATTTGAATACATTTAGCACTAATTATTGGAACACAGAAATGGTTTGATAAGCTCAGTGACCCTTGACCTCCTTACACAGGTGAAGCCAATCATGAGAAAGGGTATTTAAGATGGCCATTTGCAAACGTTTTCCGTCTTTGCATCTCTTCTAATGAGTGGCAACATGGGAGCTCTAAACAACTCTCAAATGACCTGAAAACAAAGATTGTCCAACATCATGGTTTAGAGGAAGGATACAAAAAGCTATCTCAGAGATTTCAGCTATCAGTTTCCACTAAAAGGAACATAGTGAGGAAATGGAAGACCACAGGCACAGTACTAGTTAAGGCCCGAAGTGGCAGGCCAAAAAATATCTCAGATAAGCTTAAGCGAAGGATGGTGAGAACAATCATATTCAACCCACAGACCTGCTGCCAAGACCTACAGCAGAGGTCACAAACCGGTTCCAGAAAGGGCCAAGAGGGTGCAGGCTTTCTGTGCAACCACCCACTCCAGCAGGTGATTTCACTGATTAACTGATTCCACCTGCTCAAAGCGATGTTAATCAGTGAAATCACCTGCTGGAGTGGGTGGTTGCACAGAAAGCCTGCACCCTCTTGGCCCTTTCTGGAACCGGTTTGTGACCTCTGACCTACAACATGAGCTTGCTCCAGATAGTGTCTCTGTGCATCGTGCAACTATACAGTGCACTTTGCACAAGGAGATGCTGTAATGCAGAGGAAGCCTTTTCTGCATACACGCCACAAACAGAGGTATGCTTGAGGTATGCTAAAGCACATTTGGACAAGCCAGCTTAATTTTGGAATAAGGTGCTGTGGACTAATGAAACTAAAATTGAGTTATTTGGACATAAGGGGCAGTATGTATGGCTGAAAAAGAACACAGCATTCCAAGAAAAACACTTGCTACCTACAGTAAAATTTGTAGGTGGTTCCATCATACTGTGTGGCCAGGAGAGGTACTGAGAATCTTGTTTCAACAAGACAACAACCCTAAACACTGCTCAAAATCTAGTAAGGCATTAATGCAGAGGAACAAATACAATGTTCTGGAATGGCCATCTCAGTCCCCAGACCTGAATATGATTGAAAATCTGTGGCGTGATTTTAAGCGGGTGGTTCATGCTGGGAAACCAACAAACCTGACTGAACTGGAGATGTTTTGTAAAGAAGAATGGTCCAAAATACCTTCATCCAGAATCCAGACTCTCATTGGAAGTTATATGAAGTGTTTAGAGGCTGTTATTTCTGCAAAAGGAGGATCAACTAAATATTGATGTATTTTTTTCTGTTGGGGTGCCCAAATTTATGCCCCTGCCTAATTTTGTTTAAAGAATTATTGCACACTTTCTGTAAATTCTATAAACGTAATTTCACTCCTCAAATATCACTGTGTTTGTCTGCTATATGATATATTTGACTGAAATTGCTGATCCAAACAACCAATAATTTATAAAGGAAAATCATGGAAATCATCAGGGATGCCCAGTTTTACATACAACTGTAATAACTACACACCATGAAACATCTGAAAAGCATTAGTCAGCGCCTAGCTAACCTTACTCACTATTGTTAGCTAGCTAAGTGTATTTTAATAGTCTTCTCAATAAGATGAAGTATGTACAATTATTTCAGCAACTTAGAATGTCAGTATATTCCTACAACTATATACATATGATGTTGTGTATGACTTTACCTGTCAACTGTTATTACTGAGGATCTTTCCTGTGAGAAAGGCAAGAAGGCGTATGTGTGTGTTGGGGGCATTACACGATAGCGCACTGGGCATCTCAAAAACAAACTGCAAAGAAAGAATGTTATTCCTATCATAATTGACAAATTCATCTCTTAACACAACCATTTTCACAATATATATGAATTTCAAGCAGTTTCTTCACATTTGATCTCAAATCTGTATCTGGCATTGGATTCTCCATGTATGAAAACCTATAAAAGCCCATTTTATTCAAGTTTCAAACACATTTAGTGTAAAAGATAATTGCCTAAGTAGCTTGGTGGTGGTGGTGGCCATATTGGATTTCTAAATTTTGAGGCATTATAGGACATTTTTGTTCTGGGCGTACATCAGATTTGAGTCAAGCACCTCTGAATACCCCTAAAAATCATGTATGCCATAAATTTGCATGATTTGCATCATGTGTTTTTTTTTTTTTTTTTTATTTATTTATTTTTTTGCAAAATTGACCTCATCTATCTATCTATACTGTAAACAGACAGGAGAGAGGAGTCGTGATGACGCGTTGGAAGCAATCAAAGGCAACCTGGATGGTTTCAGCAGAGACGCAAAAATGCATCCAACTCCATCATCACAGACCAAGAAACCAGGTATTTTAGCTGTGACACTTTAAAGTGTGACTCTGTCCAGCTGCAGTGATACAGTCTGAGAATAATCACAACATTACAGGCATATATAACATATTCATCTTTTTTTTCTTTTCTAGTATATCCCATAATGTGATTCATGTTGCACACATTTTTATGCTGCATCTTAATATTAACATCTGTGACATCAGTGTTCCCTTTATCATCATCATCATCAATTTTATTTATATAGTGCCAAATCACAACAAACAGTTGCCCCAAGGCGCTTTATATTGTACGGCAAGGCCATACAATAATTACGGAAAAACCCCAACGGTCAAAACGACCCCCTGTGAGCAAGCACTTGGCGACAGTGGGAAAGAAAAACTCCCTTTTAACAGGAAGAAACCTCAAGCAGAACCAGGCTCAGGGAGGGGCAGTCTTCTGCTGGGACTGGTTGGGGCTGAGGGAGAGAACCAAGAAAAAGACATGTTGTGGAGGGGAGCAGAGATCGATCACTAATGATTAAATGCAGAGTGGTGCATACAGAGCAAAAAGAGAAAGAAACACTCAGTGCATCATGGGAACCCCCCCAGCAGTCTAAGTCTATAGCAGCATAACTAAGGGATGGTTCAGGGTCACCTGATCCAGCCCTAACTATAAGCTTTAGCAAAAAGGAAAGTTTTAAGCCTAATCTTAAAAGTAGAGAGGGTGTCTGTCTCCCTGATCCGAATTGGGAGCTGGTTCCACAGGAGAGGAGCCTGAAAGCTGAAGGCTCTGCCTCCCATTCTACTCTTACAAACCCTAGGAACTACAAGTAAGCCTGCAGTCAAAGAGCGAAGCGCTCTATTGGGGTGATATGGTACTATGAGGTCCCTAAGATAAGATGGGACCTGATTATTCAAAACCTTATAAGTAAGAAGAAGAATTTTAAATTCTATTCTAGAATTAACAGGAAGCCAATGAAGAGAGGCCAAATATGGGTGAGATATGCTCTCTCCTTCTAGTCCCCGTTAGTACTCTAGCTGCAGCATTTTGATTTAACTGAAGGCTTTTCAGGGAACTTTTAGGACAACCTGATAATAATGAATTACAATAGTCCAGCCTAGAGGAAATAAATGCATGAATTAGTTTTTCAGCATCACTCTGAGACAAGACCTTTCTAATTTCAGAGATATTGCGTAAATGCAAAAAAGCAGTCCTACATATTTGTTTAATATGCGCTTTGAATGACATATCCTGATCAAAAATGACTCCAAGATTTCTCACAGTATTACTAGAGGTCAGGGTAATGCCATCCAGAGTAAGGATCTGGTTAGACACCATGTTTCTAAGATTTGTGGGGCCAAGTACAATAACTTCAGTTTTATCTGAGTTTAAAAGCAGGAAATTAGAGGTCATCCATGTCTTTATGTCTGTAAGACAATCCTGCAGTTTAGCTAATTGGTGTGTGTCCTCTGGCTTCATGGATAGATAAAGCTGGGTATCATCTGCGTAACAATGAAAATTTAAGCAATGCCGTCTAATAATACTGCCTAAGGGAAGCATGTATAAAGTGAATAAAATTGGTCCTAGCACAGAACCTTGTGGAACTCCATAATTAACCTTAGTCTGTGAAGACGATTCCCCATTTACATGAACAAATTGTAATCTATTAGATAAATATGATTCAAACCACCGCAGCGCAGTGCCTTTAATACCTATGGCATGCTCTAATCTCTGTAATAAAATTTTATGGTCAACAGTATCAAAAGCAGCACTGAGGTCTAACAGAACAAGCACAGAGATGAGTCCACTGTCTGAGGCCATAAGAAGATCATTTGTAACCTTCACTAATGCTGTTTCTGTACTATGATGAATTCTAAAACCTGACTGAAACTCTTCAAATAGACCATTCCTCTGCAGATGATCAGTTAGCTGTTTTACAACTACCCTTTCAAGAATTTTTGAGAGAAAAGGAAGGTTGGAGATTGACCTATAATTAGCTAAGATAGCTGGGTCAAGTGATGGCTTTTTAAGTAATGGTTTAATTACTGCCACCTTAAAAGCCTGTGGTACATAGCCAACTAATAAAGGTAGATTGATCATATTTAAGATCGAAGCATTAAATAATGGTAGGGCTTCCTTGAGCAGCCTGGTAGGAATGGGGTCTAATAGACATGTTGATGGTTTGGATGAAGTAACTAATGAAAATAACTCAGACAGAACAATCGGAGAGAAAGAGTGTAACCAAATACCGGCATCACTGAAAGCAGCCAAAGATAACGATACGTCTTTGGGATGGTTATGAGTAATTTTTTTCTCTAATAGTTAACATTTTATTAGCAAAGAAAGTCATGAAGTCATTACTAGTTAAAGTTAAAGGAATACTCAGCTCAATAGAGCTCTGACTCTTTGTCAGGCTGGCTACAGTGCTGAAAAGAAACCTGGGGTTCTTATTTTCTTCAATTAGTGATGAGTAGTAAGATGTCCTAGCTTTACGGAGGGCTTTTTTGTAGAGCAACAGACTCTTTTTCCAGGCTAAGTGAAGATCTTCTAAATTAGTGAGACGCCATTTCCTCTCCAACTTACGGGTTATCTGCTTTAAGCTGCGAGTTTGTGAGTTATACCATGGAGTCAGGCACTTCTGATTTAAAGCTCTCTTTTTCAGAGGAGCTACAGTATCCAAAGTTGTCTTCAATGAGGATGTAAAACTATTGACGAGATACTCTATCTCACTTACAGAGTTTAGGTAGCTACTCTGCACTGTGTTGGTATATGGCATTAGAGAACATAAAGAAGGAATCATATCCTTAAACCTAGTTACAGCGCTTTCTGAAAGACTTCTAGTGTAATGAAACTTATTCCCCACTGCTGGGTAGTCCATCAGAGTAAATGTAAATGTTATTAAGAAATGATCAGACAGAAGGGAGTTTTCAGGGAATACTGTTAAGTCTTCAATTTCCATACCATAAGTCAGAACAAGATCTAAGATATGATTAAAGTGGTGGGTGGACTCATTTACATTTTGAGCAAAGCCAATTGAGTCTAATAATAGATTAAATGCAGTGTTGAGGCTGTCATTCTCAGCATCTGTGTGGATGTTAAAATCGCCCACTATAATTATCTTATCTGAGCTAAGCACTAAGTCAGACAAAAGTTCTGAAAATTCACAGAGAAACTCACAGTAACAACCAGGAGGACGATAGATAACAACAAATAAAACTTTATAAACCTTTAGAAACATGCCACTGCCAATTTAACTTCCTGGTGCAATTCAGGAAATTGTGGGTATGCATTTAACAAGCATATGCTGATGTTACAAAGTAGAGGACCTCAATGACCATGAGTCGAACATTGCCAGACTGAACTTCAAAACAGCTGGAAATAAAACTAAAGGCCCTGTCACTCATTGATGATTTAGCCAGCGTATGCCAGTCGTATTAAAACACGCTGCCATACGTCAAATAAGTTAAGGGTAAGTTTTATATAAGTTAAGAGCATGTTGAAACACGCTAAAGCTCGCTGATATACGTCCTAATATGCTCAGCTACTCAACACATTTTGGGAATGCTGTAAATTTTCAACGCATGCCAGCATGTGACTCATATGCAGGACATAAGTTGTATGTAAGTTATGGGATTGTTGGCACACATTTCTTGTAATTTACTCATAAGTTTCAATACGTACATTAATGCCGTCCACTGATTGGCTGAAAAAGCTGCAACCCTCATGCAGATCGACTGTTTCATTCATACACGGAGTAAATCTGACCTGTTCATTTCAGTCCAGTTCACCATCACAGATGGACATGAATTGACATAAAGCTTCTGATTTTTGAAAATGACGTCTGAAAATACTTTAATTCATGGCTGGAAACATTGCGTTTTAAAGCAAGTCCCTCCGTGGTTTTTCTGCTCCAGGTGCATTTCTCAGAAGATGCCCGTGTCATGCTCTGAACACACAGAAGCACTGTGATTTAAACTTTTAAAGCGCCGTCGCTGTGATCATCAAATGACCTGATCAGTCGATCAGGGTGAACACCTGATTAATGTGCTGTTTAAACATTTAAAGTGCTGTCGCTGTCAGTGATCACCACACCAACAGATCACACAGCACTTCATTCAGCTCACACCTGATCACGGTCGACTCGTGCTTTAAAAGTTTAAATCATCACAGTGGTTCATTATTCAGGTCTGTGGTGACCTGATAAGTCTGATCAGCGGACTTGATCAGAAATCAATAGCACTTTAAACATTTAAAGCGACAGCACTCCATTCATTCATGGCAGCGTTTACCATAGCCAGTCCGCTCATCAGCATTCTGTACACAATGAAAATGGTCCACCAAGATCAAAAATGAAAATAAAAAAATAAAATAATGTTAAATTACTCTATTTCTGACCCGCGCCACACCGTGCAGTACCGACCCAAACCACTGGGTGGAAACAGGGCTGTCAGCATACGCTGGTTAATCGTCAAGGTGTGACAGCTGCATAATTTATTACACGTATGGTAGAGTGTGCCAGAATTTTTAATACGGTTGGCATACGCTGGCCAAATTGTCAAGGTGTGACAGGGCCTTTAAAGTTTAATAAGAACAGAGTGAACAGTGAATATTCTCTCACATTTATGATACTGTAATGTACGTTTACTACAGTGATCTTGCTGTTCTCGTGGAAGTTATAATTTACAACCCCAAATCCAATGAAATTGGGATGTTGTGTGAAATGTAAATTAAAACAGAATACAATGATTTGCAAACCTATATTCCAACCTATATTCAATTGAATACACCACAAAGACAAGATATTTGATGTTCAAACTGATAGACTTTTTTGTTTTTGTGCAAATATCTGCTCATTTTGAAATGGATGCCTGCAACACATTACAAAAAAAAAATAAAAAATGGGACAGGGCCAAGAAAAGACTGGGAAAGTTGATGAATGCTCAAAGAACACCTGTTTGGAACATTCCACAGGTGAACAGGTTAATTGGAAACAGGCGAATGTCATGATTGGGTATAAAAGGAGCATCCCCAAAAGGCTCAGCTGTTCACAAGCAAAGATGGGGCGAGGATCACCACTTTGTGAACAACTGCATAAAAAAATAGTCCAACAGTTTAAGAACAATGTTTCTCAATGTTCAATTGCAAGGAATTTAGGGATTCCATCATCGACAGTCCATAATATAATCAGAAGATTCAGAGAATCTGGAGAACTTTCAACATGTAAGCGCCAAGGCTGAAAACCAACATTAAATGCCTGTGACCTTCGATCCCTCAGGTGGCACTGCATTAAAAACCGACATTTTGTAAAAGATCTTACTGCGTGGGCTCAGGAACACTTCAGAAAACCATTGTCAGTTAACACGGTTCGTCACTACATCTACAAGTGCAAGTTAAAACTGTACCATGCATAGTGAAAGCCATACATCAATCAATCAATCAATCAATTTTTTTTATATAGCGCCAAATCACAACAAACAGTTGCCCCAAGGCGCTTCATATTGCAAGGCAAGGCCATACAATAATTATGTAAAACCCCAACGGTCAAAACGACCCCCTGTGAGCAAGCACTTGGCTACAGTGGGAAGGAAAAACTCCCTTTTAACAGGAAGAAACCTCCAGCAGAACCAGGCTCAGGGAGGGGCAGTCTTCTGCTGGGACTGGTTGGGGCTGAGGGAGAGAACCAGGAAAAAGACATGCTGTGGAGGGGAGCAGAGAACGATCACTAATGATTAAATGCAGAGTGGTGCATACAGAGCAAAAAGAGAAAGAAACAGTGCATCATGGGAACCCCCCAGCAGTCTACGTCTATAGCAGCATAACTAAGGGATGGTTCAGGGTCACCTGATCCAGCCCTAACTATAAGCTTTAGCAAAAAGGAACGTTTTAAGCCTAATCTTAAAAGTAGAGAGGGTGTCTGTCTCCCTGATCTGAATTGGGAGCTGGTTCCACAGGAGAGGAGCCTGAAAGCTGAAGGCTCTGCCTCCCATTCTACTCTTACAAACCCTAGGAACTACAAGTAAGCCTGCAGTCTGAGAGCGAAGCGCTCTATTGGGGTGATATGGTACTACGAGGTCCCTAAGATAAGATGGGACCTGATTATTCAAAACCTTATAAGTAAGAAGAAGAATTTTAAATTCTATTCTAGAATTAACAGGAAGCCAATGAAGAGAGGCCAATATGGGTGAGATATGCTCTCTCCTTCTAGTCCCCGTCAGTACTCTAGCTGCAGCATTTTGAATTAACTGAAGGCTTTTTAGGGAACTTTTAGGACAACCTGATAATAATGAATTACAATAGTCCAGCCTAGAGGAAATAAATGCATGAATTAGTTTTTCAGCATCACTCTGAGACAAGACCTTTCTGATTTTAGAGATATTGCGTAAATGCAAAAAAGCAGTCCTACATATTTGTTTAATACGCGCTTTGAATGACATATCCTGATCAAAAATGACTCCAAGATTTCTCACAGTATTACTAGAGGTCAGGGTAATGCCATCCAGAGTAAGGATCTGGTTAGACACCATGTTTCTAAGATTTGTGGGGCCAAGTACAATAACTTCAGTTTTATCTGAGTTTAAAAGCAGGAAATTAGAGGTCATCCATGTCTTTATGTCTGTAAGACAATCCTGCAGTTTAGCTAATTGGTGTGTGTCCTCTGGCTTCATGGATAGATAAAGCTGGGTATCATCTGCGTAACAATGAAAATTTAAGCAATACCGTCTAATAATACTGCCTAAGGGAAGCATGTATAAAGTGAATAAAATTGGTCCTAGCACAGAACCTTGTGGAACTCCATAATTAACTTTAGTCTGTGAAGAAGATTCCCCATTTACATGAACAAATTGTAATCTATTAGACAAATATGATTCAAACCACCGCAGCGCAGTGCCTTTAATACCTATGGCATGCTCTAATCTCTGTAATAAAATTTTATGGTCAACAGTATCAAAAGCAGCACTGAGGTCTAACAGAACAAGCACAGAGATGAGTCCACTGTCCGAGGCCATAAGAAGATCATTTGTAACCTTCACTAATGCTGTTTCTGTACTATGATGAATTCTAAAACCTGACTGAAACTCTTCAAATAGACCATTCCTCTGCAGATGATCAGTTAGCTGTTTTACAACTACCCTTTCAAGAATTTTTGAGAGAAAAGGAAGGTTGGAGATTGGCCTATAATTAGCTAAGATAGCTGGGTCAAGTGATGGCTTTTTAAGTAATGGTTTAATTACTGCCACCTTAAAAGCCTGTGGTACATAGCCAACTAACAAAGATAGATTGATCATATTTAAGATCGAAGCATTAAATAATGGTAGGGCTTCCTTGAGCAGCCTGGTAGGAATGGGGTCTAATAAACATGTTGATGGTTTGGATGAAGTAACTAATGAAAATAACTCAGACAGAACAATCGGAGAGAAAGAGTCTAACCAAATACCGGCATCACTGAAAGCAGCCAAAGATAACGATACGTCTTTGGGATGGTTATGAGTAATTTTTTTCTCTAATAGTTAAAATTTTGTTAGCAAAGAAAGTCATGAAGTCATTACTAGTTAAAGTTAATGGAATACTCAGCTCAATAGAGCTCTGACTCTTTGTCAGCCTGGCTACAGTGCTGAAAAGAAACCTGGGGTTGTTCTTATTTTCTTCAATTAGTGATGAGTAGAAAGATGTCCTAGCTTTACGGAGGGCTTTTTTATAGAGCAACAGACTCTTTTTCCAGGCTAAGTGAAGATCTTCTAAATTAGTGAGACGCCATTTCCTCTCCAACTTACGGGTTATCTGCTTTAAGCTACGAGTTTGTGAGTTATACCACGGAGTCAGGCACTTCTGATTTAAAGCTCTCTTTTTCAGAGGAGCTACAGCATCCAAAGTTGTCTTCAATGAGGATGTAAAACTATTGACGAGATACTCTATCTCACTTACAGAGTTTAGGTAGCTACTCTGCACTGTTGGTATATGGCATTAGAGAACATAAAGAAGGAATCATATCCTTAAACCTAGTTACAGCGCTTTCTGAAAGACTTCTAGTGTAATGAAACTTATTCCCCACTGCTGGGTAGTCCATCAGAGTAAATGTAAATGTTATTAAGAAATGATCAGACAGAAGGGAGTTTTCAGGGAATACTGTTAAGTCTTCTATTTCCATACCATAAGTCAGAACAACATCAACAACATCCAGAAATACCGCCGCCTTCTCTGGGCCTGAGCTCATCTGAAATGGACAGACGCAATGTGGAAAAGTGTGCTGTGGTCTGATGAGTCCACATTTCAAATTGTTTTTGGAAATCATTGACGTTTTGTCCTCTGGACAAAAGAGGAAAAAGACCATCCAGATTGTTACCAGCGCAAAGTTCAAAAGCCAGCATCTGTGATGGTACGGGGGTGTGTTAGTGCCCATGGCATGGGCAAGTTACACATCTGTGATGGCACCATCAATGCTGAAAGGTACATCCAGGTTTTGGAGCAACACGTGCCATCCAAGCAACGTCTTTTTCAGGGACCTCTGTGCTTATTTCAGAAAGACAATGCAAAGCCACATTCTGCACGTGTTACAGCAGCGTGGCTTCGTAGTAAAAGAGTGCGGGTACTAGACTGGCCTGCCTGCAGTCCAGACCTGTCACCCATTGAAAATGTCTGGCGCATTATGAAGCACAAAATATGACAACGGAGACTGTTGAACAACTGAAGTCATACATCAAGCAAGAATGTTTCTGTGTGGGCTCTGTTGTCCAGGTGGTTTCCATAGTAGAGAAGCTTGAATCTTCGACTGGACTGGGTTGCTTGACGTGAGGACGTTTCGCTTCAAATCACAGAAGCTTCCTCAGCTAAAATTCTTGCTCTGGTAGTCTGACTTCTGTCTTGACTCTTGTAGAGAAGAATAAACCAGAAGCCAACAAAAGCTGGAGTTTTTTAACGTAACCAGACCCCACCTACCGAGAGGCTGACTGCTATAGGCTAGTGACTAATCCCTAGTTACAAACAGAGCAATGTAGTGTATCATATCAGATCTCAGGAAAACTGTAATGAACACTACATAGGTGAGACGAAGCAACCTTTACACAAGAGGCTATACCAGCACCGCAGAGAGGTCGCCAGTGGACCTCAGTCTGCAGTTCATCTCCACCTGAAAGACACTAACCACACGTTTGAGGACAAGGAAGTTAAAATCTTAGCCAGAGAGAAGAAATGGTTTGAGAGAGGTGTCAAGGAAGAATTCTTTGTAAAACATTTGAAACCAAGCCTTAACCGCGAAGCAGGTCTCAGACACGCTTTGTCCCCTGTTTACAATGTGGTACTCAGGTCAAAGCAGTTTCAGTCTTTTGTTCATGGTAATGAGTCATTCACGTCATCAGGAGAGAGTCGTCAAGGGAGCCATCAGGTGAGGCTTCCATCCTGTCATTAAGAGAGTGCTAACTAGAGCACAATAGGTGCTAATTAGAGCTATTGTTTAGTCACTAGCCTATAGCAGTCAGCCTCTCGGTAGGTGGGGTCTGGTTAGGTTAAAAAACTCCAGCTTTTGTTGGCTTCTAGTTTATTCTTCTCTACAAGAGTCAAGACAGAAGTCAGACTACCAGAGCAAGAATTTTAGCTGAGGAAGCTTCTGTGATTTGAAGCGAAACGTCCTCACATCAAGCAACCCAGTCCAATCGAAGATTCAAGCTTCTCTGCTATCAAGCAAGAATGGGAAAGAATTTCACCTACAAAGCTTCAACAATTAGTGTCCTCAGTTCCCAAACGCTTATTGAGTGTTGTTAGAAGGAAAGGTGATGTAACACAGTAGTAAACATACCACTGTCCCAGCTTTTTTGAAATGTGTTGCAGGCATCAGTTTGACCATTAAATATCTTGTCTTTGTGGTGTATTCAATTGAATATAGATTGAAGAGGATTTTCAGATCATTGTATTCTGTTTTGGGCAGCACGGTGGCTTAGTGGTTAGCACTGTTGCCTCACAGCGAGAAGGTCGTGGCTTTTCTGTGTGGAGTTTGCATGTTCTCCCCGTGTTTGTGTGGGTTTCCTCCGGGTGCTCCAGTTTCCTCCCACATCCAAAGACATGCGGGTTAGGTGGATTGGTATCTTTAAATTGTCCGTAGGTGTGTGTGTGTGTGGGTGTGTCTGTGTTTGTTTGTCTGTTTGTGGCCCCGCAACAGACTGGCGTCCTGTCCTGGGTGTACCCGTCTCATGCTCTATGGCTGCTGGGATAGCCTCAAGCCCCCTGCGACCCTTAATTGGACTAAGCGGTAGAAGATGAATGAATGTGTTCTGTTTTTATTTACACTCAACAAAAATATAAACGTAACACTTTTGGTTTTGCTCCCATTTTGTATGAGATGAACTCAAAGATCTAAAACTTTTTCCACATACACAATATCACCATTTCCCTCAAATATTGTTCACAAACCAGTTTAAATGTGTGATAGTGAACACTTCTCCTTTGCTGAGATAATCCATCCCACCTCACAAGTGTGCCATATTAAGATGCTGATTAGACACCATGATTAGTACACAGGTGTGCCTTAGACTGTCCACAATAAAAGGCCATCTGAAAGGTGCAGTTTTATCACACAGCACAATGCCACAGATGTCGCAAGATTTGAGGGAGCTTGCAATTGGCATGCTGACAGCAGGAATGTCAACCAGAGCTGTTGCTCGTGTATTGAATGTTCATTTCTCTACCATAAGCCGTCTCCAAAGGCGTTTCAGAGAATTTGGCAGTACATCCAACCAGCCTCACAATCGCAAACCACGTGTAACCACACCAGCCCAGGACCTACACATCCAGCATGTTCACCTCCAAGATCGTCTGAGACCAGCCACTCGGACAGCTGCTGAAACAATCGGTTTGCATAACCAAAGAATTTCTGCACAAACTGTCAGAAACCGTCTCAGGGAAGCTCATCTGCATGCTCGTCGTCCTCATCAGGGTCTCGACCTGACTCCAGTTCGTCGTCGTAACCAACTTGAGTGGGCAAATGCTCACATTCGCTGGCGTTTGGCACGTTTGAGAGGTGTTTTCTTCATGGATGAATCCCGGTTCACACTTTTCAGGGCAGATGGCAGACAGCGTGTGTGGCGTCATGTGGGTGAGCGGTTTTCTGATGTCAATGTTGTGGATCGAGTGGCCCATGGTGGCGGTGGGATTATGGTATGGGCACGCGTCTGTTATGGACGAAGAACACAGGTGCATTTTATTGATGTCATTTTGAATGCACAGAGATACCATGATGAGATCCTGAGGCCCATTGTTGTGCCATACATCCAAGAACATCACCTCATGTTGCAGCAGGATAATGCACGGCCCCATGTTGCAAGGATTTGTACACAATTCTTGGAAGCTGAAAATGTCCCAGTTCTTGCATGGCCGGCATACTCACCGGACATGTCACCCATTGAGCATGTTTGGGATGCTCTGGACCGGCGTATACGACAGCGTGTACCAGTTGCTGCACAGCCATTGAAGAGGAGTGGACCAACATTCCACAGGCCACAATTGACAACCTGATCAACTCTATGCGAAGGAGATGTGTTGCACTGCATGAGGCAAATGGTGGTCACACCAGATACTGACTGGTATCCCCCCAATAAAACAAAACTGCACCTTTCAGAGTGGCCTTTTATTGTGGACAGTCTAAGGCACACCTGTGCACTAATCAGCATCTTGATATGGCACACCTGTGAGGTGGGATGGATTATCTCAGCAAAGGAGAAGTGCTCACTATCACAGATTTAGACTGGTTTGTGAACAATATTTGAGGGAAATGGTGATATTGTGTATGTGGAAAAAGTTTTAGATCTTTGAGTTCATCTCATACAAAATGGGAACAAAACCAAAAGTGTAGTGTTTATATTTTTGTTGAGTGTACATTTTACACAATGTCCCACCTTCATTGGAATTGGGGTTGGAAAATGTATTTGTGTGCTGTCTGCTCTTCTGCTGCTGGTCCAGTTGGTTTTAGACTTAGTGGACATCTGTATTTCTTCCTGTGCAGCATTATTAAAGGACATTAGTGTGTTGGATTATCCAGAAGTCTAAACTGATTTAATTTGCAGAACACACTCTATTATTGTCAATGTGACATTATTTGCATGTGCTCAGAGCTTTGGATTTCACTTGCTGAGATGTTTTTTAGAATTTGGATGAGTGTGCACCTACCAATTTGGGCACTTAAAAAAATGAAGGCAGTCTAAAACTCTCCCAAAGCAATGTCATTGCCAATTACTGCTGAAATTGTTTGGCAGTAGCTTCTTGTCATTGAATGAAAAGCCAACTGCTAGAGCTCTCAGTGGTACTTCAAGAGGGACCCACCTGTCTTACAAACATACACTGTAGAAATAATAGACAAATTCGCTGTGACATCACCCTTAGTTTTTCTGAGGAGCAGGTTTGAAGGTTAAGGGAGGGGTCGCTCTGAATGTCTCCATCTTGGCAGTACCTGACTCTGCCTAACACCTGGCCAATTCATAAATGGATAAAGAGATGGAGAATGGGCAACGCCAGCGTGACCTGGATAGTATGAATGAAACCTGAACACACCCACCTATCTTAACATTACTAAGCTATTGAAGGCTAACAAGCTGCATAACCTCAGTTTGGGTGATTGATTAATGCATATTTTATGTGGACTGGGTCGTGGCACTCATGATGAAATAATACTGAAATTTCACTCAACAGAAATACTGCAGCACAGACATCTTAGTGCTCAGAAAGGAATTAGCAGGCTACTACGATGTTCTAGTCACCTAGCTGGCCACCTCCTAGACGGTAGTTGTCATTCTTATCGACTACCCCCGTTTATGCATATCTTTATGGCTTTAATTGGCTTAAATTAATGATTTATATAAGCATTTAGTCTGTGTACAGTTGTCATGAATGGGGAAAATAGCTATACATATGTCTTTTTGCAAGGCTGTAAACATGTTATTTCTGTGGTAAAATTGGATATTTTAGCATGGGCTTGATTGGTTCACTTTTGAAGCCCCAAGTGGCCATTTAAGGAACTGCAGGTGTGCACTTCTGAGTTGCCCTCCCCCCCAGCACTAGAAAGTGCTGCTTGCTTACAAAACGTGTTATTACTGATTTATAGAACAGTATTTTAGTTTAATAGTAGCATTTATTTTTGTTGTTTCTCCCAGTCTCTATGTTCTCCACTTTGGTATGGTGTATTTAATTTTATATTGTGTAGATACTGCTTTATTGATTGATCAGAGACAGCAGAGACCATCAGTGTAAGTTAAAAGAAAGCCAAGAATCTCTTTGCTATTGATGGAGAACTGAATTTGATCTGACCAGGAATGTGCCATAAACTTTTGGGACAATGTAATTTTTAAAAGTTAAAGGACCATTTGGTATGTTTCTGTAAGTCCACAGTATAAAAATAGATGGGGAATTCTGCAGTTCTTAGTCCAGTAACTTAAAATATACTTTATATTATAGCTGTAAAAAAAAAAGCAGCTCATCTGAGTATATATGGTGAAATTTTAAATATTAAATAGTGTTGCCAGGGCTTTAAATTAAATGACAGTTCTGGGATTTCTGGTTGTGCAGAAAATAGTCTTTATTTTGTCTTGTGTAGTTATTCTCTATTAGTAGTATGTGTCTTATATGTGATGTGCCATTACAATTTCTTCATTTTGCAGACTCATCGCCATCACACTTGCGTGTCACCACTCACTCCCTCCCCCCGACATTGTCAGAGGACACTGATGAGTTTAGTGACTTTCAGGGGCCTGTAGATGCCTCTGCCTCCTTCCCCTCCTCCTCCTCCACATCCTCCACTTTCTGCCTCTCGTCTCAGGTCCAGGCTCCAACCTCATCTCCGAAAGCAGGTTCCTCTGAGGACAATGATGAATTTAGTGACTTTGTTCAGGGACCTGTAAATACCCCTTCATCCTTCCCTTCCTCTGATTACCACCTCTCCTCTCAGCACCATGTCCAACCTTCACCTCCATCCCTTAAAGTGGGTCACTTCTCCTCTTCTTCCACCCTTCCTCAGTCTATCCCTGCCTCTGTGTCCATTCCCACTACCACCCAACACTCTGCTGTCAACACAAGCTCCCAATCTACATGTCAAGGTAACTCTTCTTTTGCTTTGTTGGCACTCCCCTCTCATTTCCATTCTTTGTAATTAACTATTCCTAAATGAGAGGAGAAGTTGTTTAGTTGTTGTGTTGCTTCTAATGACGCACACTTGTTTCACTGGGATGCTTTGAATTTGGAATGGTCTTAAGATGCATTTGTGAAAGCACTAAAGCTAATGGCACTATTACTAAAATACTTTGACACAACCTATCATTATTATGTGGATGGCTGTTAACAACTCCAACTTACACTACTGACTTCATCAGTAAAGAAAGAATAGAACAATATATAATTTAGGCTGTTTCCCGGTGTGTTTGTTAGTAGCTGAATCCCCTGCTGATATGATGAATCTGTGTAGGATCAGTGTGCTAATAAAATACTGTTGAGGTTATTTAGCAGCTGCCTTCCACGAGCAGCTGTATTCACTGCTCTGTGACAAAACAGCCAGTCTCTCAAGATCACCTTCTGTGCAAACATGCAACAGCTAACATTCCATCAGATGTCATCTCCAAGTCCTTTGACACCTCCCTGGCCTAGATGTTAAATGTGGAAGAAATAGTTTGCATGGTTGATTACTGATATGAAACTCAAAAGGCTTAGACTTTCCATCCAGATGTGTGAAAATAACTATTACTGATATTTGTCTGTCCTGTAAATGAAAAAGATAATACAAGATTATTACATTGTAAAGGAGATGAACAGGATAATGAATGCTAGAACTCTTGGCAAAACTCTATTGCACCCCGTGGAGAAATGGCTCCATTTCAAGAATCTTTACAGCTGCTATGGGACACTGGCAATGATGACCAACCTGTTGCTTATGTTAGCAGATAGTGTCAGAATTTTTGGCATCCCTAAATATTAAATATACTTTAAAATATGTTGAGAAATAAATGTAAAGGAGCCAGTGTTGTATAACCAAAAATATTTATTTAAAATGTTCAAAGTTATTGAACAACAAAGCAAAATTATTTCATATAGTGAAATAAAAATACAGTAGTAAAATGTGTGGCAGTTATTGTCACACTTTGAATTTACAGTAAATTGTAACTTTTACAGGTCAGTTTTCTTTACACAAGTTACAAGATGGATTCAAGAACATTTTCAATTTACATCAGTCTTTAAGAAATACAAACGGTATGGTACTGTATGATTAATCTGAAAGGAGTAGGCAGTTCTCTAAAACGGAGTGACTGGGCAAAAAGGAGAGTCCTGAGGGAGGCCACCAAAACACCCGTGGCAACTCTGTAGGATGTAATTGGAAAATTTGGTCATAGTTTAACTTTAGCATACTACATCACCAGTTAAACTGCTTCATGGTTAAGTGGACCAGGACTGTATTTCAGGAAGGCTGCACTGAATGACTTAACCAATTTGGCTGGCAGTATAGTCAGGAAATTTTACTTTTACTTTAACATTACCAAGCTAGTGAAGGCTAACAAGCTGCGTAACCTACGTTTGGCTGATTGATTAATGCATATTTTATGTGTACTGGATGGGGGCTCTCATAATGGGTGGCTTGAGTGGAGGTGGTAAAAACTATGACGGCCATATTCCTTAAATAACTGTTGCACTGTTAGTGTAACTAACATTACCTAGTTCATGATACTGGCTTATTAGTGCTAACATATAAATTAAATAATACTGAAATTTCACTCAACAGAAATACTGCAGCAAGACTTCTTAGTGCTCAGAAAGGAATTAGCAGACTGGAAATTTATTTCATAATACATCTTGAAAAAGCCAGGCTCTCCGTCTCAATACAGCACATCAGATTTTTAAAATAAGATAAAAAAAAAACTAGTTTCAAGCAGTGTAATTTCGGTTGCTTAAAGTGGATATGACAACATAGTCTTATTACATGTAACAAAGGTTATATAATTCGGTCAACCTAAGCGTTTTGGGAAAATGGACGCGGTTCTCCCATTATATACAACATTTGAACATCCCGCTACTGAAAAATGTGCACGCCCCGTGACCAGCTTCCCGCTGAGCACCAAACCTGAAATACGTCACTGCGTGTAGACCGTATCGGTTTGCGTGCCTGGCGGCCGTTGTTTACACTTTTTTTTTTTTAGCAGCAGAAACTTTGATTAAACACAGCTCTCAGGGACTTGTTTGTCGATATGCCTGACCAGTGTGTCGCAGCATATTGCACAAACACAAGGGCGAAAGGTTTTAGCCTTTTCAAGTCAAGGCAGATTGATCGAAAGCTGCGGTGTTGTGTGATGCACGAAATGTCAGACTGCCGCTCCCTCCGCTCACACACCGCATTTGCTTCCGACAGCAGACACTTTCCTCTACCGTCTCCATGTTCTCACCGCTCACAGGAACACCTAAAATGTCAACCCCAAATAATATGTTCACAGTAATCTTGAAATGGTCAAGGAACTTGTAAAAATATCAGTGCAATACGTAGTAAACGCGGCGGCGGCATGTTCACTGTTGTTTTCGAAACTTTCGCCATTTATTTCCTATTCTTTCGTGAAAATAACGTAACTAAACACGGATGAATGCAATGCCAGGCACTCGAAAACGGCAAAAACCCGAAGGTAATGACGGTTGTCCGCAAGTAGTAGCTACACGATCGCGGCTCCGGAACAATAACAAAGGCAGTAAACAGACGCTAGAATCGAAAATGCTATAATTATAGTGTTATAAACAGCAGCAACAAAAATCAAAGCCTCCCTTACCATTCCGTATTCTGCAGCCTTTCAAAATCCATCGGAATTGACACGTCTCTTGCCTCTGCTTCGGCTCAGCCATAAGCACCGTCGGCATTATTTTTCGCTGCCAGAATGCTCCTGGTTTGAATGTTCGTCCGAAAGATATGGCTCCAATCTGTAGGGTCTAATCCCTGCTGCGACATCCTCAGCATCTGAGTCAGTCTCAATTTCCTCACAGAAATAATCCACACTTGAAGAGGAGTCAGAAAAGTTCTTGATCTCGTCACTGTCCATGCTGAGGTCTGTCTGTTCCTGTTGTCAGTCGAACAGACAAAAACGGGACTCGACACGCTGTGACGTCACGGCATCACGTGACCGCTGATGGAACGCTGCCAGCGCACTTTCCAAGAAACACACTTTTGAGAAGCTGTACCACCTTTATTTCTCAGTGATAGTGATTAAAACCACATTCAACTTACTATACTGTATGTATATTTTGATATTTATATCAGTTTTACCAAATTTTTTGTGTCATATCCACTTTAAGGCGTAAACAACTTTTATGCTTGACAGATATTACCCTTGTATCTAGTTAAAAGTAACTCAAGTAAAGACATTTTCTTATCAAGAGCATGCAAGTGACATTTACTTGAATTAAGTTAAAGGATCTTCCCAAAAAAGTACAAGATAATCCATTTATACTAAAAAGAATGCTGAGATTTTGAATCTAAATATAAGTTTGTTACACTTGCAGTTTCAGCAGTGTACATCTTCTGGTCTAGAAGTCATAATGTAATTTACCTCATAGTCCCCTTTTCAGCCTCTAATTTTGTTATTGCAGTGTACTATGCCACTACATGTTATTACACCCCTAGCAATAACTTTAATTACCGATCTTTGGAAGTTTTTGAAAGAATATGGAAACCTGGATTGTTGTTGTGTGTTATCAAGAAGCTTGTTCCTCATTCACTCCTCTAGGCCCATCCTTGGAAGAGAAGCTATTCTCCTCATGTGATCTTACTGCTGATAAGACGGCCCACGTTAGCTTTAAATCCAAGCCGTGTTTGGCCAAAATGGCTCCGAGAGCTAAAGTTTCCGCCCAATTTCACACCAGCACCAAAGCACGGAACTGGGCTGAGTCCCCTGCAGACTTGAGTTCTGTCTTCATTGCAGAAGTGCTACCTGTGGCCCCAGTATCAGCGTCCGGCGCTCCCCCATCAGCTGCTGACTCATCCTCACAAACCTGTAGTCACAGTGGTGAGAGCCGAGCCTGTTTATTAGCATTTTCTCAGCTGCTTCTTCCCTGTGCTTTGCTTCAGTATTAACATAGGGGCAAACGGTAGCTTCCTTTCTGTCTCTGGTAAATACTTTCACACTTCTTAACCGTGGCAAAATAATTCCGTGCTTGAAGAATCTTCTGCTTTTATTTGGGCTCTAATTATTTTGTTTCTGATTTGGAACACAGTGATTTAGAATTGACACATCACAGAATTGTAGCCTATGTGATGTCTGATGAGATCATGCTAAGGTTTTCCATAACATGGGGATCATTGTGGAGTGATTGTGGCTTTTAGGGGTCCTGTCTGGTGTCTTACCCTCTTGTCCTTAAACCAAATCTCTGCTTTTCTTACTGCTGCTTTTATACCCCCGTTTCTTCAAGCCAAAGCTGAAATCGTCTTAGATGGACTTCTCGCATTAGCTATGTTTGTCCACTATATGGAATTGGACTGTCTGCAGAGGACTTGGACAATACCTACTGCCATCTGTTTCCTTGCTATGTGATGTCCTCTTAGGGAATGACCTCCAGCGCATGTTGACTGCTTCATTTTAACAGGGATGTGCATGGATTAGCGGGTGCCGCTGGAGCCCAGAAGTAATCCAAGGCTGACTGTGCATGGCACTTTGCTACTACTCTGTGCTGTTATTTGTTTGTCTGTGGCCTCTGTGTCATTGAGGGAAATATAGTGGCTTCTAATGAAGGCCATAGTGATTTGTATTCAGATTCATTTAACTGCAAGACTGACGACAATATTATGCACCAAGTGCTGCTTGAGTAAACACCTTGCGCACACGCACACACACACACACACACACACACACACACACACACACACACACACACACACACACACACTGTTATTAGCTCTCGGCACGTCAGAGCTATTTGGAATGTGTGCAAGTCTGTTTGCAAGTAGTAGCATGTACATTGTACTTGTAAAGATAATTATTTATACCCAAAGGCAACAGTATACTTCAAAAGAAGCAGAACATTTGGGGAAAGCAACAGACTTTCACATTCATGCAGTGGTGATTGAAGTTCTTTTGATATTCTGTGTGTAGGGTTTTGAAGCATCACTTTTCACTTTTCAGAAAGTAAACAGGCAAACTTAATTTACTGGACATCTATAGGACTTTAGGTCCTGCGACTTATACTTCTGGAAAATACAGTTTTCACTTTTCAAAACTGAGCTTCCTAATATTTTTTCTATAGCCAGATCATATTTTTACTTGGTCTCTTTTAAAGTGTGGGTTTTCAATTCACAGTATCCATTTTTAAACTGCATATATTGACTCTGTTCACCTGTGTTCCAGAGTCATTAAATGCAGCAGTTCTGTGTGTTCACCCAGCTCTCTGTGACCACAAAAAAGACACCACAATGAGGTGGCTGCTTTAATTATATATACTCACTGCTGCAACTGTGTGGATCACTTCCAAAAATGAACCCAAAAAACAAACGCATCCATAACCAGACCAGCTCGAACTGAACCATGGGTTCCTGGACAGTTGCCTCTGCGCTTCTTCTCACTGGCTTTATTTCTTCGACGGCTTTAAACACACAGCCATTTTGAAACCGTCATCCAACTTTTAAGTTTGTGTTCATCCATTATTGTCTGCAAAATTGCACTTTTGCCAGCCTCATGTTTTGCATAAATGCTCGTCTTGGGTGCGAGCCATTGCGTCAGTGCGCACACACAGCGGCGCTCATCTGATCCATTAACAAGGAATGAACATGCAAGCTCTTTTACCAAGCTATTAAAACATAACAAATAATTATCTTTTGAGCTGTTCCAAATACATTCCTCATGAAGCAGGAGAGGGGGGAAACAAAGGTCCAGATGAAACAGTCCTCTGTGATTCCAGAAGCGATGTGTTTTCAACATCCAGGCTTTGACAGAAAATGATTAATCCACTCAAAAATAATTATTTTATATACAGCGTCTGGTGCAAAAAGCAGGTGGAATTGTAGTGCACAAGAGTGCTGAGCCAAAATAGCCTGTCCTGTCCTTGTAGCCTCCAGGTGCTCGGATAATGGGCTTTTAACAGCCTCGTCCTCACCACAAACATGCCTCTAAATCCTTGTTTGTCCCCGTGATACCTCATACACAGACTGACCCACACTGTTGTTGCAAAATTTTTAACTTCTTGAAATTAGTGCCACGCTCAGAGATGAGCCTCTTTAGCTGAATATTCTGCCTCTAAGAGCCTCTCAGAGCCACTGTTCTCCCACGATTGTTGAATACCTCCTTTCGTACCAAAAAAAAACATGCTGCATGGCTCATTATTCAGTGGGACCAGGGTTAAGGCTGTAGCTTCTCTAGTAGTGCAGCTTTCAAACATGGCTTTAGGAGAAATGGAGGTGTATCATCTCATCATCCACGCCATTCCATGGTGCAGAACTATTCTATCACGCCAGACAAACTGTGTCAGAGGAGGCTGGTATACTTTGCAGTGTTCTGTGCAGCGGTTATGTCAGGCTTCACCGTTCTGTGAGAGGTGTGGCGTCATCTGCAAATCATTAATTGCTCTAAGTGACTCGAGAGACGCTTTTGAATTCCAGTTTGATTATCCAGCGTGAGATGCCTCTGTAGAAATCTGATTGGAATCTCTTTAACCCGCCTCCAAATGTGGTTTCAGTTAGATTTGCAGAAATCAGATTTTATAAAGTTTTTTTCTGCTTTTGAAACTTTCACAAATTAGCCAGGATATGCCAAAAAATGTGATTTAGCCTGACATTCAACATGGGAAATTTTACAAGAACAGAATTACAGTCAGAGCAAATTTTTATTGGTGAGCTAACATATGGTCAGATTTTGCTGTCATTGTATTTCCGTTACCATAGTATTGACCATCTGGCCTTAGCATGGGTAAAATGTGCCCAATTTTGTCATGATTGTTTATCGTCATGCCTCTGGTCTTTTGAAGTATATTGTTGCTGGCATTGTACGTTTCAAACACAATTCACAGAAGAGTATTCAGTGAAACAGGAGTCTTGGTAGTAATTTATTTTGTGCAATATAAACTCTTCTCTTTTGAGAGCAGCTGGTAATGGCGCAGAAACAGATTTATAGACATCTGACACGGTAGCACGCTCCTGATTCAGTGCAGGAAAGATTTACATGTCTTCCACACATCACGTGCACAGTGTTTTTATGTCAGATACAAGCAGGGCTCCGCTGCCAAGAGACTTGGCAGGTTGTAAGCCCGAACAAGGCTTTTGCTATAACAGCTAACAGTCTGTGTCTCTTTACTTGTGACAGCAGGTGTTGGCGTGTATCCACAACAAGAGCACATCCAGCCCATGCTGCCAAGCTGGGTTTACAATGAGGCACTCATCCCAGGTAAACACTTAGGATGATATACCAGATATTCACACTGGCATTCCAATGGATTTTGTGAAAATAATTAAAAATTTACACTTTGGTTTCTTAATTTAAATAAAGTGTTTATGTTACTGCCCTGAGTATTTTCATTTTGTTTGTGTATCCTTAGAAATGTTCAAGAAGGTACTTGAATTCACCATGACTCCAGCGGGCATAGACACAGCCAAACTCTACCCAATCCTAATGTCATCAGGTCTTCCCAGGGAAGCACTGGGCCAAATCTGGGCTTCAGCCAATCGCACAACACCTGGAATGCTGACTAAGGAGGAGCTGTACACTGTGCTGGCATTAATTGGTGTGGCACAGGTAACCAGTGTCCAATTAGCCACTCACAATCCCTTCACTGTGGTTTTCAGGGGCTTTTTCCAATAAATTCCACGTTAAAATTAGATGAGCTGAACTAGAAATGAGGACAAAGAGGCAGTAAATCACCTCACAGCATGTGAGGCATCGCAAGCTGAATATATTGCTGTGTCCCCGGTAGCTTCTTATCATCCTCAGTCTGAGCCTGCCACCGCCACTCCAGGGAAAATCCAGATCTGTATGCATCTCACAGAACACGACAGGCCACATCTTCCATGCAAAGCATTATAAGACACCTGAGGTGATGTAAACCTTCAAGCATCTTAAAATTGCAGCTCGATGTACATTCTTTGGCAATGAGATGAAACTTTGAACATAGTAATGACATTTGTTCAAACTTACCTTGAATTGAAATTAATAATTTGTTTGCAAATGTTGCTCTTTTTCGTAGTTTAGTGAATACACAGTAGTGTTACATGAAGTAGGTTCACAGCAACCATTGTGTCACAACACCTTATGATCTTTCTCATTCATTTATGCAAAAATGCTTCTTAGACTAGACAGTCTCGTTTCAGAAAGGCTGGTTTGGCCTCCACTGTCTGAGAAGGCCATATCTTTGTAGAACACAGTCTCCAAAGGATGCGACCCCTGATTTGAGACAGCCACATTCCTCGTTTAGTATACAGGAGCATTTTGTCACGTGTGTAGACTGGTCTGTCTCATGGCCATAGATGATAATGCAGAATTTTTTTCGTATATAGCACTTTGGAATGCAAGGCACAAGACCACTCACCTCCACCCCCAAGCTCGGCTGCACGGGACTGTGCTGCAGCCTACGCTCACTTTGCCTCAATTCGGATGATGGACTGCTTCAAAGTTTGGTGTACATGAACCAATCAAATGTATATGTGCGATTGTTTTAATTCTGATGCGTGCCATTATTACATTCAACCAGTAATAATTGTGGATTAATTGCTGTATTTCTGAGGTAATTGGGTGTGAAGATAATTTTGTTGCACTTGATATAATGACAATAAAAATCATCATTGAAAACCTGCAACTGATACTCCAGAAAGTACAGAAGATACTGGTTGGCATAGTGTTGAGGAAGGTAATATTTTTCAACAAAAAGTGTTGAAAAATAATTCTGCCAAATTGGCATCCAGCAAAAATTACTTTGGTTTTCTCTGAAAATAAACTGTAAATGGACTGCATTCATATAGCGCTTTTCCATCTGCATCAGAAGCTCAAAACACTTTACAGTTATGGCCCACATTCACACATACACACACTGATGTCAGGGTGCTGCCATGCAAGGCGCTCACTACATACCAGAAGCAACTACGGGATTAAGGACCTTGCCCAAGGGCCCTTAGCGATTTTCCAGTCTGACTGGGTTTTGAACCAAGGATCCTCTGGTCTGAAGCCCAGCGCTTAACCTCACATCTGTTATCTCATTTATTCTCAATCTTTAGGTTAGTACCAAAGGATCACAATCATAGATGTGGTCCAGAATACATTAACTGTTAAATTAACAACTCTATTTTCTTGTTCATGTTCTCTGGCTCAGTGACAGCCTTGAGCAAGACCCATATCTGGTGAAATATTAATTTTCAAACATATTTCTGTTCATTTCAGAGTGGCCTTCCAGCAATGAATGTTGAAATTTTGAGTCAGTTCCCATCCCCACCAGTGCCCACCCTGCCTGCCATGGCCATGGCCATGGCCCCTGTCATGCCCCAGCACCAGCAGCCTATGATGGCCCAGGCCCCCGTCTCCATCTCCATGCCCACAACAGCACCACCAGTCATGTCCATGACTGCTGCGGCGCCCACAGCTCAGACATCCACAAACGCTAATTTCATTCCCAGTTTCCCTCCTACACAGGTAACATGGTTATACTTGTAGCTCTGCCTTTATTTGTCGCTTAAATTTACTCTAATCTTACAAACACTATTAATTCAGGGAACCAAAGCTGATGATGATGACTTCCAAGACTTCCAGGAGGCTCCCAAGGCAGGAACAGGAGACCAGTCCTTCACTGAGTTCAAGGGGGAGTTGGGGAGTGCCTTCCCCATGACCATAGCACCTCCACACCAAAACAGGTACATGCTGTGTGAGTGCAGAGGTGTCAGGTATATAGTCCAAGGAATATCTTCCGTAATCCTCGTTATCTTAGTTTTCTCTTGCAGGCTACTTTTCTGAAAAATATATAAATTTTGCAGTGATAAGGGTTTGATATTCCACATGAAATGTTTATTTATAGCTCAGTCATTCTGCATAATTTTTGTATTTGATGTATTACCTACCTTGGCAACCACGCAGTCATCCACACTGTGTTAATAGCTTATAGGTGACTCCCAGAATAACAATGAGATTGATTCAGGTCTTAATGAATTCATATTTGCGGACAGTAGCTTGTTACTTAGATTGCTGTTCGACTCACTGTAGAAATTGTTCTTTTCTTTCTTTTCCAAAGAAAAGAAAGAAAAAAGCATAAGTGAAGTGTCTCACATCTAAGTAACTTTGGTCTTTTACAATTCTTTCCTCTTTGTTCCCTGAATCCCCACAGTTTGACAGTTTCAGGACTGTAATGAGAATTCGCCCCAGTCTGAGATAGTTGTCTAAATGTGAAAATGAAAAGCTTATGTTGGGTTTGTTGGCAGCTATAACTGGATGTCAGATATGTCTTGCAGAGAAAAGGCTTTGAGAAATTGGATATTGAATTTGCTGGAAAGTAATCTTAGTGATTTTATGTGATGGTTTGTTCTTGTTTGTTTTTACTTGAGCAACTTGTGGAATATTCGAACATTACATAACATTTATACCTTACTTACAGTACATTTACGTATATAAACATTTTCTTGTATTTAGCACAGTGTTGTTCTTTCCTAAGCTTTTTGGATGGTCAACAGTGAAATGTGCAAGTACCAAATAAAATGTGGTATAGCAACTACAGTAAAGCCTGGGTCCCACTGAATAATGAGCCACGCAGCATGTTTTCTTTGCTACGAGAGGTTTTTTTCAACTATCGCGGGAGAATGGTGGCTCTGAGTGGTTCTTAGAGGCATTCTCTTCTGTTAAAGAGGCTCCTCTCTGAGCGTGGGGCTAATTTCAAGATGTTCAAAATTTAGCAACAACAGCGTGGGGCAGTTTGTGTGCGAGTTACTGCGACAACTTAGAGGCATTTGCGTGGTGCTTACGAGTCTGCTAAAAGCCCATTATCCGTGTGCCTGGCAGCTACGCAGGACCTGAGAGGCTATTTTTGGAGCGGCTGCCCTCTTGCGCACACAATTCCACCTGCTCTGTGCGCTGGATGCTGTATATAAAACAATTATTTTGTAGCGGATTAATCATTTTCTGCCAAACCTTGTATGCTGAAAACACCTCTAATCGCTTCTGGAATCACAGAGGACTGTTTCATCTGGACATTTTTTTTTTCTCTTTCCTGCTCCATGTGGAATGTATTTTGAACAGCTTAACATTAAACATAGTTACCCTATTAATGTTTTATAGCTTGATAAAACAGTTTCTAGCTGTAAAAGTATGTCTGTAGTTGATTTAATATCTTGTTAATGGATCACATGAGCTCCGCTGTGTGTGCGCACTGAGGCAGTGACTCATCACGCTCCAAACTAGCATTTAGGCAAAACGCCAGCTCACAAAAGAGTGATTTTTCACTCAATAGTGGACGAACACAGTTAAAATTTGGATGACTGCATGAAAGTGGATGTGTGTTTAAAGCCGTGGAAGAAATAACTCCAGTGAAGCCGCTAAAAGCAGAGCTGTGCAGCCACACAGAAGGAGAGTGCGCAAAAGACCGATTTTGAAGACATAACACAAAGTTAAAAGTTGTATCACGGTGACTTGTAAGCTGCGGAAGAAATAAAGAATTTTTTTTTTTTTAAAGTGATCCACAGGTGTACAGTGGGGAAAATAAGTATTTGACCCCCTGTCAGTTTTGCAGGTTTTCCCACCTACAAAGAATGGAGAGGTCTGTCATTTTTATCATAGGTACACTTCAACTGTGAGAGACATAATCTAAAAAAAAAAAATCCAGTAAATCACATTGTATGATTTTTAAATAATTAATTTGCATTTTATTGCATAAAATAAGTATTTGACCCCCTACCAACCAGCAAGAATTCTGGCTCTCACAGGCATGTTAATTTTTCTTTAAAAAGTCCTCTTATTCTCCACTCTTTACCTGTATTAATTGCACCTGTTTGAACTTGTTACCTGTATAAAAGACACCTGTTCACACACTCAATCAATCACACTCCAGCCTGTCCACCATAGCCAAGACCAAAGAGCTGTCTAAGGACACCAGGGACAAAACTGTAGACCTGCACAAGGCTAGGATGGACTACAGGACAAGAGGCAAGCAGCTTGGTAGAAGACAACAACTTATGATTATTTATTAGAAAGTGGAAGAAAGACAAGATGACTGTCAATCTCCCTCGGTCTGGGATTCCATGCAAGATGCTGCTTTATACAAGTAAGGTCCAGTCTTATCAGCCCCTAGAGCAAAGCACACAGGTGACAGTGGTAAGGAAAAACTTCCCTTTGATAGTCTTTTCCATGCCCTCAACTGAGTGAGTGGAGCACTTCTCTACAGTCTATAAAAGCCTTGCCGAACTGCATGGTTCACAGCATTGCACATTGCAATGCTGTGATGCCTGTTAAGACCCGTTAAGGCTGCCAGATGGAAATGCAGAGCTTGGACTAAACCCAGAGCACATGCAGGGTGAGACTGGATGACAGGCACAGGGTGTCTTAATAAGAAGATATTTTTTGTGAACACTTATGGCCCAGTCACACGGCACTTAACAAGAAATCTGGACATTCGTTGACTTACGTTGGCATCGTTTAACATTTACTCAGCTTTGTTCCTGCAGCGGTGGATTCGTCAAGATTTAAACTGTTGAAAAATTTGAACAAAGGGCAACGAAAACCTCATTTGTCTGTGTTTCGGTTTGCTGTCATTCTTGACATTTTTTAATTGTTAGCATTTAGTTTGACTTCGTTCGACCAGCTGAATGTTTTCACACAGTGCAGAAGCTGTTTCTGAGTGCTGCTGCTGCTGCGTTCATGTACCGTCAAAATTACAGGGCAAACTCAGCCTGCTTGCTTGGATTTTTTTTTTTATCTGGGTGGGGGTCAGATTCAATGGGCTCAGGCACCTTATATATGGAAGAATTAATCTTTTGTGTGGATACAATTAATTATTTTGCCACAAGCAACTGCTGAATTTGAAACAACAAAAAAGTTGTGTAATTTCCAGTGGTACTTGAACGCAGCGGCAGTGACAGCAGCAGCTCTTGCATGCGCTTATTTTTTATTAAATATAACATGAGTGTAGGAATGACAATCCAGCCTTTATGTACATGTGGCAACAAGTAGATAATTCAAATGATTATATAAAGAGCTGTTCTGGATGACAAAATTCACGTTATGGATCAGCTGCAGCTTGTGGAAATAATCGCACATGGGGAGTCAATGTGCGGTGTTCACATGGACTGATCAATTTACTGCTCTGATATATTCAATCATCTTACACTTATATTTAATCCCTGTTTTGACACTTTTCTGTTATATATATATATATATATATATATATATATATATATATATATATATATATATATATATATATATATATATATATATATATATATGATTTGATTTGATCGTTTATTTAGTCCCCATGGGGGCAATTCAGGTGCAGTCAGCAGTAAAAATTGCATTCATAAAACCACATCATACAAGTTCATAAAAACACAGCAAATTAAATGTACAAAACAAAAACCAAGAAAAATAAGGTGCAAGTCAGTGTAGACTTAAGTACAACAGTGAGTCCTTAGGTGTTATTTAGGAGAGCAATGGCTGTGGGAATAAAAGAGTTTTTTAGTCTGTTGGTTCTCCATCTGGGCATTACTAGGCATTTGCCCGAGGGCAGAAGCTTAAATTGTGAGTGCAGAGGGTGTGCCGAATCTGCCATAATTTTCTTGGCTTTTAACACAATCCTTGTTTTAAAAAGATCCATGATGTCCGTGCACTGAGTTCCCATAATTTTACCACATTCCTTGACAATATTACAAAGACGGTTGCGATTCTTAAGGTTCAATAAGTTGAGCCAACACAGGAAGGAAAAGGTTAACACAGACTCCACAAAGCAACTGTAGAACATTTTCATGAAGACACCATCTACGTTGTAATTCTTAAGTTTTCGCAGAAAGTGCATTCTTTGATGCGCCTTACTGCACACTGCATTAACCTGCAATTCAAAAGATAATTTGTCAGTTTGGGTGCCCAGATATTTATAATTCTCAACAACATCTATGGGCTTCCCATCAATGGACATTTGATTCAGAACAGGTGGTGTTTTCCTGAAATCAGTGTGCATTTCTTTAGTTTTGGCCACATTTATATATAGAGAGGATGAATGGCACCACTCTAAAAAGTCCAGCAAGACCAAGCTATGGTCTGTGGAGTCATCACCGTGTAGAAGGGACAGGATAACTGAATCATCTGCATACTTTATGATGTGATGATTATCATGTTGGCTTTGACAGAGATTAGTATAATGAACAAACAACAAAGGAGATAAAATGCAGCCCTGAGGGACTCCAGTGGCTCTATATATATATACACACATATACGAGGTCTGTTAGAAAAGTATCCGACCTTATTTTTTTTAAAAAACCATATGGATTTGAATCACGTGTGATTGCTTCAGACAAGCTTGAACCCTCATGCGCATGCGTAAGTTTTTTCATGCCTGTCGGTTGCGTCATTCGCCTGTGAGCAGGCTGTGAGTGAGGTGTGGTCCACCCCTCTCGTCTATTTTTTATTGCGAATAAATGTCTGAATGATTTGGAGCTTTGCTGTATCAGTTTTTTTCCAGAAACTGTGAGAGACCTCCAGGTGGACACCGTTCGAAAAATTAATATGGCTTTCAGGGACGATTTTATGGTGATTAAACAGATTACGGGGTGTTACTGCCGCTTTAAGGACGGCCCACAACTGCTGAGAGCGCGGCGCGCTCCCAGCCCCCATGGAAAGGCTGACACCCCACTGGAACAACCAGATCCTTTTCAACGTGAAAGCTTTGTTGATCCGGGACCTCATCTGACTTTCACAAAAAGGCAGAAGATGTGGACATCAGCACTTTTTCCGGCACATTCCACCGTTACAGGAGTTTTTTTCATGGAAAGAAAAGAGGAGGGACGCACCATGGCTCCGTTCATTACGCGGGACAAAACCACCTCGGTGTTGGTCTCTCAGGACAGCTTTCAGGTGGATTTCAGATGGATTCTGGTTGCTTTCCAGTCGTGTGAATATCCGATTGTGATTGTGCATGAGCTGGACATGCCAGAACATGTCCCGTGAGGCTTCATCACGGTGTTGCTTTGTGCCGAGCGGCTGCACCGCGACGCGCGGAACTGCTCCGCACGTCTGTCTTAATGTGCCGGAAAAGTGCTGATGTCCACGTCTATTCACAATTCCTGTGCTAGTCAGATGACATACCGGATCAAGACAGCGTCCAGTTTAAAAATGAACGGCACATTTCACTGTTACAGGAGTTTTTGTCATGGAAAGAGAAGCTGCTCCACCGAGCGTATAGAGCTTAGTAACATAATACAGTGATACAGCAGTGACCACGGCACACCAGAGGTTGTTTTTTTTTTTTTTTAATTGGAGTAAGACCGAGTACGTAGTGTGTCGTCAGACAGTGAGGAGTCTGATGATGGAGATGATCCCTCTTTTGTTCTGGTGGAGGAACCAAAGCAGGTGGGTCCACCAATGTGCACACAGATCTCTACAGCTTCTGTTTTCAGTTTCTCCAGGTCTCAGGCGCTCTGAGTTCCATGCCAGCGCCGAGTCCTGGAACTCAGAGATGCAAACACACACTGCTTCAGCTGTGGCTCCAGGCGCGTTTCGTTTAAAGCGTCGGGATTGTTCCTGTTTCGTCCGTTTTGCGCTCTTGCTTCGCAGGCTGTTCGGTGATAAAGCTCTTTCAGCCACCTTTTTTTACTTTTTTCCCTTTGTTCAGGAATCGTTGTGTGCCGTGTGACTGGTCCTTTACGTTGTAATAGTCATAAAGTTGTATTTGCTTTAATGGTGACGTTTGTGTTCAGATTTTACAACAAAGGAATTTGTGTCTAATTATTTTATGAACTCTTCTGTAAAGCAGAGATGTGGATAAAAGTGCAGTCAGCTCACATCTGCGCTATTATAATAACATAATATAATAATAATGCGAATTGGCATGGTGAGGATGAAAGCAAGTGTCCATCTGCAAACATGTTGGAACTCTGGGTGCTCAGGCAGCTTATGTGGGTAAAATTTTCCCTGTTGAACCCACTCTTCCTGGTGTTTTACTGCAGTGCGACTTCCATGCTGACACCAGTGACTGGTTCCTCCACCTCTAGCACATCGTCTGATAAGTATGCAGTCTTCAAGCAGCTGTCGGCAGATCAGCCTTCAGAGTCCACCCTTCCTGCCTCAGGTACCTTCTATACCTCACATGGATAGCCAGGATATTTTATTAGCCTTGTCTGCCTGCCTTCTAAACACAACTTCTTTTAGTGAAACTTCACATAGTGGTCTCTTGAAAACAGTACATGATATTGCACCCACAATCAATATAGTACCCATGTGGGTTTTTGCCAGATTGCTTTAGTTTGAAAGTCTCTGAATATTTTTGAAGGTTATGATCCAGAACAGAAGCTGAAATTTTAACTTTTTTGATCAATGGACAATACATGAAGATATTTTAATTTCAAACTGACACTAATGTCGCATCTTATTTTCTGACTTTCTTCCACTACAGATGCTGCAGACAAATACAGTGTGTTCAGGCAACTTGAGCAACCTGCTGATAAGAAACCTGTCGGTAAGAACACCGGATACCCTACTGTGATGTTTAGATTGAGTCTGCACACACTTCCTCTCTTGTCTCGTAGCCTTCCATACACAGTGGAGAAAAAGTGTAGAAACCTTTGGTCACTTTGTTGTTAATAGGAGAGGACATAGCGGGCTCTGAGATGGTCCCTGCAAACAACCATTAGTTACATTAGAGACCTTCAAGGAACATGTTTTATCTTCTTTAGCGAACAAATTTCTGCTGTGGTTTTCACGCCATATTACTGGTGCATTCTCTCAACTTAAATATTGTGTTATAACTTGACTAACATTGTCAGGTCACTGCAGCACAGTATTGCTATTGTACTATGTCTACATTGTATGTTGTTTTGCAAGCCTGCAATGTTGATACCGGTGTGTTTCCAGCATTTGAACATTTTACGATGGGGACAACTTTTGCAACTCCAGTAAGTTGTGCTTTGTGGTGACCTTTTGTTGGCATTGTCAGGCTCCATCTCTTTAATGAGCCCATTAGTTATCTCTTTTCCAAAGGCACACCAGCAACGTGAACAGATTCCCTGTTTTAGTCCATGCATATATTAAAGTACAGTGGAGTAACAGCCACTGAAACTCAATTTTTCAACTGCGATCTGTATCAGCATTATGTTACACAAATTGACAGATTTGGTATCCTTCTTCCGACATTGTCCCGCTGCTGACAGTTTGAAATCTTTATAGCCTATTTAGTTCAGCCATCATAAAAAAATACCCATCTTAACTAGTAATATCTTCATTTGCTTGTAATTTACAGTAGCATCATGAAATCAGTATATTTTCTGAGTAAAATTGAAAGTTTAATTTTTCTTGAAAGCAAACCCTTTTTATCCAGGAACTGTATGAGACATTTTCATGCTTGCAGACAATGTCGGTACTCAAGATCTGAAAAAATTTCTGCATGAAATTCCCTCTTCTTCTTTTGGCTGCTCCCATTATGGTTTGCCGCAGATCATCCTCCTCATCTCCTTACATCACATCAAACACCTTGCATGTTCTTTCTCCCCACATTGTAAGCCTCCTTTTTGGTCACCTCCTTCTCCTCCTGCCTGACATTTAGGTCCTCAGCATACATTTCTCCTGTGCACATGCCCAAATCATCTCAATCTCTCCTGTCTCACTTTGTCTCAAAACCATCCGACCTAACCATTTGGAACCAGGAACAAAGTGAAATTGAACCCCAGAAGCAGGCAGCCAGGACAAAGGTGTAAAGATACAAAAACCAATAATAATTAAATAAATTAATATTTCAAGGTGACACAAAAATACAACATACTGAGAGGATGTGGACATACTGTGAGGATACAAGGAGAAACGGCCTAGCAAAAATTAGGAACACCGCGGAGTATGAAGACACAAAAAATACTTACAACCTGAGGAACAAAGACGAGATGAGTAGCACTCAACAAAGGCAGTTGACCCGCAACCGAACAGAAAACAAGGTGTGGCTTATAAAGCTAATGGACAACAGGCGTGCTGATAAACAAGAAGGCGGACTAACAGATGCATGTGAACAAACAGAACACACGTAGATACCTAACTATACTGACAATAACCAGAGATAATATAATACTGACAACAAAGGGTGAGTAGAAAAATGATTAACAACAACCAACCAAAACCACAGACAAAGAAAAATACACACGGGAATAAAAGACAACCTCAGAGATGAGCGAATATGAAAACTAAGAACAAAACGTCATAGAAAACAAACATACATTACAATCAAAACAAAACCATGGTTAAAACCAATACCCAGAATACAACAGGCCAAACACACGGAACTAAGAATAAACCGATGTACACATGAAGCAGGTGGGTGGCGCCGGGGCACAGACTGGAGACAGACACGGATGATTGACAAACTAGACATCTGACAAACACAAGACACGAACGCGGAGCACAGAAGAACCACACAACACACACCGGACTCACACATGAACTGGGGGCACACTCACACACATACAAAACAAACAAGTCAAACAAATCATAACAAAGAAATGTAGTCTAGTTCCTCTTATGTCATATTGTGCTCATCCTCCTTAATATATGTATTCCTCACAGCCATTTCCATCACTTTTGCAAAGTGCACAAACGTGGCCTTCCACATTCCTCTCTTTGGCAGTCCACATACATTGCCATTGAAGTCTGTCCCAAACACCACTCTTTCTTCCATTTGTACCCTCTCCACTACCTCATCTAACACACTGAAGAACTCTTCCTTCTCCTCCATCTCCCACCCTTTTTTCATGACACATGTACTGATGGCATTCATATCACACCTTCAGTTTCCAGGTTTAACACTAACCACTCTATCAGACACTTGCTTCACTGCCAAGAAACTCTACACATACACTTTCATCAGGATTACCCCTAAATCATTTCTCCTTCCATCCATCCCATGGTAGAACAGTTTACACCCACCTCCAGTGAAAAAATAAATAAAAGGCCAGCTTTAATTAAGATCATCTGTAACCAGAGACATACAGTTATGTGCTTAAATTGAAATATATATTTGGACACTGCCACAGGTTTTGTTAGTTTTGTTGTTTACCAAAACATTCAAGATACAGTTATCTAATCAATATGGGCTTCAAGTAGAAACTCCCAGCTTTAATTCAAGGGTATTCGCATCCAAATTGGAGGAAGGGTTCAATATGTGGCCGCCTCTTTTTCAAGGGTCCAAAGGTAATTGGACAATTAACCCGAAAGGTATTTCATAGGTGGCATGGGGTATTCCCTCATTAATCCATCAACACTTCAACTAAAAGGTCTGGATTTGATTCCAGATGTGGCATTTGCATATGGAAGCCGTTGCTGTGAATCCAGAGCATGCAGTCAAAGAAGCTCTCAATGAAAGTAAAATAGACCATCCTTAGACTGACAAAAACAAAGACATCCATCTGAGAGATAGCAGAAATGTTAGGAGTGGCTAAATCAACAGTTTATTATATTCTGAGAAAAAAATAAGTGCACTGGTGAGCTTGGGAACTCAAAAAGTCCTGGATCTCCACAGAAGACAACAGTGGTGGATTATGCGCTTGGTTTCAGTTCAGAAGGCTCTGGGTTCATATCCCACCCCTGCCACATTTCTCCATGTAATTTGGAGTTGCATCAGGAAGGGCATCCGGCATAAAACCTGTGCCAATTCAACATGCAGATCCACCTTGGATTTGCTGTGGCGACCCCAAGTGCAAACAAGGGAGCAGCCGAAGGGACTTACTTACCTTTCCATGATGAAGAAAAATCCCTTCACAACATTCACCCAAGTGAAGAACACTCTCCAGGAAGTAGTTGTATCAGTATCCAAGTCTACCATGAAGAGAAGACTTCATGAGCACAAATACATACTGTTCCCCACAAGGGTCTAAACCATTAATCAAGCTCAAAAATAGAAAGGCCAGATTAGATATTTTATTTATGATGATGTATTTATGATAAAGTAATTTTGTCTGTCTCTCCCTTTTGTCTGCTCTTTTTCAAACTCAGGGCTTTTTGGAAACATGAAGCCTTTCAGCTGTAAAATAAACCAAATTTCTGAATGTATCTTCAGATACGGATACAGAAGGACCTGGATTAATGTCAGTTTTTCATGGCGGCTTTTTTTTCTCCTTCACCTCATCGCGCAGCAGAGACGCTGTTTTCAGCGGCTCCCGTTCACAGTTCTGTGGCCACAGAATGCGCTGACTCTCTGCTGTTTGTGATTTGATACGAAGAAAATGAGAAACAGATTTCTTGTTACTTCAATTAGTGGTTTAAAATTGAAAAACTATGACTCTATATAAGCTTGAAATACGATCAAATTGGTACATTTTCAGCAACATTTCAGTTCATTTTTCAGAAAATCTGTGCTGGGCGGCACAGCCAATTTGAGCCAAGAGTAAGTAAGTCCCTTCGGCTGCTCCCTTGTTTGCACTTGGGGTCGCCACAGCAAATCTAAGGTGGATCTACATGTTGAATTGGCACAGGTTTTACGCCGGATGCCCTTCCTGACGCAACTCCACATTACATGGAGAAATGTGGCAGGGGTGGGATTTGAACCCGGAACCTTCTGAACTGAAACCAAGCGCATTAACCACTTGGCCACCACCCCTGCTCAGCCAATTTGACCCAAGAGCTGGGCGGAAATTTGCAGTACCGGGCGGGGCTGTCCGGCTCCGCCCATTGTGATATGTACTGATATGTACATGTATGTAGTGTATGGGCTGTTTTTTGTGTTGAAACTAGATACTTGCATGTAGTTTCCAAAGAAATAATGTTTCTCTTTAAAGCTCTGCGAATGAGCTGTCTCAGAGAAAATCATGCAGAAAAAGAGAAGTTGGCTGGATGACCAGCACCGATTTCCATGAAACTTTCCAAAAGTGAAGAACAATCATAAAAACGTGGACCCATATCGTTTTTTTCATGCCATAAAACGTTCTGAACAACTTTAGACAACTTTAGTAAAAAACAACTTTAGTAAAAAAAAAAAAAAAAGCTGATTTTGAAAGTGAATGTTCTCAATTCTCGACACCTGTATTGCTATTCTCTGGCTACCAGAATTTAGGAAATATCTTTTTCTAAATGTTTTTAGTGTCTGTAGTGTGGCATATTGCAGTGTAAATTAGAAAAGTAACATTTTTTGAGGGTATGTCAAATTCCCTACTTACTGTCTTTAATGAGCTGTCTCAGAGAAAATCATGCGGGGGTGGCTGGATGACGACTCCGATTTTGATGAAATTTTCACCATATACCCTTCAAGTAGATTGATTAGGAATGCAAAGTAAATTTTTCCATCAGGCAAAATTTTACTTGAATTTTGGTCAGTTCAAAATTTTATGTCAAAATGGCCTCAGATTGTGTTACATTAAAAATATAGTAAAAATGGCCAACTTTGACATACCAGTTCTCAATTCTCGACGGGTAGATAGAAAAAGTGAGTGTGATTCCTCATACAGGGTGCCAGTGACCTTCAACAACCACTGTTTGTTCTGTGGGATATTTCCTTATATTTCTGTAATTGACACTTTGTGAATCCTTTATAGTGCAGCAGATAAGAGAACATTTAGAGTGGAATCCTGCAAATGGTGATACAAGCATCAAATTCAGCACAAATACTCCTTAGACATTACTCTTTTGAAATAACCGATTAGCCACCTGAATTTTCAATAGGCAGCCAGGTAGGGGTGAAGAATTACACCGGAGTCAAACTTTTAAAATGCTCCAATCATGTTGAATACCACATTATTTGTCTCATCAGTACGATTCCAAAAAGGTATCGTTTGCACCATCTCTCATGCTTAGTTATCATGTTACGGGGTAACATATGTCATAGAATCCAATGGACGTCGACCTTGTTTGACCTTTACTTTGGAGATCAAGCATTCAACACTGTCAAAACTATTCCATTTATTAATCCTATTAGCTCAACCAATAATTTGCATCACTTTTTACCAAAATTGGGGCAACTTTAACTTTTGACCCCTGTACAAACTGAAACTGACCTTTGTCACCATTCTTGCTGTTTTTACCCCATAACTCCATAACATTCAGTCATAGATAGTCCAAACTATACCTTTTTGGAATTGTTATGATCAAGCAAATAATGTGATATAGTTTTCGATACAATTAGAGCATCTTTTAATTTTGACCCCTGTGTAATTCTTCAGTTGACCCCTACCTGGCTGCCTATTGAAAATTCAGGTAGCTGATTGGTTATTTCAAAAGAGATAATGTCTAAGGAGTATTTGTGCCAAATTTGATGATTATATCACCATTTGCAGGATTATTTCAGTTATCTGCTGCACTAATAGGTGAGGACATTCAGGGCCAAATCTGGGTGAGTGGGAAATTTGATAAAGGTCAGGGTCATTCTCAAATTTTGCAATTTTTCACATATCTTTTGTGTTTAACAGGACATTTTATGATGAAATGATAAAATTTAGTTTGTGACTACATCAATTGATAGAACATATTGTTAGCATGAAGTTAATTGCTAACATGCACAGTTTTAAGTATCTTCGCATTCCGTGAGGTTATCAAATCGAGCATTCTAAATGCAGCAGAAGTTGATGAAAAACTTAATTTTTTTATACCAATATACATTTACCATAAGATATGTCACATGTATAATCAGAATATTGCAGTGTTACCCGAGGCCAAGACCTTGTATCGGGGTTTGTCTGAATTTGTGCTTTGTGTTGACTATTTATAATTTTGAAATGTCAGGGCCATTGAATTTACAGTGAGAATTCTTGACATGTATAGCTTGGTAAAGATTGAAGAAATCATTATTCATGATTTGACTTGGTTCTAGAGGTTGACAAAATTTTGGACTGAGAGGTCATGTTGTTCTTGTCTTGTTCATATGACCATATTTGTATGTGGCTTAGACAACCATTTCTTTGTACAGAGCACCGATAGCTACCTATCAATAACAGAAAGGGAGATATATCATACTGTTATACATCATGAAGCTGTATAACTGGGGATACAAAATGCAAAATATGCACTGTGCACAATTTCTGCAATCACAGGCAGAGACGCCTGTAACTTCTTCTGGGTTGTCTGGATGTCTTGGTGGCTTTCCTCACTCTTCTCCTTCTTGCACAGTCACTCAGTTTTTGAGAACTGTCTACTCCACACAGATTTACCATAGAGTGCCGTACTGTTTGTATTTCTTCATAACGGATGTAAATAAAGTTTAACACATATTCAGTGACTTGGAAATGTTCATGTATCCATCCCCTGATTTGTCTGAAGAAAACTGGCAATTAAACTGATCATTTACAGGTATTATACCAAAGGGGCTGATTACTTATTCAGCCCATCATCTTGGCTTTTATATTTTTAATTAATTTATATCCAGTTGTAGAAATTTACTTTCAAAGGTAATTTTAGAATGTTTTATATTAAGCCTGATTTACTTTTTGTATTTGAAATGCCATAAAAAAATTAAAATGTGTGAAATACCAAGGGGCTGAATACATTTGCAAGCCACTGTATTGATAAATGTCATTACCATGGTAAGCTAACACAATTTATATTAGCTTTATCAGTTTTAAGAGAAAAACTATCCTTGCACAATGCTAGCTACGTATAATATCAATCAATCAATCAATTTTATTTATATAGCGCCAAATCACAACAAACAGTTGCCCCAAGGCGCTTTATATTGTAAGGCAAGGCCATACAATAATTACGTAAAAACCCCAACGGTCAAAACGGCCCCCTGTGAGCAAGCACTTGGCGACAGTGGGAAGTAAAACTCCCTTTTAACAGGAAGAAACCTCCAGCAGAACCAGGCTCAGGGAGCGGCAGTCTTCTGCTGGGACTGGTTGGGGCTGAGGGAGAGAACCAGGAAAAAGACATGCTGTGGAGGGGAGCAGAGATCAATCACTAATGATTAAATGCAGAGTGGTGCATACAGAGCAAAAAGAGAAAGAAACACTCAGTGCATCATGGGAACCCCCCAGCAGTCTAAGTCTATAGCAGCATAACTAAGGGATGGTTCAGGGTCACCTGATCCAGCCCTAACTATAAGCTTTAGCAAAAAGGAAAGTTTTAAGGCTAATCTTAAAAGTAGAGAGGGTGTCTGTCTCCCTGATCTGAATTGGGAGCTGGTTCCACAGGAGAGGAGCCTGAAAGCTGAAAGCTCTGCCTCCCATTCTACTCTTAATATGAGACTGTGACTGTAAACTTCTACTTTTACATTTTTGAGTTTGTAAACTTTGCATATTATGGTATGAGTGGAGAAAATATCTTTGTAATAAATGTGTATTGGTATAAAATAGATTTTCATCAACTTCTGCATTTAGAATGCTCGATTTGATAACCTTATGGAATGGAAGATACTTAAAACTGTGCATGTTAGCAATTTTCATGCTAACTATATGTTCTATCAATTGATGTAGTTGCAGACTAAATTTTATCATTTCAGGTGCTAAAATGTCTGGTTAAGCACAAAAGATATGTGAAAAATTGTAAAATTTGAGAATGACCTTGACCTCTAATTACCAAAATAACCAAATAAATTGATTCTGTGTTCTGGAAAACATAGGAAAGGACCTCTTATTTGCTGAAATAAGCAGAAAATTGACTAATTTATGAGAAATTTCAAATTTTCTGCTCACCCAGATTTGGCCCTGAAAATGCTCACCTATAGGATTCAAAAAGTGTCAATTACAGAAATATAAGAAAATATGCCACAGAACGAACAATGGATTTTGAAGGTCACTGGCACCCCGTATGAGGAATCACACTGACTTTTTCCTCTCTACCCGTCGAGAATTGAGAACAGATATGTCATAGTTGGCCATTTTTACTATATTTACAGTGAGGAAAATAAGTATTTGAACACCCTGCATTTTTGCAAGTTCTCCCAGTTAGAAATCATGGAGGGATCTGAAATTTTCATTTTAGGTGCATGTCCACTCATAATCAAAAAAATAAATAAATAAAAAATCCGGAAATCACAAAGTATGATTTTTTAATAATTTATTTGTATGTTACTGCTGCAAATAAGTATTTGAACACCTACCAACCAGCAAGAATTCAGACCTGTTAATTTTTCTTTAAGAAGCCCTCTTATTCTGCACTCTTTACCTGTATTAATTGCACCTGTTTGAACTTGTTACCTGTATAAAAGACACCTGTTCACACACTCAGTCAATCACACTCCAACCTGTCCACCATAGCCAAGACCAAAGAGCTGTCTAAGGACACCAGGGACAAAACTGTAGACCTACACAAGGCTGGGATGGACTACAGGACAACAGGCAAGCAGCTTGGTAGAAGACAACAACTGTTATGATTATTTATTAGAAAGTGGAAGAAACACAAGATGACTGTCAATCTCCCTCGGTCTGGGATTCCATGCAAGCTCTCACTTTGTGGGGTAAGGATGATTCTGAGAAAGCTCAGAACTACACAGGAGGACCTGGTCAATGACCTGAAGAGAGCTGGGACCACAGTCACAAAGATTACATTAGTAACACATGATGCTGTCATGGTTTAAAATCCTGCAGGGCAGCAAGGTCTCCCTGCTCAAACCAGCACATGTCCAGGCCTGTTTGAAGTTCACCAGTGACCATCTGGATGATCCAGAGGAGGCATGGGAGAAGGTCATGTGGTTTGATGAGACCAGAATAGAGCTTTTTGGAATCAACTCCACTTACCATGTTTAGAGGATGAGACCAGCCCCAATAAAACCATCCCAACCGTGAAGCATGGGGGTGGAAACATCATACTCTGGGGGTGCTCTTCTGCAAAGGGGACAGGATGACTGCACTGTATTGAAGGGAGGATGGATGGGGTCATGTATTGTGAGATTCTGGCAAACATCCTCCTTCCCTCAGTAAGAGCATTGAAGATGGGTCATGGCTGGGTCTTCCAGCATGACACTGACCCCAAACACACAGCCAGGGCAACTAAGGAGGGGCTCTGTAAGAAGCATTTCAAGGTCCTGGAGTGGCCTGGCCAGTCTCCAGACCTGAACTCAATAGAAAATCTTTGGAGGGAGCTGAAACTCCAAACCTGGAAGATCTGTATGGAGGAGTGGATCAAAAACCCTGCTGCAGTGTGTGCAAACCTGGTGGAAAAACTACAGGAAACGTTTGACCTCTGTAATTGCAAACAAAGGCTACTGTACCAAATATTAACATTGATTTTCACAGGTGTTCAAATGCTTATTTGCAGCAGTAACATACAAATAAATTATTAAAAAAATCATACGTTGTGATTTCCAGATTGTGTTTTTTTAAGATTATGTCTCTCACAGTGGACATGCACCTAAGATGAAAATTTCAGACCCTTCCATGATTTCTAAGTGGGAGAACTTGCAAAATCGCAGGGTGTTCAAATACTTATTTTCCTCACTGTATAATGTAACACAATCTGAGGCCATTTTGACATCAAACTTTGAACTGAACAAAATTCAAGTAAAATATTGCCTGATGGAAAAACTTAATTTGCCATTACTAATCAATCTACTTGAAGGGTATATCATGAAAATTTCACCAAAATCGGAGTCGGTCATCCAGCCACCCCCACATGATCTTCTCAGAAAAAGCTCATTAATTATTTGAAGCCGTATGTAGTATAAAATGGTCAAGTTTGCTTTCCAAGCATCATTATTTAAAAATCATTCGTAATCACTCTTCTGAATGCTCTACTCACCTTTGACAAGTGTATCATATGAAGGAAATTCCATTAAAAAATTACTAAACATTGTACCAGTATCAGTGAGGAAAGGGCGGTAGAGCTTTAAATCAGCTAAAACTATGTTCTAAAGCCTTAAACCTACTTCGAGTATTTATTAGCACATTTTTGTAGGGTTCCCCCTCTTTACACGTCCAAATCAGTGGAGCTACCTATATTTCTTAGACTTTTTTTCCACTAAAACCTGTTGATTACCTGAAAAGTAGGTTATTTCATTGCTATTTTTAAGTCTACAGGGGATTCTTTATCTCTGTACTGCTGCCCTGTTGGCTCTCATGTAATATATTGCTGAACTAATAATTTGTGAAAAATGAATTTCTTGCAAATTAAGCACTTGCCAAAAGTGATTACATTGATGGGTTGTTAAAAAAAACAAAACAAAAAAAACAATCCTGTATTAATTTACCTGTCCAAATGTTAAGATTCAGCAGAATAATGAATCACTCATTGAAATCCTTTTCGTGATGGAATAGGTACAGTCTGTAAATATGCCTTTCAGAACAGTAACAGGAAATTGACCATGATAGAATAAAATTTTGTACTTTTCAAGACAATTGCCAATTTTTATATTTTCAACAACAAATTGCTTGTTTCATTTTCCTCAACCAATTTAGCTAATTTAGTGTAGTTATTGCTATGTACTTGTTCTAGTTTATTCATCCATCAAAACTGACTTTTAAATTAGTTTTATGCACATGCTGTCAAATAACTTTGTGTCGTCTCTGTCTACTTAAATTAGATTAGATTAGATAAAACATTATTAATCCCTTTGGAAGACTTCCTCAGGGAAATTGAGGTTCCAGCATCACTGGATAGCAGGACACAGTTTAAGAAGCACACAGAGTATCAGAAGTAGAAGTAAGAGACAATTTGCAACATGTAAATACATATATAAATACCAGAAATGCTGTCTTGCTGGCTCCAACTGCTCCTCTCCTTCCTGTCCTCTGTCTTCCTGTTACTCCTCCTCCCCCTGAGTGAGGAGTTGTACAGTCTGATGGCCTGAGGGACAAAGGAGTTTTTCAGTCATGTTGGTCCTGCACTTGGGAAGGCGCAGTCTGTGGCTAAAGAGGCTCCTCTGGTTGCTGATGACAGTGTGCAGAGGGTGACTGGCATCGTCCATAATTGCAATTTGCAACATCTCATTAAATTGTGTCCCCAACAACAACAAAAAAAAAAGACAAAACGACTTAAGATGGACTTTTTTGTGCTTTATATTCTTTTTGCATGGCAGTGGGAAGTATGTCTCTTAAAGACAGCAATGCTTTCTGTGTGCAGTGATGTATGCCCTTGTTTTGGTCCTTTTGGCCAAAACAGAACTGTTCATTATAAGTCCAAAAATTCACCATAAGCGTTCATATTACTAACCCACCTGCTGTTGTTCTCTGAGGCATGTAAATTGTGGAAAATAGTGGATGTGTGTCACTGCTAAGCATATCTGACAGAATTGTTCTATTTTGTTCATAGGGGAAGGATTCACAGATTTCAAGTCGATCAGCACTGATGATGGCTTCACAGACTTTAAAACCGCCGACAGCGTCTCTCCACTAGACCCTCCAGAACAGTCCAAGATCTTTCAGCCTGCCTTCCCGTCAGCTTTCTCTAACTCTCATTCTCTGCAACAAGTCCCGCAACAGTCACAACAGCCAACAGTCTCAGTTTCTCAACATAAAAACCCCCTCAACATGGCCGACCTGGACCTTTTCTCTTCTGTGGCTCCCTCAGCTCCTGCACTTACTGAATCAAAACCCAGCTCATTCCCCTCTGCATCTGTACCCCCGTCTTTAGTGCTGCTGCCAGGTGGAGCCAAGCCTCCAGGGGGCGGGGCTGATGACTTTGGTGACTTTGCTCTGTTCGGCTCCTCTTCCGATGCTGCTCAAGGATCAGCGGCAGGAGGGGCTGTGACAGCGCCACAGGATGACTTTGCAGACTTCATGGCTTTTGGCAATTCAGGTGGGGAGTCTAAAGACGAGGGTAGTGTCGGGGTTCACGGGGAGACCTCCACGCAGCAGCGGCCTCACCAGCGCAGCTCAGACAAGTTTGAAGTATTCAAACAGCTGACTCTGGATGGGGTTCTGGCCTATGATGACACGAAGGAGAGTGGCGGTGGCTCCTTCTCTTCTCTCAAGAGTGACACAGATGATTTTAGTGATTTTCAGTCCTCAAAGTTCTGCACAGCACTTGGGGCTTCAGAAAAGACTTTAGTGGACAAGGTAGCAGCTTTCAAACAAGGCAAGGAGGACTCTGCTTCAGTCAAGTCGTTAGACCTCCCATCCATTGGGGGCAGCAGCGTAGGAAAAGACGATTCTGAAGATGCGCTCTCAGTGCAGCTGGACATGAAGTTGTCGGATATGGGCGGAGACCTGAAGCACGTGATGTCGGACAGCTCTCTGGATCTGCCTAGTCTCTCAGCCCACCAGCCCCCCGCTACAGGTGAGGAGCTAGTGCGGTTGCTGTGGTAAAGCACTGTCACAGAAACACACACACACTACCAATTCCAAGGCTAAGGGTGGCACCTTCTTCTCGGTGTCCACCAAATACAGGGTGATGAGGTCCTCATTGAATTGAATATAAATAACCTTTGCCAAAATTCAGATTGTATAACATATCAATTTCCATACCTATTTCATTCTACATTTCATCATCATTGAAATTTATTTATTTTATATGTTTATTTATATCTTCATCTCCTTTCTTTTTTCCTTTCCTTGTGTTCGTTATTCCTTTAATATATAATATAATGGCAGGCAGTGATGAATACCTGCCTTTGATGTTTTGGCAATCATAGTTCATAGATAACTTCCTTTGCCACTGTCTCTGGATTGTTTCACAATACACTAGATCGCAGTGTGCAATAAGGCCTTGAGTATTCCTGTGGAATTTTCATGATTTTTTTTTTTTTTGTGGCGACCCCAAGTGAAAACAAGGGAGCAGCCGAAGGGACTTACTATTTAACCAGGTTAGTCCCATTGACATCAAGAGCTCTTTTGCAAGTGAGACCTGGACAATTATAAAGTTTCCAATTCACCTAACCTGCATGGCTTTACCACCACTGGGCCACCAGTGAAACCAGACCAAGAGGCCACACCTTGGTTTCTGTTTTAACATGCACTAAATAATTTTTCCAATAGTACATTTTATTTTTGCAGCCTTCTCTTCCAAGCAGAGAGTAGATATACAACTTACATATCCACATGGTAGCTTTATGGGTTAAAGAAAAATGAAAAGCAAAGGATCAAAGGCTATGTGCAGTAGTCACAAATCTGCAACTTGCTACATGAAGCTAACTTTACAGTCACATAGCTACAACTGACAAGTGACAGAGGCGGAGTAACAGCTTGTTATTCATTTTCAACCAAAGTGGGCGTTTTGCGGTGGTGACAAGACAATGGCTGCAGTGCTGCCATCTGTGTGGCACCAAAATAGACTACAAATCTATTTTATGCAAATGCTGAGCAATGCAACACAGCGGCTGCTAATCCGAGTGAAAAGGCAGCATGACGTCAGCTGACTGCTCGCTCGAACAAAATAAACCAAAGTGGCAGAAAATGGTCAAACAGCTTATTTCTGTATAAATCTAATATGTTTGGCATTTTTCCTCATATTTTGTAAAAGTTGGGAAAAAAATAAACTCTAAATCTAAAAATGTTTTTGTAATCAGTTAACACCCCTGAAATGATTTTCATGACATCTTTCTGAGATGTCAGCATGTTAACTAGGGATATAGGATTATCACTGTGAAAGATGTAGGACTAAAACAAATCAAGCGAATGGATGGAGCAAAAACTCATAGTCACAGTGTCGTGCTTTTCCGTCATTAATTCTCTGTCATTAATCAATGTGCACATTAACATCAGGCAACCGCGAGCTGGCCACACCCGGGGAACGCCCATCAAGTGACAAACGCCAGCTGCTTGTTGCCTTCATTTGTAGCTAATGTGCGCGTAGGGTAACATAGCTATCCAGAACAATGGCTGAAGAGCCGACACATTTGGTCAGCTTATAGAAAATGAATCAACAAACAAAATCTCAAATATATATATATATATATATATATATATATATGCAATTTGACATTATTTCAGTAAGTACGTTCAGTATTTTTGTGTAACCCCTGCAGTATTATTTGAAACGAATGACCCATTAATTATAAGATATTTAAGTTTCTTAAATAACCCTTTAATCTGCTTCCCTACCTCATTTCCATGAACGCAAAACATATGTATTATGAACAAAATATACCTGCTGTTTTGTTATTTATCAAAAGGAAAACAAACATATTTTTATTATCCAGTATCATGCAGTCCTGTTCCTCTTCTCCTATCATCAATTATTTATTAATCATCTCACCTTCCATCTCATGGCTCATGTTCCACCATGATTATTCCGCACAATCCTTTGTCTAGCATGATACTGCTTGTAGTCATTGTCGGCTAAAAGCCTTGAAATTCAGTTTTTCATGTTTAAAATATAAGTGAATGCTTGCATACACTGAGGTCAATAAATATTTCAACATGGTTAAAGATACTGTGTTAGCTGTCTTCCACAGCACATTGGGATTGAAAGGAACTTATGTCTTTGACTTTCAGCTTTGATTTGAAGGCATTTACATCTAAATCAGGTGTACTGCCGGTGAAATGCAGTGCTATTTATATGTGGGCAGAACAAACTAGACTAATAAATACTTAATTCCTATATTAAACTAAATTAATTCAATTTATGCTTTGCGTACTTGTTTGAAAATCCTTTGTAGTCAATGGAAAGTCTGTTTGGAACCCATAGACATCTCCAGATGCTATTTCTCTTGAAGCTTCTTGTTCTTCCAGTTCTTGAGATATTTTGACTACAGTTCGGACTTGAGCAAATGATATGTATATTTTGTACAGGAATTAAAGTTCTCTGTCGCTACACTCATGGAGAGGTTTTTGTCTTTTCAACATTTTGCCCCAAACAGTGCTTCTATTTTTTTAGACAGGCAGAAACAGAGACGGTGGCAGAAGACATCAAATGCAATACACTTTTCAGTCATGGTACTGGCAACATGAAATGTAACTCACTCATGTTAATGGTCACATGAGACTTAACTAAACTGACTAAACCAATTGATCTACAAAAACATAATAAATCAGAACACTAACAACACTGTTAAACTAACATAAACCACAATAACAACATTTCAAACCCCAAAACCCAGAACTCCCATGGTGCATTGCGGTACAACATCCATTGTTTCCTGGTTAGATAAAAATGTCTAATTTCTCCAAAAATATTTGCCCTTCAACGTTTCGTTTTCGCAGCATTCATCCATGACCCAAAATACATAAGCATACCAAACGGCAAATGTCACCTCTCCCCGGTTTCTGTGTGTTCGAATCCATAGACATGCACGCACGCATACAGACACAGCGGCCACTTGGCTATTATAATATGATGCTGCATTAGAAAAGTGCAGCAATGGGTAGTGAGTGAAATGTAATCTTGTTCAGCAAAACAATTTGCTGTTTTCTTCGCTGTTGCCACCTTGTTTTACCTTAAACGCTAGGAAGCAATCGCAAAAGGGTTTCTATAACAAGGTAGATGGTGAACAGCTTATGATTTTGGAGTGAAAAAAATTTCATTCAGAAGGTTTTTTTTTTTTTTTTTGCTTTAATCCCGTCTCTATGATTTGGTGATTGACTTGTCCATTGCAAAACACTACTTCCATTCTGTTTGCTTTGGATCACAAACAGTTCAGTTTTTCCATTGTCTCATCTCACCATCATCGTGGAACACTTTGATCCCATAAATCCATAGGATGACGTTTTGGATGTTTTTGGAAAGGTGGAACTTTTCTTTCACTTCTGCGCAGTTTTACTCATATATTTTTAAAATCTTGCCTTATTTGCAATAGTGAAGGATTGCCTTAATTAAGTGTTGACTTTGGTACAGAGAGCTTTGCAGGGAGTTCTTGATCTGGCCATCAGTTTTTATGGTTTTTTTTCTTCTTTAGGGAAGAATTCCTGGTGTCATTTCTCACTTGTTTTTCCCTTCCTGTGTTCTTTTTCCCCCCCTCTACCTTTCTGATGGGATTTTTTTGGCTTTTCAGACTTATGATTCCTTCATTTGTTGTTGTGTCTCTTTGGAGCTCAAATGTTAACAGCTACATTGAAATTCACCCTCTAAAAATTTTTGTCTTCTAATTGAACTCATCAAACAGCATCCACTTGCCCTCTTACTTTAGGTTCCTAAGAGGAGGCAAAATGCTGCAATTTCTGTATCATACACCAGATTTGGATGTAAATGTTGTGAAATTAATCCTGAAAGTCTATGCTTTGCAGGGGTTTGCCCACTGTGGGTGGCACTGGGAGGTACTGCCCCACACTTAATCTTTGCGCCTGCTACCAACTAGGCCCGCCCAGCAGCTGTCCTGCTGCTGTTGGGTGGGCTCCAGACTGCAACTACAACCTGTGAATGAAAATGTCACCTGGTTGCATTTGTGAGAGTGCAGGATGAACATTTGTTTTGTTGGCAGCTCCTGTTGGCTGTCCCATTTGTCAGGCTACTACTAAATTACAAAATACCACAGTAATTTATAGTTTAGTGTGACATTGTGTGTTGGAAAAGGAGGAGATCCACATTCACATAAATGCAGCCGCTTGTCTGTGTTGCATTCTGCTCCAGAGCAGCCTGGGGCTGATTACCAAGTTCTTTGATGGTACTAATGTATTGTCAAAGAGGGATATAAATAAAGTTATTATTTTGGGTTTCCTACAGTGGCTCTGTAGGAATACAAATCATTTTAGGGCAAAATGCAGCTTTAAAATGGTGTAATTTAATTATCAACGATAAATATATTTATATATTTATTTGATATAAATATATTTATATATATATATATATATATATATATATATATATATATATATATATATATATATGTATAGTGAGTCAATAGACTGAGTTCTGAGATTTGACTCAGTCAATGAAATAAAGTCTGCTATTAGATTTATTTGTACTTTTTGTGTGGATTAAAGCAGTTAATGAATTTTAGTTTAAATCATATTTAAATGTTTTCCATTGAAACTGTCCAGAAATATGATTAAAAGCATTTCATTCATGCACCTGCAGAAATAAGTAGCTTTCCGGGGGCGGCACTAATAACGTACAAAACAACACAGAAAAAATTACAACTTAGACACTTATTATTTTTGTTCTGAAAAGGCATCAGAGGCTGTCTAGAAACAGATATAAATTAACACCCCCCCCCCCCCCCCCAACACTTTAGTGTTCACACTGCCCACAAAAAAATTTGCTGCCCATTTGACAGGATTGTAGAGTACTGGTCCAAAAAGAAAATTGCAAGTGGCTTATAAATTGCCTGAAAAAATTTGCAGTGTTAAAGCATTATGGTGTGAAGTAAATACTTAGAAAGCCTTTCAATAAATATCTTTTTATTGTTAGGGAAATATCTTCAGAGTGTACCATTTTACATCTAAACAATACAAAATTTCCAGGGTGGTTTACCCTGGACCCCCCTTGAGGGTGCTTCTTCCCCACCCACCACTCACATCTTTCCAGGCAGAACCCCGACTTTGAGTTCATGCTCATTATCTTTCCTTTCAGTTCCAATATGCTGTGCAGCTAAAATAAAATAAGATAAAAAAAAAAGCTATATTAATGTGCCAGTATTTACAGACCTGACTGAAGTGTGTACATGGGTAGCAGCTGTTTTTAAGGTTTATTCCAAGATATCAGGCAGTTCACATCAAGAGCTCATATCTATTCTATTTTGTTTCACCCTCAAAATGATTGTTTTCCTTTGCCAGAAGAAATAAGCAATGTATACTTTCCCTTTTCCTTTATTGGGTGTTTTTAAAGTGGCAGATTTTTTTATTTTAATATTACTTTTTTATTTTGATGAAACAAGCCCCTCTTTGTTGAGAGTATTTATTGTATTGAGGCAACAGTCCATGGAGCTGCAGCAGAACGCTTGAGCTACTGCTGACAAGGCAAAGAAAGCATCCTGATTCTGTTGAGCTGTTACAGCTGCCTCACGTCTTTTTCACCTTTTACTGATTGATGCTCTTATTGTTGGAGAGCTTTATGAGCCTTCTGCTCTTAAAGTGAAGGAGTCCCAGCTATGTTCCTTAGTCTGTTATATAGTCTAAATAGACCAATCCTAAAGAGACCGTATTTCTTTTGTGTAGTTCTTTTTGAATCTGGAGCACAAAAGGAATCAATTGTAGTTCCATTTTTCACTGTTTGCTGTGATATCGCAGCACGACTTATCATGTGCAGCTCGACGGTTCTGGCTCTTGGAGAACATAATGAATTTAATCTTATCCTTCTTGCCTTGCTTTTTGCTGCAGTGTGCCTGCTTTTTCAATTTGTGAAATTGACAAGAACATAATACAATATAGCATTTTATGCATAGCAGTATTGCAAGTTGCTTTGATCAAAGAAAAATGTATACTTACAGATTTAATAGCGTATTTTTTTTACTCGGGTATGAGCTCGTATTTTGAGACTAGAAAGATTCCTCGATCTTGTTGTGACTTGCAAACTATGTAAATTCTATGTAGCCTATTTAGTAATATTCAAATGTTCTTTCAAATATTTTAGATTCACATGCTGAAGGAAACTTTCTGTGTTCATATTCGGGGGCTCATAAGTCTTTCTGCTCGTTAGCTTGCTTCAATTAAAGAAATTACTGTAGCAAGAGAAAAAGATACAGTCTCTTTAAATCTGTTTTGCATCTGTGATTGGGTGTAATTAAGGAGCTTTGTGAATGGCCCTCCTTGTTCTCTGTGACCCTTTGAGTGCTTGAACATGCAAATTGTATTTTATTTTTTGCCTTTATGAGAATAAATGCCAGCTTCTTGGTATTCTATGACACAAAGCGTTATTCCATAATTGACAAATCAAACAGGCATTTGGCTTTCCTAAAAACATGCACTGGTTTTTGACGTCCTTCATTCCCTGTTGTCCCATTCTGTCAGAAAATGCCTCAGGTTCTCAAAGGGTTAATGTTTCCTGCCTTGAGCTTTGAATTGTCTTTTCAACCTGGCTTTACAAGTGGTCTGTATTTAATTCTTCCCCTTTAAAAACCTGTTGCTTTCCATTCTAAGAGTAAAACCAAGTTTTCCCAGAATTACTGATTTTTAGTCTGTGAATGTGCCTTCTCATTCTGGTTTCTGCTTCTATATCCTTGGATTATCTTTGTTTAACATTTTTCGCTGTTTATTTTCTGACTTTTGTTTCCCTGCCTCTGCATGCCCCTGTATTCCAAATGTGTGAAATCTAATTTTACAAGTGTTAGTTTGACAAACCTCTTGTAACGATAGACCTATTTCACAGTACTTTGTGACTTTTTCTCTTTCTCTCTACTCATGCTGTTGTAATAAATATTACTGTTGGTATTGCTGAAATGCGTACAGTCTTATTTTTCCATTTCTTTTCTTGAGAGGCATCTTTTCTTACGAGGCTTGTAGCCCCAGATCCTTGTCAATTTCACAAATTGCTTTCTTAGAGCTGAGGATTCTGTAGATTGGGTTGTAGACGAATGTGTTGTCTGTTATGTTGCTTTTCCACTACACCTATACGATTTGACTCAGCCCGCCTCATTTGGTTTTCCATTGGCCAAACTTGATACCTCCCTGGTTCTGTTTTTGGTGTCAGCTCTGTCGTGGTTCCAAGTGAGCGGATTACTGAGTGGTCTGAAAGATTTGTTACTATCACTCTGTCATCGTTGTGCGAAACAGAAGACAAACTACTTCATGAGCAAAGCCGCCTTTTTTCGGCAACATAACATTGCATTTACTGTACCATAAAAGATAAACTATTCATTGATTAATGTCTGTTGCTGTGACGAGTTAGAGGCACTACAATCAGCAATGGAAAAAGAAGTACTTGGGATCAAAACCGAGTCGAGTTGAACTGGTGGAAAAGTGTCATGAGATGTAAAGAATGTAAATATTCATCACAAACTCTTAACACAACACGATGCAAGAAACCAAACTGATGTTGCAACAAGAATTGTTTAATTGATTCTCTTCTAGTTCATGTGTCAGTAAAGAAACACATTAGGGATGCATTTGGTTTAATACAGTCTTCTGCTGTTTTTGTTCACAAGGCTGTTCACCACAGCAAGGGTTCTTGCGCAACAAAAGTAAACATCCGTTGCAAATACAGCATTAAGGAGTTGGCATGGTTCAGTTGAAGAGGTGACACCACAGCAAGGGTTCTTGCGCAACAAAAGTAAACATCCGATGCAAATACAGCATTAAGGAGTTGGCATGGTTCAGTTGAAGAGGTGAAAATTTTCCATGAATTACATTGTTTCCGGATGTGGCGTGTACCCTGAAATGGCAGGATTTATTATACAACGTTTTGTATAAGAAAATGCTAACCATGGAGAGATTTATCACATGTAGTGACCACATATGTTAGTGCTAACCAGTGGTAGTGTTTTCTTTAACATGTAGTCAAGCACGCTGTCAGCATAGACATTTTTAAGTCCTATGCAGGTTCTAACACACTTCAGCAGGGCTTGACATAAACCAATTTGCCCCACTGGCCCACAGGGCCAGTAGAGTTTAGAAGTTAGTAGCCTACAGTGTAGGAGCACTGGCCCATGGTTTTGTGCGTGAGAGTTCATGATATTCCACTTTGAAATCCTGCACATAAAACTGCCTATATAATATAAACCAATCCAGAAAAAAACATAAAATAGTCTATGGACCATGAAGTTAAAATCAAATCAAATGTATTAATTTATATAGCGCCAATTCACGATTAAATCGTCTCAAGGCACTTCACACAACATAAACCAACAAAAAAAACTGAATTAAAAATTTAAAACACAATAAAAAGACGACCATAAAAGAATACAAAAATAAAAGCGCAGAACGCAGTGCCCGAGCTGGTACATAGGGGCTTACCAGGTCAGCCAGATAGGGAGGTGCAAGTCCATGAACAATTTTATAAACTAATAACAGTACTTTAAAATCCGATCTTGCAGCAACTGGAAGCCAGTGCAGGGACGCCAAAACGGGCGTAATGTGGTCAAACTTTCTGCTTTGTGTCAAAAGTCTGGCAGCAGCGTTTTGAACCAGTTGAAGACCCCTAATCCTGAACTGCGGAAAGCCAGAAAATAGAGCATTACAATTGTCCAATCTAGAAGAGACAAATGCATGAATCAAAGTCTCAGCATCAGCCATAGACAGGATGGGACGAATCTTCGCTATATTTCGCAAATGGAAGAAAGCAGTCCTCGTAATGTCTCTAATGTGGAGATCAAAGGACAACGTAGGATCAAAAATTACTCCAAAAAAAAAAAATAGAATTTATTATTCATTCAATTTATTTATTCTCAAGTGTAAAATTAATAAAGTGACTCCCATAACATTAAGAGGGCATTTTTTAAGAAACCCTCAGAGTTGGCTAACGCAAAATACAGATGTAGGTCCATATCAAAACTTAAAAGTATGCCTTGTCTGTATTGGAGTTATAGATCTAAAAATTGAAAAAAAAAATATTCTTGGCTCCTTTGCTAATGTTGTTACCATGGGGTTTCCACAAAGGCAAGCTGGTTAGACTTTTAAACTAGCTTCAAAACAGTCAGGGTCTACCAGGACCAAGCATATACTTTACTTACTTGTCAGCATATGATGGATAGGCCCTGCAGATTTGGCAGAAAACCTCATTCTTCTCTTGGTCATGACCAAGCCACAGCCATTTCTGTGGCCAGGTCAAGACAAAACCTCTCTTCCTCTTGTTTCTTTCATATAGCCTGTCTCTCTCCCTTAACTCATCATCACTAAGCTTCCTCTTCTGGCCAGTTCCTTTAGCAAAACTCTTTCCTGGTTGTTGTCCAGGTTTGGGTGGATGTAGTTTAAACATATTTCTGTTTGAATTTCAAAGCGTTTTGTTAGATTTGTGTCTTGTCCGTCTTGCATCTGGCACGGGCCGGGGCGGAGGATTAGCAGCAATCTTCCATTCCAGCTTATTAATTAATCAAAAACCCAGACAGAGCTTTAATTCATTTGAAAGCTTGTCTCTTAGTCATGTCCATCCAAATTGGAAGTCCCAAAAACCAGTTTTATTTGTTATTATCTATCGTCCACCTGGTCGTTACTGTGAGTTTCTCTGTGAATTTTCAGACCTTTTGTCTGACTTAGTGCTTAGCTCAGATAAGATAATTATAGTGGGCGATTTTAACATCCACACAGATGCTGAGAATGACAGCCTCAACACTGCATTTAATCTATTATTAGACTCTATTGGCTTTGCTCAAAAAGTAAATGAGTCCACCCACCACTTTAATCATATCTTAGATCTTGTTCTAACTTATGGTATGGAAATAGAAGACTTAACAGTATTCCCTGAAAACTCCGTTCTGTCTGATCATTTCTTAATAACATTTACATTTACTCTGATGGACTACCCAGCAGTAGGGAATAAGTTTCATTACACTAGAAGTCTTTCAGAAAGCGCTGTAACTAGGTTTAAGGATATGATTCCTTCTTTATGTTCTCTAATGCCATATACCAACACAGTGCAGAGTAGCTACCTAAACTCTGTAAGTGAGATAGAGTATCTCGTCAATAGTTTTACATCCTCATTGAAGACAACTTTGGATGCTGTAGCTCCTCTGAAAAAGAGAGCTTTAAATCAGAAGTGTCTGACTCCGTGGTATAACTCGCAAACTCGTAGCTTAAAGCAGATAACCCGTAAGTTGGAGAGGAAATGGCGTCTCACTAATTTAGAAGATCTTCACTTAGCCTGGAAAAAGAGTCTGTTGCTCTATAAAAAAGCCCTCCGTAAAGCTAGGACATCTTTCTACTCATCACTAATTGAAGAAAATAAGAACAACCCCAGGTTTCTTTTCAGCACTGTAGCCAGGCTGACAAAGAGTCAGAGCTCTATTGAGCTGAGTATTCCATTAACTTTAACTAGTAATGACTTCATGACTTTCTTTGCTAACAAAATTTTAACTATTAGAGAAAAAATTACTCATAACCATCCCAAAGACGTATCGTTATCTTTGGCTGCTTTCAGTGATGCCGGTATTTGGTTAGACTCTTTCTCTCCGATTGTTCTGTCTGAGTTATTTTCATTAGTTACTTCATCCAAACCATCAACATGTTTATTAGACCCCATTCCTACCAGGCTGCTCAAGGAAGCCCTACCATTATTTAATGCTTTGATCTTAAATATGATCAATCTATCTTTGTTAGTTGGCTATGTACCACAGGCTTTTAAGGTGGCAGTAATTAAACCATTACTTAAAAAGCCATCACTTGACCCAGCTATCTTAGCTAATTATAGGTCAATCTCCAACCTTCCTTTTCTCTCAAAAATTCTTGAAAGGGTAGTTGTAAAACAGCTAACTGATCATCTGCAGAGGAATGGTCTATTTGAAGAGTTTCAGTCAGGTTTTAGAATTCATCATAGTACAGAAACAGCATTAGTGAAGGTTACAAATGATCTTCTTATGGCCTCGGACAGTGGACTCATCTCTGTGCTTGTTCTGTTAGACCTCAGTGCTGCTTTTGATACTGTTGACCATAAAATTTTATTACAGAGATTAGAGCATGCCATAGGTATTAAAGGCACTGCGCTGCGGTGGTTTGAATCATATTTGTCTAATAGATTACAATTTGTTCATGTAAATGGGGAATCTTCTTCACAGACTAAGGTTAATTATGGAGTTCCACAAGGTTCTGTGCTAGGACCAATTTTATTCACTTTATACATGCTTCCCTTAGGCAGTATTATTAGATGGCATTGCTTAAATTTTCATTGTTACGCAGATGATACCCAGCTTTATCTATCCATGAAGCCAGAGGACACACACCAATTAGCTAAACTGCAGGATTGTCTTACAGACATAAAGACATGGATGACCTCTAGTTCCCTGAAAAGCCTTCAGTTAATTCAAAATGCTGCAGCTAGAGTACTAACGGGGACTAGAAGGAGAGAGCATATCTCACCCATATTGGCCTCTCTTCATTGGCTTCCTGTTAATTGTAGAATAGAATTTAAAATTCTTCTTCTTAGTGATAAGGTTTTGAATAATCAGGTCCCATCTTATCTTAGGGACCTCATAGTACCATATCACCCCAATAGAGCGCTTCGCTCTCAGACTGCAGGCTTACTTGTAGTTCCTAGGGTTTGTAAGAGTAGAATGGGAGGCAGAGCCTTCAGCTTCCAGGCTCCTCTCCTCTGGAACCAGCTCCCAATTCAGATCAGGGAGACAGACACCCTCTCTACTTTTAAGATTAAGCTTAAAACTTTCCTTTTTGCTAAAGCTTATAGTTAGGGCTGGATCAGGTGACCCTGAACCATCCCTTAGTTATGCTGCTATAGACTTAGACTGCTGGGGGGTTCCCATGATGCACTGAGTGTTTCTTTCTCTTTTTGCTCTGTATGCACCACTCTGCATTTAATCATTAGTGATTGATCTCTGCTCCCCTCCACAGCATGTCTTTTACCTGGTTCTCTCCCTCAGCCCCAACCAGTCCCAGCAGAAGACTGCCCCTCCCTGAGCCTGGTTCTGCTGGAGGTTTCTTCCTGTTAAAAGGGAGTTTTTCCTTCCCACTGTCGCCAAGTGCTTGCTCACAGGGGGTCGTTTTGACCGTTGGGGTTTTTCCGTAATTATTGTATGGCCTTGCCTTACAATATAAAGCGCCTTGGGGCAACTGTTTGTTGTGATTTGGCGCTATATACATAAAATTGATTGATTGATTGATTGTCCGTCTTCGTTTCTTGCAGCTTTCCGCGCATTTAAAGATTCTGACGAACACTGCCGAAGATCGATGATGGAAACAGCCAAATACGCGCTCCAAGCATGGACAACATACATTTCAATATGCACGAGATTCTGCGGGAGCATGGAGCGTGGTTAGGGATGGGTATTGATAAGTTTTTATCGATATCGATTCCGCTTATCAATCCAATTCCTTATGGATTCCCTTATTGATAGCGCTTGTGAATTTTCTGTGTACTAAAAGTAGGCTTTAAAGGTTTTCTATGTCATTAACACCATTTTATTGAGTCTTAAAGTAGATAAATATGAAATTGGTCACTGGATCTTCAAACTCTGGACCAAAATAAACTCTACATGGTGACTCCTTGATTTCTGAACATAAATAGAAATAAACAAAATCTGTAATTTTTGTCAAAAGCATTTCCTTTCAGACTTTATTGGTATGAATGTCTTTCCATACCTCTGAGCTGAACTCTTGCAGCTGGCTGTGCTTTACGTCAGCATCAGTTTAATTCATAAAGAATGAAGGACGTCTCATTTTGGGAAGAAAAACACATTTTAGTCGATTGTAGTTTATTTTCTGTATTACAGCATTTGGAAAGAGGTGTCATTTTATTTAAAGTGGCAATTCATTTTGAAGTTATTAATTCTGACCAGACTATGTCTCTGCAGAGAGCCGCACAGCATTTGGAACTGTGCCAACGGAACGGAGGACGATTCTCGTTTCTTGACTGCCACAAGACAAGAGCCCACTTAGCGACTTTAATCTGCACAAAAGTGAGTCACAGTCACGATTGACATATTTAATGGCTGTGAGAGGAGTTAAGAAGCAGACTTACCGCTTCTGAAGAGTTATTATTACTATTATTGCTGTTGTTGCTGTTATTATTATTATTATTATTACTAATATATAAATAAAAATAAATTCAAAAATATTACAATTTTTAATACATTTGACACTTTCACGACAACAAGCGCTGAGCCATTAATTATTATACAAAAAACAAATGCACACAAACATGCTGAAATGCCAACAGCTAATGCTCACTTTAACATTGAAAATGCCATAGACATGCTAACACGTTAGCATCGGTCCTGTTTTTAACCTCCTAGGGCCTGGCATCCACATATGTGGACATGACATTTTTGGTTGTCTAGACCATAATACTAAGTTTTGTTTCATGACAACCTCCGAGTCTTAGGAGGTTATGTTATAAAATACATCCATCAACTGTTTCAGAAGACCATACCAGGTCGGTTTAACATAAAAGGGTATATATTACTCACAGGCATATGCTCTTTAGGGTTTTAGTGGGGAAAAAATTAAGTCCAATGACGCTTCAAAGTGCAATCGCTCTGCAGAAGCGGTTGATTCCAGACCCACTGCAGGGTGTGCAATCAACGTAGAGAAATGATCATTTTCCCGACAAAGACCCTCAAAAACAACAGCAGCAATGAAGGACTGATAAGGGAATTGTTAAGCAAAAAGACTATTGATATCGGTGGATAGAATCATTTCGTAACGATACCCAACCCGAGATGCAAGATGTGGTCCGTGGTGCGAGACCAAAACAAACGAAGAAGACCAAAACAAGCATGGCGGACTCAGTGAAGTTCGGTCACACAGAGATGTGAAGAAATTTGACTTTGCCATCACAAAATATGGTAAAATAAATAGAATTTTGCATATTTTTGTAGTGGCCCGAGCGGGCCATCATTTGATAAATTGTACTGCCACGTAGTGGCCTGAAAGTGGGCCAAATCGGCGCCGGGCCAGCGGGCAAATGGGTATGTCGAGCCCTATTCAGTACCAGTGCTTGTCCTTGGATTCCATAGTGTGTGAATGAGAGTCTACAGCTCCGTCTGGACGAGACACCAGTCCATCTCAAGTTACTTCCTCAGGTGTTTAGAGCTGGGTGGACTGAAATGATGCACAGGAAGTGGCTTGACACATCTAGTTTGACCTGGACTTGAACCCAAGTCTATATATTGTGTAGTCCAACTCCTATTACTGTTACTCTTTTCTACAGTGTGAGAATGTCTGTTATAAATAAGTAACTTGTTTGGCAGTTTTATGAATGCAATATGCCATATATTGTGGAGTATGTCACAGTTTTACTTTTTTTTTCTACTTGGGTTCGATCCTGTGATTTATATTTCTCTGCAACTTATATACTGAAAAATCATACATTTATTAATAATAATAACTATTGATATGGGGCTTTCCAAGAAATAAAAGCACTAAAAGTAAACTCCAATAATAAAACAATGACTGCCAATAAAAACAGCACCACAAGAATGCCCAAAATTCCCAAATCAAAGAGCTGATGATACAGAAAAAGGTGCAACTTATATAAGTGTGTGTGTCCCCAACCAGGAGGTATTTTTTGATGGGTGCATCTTATACTGCACATTTGTCTGTCACATTTGGAAAAGAGAGCGATTTGGGAGGTGCTCCTTTTTCATTGTCTAAAAAAAGGGCTTCCAACTAGAGGTGGTTCAATTTCCAAAAGTTTGGAACAGAACAGAAATAGACACACACATCTCCTATCTGAACCTGGACATGCATAAAACAAATTCTACACAGATATGACTAAAATCTGACCCCGTCCTGATTCAACTTTTGGATCTCGTACCAGGTGTTTAGTTCTCAAACCCACGGGGAGCTGTGGAGACCTCTCTTTTCAACAATATGAGGATGCTGTTAAATGAAGTATGCTGCCGGCCTTGACTTTGTTGCACACTTAGTGCTGTGTATGGATTAAATTACATTTTGAAAATTACGTAATTTTTCTCCCAGTACACTCGTACTATGACCCTTACTGTGAAAACAGATACTTTTTCCTGCCCTTGAGTGCAGTCAGCGAATGAAGTAAGCAAGCCCCCCAAACCCCATTTGTAACACATCTGTTTCCTTAATATCTGAATGCCATAAACAATCCAATTGAGATCATTTTTCCTTTATACAATTTGGCTGACTTTTTTTTAATGTAATTCTTGCTCCAATACATATCTGATCTCTGGCAGTGCGGCCTGTGTGAGAATATTCTCATCACATTTTTTTGCTGTTGCTTTTTCACATCTTGCAAAACTACACACTGCACATTACACTGCATCATTCTGTGTCAAATGAACATTAGGAAATGAAAACACCGAGGACAGATGCTAATGTGCCATGACATCCTTTCTAATACCAATGAGAGCTTATTTTAGGTGAATAACTCTACAACCACCCACACGTATGATGTTTGCATAACTGTATGCTTGCCATGTGCAAGCTTTGTGATCAGTTTTATTGAGGGCTGTGTAACATTTTGTTTTGATGATCACAGGAAGATTGTTTTACATTTAACATGTAAATTTGGATCAAAACCCGGAGTCAAATTTAGGTCACTTAACATTAATGTTAATGCCAAAAACATTAAATTTTAGCATCTGAAACATCTCAGTGAAAGGCGAAAAATTTTTGGGAGGTGGTGGCCTGGAGGTTAGAAATGCAGGCTTGTGGCCAAAGAATCCTCAGTGGCTCCCGGTGTGCAAGTTGAGTGCCTTGTATGGCAGTACGCTGACAATAGAGTGTGAGTGGGTAAATTTGAGGTATCATTGTACATTGTTGACATCAGATGGAAAAGCGCTACAGAACCACAGTGTATTTGTCTTGAAGGAGACATTCTATTAGAGTTCTGTACAAGACTCTCTGGAAATTTAAGATGCCAGAATTTCATTAAAGAATTTAACTAGTATACATCTACACATAGAGAGAGATGGATATATCTCCATATATAGATTTTAATTATTTGTTGAAGTAATTGTTGAAATTCAGACATTGCAAATTTCTGGAGAGAGTGTTGTAGAACAGGTACTTTAGTGGATATTGAGTTGGCCTGCTGGTGTGTCGACCTGGGTTCACATCCTGTTCATGGTACCTGTCTGTCCATGGAGAAGACAATTAATCTGCATTGTCTCAATTTATCCAGCTGTAAAAATGGGTATTGGCCCTGGCTTGGGAAGGAAATGTGAGAGTCATTGTAAAGTGCTTGGAGCATCTGCTACATGGAAAAGCGCTATAGAAATACAGTCCTTCTAAGATAATTGGGAGTTGCCGGAAATAATCCAACATAATTTTAGATGGAAAAAGCACTGTTACTATAAGTCCTGAGTCCCGTTATTGCTGGTGAAAAAAGGTTTGTTACTGTAAATCCTATATAGGCTCCAAGTCCCTTTACTGCCGGTGGGAAAAAGTACAGTTACTGTAACCAGTGCTTATCTCCAGATTTCGTAGTGTCGAGCAGATGGGAATCCACAACTCCCATTGCACGGGACGTTTGTCTGACTCAGGTTACTTCCCCAGCCAAGGCCGGTACCTATTTACAGCTGGGTGCACTGAGAAAATGTAGATTAAGTGTATTATCCGACAATATAGACAGGTCACGGAATTGGACCGCAGGTCTACATATTGGCAAGCCAACTCCTTATCCACTCAGCTACCTGCTCTACAAGATCGTATTGCTGTTATGTAATTTTAATTATCAGTTAAATAGTACAGTTTTCAAACATTTACAATCAGTGTGCCAAATCACAATGTCTGTGATGGCCAAGTTATAGTACAGTTTCTTTTAAACTGGTGACATTGCTATTTAAACTGCAAAATATAAGGTGCCAGTGAAATTGACTGCAATTGCACAAAATATTTTACTGCAAATATTTGGCCTAGTAATTCTGTATTTGTCAGGAAATGCTCTTCTTCATCCTATCTATCATGCGTAGAGTTGTGTTATTTCTAGGAACCACTGGTATGTCTATGTTGTCATTACAGAAGGAGACGACATGAAATTTGACCCTTTTGGGACATCCGGTCTCAGCAGTCTGGCCAGCTATGACTGGTCAGACAGGGATGAATGTGTGCCTGGTGAGGTCAGGAAGCCTCAGAGTTTGGAATCAGTCCCCTTTCCCTCATTTGTCCCGGCCCACAAGAAGGAGTTGTCCATTGGCAGCATCGAAAACATCCCAGGTACCTCCATAACAACAGGAGCTTCACGTTTTGTCAACGAGGACAGTGCAACAGTAGATGACAAGTTTGAAGCCTTTGCTGACTTTGTTTGCGGTGAACAAGATGATGGAGATGAGAAGGATGACTTTGGAGACTTTGCAAGCACGGTCTCTGAGAAGTCAGACTCACCCACCGCCACAACTGATACGTGCAACGAGGGCAACCAAAGCGAGTCCACTGATGAGTTTGGATCCTTCCAGGGGGACAAGCCAAAGTTTGGCAAATCTGACTTCCTCAAAGCCAGTGCTCAGCCCAAAGTCAAGTCCAGTGAAGAGATGATTAAGAACGAGCTTGCGACCTTTGACTTGTCTGTTCAAGGTGAGACACAGTGAACTCGCATGCTATTTCATGGAAATATGGCATAAATATATAGAATGCAGATTAGCAACCATGTGCTGTGAACAGTCTGCAGGTTTATGTTCTAACGGATTAGTTTAGCGGGTGAATTCACTGATGAGCATCACTTTGATTCAAGAGAACAATATCATGTTGTACCAAAAGCTTTGACCCCTCCAGACCCATGTTAAAAGGATTTTTTCCAGTGGATCTGATGAAGACAGATGCTCACACACAAAAAAGAGAACAGTTGTTCCTACTAGATTGAGTATTCTCTATTGTGCAGTTTGTTTAGGTCCCTAAAATGCATTTGAAATGTGAACAAAATTGCCTGGTGGTTGACTTCCTATCACATTATAAATATGTTGAATTCAGTCTGTAATCCGGCCTGTTGTCTACAAATGTTTGAAGTATTTCTCAGCAAATTAGGCAGCTCACTTGGCATGCGAAGAATTCTGTGCCATCATCCGTCATGTTTACAGCACTGTGAAATTCTGTAAATCATATGCACAGTTGCAGATCAATGTAACTAAACTTTATTCTAGCAGCAGAAATCATGTAAACACAGGACAGAAAACCATAGCGCACCATGGGGCTCCATGCAGAAAACACGACACCCTAACTTGAATCAAAAGGGAGCAAGTTACTGTATTTAGTAAAACATAAATATCAATATTTTTAATGTGGACTTATTAAAAATTTCATAAACTTAAGGTAAGTTATTGTTTATGGCCGTGGGATGTAAATGGCAGAAGACTGACTATAATTTATGAAAATTACATTTTGTTTCAAACTTACAATCTGTTACACTTTTGAAATTGTCCTTCCTATCTGTTCTGTTTGGCACATTGCATAATGATCGGTATTCATTGTCTAGGCCCAATTTATTTCCCTAGAACTTGTATTCGCTTCCCAGTGAAATGTTATCACACAAAACACCCAACTAATTTTGTAATTTACTTGGGGGGAAAAAAGTAAGGCATCAAGGCATTAAACACTGGAAGAACTCATCAATAAAATCAAATTAAGGTGTTCATTTGTAACAAGAACCTGCAGACTGCCATCTTTTAATGGGGCAGGGTTGTCCTTTGCTTTAAAATTACAGAGGCACCACCTGTTTATCGCTGCCCAATGATTCTACGCCGACCCTGTTTTCATCATGATTGGGCTATCAGCTCTGCAGTAAAGCTGTCAGGCATTAGATGGCAGTGTTGAGATTACAGTCCTACTTTAATGACAGTGAGGTGGATTTGCACAGGCAAATAAATAAATAAATGAATTCATCAGCAGAAATTAACTGTGTCCACTTTAACGCTGTTCAGTTTTTGTAGCGCCTGGTTGCTGGTGTTTTGTTCCACACATAGTTTATTAGAAATTTCATCACTGTGATAAAAGCCTATTTGCTCTGTAGATTGATCTGCCTGTGATGCATTTTATTTGTGTGGCGATGGCTTTATTTACTCTTCCCTGACTATTGGAATGGTAATCTGATCACAGTGAGGGCTTTGGGTTTCTGTGCCACGTGAGACTTGAACTGTCTGTATCTGTTCAGTTCCCTACGTGCACATGCATGCACATTCCCGGTGGAATCATCTGGGTTCAAATGTGTATGCACATCTTTGTTGTGGTGCTCTCCCAGGATTCATCTGCCAGTCCCTATGAATTATTCATATCTCTGCCTCTGTTCCCTACGTAATTATTGTTTGTCACAAATTAAGTATTTGCTCATGCTGTCCTTGTCTGGGAGGAATTAGCCATAACAAAATGGCAGTACAATGATGACAAACTAACGCTTTGCTCAGAATTAGTCATCACCTCAAGTTGGTGTGTTGATAGATTAACAATTAAAAAAGATATTGTGCATTTGTACTGTGCATACTGTGCAGATTGCTTTATTTCCCTCTGCTTTCGTGCATCAGGCTCTCACAAACGCAGTCACAGTTTGGGTGAGAAGGAGATTGGGCATTCGCCTCCATCTCCAGCTTCAGAGCAGCCGTTCAGAGACCGATCCAATACTTTGAGTGAGAAGCCCGCCTTGCCGGTGATCAGGGACAAGTATAAGGATCTGACTGGGGAGGTGGAGGTGAGACGGAATCAGCATTGCTCTTTCATACACTTTGTAACTTTGGCACTAATTCATTTATTTAGAGACAGTCCCATGTCAGGCTTCCTTCCCCACAGTGCAGCCAAAGTCATGAGACATTTCACTTGTGAGGGAGATTACTTCAGTTGTACTGGCCAGATTGACACCAAACTTGGTATATTCTTTATGAATAGGGGTCCAAGAAGCCTGTTGATTTTTTTGGGTCAAAAGGTTAAGGTCACTGGAGTATATTTAGTTAAAAAAAAAAAAAAAACACTTGTGAATGCAGTAACTTTTTCTAACTGCCCGATTGTCACCAAACTTGGTGTGCATTAGCTATATTGACTACTACAGTGACTGTGGGGTCAAAAGGTCAAAGTCACTGGCACATACAACCCCAATTTCAATGAAGTTGGGACGTTGTGTAAAATGTAAATAAAAACAGAATACAATGATTTGCAAATCCTCTTCAACCTTTATTCAATTGAATACACCACAAAGACAAGATATTTAATGTAAAAACTGCTAAACTTTATTGTTTTTGTGCAAATATTTGTTCATTTTGAAATGGATGCCTGCAACACGTTTCAAAAAAGCTGGGATAGTGGTATGTTTACCACTGTGTTACATCACCTTTCCTTCTAACAACACTCAATAAGCATTTGGGAAAGGAGGATGCTAATTGTTGAAGCTTTGTAGGTGAAATTCTTTCCCATTCTTGCTTGATGTACGACTTCAGTTGTTCAACAGTCCAAGGTTTCCGTTGTCGTATTTTGCGCTTCATAATGCGCCACACATTTTCAATGGGCGACAGGTCTGGACTGCAGGCAGGCCAGTCTAGTACCTGCACTCTTTTACCACGAAGCCACGCTGTTGTAAGACGTGCAGAATGTGGCTTGGCATTGTCTTGCTGAAATAACCAGGGGCGTCCCTGAAAAAGATGTTGTTTGGATGGCAGCATGTGTTGCTCCAAAACCTGGATGGACCTTTCAGCATTGATGGTGCCATCACAGATGTGTAATTTGCCCATGCCATGGGCACTAACATACCCCCCATACCATCACAGATGCTGGCTTTTGAACTTTGTGCTCTGGATAATCTGAATGGTCTTTTTCCTCTTTTGTCCAGAGGACACAACATCCATGATTTTCAAAAACAATTTGAATTGTGGACTCATCAGACCACAGCACACTTTTCCACTTTGCGTGTGTCCATTTCAAATGAACTCGGGCCCAGAGAAGGCGGCTGTGTTTCTTTATGTTGTTGATATACGAGGTCTGTTAGAAAACTATCCGACCTTTTTATTTTTTTTAAAAACTATATGGATTTGAATCATGTGCGCTTGCATCAGCCAAGCTTGAACCTTCGTGCGCATGCGTGAGTTTTTTCATGCCTGTCGGTTGCGTCATTCGCCTGTGGGCAGGCTTTGAGTGAGCACTGGTCCACCCCCCTCGTCGGATTTTCATTGTCAGGGAAATGGCTGAGTGATTGGAGCAGCGCTGAATCAAATTTTTCCAGAAACTGTGAGAGACAGCCAGGTGGAAACCATTCGGAACATTCAGACGGCTTTCGGTGAGGATACTCTGGGCGTCACACAGATTAAGGAGCGTTACAACCGGTTTAAAGATGGCGCACAATGGCGGAGGGCGCGCCGCGCTCCGAGCGGCCATCGACAGGCTGAAATGACCAGATCATTTCCAAAGTGAAGGCTGTGTTGATCCAGGACGTCGTCTGACTACCAGAGCAATTGCAGAAGAGTTGGACATCAGCATTTTTGCGGCACATTCCACTGTTACAGGAGATTTTGTAATGAAAGACGTGCGGAGGAATTCGCGCGTCGGGACGGAGCCGCAATGGCGCGCAACAAAAAGCACATTTGCCTGTTTGTAACCAAACTTTGTATGTGTGTTAGCTATATTGACCCTAAGAAGCCTATTGGCATTAGGGTCAAAAGGTCAAAGTCACTGCATTGTTTTTTGTAAAATTCTTGAGTGCATTTTCTTCCTTTAACTGCCCAATTGTCATCAAACTAGGTATGTGTTTTAGGCACAGTGACCCCAAGAAGCCTATTGATTTTTGGGGTCAAAATGTCAAAATCACTTAATTGTACTTTGTAAAAATCTTATGAAGAAAAGGGTCACTTGTCAGTGGTCAGCTTATCAACGTTTGCACAGGGTGCTGTGTGCAGATGTGCTTGTTTGTAATAGTATAAAAATACTCAACTCACTCACACATCAAATATGCATAGTGGCATATTAAAAAGACATGAATGAGGCTCCATTAAAAAAAAACAAAAACATTAGTTTATCATCCTTGACATACAAAAAAAGTGATGAGGGCAGGCATATTAAAAAAAAAAACAGCAAAAGTTTGAGGCTGGGAAATCTGTATCACGATGAACGGCATTGTCTTCGCATCTGTGGTTGTCAATGACGGCAAGCGGTAAGTTCCGGGTCCGGCTCGGTAAACTTTGGCCGTCTTCAGCCAAAGCACACTCGCCACCTAGCGGACGTGCCAGCTTTTGCACCAGTTGTACTGCCGTCAATAAAATTTGGCAAAAAACCCCCCCCCCCCAAAAACATTGATGCAGACCGATTTCGGCATGCAGGCGGGGATGATAAACTGTTTTTAAATGGGGCCTAACACTATAGAACTACTAATAAAAATCAACTTTATCATTGCAGCAGGCAGAACAGCAGTAAAAAAAATATTTTTTTCTGTCATTGTTGTACTGTACAGGTGCCCCCCAAAAATGAACAAGGTTGTTTCCATTCCCATTTATCACAAGTTGAAATAGAAGTTTTAAATACTTCTCTGCACACAAAAGGCCTATTTTCCTTGAATATCCACCTGTCTGCTGTGGCGTATCACAGTACTGATTAAACAGCATGATTATTGCACAGATGTGCCTTGTCTTGGTCACAATTAATGGCCCAGAAGAAGGGAGCACTGAACTGCCTAACGGCTCATCTAAACACACACGATTTCCTCTGGTTTATGTAAAGTCACAGTGCCCGTGGATATTTGTGCCATCATGCTTCAGCGAGCTTACGACTTGCGGGTTTAGGGTTTGTGTTAGATGACTCGTGTTGAGGCAGATATTTTGTTGTCATAAATTAAATAAATTAGATGATCTCAAATGGGAATAAATGTGACACAGTTAGTGAAAGTTTGAGCAGAATTTATATGTAACCATCAGTGTGAGGGGGGAAAATATTAATCATGCTGCTCATAAAAACATGCAGTTCAGCAGGGACTTTCAAGACCATTTCAGTGAGATACCCAGCATGCTGTAATGTGTACATTTGATTAAATCTGATTACACGCACAGCTCTTATCATTTAAAAGTGACACTTTTACTGCCTTGTTGAGATAAGTATTTTTCTCCCCTCAGGAGAGTGAGCGCTACGCGTACGAGTGGCAGAGATGTCTGGAAAGTGCTCTAGAGGTTTGTATGTTTTTGGGTTTTAATTGATCATAAACGGAATGCAGCAGTATTTTTATTGTTTTTTTTTATTATTATTATAATACTATAAACTGCAGAGTTGCTCCTCCAAACACATTTTAGTTTCATGGTAACAATTTCAAAATGAAATATTCACTTCATGGCATAGTTAGATAATCATTTCTCCAAATCAACTAATTTTTATAAAAACTTAATTTTTTTTTTTTTTTTTTTCGGAATGTCTTGATGCTGGATAAGCAAAAAAAAAAAAATGGAGCAGTAAATTGAAGTTAATACTTGGTTTTAAATGTGGTGAGCCGGGATGATAATGATGACTGTAAATAGCATCTGGTTTCTTTCTGCATCTATTAAGGTAATTTCCAAAGCTAACAACACCCTGAACAGCATCAGCAGCTCGTCTGTGTGCACTGAAGTCATCCAGTCGGCTCAGGGCATGGAGTACCTCCTGGGTGAGGAACCTCAAACCACCACACACTGAACATTCCTCTTCAAAAAACCAGTCATCTCCCTGGGTCTTTTATGTGGTCTTTTATCCCCAGAGGCACAGAGAGGAGATGATTAAAACAAGTACAGGTGTTGGTTGTTGGTGATGGTATGCCTTTGATGCCTTATCTCTGCCAGCCTCTGCAGCATTCTGTTCCTTTATTTATTTCCATCAAGGACGGAGGAGTTTGCTTCTGCTGGTTTGTTAGCGTTCAAAACTCAAAGCGTAGATTTACAGAAAATGTGGTAAAAAGTTTGGTTGAGACCTGCAATGAATACCGGTAAAAGTGGTGTTGGAGAGTGTTGGCGACCTTGATCCATAAAGCTAAGCAGTCTATTTTGGCTTGTAATTGCAGCTGGTTGGTTGTTTTTCTTTTACAGTGGAGTAAAAAAAGTATTTAGTCAGTCCCTGATTGTGCAAGTTCTACTTAGAAAGATGAGAGAGGTCTGTAATTTTCATCATAGGTACACTTCAATTATGAGAGACAAAATGAGAAAAAAAATCCAGGAAATCACATATTAGGATTTTTAAAGAATTTATTTGTAAATTATGGTGGAAAATAAGTATTTGGTCACCCACAAACAAGCAAGATTTCTGGCTCTCACAGACCTGTAACTTCTTCTTTAAGACCTTCACCTGTTACCTGTATTAATGGCACCTGTTGGAACTCATTATTTGTATAAAAGACACATGTCCACAGCCTCAAACTTTCAGACTCCAAACACAACCATGGCCAAGACCAAAGAGCTGCGGAAAATTGTAGACCTGCACCAAGCTGGGAAGAGTGAAACTACAATAGTCAAGCAGGTTGGTGTAAATAAATCAACTGTGGGAGCAATTGTAAGAAAATGGAAGACATACAAGACCATTGATAATCTCCCTCAATCTTGGGCTCCACGCAAGATCTCATCCTGTGGGGTCAAAATGATCATGAGAACGGTGAACAAAAATCCCAGAATTACACGGAGGGACCTGATGAATGACCTGCAGAGAGCTGGGACCAAAGTAACAAAGGCTACACACTACGCAGAGAGCGACACAAATCCTGCAGTGCCAAGCGTGTCCCCCTGCTTAAGCCAGTACGTGTCCAGGCCCGTCTGAAGTTTGCCAGAGAGCTTATGGGTGATCCAGAAGAGGACTGGGAGAATATCATGTGGTCAGACAAAACCAAAATAGAACTTTTTGGTAAAAACACAACTCGTTGTGCTTTGAGGAAGATGAATGCTGAGGTGTATTCCAAGAACACCATATCTACTGTGAAGCATGGGGGGTGGAAACATCATGCTTTGGGGCTGTTTTTCTGCAAAGAGGACAGGACGTCTGATCTGTGTTAAGGGAAGAATGAACATGGTCATGTATCATGATATTTTAAGCCAAAACCTCCTTCCATCAGTGAGAGCATTGAAGATGCAACTTGGCTGGATCTTCCAGCATGACAGTGATCCCAAACACATCGCTTGGGCAACGAAGGACTGGCTCCGTAAAAAGCATTTCAAGGTCCTGGAGTGGCCAAGCCAGTCTCCAGACCTCAACCCCATAGACAGTTTGTGGAGGGAGTTGAAAGTCCATGTTGCCCAGCGACAGCCCCAAAACATCACTGCTCTAGAGGAGATCTGCATGGAGGAATGGGCCAAAATACCAGCTACAGTGTGTGCAAACCTGATGAAGACTTACAGGAAACGTTTGACCTCTGTCATTGCCAACAAACATTATGTTACGAAGTACTGAGTTGAACTTTTGTTATTGACCAAATTCTTATTTTCCAACATAATTTACAAAGAAATTCTTTAAAAATGCTACAATGTGATTTTCTGGATTTATCTCTCATAATTGAAGTGTACCTATGATGAAAATTACAGACCTCTCTCATCTTTCTAAGTAGGAGAACTTGCACAATCAGAGACTGACTAAATACTTTTTACCCCACTGTATTAAGAATGTGTAACAGTTGAAGAATGCACACACGTGTCTTTGCAACTGCTATTACTTACATGCATCACTTTTTTGATGGCATTTAATAGTTTCAGTAAAGTAAATTGACAACTTTACATATAAACCAATGAAAAAAACCTGAACTAGAGTGTCATGCGACTCTGAATCATTGTCCAATGTTGTGTTATCAGTGTTGGTTGAGTAGTTGAGTAGAATCGATTTTTAAAAATTCCACAATCCAGTCGTCTCTCACATCAGTCATGAAGCTGATTTTTCTACCAAATTTCATGAAAGTGTCATGTCAGATGTTTTAAGGTATCCTGCTAACAGTGGCTCCTGTACCAAACCAAAATCACAACTGTCTAAATGAATGTAAAGGGGGTGGAGGTCCAGCCTGTATGGGATCTGAAGATCATTGGACCAGAAACAGTCCAAAGGATAATTCGATGTGATCCAAATTGTGACCAACTCAAACAGACCCAAAACATAACTCCAGTGTGATCCACCATAACTAGTAAACCAGTTATAGCAGGATCAGAGACAGCACTCATTTCATTTTAAAACATCTGCCTTCTTCACAGTTTATATCCATTTCACCACCAAAAGGGAAAAAAACCCAAAACACTGGGGATGATTATTACACACCACATTATGGCATTGTAATGAATCACGGCAAGCACCCCAGTGCAGTGAACCACAACATTGGAAGGTTTGAACAGGTTTTATTGTCCACTTACAAAAGCAGCAGCAGACAGGAGTGGGTGGTCAAACTCAGGCTCAGGTTCAGTGTACAGTAATCGGTCCTAATTAGTCTCAGCTTCTTTCAGGATGAGGCTCAAGCTTGGTGCAGAATAATCTGTACAACCTATCAGCTTCTCTGAGAGGAGAGACAAAAAAAACTCCTGATCCAAACAGTGTTCAGTAACCCGAGTTCAGTTAGTCTTTCAAAGGGCCAGGCAGTAGACTTGTTGAAAAACACAGAATAATTTCTGTAACCAATGAAATGCCACACCACAGAGTCCATACAGTAGGCATAACAAGAGATCTGGAATGACAGCAGTGTTTATTAACATGGAATCCAAAGATACTGCAACTAGACCTCAAGACATGAGGCAAAAATGGATGTCCAGAACGATAGCAAGGTCAATAACATGGAGTCAGAAAATGCAGAGATCTGGAATGCTAGAAAGCAGGGCAGAACCTAATGCAATCTGGTGACTCAGACACATTTTCACTGAACACGAATCAGTTATCAAATCAAATCAATTTTATTTATATAGCGCCAAATCACAACAAACAGTTGCCCCAAGGCGCTTTATATTGTAAGGCAAAAGCCATACAATAATTACAGAAAAACCCCAACGATCAAAACGACCCCCTGTGAGCAAGCACTTGGCGACAATGGGAAGGAAAAACTCCCTTTTAACAGGAAGAAACCTCCAGCAGAACCAGGCTCAGGGAGGGGCAGTCTTCTGCTGAGACTGGTTGGGGCTGAGGGGAGAGAATCACGAAAAAGACATGCTGTGGAAGAGAGCAGAGTATTAGACTCACATCTGCACATGAGCAGAGAATTAGACTCAAAAGTGCAAAGATTTTGGTAGTCAACCACCTGGAAGTCAAAGCATTCAGGGAGATTGCCACAATAAGAGCACCTCATGTAAAGATCACAAAGTGACGCAGAAGGAAAACTACACAGAGAAATTACACAGAGTGACTATAAAATTAACAAAGGTGGGGAAACAATATTTCAAACTCATTGTGATTTGTTTGTATGCTTTCTCTCTCAGGGGTGGTGGAAGTATATCGTGTTACCAGGCGTGTGGAGCTGGGCATCAAAGCTGCAGCCGTGTGCTCTGAGAAACTGCAGGAGCTTCTTAAAGACATTAGCCGCGTGTGGAACAACCTCATCAGCTTCATGTCATTAGCTAAACTCGCGGTAAGATGATCAGATCATACAGCAAGGCTACAAACGCACCACATCTAAGCACATTTAGGTCTGCAAGTTTTCTTCCAGCCTTTAACTGCCACTGATGAACAAGAGTTGTGACAATATCTCGCGATTGGACTTGAAACTTTGCAACTACATTGACTTTAGTCAGTGCATCTGGGCATCCACTAACTGACAGAAGGAGACAGTCGTAATTCTGACATTTGTCCATTTGCAATGTCATTAAATTATTAGAGACAAAAGGAGACTTTTTCATACCAATTTGAATCATATGAATCACCCAAATTTGCTCAACTGTTTTTTTTTTTTTTTTTTTTTGGACAGTCTCTACATAACATTTCCATTGTTATGCACAAACCACCTTTGGGCCCTATGTTCTACCCTGTGTGAGGTAGTGCAGATATTAGTGCTGGTTTCCAACTGATGCAAATGTTATTTTTACACACAGCACCCCTGTTGTTTAAATGATGAGCAGATTTGAACTTGTATATGTGCCTGAGGACAGGTTGGTCTTCAAATGCAGAGTGGTCAGGTGCGGGGCTCATACATTGACATCAATGGACCATAGACCAAAAAAAATTTTTTTGATCTATGGTGCATTGACGTCAATGCACCACAGACTAAAAAAAAAAGTTGTTTTTTTTTTTTGGTTTTTTTTGTTGTTTTTTTTTTGCTAGTCCCTTCGGCTGTTCCCTCGTTTTCACTCAACGTTGCCACAGCAGATCTAAGGAAGAGCTGCATGTTGATTTGGCACAGGTTTTACGCTGGATACCCTTCCTCACACAACTCCATATGACATGGAGAAATGTGGCAGGGGTGGGGTTTGAACTGGGAGCCTTCTGCACTGAAACCAAGTGCACTAACCACTTAGGCAGGTTCACGACACATGAGCCCTCATTTACACAGAGTGAACTAGGGTTTTACTTAACGATTCTCTTACCGGTCCTTCAGACCGGCCGTTGTTTTTGAGGGTGTTTGTCGGGAAAATGATCACCTGCAGCGGCTCTGTAATCAGCCGTTTCTGCAGTGCAACTCCACTTTGAAGTGTGAACCAATGAAGCAGTGCTTCGATCCGCTGGCTCGTTGGTTCTTTGATTCTCTGCTCTTCAGAAGCAGCAAGTCCGCTTTTTAACCCCTCTCAAAGCCATTAAAATATGTCAATCATGAGTCACTTTTGTGTGGATTAAAGTCATTGGGACTCTTGTCTTGTTGCAGTCAAGAAACGAGAATAGTCCTCTGTTCCATTGGCACAGCTCCATACGCTGTGCGGCTCTCTGCCGAGACCGGTCGGGATTAATAACGTCAAAATGAATTGCCGCTTTAAATAAAATGACATGACTTTCTAAATGCTTTAATAGACAATAAACTACAATCGACTAAAACGTTTTTTTTTCCTCCCAAAATGAGACGTCCTACATTCTTTATGAATTACATCCTGACGTGCAGCACACCCAGCTGAGCTCAGCTCAGATGAATGGAAAGACATTCATTCCAATAATGTCTGAAAGGAAATGTTTTTGACAAAAACTACAGATTTTGTTTATTTCTATTTAGGTCCTGAAATCAAGGATCCACCATGTAGAGTTCATTATGTCCAGAGTTTAAGGATCCAGTGACCAATTTAAGGCTCAGTAAAATGTTGACATAGAACACCTGTAAAGCCTACTTTTAGGACACAGAAAGTTTACAAGAGGTATGAATGAATGAATGATTTAATCAGCACACAAAACTCCATATCAAAAAAGAAAAGATTTTACAGTAGCACATGGTGGCTGAAAGGGTGTAGGCAGAAGCAAAAGCTTATATACCCCCACCCCTTTTACCATAAATATATATACATACATACATACATACACACATACCTAATACATACGCATAACAACAAATACAAAAGCAACAAAGCACAGATCTCTGAGATTAATCAATGAACAGAATTTTCTTGTCACAACAAAATAAATAATAATGCACAATCCAAAAGAAATAATACCAAATCAACAAACTTAATTGCCCATACCATAACAAGAGATTATATTAGTTTTATAAAGTCTTTTAAAGCTGACTAGAGTAGGGTGTAATTTAATATGTTCAGGACAGATGTTCCAAATGTTTACACCTTTTACAGAAACACAGTGACATTTTACAGTAGTTCGAGTGTTTAATTTATCAAATAATAATGTGCCTCTCAAATTATAACTGGAGTCCTTCATTTTAAACAGATTTTGGACGTGACATGTTGAGGTAGAAGTTTGTTTTTTTGCTTTATACATGGTTTGTATTGTAATATAATCAACTAAGTCCTTGAATTTCAGAATATTCAAACAAATAAATAGTGGGTTTGTTGGATCACAGTAAGGTTTAATACTGATAATTCTTTATGGCTTTCTTTTGCAATAAAAATATTGAATTAGTGTTTGTTTTATGTTTTTCCCCAAACTTCAATACAATATGTCATATATGGAGCTATTATTGAATAATATAAAGCAATTCGAGAATATTGAGGTAGGAAATCTTGTGCTTTTTACAGGATTGCAATGGTTTTTGACATTTTGGATTTGACATAGTTTCACATTTCACATTTACTTAGTCTGCTAAACACTAGTACTAATTCAAGTTGTCACAAATCTGGAGTGGACAGGTTTGTGAACTGGTGTGATGTCCATCAATTGCAGATTAATGTTAATAAAACAGTGGAGATGTTGGTGGACCCTCGGGCTGTTGGAGACCGTAGTGTGGTCACCATACATGGACGTAACATTGAACAGGTGGATTCGTGTAAATATCTGGGGGTTTATATCAATAACAACTTAAGCTGGCACATGCAAGTGTCAAGCGTTTGTGCCCGAATCCACCAGCACTTTCTTCGTCGACTCCGACTGTTTGGTGTATGTAGGAATATTATGCTGATTTTCTACAGAGCAACGATTGAGTCCATGTTACGGTATGGTATTACTAGCTGGTTTTGTAATTTAACGGTTAAATCAAAAACTCAAATATTAAATCTGATTAAGATAGCTGGAAAAATCATGGGTATGGTGGTACCTGTAACTCCCCAAGAGTTGTTTGAACAGGCAGTTCTCAGATGTGCTGACAATATTTTAACAGATGAGTCTCATGTTCTGCACTCTGAATATTCTTTACTTAACTCAGGAAGGAGGTACAGGGTTCCTCTTTGTAAATATAATTGATATAAATATTCATTTATTCCATTATCAGTGAAGCTCATAAATCAGCAGATAGTTCAGGGAAGATAGCTTAAGGGTATGTATTGCAGAATTTGCACAAAGATGTTAATAATGTGTATTTATATTTTATCCTTTGACTTACTGTGTTGTTGTTTTTAATGTATGGGTGCTATGAACTGGATGTGTTGTGTAGCAGACTCTGTCCAAGGCAAATTTCTCCTTAGGGAGACAAATAAAGACACTTTGACATAATTTATGTGTGTTTTCCATCTTAATTTATCATCAATGATAACTCCAAGAAATTTTGTTTGTTACAATTTCAATTTCAGCATCCTATAATAATAAATTTCTACTTAAATTTCCTGGGTTTATTTCCAAATATAATACACTTTGTTTTACCAAGATGAAGTGAGAATTTATTTAAATCAAACCATTGTTTAAATTTCTGCAATTCCTTCTCCACCATGTCCAAAAGCTGTCCCAAATGATCCCCACTACAGAACACAGTCGCATCATCAGCAAATAAAATACAATTCAGGGACTTAGAAATCAAACATATATCATTAATATAAAAGAAACAGCAATAGACCAAGAACTGAACCTTGAGGCACACCACATGGAAGAGGTATTTGTAAGGGAATCGATAAGGAATTGGCTTGATAAGTGGAATCGATAATGGTAATAATCGCTAATAGAACTTAAGACAACAATTAAACAGAATGAATGTAAATGCTAATGGAAAAATGCAAAACTTCATCTTAGTGCTTCATCTCAAAAAGGATTCAAGGATTCAAAAATAATTTTACTGTCATATGCACAAAGGCACATGTTCCCTGCACAATGAATTGTGTCTACTGCATTTAACCCATCCTAATTGCCAGTTAGGAGCAGAAGTCACCAGGCACCCGGGGACCAGCTCTAGATGTACATCCCTGCTTTAGGTCACAGCAGGGCTGAGCAAACCATGACCGACCCAAAGACAAACACACACGTAACAGACATAGCCGGCCTGGTACATAAACACATATAAAAAAGCACACACAAGGTAAGGAAGAGAAAAAAACCCTCAAGGTAGCTGCCTTCGAGAAGCCACAACAATGAGGAAAAAACTCTTATCAGCACAGAGAACAGTAAACACACAGACAAACAAGAACACAGGACGACAGCCGAGATTTGAAAGTCCAGTTTATCAGAACACTCCGGTAGCAGCCCTTTTTGGCGCTAAACAACGGCCATGACTGAATCCTGGAAGGGAGGGGGGTTCTCTGAGCAGTCCACTGTTCACAGTCAACGTCAGAGCTGGAGAAGCTGAGGGAGGGGGAAACCAGGGAAGCGAGGCTTGAGTGTTTAATCTTCTTGGAGGTTTTTTATCGCAGCGGCCTTGAAGTGCAGCTGTCTTGGAGAAGCCAATGAATGTCTGATTAGCAGACGCCTGAAAGATTCCACAGTTCTGAGAACAAAGTGGCTCTCAATGCATCTGAATGAGGAAAGGAAATGTGGTCATTTACTGACGGTCAAGGCGGTTTTCCAGCGCTGCAATCTTCCCAGAGATGGTTTCCAACGTGCGGTTAACACCCGCCGACTGAGCAGTCACTGTCCTTCCAATCGAATCAATCAAGTGGGGCAATCTGGACGGCCCAATCAAAACAGCCTCCACTTTTTTAATTTTCCAGTAAACCAGCGCTATGCCCGCGCCACACAGCAGAAAGCCGGTCACTCCCAAGCCAAATAGATACACATCAACGACGTCCTCCACAGACAGCGTGTAAAGGCATATGACCTGCCATCTCCTCCACTAGTCCATCACGTAGCCCATCACATGCGTCCCGGCAGGACAGGTCGGGTTCTCTGCCCCCGAATGTCTTGTAGAAAAAATAGTGTCAATTGCGTTCAGAGACCACTTTAACAAATCCATTTTTGTCACTTTTCAGAAGAGCAAAAACTGGAGCCTCACAGACAACACGCCACAGAAGCAGGAAAGATGAGGAGGGAGGGAGAGAAGAGAAAATGCGTCCGTCTCGGCCGAGTGCAAGCTGGCAAAAAAAGGGAACTTTGGTGGCTGGTTTGCTGGCCTGCTATGACACTTTATGCATTGATCTGTTATTTCAACAGAAAACCTCTCTGGAGTCCTTTGTCTGAATAGCAAAGTGCCAGGTTCGAGTTCACTCCAGCTGCTAAAGGGGACAAACCTCTTTTATTTCATGTTATGCCCAAAACACACCCAAGATTAATTGACCAAATGCAACACTTTTGCACCCTATAAATAGTCAAGTGTAATTGGATACCATCCCAAATCCACTTGCACTTTGCACTTGAGATTGTGCACTATAAATTGTCAAGATAGTGCCCTTAGAGTTTTAGTTTTCTGCAAGTAGACAGACGGGGACGATCCCATAACGTCTGCGCTCCATCAGTTTGCAATTATCCTTCCATGTTAACTCTTTAAGGGTGCTATCACACATGCATTTTTTGGTCCACACCTTTAAATCATCTCAGTTTGGTCTGCATCAAGATAGCAGATGTGAAAGCTGCCTCGGACCATGATTTTGATCAAAGGACCAAAATATGGTCCAACCAAAAGAGGTGGTTCTCTGCTCAGATCAAACTGAACCATGATTTGGTATATTTGCAGTGTAAAAAGCCTTTTTAGGTGGTTCAGACCGGTTACAGGAAGTTGAGGCAAGTTATCGTCACCCATTAAACAGTAAAAGAAGAAAAGACACCATAATTTAATTAATTTCCCTGATTAAAACTGAGTGACTCTCTGTACTGCTGTCCATCTTTTCTCCTTGTTAAAAAGATAAAACAGCCATTTTGCATGGCAGGTGGTAAAGCTTGAAACATTTTAACTTCCGATGGCAAGTGTCATCACATGTTGCTGGTAAAAATACTGTAACAATAACAGTGTACTTTCAACTAAAAGAATCTGTTCATTCATTTGTCTCTGTTGAAATGAAACTTTTTTTTGCGTGTGGTAAAACTGAACTTATACATCACATTGACAACATTGATGTCAGACACACTCGCGTCTATAAGCCAATCGGTGTCAAGTCTAGAGAGATGATGACATCAGGATGTAAGTATATCATGAAAAGTTCTTTAGTGCAACTGCAAAATTACAAAGTGAAATCAAACTAACAGGATCAAATACAACCCCTGGTAAAAATTATGGAATCACCGGCCTCGGAGGATGTTCATTCAGTTGTTTAATTTTGTAGAAAAAAAGCAGATCACAGACATGACACAAAACTAAAGTCATTTCAAATGGCAACTTTCTGGCTTTAAGAAACACTATAAGAAATCAAGAAAAAATATTATGGCAGTCAGTAACGGTTACTTTTTTAGACCAAGCAGAGGAAAAAAAATATGGAATCACTCAATTCTGAGGAAATAATTATGGAATCACCCTGTAAATTTTCATCCTCAAAACTAACACCTGCATCAAATCAGATCTGCTCGTTGACATTGACCCTATGCCATGACATTGACCCTACGTGTCTTCTTGCAAGGAATGTTTTCGCAGTTTTTGCTCTATGGCAAGATGCATTATCATCTTGAAAAATGATTTCATCATCCCCAAACATCCTTTCAATTGTCCAAAATATCAACGTAAACTTGTGCATTTATTGATGATGTAATGACAGCCATCTCCCCAGTGCCTTTACCTGACATGCAACCCCATATCATCAATGACTGTGGAAATTTACATGTTCTCTTCAGGCAGTCATCTTTATAAATCTCATTGGAACGGCACCAAACAAAAGTTCCAGCATCATCACCTTGCCCAATGCAGATTTGAGATTCATCACTGAATATGACTTTCATCCAGTCATTCACAGTCCACGATTGCTTTTCCTTAGCCCATTGTAACCTTGTTTTTTTTTTCTGTTTAGGTGTTAATGATGGCTTTCGTTTAGCTTTTCTGTATGTAAATCCCATTTCCATTAGGCGGTTTCTTACAGTTCGGTCACAGACGTTGACTCCAGTTTCCTCCCATTCGTTCCTCATTTGTTTTGTTGTGCATTTTTCGATTTTTGAGACATATTGCTTTAAGTTTTCTGTCTTGACGCTTTGATGTCTTCCTTGGTCTACCAGTATGTTTGCCTTTAACAACCTTCTCATGTTGTTTGTATTTGGTCCAGAGTTTAGACACAGCTGACTGTGAACAACCAACATCTTTTGCAGCATTGCATGATGATTTACTCTCTTTTAAGAGTTTGATAATCCTCTCCTTTGTTTCAATTGACATATCTCGTGATTCCATAATTTTTTCCTCAGAATTGAGTGATTCCATATTTTTTTCCTCTGCTTGGTCTAAAGAAGTAACCGTTACTGACTGCCACAATCTTTTTTCTTGATTTCTTATAGTGTTTCTTAAAGCCAGAAAGTTGCCATTTGAAATGACTTTAGTTTTGTCATGTCTGTGATCTGCTTTTTTTCTACAAAATTAAACAACTGAATGAACATCCTCCGAGGCCGGTGATTCCATAATTTTTGCCAGGGGTTGTATATACAGACATGAAGCTGGTCTGGACTTTCATGTGGGAAAACGCTGTGAGTGGTTACAGATATATTGGACATTTTGTAGTTCTGTGTTCGGACCATCGGGACTGTCCAAAGCCTACATTTATTGCCTCAGTTGTCTGTTTGTGTCAGTAAAACATAAAATGATGGGAGGAGGTCTGGATCGTCCACAGAGCCTGCAAAGGAGGAAGAATACTTTTCAAATACAACAATACTGACAGAAATTTTGATTCAACCAATGTGGGCGGCATTTCTATGTGCTTATTTAAATTCTTTAGAAAAAGTTGAGTATGCTTGGAGATATTTACAGTCAAAAAAACAGTTCTGGATACTGTCATAAATATAAAAGAAACGACCACATTTAGCCTTCAGCAGGAAGTATAACGGTTGTGTTTCTTTGTGTGTCTGCCTGTGTAGCCTGATGAGAGCTCCCTGGATTTCTCCTCTTGTATTCTGAGGCATGGCATCAAGAATGCCAAGGAGTTGGCCTGTGGCGTGTGTCTGCTCAATGTCGACGCTCGCAGCAAGGTTTGTGCACTCTTGGTAGATGTGTTTCTGCGCTCATCTGCAGCATGTTGTAACTGACATTTGTTTGACTTTGAAACATTTTGCAGAACAAAGAACGCACTCTCGGACGTCTGTTTAAACGAGTATGAGACAGCGACCTGCCAAATAAATCTCTTTCCACTCTTTCCGACTGGGGGCCTCAGGGGGCCTGTTTTCTTTTTTCCAACAAGCTCAGCAGGGGGCCAAAGTGACACTACTCATTTTTCCACAGTGCACTCCTTTCACAGCAAACATCAGTCTGCATCCTGTAACAGATTTTTATTTGTGACCAGCGTGACACAGAAACCTTTTACACTGTGGACGACACCTCATACCACCTGTATGACAGCCACTGTAATAGTTACTTCCACGGGTGAATGAATAATGACTTTAGTTAACCAGTGGCATCTAGCGTCTGTGGTTGTACTAGTAGTCAGATGGTGGATGTGTGGGCTTTTTATTTTTCCAAATTCTACATAGTAAACAGACTGTCAGCGAAACTGGAAGGTGGTAGCAAAGTTTGAAACAAAATTCCTTTTGTTTTTTGACAAAATTCAAATTTCTTTCTTGAAACAAAATAAGATCTATAGTTTTTTTCTTTTTCACTTATCTGAATATACGTATAATTCTAGTATGAGTCACAGCTTTCTCATACCATTAAGAATGCAGTTTTAATATTGCAGCTGAAATTTGCTGTCCCCATGTTTTCCCCATAAATTAAGGGGAAAAAACACAAACAATGACCATGACAAATGACAGCAAAACCCGTGTCTAAAACAACCACAGACACCAACGATGCAGATAAATTATTAATAATTTTAAAAAGAACCCGAAAGGAGCTATGAGGAAATTTTGAGTGACTGTGAGTTACTCCAGCGTATGCGTAAATATATGTAACCACATCATTCTTGACATTTTCTATAATATATATTTAATATTTTTTATATATATATTTTTTGGAAAACTTGCCACTCGTTCTAAAATGTAGACTGTCATTTTTGGACATGTCAGTAGCTAACAGGAACATTTATAACTTTATCTTCTTGAGAGCTGGTGCCTCATTTACAAAACCCTGTGTAGAATCACAACTAAAGGTGCACTAACACGAGCATGCCTGTGACTCACGCAATAGCACATACGTCGTCGTGATGATCCCACCTGCTGTGTTCACAGCTGGACGCCATTCTTTGTTCTACCAGCTGCCACGTGCTCTACGCTGGAAGCTGTGTATGTAGAATATTATTTTGTGGCAGATTAATCATTTTTTTTCTGCAAATTGGAAGTTTAAAATGGCTCTAATCGCATCCTGAATCACAGAGGAGGCTGCAGCTGGAGCCGTTAGTGCATACGCCGCACCTAACTACCTGCAGAAAGCATTTTGAGCCGTCTAAAAAGATAATTATTTGTCTTGTTTACATTGTCATTGCTTGATAAAACAGTTGCATGTTCTTTCCTTCTTGTGTGCAGCTGTTAAAGTAAGTTTATAACAGATTTAACTTCTTGTTAGAATCCTTCAGACGAGCTATGCTCTGATGTGAACCACTGACGTCACCACTTGCTCTGTTCACTTTTTCTTTGACAAGCTGCACATAGTGTTGGAGATTAGATTGCACCACATAGCATGACATTTGTGCGTGAAAGATTTTTTTGGAGGTTTCAAAATTCTCTGTGCCCAATAGCATGCACTGGCGCCCCTCTGGCGTCCTGTTTGCGGCTGTTAAAGACGAGTTTACTCTCCAGCACGACACAGGTCGTGCTATTGCGTGAATCAAAGGCATGCTCGTGTCAGTGGGCCTTAAGTTTTAAATTCTCGAAAAGGTGACTTTTGTTTAGATTGATCAGAAGAACATCACCAAACTCCACGAAGAGCTAACAGTTGAACACTTGAAAAGCTTTAAAAATGTATTTTTAACTTCTGATTATTGTGTTTATTCATGTAATGTAACTGTGTGACATTAACATGCTGCGCGTGTTGCTGGCCCAGAGATCAGATGACGAGTCTGAATGAGTGGTTTGAAACATTTCTACTGATCTGAACCGTTTCCAACACCATGATCAGGACACACTACAAGCTTGTGTTGGTGCATCAGTGAATTCCAGTAGGTATAATTAAAGCTGTTGGACATTTATTTAAGCCCACATATGTCTTACATTTTATTTATTTTTTCATGAGGATGACAGAATTGGTGCAGTAATGAAACTGGGAATGACAGCAATCAAAAAGTAGAACCTCCTTTGTGGCATGTGATAAAAGAAGTGTTGTCACTTTGGCATTTTTGGGTGGTGTCTCACTCTGGGATTGATTCTTCAAAGTTGGCAAGCTTCACACTTTATCTGGGAAGGTTTTTTTTCTGTCTTCTGGTGCCTCCATCTCTGGCTAACTGCTCATCAGCTTTTCCAGGCAGTGGTCTGTGTATGGTAACTAAGGACTCAGCTGTTCTAAACTCATCGATGTCATTGGTGACGTTGTCTATGATTTTCACTGGCATGAGCTATTAGTGGCATTGTTAGACCCTGTAGATTTAAGAGCGAGATTGTGGCATCGGTTCTTTCTCACGTTCCCTCTGTCGCTCAACCAGAGCCAGATGGACAGTCCCAGCCAGATACGGCTGGCTGAGAGGCATCGAGGCTGCGAGCAGGTGTGGCTTACATGTTAGTCATAAGCGGAGAGCACAGCTGATAAGACTGTCTTACTTCATTTCTCATTCCTGTGTGCACGGACGGAGCCTGGCTGATATTAATTCAGTTTTATTTTGTCACTGTGCCAATAGCATGAGATTAATAACCTCTCTTTTAATTAGATTTTTGGCATAGCCGCATGGGTAAGAATACATAAATGAAAGTGTAGAATAGCATCCCCTCAGACGATAATGAAGGAGAAGAAAAGGCTTTGGCTGTGGCAGATGCCTGTGATTGTTGCACATTACTTTACGGAAGACATGCTGATTTATTTTTCATAGATACACAATGATGTAGAAGAAAATCTAGACACTAGGGGGTGGGTATCTCACTCAATCACTCATCTTCAACCGCTTACTCCAATTGACAGTCACTGATTTTGGGGGGGGGGGGTAGTCTGTCACAGGGCCACATATAGACAGACAAGCACATCCACACTGGCATGCACACCTACAAACAATTTAAACTTTCCAGTCCACCTAATCTGCATGTCTTTGGATGTGGGAGGAAGCCGGAGCACCTGGAGGGAACCCACGCAAATACGGGGAGAACACGCAAACTCCACACAGAAAGGCCACAGGTGGGAGTCGATCCCTTATAAAAATGATACAATGCATTCATAGATACAGGCTGCAGTAGGATTCAGGAACACAATGCTGTTCACTGTGGAATGACTAGATTTGGTGCAATATGATCAAGCAGCAACACTCGAGCTCCCACTTTGACCCTACTGCGGAAGTCATTTTTCCTTGTAGTTCCTCGACTGGCTGCTTGAGGCCTGCTCCAAAACAGAACAAATTCCCAGAAGCCCATTTTGAAAAGTTCTACTCCAGAGCAGAAATAAACATGTTTACAGCCTGGTACAAAAAACAGTATTGGTCTCTGTAGGTAGTTTCCTCCTCCGTGACAACTGTACAGGGGTGAATTTTTTTCTATATTCTTAGTTTGATGTTTTAATTAATGAAATTGTGTATAATTGTGGGTGTGGTTGTTTTAAATGACAGCAGTTCTGTCCAGTGACGACTCCTCACGTAGTCTCCCACCGAAATGGAGCCACTCGATTTTGTGTCTGTTTGGAGTATTTTATTACAAGCATGTTTCGCTGCTTGTGCTGTGACCCGCTGCTTCACAACTTCTCAGAAACAGGGGGTCTGCAATCAGCTTAGAGAAATGATTATTTCCCCGACACACACCCTCAAAAACAACGGCCGCTCTGACGTAATGTGAGCCAATAAGGAAATCGTTAAGCAAAAACGCTACTGATGTCGGTGTATCAAATCATTTCTTATCAATTCTTAACAGGAACCGGTTTTTGATACCCATCCCTAGTTAGTATAGCATAGCAAAACATTCTTGTGCTATACAGTTATGACAGTGTGAACAAGATGTGAAGAGAATGTAAAGTTTAAACGTGCAGATTTATCCACCACTTACCGCTATTGAACATGTTGATTTTGTTTTCATCTTAAAGTTACCTCAGTGTTAACATTCCTGTGACTAGCCTCGCGAGAGCCTCACTTTTGAACTTGCAACTCCAAGAGTTGCAAGATATGGACATAGCATCATAACACAATTAACTCAGGATGAACACAACCAATTCATAGTGTAATAATTGAGTCAACCAATTTATAGTGCATTTAGGTTGATATTGGACGTCGTAAGAAAGCCTTTGGACTTTGGACCAAGTCTAAAGTTGACCACAATGTGTTACTGGTATTTAAACAGAATATGTGTCTCACATAAGCAAGTTCAAGATGCACATATACCGCACAAAGAGTGCAGTAGCATGTAAAAGGAGAAGGAAACTGAATTACACAAAAAATAGTAAAGAAATCAAAGTAAATCTAATGGAAAGAATAACTTGAACACTAGTTTGTATCATATTTTTTGGCAGCTTTTCTTCTTTCCCCACAGCTGAGAGTGTATAGACTTCTGGTTCCAGAGGAGGTGTGGTATTATAGTGTTAGTGTTATATATGTGTAACAGTCCAACACAATACAAACACTAATCATACATTCCAACCTCATAACAGAAAAAGAAAGCTCACTCCAGCTGTGTCAGAGTGCACAAATAGAGCGCACAATTCTTAAAGGCAGACGAACAACTCTCCACTTGCCTTTAAAAGTCCTACATGTGATGGGTGTCTGCAGTTTCTTCCAATTTGCATGTGAGGTCCATCTCAAAGTCCAGCAGAAACCGCTGCACCTTACGTGCACGATGCACAGTTGTGAGTAGTGGACAATTCGTACCATAGTTGATCCATGATCTCTACGGCCCCTCATCCCCACCCATGATTTGGCATCTATTTGAACTGTGAATGAATTGGAAAATTTACATAATAGTGTGAAATACATATTTATGCACATGGTGAAGTATTGTTGAAGTAAAAATTGCTGATTCTCGCTCACCCTGCCCTCGCAGGTCTCCACAGCTTTCACTTGTGTGGGTTAAATACTTACAGTGCTGTGCCCCAGTTCGTCAGGTGACACTGGTTGATTTGGTGATATGCCTGCAAAACACCCATGGATGATCAACCAAATAAACCCAACACCTTTGAGCTCTATGCACACCTTTGCATTCAGCTTACGCACTGACGAGATAGTGACATGTACCAACTGGATTTGTGTTCTGTGTCTGAGACCCTGCACAATAGAACGTATTGACAGGGTCCTAAATGTCTGAGGAGAGTGTAGCAGCTGTATTCTGAGAAGCTCACAGTTGCATCTTGTGTGTTTTGAACAAATAATTCTTTAGTTTCTCTTTTTTTTCTTGGCTACAATGCACAACCAGCAGCAAATCTTATCTGTGTTTGTCCCTGAAAGGCAGCAGCTGTGATAAGTTTGAACTTAAGTGATACTTTTCAGCTAATGATGCTCCAGTGCCTCTGCTAAATGATAAATGCTAATTTGTGCAATTACAGGGAGAAGCGCCGGAAAGGATTTTAAGTTGAATAATTTAGCAGTTTTTGCCATTTCTATTAATGCAGCCTTCTGAGGTACCCGAAGAATTTGGGTTGATGATTAAGCACGTGCAGTTTGGGTTTTTTTAACTTGTGGAACAGCAGTGCCAATAGACCTTTAGAGCCAAACTTTGCAGCTTCTTTTTTCTTCTTTAGATACTTCTAATTGTTTAACATGTTTGTGTATAAATCTGCTGTTGGGTTCCACGTCTCTGTAACCTTCATGCTGCACTGCAACTCACCTTTACAGGGTTTCTGTACCGTTAAAGACAGTTTGATTATTCAGTTACGTAAAATGTTTTTACAGAACAAAAGAGCACTGAAAACAAGCCCTTTATTAAGATTAAGATCCACCCATTTATTCCCATAAATGTTTTTATGGAGGTTGCATAATTTGTCAAACTTTTTCATCTATCAACAAAAATCTTAAATTCACTTTGGATGATTTCATGCATTGAGCTGTTGAGATAATCGTGTGGAAGCCCTGTGGGTCAGAACTCTTCTGTGTAAGTTCCTGTTTGACCTACAAACATCGTAGTGGGAATTAGCTGGGTTTTGGCACGTCTGCTCTTCCTCTGCATGCCGCTTTGCTCCTGGCATCCCATGAATGTGCCACAACATGCTGACACCTCTTGTGCTTTCAGGCATTGGCTAAAGACAGTGACAGGAGGTTAAGGGTAATTATGCATCATTTATATTTAATTGTTTGTGAAATATTAAGACAGACAGAAATGCAGATGGTAGATTTGAACATGCTCTAATTAAGTTCTGTTTATCTGAATCCTTCTATTGAGGATTCAAAACTTTACGCAGGGGATTATTGTGTTGTTTCATCTGACAGATGCTAAATGAAAGCATGAATATTCATTCTTGTATCACCGCAGCATTTTTGCTTAAAAATAAATCAAGGTATTAGCTAATTCCAGTTTCAAAATATATTTAAAAATTTTACATGCACAAGCAGGGGTAATAAAAAAACCTTATAAGGGTCTTCCAACAAAACTCTCGCCATAAAGTTGAGCTTGAAGTTTTCCATTGTATCGCACATAAATTCTCCCAATCTTCTTCCTTTACAATAAAGTTACCATCCTATTCCCACTTTTGTTTTACATACAGTGAACTACGCTTTATTTATTGTAGCCCCCTGTAAATTTTTGAAATGAGTTTCTGCTTAGAATGGACACAATAAGCATCCATAAACACCTTTAACAAAATATTGTCCCAACCTGTTTGTGTACATCCCTTCCGTATTTGATTGATGTAATGCCGGAGTTGAAGGTACCTGTAAAAGTCGTCCTTATCCAAGTCAAACTCCTTCAGATTCTGAAAGCTCTTTAATGTCTGTTGATGTAAAAATGTGCAATATGCTGTTAAACCTTGCTCACTCCGTCTCAAATTTTATGTCCCAACTTTTAGGCAAGAAATCTTGGTCAAATGCACACCATCTCAAGACCTTCACGTCCTCTTTCAGATGATTCTGAGCTACTACTTTGTCCCACATCCTATGCTTGTATTGAAAATTTGTCTGATAAAGCACCTTCAATCTCCTTCCACCTAGCATTGTATTCTGGGTTGCACCAGCATATCAATGGCCTCAATTGAGCGGCAACATAATAATCTTTTAAGCATGGAAGAGCAATTCCATCCTTGTTTTTTGCCAATTGTAAACTTTGGTATCTGATTCTTGGCCTCTGTCCTTGCCAAATGAACCTCGAGATGTGCCTATCCCACTCTTGGAATTGTTTGTCAGATATACACTCAACAAAAATATAAACGCAACACTTTTGGTTTTGCTCCCATTTTGTATGAGATGAACTCAAAGATGTAAAACTTTTTCCACATACGATTGGTTACGCCAATCGGAGGTCACTAAAATTAACATTAAATCGGTGTGTAACTTTGCAAAAACAATGTCGGACTCTGTAGTTTTCTCTGGGCCCCTCCCCAATCGGACCGGGAGTGACATGTTTAGCCGCATGTTCTCCTTGAATTGCTGGCTGTCTGAGTGGTGTCCAAAAAATGAGGTGGGCTTCATAGATAATTGGCAAAGCTTCTGGGGAAAACCTGGTCTTGTTAGGCATCCATCCCACTTTGGATGGAGCAGCTCTCATTTCTAGAAATCTGGCCAATTTTCTTAAATCCTCCAAACCGTGACTATCCAGGGTTGGGACCAGGAAGCAGAGTTGTAGTCTTACACACCTCTCTGCAGCTTCTCTCCCCCTGCCATCCCCTCATTACCCCACCCCCGTAGAGACGGTGCCTGCTCCCAGACTACCAATAACCAGCAAAAATCTATTTAAGCATAAAAATTCAAAAAGAAAAAATAATATAGCACCTTCAAGTGCACCACAGACTAAAACAGTTAAATGTGGTCTATTAAACATTAGGTCTCTCTCTTCTAAGTCCCTGTTGGTAAATGATATAATAATTGATCAACATATTGATTTATTCTGCCTAACAGAAACCTGGTTACAGCAGGATGAATATGTTAGTTTAAATGAGTCAACACCCCCGAGTCACACTAACTGTCAGAATGCTCGTAGCACGGGCCGGGGCGGAGGATTAGCAGCAATCTTCCATTCCAGCTTATTAATTAATCAAAAACCCAGACAGAGCTTTAATTCATTTGAAAGCTTGTCTCTTAGTCTTGTCCATCCAAATTGGAAGTCCCAAAAACCAGTTTTATTTGTTATTATCTATCGTCCACCTGGTCGTTACTGTGAGTTTCTCTGTGAATTTTCAGACCTTTTGTCTGACTTAGTGCTTAGCTCAGATAAGATAATTATAGTGGGCGATTTTAACATCCACACAGATGCTGAGAATGACAGCCTCAACACTGCATTTAATCTATTATTAGACTCTATTGGCTTTGCTCAAAAAGTAAATGAGTCCACCCACCACTTTAATCATATCTTAGATCTTGTTCTGACTTATGGTATGGAAATAGAAGACTTAACAGTATTCCCTGAAAACTCCCTTCTGTCTGATCATTTCTTAATAACATTTACATTTACTCTGATGGACTACCCAGCAGTAGGGAATAAGTTTCATTACACTAGACGTCTTTCAGAAAGCGCTGTAACTAGGTTTAAGGATATGATTCCTTCTTTATGTTCTCTAATGCCATATACCAACACAGTGCAGAGTAGCTACCTAAACTCTGTAAGGGAGATAGAGTATCTCGTCAATAGTTTTACATCCTCATTGAAGACAACTTTGGATGCTGTAGCTCCTCTGAAAAAGAGAGCTTTAAATCAGAAGTGTCTGACTCCGTGGTATAACTCGCAAACTTGTAGCTTAAAGCAGATAACCCGTAAGTTGGAGAGGAAATGGCGTCTCACTAATTTAGAAGATCTTCACTTAGCCTGGAAAAAGAGTCTGTTGCTCTATAAAAAAGCCCTCCGTAAAGCTAGGACATCTTTCTACTCATCACTAATTGAAGAAAATAAGAACAACCCCAGGTTTCTTTTCAGCACTGTAGCCAGGCTGACAAAGAGTCAGAGCTCTATTGAGCTGAGTATTCCATTAACTTTAACTAGTAATGACTTCATGACTTTCTTTGCTAACAAAATTTTAACTATTAGAGAAAAAATTACTCATAACCATCCCAAAGACGTATCGTTATCTTTGGCTGCTTTCAGTGATGCCGGTATTTGGTTAGACTCTTTCTCTCCGATTGTTCTGTCTGAGTTATTTTCATTAGTTACTTCATCCAAACCATCAACATGTTTATTAGACCCCATTCCTACCAGGCTGCTCAAGGAAGCCCTACCATTATTTAATGCTTCGATCTTAAATATGATCAATCTATCTTGTTAGTTGGCTATGTACCACAGGCTTTTAAGGTGGCAGTAATTAAACCATTACTTAACAAGCCATCACTTGACCCAGCTATCTTAGCTAATTATAGGCCAATCTCCAACCTTCCTTTTCTCTCAAAAATTCTTGAAAGGGTAGTTGTAAAACAGCTAACTGATCATCTGCAGAGGAATGGTCTATTTGAAGAGTTTCAGTCAGGTTTTAGAATTCATCATAGTACAGAAACAGCATTAGTGAAGGTTACAAATGATCTTCTTATGGTCTCGGACAGTGGACTCATCTCTGTGCTTGTTCTGTTAGACCTCAGTGCTGCTTTTGATACTGTTGACCATAAAATTTATTACAGAGATTAGAGCATGCCATAGGTATTAAAGGCACTGCGCTGCAGTGGTTTGAATCATATTTGTCTAATAGATTACAATTTGTTCATGTAAATGGGGAATCTTCTTCACAGACTAAAGTTAATTATGGAGTTCCACAAGGTTCTGTGCTAGGACCAATTTTATTCACTTTATACATGCTTCCCTTAGGCAGTATTATTAGATGGTATTGCTTAAATTTTCATTGTTACGCAGATGATACCCAGCTTTATCTATCCATGAAGCCAGAGGACACACACCAATTAGCTAAACTGCAGGATTGTCTTACAGACATAAAGACATGGATGACCTCTAATTTCCTGCTTTTAAACTCAGATAAAACTGAAGTTATTGTACTTGGCCCCACAAATCTTAGAAACATGGTGTCTAACCAGATCCTTACTCTGGATGGCATTACCCTGACCTCTAGTAATACTGTGAGAAATCTTGGAGTCATTTTTGATCAGGATATGTCATTCAAAGCGCATATTAAACAAATATGTAGGACTGCTTTTTTGCATTTACGCAATATCTCTAAAATCAGAAAGGTCTTGTCTCAGAGTGATGCTGAAAAACTAATTCATGCATTTATTTCCTCTAGGCTGGACTATTGTAATTCATTATTATCAGGTTGTCCTAAAAGTTCCCTAAAAAGCCTTCAGTTAATTCAAAATGCTGCAGCTAGAGTACTGACGGGGACTAGAAGGAGAGAGCATATCTCACCCATATTGGCCTCTCTTCATTGGCTTCCTGTTAATTCTAGAATAGAATTTAAAATTCTTCTTCTTACTTATAAGGTTTTGAATAATCAGGTCCCATCTTATCTTAGGGACCTCGTAGTACCATATCACCCCAATAGAGCGCTTCGCTCTCAGACTGCAGGCTTACTTGTAGTTCCTAGGGTTTGTAAGAGTAGAATGGGAGGCAGAGCCTTCAGCTTTCAGGCTCCTCTCCTGTGGAATCAGCTCCCAATTCAGATCAGGGAGACAGACACCCTCTCTACTTTTAAGATTAGGCTTAAAACTTTCCTTTTTGCTAAAGCTTATAGTTAGGGCTGGATCAGGTGACCCTGAACCATCCCTTAGTTATGCTGCTATAGACGTAGACTGCTGGGGGGTTCCCATGATGCACTGTTTCTTTCTCTTTTTGCTCTGTATGCACCACTCTGCATTTAATCATTAGTGATCGATCTCTGCTCCCCTCCACAGCATGTCTTTTTCCTGGTTCTCTCCCTCAGCCCCAACCAGTCCCAGCAGAAGACTGCCCCTCCCTGAGCCTGGTTCTGCTGGAGGTTTCTTCCTGTTAAAAGGGAGTTTTTCCTTCCCACTGTAGCCAAGTGCTTGCTCACAGGGGGTCGTTTTGACCGTTGGGGATTTACATAATTATTGTATGGCCTTGCCTTACAATATAAAGCGCCTTGGGGCAACTGTTTGTTGTGATTTGGCGCTATATAAAAAAATTGATTGATTGATTGATTGATTGATACACAGTATCACCATTTCCCTCAAATATTGTTCACAAACCAGTCTAAATCTGTGATAGTGAGCACTTCTCCTTTGCTGAGATAATCCATCCCACCTCACAGGTGTGCCATATCAAGATGCTGATTAGACACCATGATTAGTGCACAGGTGTGCCTTAGACTGTCCACAATAAAAGGCCACTCTGAAAGGTGCAGTTTTGTTTTATTGGGGGGGGATACCAGTCAGTATCTGGTGTGACCACCATTTGCCTCATGCAGTGCAACACATCTCCTTCGCATAGAGTTGATCAGGTTGTCAATTGTGGCCTGTGGAATGTTGGTCCACTCCTCTTCAATGGCTGTGCGAAGTTGCTGGATATTGGCAGGAACTGGTACACGCTGTCGTATACGCCGGTCTAGAGCATCCCAAACATGCTCAATGGGTGACATGTCCGGTGAGTATGCCGGCCATTCAAGAACTGGGACATTTTCAGCTTCCAAGAATTGTGTACAGATCCTTGCAACATGTGGCCGTGCATTATCCTGCTGCAACATAAGGTGATGTTCTTGGATGTATGGCACAACAATGGGCCTCAGGATCTCGTCACGGTATCGCTGCATTCAAAATGCCATCAATAAAATGCACCTGTGTTCTTCATCCATAACAGACGCCTGCCCATACCATAACCCCACCGCCACCATGGGCCACTCGATCCACAACATTGACATCAGAAAACCGCTCACCCACACAACGCCACACATGCTGTCTGCCATCTGCCCTGGAAAGTGTGAACCGGGATTCATCCATGAAGAGAACACCTCTCCAACGTGCCAAACACCAGCGAATGTGAGCATTTGCCCACTCAAGTTGGTTACGACGGCCAACCGGAGTCAGGTCGAGACCCCGATGAGGACGACGAGCATGCAGATGAGCTTCCCTGAGACGGTTTCTGACAGTTTGTGCAGAAATTCTTTAGTTATGCAAACCGATTGTTTCAGCAGCTGTCCGAGTGGCTGGTCTCAGACGATCTTGGAGGTGAACATGCTGGATGTGTAGGTCCTGGGCTGGTGTGGTTACACGTGGTCTGCGGTTGTGAGGCTGGTTGGATGTACTGCCAAATTCTCTGAAACGCCTTTGGAGACGGCTTATGGTAGAGAAATGAACATTCAATACACGAGCAACAGCTCTGGTTGACATTCCTCCTGTCAGCATGCCAATTGCACGCTCCCTCAAATCTTGCAACATCTGTGGCATTGTGCTGTGTGATAAAACTGCACCTTTCAGAGTGGCCTTTTATTGTGGGCAGTCTAAGGCACACCTGTGCACTAATCATGGTGTCTAATCAGCATCTTGATATGGCACACCTGTGAGGTGGGATGGATTATCTCAGCAAAGGAGAAGTGCTCACTATCACAGATTTAGACTGGTTTGTGAACAATATTTGAGGGAAATGGTGATATTGTGTATGTGGAAAAAGTTTTAGATCTTTGAGTTCATCTCATACAAAATGGGAGCAAAACCAAAAGTGTTGCGTTTATATTTTTGTTGAGTGTATCTAGTGGAAGGGGTTGAAAGAGATACAACAATTTCGGTAATATAACCATGTTGACCAATTCCACCCGTGATCCAAAACTGAGAAAAGGTATAAGATTCCATCTCTCTATGTCACCAGTACATCATCAGTGAATAGCGAAATAGTTTGTTCTCCCCCCTTCATTGCTATTCCTTTAATATTGTTGTCCTGAATGGTCCATTGGCTCAGGGGCTCAATAAAAATTGCAAACAAGACGGCTGAGTGGACAGCCCTGTCTTGTTCCTCGTTCAAATGTCCAGGGATTAGATCCAGCCCCATTAATTTTAATTCTTGCCATTGGATTATCATAACAAAAATTAAATTGTAGATCATTGTTATTGTCCATGTCATCATCCAGGAAAAAAACAGTTGCTTGCTGACATAGTTAGATGCATGCTCGAACAGGGGTCCAATAAATAAGATCCGGCTTCATTCCCAGCAAATAGCACCTCAAACCGATAATAAGAGAGCACAGTCAATCAGCCAGAACTAACAGCACACAAATCACTAATTCTCAGCAGTAAAGCAACAGAATAACAGACAGGATATTAATGTGGTTGTCGGCAACTTCACTAACAGACCCAGAATTCAGATATGGTGAGACTATGGCCTTCTCCATTGTTGGTAACAAAATTAAGATTGGGAGGAAAAAATGGATCAGTAAAACACTAATGTGTTAACTATACAAAAGGGAAAACATATGGGTTTTTAATCAGGACTTAAATGACTCTAGAGAATCAGACTGGTTTATCTGAGCAGACAGATTGTTTCACAGAACAGCTGCATGGTAAGAGAAAGCTCTGGATTGCTGACTTCTTTTTAACCTTTGGAACACAAAATAGTCCTGCCTTCTGAGAACGCAGAACACAGGCCGGGACATAAATTTTAATTAGGTTTGCCAGATAGGGAAGCGCTAGTCCATGAAGGATTCTGTAAGTTCGTAACAAAACTTTAAAATCTGACCTCGCGGGGACAGGAAGCCGGTGAAGAGAGGCCAGAATTGGGGCACTATGGTCAAACGTTCTGTTTCTAATCAAAATTCTAACAGCAGAGTTTTGAACCAATTGGAGACCTCTAATGCTGGACTGCAGTATGTCACAGAATAAGACGTTACACTAACCCAAACTAGGAGAGAAAAAGGCATGGATCAAAGTCTGTATGTCCGACATAGCTGGGAAAGGATGTTACAATGTCACAATGTTAAAAATGTGGTAAAAGCAGTCCTAGTGATTTCTCTAATCTTTAGGTCAAAGGACAGTGTGGAATCAAAGGTCACCCCAAAGTTTTTCACTTTATCACTATGATCTATAATATATGACTCCAAGGTTAACATTAGCTGGTTAAACTCATGCTTGTGTCTCACAGGACCGATGTCCATCATCTCTGTCTTGTCAGAATTTAAAATGAAGACATTGCTGGACATCCAGTTTTTCAGTGAAGCCAGTTAGTCCTCCAAAGTCTTCAGCCACCTTGACACTTGCACAAATTTGATCCCCGCACTGGCGTGCAATCTTGAGTGCCAATGAGTAAACTGTTGTTAACTGTGCATGAACTGTGCATGGCTGCGTGCCATTTCGCAAAGAAAATGTTCAGAATTTCTGGCATGTATTAATTTCATGTCACTTGTGTGAAGTAGTCATGAACATTGTGCAAGCTATTCGAAAACACTGTGTGTCAATGTGTCCAAGGCATCTGAACCTAAAATTAGATTATGACGAGATGTTACATCTATAGTAAACATAACTTTACAGATGCATTATATAACTCATAAGAAAGAATGAAAATGCAACTGTTTTACCAGTCCATTACAATATATATGTTATAAATAATTACCTTTGAGACAAGATTTCAAATGCGTTCTCCACCGCATGACGCGCACGAGACAACTTGTAGCTGTCGTTCATTTCTCTGTGATTCTGGGACTGATGAAAGAATGGTTTCATCAGCCAAGTTCTGAGAGCAAATGAGTCATTGGCTGCAAAAATATTTTTTATATAGCGTGCCTTCAAGTGGGACGAAGCGTGGCCTATTGGCACGACGAATTGCGTAGCAGTGCAGGGATCAAATTCTTGCAAGTGTCAAGGTGCCTTTTAGTGTGTGTGCGATTATCTGCAGTTCTCAGCATGTACAGCTGAGTGTCATCAGCATAACAAAGAAAAGCAATCCCAAATCTTCACAGAGTGTGCCCAAGGTTTTTGAGGAAGAAACCTCACGCAGACCAGATTCAGATGGGTGACCAGCTGCTTTGGCCATGCTAACTCAGTTTATTTGTCTAATCCATCACCGCTGCACACTGGGGCCCACTGCACTCTTGTAGAAGGAAATTCAAGGCAAATGAGAGAAAAAAAAGAGGCAAAAGTCCACACATTACGCTCAGATTAGGCTTCCAAACACAAAACGCCCATTTCGGAAAAGATAGTGTAGAACCAGCTTGGCTGCGTGGTGGTGGCTAAGTGGTTAATAGTGGTTGCTTTCAAAACAGAAGATTCCAGGTTGAAAACTGCCTGTGCTCCATGATTAGAACTAGCATTTTGTTAATATTTAAGATGGAGCAACTGGGGCAGTGTGACATCCATCTTAGAGATCCTGTCATCTAGACTAACCTATCCTGTCAGTGGTGGTCCTTCTAGCTCCCAAAGTATTTGTTTCAGTGCGTCCATGTTTGTAATGTTCTATTTATAGCAGCAGTGTTATTATCACTGCTGCACAGGTAAACTCTTAACAAGCTGACGTGAGAAAGAATGAAGAGTGGAGGTTTGTGAAAGAAAGGACAAAGTATTATAGCCTTTATTTTGCACACGCTCTGTCCAGCGTTACCAGCTGCAGCAGTTATCAAGTGCTACACGTGTGAGGAGAGAAGTAGGACATGGCTCAAAAGCAAGAAATCATACAGTGAGCGTACGAGACAAGTGGAAACGGTGTCATTGTGTTTGTGTGAGAACTGTCGTCTTCCACATGCACTGCAGACTGCATGTAGGCAGGTGTGTTTGACATAATGGTGTGCTGTGGGGTTTTTGAATGCAGTTGTTGCTTCATGCATGCGTCTCCTTCTGCGTGGGAGGCTGTGATTCAGCGCACATGACTCATGCCTCTCTGGCTCCAGCTCTGGTGTTTCACCAGGGATACAAGCTCTTAAACTGCACATCGCTCATTAGCATCCTGATTGCACACGCGCTGCTTCATCTGAGTCCTGAGAAAATTCAAATATTGCAGTGGGCGTAGTATCGCCATATTTTCTAAACTGCTATTCAGACATTTTATGTGGGAGAGCCACAAAAGTTATTACAACAGATTCAACTAAATGAGAGCTGAGTCAAAAGCAACATTGCAATGGATCAGATAAATAAATATAAAAAAGACAAAATATTTGCTCCTTCTATAATTTTTCCCTAAAGATAGATTGGTTTAGACGCATTTTAAAGAAGTTTTAAACAGCTGTAAATAGATTCTTATTGAATATTTAATTGTCTGTAAACCAGAAGTAAAATATCTTAAACTGGAATTACTTTGTTTTTAAGTCTTGCCTCTCACTTAATGTACTCGTATGCTGGAATAGGCAACACGCATGTGCGTGTTGAAGTCTTTCTGCCTTTCTTTCTCCGGTTCAGCCTCATTCCTGCTTTTCTTTGAGATGTTATTTCCATCAAAATGTTTAGCACTGCCTCCTTGAAGCCCTCCACTTTGAGTCGACACTGTTGATGAATTCATGAGATGGAACTCTCCACGCCTCAGTGCCCTTCTGACCTGATTGGTGTAATGGAGGAGAACAAGACAACAAACACCAAGACTTGTTCATATCATGTTAAAACCACGTATCTTTAGGTTTTAGCTAAATTAGCAATTTTGCTTGTTTGCGATTGTAAAGGACAGTGGTCACTAACTGTGTGAAAATTTGGGTTTGAACAGTCAGCGAGTGTCTAATCATGTGTGCGTCACTTAGTATCAACTCGATTTATTTAACATCTATTTATAAAGTGCTTTCCAAGCAACTATCATTTGTGTACTATAACGAGACAGGAAACTAAACACATCGGCACCTGAAAAATAATCCAGTTATAACCAATTATTTTAAACTAGCCCATTGCCCGTGGGGATCCACAGGCTCTACATTGCTGCCAAAGGTGCACCAACAAATTATTGAGCAAAGGGTGTGAATACATATGTACATGGAATTTCTTAGTTTTTTTTAAATAAATCAGCAAATAAAAAAAAAAGAAAAACTTTCATGTTATTATGGGATGTTGTGTAGTAGAATTTTGAGGGAAAAATGAATTCACTCCATTTGGGATAAGGCTGTAAGATAACAAAAAGTGAAAAAAGTAAAGCACTATGAATACTTAACAGATATATATCACTTTTCCCACTTTTTGTTATGCTCCTTCAGTTGCTCCCTTGTTTTCACTCAGAGTTGCCACAGCATATCCGAGTTGGATCTGCATGTTGAATTGGCACAAGTTTTACTATGCCGGATGCCCTTCCTGATCTAACTCCATATGGAGAAATGTCGCAGGCGTGAGGTTTGAACCAGAAACCTTCTGCACTAAAACCAAAAACAGAATTAATTTAAAATCAGTTGATTCATTTATTAATTAAATACCTTGAAAAAGATATGATTTAAAACCTTTAGCTTTGCTTGTGTAATATCAGCAGTTGTTCAAATCAAGTTGGAGCCTGAAACTATAAGGCTCAGCAACCTGTCGACTATTTCTTCACCCTGCTGTGTGTCAAGTACAATCTGGAGTGAGGACTAAAAATAACCTTTCCCCTAATGTGTCTGATATTGGCCCGATGGCGTGTTGGTGCTTATCCCTTAATACTGTAGCATAACGCCAATGAGAGTCAATTACTCTTCTTGGAGAATGCACCAGTTCGTCACAGGCTACTTCCTTAGTCAAGACCACTACCAAGTTATAGCTGGGTCGGTTGAAGTGGCTTGTCCAAGGACACAGTGGTACCATGGCCAGGAATTGAACCCAAGTCTACATCATGGTAGTCCAACTCCTTATCCCACTGAGCTATTTGCTCTGTGAGGTAGCATAGTCAGTCTCATTTTTTCAGTACAACCAGAGCCTACAAAATTTCCTTCAGTCTCTTAATTTTAAGATTTTGTTTGGGATACCAGATTATCTATCAGTTGCTTGGAAAAGAGTTTCTAATACAAACATAAGTAACTGTGACATAGTGTATAAATGTAGTCCAAATTTCCCTCCTGATTATTTAGTATCTGTATACAGACTACTCTGTATCGCAGCCGTGAACCAGAAACTAAAACGTTTCCAGCCTTCAGGCTCTGAAAGCTAAAATTGTAATATTTAAAGGCGACAGAGTCGTTGTGTAAAATGCGACGGCTGTAATTAAATATCTTCAACGAGAGCGAGTCGGACAGATTAGGGAATGAAAATGCATTCTAGAGCTACAGCCCCAGGGAACGTCGCAGTACGAGCTGAATGCTTAATTAATTTGTTAATAAACACTCACCGGTGCAGATTCGTTTCCTCCGATTTCTCGCTTCTTTATTTATTTCTTTTGTATATATGCATTTGTAATGGCTTCTCTCTTTTTTGGTCTGTATGTCTGTATTGTATTTAAAGCAATGTGACATTTTGCAGTAATGTACCGACCGTCATAATCGCCCTCATTCAATCATTTAATAATATTTAAATTTTTCACTTTGACAGGCGTTCAATTCTGAGACAGACAACTTCAAGCTGCTGTATGGCGGACACCAGTACCACGCCAGCTGTGCCAATTTCTGGATTAACTGTGTGGAGCCCAAACCTCCAGGCCTCATCCTGCCTGACCTGCTCTGAGCGAGAGCTGAGGCTGCCATGGCAACGAGCACGAGGCAAACGACATCAGATAAGTCGAGCGGCTGGGCGCCTCGCACTGTGTGGGCTCTGACCTTGAGCTGTGGCTTAGCGCTGTGAAGGATGTTTAAAGTCACTGGATCCTCCCTTATTTATCCATCTGAACACTTTCTCCTGCTGCCGCACTTTGATCCTCAGCCTGTGTTCACGATCGAACGTGGGGCCTCATTTATCAAGACGCACATGGAAATATGATCGTCTGCAGATACAGAAAAGGTGAAAATTATGTATGCCATTCATTTTGAAACTCAGGAGGGATCAATACAAATCACACATATTGAGAAATATGAAATATACATTCTGGCATTATCGTTATGTAAACTGTAAATGTGACTTAAATAATTCAGTTCACATTCAGTTTTTCCATCTTAATCATATTCAGACATCAGCATTCAAGCCTCTCAGTTCTCTGCTCATCTTATAGGAGCAGACTTTTTTAAATAAAGAAAATTATTTTATTTGAATATTTCTAGTAACATTATATATAGGTAGATCCTCATTTCTTTTTTTTTTTTTTCATCCACATTGACACACTGCCAGTTTTAAGACTGCCATTTTTGGCATTATATTCTGTTGCACCACACATTCTCTGTCTTGCAGCAGTGTAAGCTAGTTCAAGGGGCAGCTCATGTTTTAAGGGTATTTGATGCTACTTACGGTTGCAGATATATCTGACATTTAAAGGTCTAGACCCGAAATATGAGACAGCCAAGCTGGCCACATTTCTTCAAACATTTTGTACCATTAATTTACTGACAAGGAAGTTGATGGAGTTGTCGTGTTGCTATTTTGGGTATACATTGTCTTTCATTGCCCTGTTAAGTGCCATGGAGTAACTTCCTAAACCAGTTATTCAAAAAAAAAAAAAGATTTCTCTCAAACACAGTTTGTGAAAAGATGAGTAAAACTTGATTGCTAACTGTGTTTTAATATGACTAGGTTTGTAAAAACTGAACATCTCCTTCAAATGCACAAAATGGAAGCACCACCTGTAGGATATTCACAACAGTGCTTTTCATGTCACTAAATTATCATGAAGCAAAGATGACTTCATATGTTCCACAGAGTGTGGTAAGGTGGACCAACTCAGAAGGTTTTGTCTTTCAAACACTGGCCACCACTTCCTGAAGGGCACTGCACCCTTCTGGATTCAGGACAAGGCACTACGATGAAGTCTCAGCTGCCTAGCAAATTTGCAGCTTCATTTTTCAGATTTAAAAAAAAAACTGGAAATTTGGACAATACTTCCAGAGATGTATAAAGGCTTTTCACAGTTGCAGAAGACTTTTGCAATAGTAGAATTCCAGTATGGTTTAGGTCCACTTCCAGAAGTTAACATCATATACAACACAGAACACATGCAAAAGTTTGGGCACCCCTGATAATTTTCATGATTTTCCTTTATAAATTATTGGTTGTCTGGATCATAAATTTCAATTAAATATATCATATAGACAAACACACTGATATTTGAGAAGTGAAATGAAGTTTTGAGGATTTACAGAAAGTGTGCAATAATTATTTAAACAAAATTGGGCAGGTGCATACATTTGGGCACCCTTGTCATTTTATTGATTTGAATACATTTAGCACTAATTATTGGAACACAAAATTGGTTTAGTAACCTCATTGACCCTTGACCTCCTTACACAGGTGAATCCAATCATGAGAAAGGGTATTTAGGGTGGCCATTTGCAAATGTTTCCCCTCTTTGCATCTCTTCTAATGAGTGGCAACATGGGAGCCTCTAAACAACTCTCAAATGACCTGAAAACAAAGATTGTTCAACATCATGGTTTAGAGGAAGGATACAAAAAGCTGTCTCAGAGATTTCAGCTATCAGTTTCCACTGTAAGGAACATAGTGAGGAAGTGGAAGACCGCAGGCACAGTACTAGTTAAGGCTAGTGGCAGGCCAAGAAAAATCTCAGGTAAGCTGAAGCGAAGGATGGTGAAAACAGTCACAGTCAACATACAGACCTGCTGCAAAGACCTACAACATGATCTTGCTGCAGATACTGTCTCTGTGCATCGCTCAACTATACAGCACACTTTGCACAAGGAGATGCTGTATGATGCTGTAATGCAGAGGAAGCCTTTTCTGCGTACACACCACAAACAGATTAGCTTGAGGTATGCTGAAGCACATTTGGACAAGGCAGCTTAAGTCTAGAATAAGGTGCTGTGTACTGATGAAACTAAAATTTAGTTATTTGGATATAAGGGGTGGTATGTATGGCTGAAAAAGAACATGGCATTCTAAGAAAAACATTTGCTACCTACAGTAAAATTTGGAGGTGGTTCCATCATGCTGTGGGGCTGTGTGGCCAGTGCAGGTACTGGGAATCTTGTTAAAGTTTAGGGTCACATGGATTCCAGTCAATATCAGCAGATTCTTGAGAACAATGTTCATGAATCAGTGACAAAGTTGAAGTTGCGCCGGGGCTGGATCTTTCAACAAGACAACGACCCTAAACACTGTTCAAAATCTACTAAAGCATTCATGCAGAGGAACAAGTACTACATTCTGGAATGGGCATCTTAGACCCCAGACCTGAATATGATTGAAAATCTGTGGTGTGATTTTAAGTGGGTGGTTCATGCTCGCAAACCAACAAACCTGACTGAACTGGAGATGTTTTGTAAAGAAGAATGGTCCAAAATACCTTCAACCAGAATCCAGACTCTCATTGGAAGCTATAGGAAGCATTTAGAGGCTGTTATTTCTGCAAAAGGAGGATCTACTAAATATTGATGTGTTTTTTTCTGTTGGGGTGCCCAAATTTGTGCACCTGCCTAATTTTGTATAAAGAATTATTGCACACTTTCTGTAAATCCTATAAACTTCATTTCACTTCTCAAATATCACTGTTTGTCGGCTATATGATATATTTAACTGAAATTGCTGATCCAAACAACCAATGATTGATAAAGGAAAAACATGAAAATTATCAGAGGTGCCCAAACTTTTGCATACAACTGTGTACTTCAAAATGGAAGTGTATCTGTGCCAAGCACAACACATGATGTGTGCTGTCTGCACACATTCCAAGCATGACCTGCTGATTTGCATAAATGTTTTTTTAATAAACTATGTTGTGATTCTAGTGCACGTGTAATCTGCAGCGTTGCAAATGGTGCAGTTTGCCAGCAGCTGCAGAAATTGTAAACATTCTTCATCTTGAGAGAAACTAAATAATTACCATCCAGTTTGTTTAATTTACAAAGTTTGCTTCACACTCTGAAATTTCCTAAAATTACAAAATGACCAGAGCGACATTAATCGTGTGTTTATGGAAGATGATCATGATCAGCCTTATCCCACTCATTAACGATGCCTGCCATCATTTTTCACCTTCACAGTATATTTAAGCTCACAGGTCAGCGTTCCTGCACAAGCACATTCTATGTAAGCCTGTATTCATACGTCTCCACGTCTTGGCAGGAAGTGGTGTTTGCATCTTTGACACTGTATTTTCTTTTCGCTAACGATAAATGAGGCCCTGTGTTTGTCTGGCTTCAAAGTACATGTTCTGTTTGTCCTTTAGGTCAGCCGCATCAGTGTAAACATATTTCTGATGACTGCTTACCAGATGATTTTCACTCTTCAGTGACTTGTTTTAATAGAAAACTACAAAATCACTTGTCGCTTCTTGTCCTTCGACAAAGAATGTGTTCTCGCTTCTCTTTCATCTGACTGAAGCTGAGCAATGTTTTCCCGAGTTTTTACACCACACAACTTGTATATAACTTGGGGATTGGGGATGGGGGTGTTAAAGTCATCACATGACTTGCAGCGTGAGCCCTAGGACTCGTATTTAACTCTGTGGCACTTGGTATAACTCAGTTGGGACTCAGACTTGAAAATTCTACTGAGTTGCGCCGAGTTCCTGGAAATTTTTAGTGCTTTTGAAACAGACTTTATCCGACGTTCCCCCCCCCCGAGTTCTGCTGAGTTCCAGCTTGAGTGATAATACAACTTAAGGCGATTCTCTACTCGGGGAAACTCTGCGCCAAACTGGGCCACGTGTTGGAGCTGCTTTACTGTACTTGAATTACTTTTGATGCTGTTTGGCTGTTGTTGGTTGTAATGTGTTTTCAAAATTTTAACATTTAAACCTTGACTGTGATGCTGAAGGCAGATAGACGTTTTTACGAATTATGTTAACCGAATGTCTTTTGCACTGTCGGAAGGAGACTTGATGTTCTTCATTATTTAAATAAGATATTTTCTGTGTTGTTCTGTCTTGATATTTTTGGCGTGAACTGAGATGTGATTGGTCGATGTTGCAGTTGATGTAAATAAAAATAAACTGTCACAAACTGTCGTCGTAGCTGAGCACTCTTTGTGTTGTAACTGTCAGTTAAACCGGCTTTACTTGGCCAGAGCTTCTGTGCGAGTGTGACACTATTGGAGCTTTGGAACAGAAGTGTTTTCATTTGGCTCGTCTTTGATCTCTCAGTTCCAATTCCAAATGGAGAAAGGCTGCTTCATTTTCCTCCGTAATGTACTTTCTCTGAGGCCGGAGAAGCTTCGTCTTCATTGCTTTTGGACAAAAGGGGAAAAAAAAATTTCTTTTTCCATGCGCCTTCAGGGCCAGCACCAGTGGTTGAGCTCAGCTAATCACATCACACGTCTGGAGGCTCGGCAAAGGCAGTCTCATTATCGCCGGTACACTCGTGTTCAGGTGCGTTCCCCAACATCCATTTTTATCTCCGGCTGTTCTCTTAATTCATTTCCTAGAGAAAATGAATTCCTCTCGGCTCGCAGAGGACACCAGGATGACAGAAAATGACACATGCTGAATTCAATTAATGGATGAGGCCGTGTGATTTAAAAACATGGGAGGAGTCTTCACCGTTATTGTCTGTGAGGAAGTTGGAAGATTTAAAATGACATATAAACATCATATTTCAAAAAAGCAGCTTGGTACTATAATTTATGAAACATCTATGTTCACCTGCTCCTCCCAGCTTGTTGGCTTGAATCCCACTAAACCTGATATGAGGATGACAGTCAACCCCAAATTTGCCCTTAGAGTTTTACAAATTGGTCAAGATAATCAGCCTCGCAGATAAAAAGATCCTACCTCCCACCCACTGATGTCCATTTAACATGACACACATATATGTGCGTGAATTCTATAATTTCCCAGGTGAGGTGAAATTGGCCAATTGACAATCAGTGGGGTCATTGCGGTGAAAAGTCAAAATTTGAGGTTTTCACTCCAGTTTGCGCCAAACTTGGCATATACAGTAGTGTTCAGAATAATAGTAGTGCTATGTGACTAAAAAGATTAATCCAGGTTTTGAGTATATTTCTTATTGTTACATGGGATACAAGGTACCAGTAGATTCTCACAAATCCAACAAGACCAAGCATTCATGATATGCACACTCTTAAGGCTATGAAATTGGGCTATTAGTTAAAAAAAAAAAAAGTAGAAAAGGGGGTGTTCATGATAATGAGGTGCAAACTGGCACTCTGAAAATTCACTTCTAACAGGATTTTGACCTTAAAATTTTTTTCCAAGGTAAAAATTTGTGGAATTGGACACTAGTGTTGGTGGAGGTTTGTGCTCTACGAGTGCAGTGTTCTAGTTTTTTGTGTGTGTTTGCATTTTGTTTTGTTTCTGCTCTGAAGTACCTGCTGTAACACTGTAGCCCCGAGATATCAAAAGTTCCACAACTTTTGATATCTCGGGGTGTGTCTTTCTGTGCATGTAACCTGGAGGGCAAGTTGCGCCCAGATTGTAGATTGTAGGATGGAACCAAACTCCCAAAGATTTTTGATGTTCCTAATTAGCACGAGTGTCCTGACTTTTCCTGATACGTGGTGATCTGTACCGACGTGCTGCTCGAGAAGACTCGCCTTCAAACTCTCCCAGGTGTCAGAGCTACTTTCAAAGACAACATTGGATAAAAGGCTACGTGCATGCCTTTGCTACTATCAGAGGGCACTATAATCAGAGAGGCAGTTTTTGCGGGACAAAAGAATTGGAGTTTTTTTTTATATATATCATCTTGTACTTAGATGGACAAAATAATAAGGGAAAGACATGACAGAAGCATTGGCTTCACCAGTGGAGTCTGACCAGAAATATTCCTCACTTTTCCAGGTGAAATACTGCAGACAAATAGAGTCAAGCCTCTCGCGCTGACAATTCTGTGCTACCGTGTTCATTCCATCAATCACTTGAGACTGTTCAGAAACCCGAGTCATTGTTTAATGCTGCACAGAGACCTCGCACTTTCAGGAACGACTCGCTTAACTGCCGCCAGACGCTATTAGCTGAAGTCTCGCGCCTCTTGTTGCAAATCAAAACGATCTAATGTAAAATTTAATTGCCTTTACATGAAGTGCTCACAGTCGTTATTACAGCATTTTAAAGCCGCCCTCTGGGACGCCTTAGGATTCAGAGTGCCTTTAGCAGCATACTGACATGCAGCGGCTGCTCTCATGCTAGCAGCTGTGAAAACAGACAAGTTCTGCATGTTTTCAATCATGTCTGATGCAGCTGCAGAATGTTTCTCTGGTCAATTTGATAGAAGCCCAACGGCAGGAGTGACGCATTTTCAGGTGGTAGTGAGTGTCAGTCTGTGCCTCACTTTCAAATATGAGAATGACTGGGACAAGTTTGATTACAATATTATGTAAAATATACATTAAAGGGGGTTTTCATTTAAATGGCCACAAAATCTGTAATATGAATCAGATCTAGGTCAAACTGTGTCAGTCGATAAAGGATACCATCCTACATAACACTCAAATATGAAAGAAACTGTCTTTTGAAACTGAATTTTTGAACATTCATTCAATGTTAAAGGATATAGATTTTTCGTGACTTTGACTCATGAAAATTGAATCAGTTCTTGCCTTTCAGGATATGACTGCTCTGTAAGAATTTCATAATTTATGAAGAATTGTGGCTTCCAGGCTGTTCCCAAACAAACAAACAAACAGGGGCGAGAACATGACACCACCCAACATTGTTGGCGAAGGTAATTAGAGCTGAAGCATAGCATGACTAAGACTTATGCACGGTACTGTAATTATGTGTATGTAGATGAATTAGTGTTGATGAATGAACACTGATCTATACACTAAGGTTGCTTGGTTGCACTGGAAAAAAATTAACTGCAGCAAGTCTGACTTTGAAGAAACACAGTAACAGCGCAGCCCTCATTAGCATGCAGACCTCTGCTGAAAGCAGTTCCAGATCTGGTTCCCTGCAGTTCCACAAAACAGTTTCTGAAATATAACATTAATAACTCTACGATCTGCACCAAAATCCTCACCTGGGTCTAATGGGTTTAACCTTTGGTTAAATCAATAATGCGATTTGCAGGTAATGTTCTTAAAAATGGAAAAGCTGTGGGTGGGTGTCTCTCACTCTGAGTGGAGTTTTGTGTCACTGTGTGAATTATTAAAGATGACAATTTGACCCCCAGAGGAGCTCCATCCGTTTACCACACACACACACACACACCTGAAATGCGTGTGCGAGACACACGGGTCACCGGCTTCGTGTGGGTCGGATCCCAGGTCGTGCACGAGCCGGGGCCGATGCTCAGGATGATGCAAACAGCTCCGCTCCCTGCTTTGACGATAGATAACATCCTGCTGCTGGTGAAGGTTGTGTTTACTTTTAGTGCTCGACTTTTCCTCAGGAAGTGTGCAGATGTGCCAACACTAACGGAGCAAAGAAAGCGAGGCGAAATGTGTGTGTGTGTGTGAGAGAGACATACAATGTGGAGCCGTCACTCCTGCCTCCCCGTCGTGGTGCCGGTCTGTCATCAGCCAGGCTTCGTCCCCGTGGGTAATGAAATTCTTTGTGGCGACGGCTTTGGACGTCCCTCAGAAGTGCGGGCTCAAGACAAATGGCACTCATAAATATCTGCCTGCTTCTCTGTAGCCACGGTGAATGAAAATGAATGACGGAAGGTTTCTGCGACTTCTGAAGACGTCTATTGGGGAAATTGCTGTGCAGAAGAAACATCAGGAGGGCTCTGTTGGAGGAAAGGAGGCGGTGTGTTCAGGAGAAAAACACCTCCATGTCATCTCCAACCAGGTCTGCTTCCAAAACGACTACAGAGTACGAGTCAGTCAGGCTGGTCTGAAGGGAAAGACACTTTATCAAGTCTGAACACAAACGCACTGCCGAGACATTTTAATTTAGTCCTAATTTGGGAGCTGAAATTGCTCAGTGTAAAGAATGTGCTCAGGAAATAATGCTCTTCTACATAATTTACCTGTTAATGAAGTTTTACATCAGATCTGTTAATGGAAAGAAAGCATAAAATAAAGAGGCAAAACTGATCCTGACCTGCACTGCAGAGTGCCACCGATAAACTGCTAAGGAATCACAAGTTTCCTCACGACCCATGAAGTCCTTGTGGCATCACACATGCATACACTAGTTTTCAGAGACTCCGCCCCCTGGTGGTCACATTTACAATTGAAACATGCCCAATGTCAATCTTCTCTGAAGTTGTAGTGAGGTCACCATGTGTGCCGACTTTCACCTTGATACGCCAACTATGATGTCACGTGCGCATTGCACACATGGATAAAAGCATTCAGTATCTAGCAAATCCGGTGACCAGCTTTACAGTGAGGAAGGCAGAAAAATAAATAAAACATTGCTGAACGACCTCAGGGGATGAAAATGTCATCTTTGTTTTATTTTTGACCAACATCACTTCCATACATCTTATCACATCAAACACTGACAGAACGACAGAACGTCGGCGTGGGACTCCGACATGACAGTATTAACAGCCTCAACTAACCGTTAGTTTTTTAAGCGAATAATCTGTTGGTTATGATTTTTACACTAAACTCTTTTGTCTGTTATTAAATATAAAAAACAAGACTAACTTTACACTCAGCTATGTTTTGTTTGACCAACACTGCAAATTCAAAACTCAAATATATTAAATTCTAACATAAAACAGAGAAAAGCAGCAAATCTTAAAATTGTATAATGAGTCACTTATTTAATTTTTGCAGGACGAATTACAACCTTGTTTTTTTTTGGCAATCAAATAACAGAGGACTTACTAATGAGCCAGCAGACGATGTTATGAAATGAGTATGAAACTTTGATGTAATGAAAGTTTTCCCAGAAATTAATGGCTTTCTGGATGCGCTGTGTATCGTGAGATATAAGCAGTATTGTTACATTACTGACAGATCTTGCTAAAGTACGCTAACGCTAGCCTTATATGTGGTCATTCTATTCAGTTAGATTTTTTTATAATTTTATGCACTGTTATGATAATATAAGAAGTTCTGGCTCCAATTGTTGCTTAAACAGTCAACTTTTTAATTTCCTTCTGTAGTATCACGTGTTTAGTTTTTTTTGCTGCTGTTTTTTTACCTGATATAAAAAGTGTCACACTGCTGGTTTAGGCTCCAGCTACCCATGGCCGTCAATTTGTGTAAGCAGGTATAGAAAATGAATGAATGAATAAAAAGTGTCCCTGCCCTAAAATACTTAGTCTCTCAATGTCCGTTAAAACACATTGTTAAAAGTAAAATACATGGTTTGTCCTTATCACTGCACCAATTGCAAAAAGTTACATTTTTAACTTTTAATGGCATATACGTCACTGTGCGCGACTGTTGTACTCACAGCCGGCAGTGGCAGAATTTTGCAACGTGAATGCATAATTAGTGAGCCTGTGGTTGACTGTTAATGCATGACCACATATGCTAATGCTACTCGCTAACGCATAGGTGCATAACCAGAGCTAGCATTTTCTGTAACACATTTAATCAAAACTCAAATAACAAATCATGGTATTCCAGTCTGTCTACTGATGGCTTATGAATCTTTTTTGGGGGGAGTTATCTTGTATCTTAAAATTTGAATTCCCAAAGATGGCAGCAAAAGCACATCAGGAAAAGAACCAAAGCAGAAATATTTTCTGTATCACTTTTTTCTTGAACTAAAACAAACATAAAAATTGACAAATTGCAAAACATTCATCCCACAGTGGTTAAATTCCAAATGAACAGAATGCATTTAACTGCACTTTTTAACTCCCAGAAAATTTAGTTTTTAAATCTGCATTGATGACATTTATATTGATAGAATTCTCTATATAGTTTATAACTGTGTTTACAGCCCAAATATATATATATATATTTTGTTTGTATTAATTATGTTTAGTTAAAGTGCACAATAGCTATTTTCTTCCTCACCACCATTATATTGACTTCTTTATAAATTTATAGACTTTTTTCCTGGACATTTGAAGTCCTTAAAAAAAAAAAAAAGGAGAAAAATGAATGTTAAAATGGGGGTTTAAAGGAAAACATGAAAAAAAAATGCAGATTACCATTTAAAAAAAATCATCTTCTTTACAATCTGATATTTTCTACACAGAGTTACCTCAGCAGTGGCGTGCACAGTGGCCTCAAGTAAAAATCTGTGGTTTTGGACTGACTGGGTTTTGTATGTAAACCATTCATTTGTACTTAAATGCTACCGTAAACTGAAAACACGTGTCTTTCAGACTAAACATAACCGTAGAACGGGCACAGTACCATCACATGACATCACGCCAGGAAAATGACTTCAGTCTGTTGCCTTCCCACAATGCTCCTCTGCCACATCAAAAGAAAGACTGACCGGGAGAAACGCAGCACCTGGTTTGCCTGGTTTTCGTGTTTGACACTGCCTTGGTCCCATTAGGTCTTTTTGGTCCAGCAAAATGTGGACTGAAATCGCAGTCAGAATAAATGGACATGGTGTTGGGGGGGATTAACCAGTGCTCTGTTAGCCTCCCTCAAGTTTGTTAAGTATTCTTCAGACAGACATACATTCACACGCCCCTCATTTTTCCCGGTCTGACGGAACACACACAAAACAGGAAACTGGTTGATCCTGGATCTCCTCAGTCCCTCTCACAAGCCCCAGTACGGAGCCAGGCTCCTGCGGTCTCTCTCGTAAACGTCGGGTATGACCCCGTACGGCGTCTGCACCATCTTAACAGAGTTCCTGCCAAACAGTTTCCTCTCATACTCGATGAGCTGACGCCAGAAGCCGCCGTTGGGCCTGATGACGGGGCGTCTGGCCTTGACCCAAGCGTGGGCTTCGGCCAGAGACACCCGGTGATACTTCATTAGGTAGGCCAGGCACAGGGAAGCTGACCGGCTCACCCCTGCCGCGCAGTGCACCAGCACCGCACCCCGTTTTCGACCCACGCTGTGGATCTTATCTGCTACACTATCAAAGTACAAAGAGATGGGGGAGTGGGGCATATCTGCCAGGGGCACCTTAACGTACTCCATGTGAGGCCAGTTGAAGTTGGGAAGCTCGATGGTGGCATTGACCACGCAGGTGATGCCTTTAGAAAGCAGAAGGCTGCGGTTGGATGCCACATTTCCTCGGCTCAGGAAGAGGTTGGGGGTGATTTGTGCGATGCCGCCGAGCAAGCTGCCATTCTCGGGGAGCAACCTTGGCACTGCGACAGGAACCACAGAGCTGCGATGGTGGTGGTGGTGGTTGTGAAAAAAGCCTTGGCTGCGGGAAGCCATTGAACCGTCAAGCAGGCTTCCAAACCTTAATCCTCAGGAGATCAGAGTCATAGTCAAGCAGCGGCACCAGACGGCTCCCGATACACCTGAAACACAAAGACAGACTAGCTCATTAATCCAAATTATACCTTGGCTATACTGCACGTTTTTTGTTTTTTTTGTTTTGTTTTTTTAATCAAACGGTTATTAGACATCAGTTAAAACATCTGCTTTACTTTCATATAAAGTTATAATATATTTTAGTTTTTCTTCACATCATACTTTCAGACAGAAGTGTTCAGAAATTCAAGGAATTACTTAGTTCCTGAATGACTAACTGGCACAATTCTTAGTTAATTGGGGAACCTTTTGGTTATATGTAAGGGTCTACCTGAGGAACCAGTGTGTTATTGAGTTTAAGAGCAGAAAAAAATTACTATATTTTCCACACTATAGTGTATTTTTAAAATACTTGTTTTGCTGACCCTCTGACTTATATTCCAAAGTGTCTTATATATGAAAAATACTCTATCATCATCTGTGGCTACAAGATGGCAGCATCTATATGCGTGACGAACTGCTGCTGTATACTGATCTGAAAGAGGGACTGATGACCCATGCTGGAGCAGAAGGTGATGGTAATGCACCACTAAGCTGACTGTCAATCATTGTAATACAAGATTTGAATGATGAGGATGTGTTGGGCTTCAGTACAAGTGAAAATAATAAATGAAGCTCTCAAACTGAAAGACCACAATGTTGGATAAAGAAAGAACTTAACCTTCGTACTCTTTATAATGCCACTTGTTTGGACTTCGTGGGACATTCAGAACAGCAATGAGGAAGACAGCTAGGCCAAGGTAAGGCAACTATAATGTTTAAAAAGGTTTTAAATGTTTAATTATATTTAGTATGGTAAACTTGCATACCTTAGCTCCGAACAGCGGTGGCAATACACAGTTTACACTTAGAAAAACAATTAGCCAGTGGTGGGCACAGTTTTCACTAACCGCTAATATCGAAGATAATGTTTCATTACGGATTAGCTTTTCAGATAACTTTGAAACTGTCATCGCACTAATATCTTCGATAACTTTTGGTCCGATAATTTTTAGACCGCTAACATTTTTTTGCAGACGTAGTAAACAAAGCTTAACAGTTACAAACATTTATGAAGTATAAAATCAGTTGTGTACCTACCTGATAAATGTTTTGTACTAGATGTGCAGTTCCATTCTCTACAAACAGAGGAGAGCTGGTTTTAGAAGAAACCGCTCTATCCTCTGCAAGCAAAACAGAACTGGTCATAGAAAAGAAAAAGCTAATTTCTTTTGACTCCATACTGATATGCTGGCAATATCACCCAAGTCATCCAGAAGCATAAAGTTTTAACTTATGGTTAAAATTTTAACCAAACTAATTTCAAACAGGTTATTTAAATTAACGTCACGTCTGAAGTTTATAAAGTGAAAATATCAGATATACGTCTTAGTTTTAAAGTAATGCACTAATTTTGAAGGTTTTAGTGTGGACATGCTGTGCCCAGTGCATTATGGGTAGTCTCAGTACATTCACGATACAAGAAATGCATTTGAGACGCTCTGATCAGGCTCCACACGAACAGCATTAAGCTCTTTGTATATTGTGCCTAAAACTCTCTTGAATAAAACCTCTGCGTTTACAGGCATTGTTATTGTGTTTGTTTTATGTAAAAATGCCAGAAGCAGCCCAGGTTGCTTCTCCATTATTGTCAATTGGAATCACTGCAATCGATTCCTGTTTGCTCTTTAACGTCCTGCTTATGTCAAACAATGTCTGTCATCTTTGTTCCAGAGTAATATATATGTCTGAAATTCAGTTTGCGTTTATTAAATTCCACGCATCTTAAACGTAGCAGACACAGATTATCTGGAATTTTGTTTTGGCAAGTTTTCATGGGCTCTTCTGCCCTCTATTGGCCAGTAGCGTTCATGGCAGTATTCACCCCAAGTAGTGAGCATCTGGGCACCAGTAGATGTCAGTGTTCTATTTATTTGACACCGGTTATTTTATTTTTTTAACAAATAAAAAAATGGCACATTTTACAAAAGCACATTTATATGTAAACACTAGGGATGGGCATCGAGAACTGGTTCCTTTCGGGTATCGTTAAGAAATGATTCGATCCACCGACACCAATAACCTTTTTGCTTAACGATTCCCTTATCGGTCCTTCAGAGTGGCCGTTGTTTTTGTAGGTGTTTGTCAGGAAAATGATCATTTCTCTGCATTGATTACAGACCCTGCAGCGGGTCTGTAATAAACTTTTCTGCAGCGCGGCTTTGCTTTGAACCTTGAACCAATCAAAGCAGTGATTCACAGATTGAAGCAGTGCTTCGATCTATTGCTTCGTTGATTCATTGTTTATTTCGCTTCATCTTAATTTTCCCCCGCTAAAACCCTAAAGAGCATATGTCTGAGTAATATTTACCTTTTTTATGTTAAACCGACCTGTTATGGTCGGACAGTTGATAGATGTATTTTATAACTTAAAAATGGGGCCGATGCTAACGTGTTAGCATGTCTATGGCATTTTCAATGTTAAATTTAGCATTAAGCTGTTGCAGCTGTCAGCACATTTGTGTGCATTTGTTTTCTGTATAATAATTAATGGCTCAGGCTTTGTTGTCGTAAAATAGTCAAATGTATTACAAATTGTAATATTTTTTAAATTTATTTTTGTTTATATATTAATAATAGCAACAACAACAATAATATAATAATTAATAATGCTACAATACAATTTTAGAGAAAGAGACAAAAAGAACCTGATTAAAAACACAACAGAAAATATAAAACCAACTAAGAATGAACAAATACACAAGTGACTCACACCTCCACTTCATCCCTGTCTTAATTAAGTTTAATGACAATTTGTTTCTGTCAAACCATATTTTCAATTTGTTAATTTCTTCAGTGATTTCCTCCAGAACTATGTGCCAAGCTAGAAAACTGCTGCATCCTAGTAAGAGCAGAATACTACTGGAATGAATTTGAATAAGGAAAGTTGGGGGGGTTTTCCTCACCAAAATGGATGCTGCACTCACTGCAGTTTATTGTCTGGAATAGCCTCTGATTGTATTTCAAAGCTTCTAGAATTCAAACATTTTCATGTGGGTGGTGTTGGGGGTAATTTTGGGTTTCAGCTTTTTTTGTTTTTCACCACTTTCATCCCTGAATATGTCAATCGTGAGTCACTTTTGTGAGGATTAAAGTCACTAACTGGGACTCCTGCCTTGTTGCGAGAAAGAAACGAGAATCATCCTCCGTTCTGTTCACACAGCTCCAAACGCTGCGCGGCTCTCTGCACCGTTTAACTCAACTGACACCTCTTTCCAAATGTTGTAATACAAACAAGCCGCAATCGATCAAAACATTTTTTCCTCCCAAAATGAGACGTTCTACGCTGATGTGCAGCAGCCGGCTGAGCTCAGCTCAGTGGTATGGAGAGACATTCATGCCAAAATGTCTGAAAGGAAACGTTTTTGACAAAAACTACAGATTTTGTTTATGTCCAGAAATCAAGGATACAGGAACCAATTTCATATTTATTTACTTCAAGACTCAATAAAACACACAGAAAACCTGTAAAGCCTACTTTTAGTACAAAATTCACAAGAGGTATCGAAAAGGGAATTGATAAGGAATCGGATCGATAATGGCATTGATAGATAAAATCTTAATACCCATCCCTAGTAAACACCAACACATACACCACATTAACGTGTTGGTTTTTACACAGAATGAATGAGTCAACCAATCAGTGTTAGCGGAGGCACATTTTACCCATAATCTCTTTGGCATCTGTCTGTGTCTGTTACAAAACTTGAGAATTAGTGCATTATTTAACATTCAAAGATATGTATTTTAACTTTGTACAAATGACAGAATTGACATTAATGGAGTTATTCTATTGATATTAATTTTATTTATAACTCAAAACCATAAGTCAGCACTGCTTTATTTTCCAAGACCTCTGCCTCACGGTGATGCTGTTATTGAGTAGAGAGTTGAGCTTTGCTGCTCCTCTAAACTGCTTCTCTGCTAGAAGCTATGTAGAAAATAGGAGCTTCCAGCAGTGGGCAGGACGCACAAAGACAGAAGTGCTTACTCATTTTTTGGGACTGTGATCACCTTAGATACTACCAGAAGCGATTGTGGTGTTAAAACGCAAAATCAGCTTGTTAGTAGTTGCAAGAGACAATACTGGAAGTTATCGGTTATCTGTTAGCTGTAGCTTCCAATAACTTTTTGGGTGGTTTATTGGTTTAGCTTTATAAAATAACTTTTCAGATAGTTGATGATCTGTTATTGAAGCTAACTTTTTGGTTAGCTGTGTCCACCACTGCAGTTAGCCCATTAGCTTCTGCTCCCAACATGGAGGTTGTTATAAATAAACAATGCACTGATTAAATTAGTTTTGTATCTTGTTGCATGAAGCAATACCATCACCACACACACACACACACACACACACACAACCCCAATTCCAATGAAGTTGGAATGTTGTGTAAAATGTAAATAAAAAGAGAATGCAATGATTTGCAAATCCTCTTCAACCTATATTCAATTGAATACACCACAAAGACAAGATATTTAATGTTCAAACTGGTAAACTTTGTTTTTGTGCAAATATTTGCTCATTTTGAAATGGATGCTGAGCAAGCTGTCGAGTGCAAGCTGGCAAATTTTTTTGCCAGCTTGCACTCGACCCGAGACGGACGCACTTTTCTCCTCTCCCTCCCTCCTTATCTTTCCTGCTTCTGTGGCGTGTTGTCTGTGAGGCTGCAGCTTTGCTCTTCTGGAAACGACAAAAATGGATCTGTTAAAGTGGTCTCTGAACGCAATTGACACTATTTTTTCTACAAGACATTCGGGAGCGGAGGACCCGACCTGTCCTGCTGGGACGCATGTGATAGGTTACGTGATGGACTCGTGGAGGAGATGGCAGGTCATGTGCCTTTACATGCTTTCTGTGGAGGACGTCGAAGATGTGTACATATTCGGCTTGGTGGTGACCGGCTTTCTGATGTGTGGTGCGGGCACTCTGCTGGTTTACCGGAAAATCAAGAAAGTGGAAGCAGCTTTGATTGGTCCTTCCAGGCTGCCCTATATGATTGATTCGACTGGGAAGGCAGTGGCTGCGCAGTCGGCAGGGGTTAACATCTCGAGCAAGATCGCAGCCCTGGAAACCCGCTATGACCGTCTGTGAAGACCACATTCTACATTCAGATGCATTGAGAGCCACTCTGTTCTCAGAACTGTGGAATCTTTCAGGCATCTGTTAATCTGGCTATTCATTTGGCTTCCACAAATACAGCTGCACTTCAAGGTCGCTGTGATAAAAACCTCCTCAGAAGATCAACACTTAAGCCTCGCTCCCTGGTCTTCCCCCCTCCCCTCAGCTTCTCCAGCTCTGACGTGAACTGTGTTAGAACTGTCCAGGACTTCTCAGACTGCGCAGGGCTGTTCCCTCCCCCCTCCAGGACTGTCGGACAAGGCCGTTGACGGAGCCCAACAGGCTGCCTCCGGAGTGTTCTGATAAACTGGTCCTTTCAAATCTCGGTTGTCGTCCTGTGTCCTTGTTTTGTCTCTGTGATTATTGTTTTTCTGTGCTGATGGGGATTTTTTTTCCTCATTGCCACTGTGTAATGCAGCAGCTATGAGGGGTTTTTTTCTTCTCCTTTTCCCTCGTGTTTTGCTTTCATTATATGTTTTATGTACCGGGCCGGCCTATGTGTTGTGTGTTGTGTTATTTGTTATGGGTCGGTGTTGGTTTGCTCAGCCCTGCTGTTGACCAAGGCAGGGATGTACATCTGGAGCTGGTCCCCGGGCGCCTAATGGCGACTTCTGCTCCTACTGGCAAATAGGATGGGTTAAATGCAGTAGCCACATTTCATTGTGCAGGGAGGATGTTCTTCTGTACTGTGCATATGACAATAAAATTTCTTTGAATCTTTGAATGCCTGCAACACGCTTCAAAAAAGCTGGGACAGTGGCATGTTTACCACTGTGTTACATCACCTTTCCTTCTAACAACACTCAGTAAGCATTTGGGAACTGAGGACACTAATTGTTGAAGCTTTGTAGGTGAAATTCTTTCGCATTCTTGCTTCATGTATGACTTCAGTTGTTCAACAGTCCGGGGTCTCCACTGTCGTATTTTGCACTTCATAATGCGCCACACATTTTCAGTGGGTGACAGGTCTGGACTGCAGGCAGGCCAGTCTAGTACCCGCACTCTTACTACAAAGCCACGCTGTTGTAACACGTGCAGAATGTGGCTTGGCATCGTCTTACTGAAATAAGCAGGGAGGTCCCTGAAAAAGACGTTGCTTGGATGGCAGCATGTGTTGCTCCAAAACCTGGATGTACCTCTCAGCATTGATGGTGCCGTCACAGATGTGTAAGTTGTCCATGTCATGGGCACTAACACACCCCCATACCATCACAGATGCTGGCTTTTGAACTTTGCACTGTTAACAATCTGGATGGTCTTTTTCCTCTTTGTCCAAAGGACACGACATCCATGATTTCCAAAAACAATTTGAAATGTGGACTCATCAGACCACAGCACACTTTTCCGCTTTGTGTCTGTCCATTTCAAATGAGCTCGGGCCCACAGAAGGCGGCGGCGTTTCTGGATGTTCTTGATGTATGGCTTTCGCTTTGGTAGACTTTTAACTTGCACGTGTAGATGTTGCGACGAACTGTGTTAACTGACAATGGTTTTCTGAAGTGTTCCTGAGCCCACGCAGTAAGATCCTTCACACAATGATGTCGGTTTTTAATGCAGTGCCGCCTGAGGGATCGAAGGTCACAGGCATTCAGTGTTGGTTTTCAGTCTTGTTGCTTACATGCAGAAAGTTCTCCAGATTCTCTGAATCTTCTGATTATATTATGGACTGTAGATGATGGAATCCCTAAATTCCATGCAAGTGAACGTTGAGAAACATTGTTCTTAATCTGTTGGACTATTTTTTCACGCAGTTGTTCACAAAGTGGTGAACCTCACCCCATCTTTGCTTGTGAACGGCTGAGCCTTTTGAGGATGTTCCTTTTATAACCAATCATGACACTCACAATTAGTGTCCTCAGTTCCCAAATGCTTATTGAGTGTTGTTAGAAGTTAGAAGGCGATGTAACACAGTTGGAAACATACCACTGTCCCAGCTTTTTCGAAATGTGTTGCAGACATCCATTTCAAAATGAGCAAATATTTGCACAAAAACAATGAAGTTTATCAGTTCGAACATTAAATATCTCATCTTTGTGGTGTATTCAACTGAATATAGGTTGAAGAGGATTTGCAAATCATTGTATCCTGTTTTAATTTACATTTCACACAACATCCCAACTTCATTGGAATTGGGGTTTATATATATATATATATATAGCCGAGAAGCCGTGCATTATACGGTTTGAATGCATGACGCGGAGTCTGAAACACGAAAGAGCTTTATCATCCAACAGCCTGTGAAGCAAGAGAGCAAAAGGGATGAAAAAGGAAATTAACAAAAGTGAAGCTAACGATCTCGACGCTTTAAACGAAACGCGCCTGGAGCCACAGCTGCAGCAGTGTGTGTCTGCGTCTCTGAGTTCCAGGACACTGCGCTGGGACAGAGCTCATAGCGCCTGAGTCCTGGAGAAACTACAAACAGAAGCTGTGGAGATCTGTGCGCACGTCCGTGGACCACCTGCTCTGGTTCCTCATACAGAACAAAAGAGGGATCATCTCTTTCATCATCAGAATCCTCACTGCTGCTGCGAATCTCGCTCCAATTAAAAAAACAAAAAACTGGTGTGCTGTGGTCACTGCTGTATCACTGTATTATGTTACTAAGCCATATACGAGGTCTATTAGATAATAAACTGACATTTATTTTTTTAACTATATGGATTTGAATGACGTGCAATTACACCAATCACGCTTGAACCCTCGTGCGCATGCGTGAGTTTTTTCACGCGTCGGTGATGTAATTTCCCTGTGGGCAGGCCTTGAGTGACGTGGTCCAGCCCTCTCGGCTGAATTCCTTTGTTTCACACGCTGCTCGAGACGGCGCGCGTTGCTTTATCAAAATTTTTTCTGGACCTGTGAGGGATATCCGAGTGGACACTATTTGAGAAATTAAGCTCGTTTTCGGTGAAAAGTTTAACGGCTGATGAGAGATTATGGGGTTTCTGTCAGTGTAAGGACTTCCCACGGAGCGGGACATCGTGCAGCGCTTCCAGGCGCTGTCGTCGGCCTGTTTCGACCTGAAAACATCCTAATTTAAGGCTTAATTCACCCAGGACGTTGTGAGAGAACAGAGAAGATTCAGAAGAGGCCGGCATGAGGACTTTATGCGGACATTCCACTGTTTAAGGACATTTTGTAATGAAAGACGTGCGCGCAAATTCGCCGAGTCGTTTCCGTGACGACTCTGCAAATCTGTGTGCGCCGCGACAGGAAAAACACCTCCATGTTGAAAACCATTTGTAAAATTCAGGTAGCTTTTGATGGCTTTCAACAAGTGAGTACCTGAGAAATTGTTTAACAGCTTGGGCATGTTCCAACTTGCCCGTTAAGGTTTCCAACGGAGGTGTTTTTCCTGTCGCGACACCCCGCGGTCGGGTCCGCCCGACATGCGACTCAGCCTGCACGTTCTTTCATTACAAAATGTCCGTTAACAATGGAATGTCCGAATAAACTCCTCATCCCGACTTCTTCTGAAAGTTCTCTGTTCTCTGACAACTTACTGGGTCAACAGAGCCTGAAATGTGGAAGTTTTCAACTTGAAACGGCGAGACGCTGCCGCCTCGAAGCACAGATTGCCGTCAGGCGCCGTGGGCCGTCCTTACGGCGACACTACCAGACCAAAATCTCTCATCAGCCGTTAAAATTTTAACCGAAAACCAGCTGAATTTATCGAATGGTGTCCACTCAGTTGTGCCTTACAGTTTTGAAAAAATTTTGATCAAACAAAGCAGCAGTCTCTGAGCCATTCCTAAACAATGAAAAAAAAAAAAAAAAAAAAAAAAAAAAAAAAAAAAAAAATCGACGAGAGGGTGGGCGACTCCTCACTCAAAAGACTGCCCACAGGCGAATGACGTAACCGACAGGCGTGAAAAAACTCTTGCATGCCCACGAGGGTTCAAGCATGTCTGATGTAATCACACGATTCAAATCCATATGGTTTTTGAAAAAAATAATAAGGTCGGATACTTTTCTAATAGACCTCGTATATATATTGATTTATAACAGAAAACTTTCAAAACAGGGAATAAATATAAGTGTAATGATGACTGAATATATCAGAGCAATAAATTAATCAGTGCGTGTGAACACGCGTTGACTCACGTGCGGTTATTTCCACGAGCTGCAGCTAATCCACAACGTGAATTCTGTCTTCCAGAACAGCTCTTTATAGAATCATTTTGATTCATCTACCTGTTGCCACATGTACATAAAGGCTGGATTGTCATTCCTACACTCATATTGTTATATTTAATAAAAAATAATAAGCGCACGCAGGAGCTGCTGCTCTCGCTACTGCTGTGTTCAGGTACTGTCGGAAAACACACAAATTTTTTGTTGTTTTAAATTCAACAGTTGCTTGTGGCAAAATAATTAATTGTATCCACACAAAAGATTAATTCTGGCCTATATAAGGTGCCTGAGGCCATTGAAGCTGACCCCCCACCCAGATAAAAAAAAATCCAAGCAAGTAGGCTGAGTTTGCCCTGTAATTTCCGATGGTACATGAACGCAGCAGCAGCGCTCACAAACCGGCTTCTGCACTGTGTGAAAACATTCAGCTGCTCCAACGAAGTCAAATTAAACAATAACGTGACAAAAACTAAAACGATTAAAAACTGTCAAGAATGACAGAAAAACGAAACACAAATGAATGAGGTTTCGTTGCCCTTCGTTCAAATTTTTCAACAGTTTAAAAATCCTGACGAAGTTCCAGCTGCAGGAAGGTTAAACGATGTCAACGAAAGTCCAGATTTCTTGTTTCGTCAGGGCTTTGTTGCCCTTCGTTAAGTGCCATGTTACTGGGCCATTACTGCTGCAAATAAGTATTTGATCCCCTACCAACCAGCAAGAATTCTGGCTCTCACAGACCTGTTAATTTTTCTTTAAGAAGCCCTCTTATTCTGCACTCTTTACCTGTATTAACTGCACCTGTTTGAACTTGTTACCTGTATAAAAGACACCTGTTCACACACTCATATCAATCACACTCCAACCTGTCCACCATAGCCAAGACCAAAGAGCTGTCTAAGGACACCAGGGACAAAACTGTAGACCTACACAAGGCTGGGATGGACTACAGGAGAACAGGCAAGCAGCTTGGTAAAGACAACAACTGTTATGATTATTTATTAGAAAGTGGAAGAAACACAAGATGACTGTCAATCTCCCTCGGTCTGGGATTCCATGCATGATTTCACTTTGTGGGGTAAAGATGATTCTGAGAAAGCTCAGAACTACACAGGAGGACCTGGTCAATGACCTGAAGAGAGCTGGGACCACAGTCACAAAGATTATTACATTAGTAACACATGATGCTGTCATGGTTTAAAATCCTGCAGGGCAGCAAGGTCCCCCTGCTCAAGCCAGCACATGTCCAGGCCCATGGGCGCAATTTGGTGGGGGATAGGGGAGACATGTCCCCCCCACCTTTACAACCGGGGGGACAGAATATGTTATGTCTCCCCCACCTTCTGACATATGTGTGTACTTGAAACATGCTATGTCAGTCTTATGTGCAAAACCATGTCAGAATAGTTTCTTTGTTTCTGCAAGTTTGTATTTTAGCAGCATTGACTTGTTTACAACACCTGTTTCTTGTTTGTCACATTCAGAATTTTCTGGGACTGCATTTGCCCAGATTTGAAACCAAAAATAGTTGCCTCTAGGGACTAGTGTCTACACATAAGTATCAATGGACCATGTGCTACTTTACTAAATTCTGAAAGTTAGAAAAGGAAATCAGAAAAGCTATCTGGGACCTCAGAAAGCCCATCTACAATTATTGCTTGATCTCCAAAATCAGTCTATGCAAGCGAAATAATGTTCAGTATGATTGTTGTCATTAGTGCCACTTCGAAAATTAAATTCATGATAAGTAATTTATCCTAAAGTTATGATCTGTTGGTTTTTCAAACTTATGCAAAAACTAATCTTGAGGGGAAAAAAAATACAGTATGTGATAGTTAATAATTATTAAGAGCCTGTTCTTTCATATTTATGAATACATTTTACCACATTGCAGTTTTTTTTTTTTAAATGAAAACTCAACCTATCATTCTTTTTGAGTTCTACACATGTGGTGATACCTTATTTACACCAGGATGTTAAATCAATGCTGGCTATTCTCAGAATAAGTACTTATATCCACAGTTTCAAATTGCATAAGTCAAATGGTATCCACTTTATGGTCTTCTCAAAACATTAAAATTAATGTTCTGGATGCTCAGTATGCATCTGAGCTTATCTAAAAACCATTAGCTTCTGGGGCCTAAAGCAGCCCCCAGACCCCCGGCCTATGGGCTTCGGCCCTGTGGGCCTCGCACTTTGTCTCCCCCAATTTCTAGTTCTAAATTGCGCCCTTGTGCAGGCCTGTTTGAAGTTCACCAGTGACCATCTGGATGATCCAGAGGAGGCATGGGAGAAGGTCATGTGGTCAGGTGAGACCAGAATAGAGCTTTTTGGAATCAACTCCACTTACCATGTTTAGAGGATGAGGACAACCCCAAGAAAACCATCCCAACCGTGAAGCATGGAGGTGGAAACATCATACTCTGGGGGGTGCTCTTCTCCAAAGGGGACAGGACGACTGCACCGTATTGAAGGGACGATGGATGGGGTCATGTATTGCGAGATTTTGGCAAACAACCTCCTTCCCTCAGTAAGAGCATTGAAGATGGGTCATGACTGGGTCTTCCAGCATGACAGTGACCCCAAACACACAGCCAGGGCCAAATATGTACCAAATATTAACATTGATTTTCACAGGTGTTGAAATACTTATTTGCAGCAATAACATACAAATAAATTAAAAAATGTATTTAAAAAAAAAAAATCATACATTGTGATTTCCGTATTTTGTTAGATTATGTCTCTCACAGTGGACATGCACCTAAGATGAAAATTTCAGACCCCTCCAAGATTTCTAAGTGGGAGAACTTATTTTCCCTCACTGTGTGTGTATATATGTGTGTGTGGGACTTGTGTTTTTTTCCTCTTCATGATACATTTTTGGACGGATGACAAATGCACCAGTACAACTTATAGTATGGAAAATACTGTACAGTGGGGTAAAAAAGTATTTAGTCAGCCCCTCATTGTGCAAGTTCTCTTACTTAGAAAGATGAGAGGTCTGCAATTTTCAACATAGATACACTTCAACTATGAGAGACAAAATGAAGAAAAAAAAAATCCAGAAAATCACATTGTAGGAGTTTTAAAGAATTTATTTGTAAATTATGGTGGAAAATAAGTATTTGGTCACCCACAAACAAGCAAGATTTCTGGCTCTCACAGACCTGTAACTTCTTTAAGAAGCTCTTCTGTCCTCCACCTGTTACCTGTATTAATGGCACCTGTTGGAACTCATCTGTATAAAAGACACCTGTCCACAGCCTCAAACAGACTCCAAACTCAACCATGGCCAAGACCAAAGAGCTGCCGAAGGACACCAGGAAGAAAACTGTAGACCTGCACCAGGCTGGGAAGAGTGAATCTACAGTAGTCAAGTAGGTTGGTGTGAATAAATCAATTGTGGGAGCACTTGTAAGAAAATGGAATTCATACAAGACCACTGATCATCTTCCTCGATCTGGGGCTCCATGCAAGATGTCATCCTGTGGGGTCAAAATGATCATGAAAACGGTGAACAAAAATCCCAGAACTACACGGAGGGACCTGATGAATGACCTGCAGAGAGCTAGGACCAAAGTAACAAAGGCTACACACTACGCAGAGAGGGACTCAAATCTTCCAGTCCCAAGCGTTTCTCCCTGCTTAAGACAGTACGTGTCCAGGCCCGTCTGAAGTTTGCCAGAGAGCTTATGGATGATCCAGAAGAGGACTGGGAGAATATCATGTGGTCAGATGAAACCAAAATAGATCATTTTGGTAAAAACTCAACTCGGCGTGTTTGGAGGAAGAAGAATGCTGAGTTGCATTCCAAGAACACCATATCTACTGTGAAGCATGGGGGCAGAAACATTTTCTGCAAAGGGGACAGGACAACTGATCCGTGTTAAGGGAAGAATGAATGGGGCCATGTATCGTGAGATTTTAAACCAAAACCTCCTTCCATCAGTGGAAGATGCAACGTGGCTGGGTCTTCCAGCATGACAATGATCCCAAACACACCGCTCAGGCAACAAAGGAGTGGCTCCATAAAAAGCATTTCAAGGTCCTGGAGTGGCCAAGCCACTCTCCAGACCTCAACCTCATAGACAATTTATGGACGGAGTTAAAAGTCCATGTTGCCCAGCGACAGCCCCAAAACATCACTGCTCTAGAGGAGACCTACATGGAGTAATGGGCCAAAATACCAGCTACAGTGTGTGCAAACCTGGTGAAGACTTACAGGAAACGTTTGACTTCTGTCATTGCCAACAAAGATTATGTCACAAAGTATTGAGTTGAACTTTTGTTATTGACCAAATACTTATTTTCCACCATAATTTACAAATAAATTCTTTAAAAATCCTACTATGTGACTTCCTGGATTTTTTTTTCTCATTTTGCCCCACTGTAAAAGTATTCAAACAAGGCTTAAACAGCAAAATGTTGCTCTTCACAAGTCAGGTTCCATTCAGGAACCATCTCAAAAGGAATCATGGTAACACAAGTAACTGTGCACTGTTATATAAAAGGAAATTATTCAAAAGGTTTGTACAAATCACACTATACATCACTGAAGGACGCCCAAATAAACATCCAGAAATTACCTTTTGTTCTGAAGGTCCAACAGAACCTCAGGATTGCAAGTAAGGAACTGATACAGTTGAAGATATTGTCCAAAATTGATCTTTAATAGTAGTCAATGGCCATGACCTAAATGGGCTGTTGAGTATGAAGCCAACAATCCTAAAGCAACATTAAAACACAAAAAACCTTTTATCTCATTTTTTTATGTTGTTTGAACTGCAGTATACACACACCACACCCTGGTCTTTTTTTTTTTTTTTTATTCTATGGACATACATTAATATTAGGCATGTACAACTAACATCTAAAGTGCATGTCTCTGTATACATTTATTAATATAAGCAACAGGTTGGTCCTCGTCTTGTCCCAAGGTTCTTGAAATGGAGCAACATCTCCACCTGGTGGACATTTACCATTGATGTAGGTACAATAGAATTAATGCAGCCACAATAAAATTTTGCCAAGAGCTCTAGTAATTTATGATATGCATCAGTCCCATTAGGCATACCCTGTCTGGCAGTTTTCTCTGTATTATTGACCCTTGTGAATCAGGACATAAGTGTAGCGAACACTGTGTGTATTTATAGTCCTATCGGTGAGTGTTTTGTGTTTTCATTAAGATGTCTGGAACAAAATGTAATTACAAAGTGACAAAATCATACTAAGTCATCCCAAAGCATGAACACATGTAAGGTCTAGAGACCAGACGTACTCAGCTCATGAGTAAGCACACTGGTGACAGCAGCAAACAATCAAATAAAAGCCATTTGTGGGAACTTTAGTCACGTGTTGACAAACTTACTTTTTGCACTATTAGTCAGATTTAGTGTGACGTCTGACACAAACTTGAGATGGATTGTCTACACCTTCCTGTTTATTGAGGTTAATAATAAATCAATGTTTATGGCACCTTGTAAAACAAACATGCCAATTGTTTAACAATAGAATGTATCAGTTAAAGACACAGGATGCAAATAAACTTTAAACTACAGCCAAAATGTATTACACACATACAGAAGATTGCCATAATTTAAATTTAAACTAAAACCATAATGAGTTATAGTGGAATAAAGATTGTGTCACAAAACAAAAACGACAACACCTCAGGCTGAAAACTAGGACTTGTGTAAGATAAATGTCCAATTATTATTTTTGTTTGTATAACCTGAAGCATTCCAACAGGAACTTGAGTTCATGTTCCCGGTCATGTACAAACTTAAAAACTATCAAACGTCTTGCTGTGATTGGTTGGGGGTTATTGCAAATGCTTACAGAGAGCGACGGCCTGTCTGTAAGGTCCGCCTGCCCGGGTGGCTGCTGGTCCTGAACTACGTGTGAGCTCAGACCCCAGGAGGTTTATACACACCTCATCTCATGTTCATCCATCCACAATCCCTGTGTACAGATGACATCCCTCACCCTGCTGGCTGCTCCCACACTGCAGGCTGGAACGCCATCACACACGCCGCACGATCGAGTCATGAAGCACACAAAAACAAAACAAAACAAAAAAATCTAATTTGCTTCTTTATATGGCACGAAAAGATCATTAAAGTAATCTGCACGGTCATCTGAGTGTCCAAAAGCACAAACCTGATCACAAAGCGGAACAAAACATCTTAAGGGCAACATATTGTGAAATAACCTCCTGTCTTAATACTGTAGTTACCCGTTGAGGGCGTGTGACATTTGGTGCTGCTTCACTGGTCGTGCATCATCTACACGCTGTGCACGAAGTCTGACCAGCAGCTGCATTTTATTTTACTTTTGAACCCACAGACTAGTTAACAAGACGCATGAGTAGGGTTGGGAATTTTATCCATACTGATGCCATTATCAATTCAGTGTGATAATTTTTTTCGATACCAGTATCAACTCTTGATCCACTTTCTGTGGGAAAATGAAGGCCTATAGATCTTTTCAGCATCAATGCAGCCAACATCACGATGCATGAGGTTACTACGTGGAACTGCCAGGAAACCGTGCTGGTGTCACAGACCGAATGGTCCGCCCCTAAAAATTGATCCACCCTGCCTCCACTGCGCATGTGTCATTCTGGAGCTCAGCAGCTCATCTGAGACAGTTTCTTCACCCAAAGTAATCAAATGTATTATTAACCTTCAGATGACGAGGTAAAACCTCTTAAATCATTCTAAAGTCAGTTTTAAGTAGAAACGAGTCGAAACTTGGTGACACTTTGAAATGACTGATGCGCAGTGAACGCATCAACTAGCAGCTCGTGTAGCTGCGGCGCTCTGATCCCTTCCTCCGTCTTTTATTATGAAATAATGCTGAATTCATGTGGAAATGATTGTTGTACAAAAGCTTCAGATATCTGTCGCTGAGATAGATGATGACTGGAGTGCAGTTTTAAACAGAAACAAGGTGATAATCGGTGAACTGCGGCTAATGATGCAAGCGCAGTGAAGGCAGAGCGCACCGATTTTTAGGGGGGACCGTTTGGTCGGCGACACCGGCACTGAGAAGAGGAATTGCTTACGTCGACGTATAGGTTGAAAAACTTGGAAATGGTTCTCAATTCCCGTCCCTACAAACGGATCAACTGCATGAAACACACATTTCAAAAAGAAAAGAAAACAAAACCCTACCTTCATTCCAAGCTGCTGTTTAATGCTTTTATTTCTTTATTTTCACAAAATAAGACTTTTTATTCAATTGTTTTTATAGTGGTTAGTGCGCTTGGATTCAGTGCGGAAGGTTCCCGGTGTCACAGACCCAATGGTTCCCCCCTAAACATTGGTCGGCCCTACCTTCCTTATGCATAGCCAGGCCCGCCCCATCCAATGAGAAGGCTGAGTCGACACTCGACAGTCACCTGTTGTTGCCTCACTGTATTCCTATGATATGGTATTGCATTAGCACTGAGCTATATTATATTGCAACTGCCACGAATCATGTTGGTGTCCGTTCTGATGGTTTTTAATTTGGCCGCCGAGCCATGGTTTCCATTGTTTATCAATTTCATAATTTGGCCGCTGAGCCAACCTGTTTTCATGTTGTGGATATATTTTGAATTTTTATTTTAAAGGACATGACTAAGCGTTGCGTTGCTGCTTGCATTGTCCATGGGGTGCTTGTGTCTGTGTAACTGTGCACACAGTGTCTGTGCAGTTGGCTAAGATGTGTTCATCATTAAACTTGGAATTCATTTTGAAACAATGCCTTATTAAATACCTACTGACGTTTTGGGTTTAGGCCGAGCCAAGTAGGCTACCAGACTTGCACTGGAATGTGTGCGCGTGTGTGTGTGGCGCTGCACTGCAGCTTGCATTATCCAGACACAGAGTACTTGTGTCTGACATGTCGCGTCTGTGTGCTCACTTTGCCAGTGCTGTAGGCTAAGTGATAACGTTGCTTGCGATGTACAAACGAGGCATACTTTTTCAAACTGTGTATTGTAATACCTACACCTTACCTACAACCCCAAAGGTTGGGCCCGTCTGATTTTTTCTGGGCCCACCCGTTTTATGATTTCTGCCTAAGCCCCTGCTGCCTTCACTGCGCATGCGTCATTTGAGACCACAGCAGTTTGTCTGAGACTGTCTACACCCAAAGAGATCAAAGGGATTACTGTGATTATTAACAATCAGATGACAAGGTAAAACCTCTTAAATCATTCTAAAGTCAGTTCTAAGCAGAAATGAGGCTTTAAACGGTGACGCAGCAGGAACAGCTCGTCTGGCTGCTGCACTCTGATCACTTCCTCCGTCTTTTATGATGAAATAATGCTGAATTTTTGCGGACAGGGATTGTTGTACAAAAGCTTCAGATATCTGTCGCTGAGATAAATGATGACTGGAGTGCAGTTTTAAGTAGAAACGAGGTGATAATCGGTGAACGTGGCTGATGACGCATGTGCAGTGAAGGCAGGGCAGACCAAATTTTAGGGGAGACGTTCGGTCGGCGACACCAGTTCAAACCCCACCTCTGCCACATTTCTCAATCTAATGTGGAGTTGGGTGAAGAAGGACATCCGGTGTAAAACTTGTGCCAAATCAACATGCAGATCCACCTTGGATCTGCTGTGGTGACCCTAAGTGAAAACAAGGGAGCAGCCAAAGGGAATGATATATATAGTGATCTGATACGATTAAAAACTATTAAAATATGATTATCTGATATGATAAAAAAAAAACAATTAAAAAAAGCTTTAATTGGATCTAATACAGATCGCTTCAATTGGATCAGGCCATCCCTGATACAAACTTATCACTTCATCCTCACATTGTGCTTTTTTAATCTGAGGACTTAAAAAATGGAATTATTTACTATTTTTTGAGTTATCTGCATAAGCAGCCTGAGAGGGACGAACCTACTCACTCACCCACTCATATATATTTTTTGCTGTCCAAGTCTGAAATTAAAATCTGGCAAATGGTGCAAATCCAGCTATGCACAAATTCGGTTTGGTCCCTGTCCACATCGATCTGAATGTAGAGCGTATACCAGTGTCAGTTTCAGCTGAAGCGTCCATTAAACGTGTCACCAGGTCGTTTGTGAACACAGCAGAGGTTATATTGCCAACACAAAAATCTGACAAATAATCACTGTTTCATCGAATCCAGGCTGCTGTCACTTGTCTCCCGTTCTGACACCCAGCACAGCACGTTCCCATCTCAGCGCGCTTTTCAGCGTCTAAAACGGTTGCCATAGTTGCGGCCACCTTCCTCCACACAGTCACTACTGGTGAAAAATGGTAAAAAATATTGGAACCCCACCACAGCAACCCACACATACACTGCTGTGAAAAAGTACTTCAGCAATCTGTCTAAACAAATAAATAAACAAAAATAAATAGACTTTTGCTTTGGAAGTTTTACTGATAGCAGGGGGGAAAAGGATGCTGAAATACTAACTAGTCGTGTGTGAGTGGTGCTCCACAAATCTGGTGCACCACAAATCTACCAAACTGCACCGATAAACTGGGTTAAGTGGGATGAGACACACCCAGTTGAGATTACTGGAAACCACTTTCTATCACTTCATCAATTAAACACAACTGTTTCAGCAAAGTGATGTTGGCTGTGAGGTTTCACACAGTAACACACCGCAACACGCGGCACAACAATTCTAGGCAACATTTGTGTGAGAAGTTACAAAGCTCAGTCTGAGGTTGAGCTACTGCTAAGAAACACAATGCCACCAAAACTTGTAAGAGACAATTTTTTTAAGGTGCAGGCGGGCTGTGATTCAAGCTGTCTCGGATTTCAACTAAACATGGCTCAGAGATGGAACCTACCAAGAAATGAACTCTTACAAAATTTTTTGACCGAAAACCAAATAGTGACCTTGCCAGGGGTCATCAAAGTTCAAGGCAAAAATACACAAAAGCTAATATTTCATTAAATTCTCATCTTTCAAGTGGTAACATTCAGCGCCATCAAGTCCCCAAACTAGTTTAACTAGCAAATGACTTATGGAGGTTAAACTCTTTCATCTTACATACGTATTGGCAGAATTTTGGGGAGTCCTCTTATACTGGTATGATACCCCTTTTTAATCGGGTCATCGAACACATGCTCGATAACCCAACTGCATGAATGCATGTATGATCTGATGATATTTTCTTTTGATTTTCCTTCCCTTATGTACAGTCAATCCAATACATATGTATTGGTATTAGTTGCTATGGCAACAAGCTTGTGAACATGTCCTGTTCAACAGAACGTAACAATTTTCCTGAAGTTATTTTTCCCATACCCAAATCCTCAAGTCTGCCAAGAGAAAAGGCAAATCCAAGTAAGTCATGCATGAACTCTTGTACTGCAGATGACAGGTTGAGAGACAAATGTCTGACCAATAACCTGATTTTAAAGGGGTATCAAACCAGTGTAAGAGGAGTCCCCAAAATTCTGCCAACTGTTCTATAAAGTAGAGATGTTAGTTTATCCACTCCTGCAAATTTCGTTAAAAAAGGCTGACAGCACGGGCCACCGGGTGGTGATACATTTCCCCAAAATTGGGCAAGTCAAGTACTTTGGCGCCCCCTGGTGGCCAATGTCATCAAGACCCCAATGCTTTTACAGTTGCATTTGATAGAGTAGGGCCTATATTTGTTGGTAACTTTGAAATCCGGTTGTGGTCTTGATGGCGCAGAGGGTTATCAGCCTTTAAATACAGCCAATTTTGAAAAATGACCAGACTTTGAGCGCCCCCTATATTCAGCGTCATCGATCCCCCAACCAAATATCTATATAAGATGAAAGAGTTTGCCTCCCTATGTCATTTGATAGTTAAACTAGCTTGGGGACTCATGGCACTGAATGTTACACCACTTGAAAGATGGGAATTTAATGAAATATAAGTTTTTGTGTATTTTTGCCTTGGACTTTGATGACCCCTGGCAAGGTCACCGTTTGGTTTTCGGTTGAGAAATTTTGGGAAAGTTCGTTTCTTGGTAAGTTCCATCTCTGAGTCATGTTTAGTTGAAATCCAAGTCGGCTTGAATCACACCCTAATGTAAACCTGCCTGAACTATAAAAATATTGGCTCTTAAACTTTATCAAACATCACAGCAACGGCTCATCAGTTACAAACCTTGTTTTGCATAAATAAATTGATGCAACATTTGTTGATGATCACTTAGTAATAAAATTGTAAGTCCTCATCTAAAACATGTTATGCAGTTTCATCACAGATCATTTTTGTGTGTACGAGTATTTGTGGAGGTGAAATGTGGTCACACATATATATCGTATATAAGCTTCTCATGCATAAAATAAATATTTTTTTGACATTTAGCATGCCTAAAAATGTGCCTGTTTCAAATATCAGAAATCAAACTCGCAAAAAAAAAAAAGCACGGTGAAAAGGGGAAAAAAAAACATTTAAGTCACACTGTAGTATAAATCACATTCACTTATGAAACTTAATCATGAGGATAAAAAATAACAAATGTGTTACAATCCGGAAAAACTATCCAGTCACACACTAGCCTAAGAAAATAGACTAAATATCTTTAATGATGCGTTTCTTGTTTCCACTGTGCAATACCTGTACTGTTTCACCCCTATTTCTTTTTAACATCTAAATTGCTCCTGAACTAGTAAAACAAACAAACAAAAAAACAATACGATTTATAGTCCCAAAATGACATTAATTAAGTGTTAATTTGACCAACTGTGGCTGTATTTAAAGGGCTAAATACAGAACCAGTGACTCTTCTCTTAAGAACAAATAATCAGCATCCGGAGAAAAACTGATTCTCCACAAAGGTTCAATCCATAATGGCCCAGTCACATGGCACTTAATGAAGGGCAACAAAGCCCTAACGAAACAAGTAATCTGAACTGTCGTTGACTTCGTTGGCATCGTTTAACATTTTGCTCAACTTCGTTCCTGCAGGTGGCTTCGTCAGGATTTTTAAACTGCGGAAAAAATTGAACGAAGGGCAACAAAAACCCATTCATCCATGTTTCGTTTTGCTGTTGTTCTTGACGTTTTTAATCATTTGCTTAGGTTTTGGTAACATTTAGCATGTTCGTTTGACTTCGTTCGATCAACTGAACTGTTTTCACACAGTACAGAAGCCGGTTTGTTGTGAGCGCTGCTGCTTGCGTTCATGTACCGTCGGAAATTACAGGGTAAACTCAGCCTGCTTGCTTGGATTTTTTATCTGGGTGGGGGGTCAGCTTCAATGGGCTCAGGCACCTTATATAGGCCAGAATTAATCTTTTGTGTGGATACAATTAATTATTTTGCCACAAGCAACTGCTGAATTTAAAACAAAAAATTTGTATAATTTGTGTAATTTCCCGACGTTACTTTGACGCAGTGTCAGCAGCAGCAGCAGCTCCTGCATGCGCTTATTATTTTTATTAAATATAACAATATGAGCATAGGAATGACAATCCAGCCCTTATGTACATGTGGCAACAGGTAGATAATTCAAATGATTATATAAAGAGCTGTTCTGGAAGGCAGAATTCACATTGTGGATCAGCTGCAGCTGGTGGAAATAATCGCACATGGGGAGTCAATGCGCGTTCACACCGACTGATCAATTTACTGCTCTGATATATTCAATCATCTTTACACATATTTATTCCCCATTTTGACTGTTTTCTCATATATATATATATATATATATATATATATAGCTTAACATAATACAGTGATACAGCAGGCACCACAGCACACCAGTTTTGTTTTTTTGTTAAATTCGAGCAAAACAGAATGCGCAGTGTGTCAGTGAGGATTCTGATGATGAAGGAGATGATCCCTCTTTTGTTCTGGATGAGGAACCAGCGCAGGTGGACCCACCAACCTGCGCAGATCTCCACAGCTACTGTTTGCAGTTTCTCCAGGACTCAGGCACTATGAGCTCCGTCCCAGCGTCGAGTTCTAGAACTCAGAGATGCAGACACACACTGCTCCAGCAGTGGCTCCAGGCGCGTTTCGTTTAAAGCATCGAGATCAACATTAGCTTTGGTTTTGTTTAGTTCCTCTTTCGTCCCTTTTACACTCCTGATTCGCAGGCTGTTTGGTGATAAAGCTCTTTTGTCCACCTTTTCTCAACGAGCTGTGACTTACTTTTTTCCCTTCGTTCAGGAATTGTCGTGTGCCTTGTAACTGGGCCATAAAAACCGTCAAGAAAACATTCATACTGCAACAAACAACTTCACAAAGTATTGTGTAAATAGTTGAATTTGGGACCAGGCAGACTTTACGTCTTTCAGAAACAAAGCTACATCGGACTAACGTTCAATCCTCTTTGGTGAAATTACAAATTGGAAGAATGAAGTACAGAATAAGCTAGAAATAATGATCCGTGAAATAACGACAGGAACCTGCATTAAATGTACAGCAGACATGTAATGTTAAATAAACAAAAACCTGACTGTGCTGCAGCTGCATACTGACCACAGCACCAGAGATGAGGCCGATAAGAGAAACAAATCTCCAAAGTGCTGATGTGCCACAGTACTGGCTTTGCTGAGATTTGCTCCACCACATGGTTATTTATACCGAGGCTGCAGAGAGCGGAGGTGGGAGAATTATGCAGTCTGCTGTCACAGAAAACCAGCGGTACGTCAGGGAAGAGATGCCACAGCCAGCTGTCAATCAACTAGGACTCATCTTTTTCCAAAAGTGACAGCAGACTCTGGTACTGCTTCTCTTTTTGATGTTAGCCCCACCCCCTCAATCATTTAGCGTGCCAACAGGTGGGCCTGCCTCACAAATCCTCTTACACACAACTCTGCTTCCCTCTGTGTGAGCAGATTCCTGGGGGGGGGGGGTCCAGCTCCACCTCCACTAACACAAATTGGTAACGTGACCATGCCCCCATCACATGGGAGAATAAGAGGTGATGGAAAAGTATAAAATTAACAGGATGAGGAATTGCAGGGGGACAGGGGGGTGCAGATGTAATGCAATCTGCACCATCATCTGAACCCTGTGACTCCTAAGCAAATCAGCAGAAAACGAGAAGAAATAACAAGGATGTTGTTTTCCAGGCCGCTCCATTGACTCTAAACGGCTATTAAACCCGTTGCGACATGAAACAATAGTCAGATGTTTTGACGAGTACGTTGTGCGGAATCTTATAAATACAGCGCCAAATTCCGTGTGAGGACCATCATATTTTGGCACCATCCTGCAATAGTTAGCAACCGGGTGCTGCTCGCCATCACTGCCGTTACTCTGCCGGAGGCTCACGTCACCTGGCAACATGCGAGGGGCTGAGATCATCATGATACCATATACGATCCAACACACACTTCGCAATAACGATTCAGGTTCATTTCATTCTGGTTTGACATTGAAGCAAATGTGTTGACACCTGAAAGTGTCTTCAGGGGTTCATCAGAATTCAACGATACCTCACGGATCGCAATAATCACAATGTGGAGCCTGGATCGAATCGTGTTTTGAGACAAGTATTGTGATAACTGACAAAAATCCAAAAAGAAAAGAAAAAAAATCCAAACAAGAAACTGATATAATTCAGAACTATAAAGTACAGTTCTGGAACGTTTGATTCTCCCATGTTAATGCTTTACTTCTTTATCAATGACTGCACATATTCTAGGGCCCAACGGATATATCAACTGGCCAACGGCGTCAACCGATGTGAGCCTTTCAAGAACGTATCAGTGTTATTTTTGCCAATATGGAAACTATTATTTTACCAAATAAACAATCCAGAAAAACACTTTAGCTGTGGGAAACAGTGTCATTACATAGCTTGTCCAGCAGAGGCTGCTGCAAAGGCATAATTTACCATGCTGACAAGGATGGCTATGACCCCATCACCCCTTGGTCATATTAGCTAAGACAGACAGAGACAAAGCGAACAGGCAGCATTCCTTTTTAATCAGAGTGGGTGATTTACAGCGACAACAGAAAAGTGGTCACTGCCAATCCAGCGTGACGGCATTGTGGCATTCTGTGACTGGTTGGATATATTTATAACTAGAGCTCTTTGCGAAATTCTATTGTACCTGCATTAATGGTAAATGTGCACCAGGTGGAGATACTGCTCCATTTCAAGAACCTCAAGTACAGCCTGCTGTGGAATATGATAATGACCAATCTGTAGCTATAGTAGTAAAGTTCATGTTTAAAATGAAAAACAAGCCTCAATTAAATTCCTTTGTCAAAAAGGTCTGATAATGATATGTTAGGAATCACTGCCATTTTTTTTTACACTTGTATCAGCAGAAATGTTTATCATATTTTGTTTTTAACTTCCCAGTGTCGACCCACAAAATATCTATATTGGTTGGACTAGTATAGAACATAGTCATGTTCAGTGTATCATGATATGCATCATCGAACCTCTTAAGTATTTGTGCTGAACAAGGGTCTCCCCCCTCCCCCCTTAGACATTACTCTTTTGAAAACAACGATTGGCTATTTGAATTTTCAGTGGACAGTCAGGTAGGGGTCAAAATTAAAAGATGCTCCAATCATATTGAAAACTATACCATACTACTACTACACCGTCTGATCACAAAGATTCCTAAAAGGTATAGTTTGGACTATCTATGACTGAATGATATGGAGTTATGGGGAAAAAAAAACAGCAAGAATGGTGACAAAGGTCAGTTTCAGTTTGTACAGGAGTCAAAAGTTAAGTTGCTCTAATTTTGGTAAAAAAAATAAATAAATAAATAAAAAAATGCAAATTATTGGTTGAGTTAATCAGGTTTTAAAAAGTAACAGTTTGCATCATGTGTCATGCTCAGTTCATGTTACGGGGTAACATATGTCACATGTCATACAATCCAATGGACGTCGACATTGTTTGACTTACTTTGGAGACCAAACATTCAATACAGTCAAAACTATCCCATTTATTAATCCTATTAGCTCAACCAATAATTTGCACCACTTTTTACTAAAATTGGAGCAACTTTATCTTTCGACCCTTGTACAACCTGAATTGACCTTTGTCACCAATTTTGCTGTTTTTACCCCATAACTCTATAACATTCAGTCAGATAGTCCAAACTATACCTTTTTGGAATCTTTATGCTCAGACAAATAATGTGGTGTAGTTTTCAATATGATTGGAGCATTTAATTCTGATCCTTGTGTAATTCTTTAACTGACCCCTACCTGGCTGTCTATTGAACATTCAAATGGCCAATCTTTTTTTAAAGTAATGTCTAAGGAGTATTTGTCCCGAATTTGTTGCTTCTATCACCATTTGCAGGATTGTTTCAGTTGTCTGCTGCACTACTAACAGTGAACTATCTGAAGTCACCTTTGACCTTGACCTCTGATCTTTATCATTCACCAAACCTAACCAAAATAAAATCTTTTTTTCCATCCAAAGGACCAATGTACACGCCCAATTAATAATAATTATCATCATCATTATATAATGGTATATTTATAAAAATCGTTTTCACCTGCAGGGGTCGGGGGAGCACATAAAGAAAATAAATGTATACATGCACATACACACTAAAAATATACTCGTATGTAGTTATGTAGACTAAAGCTTTAGTTATAAGTGACAACACGGCGATACTTCGTATACTCAGCAAACTAACTGTGAGCTGACTGGCTAGCTGGTAGAACGCCTCAGAGAAGACATTAATTTAGCGATCCATCATGCCGCTAATTAGCACATATTCTGTCAGTAAGACCTGTAAGTACGACAGTGAGGGCGGTCACAGGGATGTTTTAGTAAAGTTTCAATTAAAGTTTAATTCATCATAATCAGTAGATTTGTAGTGAAATACTGCCCCCTTGTGGTCAGAATGTGTAATCATTGAATGCTTTCATTCATCAGTGGTTCCAAAAGATTTTGGACACATGACTGTAAACCCCGAATGCAAGATTAAAGTAATCAGGATCCAACTTCAGCGATCAAGCTCAAGGAACACTGATCAGGATCAAAAAACACTGATTCAGGTTCAAATGAGAATAATCAAGTCCACAGCTGGACGATCTGGATCCCAGTTAAGCAAACAGGCTCAAAGGTCAGCATCAAAGTTTTGCAAATAGGTTTTTAAAATATATCAGTGTTCAGGTCTAAAGAAGACCAGCAACTAAGCAATTAGGATAAAGGTCAAGATCCAAGTTCAGCACTCAAGACCGATGTTCAGCAACAGGATCAAAAATAAGTGTTCTGATTTAAAGGTTGTCAATCAAAGTCAGAATCAAAGGAGAACAATTAAGATTACAGCTAAGCAATCAGGAACTAAGTTCAGCAATCAGGAAGAAATGTCAGGAACATAAGAAATGAGTGATCAGGTTCAAAGATCAAGATCAAAGTTCGGCAATCATAAAAAATAATTGTCATTCAAAGCTTAGTGACCAAGCTCAAAGATAAAGCAAGGAGGATCCAAGGTCAATGATCAGGATTAAAAATCAGCATTCAGGTTCAAATGACAGTAATCAAGTTCACCAATCAAGAAATAACATCAGCAATCAGGACCACAATTCAGAAACATGATCCGAAGAAGAGTGATCAAGTTCAAAGATCAGAATCTAGGTTCATAACCAAGAACAAAAATAGGTGTTTGAGATCAAAGGTTGGTGAACAAGATCAGAGCCAAGTAATTATGATCTGAGTTTAGCAATCAGGATCATAGGTCAGAATGAACGCAATCAAAGATGAACAGTCAAGATCAAAGTTCAGAGAACCGTCTCAAAAATAAGTTGTGGTTCAACACTGGCTGTTCAAGATCAACATTAAGCAATCAGGAGCAATGATGGTTAAAGGGCAATATCAAAGTTTAGTGATCATGAGAGTGGTTAACATCACAGCAAAGCAATCGGGATCAAAGTTCAGCAGGCAAAGGTCAGGTACATGATTAAAAATGAGTGATCAGATCTAAGTTAAGTGAAAAATATAAAGGACAACTGGTTCAAAGTTTACCATTCAAGATCAAAGTTAAGTATTCAAGACCCAATGTCAGTGATCAGGATCAAAAGTCAGCATTCTTCAAAGGGCAGTAATCAAGGTCACAATTCATCAATCAGGTCCTAAATTAACAAAAGAGTAACAGGAACACAGAGTTCAAAGTCAAGTTCAAAGTTCAGTGATAAGTATAAACAAAAATGGTTCTGGGTCACACTTAAGCAATCAGAATATAGGATGATGATTGATGAGGATCAAATATCAAAAGAAAAGTTAACCATCAGTATCAAATAAATAAGAGAAGAATTCAAGGTGAGCAATCTGGCTCAAGGTCATGATTAGGATCAAAGGTGAGCATCTAGGAATGCAAGACTGGCTATCCATAGCTTTACGTTAGCGTAGAATCAAATCAAATCAATTTATATAGCGCCAAATCACAACAAACAGTTGCCCCAAGGCGCTTTATATTGTAAGGCAAAGCCATACAATAATTACGTAAAAACCCCAACGGTCAAAACGACCCCCTGTGAGCAAGCACTTGGCAACATTGGGAAGGAAAAACTCCCTTTTAACAGGAAGAAACCTCCAGCAGAACCAGGCTCAGGGAGGGGCAGTCTTCTGCTGGGACTGGTTGGGGCTGAGGGAGAGAACCAGGAAAAAGACATGCTGTGGAGGGGAGCAGAGATCAATCACTAATGATTAAATGCAGAGTGGTGCATACAGAGCAAAAAGAGAAAGAAACACTCAGTGCATCATGGGAACCAGATAATAATCAAGATCTGGTGGATAAAAATGTATATGAGCAATCCACAAGAGTGGACTCCAATTAGCTTTGACAATTAATTTAAATTAAAGAAGACCATGGAGGAGGCGTGGTCTCAATGGAGTGCCATTCTAGTTACAATAAAATGTAACAATTACTGTAAAACTGGCAACACTGGAGGTAGGACGAATCATTTGTTAGAAAATACGCCCCCTAGCGCTGGGTAAGATTATTCTACCATTTTAAAGAAACAGATTTTTTTTTTTCTTTTTTACAAAAAAGAAAAAAAGTGTTTGTTTTTTTTTAACTCATTGGTACATGTAGTGATACAGAAATGTGCATTTAAAGCGTGTACAGAAGACAAAAGTAGATTTTTTTTGAGCGCGTGGCAGGTGCGCGCGATTCCTCATTACACAAAGATTGCATCAGAAGAACAGCAAAATAAAAACACACACAAACTGTAGACAAACTGCCCGCAGCCGTTAATTTAAAGCATAGATGGCGGTCTGCCTGAATTTCTAACCAAGTCTTGTTGACCAGACGTCTCCGTTAACTTACCAGTCGGCTGTCGGACTGAGATGGATATTCTGGTGTCAGCTCGGTTCTGTTCCACAGTCCGAGCCTTCAGCGTGTTCGGTCATTCAGTCCGCCCAAAAGATGACGAGACGCCGTATGCTGGGGAACAAACGCCACACGCAACAACATAAACGTCTAAAGGTCCACAGAAATACGAGGCGTTCGCGCATCCGCCCGGTGCAAGGCTGAAGTGCCTGTATGGGGGGTGATTAGTGACGACGCCACGTCTGGTATCCGAGCCTCCTCATGTTGCCAGATCATTGAGAAACAAGCAACAACCTCTGCAGCCTGGCTCTACAAAATAACCCCCAAATACATATTGTTTTACTATATATATATTATTCCTATATCCTATCCATTCCTATTCCTACACACACACACACACACACACACACACACATATAGAGTATGTGACAAAAAAAATGAAGTCAAAGGAATTGTAACCGAAATGGTGTGGTTGGAAAGAGCTGAAAGAGACCTTCAAAATGGTGTTCAAATATTTATTCCATGCCAAATATGAAGAGGGTTATGAACATTTGAAGTTCAGAAGATCTTGGTAATTTACGTTTCTCATAATTTACATCTCAAAATGATTGTACTCTGTCAAACCTAATTATCAGCTCATTTAAATGTGATTTGCAATGACCCGCTGTTTAAACGGTGTCTTCTGACAGTAGTTTCCAAGCTAAAATGCCAGAAATTTCACCATGTCCGGATCTTGCCGACTCTTGATTGAATTAATGAATGAAAGAATGGTTTATTCAGCACACACGAACAAAATCTCTCATTTACAAAACAAGTCAAGAGAAAACAAAAATTAAAACATATAGAACAAAACTCAAACAATTTACCAATTTAGTGCGGCTGAAAGGGTGTGGGCAGAAGCAAAAGCTTATAAACGCCCACCCCGTACATCAGTTTCTGTGTACAAACAAAAAATAAACACGAAAAACAATTACCAGTCAACAATGTAACGCAGTGAAACAAACAAAGTAATACCACAGACAAACAAACAAAAAATAGCCACACAGGCAATTTACTTAATTACTCAAACTATAACAAGTTAATATATTATTTTTATACAGTCTTTTAAAACAAGCCAATGTACTAGATACTTTAATACAATCTAAACAATCATTCCACACTCTAACACCCTTTACGGAAACACAATGACCTTTAGCAGTAGTTCAAATCTTTCTTCTATGAAATACCAAAGTTCCACGCAAATTATAACTGGACTCTCTCATTTTAAACAGCTCCTGGACATGTTGAGGCAAGAGTCCATTTTTAACTTTATACTAAGAAGAGTCCTGGTGGATCTGAACTTCATCCATTTATGGATGATGGAGGCCAATGTGCTCATTGGGACCTTCAAAGCAGCAGAAATGTTTGTTGGTATGTAGGATGTTGATATGTAGTCTTCCCACCACCTGATGTGCAGGATACTCCTCAGGCAGTGTTGGGAGGGTTGCTGTGGGGTCTTCAGGTGGTGGCGGTTGGTGATCCAGGTCTCGGATCTGTACAGCAGGGTTGGCATGATGATGGCTTTGTAGACCGGGATATTCATCTTGTATCAAAGGTCTCTGTTGTTGAAAACACGGGTGTGAAGCTGGCTGAAGGCAGTTCCTGCAGACTTGAGTCAGTATATTCATATAAATAAGCCCTCTGATCCCCTTAGCAAAGCATTTATGCAAATTGTGGATGCTTTAGGATTCCAGCAATGCATTCAGAACCCGACACACATTAGTGGAAATACCCAGGATCTGGTTCTTGCACATGGGTTTGCTGTCACAAATATTGACATTTTGCCTCTTGCATCTATAGTCTCTGACCATTCACTTATCAGGTTTACATTTACGCTGCCACGTTTAGTGGAACAATAACCTTGTCCACTACTGTAGCGTCGTATTAAACCCTCAACTATGACTGAACTTGAGGCCAGACTACCTGATATTTTAGCTTTGAATGTGGAGAATGCTAAATCAGTGGACATCCTCGCGGATAGTCTAAATTTAACGCTTAAAACCACACTTGATAAGATTGCGCCTCCTCTTTTAAGGTCACGCCCTCCTAAGGCACAGTCATCTTGGTTCAGTGATTATTTGCTTGATCTCTGGCAGAAGCCTAGCGGTTTGGAACGGAAATGGCGTTATTCCAAATTAGAGGTGTTCCGCCTTGCGTGGCGTGATGCTATTTTAGATTATAAGCATGCACTACTGGCCATGAAGCGGACCTACTACTCTAATTTGATCAGTAAAAACAAACATAACTAAAAGTTTTTGTTTGACACGGTCGCATTTCTTATTCATGGGCAGCCACCTGTTAGTCGTTCTCCCTTTTCAGCACAGGATTTCTTGGATTATTTCAAGAAGAAAATACAAGATATTAGGCTGAGCATATCTCAGCACGCCTCTGCCCAACCGTTAAAACCTGCTATGGAGGTGGGCACTACCATTGAGGTGTTATCTAGATTGACAGAATTTAATAGTATTTCATTGGGCATGCTGACGAAACTTGTGGCATCTACAAAAAGCACAACCTGTTTATTTGAACCCATACCAACAAAATTGTTTAAGGACCCGTGGCCCACTCTTGGGCCGACTGTGCTGGAAATTATTAATCTGTCATTAACCTCTGGATCTGTTTCAAAATGTTTTAAATCAGCATTGATTAAACCATTACTTAAGAAATGTAATCTTGACCCTAGTGTATTGAAAAATTACAGGCCGATATCAAATCTATCATTCTGTTCCAAAATTTTAGAAAAGGTGGTTTCACGGCAGCTCATAGACCACCTCACTGAGAATGATCTTTTTGAGCCGCTGCAATCTGTTTTTAGGAAATATCACTCCACAGAGACAGCGCTCACTAAAGTTGTGAATGATCTTCTGCGAGCAATGGACTGAGACACCACTACGGTTTTGGTGTTGTTAGATCTAGATCTCAGTGCTGCGTTGATACCGTGGATCATCATATTTTGCTCAATAGGTTGGAGAATTTTTGGGGGATTACTGGAAGTGCCCTTGCCTGGTTGACGTCATATCTGTCCAGTCGTTCTCAATGTGTCTTGTATAATGGCACTACCTATGACCTTACTGACATGAGATTTGGGGTTCCACAGGGATCTGTTTTAGGCCCCTTGCTTTTCTCCCTGTATGTGGCACCCCTTGGGTGTATACTGCGGAGTTTTGAGATTGCCTTTCATTGCTATGCTGATGATACTCAGTTGTACATGCCGATAACTGCGGGAAATCTCACTCCCATAAAATCCCTGGAGGACTGTCTTCTATCAGTGAGAAGTTGGATGTCTAGTAACTTCTTACTTTTAAACTTTGATAAGGCTGAAATGGTGGTTCTTGGTCCAGTGAGACATCGGCATCAGTTTGACCAGCTAGTATTCAGCCTGGGTTCCTGTGTCATACATCATACGGACAAAATGAGGAACCTTGGGGTAATTTTTGATCCCACGTTGTCTTTTGACCTCCACATCAGGGATGTTACTAGGACTGCTTTTTTCCATCTGAGAAATATAGCGAGGATCCGCCCCATCCTGTCCATGGCTGATGCTGAGACCCTGATTCATGCTTTTGTTTCTTCTAGACTAGATTATTGTAATGTTCTATTTTCAGGGTTACCACAGTCCAGCATTAGGGGACTTCAGCTGATACAGAACGCTGCCGCCAGACTTCTGACATGTAGCAGAAGGTCTGAACATATCACACCCATTTTGGCATGTTTGCATTGGCTCCCTATCTCTGTGAGAGCAGATTTTAAGGTTTTGTTATTGACTTATAAGGTTGTTCATGGACTGGCGCCATCTTATCTGGGTGATCTGGTGGAACTCTATGTGCCGGCCCGGGCTTTGTGGTCACAGGATGTGGGACTTCTCTGTGTTCCCAGGGTGAAGAAGAAGTCAGCAGGTCAAAGAGCCTTTTCGTATCGTGCACCCACCCTGTGGAACAGTCTTCCTGCGACCGTGAGGCAGTCAGAGTCTGTGGACATTTTTAGGTCAAGACTCAAAACCTATTTTTAGTCTCTTTCTTATGAATAGTTTTATTTTTTTTTTATCTGTTTTATTCTTTTACTTCTGTTTTAATTATGTATTTGAATTTTTTTATTCATTTTTAATTATTTATTTAAATTTTATGTTGAATTGTTCCATGTAAGGCACCTTGAGACGGCTTTTGCTGTGATTTGGCACATTATAAGCTAATTAAATTAAATTAATTAAATTATTGGATCTTGTCATTGATGTCAGCATTAGGTGACACACGGCTGCCCAGGTATAGAAAGTGGGTCGTGTTCTCCAGGACCTGTCCTTACAGTTTCACAGCAGAAAGGTTTGGTCTGACTATGACGGCTGAAGGCTGATACAAGATCTATGTCTTCTTCAGGTTGATGTGAAGGCCAAGCTTGGTGTAGGCTTCATCGAAAGTTTCAAGGATTTTCTGAAGACCTTCTTCCATAAAGGATGACACTCTGCTGTCATCGGCATACTGGAAGTCCAGGAGCAAAATGGTGGTGAGTTTCTTCTTGACTCTCAGTCGGCTCATGTTATAGACTTTCCATCCATTCTGTGCACAGTATCAATTAATAGTGACACCTTGTCCTTCATCAGCTGGAGGACTGTTGCCACAGCGATGATGAAGAGTGTAGGGGTGCTGACGCAGCCCTGCTTTCCTCCTGATTGAACACTGAAGGCTTCAGTTTTTGTGCCGTTTACCAGAACTTTGGCAGACATGTCATCGTGGAGAAGCCTCAGGATCTTGATGAATTTCTCTGGACAGTCCATTTTGCTCAGGATCTTCCACAGAAGTGGGCATGACACGCTGTCAAACACCTTTGTCAAGTCAATGGAGGCGAGGTGCAATGGTTGGTGTTGCTCAACATTTTTCTTGCAATTGGTGGACAGTGAAGATCATGTCTGTTGTCCCTCTTGATGGTCGGAAACCTGCCTGGATTTCAGGAAGGAGGTTGTTCTCAGACGGTGGTTGTCAAGACTCAGGCACCTGCATGCTGGATCGCGCAGACAAACGCGTCACATGGACAAAATCTTTAAGCTGTTGCTTCTTCACAATGCAAGGGATAGTCTTCATCTTAGTCTCAACCAGTAACCGTTCATTTGGCACAAAGTCATTCCAGCGGTACCCAGCGATCCTCTGAAGAGACCCAGTACCAAAAACATTAAGTCGTAAACTGTTTAGTGTCTCACAGCTATACAGTAAGACAGGCAGCATTAGGACCCTATAGACTTGGACCTTCATTCTCCTGCAAAGCCAGCAGCATACACTCCGACAGTAGTTACAATCCATGTGATCAGCCTTTCCTTTCCAGAGTGGGAGGACAAGTCCTTTCTTCCATCCTGTAGGGATGATACCCGTCTCCCAGATTGTTTTGAAGCTGCAGTAAACAAGATGACAGTCTGTATTTTAGCTTCATGTTTTTCCAGTTGGACTGACTGGGGTCACAGTTTTCAGGGTTTCAGCACAGGCGGCTCTAGACTGGGGCTTGATGGGGCTGTAGCCCCCCTCAACAGCAACACCAGAAAATTGATATTTGCTGTTCAACATCCTGCTTTCAGCCTCACTTTCTTTCATTCATACATCAACTAAGAACTTTACTCACATAACGCAAGTTTTTATTATTATTGTTCTGTTTGCTTTGGTGTGTTAGCATGACTGAAGGTGTACTTTTTTTTTTCCAAACAACTCTGTCCATGAACCAGAATCTGGTGAAATTGAGAATCAGAAGACATTCCAACATTCAGTAAGAGTGATGGAGAATAGCACCACCTAAAGGAGAGAAGCCTCTGTTTTTTATTTGCATTTTTGTCCGATCACAAGTATAAACATTATGACTTTTTTTTATAACAGCTGCTATTGCAGGTTCTAGCTGTTGTGTATTGTGCAAGTTAACTTGTTTTAAGCACTTCAAATTTACTTTAAAACGCATAATTCCATATTTACTTCAAATTCTGTAGCCCCACCCAAGCAGCAATGTCAATGTGCTGATTCCAACAGTTAAATGTGTTAACAGACCATCTAAGACTCCAGTATTTCAAGAGTGACATTTTAGTGTTCATTAATTTATTAGTAAAATGAGCACCAGTTATCGAGTATCAATAGCTTGGTGATGTTAGCTACTTTGATGGTGCCATGGTTACTGAGGCAATGTCCCCATCATAGCATGTTAGCCTCACCTCTCTGGGTAACTATGAGACAGGTGGGTGTGTTCAGGCTTGATTTATCCCATCCAGAGCACACTGGTCTTGCTAATGCTCCGCCCCTTTACTCATTTATGGGTGTGCCAGGAGTTAGGCGGCATCAGGCACTGCCAAGATGGCAGCATCTAGAGCCGCTCCATTAGAGCTTCAAAACTGCTCTTCAGAAAACTTGTGGGTGACATCACAGAGGGTTTGTCCATTATATGTTTAGCCTATGGTCCCACCTGGGAAAAAAAAAACAAACCTGTAGAGCCGCCACTGGATTTATGGTCAGAACATTAAGTAATCCAAGAGCAGAATCAAGACAAGGGCCAACGTAAACATGAAAGATGAAGTTGCCAAAGGTTTTTGCTTCAACTGTGTTTTATTTCATTTGATACGCAGAAAGACTGTGTAATACTCATGACACAAATCTAACCTCCAAAGACGTCAAAGTTGGTGCCAAGATAAACAGCGCAGGCAGTTTATTTCTTCTACGCTGAAGTGAAATCCAATTTCATGTGGTTGTTTAACACCAACAGACACAAAAAGTTCTACAAATTTCCATTTTAAAGTTACTCTGGCGTGGCTGGCGACAGGCGTAAACGGGAAAACAAATACAACTGTTGTGTAGGTCTGTGGATTCAGATCTCATTAGGCCGCGCCCGGAAGAAGCAGCTTGATAAGCCACGGACAGAGAAGGGCGGCGACATTTTGGCCGCCCGTGGCCAAGGCTCTGAGGCCTCTGCAGGGATTCTGTGTTGCCCCTGGTGAATATAACTGTGTACAAAAGCATAATTAGTCACGCCATCCAAAGTCAATCCCATTTGAAAGGACTCCTGGGGGAGATATTATGCTGCCCATAAACCCGTGGCTGCGGCCTCACACGCGCTCCTAATTACATTCCAGATCCAATCAAGTGGAAACAAACAGCAGCCGTAGCAGGCGGTACAACCAAGTGGTGCAAGGGTGTTTCTCTGCTGGAAGTCACGGCAAAGAAAGAAGAGACTGACAACACTCACAGTGAGCTTTTTCTCCTGCAAGTGTACTTTTGCAGGGAAAAGGATCCATACGATGCATCAGTACCGACGCACCTGATCAAAGTAAAGTCAAACTGAAATTGGGCCGCGCTATTTTTAGATTTGATATGTAAGTTGCACATTTTTGGCCGTTTTTTTTTTTTTTTTGTAGGAAACCCCAGGCGTGTATCCTGTAAAATGTAATGAGTGATAAGCTAAATGAATGAGACCATCTCCTCCAGGTTGTTAATACAATAATGCAAAAAGAATAAAAGATACAATCTTGTACGTCTTCACTTTAGAAGGGCACATAATGAGGACTAACTGATAAAAATCTGATGAATGTCGACACAACAGATCAATCAGAAATGCAGCTTTGATGTTTATCTTGAATGCACAAGATTGTGATCTTGTGGAAACAAGCTATTATTTTGCATACATAAGATATTGTGGCAAAAGTCTCTTATTTTGCATGGACAAAATAATCATATTGAAACAAGCTATTCTCTTGCATGCACAAAACAATTACCTTGTGGAAACAAACTACTATTATTTTGTGCACACAAAATAACTGTGGCAAAAAGCAGTTACAGTATCTTGCATTCTTGTGGGAACAAACGATTAATCGTGGCTGGATAATGTAATGATCTTGTAGAAACAAGCCATTATGTTGCATGCACAACATAATGAACTCGGGGGGAACAAGCCAGTATCTTGCATGCACAACATATTGATCTTGTGGAAACAAGCAAGTTATCTTGCATGTGCAATATAATGACCTTGTTACCACAGGATCATTATCTTGCATGTACAAGATGAGGACCTTGTACATGCAAGCTATCTTGTGCACCCACAAGATAGCCTTGTGCACACTATTTTGTTGTGTACACAAGGCAGTTATCATGGAGGAGCAACTTAAGATATTCTTGTAGAAATGAGCTATGAGTGTGTGCACAAGATAATTCTCTTATTGATTCAAGCTTTTCTGGCATGTGCACTACATGATCTTGAGGTACTGAGTGATTATCATGTATACACAAGATTATTATCTCGGAGGATCACCACACTATTATGGTGTGTACACATGGCGATAATCTTGCAAGAGCAAGATAATTATGAATTTGGATTCCAACTATTATGATGTGTCCCCAAGATAATAATCATGTAATTATCTTGTGCGATCAAGCCATTATGGCATGTACACCAGATAATGACACCGGACGAACAAATTGTTAGGGCAGCAGATTATATTTTTGCAAACATAAAAGTAGGTATCTTGTTCCTGCACCATCTTGGTTGAACAAGATATCTTTTAAGACTGAATCAGTCTTGAATGGCGCATCACGACGGCTCGTTACTGGTAGAGTTTGAGCACGTCCTACATTGTGGGCCTATATTTCCCCCCTTTTTTATCATTTCAGTCAGACTTTGAGCAGACGAGGAAACGGTGACACAAACTGATTGTGAGCAGAACAAGCAGGACGAATAAAGGGATGATAGAGAGGTGGTAACCTTGAATTACAACAGTGAATGGAGGGAAAAATGAGATAGACAAACAAAAAGAGAGCGAGAGCCGCAGGCTGCACACGAGGGGAACGGGGTGAAACCGAAATGTCAGATGAGTCAGAAGCATTCTGGGAAGACACGCCTATTTAATATGGCTACACAGTCTGCAACCGAGACTGAAAATGTACAATGACACCGTCACCGTCATAACAAGCACCTGCAACCACGTCGCCAAGGAGCCGCCGGCGACTCAGAACGATCGGGTAGTGACATTGATTAACCCTGACTGCCTGCAATGCAAGATAAGTGATGGTCTCGACAATACGGAACAAACCACACTGATTTAACCACAAATTCCTTTAAACGTGTTCACACCTAGTAACCCATGCACATCACCGTCAGCACCCACCGCGTTTTAGTCAATATAAACAATAAAATATTCTGACAAAGCACATCCGAGTTACGGCAGAGGCAAAAGTGCATGTGCACACTGGGAAAGAATTCTGATAATCTAAATTTTTTTTTTTTTTTTTGATAAAAGCTCAAATTAACATGTGAGAAATCAGTATCTTCTGATTTTTTTTTTTTTTTTTTTTACAATTCACTGCCTCATTGTCTCTGGGTTAGAGTTCAACAAACTCTAATATCTTGAATCTGAATTAGGGGTGTTTATTAGCAAAAACTAAGCAAATTAATGTCAAAAAATAAAAATAAATAAATATCAGCATGGGGAATAATCAGAGATTATGTGAGGTTATGTGAATTTGCATTTCTCATCTATACCATAATCCTCTAAGGCCCAAATCTGTGTCTTTTAGTCTGTATGTTAGTCCCACAGTTCGATTGCCATTTTTCAGGCAACATGTAAAATTACTTGATGTGCAGTGACATTTAAGCAAAGTTGTAACTGTTTATATTAAGCACATTCTGTATAGCTTTGCTCACAATGCAGGCACTTAGCTCATGCTGACGTTAGCCTGTTAGCACTGCATGCTGTCAGTAAACATCTCGTTATGTGACACTACCGAGTTCTCCTGCTAATGTTAGCACGTTAGCAGTGCATTATGTGATACCCGTTAGTGTTGCATTACGAGACGCTCGTGAGTTTTCATGCTAATGTTAGCCCTTCGGTTAGCACTGCATTATGTGACACTAGTATGTTTTCAAGACACATGTACAATTAAATTCATTGTGAATCAGTTTTAAGGTGCTCTCCTCACTCAGGTCCTCAGCCACCACAATTATGTATTTGTTTCAGGCACATTATAAACCCTGTTGCTCACAATAGTGGCATTCAGCTCATGCTAACGTATAATGTGATGTCAGAATCTTGACTTCGCATCTAATGGCAGCACAGTGGCTTAGTGGTTAGCACTGTTGCCTCACAGCAAGAAGGTCATGAGATTGATGCCCACCTGTGGCCTTTCTGTGTGGGGTCTGCATGTTTGCATGTGTTTCCTCCGGGTGCTCCGGTTTTCTCCCACATTTAAAGACATGCAGGCTAGGTAAATTGGAAACTTTGTAATTGTCCAGGTCTTTAGACGTAGACTGTGTTTCATAATTATTGTATGGCCTTGCCTTGCAATGTGGAGCGCCTTGGGGCAACTGTTTGTTGTGATTTGGCGCTATACAAGAAAAAAGTTGATTGATTGATGGTCTCCCTTGCAAAAGAGATCTGAATCTCTTTCTGGGACTAACCTGGTTAAATAAAGATTAAATTAAATTAAAAATAGCAATTATATAAAAGGCAAACTTTAATTAAATAAGGAAGCAGTGCCACAACACAATGACAGCATTTACCAATTATCAACTGCAACTGGATCAAATCAAATCAAATCAGTTTTATTTATATAGCGCCAAATCACAACAAACAGTTGCCCCAAGGCGCTTTATATTGTAAGGCAAAGCCATACAATAATTACGGAAAAACCCCAACGGTCAAAACGACCCCCTGTGAGCAAGCACTTGGTGACAGTGGGAAGGAAAAACTCCCTTTTAACAGGAAGAAACCTCCAGCAGAACCAGGCTCAGGGAGGGGCAGTCTTCTGCTGGGGCTGGTTGGGGCTGAGGGAGAGAACCAGGAAAAAGACATGCTGTGGAGGGGAGCAGAGATCGATCACTATTGATTAAATGCAGAGTGGTGCATACAGAGCAAAAAGAGAAAGAAACAGTGCATCATGGGAACCCCCCAGCAGTCTACGTCTATAGCAGCATAACTAAGGGATGGTTCAGGGTCACCTGATCCAGCCCTAACTATAAGCTTTAGCAAAAAGGAAAGTTTTAAGCCTAATCTTAAAAGTAGAGAGGGTGTCTGTCTCCCTGATCCGAATTGGGAGCTGGTTCCACAGGAGAGGAGCCTGAAAGCTGAAGGCTCTGCCTCCCATTCTACTCTTACAAACCCTAGGAACTACAAGTAAGCCTGCAGTCTGAGAGCGAAGTGCTCTATTGGGGTGATATGGTACTACGAGGTCCCTAAGATAAGATGGGACCTGATTATTCAAAACCTTATAAGTAAGAAGAATAATTTTAAATTCTATTCTACAATTAACAGGAAGCCAATGAAGAAAGGCCAATATGGGTGAGATATGCTCTCTCCTTCTAGTCCCTATCAGTACTCTAGCTGCAGCATTTTGAATTAACTGAAGGCTTTTCAGGGAACTTTTAGGACAACCTGATAATAATGAATTACAATAGTCCAGCCTAGAGGAAATAAATGCATTAATTAGTTTTTCAGCATCACTCTGAGACAAGACCTTTCTAATTTTAGAGATATTACGCAAATGCAAAAAAGCAGTCCTACATATTTGTTTAATATGTGCATTGAATGACATATCCTGATAAAAAATGACTCCAAGATTTCTCACAGTATTACTAGAGGTCAGGGTAATGCCATCCAGAGTAAGGATCTGGTTAGACACCATGTTTCTAAGATTTGTGGGGCCAAGTACAATAACTTCAGTTTTATCTGAGTTTAAAAGCAGGAAATTAGAGGTCATCTATGTCTTTATGTCTGTAAGACAATCCTGCAGTTTAGCTAATTGGTGTGTGTCCTCTGGCTTCATGGATAGATAAAGCTGGGTATCATCTACGTAACAATGAAAATTTAAGCAATGCTGTCTAATAATACTGCCTAAGGGAAGCATGTATAAAGTGAATAAAATTGGTCCTAGCACAGAACCTTGTGGAATTCCATAATTAACCTTAGTCTGTGAAGAAGATTCCCCATTTACATGAACAAATTGTAATCTATTAGATAAATATGATTCAAACCACTGCAGCGCAGTGCCTTTAATACCGGATACTGGATGAAATATATGTAATTTAGAAGGACCTTATGAGTGTGTATATATATATATATACACACACACACACACATGCACTAGAGCGCTTAGCAAAATTCTATTGTGCGTACATTAATTCTATTGTAGCTTCATTAATTGTAAATGCCCACCAGGTGGAGATATTGCTCCATTTCAAGAACCTTTTGATGGAACAACAACCAAACTATTGCTTATAATAACAGATGTATATATTTTTATTAATCAAGTCTAGTTTATTTATCAAATAATTTCAGAAATACAATGACTAAAGAAACCTACTAAAATAGTTCATTATTATTATTTGGTAGGCTTTATAGACTTCATTATTTAATTTAATTTAATAAATGTACATATCCATGTGGAGTGCATTAGTATTTTCTTGAAACCGACTGCAAACAATAGTCCACAATTTGTAAAACAACTCTATGTAAGGAGCAAGGTTTCTTGTACCAATTATTATCAAGATTTTTATAGATATTTAGCCGATTGTTGTAATGTCTTAAAATAACTTTGTGGATAAAATTAGTGTGGAGAACCAGTGAATATGCCAGGCTAGCTAGTATGACCTCCATCTAAAACAAATGGACAATGTTGTGAATGAAGTAGTCCCATGTATTGGGACAGTACAAATATACAACTGTATTGGGATGTCTGAAATCCGAGACCATGGTTCTGTAGTATATTGTAGACGTGGTGCAATACCAGGATATAGTGCAATACTATGATGTGAGGCAGGACCAGCACGTTCTCCAGACCTGGCCTGACCTCAAGACTGCACTAAATAGCGTAGAATAAATAAAAACAGGTTGTCGTGTACTTTGCTGGGAGCAAAGACTCTTAAGTTTGAACTCGGGCCAGCAAGTCTGGAAAGTTGCCTTAAGATTGTGTTGCCAAACCTTTAATGGATCATCGGCGTCGCCTGCTAACAAGACAAAGAACCGTAATACCCGAGATGGTAAACCAAAGTGTTTATGGCTAAGTGCTGTGGGCTCCTCGGCTCACCTGTAACACTGGAAGTTTATTTCTGTCTGCACTGGTGCATTGACCGCTGCCTAGATCGGCAGTAAGATGAGGTGAGTGGAAAGTGCTGTGTGGCAGCGATGGAGAGAGGTGGGATGGATCCAGCTCACAGGAGGGAGGGTGGAGGTCTAAATAAAGCTGCTGCTGATCCACAGGCGCCTCCATCGTTCCAGCTGTGACACGGTAAAGAGATGTAGGATCTAAGTGTTTGCTTTGGCAACATGCTGGATCAGAGAGGTGGCTGAGCGCAGCATGGAGCCTCGCTGTCACTGTGATCAGTGCCGCGCCAACATCAAACAAACACGTTTGCTGCTCGCCAAATGCAACAACACCTGAGACTTACAGCTACGGTAGCGATCTTTATTTTTTGGGGGAAATCTGTTTTCTGAGTCCAATTTGTCAAACTGCATTTATTTAGTGTATGAATGCCAAATCTAAGATTATGTTTTAATTCGTTGGTCCAACTGGCAGTTCAAACATGCAATTTCCAACTACGACATTCTTTCGAGCGAATACTTACAGCAATTCTCAATACTCTCCTATGCTGTTATCACCATCAAAAGTGATTTGTTGTCTCCAATTTATGTAGCATTTTGTTGAGTTTTTGCTATGTTTACTCAAAAACTACTAAATCAGTTTTCACAAACCTTCGGAGAAGGCTGGTTCTAACGCACAAAAGAATACATTTGGTTTTAGGACAAAAAGGACCAGAAGCAACAAGGATGTAGGTTCATTGATGAGGATCAAAGATCAGGAATATGATCAAACATTACTGACAAAAGATGAAAGTTAAGCAATCAAAGTTCAGCAGTCAGCACCTCGGGTCAGTAGTCAAGATCAAAAGTCATGAAGATGATTCAATACAAGTGATCAAGAACAATGATCAGGATCACAGGTCAGCATGCCCAAAAATCAGTGAGTGATTGATCAGAATTCAAGGTCACCAATCAAGACCAAAATCCTGACCTGAATCAATATGAATGTTCAGGATCCCAGCTACACTCTTTGGTCTAGATCCACATAATGATCCAGATCTGGTGGGTAATACCTTCAGACAGTGGAGGACACTTACGAGGTCTATTAGACAATAAACCGACCCTTTTATTTATTTTTTTAACTATATGGATTTGAATGACGTGCGATTCCACCAATCATGCTTGAACCCTCGTGCGCATGCGTGAGTTTTTCACGCGTGTCGGTGACATCATTTCCCTGTGGGCAGGCCTTGAGTGAGATGTGGTCCCGCCCTCTCGGCTGAATTCCTTTGTTTCACACGCCGCTCCAGACGGCGCGCATTGCTTTATCAAAATTTTTTCTGGATCTGTGAGGAATATCCGAGTGGATACTATTCGAGAAATTAAGCTGGTTTTCAGTGAAAAGTTTAACGGCTGATGAGAGATTATGGGGTGTTTCTGTCGCTGTAAAGACTTCCCACAGAGCAGGACGTCGTGCAGCGCTTCCAGGCGCCGTCGTCGGCCTGTTTCAACCTGAAAACATCCTAATTTAAGGCTTAATTCACCCAGGACGTCGTGAGAGAACAGAGAAGACTTGAGGACTTTATGCGGACATTCCACTGTTTAAGGACATTTTTTAATGAAAGACGTGCGCGCAAATTCGCTGAGTCGTTTCCGTGGGCCGTCCTTAAAGCGACAGTTACAGACCAAAATCTCTCATCAGCCGTTAAAAGTTTTACCGAAAACCAGCTGAATTTATCGAATGGTGTCCACTCAGTTGTGCCTTACAGTTTTGAAAAAATTTTGATCAAACAAAGTAGCAGTCTGAACCATTCCTAAACAATGGAAAAAAAAAAAAAAAAAAAAATCGATGAGAGGGTGGGCGACTCCTCACTCAAAGACTGCCCACAGGCTAATGACGTAACCGACAGGCGTGAAAAAACTCTCGCATGCCCACGAGGGTTCAAGCATGTCTGATGTAATCACACGTGATTCAAATCCATATGGTTTTTGAAAAAAATAAGGTCGGATACTTTTCTAATAAACCTCGTAGACCTGTCTAAGGATTGGACTTTGGTTTGGACTTTAACTTAAAGGGGACTATGTGGCTTTGAAGGAGGCATTTGCTCTACCAAGTGCTCTACTAGTTTGTGCTTTGACTGTGGTCAGTGTATAGAGTTAGAGGTCTTAGAACACGTTAGTTGGGGGAGGTGACTCCTAACATTACTTAAGATTATTAACCTGTTGTGCTGCGGCAGAAACATGCAGTCAGTTGAGGGCTCCTCTAGTTCCTCAAACAGAGAAAACCCCTGCCCCAAATCTGCATCTTCTGCCCCATGGCCTCGTGTTTGTTTTCAAGCGTGAACATGCACACATACCGGTGTGGTATCTGGGGGCAGAGCATTGTATCTGCTGCTCTAACGGTTTAAAATCGATGGCCAAAAGTTGTACATTAGTCATCTGTTGGTCTCTTTAAATAATCACAAATGCCAGAAGAGTCGACGCGCCATTCTGGCATCTCACAGAGTGATGGAGAGTTGGATGTGTGCGCATCCTTTTCTTGACCCTCGTGAGTCACACGTTCACAGACAGACAGGGGTGTGTGTGTGTGTGTGTGTGTGTGTGTGTGGTAGGGCATAGCTGACTCTGGTTAGTCACGATTCCTCTTCCCGGCACATGAGCACGACGGTTTGTCTTCTCAGAGGTGCCCCTCCTCGCGGCCGTCTTTCACACCCCACATTTCCACAGACCTGGTTTCCAAGGTAACCTTTTGTGTTGATGGCTTCATCTCAGTGTTAATCAGTAGCTCATAATAACAGCCGGATCAGGGCGGCTGGTGACATGCCAGGCGCAGACCTCAGCTGTGTCATAATTACCCACGGCTCCTTGCACACTGCCATCTTTCGGGGGTCAAGGTTCAGCTTTGTTTAGTCGCACTATACTGCACGTTCTGTCTTGACGAGTTGCAAATATTTGCAGAGTTGACAATTGCAAGAAACAAAGTGTAAGTGGGCGTAATTGACGCATGTGATGCTCAGAGATAATCTTACAGATGATTCAATCTCAATTCCCAACATTGGTTATCCGGAAACTAGTGCACTGTCTTAGAAACACAAGGTAAGAGTACCCGTGGGCACGAAGACATTAACACCTCCAGCAATCTGACATTTGACCACACTGACCTTGACCTTCAGCCACACGTCTGACCCCTGGCTGCTCTTGCTGGGGCAATTGTAGAATCCACTAATGCGTGTGCCACATTTGATCCAAATCAGGCTGAAAATCACATTCCTTCACCTGTTTTTTTTTTTTATGGAAATTTGGGGACCAAACTTTAGACTTACCAAGGTTGGTAGAAATCAGCAAAAGGACTTGACAAACACAGGCACACAGGACCTTGACCCTAATGGTTGCCCTTTGGCAAATTGAAGCTCACTGAGCAGTTCCAGAACCCATCCACAAACGTGTGCCAAATCGAGCAGACAGTGGAGTTAGCTCTCCTTCAGGAAGACTGCGTTGAAGTCTGATTTTGTATTACTGGGTTGTAACTGTATCATCTAGTCTGTTGCATCCTCTCAACTGCAACGTGTCATATAAATCAGCTGGACGGTCTGTTTGGAAATAAGAAAACCCGTGAACTGGTGCTCGTCCCGGAGTCCTTCCCTTGCATTGTGCAGGCCAGATCCACATACTGTAATGATCCAGATATGGTAGGAAAAAAAAAACTTCAGGCAGTGGTGGTCACCTAGAGTGGTCTGAGGATTGGAATTTGGTTTAGGGATTTAACTGAAAGGATTTTCCAGTCTAATTCGGACATTTTAGGTGGATTTCAGAACTTCTCTGGAAAGGTCAGCCAGTGGTCAATCAGGTCAGCGAAGGTCAAGGTCAATGGAATCATATGCCAGACTGCCGTAGCATTACTATATTCATGCCCATGGGTAATGTTACCTACTTTGAATAATTGTAAACTAATGATAATTAGATTTATTAATATGGGAAGAAGCTAACTGCAGTCTTAAGTGTTGATGTTTTTTGCACACTTTGTTAAAGCCAGTTGCAGGGCTCTGAGCTTTAAATGTGGCAATTTATGCTAAAATGGAGAAAAATAAGCAAATTAAAATATAATAATTTGAGGGGAAAAACAAAACAAAAATAAATAAATAGAGCAGAAGCACAGTCTGAGTGGACCTTAAAGAACAGTACGCCCCTAACAGCTGTGTCCTTCACTGCACTGTAATTTGTTTTGTTTTTAAATGTATTTGTTGTTGTTGTTATTAAAGTGACCTCTGCTCCATCTTGTTCAAAACAATAATGTTCAACTTTAGTGAGCAGGGTGAAAAGTGATGATTGTTTTGTTATGTGGATTAAAAAGTAAAGCGTTAATGTTGAAGGACGCAAAGCACAGACAGACAACGAGGTCAAAGTGTCATCAACAAGCTAATTATTTCAGGATTTATTTTCACTGCAACTGATTCTGGAAAAAAAAAAAAAAGCCTGTCTAGCAGTGTTGCCATTTAAATTTCTCCTCGTGTCAGAGGAAGTGCAAAGCAGGTTAGACCCGGCGACAAATGTCCTTGGAAAGAAATAAAGCTGTCGAGACTAATATAGCAGTCATCCAGATCAGCATGACGTGTATCTGCAGCTGAAGAGAGGCTGAACTCAGCGCTTCAAACTCAGCATTCAGCTGTTGTGCAGAATGCACAGTTATCCTGGATTCTGTTGTGTCGCCTGTAATAACCTGCAGTGGTGTATTCACAAAATAACACAAATGCTTCTCAAAAGGGCCACTGACGAGGGGGCGGGAAGAACATCCCTAATTGATTCAGCTGTCAACAGAACAGATGCAGAGAAAAGAGGCAGACAAACTGTAAATCACGATCAACGCAGCATGCTGTTCCAAAACACGAAAAATATAACAATGCTAAAATACCCTCTGCCGTATGAGCATTGTCTTTATAATTTGCAGCTGTTTAATCTGTATCCCAGTGCAAAGTGTGTGTATATAATAATACATTTACAACCCCAACTCCAACGAAGGTTGGATGTTGTGTGAAATGTAAATAAAAACAGAATACAATGATTTGCAAATCCTCTTCAACCCATGTTCAACTGAATACACCACAAAGACAAGATATTTAATGTCCAAACTGATAAACTTTTTTGTTTTTGTGCAAATACTTGCTCATTTTGAAATGGATGCCTGCAACATGTTTCAAAATCAAAAAAGCTGGTACAGGGGCAACAAAAGACTGGGAAAGTTGATGAATTCTCAAAGAACACCTGTTTGGAACATTCCACAAGTGAGCAGGTTAATTGGAAGCAGGTGAGTGTCATGATTGGGTATAAAAGGAGCATCCCCAAAAGGCTCAGCCGTTCACAAGCAAAGATGGGGCGAGGATCACCATTTTGTGAACAACTGCGTGAAAAAAATAGTCTAACAGTTTAAGAAATGTTCAATTACAAGGAACTGAGGGATTCCATCATGTACAGTCCATAATATAATCAGATGATTCAGGGAATCTGGAGAACTTTCTACACGTAAGCGGCAAGGCCGAAAACCAACATTGAATGCCCGTGACCTTCGATCCCTCAGGCGGCACTGCATTAAAAACCAACATCATTGTGTAAAGGATCTTACCGCATGGGCTCAGGAACACTTCAGAAAACCACTGTCAGTTAACACAGTTCGTCGCTACATCTACAAGTGCAAGTTAAAACTCTACCATGCAAAGTGAAAGTCATACATCAACAACATCCAGAAACGCTGCTGCCTTCTCTGGGCCTGAGCTCATTTGAAATGGACAGACGCAAAGTGAAAAAGTGTGCTGTGGTCTGATGAGTTTGGAAATCATGGACGTTGTGTCCTCCGGACAAAAGAGGAAAAAGACCATCCAGATTGTTACCAGTGCAAAGTTCAAAAGCCAGCATCTGTGATGGTATGGGGGGTGTGTAAGTTGCCCATGGCATGGACAACTTAAACATCTGTGATGGCACCATCAATGCTGAAAGGTACATCCAGGTTTTGGAGCAACACATGCTGCCATCCAAGCAGGGACGTCCCTGCTTATTTCAGCAAGACAATGTCAAGCGACATTCTGCACCTGTTACAACAGCGTGGCTTCGTAGTAAAAGAGTGCGGGTACTAGACTGGCCTGCCTGCAGTCCAGACCTGTCGCACACTGAAAATGTGTGGAGCTTTAACAACCGCAACTGAGACCTCAGACTGTTTAACAACTGGAGTCATACATCAAGCAAGAATGGGAAGTGACATACTTGCGAAAAAGGTTGGCTACTGACCGTGTATTTCTGCGGGTGCTCTTCACATCTTTTTCGTGTAAAATTCGTTTTAAGTCAGCGTCGCTAACAGATGCAAGCCTGTCTTCTGCCATTTTGTCAACAAACTGACAGCCAAAGTAGGCATTGTACGAGGTCTGTGATAAAAGTAATGGACCTTATTATTTTTTTCAAAAACCATATGGATTTGAATCACGTGTGATTACATCAGACATACTTGAACCCTCGTGGGCATGCGAGATTTTTTTTCACGCCTGTCGGTTACGTCATTTGCCTGTGGGCAGTCTTTGAGTGAGGAGTCGCCCACCCGCTCGTCGTTTTTTCATTGTTTAGGAATGGGGACAGCTCAGGTGGGACGGTTTGGAGACAAAGTCAGAGAGGCGAGATTGAGATGGTTTGGACATGTGCAGAGGAGGGACCCAGGGTACATAGGGAGAAGGATGCTGAGGATGGAGCCACCAGGCAGGAGGAGAAGAGGGAGACCAAAGAGGAGGTTCATGGATGTGCTGAGAGAGGACATGCAGGTGGTTGGTGTGACAGAGGAAGATACAGAGGACAGGGTGAGATGGAAACGATTGACCTGCTGTGGCGACCCCTAACGGGAACAGCCGAAAGACAAAGAAGAAGAAGGAATGGCTCAGAGACTGCTGCTTTGTTTGATAAAAAATTTTTCAAAAACTGTAAGGCACAACTGAGTGGACACCATTCGATAAATTCAGCTGGTTTTCGGTAAAAATTTTAACGGCTGATGAGAGATTTTGGTCTGGTAGTGTCGCCGTAAGGACAGCCCACGGCGCCTGACGGCGATCTGCTCTTCGAGGCGGCAGCGTCTCACCGTTTCAAGTTGAAAACTTCCACATTTCAGGCTCTGTTGACCCAGGAAGTCGTCAGAGAACAGAGAACTTTCAGAAGAAGTCGGCATGAGGAGTTTATTCGGACATTCCATTGTTAACGGACATTTTGTAATGAAAGAACGTGCGGGCAGAATCGCATGTCGGGCCGGACCCGACCGCGGGGGGTCGCGACAGGAAAAACACCTCCATTGGAAGTCCTCATGCCGGCCTCTTCTGAATCTTCACTGTTCTCTCACGACGTCCTGGGTGAATTAAGCCTTAAATTAGAATGTTTTCAGGTCGAAACAGGCCGACGACGGCGCCTGGAAGCACTGCGCGACGTCCCGCTTCATGGGAAGTCCTTACAGCGACAGAAACACCCCATAATCTCTCATCAGCCGTTAAACTTTTCACCGAAAACCAGCTTAATTTCTCGAATAGTGTCCACTTGGATATCCCTCACAGGTCCAGAAAAAATGTTGATAAAGCAACGCGCTCCGTCCGCAGCGGCTATTCAGACAGAGATTCCGACGGGCGGGGTGGAGCACTCCTCACTCAAGGCCTGCCCACAGGCGAATGACGTCACCGACACGCGTAAAACTCACGCATGTGCACTAGGGTTCAAGCATATCTGACGTAAAAACAATCAAATCCATTAATTAAAAAAAAAAAAAGACCGTTTTTTCCCATCACAGACCTTGTATCGCGTTATCTGATTGGTTGTTATCGATAGAAGGCGTCACTCGATTAGCTAGCGCTACACTGCATGCGAGGTGTACTCGTCTCTCACACGCGGTCAACTCGGCATGTGGTACAGCTCAGAAAGTGGCGAATGGGACAAACAGAAGTTGGCAAAATCCCATACCATGTAAAGTGGTAAACATACCACGGTCCCAGCTTTTTTGAAACGTGTTTCAGGCATCGATTTCAAAATGAGGAAATATTTGCACAAAAACAATAGTTTATCAGTTTCAATATTAAATATCTCGTCTTTGTGGTGTATTCAATTGAATAAAGGTTGAAGAGAATTTGCAAATAATTGCATTGTTTATTTACATTTTACACAATGTCCCAACTTTACTGGAATTGGGGTTGTATTGTTACTTACATTCATTATTCAGATCTTATTGTCTTATACAATGTACAATTTTGTTCATGTTCAATCAATCTATTTTGTCACATAATTTCACAAGGACCACACTGGAAATAAACCTTTATGCTTTATTGTGTTATCCATGTATCACTGATACATTCACCTCTCTATGTTTATATTGCTGTTGCAGAATAAACTCAATCATTAACAATATTTTATTAATGGATTAACTGCGACTGCAGGATGGCATGCGTGTGTGCATACATGAGCTTTTGAAAAGGGTGGATGTTAGCGTGCACGCTAATGTCCGTGAGATGTCTTGCAAATCAGGCCAGAGGTCATGGCTAGAATTGAAGAAAATTCGTAAGTCTTTTGTGCCGTATAATTCAATGAGAAAATCGTAAATGAAGAAAAAGTACATTTCTTTTGATACTTCATAAAAATTGTGGACAATGTTTACAAACACACCACATTTTCCTCAGTGCTCAAGTGTTACTAATATTGGGGGGGAAAGGGGGGGATTCCATGTCCTGTACGTATAATTTAATTTATAGAAGGGAGAACAATACATGGCATATTGCAATAATCGTATCATGTGGCCTGTATTAAATTGTATCTCTTTTTTTTGGAGCATCGTGACAGCCATTAAGTCGACCACTATGGTTGAAATAGTGACCTCATGAAGAAAAATCATGAAAGACTTACTGTAAAACATACAAACAGGAAAAGATAACATCAAGGATTATAATTTATGCTTCAGAGTAATTTGTGTCTTGAAAGATAAAGATTCTCCACAGATTACTTGGTACATAATTAGTATGAATATCACTGTAATTAAGGATCGTGTTATGCATTGAATCATGATATGTATCGTCTTATTTTTTTTTATATATATATATTTTTAACAGGATCCAGATTGAGCATTTATTTTTTGGCAAAAACTTCAATGAGAGAAACAATAATGTGATTTTGATTAAATATCAATAATTTGATTTGGTTTGGGTAGTTTTCCCTCACAAGTAACCAGTGCTCATAATTACTTCAAGGACCACTGAAAATGTGTCAATTTCTCCTTTTACAAAAATGTGTGATTTTCTTTAATTTATTTTTAAAAGAAAACATGCCTTGTGGAATTTGAAGGGTTAACATAAAAGAAGTCTAGACAGATTGGACACAGTCAAAAATGTCATGTGCAACGTCAGGAAATCCATTTCTTATGAGCTAAAGTGAAAAGAATGAAGTCACTGTCTTGTTTTAGAACAGTGGTTTAATAAGACATATGGAGGCGTCATCTCTCATTTCCCATCCTTTGAAATCCAGATCCAATCCCTGCATTTCTGTTCAGCCGTTTCTCCGCGGTCATTGCACCCTTATCATCAAAGGCTGAATCTTCCATCATAATCAGTTAGCGGAGGTTGAAACGGCTGCTGCCCGCACCCCGATAAGACTGTCAGAGGTCGATGGCATCCTGCCTGTTCCACCTGACCCACCACACACACACACACACACACACACACACACGGATGCAGGATTTAAAGGAACATACCAGTCTGTATCTTCTCTAGACTCCTGTGCTGAAGGATCGATACAGTGAGAGAAAACAAATATTATGCTGGTTTTACAGTAGTGTTCAGAATAATAGTAGTGCTATGTGACTAAAAAGATTAATCCAGGTTTTGAGTATATTTCTTATTGTTACATGGGAAACAAGGTACCAGTAGATTCTCACAAATCCAACAAGACCAAGCATTCATGATATGCACACTCTTATGGCTATGAAATTGGGCTATTAGTAAAAAAAAAAAAAAAAAAGTAGAAAAGGGGGCATTCACAATAATAGTAGTGTGGCATACAGTCAGTGAGTTCATCAATTTTGTAGAACAAACAGGTGTGAATCAGGTGTCCCCTATTTAAGGATGAAGCCAGCACCTGTTGAACATGCTTTTCTCTTTGAAAGCCTGAGGAAAATGGGACGTTCAAGACACTGTTCAGAAGAACAGCGTAGTTTGATTAAAAAGTTGATTGGAGAGGGGAAAACTTATACGCAGGTGCAAAAAAATTACAGGCTGTTTATCTACAGTGATCTCCAATGCTTTAAAATGGACAAAAAAACCAGAGACGCGTGGAAGAAAATGGAAAACAACCATCAAAATGGATAGAAGAATAACAAGAATGGCAAAGGCTCACCCATTGATCAGCTCCAGGATGATCAAAGACAGTCTGGAGTTACCTGTAAGTGCTGTGACAGTTAGAAGACACCTGTGTGAAGCTAATTTATTTGCAAGAATCCCCCGCAAAGTCCCTCTGTTAAATAAAAGACGTGCAGAAGAGGTTACAATCTGCCAAAGAAAACATCAACTGGCCTAAAGAGAAATGGAGGAATATTTTGTGGACTGATGAGAGTAAAATTGTTGTTTTTGGGTCCAAGGGCCACAGATAGTTTGTGAGATGACCCCCAAACTTTGAATTCAAGTCACAGTTCACAGTGAAGACAGTGAAGCATGGTGGTGCAAGCATCATGATATGGGCATGTTTCTCCTACTATGGTGTTGGGCCTATATATCACATACCAGGTATCATGGATCAGTTTGGATATGTCAAAATACTTGAAGAGGTCATGTTGCCTTATGCTGAAGAGAACATGCCCTTGAAATGGGTGTTTCAACAAGACATTGACCCCAAGCACACTAGTAACCGAGCAAAATCTTGGTTCCAAACCAACAAAATTAATGCCTCGCAGATGTGAAGAAATCATGAAAAACTGTGGTTATACAACTAAATACTAGTTTAGTGATTCACAGGATTGCTAAAAAGCAGTTTGAACAAATAATAGTTTTGAGTTTGTAGCGTCAACAGCAGATGCTATTATTGTGAACGCCCCCTTTTGTACTTTTTTTTTTTTTTTTTTTACTAATAGCCCAATTTCATAGCCTTAAGAGTGCGTATATCATGAATGCTTGGTCTTGCTGGATTTGTGAGAATCTACTGGTACCTTGTTTCCCATGTAACAATAAGAAATATACTCAAAACCTGGATTAATCTTTTTAGTCACATAGCACTACTATTATTCTGAACACTACTGTATATCGGTTCATGTTATTTATGCGTCACTCCTGCTCCATTTTTAAATCAGGCACAATGATGTCATATCGATGGACTATCATCATCCGAAATCTATTATGGAAAAACAAGCAGGAATTTCAAGTTTTAAAAGGTATAATATGTGGAAAACAACACCATTTTAACAAATTAACTTGAATAAGGCAAGAAAAGTCTTTCATTGTTCCATGACCATGACCCAAGTTATAATATTTCAAATAATTTTTTCAAAATCCATGAGGTTGTTTGTTCAAAACAGTCTGATGAATAATTGTAGGATACAGATGAGAGGTGATGATAATTTATGACAGAGAAAAATCAGTCAAGTTTTAGTCAAAATACAACTTTTGTTATGTTTTATTGTTTGTTTTGCAAAACTTTAAAATTACATTCCATCCGGGAGTGAATGTGCACATTAGGCACCCGCTTGATTTAAAGTAGAACTCAAGGATTTTCAACCCGGTCTCTATTGTTAGATGGACTCAACTTTTCACTTGCAAGAGAAACACTGATAATCAGCCCAGTATTGCTGGGACGCTCACATCGTCACAGGGTAAATAGCAGTATAGCATATGAGCCAAGCTAAAAACCTCAAAAGAAACTGCTTCTTGGCAGCACTAAACAGGCTAAAATTTCATTAGAAGCGTCTGGTAGCACAGAGAGGATGCTTACAGAATCAAAGGTGCATGTGCATATTTACCCCAGTAAACAAAGAAACTTTTTTAAATCAACTATTCCTGTTGTAAGCAGAATGGGGCGGAACAGTCTCGTTTGAACCCCTGCGTGATATTACAGGACTTGACCACTTCCGGGGACAAGCTGCCAGAGCCCAACACAAACAGCATCACTTCACAGAGAAAGATGCTGTACCGTTTTGTTTTCGGCTGCAATCACAGAAAAGTCACAGTTGTGAAAAGTGTAGTTTTTTCGGTTCCCAGTGGAGAAGGGAAGACGAGGCAAATGGGAGAGGTTGTGTTAGTACGTTTTACTGAGATTTAATGTGAATAATGATAATGGGGTTGTCCCCGGAACTACAATTTTTGCATCATGTGCTCTTTCATTTAACCCCTTTATCGCCCACCCTCAAACGAGACTACAGTGCCCAATTATGAGCCCCCCCCCCGACAATCAACCTGCATGAACTTCGTGGAGAGCAGTGTGCCATATAGAAGAAGGCTAAGGCAAGTCACTGCCTGTATAATTAACTGGTTTAAAAGCTTCTTTTCTTTTCCTGAGTTACGCATGCACACCATGCACACATTTGCCTATGTAGAGATCCTCTTGCTACAAGACACTTCAAATGACGTTTTCACATATTTAGTGGATAATAAGCAGTTTAACATTACGTATTTATCACCAATGGCTTACACTGTTTATCCCTTGACTGTGTTCTTACTCAAAATATTGGACAGATTATCACTGTTGTCATGAATGAATAGCTGAACCCTAAACATCTTTAAAGAGGTCCACTTTTTAAGGACCTCTGTTCCAGAAGTAAAAATACCATATTTTCTCCAATGATATTTCAGGAAATCCTTCTATGAAGATTTTTAAGCCTTGAACCAAGCTAATCAGATACAAGATGTGTATCTGTAAACGCCTGCCAAACCAGATTCGAACTCAGCGCAGCAAGAGCATTTACCCGCGCATAAAATGCACTGCTTTGGAGTGTAAGGCATTAAGCTGCTCACTCTGGCACCATTTCCTTCCTCATATTAACTGGGTGCACCAACCGCAAAATAACTAGTTGTATTGCAGTTCGTGGGGCTTAAAAAATATTTATTTGGTAATGACAAAATACACCAAATAAAGACATTACCGTATCAATTTAGGATTGTGGGTAGTGTAGTTCTTTTCTGTGACATTGTGAATAAAAAATGTTTTGGAGTAGTAATAAAGTTAGTATCATCCGACATGTCGCTTCTACGGGAGCACATACGATTGTTACACAACATCGTAGCTCTTCATTAGTCTATTTTGAAGGGTTACAATGTTTTAGCCCATAATCTGAATGCTTACAGATAATGTTAACAGGATTTTTACTTCTGGAACCGCCCTCATGTGCTATATAGGCCTCAAGATGAAAAACCCTGGAGTTCACTTTTAATCATCTTAATCGTTTTATCACTCAGGGTGTCATTTTCTAGTATATTCTCCTAATATCACAACAATTACACAACACTATTTAAAATGTTTAAAAACAGGTAAATTCTTGTAACTTTTTTAACCTCCCAAACATCAGTGCTTTAGTTTTATAACAGTACAATTATTGTGGGAGACTACAACATGAAATACAGTTTTCTCCAGAATACTTTAACTTTAAAATCTATTTTATACCACTAAGAGGATCACATGTTTTTAAGATTCTTCACCAGACACTTCTACAGTTCAGATATTTTCAATTCAGAGGTCAATTTCAGAATTAAATGTAAACACACACACACACACTAAACAACATGTGACATATTATGAGAAATAAATACAATGTGGTCTCCTTCTGATAAAAAAGAAGAAAAATAAAAATTAAAGTTATTTTTTAAAACATGGATGACAAACTCAAATAAGGTTTTACACAGTTTTAAATATTTCAAAGAAAACAGGAATAATAAAATTTATTACAAGTCATCACCAGTAAAAATCACCCACTAACCACCATCTGATCGCGTCTGTAGTCAACGCTCCTCTAGGCCTTTGTGATGTAGCCCTCTTTGATCAGGAAGTCGTAGATTTTACGAGTCTTGTTGACGTCAATCTTGATCAGCGCTCGGGCCTGCGCGAGCCGTAAGCCCCCCTGTCGTCTGCACTCATTCAGCAACGCCTGCTTATATTCCAGGTATGCCCCCGGCACCAGCCGCACCACCTGGCACAGCTACAGTCACAAGACAGGCACGAGGGTTACACAAAAACAGCTTGGCATACAAGTACAACTCCTTACTCGGGTGTGTGTGTGTGCGCGCGCGTGTGTGGGGGGGAGTGTAACAAAAAGACAGGAGAGGGGAAGGAGAGTAGCAGCCAGTAAACCAGTAGCGAGCAGTGTTTCTGGTATTTATATTTGTAAATAGTTTTTTTACTTTCACTTTTGATACTCTGTGTGCTTCTTACCCTGTGGTGCTGCTATACAATGCTGCTGGAACCTCAACTTTCCCTGAGGGAGTCTTCCTAAGGGATTAATAAAGTTCTATCTAATCTAAAAAGTGACTTTCACATACCGGGGTGGGGGGCACTTAAACTCCAGTGTGATATATAAGCCAGAAAATACGGCAGTTGTGCTGGTAATGATGAGGAATAAGACCACATGTGACATTTTTGTAAAGGTCACATCAGCAATTTAGTCTGGTACAAGCAAAAGTAGAAACAATTCTATCAAAAGTCATTTCAAGGATCAAGTCTGAGTAAACACAGATGACACACCAACAGCTCATGTGTCTGCCTAAAATTCATAAGCTAATTCGAAGACTATAATCAAATTTCTCTGGGCTTCTCCAGCTCTGCTGCTCAGGGTCACCACAGTGGATCCAGTATAGTTGTAGATGTTGATTCGACACACTAGATGCCCTTCCTGATGCAAGATCCATCCAGATGTACAAACAGGATCAAGCACGGGTGGCTTTGAACCAAAGACCTTCTTGTTGGGATGCAAGTGCACTAACCAGTTACATCACTGAGCTGCCCAACTACACAACACTACAAATCAATTTATTACGGTTGTACCTGGTCGAGATAAGCAAGCGGAAAGTAAAATAACTGTGTATTTGTAAGATTCGATACACAGCTTAGTAAAATGCTGGGGAATCGGTTTAGAGCTCAGATGGTGAGCACTTTGTGTTCCTGAAAAATGCATTGAGGCAGCTTAATGAAATGATGAAACCGCTCAATAATAAACACCTTTCTGATCTGGAAGGTATCACCCAACAGATGGCAAACACTTCTCGATGATAAATGTTCCTCAGCAACTGTAACCTGTGAAATGACATTTAAAATGAGATTCTCAATGGGATTTCAGGTTTTCATTGTTGCTGCTACCTCATGTGGGGAAATGGTGAGAAGATGGATCAAGAAGGGTGTGGAAGGTTCACATGTGTCCAGTGTAATGACAACACTGTGGCCAATAAATACACAAGACTGTCAACCGTTGATGTGTCCAACCCAGAGAGTTACAAGATTCCCCCTTATAATCCATTTACATTAAGCTTTTGGACTCACAATCTGTGCTCAACAAAATTATAAGTTATCTTGTCTAAGCACTTACTAACATGGATTTTAACAAATGTGCAAAAAATATTTGAGAAAAAAGAAAAACTTTCAGAAGAAGTCAGACATTTCACTCCTACTCAAAAACTACATAAAACCAAAGGCGTTCCAGTTATATTTTTATTGAGAATAAACACGTTATCAAAGTGTGTTGCTGCCTTTCATGAGTTTGAAAAATGTACCCATTATTGGTTACACAATAGTAAGTTAAATTTGGTTGTGTGCGGTACAAGGTGGCGTTAGGTCACTGCTCAGCTCTCAATAGACAACAATCATTAGCATGTGTAAACGGCCTTAAACTCCACCCCCCCCCAGCCAGAGTCCTTAAAAATAAACAAATTCCACCAATCACACCTTTACCCATAATACTGCCTTATAAGCAAGGGTGGATTGACCACTGGGAGTACAGGGACTTTTCCCGGTGGGCTGATCAATAATGGGCCGATGGCTGTCCGTTTTTTTTTTTGTTTTGTGCCCTGCCATGGCAGCTCCCTCTGGGAGAGAGACATGCCCACAGAGCTCAGCTGCAGCCTGCAGACACAGCACAGGCCCAGTGGCTTGTCTGTCAAAAGAATGCCTGACCCAAATGTGGCCTTATGATAGGCTACAGAGGTCCAGGAGCCCCACCAACGCATGTTCTAGACCCGTCTTGTCCAAGCACCTTCAATAATGAGCAATCATGATATGAGAGAGAGAGAAACACAGAACACGAAAAACAAAGCGAGTCACAAAATGGAGAAAAAATAGAAAGGTGGTGCAACAGAGGGGGAAAAAAAGAAGCTGTCGTGACTGATGCTGCTAAGAGCAGAAAATTTCAGAGATGTTTGCTGCAGGGGCTGGCCTGGCAGGGGTGCTTGCAGGTCCCTCTCAGCAGCAGCAGGTGGTGTTGGAGTCGACAGTGAAAGTGACAGTGAGGCTCCCGCTGCCATGGAGATGGTACAGGAGCAGGAGGAGATTGGTGGTGGTGGCAATGACAGTAGGTGTGTGTGCCAGCATGGTGTGGATAAACACTCATTCATATAAATGTTTAGCCTTTCATATAAATAAAAACGACCCCTGTTTTCTGGTTGAACCTACGGGTCTAAGAGATTTATGTCTCCATAAATGTTCAAATCAAACATGTAATGTACTAACCTCATAGCAAACTCTGCATAGTGTAGTGTGTTACAACTAAATCGATTTTTTTTCATATTCTGATTAAATGATTCGTTGCTGTTATTAATACCCACTTAACCACTATTTTCTACTTTAATCAAAAGATGCCACACATAACTGCAGATCTACAAGCTTACAACTCAGATGTCACAATGTGATGTGCTTTCAGCATGTGGAACTGCTATTTTCGCAATTTAATAACAATTCACAATAACTACAATAACAGTACAGTACTGTTATTGAGGGACTTGTGTGTTTATATGTACTTCAACGGGGGTGGTCGAGGTGGCACAGTATCTGCACCAGTCTGGAACAAAAAGTCCAGGGCCGATACAGCTCAGCCCTGTTTGTAAATTACTGCAGCTGACAAGTTAATGGAGAAGCAGTTTTAGGATGGGAACAATATCTGAATATATAAATCTCATTTGACTGGATTATATTTGGAACTAGAGCTGAAATGATTAACTGACTATTAAATTATTCATCAACTATTTACCGAATCGATTACCAAATTCATTAAGAAAATAAACTACAGATTAACTGAATCTGAAAAAAAAAATAATGGCTAGTTCCAGCTTATTTGGAACACAACATGAGTTGTTTTAGCAGGTACAGATATAGCATAAAAAGTAAAATTATTCTGCAACAAAGCCACCAAGAACATTTGCTGTAAAGGTGCTAAAAAAATGTATCATGCATGTGGGAGAAGGCCTTTTAATGGGGTATAAAATAGTGAAGTGTACCTCTTTTTCTTTCTCATTGAGCTTCTCTGTTCCTGGCAGTCCAGTCAGGTTGAGGGGAGGGGCGCTCCGCCTCCCTGTTGCTGTAGAGCAGAAATTCAATAACGGTGAGACAGACATACTACACCTCAGTGTTAGTGAACGCATCAGATAACACAACAGCAGACTGAAAACATTCAGTTGATGCCTTTGCTAGAAGGAACAAACTGCTAATGTTTATGGAGTGCAAATTGTGTAGATATAACATCATATTTGTGCACTTGAGGAAAAGCAGTTCATTTGAAAGAGAACAAAAGCAAAATAAATATTCATGTGGAATCTTATTTTTTAGGGGGAGTGTATTTATGGCTGTGTTTGTCTGGGAACGTATCAGTGTCACTGTGCTTGGGGCCATACGCCAGAATGACTGAGAAGAGCGGAGCTGGAGAAAGAGAGACGTTGTGGGACTTTAGAGGCTTCGTACCTGACACTGTGATTGCTGTGACAGCTGGAGTGACGCCAGCATCTCTGTAATCATAGAGAAGAGTGTTTGCATCACACACACAGCATCTCTAGGCTTCCTCTGCAATGCTCACATAAAAAAAAAAAAGACAAATCATAACATTCAAGAATTCCTGAGGTAGCATATTTAGAGGAGCTTGAATAATATTTGCAGAAAAGGCACCTGCATATCAGAAGGACTAAAAATATTGAGGTGGGATGCACAGCAATACTCATGCTGAAGCTGCTGGTGAGAGAGGGCCTGCTGTTGGCTGTGATGACTTCAGCAGGCCCTCTATGACACCCTGAGTAACAACAAGGAGGAGTGTGGAATCTCACATGGCAGCCTGTTTGCTGAGCCACTGCTGGCAGGCTCTGCCATCCTGGATGTACTGCAGCACATCACACAACATTGTCCTCTTCCTGCGCTCGTCCTCCCGCATCCGCTTCACCCGCTCATACACCTTGGCGCCTGTACAACAGGGATACAGGCAGATCAATGGCAGCATTGCAACGTTTAAAACGCCGCTGCAGAATAACACAGCAGTTGGTGAGCTGTAGTGGTTTCATATGTATAATCGTGTCATGTCGATCTGTGCGTGCAAGAGGTTACGTTTTGACAGGTTTGTTTTTTGGTTTGCCTGTCAGTCTGGTCCCAAACTTCCTCTCCACTCAACCTCTTATTTCAAGCCATCCATTTCCATTTGAGCATTCAGCACACCTGATACCCTCTTTTCATCCAGACTGCACTCTATATTTAATTATGCCCTACGTACCGGCCCGGGTTCTGCGGTCGCAGGATGATGCGGAAGACACTACTGTGTGTTCCGAGGGTGAAGAAGAAGTCAGCGGGTCAAAGAGCCTTCTCTTATTGTGCACCCGCTCTGTGGAATAGTCTCCCTACGACCGTGAGGCACAGATTCCGTGGACATTTTTAAATCAAGACTAAAAACAGATTTTTACTCCCTTTCTTATGGATAACTTTTATTTTATCTGTGTTATTCTTTTACTTGTGTATTTGAATCTTTTAATTTACTCACTTATTTTAAATTTGATTTTGAACTGTTTTGTGTCAGGCGCCTTGAGGCAACTTTTGTTGTGATTTGGCACATTATAAATTGATTAAATTGAATTATGTTCAGATATTGTGTCAAAACGTTCAGCCAGATCTGAAATAGAAATGGCAAACTTTGTCTAAGAAATGTAAACTTGGGTTCACGACTCTTAACTGATTTTCATTCTGGAATAGATTTTGTGAAATTCTGGCATAGATCTGGGAAATGGGTGTGGATCTTAGATTTAAAATAATAAAGAATTGCCCCCTCATGAATGTTAGGTAAAAATATTTAGTGCAATGGTGTTGCTAATCTCCCACCCCACCACACTGAAGAGTTAGCTCAAGACCACAACAGAAAATAGTAAATACTCAAGTGGATCTAGAAAAGGGGCAGAGCAAGAATATTCTGTAGATACTTTAAAAATAATAATTAAAAAAGAAAAATTACAGCATCTCTGTGGTTTTACTATAATGAGTGCCTGTTTATGTTACTTTAATGAAATTGTTTTTAAAATAGTTACTAGAAGCTTTGACATTTTGCTTCAAATTCCCATGTAACAATGTCAGGTTTACAAAAGTTTAAATTACAGCAGCTTTTATGTTTCATCAAGTGAAAAGCTTTTCTTTAAATTCTTATACTTGCAGATAGAAAAATGTGAGGTTTTTATTGCTCACTGTTGGCTTTCTTTTTCAAACTAAAATTCAGATTTTTTTTATATGCATTCATATGACGTAAGTAAAAGGAGATAATAGAGGCTTTCAGTTGAGCAAACTGCTTTAATAAGGCCCCATAAAAAAATAAAATAAATAAAAAAATCAGTTTATCACCCCACCCGCATGCCGAAATTGGCCTGCATCAATTTTTTTGGGGGGGGGGGGGGGGGGGGGGGGGGGGGAAGGAATTTCATCGATGGCAGTACACTTGACGCAAAAACAGACACATCCAGTAGGTGGTGAGTATGCTTTGTCAAGGATGATAAACTATTGTTTTTTTATGGGGCCTAAGTACAAGAGAAAAAGATAAAAGATTTGCAATAAATTAAATTTTAAGTAAACTCTAGAGTGACATTTTCATGCACTTTCAGTATTTCATACAGTAAAATAAAACATAAAAAAAGAGGGTGGAGATAAAAAAGATAACTTTTTTTTTAATAGGCCATACTAGTGTGACAGACAAATTATATATACTGGACTAATAAACTATCTTCTGGCTGCCCTCTGATACAGATATGCACTGGGATTTGGCACCCCCCCCTTTCTTAAACACTGGATGCTGTTTCTGATGAAACTCCAGTTCTACAAGGAGAAACATGTCTACAGCTCCTGGTGTTCCCAAGTGGTCTCCCAGCCAAGTACTAATCAGGACCTGCTCTGCTTCACTTCTGAGATGTGACGCGCTCAGAGCAGCAGGGCTGCACACCATTTCAGTGTTACAACACCAAACAGAAAGTAAGAGCTCAGCTCTGAATATAAATACATCCTTCCTTCTTAGGCATGGAAATCAAGTTAACCAACTTTAAACTGAAGCTTCAGTGACAAGTTCAGGGAAAAGTCAGAACAGACTCACTGCAGAAAGACTTGATCCCAGCCCTCCTGTACTCCTGCAGCCTGCGGATCTCTTTTCTCAACTCAAACTCCACTGGAAGGAGAAGACAATTACAAACACCTCAAGGTGACCCACTATGACAGCGTGTTAGGGCCATAGAGTTTTTTTTTAAGACTTTGAGAATAAATTCATATTTTTATGAGAAAAAAAAGTGTAATTTGATGACAAAAAATGTGTAATATTACAAGAATAAAGTCATAAAATTAAAGAATTAATCGTAAGGTCTACTCCAGAGTACTTGAGAGGAGAATTTGACCGATAGTTGAACCTCAGATTAAGGTGGAGCAGTGTGGTTTTTGTCCTGGTCGCAGCACACTGGACCAGCTCTACACACTCCCTCGGGTGCTTGAGGGTTCATGGGAGTTCGCCCAACCAGTCCACATGTGCTTTGTGGATCTGTTGACCGTGTCCCTCGAGACGCCCTGTGGGGGGTGCTCCGGGAGTATGGGGTCCGGGGTCCTTTGTTAAGGGCTATCCGGTCCCTGTACGACCGCAGCAGGAGCTTGGTTCGTATTGCCGGTAGTAAGTCAAACCTGTTTACAGTGCACACTGGCCTCCGCCAGGGCTGCCCTTTGTCACCGGTTCTGTTCATTACCTTTAGGAACAGAATTTCTAGGCGCAGCCAGGGTGTAGAGGGAGTCCGGTTTGGGAACCACAGAATCTCGTCTCTGCTGTTTGCGGACAATGTGGTTCTGTTGACTTCATCAAATCAGGACCTTCAGCGTGCACTGGGGCGGTTTGCAGCTGAGTGTGACACGTCTGGGATGAAAATCAGCACCTCCAAATCCGAGTCCATGGTTCTCGACCGGAAAAAGGTGCTTTGCCCTCTTCAGGTCGGTGGAGTGTCCTTGTCTCAAGTGGAGGAGTTTAAGTATCTTGGGGTCTTGTTCACGAGCGAGGGACAGATGGAGCGTGAGATTGACAGACAGATTGGTGCAGCAGTGATGCGGTCGCTGTATCGGACCGTCGTGGTGAAGAGAGAGCTGAGCAGGGGGGTAAAGCTCTCAATTTACCGATCGATCTACGTTCCGATCCTCACCTATGGTCATGAGATTTGGCTCATGACCGAAAGAACGAGATCACGAGTACAAGCGGCCGAGATGAGTTTCCTCCGCAGGGTGGCTGGGAGCTCCCTTAGAGATAGGGTGAGGAGCTCGGTCACTCAGGAGGAGCTCGGAGTCGAACCGCTGCTCCTCCACGTCAAAAGGAGCCAGCTGAGGTTACTCGGCCATCTTTTCCGGATGCTCCCTGGATGCCTCGCTGGAGAGGTGTTCCGGGCACGTCCCATTGGGAGGAGGCCCCGGGGAAGACCCAGGACACGCTGGAGGGACTACATCTCTCGGCTGCCTTGGGAACGCCTCGGGGTTGTGGATCGGGAGGTCTGGGCGGCTTTGCTTGAGCTGCTGCCCCCGCGACCCGACTCCGGATAAAGCAGAAGAAAATGGATGGATGAGATGGATGGATATTATGTGAATAAAGTCATAATATTATGAGAATAAACTTATAATATGAGAATAAAGTTGTAATTTTACAGGAATAAAGACGTAATTTTATGAGAGAAAAACTCTCCATCTCAAAATGAGATCTGTGGAGCGCTTTGTTAAGTTGTACCTCAGTACAGGTTTTACAAATAAGGAAATACTTCATCTTTTGGCCCATCTGCACCACATTAGTATGTGAACTTTCAAAAGAATATGGAAGAAAATGTGTCTATTCCGGAGGAGGAACCACACAGACTACGCCTGTAGTTCCAGCAATTAGTAGCTCCCGAAAGCCTCTCTTTCAAGGAGAGGGAGATCGCTGGAACTGGCAGTCTGCAGCTTCTCGTATAAATACAGCTTTATAAAATTCTAACTTTATTCTCGTAATATTACAAGTTTTTCTCTCATAAAATTATTACTTTATTCTTATAATATTATGACTTCTAGGAAAAAAATGTGTGGCCCAAAAACACCATCGTAATCTACTGTTCTTCACTCCCATGACTTCTAAACACTGTAAATGTGCACACAATCAAAACAAGGAGCTTCACACAAATGAATAAAAGTATATTATTATTATAAAAATAAAAGTTTGCCAACTTTGGTAAATATGTGTGACAGCACACAAATACTAACGTGCGTGACCTTCGATGAATTTGTCATGTTCAGTCGGTCCAACCACTCTGGCAAACCGTCTCATCACATCATACAGGTCCTGCACCTCCTTCGGGTAACATCTCTCCAGCACTTGAAGACAACAGACAAACAATCAAACATACAAAAACATTTGTATCACAAACAAATTCCTCCCAGCAGTTATTTAGCTGCACTTTCTATAAGCACAAGAAGAGAATCATCAATGTTTCTGTGAATCAACAGCAGATTTATGGTCAGTATAAATACTGCCGGTGTCTCATCACAGCTGTTATAAAGCTTCACTGTATTGCAGAGAATTTGCATCTCTTCCACAAACACAGCAGATATGTCATGATTGCTGAACAATGCTACAAAGTGGCACCTCTGCAAAGAAAAACACTGCTGCTTCACTCAGTAAACGCTGCTCCCAGAAATTCAACGTCATCTTCTCGGGCTGCCATGGAAGAAGTCTGGCCACACCCTTTGACCAATAGCTGTTTAACCTTTGTTGTTTTACCAACAGTATTAAATGACATATTGTACAGTAATGTAATAAATATAGCTGGACTGCTTAGGTTTTGTGGAATATCTGAACAACAGACTCAATACTGAGGCTGTGTAAAAGAAGAAGAAGAAATAAACTTAAGGTACGACTGAGAATCGTGCTTCTCTCAACCCTCCTCCGCCCCACAATACTGTATAAAATCTTCCCACCCTTCATTTAGATACTTTAAACAGATTTAAAACATCTTTAAATGACCACAAAATCCCTGTGATCATGTTGACCTCCGCTCCTGCAGGCGCTGATGTAGGGCTAGTAGACAAGCTCCCACTTCTGACACAATTTTAAGGCTGACATGTGGGTGCACTTTGGTTTTAAAACCAAAACAAGGGGTAATGATTTAGATAAAACAAAGGCCATTTCTAACCTTTAGTGTCACACAAAACCCCAATTTCAGGCTTATGGTAAACTAGAACTCTTGGAGAAATTCTACCTGCATTAATGTTAGATGCTCACCAGGTGGAGATATTGCTCCATTTCAAGAGCCTTGGGTACAGGCTGCTTTTGTGACAAACTGATGAACCTGCTGCTTATAGTACTAGATACTATGGAGATGTGATGCGTGACATGATACCATGTTGCTGACATATGACAGAACACTCAGGATTTATGAAGAGGTGAAGGAACAGGTATGCAATTTATTTTCACACAATGTTAATACGAGTATATCTTCATAGTAGTTCAGTCATGCAGTGCCACCTTATCTTCATAGGGCTTTATGGCATCTTTCACTTCAGTATGTTCAGTGACACTGTGTAATGCAAATACCATTCTAATAAAATGGAATAAAAATTTTAAATGGAATCAATCTTCAGAATCAATTTGTCTGATATCAGTATCAGATATCGTTATAAAGTGATGCTATTATTAGGCTACCCAGATGGTGTGCAAGTTCTCTCCTCAGCTCTATTTTAAATTTGCAGTAAATTATGTCAAATTTTGCAATAAATCCCATAATATGCATCATATTGCAATGTATTGCAATACAGTTGTATTGTGGTATGTATCGTATTGTACTGTGAAGAACTTGGACAATATGCAGCCTGAGATGATCCAGAAAGTATTTTGAGGTGAAAGATAGTGTAATTTGAGCCTTGGCAGAGGTACACACTCTAATGAGTGGCATTCTCATGTTTAATAGTAGTGCAGAAAGAATTAGGTAATTCATCTGCAGAAAAACAATTTTTCAAATAAATTAAGTAATTCGTCAAGAAAAAAAAGCAAAAATTCAGTTTGACTACAGAGGAAATTTAAAGTGCTGGACGCATTTGTATGAAAATGAGTCAGAGCTACTTTAAAACTTCTGCTGCATCCACTTCTTTATTTCTTGTACCGTAAAAATGATTAAATTTACTTTAATCTCTTCATCAGTCCTGCTTTATGATAAAGATTTGATGAGGGAAAAACTGAAAAATACGACGGTCCTTGTGGTTGAAGTAATAATGATTTGCTATTAATATCCCAGCTTTGTAAACAAACTGGCTCATTAATTGATCAGGCAGCTAATCATTAGCCAGTGTCCCACTTAACTGTGAAAATACAACTAACTGAATAACTATCTTCCTAACAAAGCCACTTCTCTCTCTCTATTGCCTTTGCATTTACACTCCACCGATATGAATTCACAAACGCTCAACTCACTTGAGCGGGAGCTGGTTGTGTTCATCTTTTGGCATCGACAGTGTTGCTGAGTAACAGACAAGTGTCAAAGCCAAAGAGGAAAGCTGCTGCGGGGGCAGAAAATGAGCTTTTTCTGTGCATCAGTCAAGTTCCACAAATTACACAAAGAATAGCATTAAATCTGCATCTCAAACAGACACGCGACCTCCACGCGGTGGGACACCAGCACCCAAATGCGAGCTGCAACAGAAGGCGGCAACAAGAAAACATCCAACTGAATCACTTAAGGTAACAAACCCAGAAAGGACTTTTAAGAAATGCTGCTGCGCGGCAACGACATGCTGGATAATCTGCCTCCAGCAGTTACTGAAACATGAAACTGTGAGCCGCCCAGGCTTGAATACTGCTTCCATTATCGTAGGGTACACGCACTAACAGAACCCGTCTTTGACAGTCTCCATGACAACCAGACTCCTGCTCTTCAGCTACTCCGAGTTCCCTTTTGTCTTGAAAGGTTGGCGAGATAAGGGAGTGAAAAGGAGACCAGGGCTAACCAGAGGCTGGAGGCCACATAAATAAAACATGAGGGCAGAATGCTTCACCTGTCAAACAGCAGCCAATTCCACAACTCATGAAGGTGTAAAATAAGTAGAACAATCCATTTAGAGCATCTAAGCTCAACAGGCAAACCCAAGAAAATCAAAGCGTTAGAATCACACCTTTGCAGAAGTTTAACCACTAACAGGTGGGTCAGGAAATGAAGCCTCCAACAAATCAAACATAGCAGCAGCGTTTATTGTGGGGGGTGGGGCAGAGCTATTCATAATAAAGCAATTACGCTGTAGCACTCCAGCAAACAGCCCCCTTGCCATTTCTAGCCTCGATGATAAATATGAGCTCGATCAGTTGCTACACTTCAGCAACTCGAGGGGCCGCAGAGGTTAACAACGGTGATTACATTCGAGCTGTTTTCATGCATCCAGAGAAACCCAGTGCCAAATTCACTGGTAGATATCAGATGCCTCTCTCAGGTGCAATGAATAATGTCGACGTCAAGCATGTGAGAGTTACAGAAGGACTCACTCTGGAATTTCCGCAAGTTGATCAATCCGTGGTCTCTGATAATCCTAAAGGAAAAGGAGATTCAGAGATTTAGCACCATGCCACATTAATGGATTTCTTTGAAATAAAATTTGCATTTAGTCATAAGTGCTTGTTACGGAGTTCAAGACACTGGATCCCTTTGTCTTGGAAATTGCAACTCAATTTTCATTGTCATTTAATCTGGGAAGTATTTTACAATTCACAGACAATTTATTCTAACATGTCAGAAAATTGCAAACAAAAATGGGCATTGTGTCAAGCATCCATACCTAAAACAGTTTTCACACCTGGCCACATTTCCTGAGCGGTAACTCGGCACAACTTGTTTTGCCAAGATGTGCCATACTTCAGTCGCCGGTTGTGTTGTAACTTGTGCTATTGTCAGAAAGCCAGAATTCATGCATGAACACAAGCAATGTTTATTCACTTGTTCAGTTGTAGCCCTGCCATATTCCTGAAAGTTTCACCATCATAGGTGATGCAAGAGTTTGGAGATAATGTAAGTGAGAATAACAGCATCGTGATCGAAAGGTAACATGTAGAATTAAAGCATAGTTGACACGCTGTTCACTGCATAAAAGCAACAGGAAGTTCGGCTGTGTGTGTGTGTGTGGGGGGGGGGATCAATCAATCAATCAATCAATTTTTTTTATATAGCGCCAAATCACAAACAGTTGCCCCAAGGCGCTTTATATTGTAAGGCAAGGCCATACAATAATTATGTAAAACCCCAACGGTCAAAACGACCCCCTGTGAGCAAGCACTTGGCTACAGTGGGAAGGAAAAACTCCCTTTTAACAGGAAGAAACCTCCAGCAGAACCAGGCTCAGGGAGGGGCAGTCTTCTGCTGGGACTGGTTGGGGCTGAGGGAGAGAACCAGGAAAAAGACATGCTGTGGAGGGGAGCAGAGATCGATCACTAATGATTAAATGCAGAGTGGTGCATACAGAGCAAAAAGAGAAAGAAACAATGCATCATGGGAACCCCCCAGCAGTCTACGTCTATAGCAGCATAACTAAGGGATGGTTCAGGGTCACCTGATCCAGCCCTAACTATAAGCTTTAGCAAAAAGGAAAGTTTTAAGCCTAATCTTAAAAGTAGAGAGGGTGTCTGTCTCCCTGATCTGAATTGGGAGCTGGTTCCACAGGAGAGGAGCCTGAAAGCTGAAGGCTCTGCCTCCCATTCTACTCTTACAAACCCTAGGAACTACAAGTAAGCCTGCAGTCTGAGAGCGAAGCGCTCTATTGGGGTGATATGGTACTACGAGGTCCCTAAGATAAGATGGGACCTGATTATTCAAAACCTTATAAGTAAGAAGAAGAATTTTAAATTCTATTCTAGAATTAACAGGAAGCCAATGAAGAGAGGCCAATATGGGTGAGATATGCTCTCTCCTTCTAGTCCCCGTCAGTACTCTAGCTGCAGCATTTTGAATTAACTGAAGGCTTTTTAGGGAACTTTTAGGACAACCTGATAATAATGAATTACAATAGTCCAGCCTAGAGGAAATAAATGCATGAATTAGTTTTTCAGCATCACTCTGAGATAAGACTTTTCTGATTTTAGAGATATTGCGTAAATGCAAAAAAGCAGTCCTACATATTTGTTTAATATGCGCTTTGAATGACATATCCTGATCAAAAATGACTCCAAGATTTCTCACAGTATTACTAGAGCTCAGGGTAATGCCATCCAGAGTAAGGATCTGGTTAGACACCATGTTTCTAAGATTTGTGGGGCTAAGTACAATAACTTCAGTTTTATCTGAGTTTAAAAGCAGGAAATTAGAGGTCATCCATGTCTTTATGTCTGTAAGACAATCCTGCAGTTTAGCTAATTGGTGTGTGTCCTCTGGCTTCATGGATAGATAAAGCTGGGTATCATCTGCGTAACAATGAAAATTTAAGCAATACCATCTAATAATACTGCCTAAGGGAAGCATGTATAAAGTGAATAAAATTGGTCCTAGCACAGAACCTTGTGGAACTCCATAATTAACTTTAGTCTGTGAAGAAGATTCCCCATTTACATGAACAAATTGTAATCTATTAGACAAATATGATTCAAACCACCGCAGCGCAGTGCCTTTAATACCTATGGCATGCTCTAATCTCTGTAATAAAATTTTATGGTCAACAGTATCAAAAGCAGCACTGAGGTCTAACAGAACAAGCACAGAGATGAGTCCACTGTCCGAGGCCATAAGAAGATCATTTGTAACCTTCACTAATGCTGTTCTGTACTATGATGAATTCTAAAACCTGACAAACTCTTCAAATAGACCATTCCTCTGCAGATGATCAGTTAGCTGTTTTACAACTACCCTTTCAAGAATTTTTGAGAGAAAAGGAAGGTTGGAGATTGGCCTATAATTAGCTAAGATAGCTGGGTCAAGTGATGGCTTTTTAAGTAATGGTTTAATTACTGCCACCTTAAAAGCCTGTGGTACATAGCCAACTAACAAAGATAGATTGATCATATTTAAGATCGAAGCATTAAATAATGGTAGGGCTTCCTTGAGCAGCCTGGTAGGAATGGGGTCTAATAAACATGTTGATGGTTTGGATGAAGTAACTAATGAAAATAACTCAGACAGAACAATCGGAGAGAAAGAGTCTAACCAAATACCGGCATCACTGAAAGCAGCCAAAGATAACGATACGTCTTTGGGATGGTTATGAGTAATTTTTTTCTCTAATAGTTAAAATTTTGTTAGCAAAGAAAGTCATGAAGTCATTACTAGCTAAAGTTAATGGAATACTCAGCTCAATAGAGCTCTGACTCTTTGTCAGCCTGGCTACAGTGCTGAAAAGAAACCTGGGGTTGTTCTTATTTTCTTCAATTAGTGATGAGTAGAAAGATGTCCTAGCTTTACGGAGGGCTTTTTTATAGAGCAACAGACTCTTTTTCCAGGCTAAGTGAAGATCTTCTAAATTAGTGAGACGCCATTTCCTCTCCAACTTACGGGTTATCTGCTTTAAGCTACGAGTTTGTGAGTTATACCACGGAGTCAGGCACTTCTGATTTAAAGCTCTCTTTTTCAGAGGAGCTACAGCATCCAAAGTTGTCTTCAATGAGGATGTAAAACTATTGACGAGATACTCTATCTCACTTACAGAGTTTAGGTAGCTACTCTGCACTGTGTTGGTATATGGCATTAGAGAACATAAAGAAGGAATCATATCCTTAAACCTAGTTACAGCGCTTTCTGAAAGACTTCTAGTGTAATGAAACTTATTCCCCACTGCTGGGTAGTCCATCAGAGTAAATGTAAATGTTATTAAGAAATGATCAGACAGAAGGGAGTTTTCAGGGAATACTGTTAAGTCTTCTATTTCCATACCATAAGTCAGAACAAGATCTAAGATATGATTAAAGTGGTGGGTGGACTCATTTACTTTTTGAGCAAAGCCAATAGAATCTAATAATAGATTAAATGCAGTGTTGAGGCTGTCATTCTCAGCATCTGTGTGGATGTTAAAATTGCCCACTATAATTATCTTATCTGAGCTAAGCACTAAGTCAGACAAAAGGTCTGAAAATTCACAGAGAAACTCACAGTAACGACCAGGTGGACGATAGATAATAACAAATAAAACTTGTTTTTGGGACTTCCAATTTGGATGGACAAGACTAAGAGTCAAGCTTTCAAATGAATTAAAGCTCTGTCTGGGTTTTTGATTAATTAATAAGCTGGAATGGAAGATTGCTGCTAATCCTCCGCCCCGGCCCGTGCTACGAGCATTCTGACAGTTAGTGTGACTCGGGGGTGTTGACTCATTTAAACTAACATATTCATCCTGCTGTAACCAGGTTTCTGTTAGGCAGAATAAATCAATATGTTGATCAATTATTATATCATTTACCAACAGGGACTTAGAAGAGAGAGACCTAATGTTTAATAGACCACATTTAACTGTTTTAGTCTGTGGTGCAGTTGAAGGTGCTATATTATTTTTTCTTTTTGAATTTTTATGCTTAAATAGATTTTTGCTGGTTATTGGTGGTCTGGGAGCAGGCACCGTCTCTACGGGGATGGGGTAATGAGGGGATGGCAGGGGGAGAGAAGCTGCAGAGAGGTGTGTAAGACTACAACTCTGCTTCCTGGTCCCAACCCTGGATAGTCACGGTTTGGAGGATTTAAGAAAATTGGCCAGATTTCTAGAAATGAAAGCTGCTCCATCCAAAGTGGGATGGATGCCGTCTCTCCTAACAAGACCAGGTTTTCCCCAGAAGCTTTGCCAATTATCTATGAAGCCCACCTCAAGTCAAGTAGCTTGAAATGTCTGAAATGAACTCTCAAAACAGAACATGTGCAGATCAGGGGTAACAGATGTCTGAACAAATCTGGAATCACTCTGAAAGACTACAAGCTAACAGACAGATAAACCAGGACAACACAGATTCCTCCCCAGTCCGACGCTCCAGTCCCTCGCGCTCGGACAGCAGCAGCTCATTAAAGCTGATTTTCTGACGGATGCATTACAGCAATAATCGGCCGTGTGTGTGTGTGTGTGTGTGTGTGTGTGCAACAATGACAGATTAGCAGTCTGAGGGTGGAAAACATTCTCTACAAAACTTACTGACAACTTGACAAATGTAAAGGGAAAGCAGTAAATTCAAACATTACATGCAATAACATAATGAAGCAAACAAAACACTGTGGGAATTATTTAAAAATACATAAACTGGAGATAAAACTGTACAACTTTTGTTTAGTTTGAAATATGGAATTTATCATTCTCTTAACCAAAATGCACATACTTACACTGTGCAATGTTCTGTAGCTAAAAAGCTTTACTATTATTATTATTGTTGTCATTCTAACTTACTGTTTTGTCTTTGCCACCAGCAGAATATTGGGCAAAATTTCATGGAGCGTTTCAGGCTTGGTGTTCAAAGTCAAACATTTTTTTCTAATTTCTAAAAATATTAAGGACAAAGAATTGTATATTTATATTATACCTTAATTAACTTACTCAAGACAGTGAGAGGACTGTTTAGCTTTGGCAGAGGTATGCACTCCGATATAAATATGGTAGCATGTTAATATAGCCAACTGGTTAGCCCCACAGGATTCAAATTCAACCTGGTCAGCTAAGGCCTTTAGCCAGATGCGCACACGCGCACGTACACACACACACACACACACACACACACACACACACACACACACACACACACACACACACACACACACACACACACACACACACACACACACACACACACACACGATGGGAATGTGCAGAAATGCATGCAGCATCATGGTGTGTAACGCTGTGGCTGCAATCGGATCCTGTACGTGGGTGAGATGGGAATGTATCTCTCGACATCAAGCATGCTCGTCTGCAATGCGATCTGCGCCATATTTCACAAGGAGCTACATAAAGGCACACACTGCATATTAGTGCTTCATGACAGAGCTGTATGCACAGCACACTCACCCATCGTCACATACCACAGTTTATAAGTCCACTCCCTATACTAAGCAAAACACATAAAAGCTGGAAATAAATCAAATCAATTTTATTTATATAGCGCCAAATCACAACAAACAGTCACCCCAAGGCGCTTTATATTGTAAGGCAAAAGCCATACAATAATTACAGAAAAACCCCAACGGTCAAAACGACCCCCTATGAGCAAGCACTTGGCGACAGTGGGAAGGAAAAACTCCCTTTCAACAGGAAGAAACCTCCAGCAGAACCAGGCTCAGGGAGGGGCAGTCTTCTGCTGGGACTGGTTGGGGCTGAGGGAGAGAACCAGGAAAAAGACATGCTGTGGAGGGGAGCAGAGATCAATCACTAATGATTAAATGCAGAGTGGTGCATACAGAGCAAAAGGAGAAAGAAACACTCAGTGCATCATGGGAACCCCCCAGCAGTCTAAGTCTATAGCAGCATAACCAAGGGATGGTTCAGGGTCACCTGATCCAGCCCTAACTATAAGCTTTAGCAAAAACGAAAGTTTTAAGCCTAATCTTAAAAGTAGAGAGGGTGTCTGTCTCCCTGATCTGAATTGGGAGCTGGTTCCACAGGAGAGGAGCCTGAAAGCTGAAGGCTCTGCCTCCCATTCTACTCTTACAAACCCTAGGAACTACAAGTAAGCCTGCAGTCTGAGAGCGAAGCGCTCTATTGGGGTGATATGGTACTATGAGATCCCTAAGATAAGATGGGACCTGATTATTCAAAACCTTATAAGTAAGAAGAAGAATTTTAAATTCTATTCTGGAATTAACAGGAAGCTAATGAAGAGAGGCCAATATGGGTGAGATATGCTCTCTCCTTCTAGTCCCCGTTAGTACTCTAATGCCATCCAGAGTAAGGATCTGGTGAGACACCATGTTTCTAAGATTTGTGGGGCCAAGTACAATAACTTCAGTTTTATCTGAGTTTAAAAGCAGGAAATTAGAGGTCATCCATGTCTTTATGTCTGTAAGACAATCCTGCAGTTTAGCTAATCGGTGTGTGTCCTCTGGCTTCACGGATAGATAAGGCTGGGTATCATCTGCGTAACAATGAAAATTTAAGCTATGCCGTCTAATAATACTGCCTAAGGGAAGCATGTATAAAGTGAATAAAACTGGTCCTAGCACAGAACCTTGTGGAACTCCATAATTAACCTTAGTCTGTGAAGAAGATTCCCCATTTACATGAACAAATTGTAATCTATTAGATAAATATGATTCAAACCACCGCAGCGCAGTGCCTTTAATACCTATGGCATGCTCTAATCTCTGTAATAAAAGTTTATGGTCAACAGTATCAAAAGCAGCACTGAGGTCTAACAGAACAAGCACAGAGATGAGTCCACTGTCTGAGGCCATAAGAAGATCATTTGTAACCTTCACTAATGCTGTTTCTGTACTATGATGAATTCTAAAACCTGACTGAAACTCTTCAAATAGACCATTCCTCTGCAGATGATCAGTTAGCTGTTTTACAACTACCCTTTCAAGCATTTTTGAGAGAAAAGGAAGGTTGGAGATTGGCCTATAATTAGCTAAGATAGCTGGGTCAAGTGATGGCTTTTTAAGTAATGGTTTAATTACTGCCACCTTAACAGTGAACAATAACAAATATGGCAAACCTAATCCTTCAAACTATAATGGGTAAATATATTCTTTTTGTAAAGCTTATTAAAAGCAACTAATGTACCAAATATTTTAATATTATCAGGACAATTACGCCAAATACTAACAACCCTGACGGAAACACAATGATTTTTTAACAGTAGTACGGATCTTCAATTTCTCAAATAATAATGTTCCTCTCAAACTGTAATTGGAATCCTTCATTTTAAACAGATCCTGGACATGCAGAGGCAAAAGCTTATTTTTAACTTTATACATAATCTGTATTATAATATGATCAACCAAGTCCCAGAATTTTTAAATTTGGAGACAAGCAAATAATGGATTTGTTGGCTCACGATATGGTTTATTACTGATAATTCTTATAGCTTCCTCTTGCAACAGAGAAACTGGTTTAGTATTAGTTCTATATGTATTGTCCCAAACCTCGACACAATATGTCATATATAGAACAAGTAAAGCATGATTTAAAATGTTTAACGCATGTTGGGAGAGGAAGTCCTGGGCTTTATGCAGAATTGCAGTGACTTTTGACATTTTAGATTGAACATAGTTAATGTGTTTTCCAGCTTAATCTATCATCAATATAAACACCAAGAAATTTTGTATCTGTTACAATTTCAATTTCATTGATGAACCACACATCTAGTTGAAAATGTGCAAGAATGACGGACAATGGATGAATGGAAGTTATAAATGTTACGAAGAATGACTTTTATAAGAAGAATTGCCATTATTTGTGATTAACCTCTCAGACAGGCATACAATGAAATCTGTCCTCTGCATTTAAACCATCCTATTTATAGTTACACACAATCTAAGCAATAGGTGGAATCTGATACCCGAGCACCAACAACAGGTCTACAGGGACTACCTCAAACCACAGCAAGGAGCTTGACGGCAATGTGCATGCTGTGATGTTGGGAGGTAACCGAAGTGCGCGTAGGAAACCCACACAGACATGAGGAATACATGCAAATGCCACAAAAAACAAACTGGACAGAAGTGGAACTGAACCCAGGACCTTCTTGCTGGGCAGTAAGAACACTAAGCTGTGCCACCCATTAAATGGGTACTGGCAAAGATTCAAATTCCCTAATACTTCTCATTTCAGCAAGAAAAAAAACTATCTGTAGGAGGGGAAGCACCAAAAGGTCAATGAAGGTGCTCATAATGCCATCTACTGTCAGAATGGGGACATTACAGGATACAGAAAAAACATCCCTCACTCACTTTTTTCTCCGTTGTCTCTCCTTTAACCTTGAATGATAAATATCAACAACTGCAAGCTTCAGTGCTGAAATGGAACAAAATATGACACAATGAAGGGTGCATACAAGCATACATTTCTTTAAAATATGAACAACAAATCAATACAAATTTCTCTCACCATGTAAGATGTCTGAGTCATCATCCACAAAATCAATGTCTTTCAAATCCCATTCTGCATAGTTGTCAAACTCCTAAGTAGGACACAGAATGATGGTTTTCAGAAACTGCTGCCTTGACACAACTCATCGTGAGCTCCACATGCAGCCTGATCAACAATCCAGGATAAGTGCTCAGATTCAAAATCCTTTTAAGAGAATAAGCACGGCATGAGTCACTCGCTGACTGTGAGACAGCAACCAGGGCACTATTTCAGGTACATTTAATGAGCCCTCTAGTGGTAATTATTTTTATTTTTTAATTCTTGAGGAAAAAAAGGACACATATTTCCTTGATTAAAAGCCCGGGCATTTATTTTTCTCAAACCGTGCTCAGACCCGGCGCCAAAATGATGCAGGCCTGTATTCAAGGCCAGCGTTTATTAACAAAATGCTGCTTGCTGCCTGCAATGTCATATGGTGTTACGTTTCACATATATTTCTGGGTGTAACGAACCAAAGACAACCGCTTTAGGTCACAGCCCTCTGCATGGCTGTGAATCCTTCCTGGCACCTGACGTGCATCTGCTAAAGGATGGAGACCACAAGGGCTGTGATTGGTCGCTTTTCCGCTTTCACTCCATCTCCCGTCATATTTTGAAAGTTTTGCAGCGTGCTCACTGATTACATTTCAATCATGGATCAAATAGAGGAACGGCTGGCAGAAAAATCTGCAAATATGAACAACTTTACAACACGGAGTCAGAAAAACTACAAAGACACTCAAATGACCCACAATTCATGGAGGGAAATTGCACATACCATAATACTGGTTTGGAGGTTGATGATTGTATAAAGAAATGGAGCTTGTTGAGGGACAAACTGTTCCAGAATAAGACGCTGCTCCTGCAGAAAATTGCATTACGACACCCACCAGCGCGACGGAGAACTTTAAAAGCGTTGCAAGCACATCAATGTCATTGCATGGCCACGGAGTTACCAAGTTGGAAAAATGGAAATCAGGTTTTAGGATTTTAAACCACTCCACAGTGGACTTCAGAAAAAAGAGTGACTTGCTCAAATTTAATGACTTTTAACAATTTAAAGCCTGCCTTAAATATGCCTGGTGCATATTTAAGGCAGGCTTTTATTTTTTTTTCAGATGAAGTTTTAATACGACCATTAAATGAGGCAGGTCCCGATTCAAGGTCAGGCGGTTTAATCAAGGAAATAAGGCAATTTATTTATTCTATGCATATCAAGCATCACCCATGATCGAAATGTAATCAGCGAGCACACTGTAAAAACTTTCAAAATATGATGGGAGAGGAAGGAGAAAAGCGAAAAGCGACCAATCACAGCCCTTGCGGATACAACATTTTTGCAACCCCATAGTCTTGTATCATATTCTGATGAGCTTTTGCTGGAAAACAATGAAAAATGAAAATAAATGTTTTTCCCTTTTTTTTTTTTTTTTTTTTTGTGAAAACGTTCACCCATGACTAACTTTGAAATTTTTATACTCAGTTGCATTTGGGTGAATTTCCAAAAATGAGAACCCTGGTTGAATAATAAACAAAAAAGGAAAAAAGCATGATGACTCTGCAAAACAATACAATCACCATTGAAGTCTTAGAAATTCTAAGAATTCATTGAAAGCCAAGATGCAACCTTGCCATATTCAAACAAGTTTTGCATAAGAATACAAATATGGGATCATGGGTGAACCTTTTTAAAGATAGGTCAAAAATGAGTTCACTGTAGTTATTTATGCATGAAAGCTCATCTAAATTGAAAGTTGGAAAAAAAAAAAAAAAAATTGAAAATCTCTAATGCCCACACCTCACCTCCATGAAGTCTGCTCTGGCAGGCATGTATCCGGCCATATCTCGAGACAGCACAGAATCGAATGTGGGCCGAGGTGGATCGTCCGTCGCTGTGAAAGAAAGAAATATATGCACAATTAATAAAGCAACTAATGTTAGAAATAATATCAGGTGTAAAGCTCATCCGTACGTAGTAGAAAAACAAAATAATCCAAATCACTGTCAGGAATGTTGTAAATACGCCATCTCAAAATGCCTTTGAGAAGATTTGGTTTGGTAAGATGGACAAATTGTTAGAAATGTAAATTCTGTCTGTGCTTCCACTTTGCCAACTGCTGCATGAAGGAAAATTATATAAAAAAAATACACACTTGAACAGTGACAGATGGAGAACTGAGGCAAACTAGGAACTGAGGCAAGTTCTTGAAACACCAACTGCTTCTGTCCAACTGTCAGGTCAGTGTGTTACGGGTTGGAAGCGAAGCCAAAAGATAAGATCACGGTGGTGGTGGTGGTGAGGTGTTAGCTAGGATATGGCAGCACGTATTCAAACTAATTTATACTAACAGTTATCTACAGCAACACCAGCACAGGATAACCTTACAGAATTTGTTGTTTGTTAATCCTCTTCCAACATTTAGGAGATTTAAAAAAAAAAAAACAAACAAACAAAAAACTTTGCAAGCTGCTCGTGGGGATCCAGGGGTCGTGTTTATAAAATAGGTAGGTGACATTTTTGAAGGATTTTAATAAATTATGCAAACTTTCTATAATGAGTTGGAATGGCATGCGAGTCCAGAATGTTTTTGGAACCTTAGAACTCAACAGTTTTTAGAAGAACTACACGTTCTTGGTGGAAACTGCCTGGAGACAACAGGCTTGTAGCCGCGATCCAAATCAGTTACACAGTATCGCCCTGTTTTGTTTTTTTTATATATACAGTTGTAAATGTACATAAATACTGCGTCTTGTCCTAAAATTACATTAAGAAATGACATGTTTTATAGAAAAATATCTCAATCAATCTTGTGTATTATACTGAGTATTATTGCACACCCACACACTTGGTAACTTGTTTTAATCATGTAACTTTTTAATGTGAATTTACTGTCTTAATGTAATTATAAATTGTTTAGGTTCTTGTTATCATATAACATTATTATTATTATTATGATCATAACTATTATCAGTACTATTACTGTTATTATAACTTCTATTTTGTCATTTGATTTTTTAAAATGGACCACAATGGAAATAAGTATTTTCACTATAGATAAATGATTTACCGCCCCTGCTGGAATGGCGTGAGTCCAGAATGCAACTACAAGCACTCGGAGAGCGCAAACCTCCGCCAAGGCCATAGGGTCACTGACGTCACATGGAATACCCTTTGGCAAAGAGACTTATTCCACATCATTTTATGCATCTACCGTCATGTTTCAGATTCAGTGGTTAAACCCTTAGATCTTCAGCAAATGTATTTATAAAGAGAAACTGCATGAACTACACGTTTTTTAATTTTCTAATAAGTTTATTCAATGAGGAGAAACAAATGCTAAATTATTGTTGTGTCGTAACTTAATTTTTGTTCAGCCTTTGTGACCCGCCTTCATGAAGTTAGATGCAAAAACGTTGAAATTGGCCCTATCCTGCAATGATAAAGAATCCTTAAAAAAGTTACTGGATGCAGATCGTGTTCCGGATCATTACCATTACCAAAATTACCAAGCTACACCCTGGTAAAAATTTCATTGAAATCCGTTGAGGATTTTTTGAGTAATCCTGCTAACAAACCAACCAACCAACCACCCAACAAACGGACGCGACCGAAAACATAACCTCCTTGGCAAAGGTAATTATCAATGTCCATTGTTCATTATTGTTAGGCAATATCCGTAGGTGCTCCAAAAATATTAGTCCTATTAACATTCCGTCTTGGCGGCATTCATCCTTCACCCAAATTCATAAGCATACCAAACAACAAATGTCAGCTCACCCCAGTTTTTCTGGGATAAAAGCCATACAAACACACGTACACACAGGCCACTTGGTTATTATAGTAAAGATAAGTCAAAAGGGGGGGCAGATGATTTGGGTACAAACGCTTGAAAGGAACTGCGCCATCTGCGTAGTGACAGTTGTTTGTCTTCCGCAGGCCGAGCAGAGTGGAGGAAAAGAGTGGGTTATTGATGAAATTCTTCATGTAGTGGCTCTCGCATTCTTCTTTGCTTTTTGTGCGCATCTGATATGCCACATCTTGCCTGTGGGACAGCAAACAGAAAGAGGAAGGGTTACCGAGCTGTATGAATGAATCCACTATGTGCTAAATATAACACACATATCCCACAGCACAGTACCGAGTGCTTTCCATCCAAATATCACACTAGAAATGCCTCCCACTGGAAGTTTCCAACAATATAATTATGCCTAATGAGTATAAGACCTGTTGTAATTACATGAAATTACACAGGTCAACAAACAATTTTGTGATGGAACAAGGACGCAATTAATCATGTCATTTAAAAAAGCAAACTGCAAGTTGTGACTTTGTGATATTAATTTCCCAAGACTAATACTGTTTCTGTGCATTTGTTAAGCGTTTTCACATTTAAGTCAAGAAATCAAACAGCCCACAATTTGCATGTGTCTCTCACAGCGCAGCATATGGTCATGACAGATGACATTTAGGTTTCAGGCAATTATGCATGTATAATGCGTGTTGTTATTACGATCTAAAATAATGTGATCTGACTTAAGCCTGATTTACGCTCCTGCAACTTCGGAACTCTGTGGCCACGCAATCATGTCGACATGGGCGTGACACAAAGTTCTCTGTCACATTGGTGGGCATCGTGATGTATTTTACCGCTAGAATAACAGAGGGCGCAACGTCGAGAACTAGGTAGGGACTTTGTTGCTGCCTCCATCACCAGTGGTGCTGGTCATTTTCTTCTGGACCAATTTGTTCCTCAGTGACCTCCACTTCTTTATTCAACCTCTAAACCAAGATTACATGCAATTTCCCCTCCATCAATTGCTGGTCATTTGAGAGTCTTTGTAGTTTTTCAACACCGTGTTGTAAAGGTGGTCACATTTGTGTACTTCTTCTGCCAAACGTTCCTCTATTTGATTCATAACTGAAATATAATCGCGTGCACACTTCGAAAGCTTTTACATGATGGGAGGTGGAGTGAAATTGTGAAATTGACAAATCACAACCATGTTTTGACATGTAGCTTCAATTTTTGGGACGTGCACGTCAGGCTACGGAGAGGGGGCTCGAAGAGGGTTCGCAGTGACACAGAGGACTCTGCGTGGCTACAGAGCTGTCGAGACAGAGTAGCATCAGGCTTTATGTAACATCCCAGTACAACACAAATGGCAGAGATACTGCAGTTTATATTAGGGAGTGAAATGGCATGGGGCTAGCTTTCCTTCCACTAATCTAATGTTACATGGTCACAGCTTCTGTAAAACTTAACTTATGACTAACCAGTTTCCAAATCCACAGTCCATAACGGCTTCCAGCAGGTCCATTTCCTCCTGAGCCGTCCATCCTGGCTCCAGTACCGGGAAGTCTGATGTCTGTGTTAAGAAAATAATGAGCAAACACTCACAAAAATAAAACAGTAAAATAATACATAAAAGTGAGTGAGCATTAGATATCCACAGACAAGCTAGTCAACCGTTAATAATGGTTATAGTATTATGTAACAGTTTACTTACCATGATTTCATATTTGTGATCGCTCTGGTGCTTCTTGTATTCAAATCCTCTGGTGAAACACTGAAAAAAGCCATTTGAATGAATGAATAAATTTATTCGGCACACCCAGACCAAAATAACAAATTATCCTCACAGCGAAAACAAAGAAAACAATCTGACAGTGCGCCCATGTGTTCGAAAGGGTGAGGGCAGAAGCAAGAGCTTATAAATGCCCACCCCTTTAATCAAAAAGTACAAATGTATACATATGTATATAAAAACAGTATACATACACCCATGATAACTGATATAAAATTTAAAGCAATCACTGAACTAAGATTTCAAACACAAACATACAAACAGCAGTGCACCATACACAACCCCCCCAAAAAACAAAAATCGATAAACCTAATTCATCATGCTATAACAAGTAATTTGTGATTTTTGAAGAGCCTTTTGAAGCCAACCAAGTTACCCAGCAACTTTATGTTGTCCGGGCACAAATTCCAAATATTAACACCTTTAACAGAAACACAGTGTCTTTTTACTGTAGTTCGAATCTTCGGTTTTTGAAATAATACAATTTGTTGAGTTTCAGTTACAATGAGTCATCTCGGAATCAAAAAGAGCTTTAGAAACACTGGTGTTTGCGATCGCCTGACCTGGAGACACAGTAAAAAGGGTGAGGGGCCACATTCTGCACACTTGATGTAAGGCTCAGACAGATACGATGAACATCCTCTGCACGGTGGCTTATCAAAAGGATCATCTGAAATGAGACAGGATGGTGAACGCAGTTAGGAAAAGTACTTCTGTATTGATTAGTGCTGCAACTAGTGATTCATTTTACTGATTAACCTGTTGATTTTTTTGCAGGTTTTTTTCCAGAAAATGTTAGAAAAATGTAAAAAAATAAAGCCATTCAGAGTTTCCCAAATCCAAAACTGGTCAGTTTACTGTCAAAGAACATTAAGCAAACTAGGAAAGGACCCACAAACTATTTATATGTAAGTACGCAACTGAAATCAGACAATGTGGACTTAAAAAAAAAAAAAAAGACTCAATATGATTAAATCATTATCAAATAATTGGCAATTAATTAAATAATTGATTAATTGGTGTAGTAATAGATACACATTTTTTCAAATATTCCTTTCCAGAATTTCAGTGTATGGACATCATTTGAAGAACAATTAAAAAAGTACTTCTTGTAAATGATAAAATCTGTGCTGTAATGTGTAATTCACTGTTAACATTAAGCTCTCATGTTTTAAGATTTAAAAAAAAAAATTTTTTAAAGTACAATACATCAGTACAACTAATTTTAACATTCCCAGTTGCTTTAATTTGCTAAGGTATCGTGTCGAGGTATGGGTCCAGATATTGCGTCCTGGACCCATTTCTGTCGGTGCTCGCGGCCGGCCGCATGGCTTCTGATGTGCTGGAGTGGTCCAATTTAGCTTCCTCAGCTAAAATTCTTGCTCTGGTAGTCTGACTTCTGTCTTGACTCTTGTAGAGACTGAAGTCAGAGACAGAAGACAGACTACCAGAGCAAGAATTTTAACTGAGGAAGTTTCTGCAATTTGAAACGAAACGTCCTCGCGTCAAGCAACCCAGTCCAGTCGAAGATTCTACCTTCTCTACTATGGAAACCACCTGGACAACTGAGAGCCTACACAGAAACATATATGGGTATTAATGTTCATAAATGGTTCTGCCAGTGTGGCATTTACCATTACTATATATATGCAGACGGGGAAAAAAAAAAAAAAATTGCTAAGGTATCTGATTAAAAATTATTTAACAACATGGAATGATGGTGCAGTGACTGGAACGACAAACTCAAAAGGGAAAAGCATAAAGTTGTATACTCGTATAGCAAAGCTAGAGGGCAGAGTCACACCTGGCCGTGTGAAGACAAGGAACATGCGCTGTTGTTACCAAAGAGGCCACAAATCGATGTTTGAATTGACCATTTACTGCACAGTTCAATGCTACAAGTGACAAGGTGTGCTCGTGCTGTTGTGTTTTCGGACGAATTTTACTTGGATTGGATTTTACTTAAATGCATGTTTGCATTCACTCTCTTTAATCCCACGGTCAACTCCAGAGCTTGCTTTGAGAATTATTTTGTGCCAAGATGGAAATTTCATTTCATTACGATTTTGGGACAACGGCATCATGAGAATTTATCTGTGAATTTATTGACATTGCATGATGCACCGTGCTGTGTTTAGCGATGATCGTATTGCGAGTGTGTTTCCATGTCAGTGGGTGTTATCATCCCGAAGCCCCGCTATTTCTGCCAGGAAGGTAAGAAATTTAACTTTTTTTAAATTCTAAATTAAATTAAATATTATTTTAATTAAAAAGCAAACCAAAAACAGGTAGGTACAGCATTTACGGTCCGTGTAAACCCATTGGTTTTTTAATACATCAAATACAAACAAAACAGGTACTATACAAAATCTTGAAATAGCTGCACACATAAAATTAAACAGCAAAAGAACATAAGGGGCTTATTGCATATTATTTACATATAATAAAACAAAATGAAAATACAAGGCAACTGAATATTTACAGATCAAATTTGTCTATAAAATAAAACTAGTTTTGAAGTGCTGAGTAATGGTTTTGTCTTGATAAAACAACATTTATGTATGTAGTTGGATAAATCTTGTTCACTCAACATGCACATCAGGGTACTTTGTGCCCTTTTTGCCCTCTTTGGTAATGGTGGCCGTGCCCCGTGTAGGCACGGCAACATTACGTTAGCAGTATAGGGAGTGTGCACTCTTCACTATATCCAACTCCATGGGGAAAACCAACATACGAGGGCTGTCAATAAAGTATAGGTCCTTTTTATTTTTTTCAAAAACTATATGGATTTCATTCATATGTTTTTACGACAGACACGCTTGAACCCTCGTGCGCATGCGTGAGTTTTTCCACGCCTGTCGGTGACGTCATTCGCCTGTGAGCACTCCTTGTGGGAGGAGTCGTCCAGCCCCTCGTCAGAATTCCTTTGTCTGAGAAGTTGCTGAGAGACTGGCGCTTTGTTTGATCAAAATTTTTTCTAAACCTGTGAGGCACATCGAAGTGGACACGGTTCGAAAAATTAAGCTGGTTTTCGGTGAAAATTTTAACGGCTGATGAGAGATTTTGAGGTGATACTGTCGCTTTAAGGACTTCCCACGGAGCGAGACGTCACGCAGTGGTCCCAGGCGCCGTCGTCAGCCTGTTTCAAGCTGAAAACCTCCACATTTCAGGCTCTATTGATCCAGGACGTCGTGAGAGAACAGAGAAGTTTCAGAAGAAGTCGGTTTCAGCATTTTATCCGGATATTCCACTGTTAAAGGAGATTTTTTTAATGAAAGACGTGCGGACGGGTCCCCGCATCAGGACGCAGCCGGCGCGGTGCGGCGGCACAGGAAAAACACCTCCGTGTTGATAACCATTTGTAAAATCCAGGCGGCTTTTGATGGCTTTCAGTGGAGTGAGTATATGAGAAATTGTTTAACAGCTGGACATGTTCCAACTTGTCCTTAAGGCTTGCAACGGAGGTGTTTTTCCTGTGGCGGAGCGTCGCGGCGGCTGCGAGCCGATGCTGCAATCCGCCCACACGTCTTCTCAGACAAAGGAATTCCGACGAGGGGCTGGACAACTCCTCCCACAAGGAGTGCTCACAGGCGAATGACGTCACCGACAGGCGTGGAAAAACTCACGCATGCGCACGAGGGTTCAAGCATGTCTGACGTAAAAACATATGAATGAAATCCATATAGTTTTTGAAAAAAATAAAAAGGACCTATACTTTATTGACAGACCTCGTATGTTTCCATAAACTCTGTGTGCATAAAAAGAAAAACTTTCATTAGCACATGAGGTAACAATTTTATTTTTTTTAAAATCTCAAACATTTTTCATTCAAAACTGTGCAACTATCACCGTAATATGCATGAAGCCCTGCAATTATGACTTGTTTGTGAAAATTTTACCATTATGACAGAAAGCTTACCTACAACTCCTTGGAAATTTTCATGAATCCATTATCTGACATGTCAAACAACTGGCTGCAAAAGTCATGATTTTTATCTGAACATATGGGCTTCTGAAAGTGGAGAGACTATGTATACAAATGACTATAACTCCAAAATGCTTAATGAGATATTTTTTAAGGGATTGGCTGCAGGTAGGGCAGACGGAATGAGTCATCGCCAGGTGACAACCGCCTATGCAGTGATTTATTCACCATAACCCTAGCACTAACCGTAAGTGTATAGAAACATTGTAGCTCTATACGTCTGTGCTGTACCTGTAGAATTCATGTTTTGGGACAAGTCTCCTGTACATGTAGCCACTTTGTTTTGTTAAATCATTTGATTTAAAGCAGGGCTGCCCAAATAGGCACCTGTCCTGCATGTTCTGGAAGAGCAGATGGGAGCTGCTTTTGCAAAAAGGATGGAAATAGCTCTGGTGAATACCGACTATAAGAAAAAGGAGGAGTACAGGGTGATATAAGAGTGGAGGAAGGTGCACACAGGTGGACTACATTCGTTGTAGGAGATGCAAGCTAAAAGAAATTGGAGACTGTAAGGTGGTGCCAGGAGAGACTGTAGCTAGACAGCATAGGATGGTGGTTTGTAGGATGACTTCAGAGGTGAAGTTGAAGAAGAGACTGAGAGCTCAACAAAGGATCAGATGGTAGAAGCTGTAGGAGGAAGATTTGGGTGAAATTCAATGAGCAGGTAAGAGAGGCACCGGATGGAGGGGAAGCAATTTTGGACAATTGGAAAAGTACTGCAAATATGCTAAGGGAGACATCTAGGAAGGTACTGGGTGTGACATCTGGACAGTGGAAGGAAGACAAAGAGACTTAGTGGTGGAACGAAAATGTTCAGGAAAACACAAGGAGAAAGAGGTTGGCAAAAACAAACTGGGATCGTTGAAGAGATGAAAAAAGAAGACATGAGTAGAAGATGTGGAAGTGAAAAGAGAAGTGGCAAAAGCTAAGGAAAAGGCATACAGTAGTGTTCAGAATAATAGTAGTGCTATGTGACTAAAAAGATTAATCCAGGTTTTGAGTATATTTCTTATTGTTACATGGGAAACAAGGTACCAGTAGATTCTCAATAATCCAACAAGACCAAGCATTCATGATATGCACACTCTTAAGGCTATGAAACTGGGCTATTAGTAAAAAAAAATAGAAAAGGGGGTATTCACAATAATAGTAGCATCTGCTGTTGACGCTACAAACTCAAAGCTATTATGTTCAAACTGCTTTTTTAGCAATCTTGTGAATCACTAAATTAGTATTTAGTTGTATAACCAGTTTTTCATGATTTCTTCACATCTGCGAGCCATTACTTTTTTTGGTTTGAAACCATGATTTTGCTTGGTTTCTAGTGTGCTTGGGGGGGTCACTGTCTTGTTGAAACACCCATTTCAAGGGCATGTCCTCTTCAGCATAAGGCAACATGACCTCTTGAAGTATTTTGACATATCCAAACTGATCCATGATACCTGGTATGCGATATATAGGCCCAACACCATAGTAGGAGAAACATGCCCATATCATGATGCTTGCACCACCATGCTTCACTGTCTTCACTGTGAACTGTGGCTTGAATTCAGAGTTTGGGGGTCGTCTCACAAACTGTCTGCGGGCCTTGGACCCAAAAAGAACAATTTTACTCTCATAGTAAGTCCCTTCGGCTGCTCCCTTGTTTGCACTCGGGGTCGCCACAAAAAAATCCAAGGTGGATCTGCATGTTGATTTGGCACAGGTTTTACGCCGGATGCCCTTCCTGACGCAACTCCACATTACATGGAGAAATGTGGCAGGGGTGGGATTTGAACCCGGAGCCTTCTGAACTGAAACCAAGCGCATTAACCACTTGGCCACCACCCCTGCTAATCAGTCCACAAAATATTCCTCCATTTCTCTTTAGGCCAGTTGATGTGTTCTTTGGCAAATTGTAACCTCTTCTGCACGTCTTTTATTTAACAGAGGGACTTTGCGGGGGATTCTTGTAAATAAATTAGCTTCACACAGGCGACTTCTAACTGTCACAGCACTTACAGGTAACTCCAGACTGTTTTTGATCATCCTGGAGCTGATCAATGGGTGAGCCTTTGCCATTCTTCTATCCATTTTGATGGTAGTTTTCCATTTTCTTCCACGTGTCTGTTTTTTTGTGTCCATTTTAAAGCATTGTAGATGAACAGCCTATAATTTTTTGCACCTGCGTATAGGTTTTCCCCTCTCCAATCAACTTTTTAATCAAACTACGCTGTTCTTCTGAACGTCTTGAACGTCCCATTTTCCTCAGGCCTTCAAAGAGAAAAGCATGTTCAACAGGTGCTGGCTTCATCCTTACATAGGGGACACCTGATTCACACCTGTTTGTTCCACAAAACTGACGAACTCACTGACTGAATGCCACACTACTATTATTGTGAACACCCCCTTTTCTACTTTTTTTTTTTTACTAATAGCCCAATTTCATAGCCTTAAGAGTGTGCATACCATGAATGCTTGGTCTTGTTGGATTTGTGAAAATCTACTGAATCGACTGGTACCTTGTTTCCCATGTAACAATAAGAAATATACTCAAAACCTGGATTAATCTTTTTAGTCACATAGCACTATTATTATTCTGAACACTACTGTATAGTGAGCTGTACAACCAGCTGAATAGTATGAAAGGAAAAAAGGACTTGTACTGACTGGCCAGACAAAAGGACAGAGCTGGGAAGGATATGCAACAGGTTAGGGTGGTAAAAGATGCAGATAGTAATGTGCTGAGAAGCGAGTAGAGTGTGTTGAGAAGGTGGGGGGAACATTTTGAGAAGCTGATGAATGAAGAAAATGAGAGAAGGCTGGGTGATGAGAAGAGAGAGAGAGAGACTCTGGAAGTGCAAGAGATTAGTAAGGATGAAGTGAGAGCAGCTATGAAGAGGATGAAGAGTGGAAAGGCAGTTGGTCCAGATGGCATTCCAGTGGAAGCATAGAAATGTCTAGGAAAGATGGCAGTGGAGTTTCTAATCAGACAGTTTAATAAAATCTTGAAAAGTGAGAGGATGCCTGGGAAGTGGAAACGGTGTGGTGATTCTTATTTTTAAGAACAAGGGTGATGTGCAGAGCTGCAGTAAGTACAGAAGCATAAAGTTGATCAGCCACAGCATGAATTTATGGGAAAGCAGGGTTTTAGCTAGCACAAACTTACGTTGCAGCCCATTACGATATAATTTTGGACCATTACACTTATTTTGGACCGTGTAATCAACCATTTCTGCAGCGCGACTCCAGTTTGAAGCGTGAATCAATGCTTCAATTCAATGGCTCGTGGCTCTTTGATTCGCTGCTCTTCAGAAGTGGTAAGTCCGCTTCTTAACCCCTCTCAAAGGCATATCATGAGTCATTTTTGTGTGTATTAAAGTCACTAACTGGGACTCTTGTCTTGTTGCAGTCAACAAACGAGAATCATCCTCTGTTCCTTTGGCACAGCTCCAAACGCTGCATGGCTCTTTGCTGAGAGAGTCTGCTCGGAATTAATAACTTCAAAATGAATTGCTGCTTTAAATAAGATGACACCTCTTACAAACGTTGCAATACAGACAATAAATAACAATCGACTAAAATGTTTTTTCCTCCCAAAATGAGACGTCCTGCATTCTTTATGAACCTGACGTGGAGTGCAGCAAGCTGTAGAGCTCAGCTCAGATATGGAAAGGCATTCATGCCAATAATAATGTCTGAAAGAAAATGCTTTTAACAAAAACTAAGATTTTATTTCTGTTTATGTCCAGAGATCAAGGATCGACCATGTAGAGTTTATTATGTCCAGAGTTTAAAGATCCAGTAACCAATTTCATATTTATTTACTTTAAGACTCAATAAAATGTTATTCAATTTCAATTTAATCAGCTTATAAAGCACCAAATTACAACAAAAGCCGTCTCAAGGTGCCTCACACAGAACAGTTCAACATAAAAAAATTAAATAAATAAAAATAAAAACTACACTACTATACTCAAAATTTATCCTAGCTAGAACCCTGGGAAAGGGTAGAAAAAGCTAGGGTTAGAAAACAGGTGAAGATCTGTGAGCAGCCATATGGTTTCATGCTGAGAAAGAGCATGACAATGCAATGTTTGCTCTGAGAATATTACAGAGAATGAATGAGTGGATGAATGAAGAAAATGAGAGAAGGCTGGGTGATGAGAAGAGAGAGAGAGACTCGGGAAGTGCAAGAGATTAGTAAGGATGAAGTGAGAGCAGCTATGAAGAGGATGAAGAGTGGAAAGGCAGTTGGTCCAGATGGCATTCCAGTGGAAGCATAGAAATGTCTAAGAAAGATGGCAGTGGAGTTTCTAATCAGACTGTTTAATAAAATCTTGAAAAGTGAGAGGATGCCTGGGAAGTGTTAACGATGTGTGCTGATTCCTATTTTTAAGAACAAGGGTGATGTGCAGAGCTGCAGTAAGTACAGAAGCATAAAGTTGATCAGCCACAGCATGAATTTATGGGAAAGCAGGGTTCTAGCTAGCACAAACTTGTGTTGCAGCCCGTTACTATATAATTTTGGACCATTACACTTATTTTGGACCGTGTAATCAACCATTTCTGCAGCGCGACTCCAGTTTGAAGCATGAATCAATGGTTCGATTCAATGGCTCGTGGCTCTTTGATTCGCTGCTCTTCAGAAGAGGTAAGTCCGCTTCTTAACCCCTCTCAAAGGCATATCATTAGTCATTTTTGTGTGATTTTATTTCTGTTTATGTCCAGAGATCCAGGATCCAGCATGTAGAGTTTATTATGTCCAGAGTTTAAAGATCCAGTAACCAATTTCATATTTATTTACTTTAAGAGTCAATAAAATGTTGTTCAATTTCAATTTAATCAGCTTATAAAGCACCAAATTACAACAAAAGCCGTCTCAAGGTGCCTCACACAGAACAGTTCAACATAAAAAATTAAATAAATAAAAAAAAAAAAAAAATTCAAATACCTAATTAAAAACAGAAATAAAAATACGAAAGCTGAAGGCTCTGCCTCCCATTCTACTCTTACAAACCCTAGGAACTACAAGTAAGCCTGCAGTCTGAGAGCGAAGTGCTCTATTGGGGTGATATGGTACTATGAGGTCCCTAAGATAAGATGGGACCTGATTATTCAAAACCTTATAAGTAAGAAGAAGAATTTTCAATGCAATGTTTGCTCTGAGAATATTACAGAGAAGGCCAGAAGGAGTTCCATTATGTGCTTGTGGATTTAGAGAAAGCTTATGACAGGGTGCCAAGAGAAGAGTCGTGGTATTGTATGAGGAAGTCTGGAGTGGCAGAGAAGTATGTGAGGGTAGTGCAGGACATGTACAAGGATAGTGTGACAGTGGTGAGATGTGTCATAGGGATGACAGATTAATTCAAGGTGGAGGTGGGATTACACCAAGGATCAGCTCTGAGTCCTTTCTTGTTCACAGTGGTGATGGACAGGTTGACAGATGACATCCGACAGAAGTCTCCACGGACTACGATGTTTGCAGATGACATTATGATCTGTAGTCAGGTTGAGTCTAGTCTGGAAAGGTGGAAATATGCTCTGGAGAGCAGGGGAATGAAAGTCAGTAGGAGCAACCAGCATGCTTTAACCCAGCCACTACACCCTGCTATTCAGGTGGGTGCTACCACTGAGGTGTTACCTAGGTTTACAGAATTTGATACTATCTCACTAGGTGTGCTGGCGAAACTCGTAATGTCTACAAAAAGCACAACCTGCTTATTTGATCCTATACCAACAAAACTGTTTAAGGACAGCCACCCCATTCTTGGGGTGGCTGTGCTGGAAATTGTTAATCTGTCATTAATGTCTGGATATATTCCTAAATGTTTCAAATCTGCAGTGATTAAACCATTACTTAAGAAATCTAATCTTGCCCTAGTGTATTGAAAAACTATAGGCTGATATCAAATCTATCATTCTGCTCTAAAATTCTGGAAAAAGTGGTTTCACGGCAACTTGTGGACTACCTTACTAAGAACAATCTTTTTGAGCCACTACAGTCTGCTTTTAGAAAATATCACTTCACAGAGACAGCTCTCACTAAAGTGGTGAATGATCTTCTGCTTGCAATGGATTCGGACACCACTATGGTGCTGGTGCTGTTAGATCTCAGTGCTGCGTTTGATACTGTGGAGCATCACATTTTACTTGATAGGCTAGAAAATCATTTTAAGATTACTGGGAGTGCCCTTGCACGGTTGACGTCATACCTGACCAGTCGTTCTCACTGTGTTTTGTACAATAACACTACCTCTAAACTTAGTGACGTGAAATTTGGGGTTCCACAGGGATCCGTCTTAGGCCCCCTGCCTTTCTCCCTTTATATAGCACCCCTTGTACATATACTGCAGCGTTTTGGGATTACCTTTCACTGCTATGCTGATGATACTCAATTGTACATGCCGATAACTGCTGGTAATCTCATTCATAGAAAATCCTTAGAAGACTGCCTTGCATCAGTGAGAAGCTGGTTGTCTAGTAACTTCCAACTTTTAAACTCTGATAAGACTGAAATGATGGTTCTTGGTGCAGTGAGACATCGGTATCATTTTGTCCAGTTAACGCTTAGCCTAGGCTTGTGTGTCATACATCATACTGACAAAGTGAGGACCCCTGGGTTAATTTTTGATCCTACGTTGTCTTTTGATCTCCGCATTAGAGATACTACGAAGATTGCTTTCTTCCATCTGCGAAATATAGTGAAGATTCGTCCCATCCTGTCTATGGCTGATGCTGAGACCCTGATTCATGCATTTGTCTCTTCTAGATTGGACTACTGCAGTGTTCTATTTTCTGGTTTGCCACAGTCCACCATTAGGGGTCTCCAATTGGTTCAAAATGCTGCTGCCAGATATTTGACACAAAGCAGAAAGTTTGACCACATTACACCAATTTTGGCATCTCTTACTGGCTTCCTGTCTCTGTGAGATCGGACTTTAAGGTTCTGCTATTAGCCTATAAAACTGTTCACGGACTGGCACCTCCCTACTTAGCTGACCTAATTAAACCCTACGTACCGGCCTGGGCTTTGCGTTCTCAGGGTGCAGGACTACTTTGTGTCCCTAGGGTGAATAAAATGCCTGCGGGTCAGAGAGCTATCTCTTATCGTGCCCCTGTTCTGTGGAATGATCTCCGTGTGTCAATAAAGCAGTCAGATTCTGTGGAGACTTTCAAGTCCAGACTTAATCAATCAATCAATTTTTTTTATATAGCGCCAAATCACAACAAACAGTTGCCCCAAGGCGCTGTATATTGTAAGGCAAGGCCATACAATAATTATGTAAAACCCCAACGGTCAAAACGACCCCCTGTGAGCAAGCACTTGTCTACAGTGGGAAGGAAAAACTCCCTTTTAACAGGAAGAAACCTCCAGCAGAACCAGGCTCAGGGAGGGGCAGTCTTCTGCTGGGACTGGTTGGGGCTGAGGGAGAGAACCAGGAAAAAGACATGCTATGGAGGGGAGCAGAGATCGATCACTAATGATTAAATGCAGAGTGGTGCATACAGAGCAAAAAGAGAAAGAAACAGTGCATCATGGGAACCCCCCAGCAGTCTACGTCTATAGCAGCATTAAGGGATGGTTCAGGGTCACCTGATCCAGCCCTAACTATAAGCTTTAGCAAAAAGGAAAGTTTTAAGCCTAATCTTAAAAGTAGAGAGGGTGTCTGTCTCCCTGATCTGAATTGGGAGCTGGATCCACAGGAGAGGAGCCTGAAAGCTGAAGGCTCTGCCTCCCATTCTACTCTTACAAACCCTAGGAACTACAAGTAAGCCTGCAGTCTGAGAGCGAAGCGCTCTATTGGGGTGATATGGTACTACGAGGTCCCTAAGATAAGATGGGACCTGATTATTCAAAACCTTATAAGTAAGAAGAAGAATTTTAAATTCTATTCTAGAATTAAAAGGAAGCCAATGAAGAGAGGCCAATATGGGTGAGATATGCTCTCTCCTTCTAGTCCCCGTCAGTACTCTAGCTGCAGCATTTTGAATTAACTGAAGGCTTTTTAGGGAACTTTTAGGACAACCTGATAATAATGAATTACAATAGTCCAGCCTAGAGGAAATAAATGCATGAATTAGTTTTTCAGCATCACTCTGAGACAAGACCTTTCTGATTTTAGAGATATTGCGTAAATGCAAAAAGCAGTCCTACATATTTGTTTAATATGCGCTTTGAATGACATATCCTGATCAAAAATGACTCCAAGATTTCTCACAGTATTACTAGAGGTCAGGGTAATGCCATCCAGAGTAAGGATCTGGTTAGACACCATGTTTCTAAGATTGGTGGGGCCAAGTACAATAACTTCAGTTTTATCTGAGTTTAAAAGCAGGAAATTAGAGGTCATCCATGTCTTTATGTCTGTAAGACAATCCTGCAGTTTAGCTAATTGGTGTGTGTCCTCTGGCTTCATGGATAGATAAAGCTGGGTATCATCTGCGTAACAATGAAAATTTAAGCAATACCGTCTAATAATACTGCCTAAGGGAAGCATGTATAAAGCGAATAAAATTGGTCCCTAGCACAGAACCTTGTGGAACTCCATAATTAACTTTAGTCTGTGAAGAAGATTCCCCATTTACATGAACAAATTGTAATCTATTAGACAAATATGATTCAAACCACCGCAGCGCAGTGCCTTTAATACCTATGGCATGCTCTAATCTCTGTAATAAAATGTTATGGTCAACAGTATCAAAAGCAGCACTGAGGTCTAACAGAACAAGCACAGAGATGAGTCCACTGTCCGAGGCCATAAGAAGATCATTTGTAACCTTCACTAATGCTGTTTCTGTACTATGATGAATTCTAAAACCTGACTGAAACTCTTCAAATAGACCATTCCTCTGCAGATGATCAGTTAGCTGTTTTACAACTACCCTTTCAAGAATTTTTGAGAGAAAAGGAAGGTTGGAGATTGGCCTATAATTAGCTAAGATAGCTGGGTCAAGTGATGGCTTTTTAAGTAATGGTTTAATTACTGCCACCTTAAAAGCCTGTGGTACATAGCCAACTAACAAAGATAGATTGATCATATTTAAGATCGAAGCATTAAATAATGGTAGGGCTTCCTTGAGCAGCCTGGTAGGAATGGGGTCTAATAAACATGTTGATGGTTTGGATGAAGTAACTAATGAAAATAACTCAGACAGAACAATCGGAGAGAAAGAGTCTAACCAAATACCGGCATCACTGAAAGCAGCCAAAGATAACGATATGTCTTTGGGATGGTTATGAGTAATTTTTTCTCTAATAGTTAAAATTTTTGTTAGCAAAGAAAGTCATGAAGTCATTACTAGTTAAAGTTAATGGAATACTCAGCTCAATTATTATCTCTAAAATCAGAAAGGTCTTGTCTCAGAGTGATGCTGAAAAATTAATTCATGCATTTATTTCCTCTAGGCTGGACTACTGTAATTCATTATTATCAGGTTGTCCTAAAAGTTCCCTAAAAAGCCTTCAGTTAATTCAAAATGCTGCAGCTAGAGTACTGACGGGGACTAGAAGGAGAGAGCATATCTCACCCATATTGGCCTCTCTTCATTGGCTTCCTGTTAATTCTAGAACAGAATTTAAAATTCTTCTTCTTACTTATAAGGTTTGAATAATCAGGTCCCATCTTATCTTAGGGACCTCGTAGTACCATATCACCCCAATAGAGCACTTCGCTCTCAGACTGCAGGCTTACTTGTAGTTCCTAGGGTTTGTAAGAGTAGAATGGGAGGCAGAGCCTTCAGCTTTCAGGCTCCTCTCCTGTGGAACCAGCTCCCAATTCAGATCAGGGAGACAGACACCCTCTCTACTTTTAAGATTAGGCTTAAAACTTTCCTTTTTGCTAAAGCTTATAGTTAGGGCTGGATCGGGTGACCCTGAACCATCCCTTAGTTATGCTGCTATAGACGTAGACTGCTGGGGGGTTCCCATGATGCACTGTTTCTTTCTCTTTTTGCTCTGTATGCACCACTCTGCATTTAATCATTAGTGATCGATCTCTGCTCCCCTCCACAGCATGTCTTTTTCCTGGTTCTCTCCCTCAGCCCCAACCAGTCCCAGCAGAAGACTGCCCCTTCCTGAGCCTGGTTCTGCTGGAGGTTTCTTCCTGTTAAAAGGGAGTTTTTCCTTCCCACTGTAGCCAAGTGCTTGCTCACAGGGGGTCGTTTTGACCGTTGGGGTTTTACATAATTATTGTATGGCCTTGCCTTACAATATAAAGCGCCTTGGGGCAACTGTTTGTTGTGATTTGGCGCTATATAAAAAAATTGATTGATTGATTGATTGAATAGAGCTCTGACTCTGTCAGCCTGGCTACAGTGCTGAAAAGAAACCTGGGGTTGTTCTTATTTTCTTCAATTAGTGATGAGTAGAAAGATGTCCTAGCTTTACGGAGGGCTTTTTTTATAGAGCAACAGACTCTTTTTCCAGGCTAAGTGAAGATCTTCTAAATTAGTGAGACGCCATTTCCTCTCCAACTTACGGGTTATCTGCTTTAAGCTACGAGTTTGTGAGTTATACCACGGAGTCAGGCACTTCTGATTTAAAGCTCTCTTTTTTAGAGGAGCTACAGCATCCAAAGTTGTCTTCAATGAGGATGTAAAACTATTGACGAGATACTCTATCTCACTTACAGAGTTTAGGTAGCTACTCTGCACTGTGTTGGTATATGGCATTAGAGAACATAAAGAAGGAATCATATCCTTAAACCTAGTTACAGTGCTTTCTGTGCTTTAATACGCACTTGTTTTCCCTTTCATATGGCTAGCATATTGGAATGTTGTGTTACTATGCTTTTTTACTCTTTTATTGTGCCTTTTAAATCTTTTAATTAATTTTATTTTGTTTTTTTAATTGTTTTGTGTTTAGAGTTGAGGCGACTCTTGTCATTTGGTGCTCGTATAAGATGAATGAATTGAAATGAGCAAGACTGCGTACATGTGTGTTAATGAGAGGAAGCCCAGTGGAATAGTGCAGTTAGAAGGAGTAGAATTGATGAAAGTAGATGAGTTTAAATACTTGGGGTCAACTGCCCAAAGTAATGGAGAGTGTGGTAATGAGGTGAAGAAGAGAGTACATGTAGGGTGGAATGGGTGGAGAAAGGTGGTAGGAATGATTTGTGACCGAAGAGTATCTGCAAGAGTGAAGGGGAAAGACAGGAGGCAAAGATGGAGGTGGCAGAGCTGAAGATGTTGCGATTCTCTTTAGGAGTGACAAGGACGGACAGGATCAGGAACAAACATATCACAGGGACAGCTCAAGTGGAATGTTTGGAGACAAAGTCAGAGAGACAAGATTGAGATAGTTTGGACATGTGCAGAGAAGGGACCAAGGGTATATAGGACGAAAGATGCTGGAGGATGGAGCCACCAGCCAGGAGACGAGAGAGGCCAAAGAGGAGATTTACGGATGTGCTGAGGGAGGACATGTGTGGTGTGACAAAGGAAGATGCAGAGGACAGGGTGAGATGAAAACTATTGATCTGCTGTGGCGACCTCTAACGGGAGCGGCCGAAAGAATAATACAATTCTTTTCAGTTTATGTCAGGGCGGCTGTTGTGTTTTGTTTTTTTGTTTGTTTTTTATTTGTTAAAGAATTTTGTTTGTTGTTATCGCAGACGTGAGTGCTTGTTTTCTTGGCAGGATCTGGCAACGAGTAGTCCCATTGATGCAAAATTGTCTCTATTTAACGTTTTAATATTGCAGCATGCACCCATTTTTAGCATCACATCTTATAATAAAGCAATATAGTGGAAAAATAAATAGGTACAGAAAATACGAGTATTGCTATTTTATTTTTGAACAACGGTAGCTAATCAAAGCTAACTGAATCGGAGCTAAACGATCCTAAAGAAAACCAAACACAGAGAATTTGGAAACACTCTTCGTTTTGACGTAACAATGACACTTACTTCCAAAAGATGTCAAACGCTCCATGTGACTAGATTACAACGAACCACAACAAAACGCGATGTTATATCAATCAATTTAAAACCTAATGTTGCAAGCCAAAACCTCTTCTTCGTCTTTTTTTGTGGGCAAACCTTATGCTGTGAAATGTATTGCTGCCCCCTGCAGGTGACTTTTCTTCCTCTTCCTCGACGTCAGTTGGTACCATGTGGTACCCGGAGTGTTTCATTACTGCCTCATGCTGGTACTAAACTCCCACTGCTCCTTCACGTTGATCATAAACTACAGCATTTATTTATTTATCCTTAATTTAACAATTGTAACAGATAAAATTAGATGTACAAATTTAAATTTACATTTTCTTCAACTTCTATGCAGTAACTCCAGATCGTATGAACCTAAGTTATTTGTGAGATCAATTTCATTTCATTTGTTCATATATACAGCCATTCCTGTATTTAAGGCCTGCAGCACATTTAAAAACAAGCAAATAAATAATAAAAAAAACGTAAACAAAACGAAATAAATAAAAATGCTGGGATGGGGAAATTACTCTAAATCACCACTTATCCAGTTTTCTTGAGACAAGTCAGGAGATGGATACATGAACATTTCCAAGTCGCTTGTGTTTGAGTGACCATGAATTTATTTATTTATTTTAAAATATTTTTTAAAAAAAATGCTTTGCTTTTGTTTGGTCAGTTATTGTTACAAAGTCAATCTTTGCGGCTGGAGGACTACAAATGTAGTTTGTCCTTTTTTCCACTAGAGTGTGACAGATCTTCAATATTACCATAAACAATATGGTTCAAGAAAACGTTATTAACCTATTTCAAATGATCTCTACAGCTTTGATTCTGTGAAATTAATAATAAAAAAGTTAAAACATTCTAAAAGTTAAAAGGGGGAAGTATTTCTTTCAAAAAAAACAATGTAGTGCAAAACAAAGTGACTGTAATATTACATCATACCACAAGGTGGTGATAAAACACCAGTTTATCAAGCAAAGTATCTGTTGTCTTTCTCGAGACTGAGCTTTGCATAAACCTGAAAGGTTGAACAATAGATTGAAATAAACACCACAGCCCTTTTCTAGCAGCCTCTCCACCCACCACCTTAAAATCTATCCTGCAGACATCCAGAGGCGCTGCCAGAAATCCAGCTCCTCAAACAGCTGAGAGACTGTTTGTGGGTGGTTGCAATAAAAATGGTCACCTCACGTTATTTGTGCTGTAGCGAAATGAGTCAGACTGGACGTGTGGTTGGGCAGGTGATGGTCTAGACCAGGTTAAACCGGTACAGAAGATCCTTGGTTTGATTTCCCATCAGACCTGAAAATCATTAAGGTCTTTAGTCACCAAGTTGTTCCCGCTGAGTACAGTTGAGCGCCTTGTATGGCAGCGCCCTGACATGTGGGTGAATGTGGGGTGCTATGTAAGCGTAGCAACCTCTATTTGTTACACACAAACCTTTGTAAAAACCACTAACTTGTTGTTTGTCCCTTTGGTGTCTCCCTTGGGGTCACTAGCAGACACAAGGCAAAATGTTGATTTGGGATCAGAGGACCTTCATGAAGCAACTTCACTTTGGATGGCTTGGACTCAGAACCTTCCGCAGTGGAAACAAGCGCACTACCAACTTGGCTACCACCCCTACCTGTTAGCACCCTACATTTTCCAATGTCAGACTACATGACAAAAATTAGCTCAAAAGACCATTTCTGTGTAAATGAAATAATAACTAGCTAAGCTAGCTGCCTCATTGAGTGATTGCATTTGTTCAGTGCAGCATGAGAAGGTGGATGAATTTGGAAGGTTTCGCACTTTTGAAAATGAACGCATGCTGCTGAATTTGGCGTGAAGCTCTAAGATTATGTGTCAACTGCACAGCAACCTTGACTTTTTCTGTATTTGGGGTTTACGATTAGGGTTAACTTTAGGATTGTAGGCTTGGGTTTCATTTCTCTGGTACTCATAACACCACTTACAGAGTCTAGAAGTCTTGCATTGTAGTAGAATTCCGTTGTGGTCTGTGTCCAATTGTGTTTGATCACCCAGCCCCATCTTTTCTAACTCTGCGCTCTGAAAGAGGCTCTGGATACCTTCACATGTATCAATTCTGAGCATTGGTTGATGGGCTGAGACCTCCAACATCATCATCATAGCAGAGTTGTCACACAAGCATGGATGAGAAAATTATTTTGAGCATTGATAAAGAAAGAGTCAATCACCAAGTACCATACAATTTAAAATAAAAATCAGCAAGAAAGCTTACACCTTTTGTTGAAGCTTTTGTCATGCAACAGCCATGTCATTGCTTCTGCAGCACCTTCTGATGGTCACAATCGAAAGCTATGTGACTGTTGTGTTTAAGTCCTGTGCAGATCTCACATTTAAAGAGAGTCTTGTCTAATGCCAGAATTTTTCACCTTTCCATACTGTTGCAGGTAGGGTTGCCAACTCTCTGAAAAATAAATAAGGGACACCTCACCACCAGGGCCGACCGGCCGACTGACCATTGCCTTCACCCTTCCAAGCGTCTGTGTGAAACGATTTTTAACCATTTGACTGTTGACTTGACCCTGAATTTAGGTAGATGCATACATGCATTTGTTCTGATATGAACATGTGGAAAACAAATGATTATTTAGCAATTTATTTTTAGTGCAAAATAAATTTTCACTCACAATTTCAATATGAGCATTCTGTCTTCTTTAAAAATAAATCTCTGTAGTGCTATTGCTTAACTTAAAATTGTATAAATTAACAAAAAAAAACAATAGAAAATTTGCATCATCCAAAACAATGTAACAGTGCAAAACAATGTAACAGTGCACATTTGCACATTTAGTGTAATAAAAAGTGCAAAAAATAAAGTCTGAAAAGTAAATAATACTGTTGTCGCGCACCTTTTCCAGCCAGCCATTTTCCTTTTCTCATTCTCCCCTGTATTTTTGCATTCTTTTTTGTTTTTTTAGGAGGAGGAGTAACGACGTTACAGACATTGCTGTCCGTAGACATATCTGCAGTGCCAGTGTCGGCGTCTGTATCGATATCAGCCATGCTGATTTGTTATTGTCGTCCAGCGACCGTCGTCGGCTCATGACGTCGGTATCTTCTTGCGAGCAGATGTCCCTCGACCAATGAGATAAGAGTGATTCTGTATTGTCAACTCGTGTCTGTCAGCTCATTGGTGAAAAGCAGGAGAGAGGCTGGGATCAAATTTACCGTAAGTTTCCATATAAAGCGCCAGTCAATTCCACTGACATTTTACAGACTTTTTGATTCTCACAGAAATACGAGACAAACTGCGTCCCGTTTCAGGTCAATACGGAACGCGCATTTTTATTTCCAAATAAGGGACGATTCCGTTTTTCAAGGGACGGTTGGCAAACGTAGTTGCAGGATATATTAACTGATCTTGGCTAGCTACAGTAGCTAGCTCACATAGGATATAATGTTAGCAGCAGCCTCTTGTAGCAGCAGTATTTAGTAGTTTGATTACGTTATGATGTGTTTTTAACAGTATTTATTCAGTACTGTACATTTTTTGGTCAACATTTTAAATTAACATCTGTTATTCTGGACATCTTGTGTAGTCTCTGTTTTTGATTGCCATTACAATCAAATTTCCCTCTGGGGATTACCATAATAAACTAATCTTGTTATCTAGCTAGTTCAGATTATTTTACTGTTCACGTAAGCTAGCTAGCTATATAGTTAACTATATAGCTAGCTATCTCAGGTGCATCCCGCAAAATAAGTTAATTTTTTGAAAGGAAAGTATTTGTACTGCCCAAATGTATCTTACAAATGATTGCAAAGTACATTTATTCCCCTTTGAACAGTTTATGCACTGGTGGAACACAATTATAATTTAATTTTATAAAACAGATAGATAAATGTGATTACCACCACATTTACACTGCTTTCTTAAAAAAAATCAACAGTGCATACTTTTGTAATTTTCTTTGTCAAAGCGCAACAGGCAGTACTCAAGGTTCTTGAAATGGAGCAATATGTCCACCTGGTGGACATTTACCAATAATGCATGTCAAATAAAATTTCACCAAGAGGTCTAGTCTTACATATGCTGAGTACATGACTGTATTTTTGCCTTTGTATTTAGTTGGTTGTTAATTTAGTCTAATTTCCAGCTATGGGTTAAGAAAGTAGTCAAGCTTATTGTTTAGCTAGCTCTTTGAGCTATTATTTTACTGAGCAACTTGGCTCGATATCTAGATCCATCTGGCAAAATAAGTTATATCACTTAAAAGGAAGGTATTTGTACGACCCAAATGTGTCTTATAAATAACTGCAAAGTATAATAATTAATCTTTGAAAGAGTTTATACATTGGTGGTGCACAACGCTATGTAATCGAATTACATTAAACAGATATATGAGATTATCGCCACAATTTCATAATGTTTTGTGACATGAACAACAGTGCATACTAATGCAATCTTTCTTTGTCAAAGCACAACAAAATTGCCACAGATGTTTTGTATGGAACAGGTTTCACTCTCCATGTAGATCACGGTGAATGATTACTTTATTTGAAAATTTGCTTTCAAAATTTTGCATCTGAAATTTTCAGGCCTGGCTCGAGCTCCACAACAGTTGGGGCAACTGTGCAAATCTGGCAAATCCCAAAATCTTGGCGAATATCTGTGCGAATTATCTTCTCACAGTCACACAGCAGTAAGACATATTTGTGATGCAGGCACCAACATATGCTGAAGAGGGAGTCCTACTTGTCTTTGTTGGCAGGTGGTACTCCAAGCGTGCTGCAGCCTGTGCGGTCGGGTCTGGGAGGAGTTCGGAGAGGCCACGGAGGAGGACTATCGGTCGGCCTAGAAGAAATTCTGGCAAACTGTCCGACGTCTCCGGAGGTGGAAGCAGCTCTCCACCAACACTGTTTACAGTGCGGGTGGGGAGATGTTGACCCTGACTGGGGATGTTGTTGGGTGGTGGAAGGAATACTTCGAGGATCTCCTCAATTCCATCGTCACGTCTTCCGAAGAGGAAGCAGAGACTGGGGACTCAGAGGCGGACTCATCCATTACCCAGGTCGAAGTCACAGAGGTGGTCAGAAAGCTCCTCGGTGGCAAGGCTCCTGGGGTGGATGAAATCCGTCCGGAGTACCTTAAGTCTCTGGATGTTGTGGGACTGTCTTGGTTGACACATCTCTGCAAAATCATGTGGCGGTTGGGGACAGTGCCTGTGGATTGGCAGACTGGGGTGGTGGTCCCTCTGTTTAAGAAGGGGGACCAGAGGGTGTGTTCCAACTACAGGGGGATCACACTCCTCAGCCTCCGTGGTAAGGTCTATTCCAGAGTACTGGGGAGGAGAATTCAACCGATAGTCGAACCTCGGATTTAGGATTCAATGTGGTTTTTGTCCTGGTCGCGGCACACTGGACCAACTCTACACCCTCCATCAGGTGCTCGAGGGTTCATGGGAGTTCATCCAACCAGTCCACATTTGTTTTGTAGATCTGGAGAAGGCGTTCGACCGTATCCTTCGAGGCGCCCTGTGGGGGGTGCTCCGGGAGTACAGGGTCCGGGGTCCTTCGTTAAGGGCTATCCAGTCCCTGTACGACCACAGCAGGAGCTTGGTTCCCATTGCCGGTAGTAAGTCAAACCTGTTTCCAGTGCACGTCGGCTTCCACCAGGGCTGCCCTTTGTCACCGGTTCTGTTCATTACCTTTATGGACAGAATTTCTAGGCGCAGTCAGCGTGTAGAGGGGCTCTGGTTTGAGAACCACAGAATCTCATCTCTGCTGTTTGCGGACGATGTCGTTCTGTTGGCTTCGTCAAATCAGGACCTTCAGCGTGCACTGGGGCAGTTTGCAGCCGAGTGTGAAGCGTCTGGGATGAAAATTAGCACCTCCAAATCCGAGGCCATGGTTCTCGACCAGAAAAAGGTGCCTTGCCCTCTTCAGGTCGGTGGAGTATCCTTACCTCAAGTGGAGGAGTTTAAGTATCTCGGGGTCTTGTTCACGAGAGAGGGACAGATGGAGCATGAGATCGATAGATGGATCGGTGCAGCATCTGCAGTGATGTGGTCGCTGTGGTCAAGAGATTTGGCTCATGACCGAAAGAACAAGATCGCGAGTACAAGCAGCCGAGATGAGTTTCCTCTGCAGGGTGGCTGGGCACTCCCTTACAGATAGGGTGAGAAGCTCGGAGTCGAGCCGCTGCTCCTCCACGTCGAAAGGAGCCAGCTGAGGTGGCTTGGGCATCTTTTTCGGATGCCCCCTGGACGCCTCGCTGGAGAGGTGTTCCAGGCACGTCCCATTGGGAGGAGGCCCTGGGGAAGACCCAGGACACGCTGGAGGGACTACGTCTCACAGCTGGCTTGGGAACACCTCGGGGTTCCCCCGGAGGAGCTGGGGGAGGTGTGTGTGGATCGGGAGGTCTGGGCGGCTTTGTTTGAGCTTCTGCCCCCGCGACCCGACTTCGGATGAAGTGGAAGAAAATGGATGGATGGGCACCAACATATCACATGACACAACTCGCTACCATTGTTGTAACATGAAACTGGGACTATCACTTTACTTTACTGTACAACAAATGTCATGACACTTGAATGTTGTTCTATTTAACCATATTGGAAATTCTTCATTGATGTGGGGTTTAAAAACCTTTCAGCAAATACATATATGATTCTATAACTGTGCTACTATAGCAGCAGCAGGAAATATAACAAACTATTAATTAGATTCAGTTTTCCTCTCACTTGGGAGGAGGATCTACAGCGACATATGTGAGTTCAGTTACCACCCACCATGCCTTCTGTGTTCTGACCTTCTGGGGTTACAATAGTCCTCTGGGAAGACATTCAAACAGCCTGTTGAGAGCCCCAAGGAGTTTCATGAAAATCTGGCAAATTGTGCACAATAAAGCATTGGCTGTATCTTCTAGATTACTGTCAGTGCACAGTTTATTTGGTCCCTAAGTATCTGGACAGTGTATTCATTAAGTCATCTCTGGGTTACCAGTGGCTTCTAGGAATTAGACTAGATGACAACTGAGAAAGGTCGGTGACGCTGGAGAGACAGCTCACCTCCAGGAAAGACTGGCGTGGGCACACAGGGCTAGCTATCCTGTGAGCAGCACTCGCAAGAGGGCACCAACCCAAGCTACAAAGGAATTAAATGAACAATACCCCCAGAGTCTCCCGAGAGGGGGGGCGGAAGAGAGGCTCAATGGGACGGATATAACGGTATCGGCCAGGACAAGGAACATGACTACGAGAAAGCTTAAGCAATCTACATTGACTGGAGTGGAGTACACTATACGGTGCCATTGCGGGAAGATCTGCAAAAGTACCAGAGGACTTAAGCAACACCAGAGCAGGTCTAAGTGTGGAACATCAGCAACCCCAGTGCAGCGCACAGACCCAGAGTCTGGTCAGACGATGGAGACCTACAGCCAGGAAGCACCCCATAGTGCTGAAGATCTCTCCGCACCTGAGTTGCCTCAGCACCAGAAACCTGCTAATGTGAACCCCCCCCCAGTAACCTCAACCCAATTGGCGAAGCGAGAGAGGATTAGATGGCCAAAGATGGTAGATGATAAGGCGTGGATACAACTGGAGGATGATATTGAAGGTATTTTGGAAGTTACCGTAGCAGGGTCGGTACATAGGAAGATAGATGCAATTACCACCATAATATACAACGTTGCCAAGGAACGGTTTGGTACAATAGAGCAGAAAGGCCAATGCCAACCGCAGCAGCAGCCAAATAGGAGGGAGAGGGAGATTCGTCAGCTAAGGAGCGAGATAAAAGCACTGAGCAAACGGTTTAAGACCAGCTCACTGACCGAGAGAGAAGGTATTAGAGATCTAACAACTGAGCTGCGAGGACAGCTGCGTAGGCTCAGAAGAGCAGAACAGCTTCGGAAGCAGCGTCAGAAAAAAGAGAAGAAGAGAGCTTAGTTTGTAAGAGACCCATACAGCTTCACTAAGACACTTCTCGGCCAACAAAGATCTGGCTCACTCTCCAGCTCTAAGGCGGAGGTAGAAGAGTTCCTTGTGGAAGCCTACAGCGACCCTAATAGGGGTCAGGGTCTAGGAACCAACCACAATATCTCAAGGCCTGGAAAGCCAATAATTGAGTTGAATGTGAAGGAACCTACATGGCAGGAGGTTAAGGACATCGTCCGTAAAGCCAAATCTTCAGCTGCCCCTGGCCCAAGTGGTATACCATATAAGGTATACAAGAAATGTCCCAAACTCCTTAGGAGGTTGTGGAAAATTATGAAGAAGATCTGGGCCAGGGGCATAATTCCACCCAGCTGGAAATTGGCGGAGGGATGTTTTGTTCCAAAGGAGGAGAGGTCCTCCACAATCTCTCAGTTTAGGACAATCTCTCTCCTTAGTGTAGAGTGTAAGATCTTTTTTTCTGTTCTGGCACGAAGAATTACCACCTATATGATACAAAACCAATATATCAATACATCCATCCAGAAAGGTGGTATCCCAGGCTTTTAGGGCTGTCTGGAACACACCTCGATGATTAGTCAATTGATTCAAGAAGCAAGGCAGAAGAAAAGTGACCTAACAGTCGTCTGGTTAGATCTTGCCAACGCTTATGGGTCAATTTCACATAACCTCATCCAAGAAGGGTTTGACCATTATTCCATTCCTATGGCAATTCGAGGCTTGATTAACAACTATCTTGCGGGATTTCGACTCAGGTTTTCATCAGCGTTCTTTACCACCAGTTGGCTGGACCTCCAAAAGGGGATTCCAACAGGGTGTACCATCTCCCCCATTTTGTTCATTATGGGAATGAACTTATTGTTATCTGCAGCAGAGGGCATAACCCGGGGTCCCAAGTTGGAATCCAGTGTAGAGCAGCCAGTGCTGCGAGCATTCATGGACGACATCACTGTAACAACTGTGACGCACGTCCAAGCAAGATGGGTGCTGGAAACCTTGGGTAGTGTCGCCACCTGGGCAGGTATGCTGTTTAAAGCCAGGAAGTCTAGGAGTATGGTCATTAGGAAGGGTAGAGTCACCAGCAAGTTTAGCCTCAAAGTACAGGGTGAGGTCATTCCATCCATCGAGGGCAGCCCAATAAAATGCCTGGGAAAATGGTTCAATGCGTCGATGATGGATGGAGCCAATGTTGCTGAGGCTGTGAAGCAGACCGAGGAATGGCTGAAGAAGATAGATAAGTCTTTACTCCCGGGCAAGTTCAAGACCTGGCTGTATCAACATGGCCTCTTGCCCAGGCTACTTTGGCTATTCACAGTCTATGAGTTTCCCATGACTACCATCGAGGTCATCGAGAGGAAGATCAACAAGCACCTGCGGAGGTGGCTGGGAATTCCCCCAAGCTTCTCAGCAGTGGGCCTTTACATCCGGTCTGGTCAATTGCAACTCCCCCTGTCATCAGTTGTTGAGGAGTACAAGGTGGCAAAATGCAGGGTCGTCCTAAGCTTGAGGAATTCTAATGATGACCTCATTAAACAAGCGGGCATTACAACTAGGTCTGGACACAAATGGTCTGCCAACACAGCTGTGGAACAGGCCATCGGTTCCCTGAAGTTGCGGGATATTGCTGGCAACCAATGCGTCCATCGACAAGGTTTCGGCTCTGCACAATTTCAAACTTGGGGAGGCGCAAACATGAGAACCAGGCGAGGCATGGTGCAGGCAGAAGTGAGGAACAGGGAGGAGGAGAAGCGAGTAGCCAGAGCAGTGCAGCAAGGATCCCAGGGGGCCTGGACAAAATGGGATTTGCCTAGGCGCAAAGTCACGTGGAGAGAGCTGTGGCGCCTGGAGCCATACCGCATCTCCTTCCTCTTGCGGTCGGTCTATGACACCCTCCCCTCCCCAGTACATCTGCATACATGGGGGCTAAGAGAGGATCCACTTTGCAAGTTGTGCAGCCAGAAGGGGACTCTGGCCCACATACTCTCTGGGTGTAAAATATCTTTGACCCAGGGGCGGTATAGATGGCGTCATGACAAAGTGCTCCTCTCATTGGCTGATACCATAGAGCGGGAGAGAGTCAAGAAGAGACCAGTTCACACAACTGCAGGAAGAATGATCACCTTCCTTAAGGAAGGAGCCAGGCCTGTACAGACCACCAAAAGGATAAGACCCAGTATACTTCATGCCGCAAGCTCCTGGGAGATGAGGGTGGATGTAGGGAGTAGGTTGCAGTTTCCCGAGGTGGTGCAAACATCCCTCCGCCCCGACATAGTGCTGTGGTCGGCAAAAGACCAGAAGATAATCCTGGTCGAGCTAACGGTGCCATGGGAAGAGGGCTGCGAGGAGGCCCACGAAAGGAAAGCTGCAAAATACCAACCTCTGGCCCAAGAATGTCGAGACAGGGGCTGGCAAGCATGGGTTTTCCCTGTAGAGATAGGGTGTAGGGGCTTCCCAGCGAAGTCTACATGGAGCTTCCTTTGTGCCATTGGGATGGATGAGCAGAGTAAAAAGCAAGCGGCTCGCCGGATGGGGGAGGAGGCAGAACGTGCCTCATGCTGGATCTGGAGCAAAAGGGAGGAGGAGAGCTGGAAGCCGGGGGCAAATGGGCAGTGAGTTGGCCACTCACTGCGGGCCCACCAACTGGAGGGTGTCGTGGTTTAGGGCTGAAACACCCAGAGAAGGTTGGATACCACCTGATGACATCTGCCCCAGGCCTAAAGCTACAGCTACCTGCTAAGGTAGCTGAGGAAGGCACTAATAAGTGTATTCATTAAGTCAGTGCACAGTTTATTTGGTCCCTAAGTATCTGGACAGTGACACATACACAAAAAAGTAAGTGGCACTGTCCATCACCACAATGAAGATTAATGGTAAATGCAGTCCATTTATCATCCCATGCAGACACTCAAAGAGCTTTAGAGTGATGCTTCAGATTCACCCACCCACCCCTGTGCTGCAATCCAAGGTGCACAACTGCACACTGAGAGCAAATCATAGAAAAGGAAACTTGCTCAAGAGCAGTTTCTTGAGTTTCCTGTCTGACAGTGAATTGTCCAGAGGTTCCTCTGATCACAAACCCACTTCATTAACCTCCAGGCTTCCATCTGTTCAAGAATTTTCAGTTGGATTTTAAAGGGTTTCACAAAAATGCTAGATACATGAATATTTCCAAGTCACTGAATAGGTCTTGGACTTAATTTACTTCAACCATTAAAGGCACCCTTAATGACATTTTAATGATTAGTACAGCAGCAAAAAACTATTTTCTGTGTAGAGATTCTGTGGCTTAATAATGTCCTTTTCAGAGAAGGAAGCAACACTCCCTCTGTGCTCTGAGCTTTTCTAGCCATTGTTTACATTCTTGATCTGGCTGTGCATGCTTATTTCTTGCATGAGATTTCCACATGTGCACATTTAGTGCATGCGAGTCCTGCCATGTGAAACCAATACTCCTCCCCCGTTTATAAAGAGACTGTAATACTGACTACTCCTTGCAAAGCTGTTGTATTTTTCCCCAAGATGGTTGACAGTAGAAACTTTCCAGAAATACCGTATTGGCCTGAATAAGTTGCCTGTATAGTTTTAGTTATATTTTTACGGAAAAAAACATCTCAGCTTATGTTTGAGCCAATTTGGTCTATCTAAAAATCACATTTAGAGGCTAAAAATGTCTCTGATTAAGAATACGGTTGGACTACAACATATACATAACTGGATTTTCACACATACAAAGCTGTTAGACATGTTGAAAGGCTTCAAATGCAGATAGTTTTTATCAATGCAGAGGAAGGAAGCAGTTGGGGAGGAGTGGCTGAGAAGGGAAGGATTGTTTCAATTCTGAAAACACAACTAGTGCAACATCTAGCGGCAGAAAAAAAATCATTTAAGGCACCTTTTTTGAAACACACACACACACACAGTATGATACTGCACAGTAAATCTCAAAAACAGGGTGACCGGGCAATTAGAGGACTAATGAAGGAAGCCACCAAGACACCCATGACAGCTTTGAAGGAGTTATAGGCTGGATGGGATTTTTGTCAATTGCAATACCAGCAACAGTATCATTGTGGAGTGAAAGAGAAGGATTTTCACACAAAAAAACAGACTGCATCTGGCCTGGAGCCAGATGCAATTATAGCTGAATTTTCACATCTCAGGGTCCACCAAAGGAATATTTATCCGAATGCTAGCCAGCCTTAACCCTAACACATAGGATTTGTCATTCCCAAACCACATGATTTGTGATCTACTGGTAGATATATGATGAAGTAGGAGTTGCACAAAAGGAGAAAAGCACAAGATGAACCAAGCAGAAATAATTGTAAAAAAGTATTGCCATGGAGTCTGTATGACACCAGGTAGTCTGATGTGAGTGAAATAATAACTGAAGAACCTCTGTCTTACTGTACAATCTGCCTTACTTCCAGTGATTGTATATATTTACTTATGTATATCTCGGGTCAATACTTTTGTTAAATCTGCTTCACACTGAACTTGTTTTATGCAGCACATATATTTAAATGCATACAATGTGTATAGTGTGTTTCTATTTTTCATTCCTTCAGTTTGCCATGTTTAAGTATTTACCCTGTGTTCTATTTGCACATTTAACTCCACCCGACTGTTGTACAGTTACTATTACCACTACTGCTGTGGCATTGGAAATTTCCCCACGCAGGACTGAAACAGGATTTTCTTATTCAAATCAGCTGACAGTGGAAGTCTTAGCCACAGTGACACCCTAGCTTTTGCAAACTCTTCAAGTTAGCCAGAGAGGATTTGAAAACATTCATTATTTGTTTTATATAACGCCTGAATAGATCCATGTCATTTGATTGGTGGTTTGTATGTCACCAGTATGGTTTATTTGTACCATCTGCCAGTGTTCCATTTACTGTGCAATCTTGGTTCTATACATTTTGTGCCATTGCACGCCACCGCATGCTCGCATTAGTGGCGACAGCGCTTAGCTTAAAACCAAACAGCGGCCCAACACAGTGCTCAGATTCGCTGGGTAATGGACGGGAAAGCTGGATGGGCTGAGGGGGCTTGAGGGTGAGTTGGGGGGGTTCTGAGAAAGCAGTGTTTGCCGGAGGCGGAGTCCAAGGGCGCAATTTAGAACTAGAAATTGGGGGGGGGACAAAGTGCGAGGCCCGCAGTGCCGAAGCCCATAGGCCGGGGGTGTGGGAGCCGCTTTAGGCCCCCAGAAGCCAGTGGTTTCTAGATAAGCTCAGATGCATTCTGAGCATCCAGAACAATAATTTTAATGTTTTGAGACCATAAGGTGGACACCATTTGACTTATGCAAATTGAAACTGTGGATATAAGTACTTTATTCTGAGAATAGCCAGCATTGATTTTATTAACATCCTGGTGTAAATAAGGTGTCACCACATGTGTAGAACTCAAAAAGAATGATAGGTTGAGTTTTCATTAAAAAACAACTGCAATGTGGTAAAATGTATTCATAAAGATGAAAGAACAGGCTCTTAATAATTATTAACTATCGCATACTGTATTTTTTTCTCAAGATTTGTTTTTGCATAAGTTTGAAAAAACAACAGATCAGAAATTTAGGATAAATTACTTATCATGAATTTAATTTTTGAAGTGGCACTAATGACAACACTCATACTGAACATAATTTCGCTTGCACAGACTGATTTTGGAGATCAAGCAATAATTCCAGATGGGCTTTCTGAGGTCCCAGATAGCTTTTCTGATTTCCTTTTCTAACTTTCAGAATTTAGTAAATTAGCATATGGTCCATTGATACTTATGTGTAGACACTAGTCCCTAGAGCAGGGGTGGGCAACGAGGGCCGAGACACTGCAGGATTTCCTTGCAACCAATCACCTCAGCAGGTGGGTTGCTGATGAGCTTCTCCCTTGAACATAACCACCTGGTTGTCAATGAAACACCTGCTGAAACACCTGAACATTAATGAAATCACCTGCTGAGGTGATTGGTAGCAAGGAAAACCTGCAGTGCTTCGGCCCTTCATGGCACATGATTGCCCACCCCTGCCCTAGAGGCAACTATTTTTGGTTTCAAATCTGGGCAAAAGCAGTCCCAGAAAATTCCGAATGTGACAAAAAGAAACAGGTGTTGTAAACAAGTCAATGCTGCTAAAAATACAAACTTGCAGAAACAAAGATACTATTCTGACATGGTTTTGCACATAAGACTGACATAGCATGTTTCAATTACACACATATATGTCAGAAGGTGGGGGGGGCATACCATATTCTGTCCCCCCTGTTTGAAAAGGTGGGGGGGGACATGTCCCCCTTATCCCATGGCAGAGTTGCACAGGTCGAGTTGGCCCCGCCGCAGAATGGGGTTTGAGGGCGACCACTGGGGCACAGCAAGCTCTGTCAGATGATGCCTGGGTGAGACGGGGCATCTCGACCTTGCTACTGAGCTTTGACGGACACCGTAGGACCAGGAAAGGTTAAAGTCCCTTTTCTCTTGTTTATAAAGAAATGAAATATCAAATGACAAGGATCTATTTTAGGTGTTATATAAAACAAATAATGAATGTTTTTTTCATTTGTGCAATGGAAAGAATATTTCATGAGGTGAAAGATGGACCATTCCATCTTTCACCTCATGAAATATTTGAACCATAACATTCATAAACATTCATTATTTGTATGCTATTAGCTCTGCCTGTGCAGCTTTGGAAACCAACAGTCAAAAACACACATTCTATAAATGTGATGCCCCTGGTTTGATTCTGGACCTTCACCACGTCTCCCACTCTCAAGCTTCACATTTTCTGCTATGTCTGTTGTGCACTGTGTAATAAAGGCCAGAAAATAATCTATGCGCTGTGGCTGAATCAGTGGGAAGACAGTGCTGTACCCTTAATGAGACCAAACTAAGCACGAGCCAGTTAAAAATGGCAGCATATGTGAGAGCATACTGCACAAAAATCACAGTGCATTCAGAATTCATTATAGAGGCAGAGATGAACAAAGAAAATAAGAACGACAGGCGCTCCCCGATGATAGCCCCTGCTGCAGCTTCGCCACCTGTGGGCAGACAACCTGCTGTGTCTACAGTCACTTTCCACCCCGTCTACCCAGAATCCTTTTCTGTCTGTCTCTGTGTCTCTCTCAGCTCAGAGGAAGAGGCACTTTAAAGAGCCCATATGACCCAAACTGCTCATGTGCATCAAAGCTGTAGGATTTCTGTTATAGATGTGTGGCAGATTATGCAGTGTCCCCCCCACCCCCCAACCATCACATTTTTCAAAACTCCCAGAATCTACCCACCCTCTTTCTTCATCTTAAAACACTTCCCAGCTGCTGTGATTTGAATACAAGGGCCCCTCTGAAGAAAAAAGGGGCATCTGGCACACGCCTTCGAGAAGCTGGGGGAAAAAAGAAAAATCAAACTGCTCCTCTGCTGGAAAATAGGCTTGAACCCTTAAATTAAGGTGGACAAAAGAGAAGAAGCAGGGTGTTGCCTGGAGTGGACATGCATGTTGAAAGCTCTGCTCTGAATGCAAGTCACCCCCTCATATAAACTTAAAGGATATCTTATTGTGTAATCACTCCCTAAAAGATGCTTTCAGCTCCATTTTACTCATTTATTCTGTTCAGCACCACCCAGCTGCTTTTGCAAATTAACATAAAGTTAAGGTGACACAATACAAATGTACATTTATCTTATTTTTATGAGACATGTTTGACATTCAAATAATTTCAGCAGGATTATTTATTATCTAAACAATTCATACACAAAGAAATGTGTTAATTGTTGTAAAATGTGGATGCTTGATTATATGAAAACCAGTTCATGGAAAATCAAGCAATTTTGTTTCTTTATTGTTTTATCAACTTTGCAGCTGATTGCCATGAAGTAGAATGATCAGACTTATCCAGGATGAACAATTCAGTTTTTTATGTAGGGCTAAGTCACAACATAGGGCACACCAAGGCGCTTCAGTGTCTGCAGAAATATGTTGCAGATGTTTTACCAAATGGTGGTCTCCAGCATCATCTTCTACGCTGTAGTGTGCTGGGGCAGCAGGCTGAAGGCAGCTGAGATGAACAGACTCAACAAGCTCATCAGGAGAGCTGGCTCTGTCCTGGGGGTTGAGCTGGAGTCTGTGCTGGAGGTGTCAGAGAGGAGGATGTTGAGGAAACTGCTCAGCATCCTGGACAGAACCTCCCACCCCCTGCATGCCACACTGATGTCCTGTCAGAGCACATTCAGCCACAGACTGAGACCACCAAGGTGCACCACAGGAGGTCTTTCCTACCTGTGACAATCAGAGTGTATAATCCCCCCCCATTGCAGGATGAATACATTATGAACAGAGTTATTCAGAGTTATTCACTTACTCAGAGTTATGTACAATATTGTCGACCGTCTTGTACAAATGTATTAAAAAACAAACAAATGAAAAAACAAAAGCAAAAACAAACATTGTTCACTGTTTACTATCACTGTTTTGGTACTCAGCCAAAGTAATTTCCTTTGGGATAAATAAAGTTGATTTTATTCTTATTCACATGTGTACCAAAGATATTTTGGTGTTGGTCAGGTACTATGAATCATACCAGGCAATAAACAAGTCAAATTTGCACAGAGATGCATAATTTCCCAATAATTACTGTCCCCATTTCAAAATTGAACAAATCGCACCACTGAAAAAAAAACCCCAACAAAGTAGTAGGTAAAATTGGAATTATTTACCCTTAAATCCACTTACATATGACTGCAACTGTTTATTACAGAATACAGCAGAGTATTTACAATTACTATTACACAATTATTTTCTTTTTTGCTTTGCTCAAAGCAAAATGCTACTTCTGTGTTTTCCCCCCACACTTTTCCAAAAAGCTAAAATGTCTAACATCCCAAACCTGCCTTCTGTTGAAGTGCATGACGCGTCATTCATGGGTTCCATGTTGCAGAGGAGGATCAGAAGGAATCTCCTGCTTTCACCTGCTTTTACACCAGGTTACCCCCAGTCTGCACCAATTAAATCTGATATCCACATTTTGTGAATCACAATTTCTCCCAACATCACAAATTTTTTGAAACGTTTCAAATTTTCCTGCTTGCTCACAATGTTCTACAAGGGTACTTTTACCACCGAATACAACCAATTTCAGCCCCTTTTTGCCACCACAATGTAGATAATAGGGTATTAAAAATGAAGTTCTAATATATTCCCTGAAGCCGGTGTCTACATGTTGGCAGACCAGCTCCTTGTCCACTCGTTCTGCATGACTACAACAAATCCTTTATACCAGATAAAAGTCATGGATTTATTAATGTGTGATTAGCCATTAAATTGCACTTTTCTGTTGAAATGTTTCCTTTTTTTTGGTGCTTTGAGTTCATACTTATGTGATGTTTTGTGTTGAGGTCATACAGCACTTGGGACATCCTCTTTGTATGTAAATACAAATGTTATATAATAACCCCAAAGAAAAAGATGCTTCTGAGTGACAACAAGATCTATCAGAGATTTCAAACCTTGTTCTGTTTATTCATCCTCCCTCCCCCTGTTAAAAGTTTCACAAGAAATGGTTTAGCATGATATGCATGAAAATAGACATTTGCTCATCGTGTCCAGATCATGATTCTGCAACAGAGTATTTATTTATTTATTTGTTAAATCCAGAATTAGATCACAAAACGTGGTAGTAGCTGTAATAGTAGTGCCTCAAAGGAAAAACATTCAGTCCTCAGCTCTGACCTTTTGTGTACAATGCCTTTTTATTTATTTATCTTTTTTAAACAAAATAAATGATCCCTCAAGGATGCATTCTGGCCCCTTCCCCTTTCAGTGGTCATTCATTGGACTGGCTGTTTGGAAAGGAGCGCCTTGGGGCAACTGTTTGTTGTGATTTGGCGCTATATAAGAAAAAAGTTGATTGATTGATTGAAAGGTAATAACTGACAATAACTTGTCTTTGCAGATGATCAATCAATCAATCAACTTTTTTCTTATATAGCGCCAAATCACAACAAACAGTTGCCCCAAGGCGCTTTATATTGTAAGGCAAGGCCATACAATAATTATGAAAAACCCCAACGGTCAAAACGACCCCCTATGAGCAAGCACTTGGCAACAGTGGGAAGGAAAAACTCCCTTTTAACAGGAAGAAACCTCCAGCAGAACCAGGCTCAGGGAGGGGCAGTCTTCTGCTGAGACTGGTTGGGGCTGAGGGAAAAAACCAGGAAAAAGACATGCCGTGAAGGGGGGCAGAGATCGATCACTAATGATTAAATGCAGAGTGATGCATACGGAGCAAAAAGAGAAAGAAACAGTGCATCATGGGAACCCCCCACAATCTACGTCTAAAGCAGCATAACCAAGGGATGGTCCAGGGTCACCCGATCCAGCCCTAACTATAAGCCTTAGCGAAAAGGAAAGTTTTAAGCCTAATCTTAAAAGTAGAGAGGGTATCTGTCTCCCTGATCTGAATTGGGAGCTGGTTCCACAGGAGAGGAGCCTGAAAGCTGATGATGTGATATTTATTAAAACAACACATTTTCTGCCCGCAGGTCTGAAGAAGCTCAACAAGGAGACAAACATTCACACTTTCTACTCGCTGTTTAATTGCAGCTTTATTTTTCTCATCCACTGTATTGCTTTCTCCAGTATTTGTCAATGTGGTGGGGATTATGTTTCTCCCTGCAGTTGCTGGCTTAACCCTATGCTCACATTAGCTACAAGGCATGGGGACAATCAGTTGGGGTTTATAGTCTGATGGGCGTTCCTGGGTCGTGGCCCGCTCATGGTCACTAGCTGTTAATGTGCACAATATTTAATGATTGATTTTAAAGGATCGGAAAACCCAACACTGACACTTCAAGTTCTTCCTCCATGGTTGAATGCTTAACAGAACCAAAGTTCACTTGATTTGTTTTAATCCAAGGTCTTTCACAGTGATCTTCCTGTATTGCTTGTTAGCATGCTAACAACTCCAGAAGATGTCTTGTAAATTGCTTCAGTGGTACTATCTGGTTACAAAAACAGGGTTTTTAGATTTAGAAGTGTCTATTTTTTGCCATCTTTTGCAAAATATATGAGAAAAATGCCAAATATATTTAGATTTATACAGAAATATGTATTCCGCCATCTTGGATTATTTTGTTCTAACAACCATCTGATATGCTGCCTTCACTCGTATTGACAGTCACTGTGTCGCATTGTTCAGCAATTAAAAAAATAGACTTCTCATCTATTTTGGCCCCGCCTAGCTGGTAGCATAGCGGCCGTTATCGCTTGTTGCTGCAAAACACTCACTCTGAATGAATGAATAAATGCCAGGTTGTTGCTTTGCCTCTGTAGCTTGTAGCTAATCTGATCGTGTGGTAAAGTTGTTAGTTCATGTGAAGACGGCTGCTGCATCCAGCAGGTGGCGGACATCTATGTATAGGTGAAATGAAGTTGGTACATAGTAGTTTATCTAAGCCCTTTGAAGGACTTATTTCTTACACAAGCTGGTTGGGATGAACTAACTCACCTACCCAACCATTAATCCACATTTTTGCTGTACAAAAGAACAAAGACAAAAAAATGTTATCTTCTTGGCAGAGGTAACAAAGATCTGAAATGCCCCAACTTCCCTCACTATCTCAAATATGCAATCCCTGTTAGAGGTGAATAATAAAAACCAGACTCCCACACGACTGAATCATCAGTTCATTTTTGCTGAGTGGCTGAGTCCCCCTACATATGTTCGTCCCCGTCAGTCTGGTGGACATCCTCTCCCCACGGACGAGGAGTCGGCACAGTGAGGGATCAGGGAGGTCAGCAAGTGGGTGTTGAATGCGAGTTTTTCCCACGAGCTGTACACTTCGACACACAAACCCTGAGAAAACACGTGTTAGGCCTCAGCACAGTAAACTGGATCTCCTGGAGGTCTGGGGAGGAGTTTGTGTGAGGACTCATTGGGTAAACCCAAACACTGTGGCGGAATGATGACGTCAGAGTGTGGAATAGTTGGAATAGCTGAGAAAATAGAATTCTGTGCATGAAAGGAATAACTTCAGCCAAAAATGTTCAGTAGATGATGTGAACTGTAAAAGGTCCTTCGTGTGAACCACAGCTTGTTTCCTCTGCAGGTCTTACAGCAGAGCGGCTTTACCACAACACTGTCAAAACACATCAGCACTCGAGCTTTTGATACGTTCCACGTCCTGGTTCTCCCAGTTCCGCCCTGGAAAGTCACCACAGGTCTGTTTCTTTAGTCCCGCTCCCAGCAGCCTATTCAACCTTCACAACACTGGAGAGGACACCAGCGCCCCGGCTTAATCTGGCAGAATAATGATGCTGTGCTGTTTGGAAGAATGAGCAGAAATAACAGTGAGCCATCACATGAAACAGCATCAGAGTTTGTCTGAGGGGTATTTGTCCATCCATTCTTCTGCTGGTCCAGCTCCATTACAGCAATACGCTTTTGAACTCGCTCATCTTTAATGCTACAGTTTGTAAGATTTAGTGCCATGTAGTGGTGAGGCTGCAGATTGCATCATGTTGTTGCCAGTCAGGTTGGAGTTTGTTGCCCTTCAATTTTCACTTTTTTTTTTTTTTTTTTTTTTGGTAACAGAGAACCATACTCCCTTTAGTCCATGGCACAAGCAGGTTTTTGCTACCACTTAAGGTGATGAAATGACACTTAGGTTTCAGCCTCAGTGTCATTTGATAGCCATCCCAGGGTGGTATCCCTTACCAAAAAGTAGTACATGCAAGTATGTTTCAAGTATACTTCCAGTTTACTTTTTTATATACTTATCAGTACTATTTTTTGGTAAGGGTTATAGCCAGGTAGGGGTCAATGAAGAATTACACAGAGGTCAAAATGTAAAAATGCTTCATTCATGTTGAAAAATATACTACATTATTTGTCTGATCATAATGATTCCAAAAAGGTATAGTTTGGACCATCTGTGACGGAATGCTCTGGAGTTATGGGGTCAAAACAACACAAATGGTGACAAAGGTCAGTTTCAGTTTGTACAGGGGTCAAAAGTTAAAGTTGTTCCAATTTCAGTAAAAATTATGCAAATTATTGTTTTGGTTATTAGGGTTCTAAAAAGGAATAGTTTGCACCATCTGTCATGCTTAATTATCATGTTATGGGGTAACATATGTCATACGTCATAGAATCCAATTGACGTCGACCTTGTTTGACCTTTACTTTGGAGACCAAACATTCAACACAGTCACAACTATTTCATTTATTAATCCTTTTATTTCAACCAATAATTTGTATTTTTTTTACTGAAATTGGAGCAACTTTAACTTTTGACCCCTGTACAAACTGAAACTGACCTTTGTCACCATTTTTGCTGTTTTTACCCCATAACTCCAAAACATTCAGTCATAGATAGTCCAAACTATACCTTTTTGGAATCACTATGATTACACAAATAATGTAGTATAGTTTTCAACATGATTGAAGCATTTTTACATTTTGACCTCTGTGTCATTCTTCATTGACCCCTACCTGGCTATAACTACCACCCTGGGATGGTTATCATGTATTTTTGTGTAGGCCATGGTACAATGAGGCTGGATTATAAGTGTCATTTTGTCACCTCATGTGGTACTGATTAGGTCAAAATTGATGACTGGCTCATATCTTCTCTTGTGATAAAGGGTTCCCAAACTTGTTAGCCTACATAGCAACCAGTAGACTGTGTATACTCATTGTTTTGTCTGCCTTTTGGTGGGATCAACATGCGTCATCATCACAATGTCCAACAGAGGGAAAATATTCTTGAATGTCACCTGCTTGCTTCAGAACTGAATGTAAGAGCAAAAATAACCCCTGAGTGCCTGTCGGGGTCAGATCTGGAATGCATGACAACAGCACGAGAGAGACACATTAACAGAGATAAAGACGTCACCCGTCATCCTGCACACCCACAGTGCAGGGTTATGACCCATCCACACTGCCACTTTTCTACAACATAGCAGAAATGTAACACCGGCAACAACCCGAGTGTCTGCTGCTGCTGGCTTTCAACAGGTGAGCCCTGGATTATTGGAAGGGATTAAGGCAGCTGTTTGATGGTGGATGTCAAGGGTTCCCCGTCTGATGTTCAAGAAACATGTGCACTGTTAAACAGGGATGACTGGCAAGTATTCCAAAGTATTCATTCCGTAAACTGACCAACTGTTCAGACTGTATTCAGATTGAGGACTCCATATTGAATGTGGCGCGCATCGCAACGCATAAGCATTTTGTGCAAATGACCCAGTTTGAAGTCTAGAACAGTCTGTTTTTGTTTTACAAGCAATGCCATGGCAACAAAAAGCCTTGCATCACAAACACACATCTTGTGGATTTGTCCTTCCTAATCCTTCCATTAATGCACAGCACCACTGATTGTATTGTTATTTACTGCTGTCTTCTCCACTGTTCAATGCTTGCACGGACTGGGTGTTGGGTAGGGTTGTGGAACCGAACGACTTTAGCGCCTTTGTTAGCAATAAAAGCTTTATTAATCTTTACTTTGCAGACAACGCTGTTATTTTTGTGGCATCACTGGATACTCAGGTTGCAGTCCCTGAAAAGCCGAGTGAAGAATCAGAGTGTCTGGATTTGTAATTATCCAGGATCAAGACTAAAATCCAGGAGCTCAATGAGTTCCTGGGCTCGGCCATTATAAGTGTATCTGCATGTCGGGAAAGTGTTGAACTTGTGGAGATTGGGGGAACCCTGGGAAGAGTTTATGGAGACATGAGATTGCTGGATAGAGGAGTTTGGTAATGCTAATACCTTTGCAGGTATTTCCTTTGCAGGACCAGCTAATACCCGGTCCTGGTATTTCCTGTCTTATCCTGCAGGTTTGTGAGACTTAGTTGCTAACTGGTGATCTAGCGTGATGATTAGATATCTTTGGTTCAAGGTTTCTTCAGGGGATCCTTGGGTAGTTTGTGTCAAACGGGCAGTTAGGGAGACAGCAATAGTGGAGAACAAAAGCAAGTCCATGTTGGAAGTCTCACGGGACATGTTGTGACATGCCCAGCTCTCCACAATTTCTCGGATACTCACTCGACTAAAAAGCCACCGAAAGCCATCTGAATCTTCTGAATGGTGGAAGACCTAACGCCATTGCGGCTTCGTCCCGACCAGAGGAGTAACTTGCATTGGACTGGCGTCCTGCACAGGGGGAGTCATATAAGTCTAAGGTCCAAATCTGGTGAAAAACTCAAAAACCACACAGTTACATTTGCCTGAAAAAACAAACAACTGTTTAACTGTGATTTTTTTTAAAGCACATTATAAAAACTGTTGCTCACAAAGGAGACACTCGGCTCATGAAATCAAGTGTGGTGTCAGCTGACGCCAAGTCAGTTCATTCATTCATTCATTCATTCATTCATGCTTATTTGGGTCCGGGTTGTGGTGGCAGCTCACCTCCCACTTCCTGATCCTTGGCCAAGCTCTCTAACTCTTCCTAGGGATCCTGAGGCACTCCCAAGGCTTCGGGGTAATATAATTCCTCCAGCGTGTCCTAGGTCTTCCCTGGTCCTCCCAGTTGGATGTGGCTGGACAACCACCCTAGACAGATGACACCAGGGGGCAACTTCACCAGAAAGACCCTCTACAATGTATACACCTACTGAGGGGGGAGCTTGCAGATGAGCGCATGGTGGGTGGGTCTAGCAATATAAGTAGTTTATTTATTTGAGGTAATGAAATCTGGTAAATAAAGCCACATTTGAGCTAAATCATGGGTACAAATTTGTAAAACTAGGCAATAGTACCCATAGGCATGAAGACAGCTAGGGTTGCTGAAATATGACCTGTATATGCAACCCAGTCTCACGGCATGTCGTGATTCAGCAGCACGAAATATACATTAATCTATTGGTTTGTGATATTGTCATGAAAAGTTCCACATTTTCATCATGCCAGCACGAATTAATTCTAATACATTCCATGATGGCTGCTTGAAATTAAAAGTGAAGCATGGGGGGCGGGGGCGTCGGAGGTGGTTATGGTTAGGGTTGGGGCAAGGAGTAGCGTTTGTAATAGTGAGTTAAAAAAAACCCATCACAAAAATTTGAATCATTTTGTGACGGGAGCATGAAAAAACAAACAAGTGTGCAACTGGGCTGCTATGTGTGCCATGTTTGGGGCAAATTGGAGTGAACAAACTTAAAATTTCACAGTTGAACTCAGTGATCTTGATGGAAATGGTTGACTTTGGTAAATTTTCTCTTGCTTGGGGAATTCCAGAACATGCCTTCATATTTTTGACAAGTTTGGTGCAAATTGCAGTGAAAAATAGAAATTTTGACCTTTGACGCAATGACCTTGACTCTAATGATTGACCTTTACTAAATTTGATCTGACCAGAAAATTTCAAAACCCACCTACATATGTTTGCCAAACTTGGTGGGCATCAGAGTGGAAAAAAAAAATGTAATTTTTGATTTTGACCCAGTAACCTTGACCTTTGCCAAAACGAACCCTTGAAGGTCATTTCTGAATTTGATGATCATAGACCTATTCAGTTTCGTGGAAATCAGCCAAAGGAACTGAGAGGAGAAGAGCAACAAACAGAATGGACACTTTTGACCCAATGACCTTGACCCTTCCCCAAGCAAACCCCTTTATGGTCAGTTCTGCATGAACACAGCAGGTTTGGTGGAAACTGGTCCAAGCATCTTGGAGGAGTTGTGGAACACATACACCCATCAAATATGATATGATCAGGGCAGGTTACCACTCATACCGTTTTAGATCCTGGTACCATATGAAGTTGCTTTTCTTATTGCAGACTGCATCATACTTTTAATTCCCCGTCTGTTTTCCCCGTGTGTGACATTGTTAGTACGAGTTAAAAAAAGATGTGGGAACATAAAGGTGAGCAGTGATTTCCTTACTCGTGTGGAGTGTTTCAGCATCTGTCAAATATGGATTAAGCTTGTCTGGTCCTGCAGGAATTCACTATGTGAAAATACAAACACAAGATAACACACATAAACCCACATTTTCTACACTTATGGAATGAGACGTTTGCCTCAGCTCGTATTTCAACTGACTGATGTAACTCTCAGTATTGTAAAAGTCGCTCCATGTCATCCTCATGTGTTCTAACTGAAAAGAAAATGCATAATTTTCTTGCTACGACACATAACTCTGAAATGTATGTGTTTTTTGTGGGGAAAGGCAGGTTAGATTTGATGTTTTCTAGGGTTGTCATCATGACGCATGACGCCCCTTGTCTGTGCACCTAGCAGAGCACTTCTAGCTCCTATTAGCCATGTTAGCATTTAAGCTAGTGTCTTTAGTGATGCTTGGCTGTTACAGCCACAAACGAGTAAGTAAAAAGACTTCTTATGACTACTACGACTGCTGCAGGAAGTGAATTTATGTCCTCGGAACAGTATGACTTCTTAGAAGTCCCAGCGCTGATCGCTATAATCACGCACAACACGCGGCAATGGCTTCATGGCCACCAGACTGAGGCTTTGGATGTGAAACAACCTGGGAAACAAGCTCATTTAAAGCTACATGCAATCACAAAACCACACATATGGTAAGAGCAGAGGTGGCCGTTACTCTGAGGAGCCATATATTAATCTGAAGGGCCAAAAATAAATTAAACTAGAGCACCGAGCTGGTAGAGCGCAAACCTCCACCGACACTAGTTTCCGATTTCACAAAATTTTACCTTGGGAAATAGGAGGTCTATTAGAAAAGTATCCGACCTTGTTATTTTTTTCAAAAACCATATGGATTTGAATCACGTGTGATTACATCAGACATGCTTGAACCCTCGTGGGCATGCAAGAGTTTTTTCACGCCTGTCGGTTACGTCATTCGCCTGTGGGCAGTCTTTGAGTGAGGAGTGGCCCACCCTCTCGTTGTTTTTTCATTGTTTAGGAATGGCTCAGAGACTGCTGCTTTGTTTGATCAAACTTTTTTCAAAACTGTAAGGCACAACTGAGTGGACACCATTCGATAAATTCAGCTGGTTTTCGGTAAAAATTTTAACGGCTGATGAGAGATTTTGGTCTGGTAGTGTCGCTGTAAGGACCACCCACGGCGCCTGACGGTGATCTGCGCTTCGAGGCGGCAGCGTCTCGCCGTTTCAAGTTGAAAACTTCCACATTTCAGGGTCTGTTGACCCAGTAAGTCGTCAGAGAACAGAGAACTTTCAGAAGAAGTCGGCATGAGGAGTTTATTCGGACATTCCATTGTTAACGGACATTTTGTAATGAAAGAACGTGCGGGCAGAGTCGCATGTCGGGCCGGACCCGACCGCGGGGGGTTGCGACAGGAAAAACACATCCGTTGGAAACCTTAACGGGCAAGATGGAACATGCCCAAGCTGTTAAACAATTTCTCAGTTACTCACTTTTTGAAAGCCATCAAAAGCCACCTGAATTTTACAAATGGTTTTCAACACGGAGGTGTTTTTCCTGTCGCGGCGCACACAGATTCGCCGAGTCGTCACGGAAACGACTCGGCGAATTTGCGCGCACGTCTTTCATTACAAAATGTCCTTAAACAGTGGAATGTCCGCATAAAGTCCTCATGCCGGCCTCTTCTGAATCTTCTCTGTTCTCTCACGCCGTCCTGGGTGAATTAAGCCTTAAATTAGGATGTTTTCAGGTCGAAACAGGCCGACGACGGCGCCTGGAAGCGCTGCGTGACGTCCTGCTCCGTGGGAAGTCCTTACAGCAACAGAAACACCCCATAATCTCTCATCAGCCGTTAAAACTTTTCACCGAAAACCAGCTTAATTTCTCGAATAGTGTCCACTCGGATATTCCTCACAGGTCCAGAAAAAATGTTGATAAAGCAACGCGCGCCATCTCGAGCAGCGTGTGAAACAAAGGAATTCAGCCGAGAGGGCGGGACCACATCTCACTCAAGGCCTGCCCACAGGGAAATGACATCACCGACACGCGTGAAAAAAACTCACGCCTGCGCACGAGGGTTCAAGCATGATTGGTGTAATCGCACGTCATTCAAATCCATATAGTTTTTTAAAAAAATAAAAAGGTAGGATACTTTTCTGATAGACCTCGTATTTAAGGTCAAAGTCCTGTTAGAAGTGGCTTTTCATGAGCTAAACTAGATGTGATCAAATGTCAGGAGGATGTATTAATTCATACACTTGAAGCAAAGTGTTTTTTGTCATATCGTCAGTTTTTTTTTTCTTCAACTTTTTTGGTTTCTGAATTCTTTTTCAGATAATTTTCACAGAATACTGGTTATCTTTGCTATGGACAATTTGTCATTGCTTTTTGGCACTTGGTTTCTGACTGACAACTGGAAGATAAGCAGGCCTAAAATTGGAACCTCCATCCAATTATGGTGGTGTAGGTAAATCTATAACAGAAAAATGAGAGTGATTGAGCCACTTTTGATTGAGATATAATGCAAAATGTACACCAAATGGGCTTTTCAATATTAAATTCAAATAACCCCAAATCCACAATCCAGATCCGGATCACACTTTGTCAGGTGACAGTGAGTGCCACTCTGCACCTCACTTTTAAATATGAGAGTGATTGGGGCACGTTATGATATAATGTAAAATATACATTAAATTGGGTTTTTCAATGTTAAATTTAAATGGCCACAAATCTGTTTTTTGACAGAGTTATGGATTTTTGAAAATGCATTCAATGTTAAAGATAGAAATTTTTCCAAATTCCCAAGATTTTTCCTGACTTTGACCTATGATCTTGAAAACTGAATCAGTTCTTGCCTATGAGGATATGAATCCTCAGTAAAAAATTTCATGACAATATATAAAAAATTGTGGGCTCCAGGCTGTTCACAAACAAACAAACAAACAAACATCATCTACCTGTTTTGAACCTTGCTCTGGAGTCTGCACCAAAAGCTGTGTTGCCACCTGCTGAACAGTTCAAGAATGTGCATCCATATGAAATAATGTATTTAACATTTGAAGGCACTGGATTTGCACGTGCATTTACATATATGTGGCTTGTTTTTTATGAACTTTGAATAAAACACTGTCCACTGCAGGCTCCAGTTATGTTTACATTTTGAAGGAGCATTTAAAGTCCCCCTTTCTGAGTCATAAAAAATATCACAATCAATTAGAAAATCACTTTAGCAATAAAAATGGGTGGTTCTTTGCCATTTCATTTGACCTTTAATTAGTCTACAGTGTAATTCTCTCCATCTGGCAGACGACTTAGAATTATTATTCCACCGCAAAAGTTTATATTTGAGTGTAACACTGAAAGGTCTTTGGGAGGAGTTACATAGTCTCACAAACAACTGAATGAATACAGAGCCATTGTTGGCTAACTTGGAAACAGGACGCCCGTGGGACAGGACGCGACTGAGAACAGGGACTGGGATCAGGGTTTTTGGGTTTAAAACATGCATGTGCTTCTCATTGGTGCAGCGTGGTGAATGATGGCTGTGTACGGGCGCTTTAAGTGGCCTCGAACGTGCACGAGATCAGATCAAAACCACATGTTGCAGTGTGATTGTGTGTGTTGGCTTGTTGGCTGCAGACTTGGAGCGCTCAGCCACATCGAGCCTGCTTTGCATGTTGAAAACATTTTTCCACTCTTGGCTGATGCAACATATTTCAGCTCGCACATGGAGTGTGTTTTCCCTGACTAAGGGCTTTGGGATCTGATTTATTGAACAGTACTATGGTTGAAGTGGATCTACACAAGTGGGGCTTTGCTTTTTGAAAGCTTTGAGAATATTAAATCGAACAATGAGAGGATAATGGAATGTGACAATCCAATCGGCATTAAAAAAAAAAACCCAAACTGATTTGTTACTACTACAGTTTCTTTCAGAATTTTTGGGGCTTTAGCACCTCCAACATGGAGGTCAGTTTTTTAAAAGAGGATTTTCCAAAAATTAATGAAAGTGAGTGAGAAAGGGGATTTGAACCCCTTTCTCACCTTCAGATGAGGCATGCATGGAGCAATGCAGCTAATAATTATACTGTAGACTGAGGGAGTTATGCTCTGATGGAGAAGATTTTGGGGAAATTCCAAAAGATGGGATGAAGCAAAAATTTGGTAATAGTGTGGCGATGCCGATATCTTTGCAAGAGAATGAAAGTCCTGTTGTGAAAGTGTAGGAACACAGACCCACAACAGGGGGCGTAAAAGAACGGGCAATGGATAAGCCAAACAGTAACAATTTAATGTTGTAAATTGTGCACAACGGAATACAGACAACAATCAGTTTGGGACTATAGTCAATTACACGTTGGGTGACGTGTGGGCAGACTTGAGGATAGGAGACGCGCGTCCAGAACCGCGCCGGATCCCACACGGCCCTCACCGCCAATGGATCTGAAGAACACCGGAGCCGTAAAGTCCTGCAACACTTTAGATTTTGCTCCCATTTTGTATGAGATGATCTCAAAGATCTAAACCTTTTTACACATACACAATATCACCATTTCCCTCAAATATTGTTCACAAACCAGTCTAAATCTGTGATAGTGAGCACTTCTCCTTTGCTGAGATAATCCATCCCACCTCACAGGTGTGCCATATCAAGATGCTGATTAGACACCATGATTAGTGCACAGGTGTGCCTTAGACTGTCCACAATAAAAGGCCACTCTGAAAGTTTTGTTTTATTGGGAGGGATACCAGTCAATATCTGGTGTGACCACCATTTGCCTCATGCAGTGCAACACATCTCCCTCGCATAGAGTTGATCAGGTTGTCAATTGTGGCCTGTGGAATGTTGGTCCACTCCTCTTCAATGGCTGTGCGAAGTTGCTGGATATTGGCAGGAACTGCTACACGCTGTCGTATACGCCGGTCCAGAGCATCCCAAACATGCTCAATGGGTGACATGTCCGGTGAGTATGCCGGCCATGCAAGAACTGGGACATTTTCAGCTTCCAAGAATTGTGTACAGATCCTTGCAACATGGGGCCGTGCATTATCCTGCTGCAACATGAGGTGATGTTCTTGGATGTATGGCACAACAATGGGCCTCAGGATCTCGTCACGGTATCTCTGTGCATTCAAAATGCCATCAATAAAATGCACCTGTGTTCTTCGTCCATAACAGACGCCTGCCCATACCATAACCCCACCGCCACCATGGGCCACTCGATCCACAACATTGACATCAGAAAACCGCTCACCCACACAACGCCACACATGCTGTCTGCCATCTTCCCTGAACAGTGTGAACTGGGATTCATCCGTGAAGAGAACACCTCTCCAACGTGCCAAACGCCAGCGAATGTGAGCATTTGCCCACTCAAGTCGGTTACGACAACGAACTGGAGTCAGGTCGAGACCCTGATGAGGACAACGAGCATGCAGATGAGTTTCCCTGAGACGGTTTCCGACAGTTTGTGCAGAAATTCTTTGGTTATGCAAACCGATTGTTTCAGCAGCTGTCCGACTGGCTGGTCTCAGACGATCCTGGAGGTGAACATGCTGGATGTGGAGGTCCTGGGCTGGTGTGGTTACACGTGGTCTGCGGTTGTGAGGCTGGTTGGATGTACTGCCAAATTCTCTGAAACACCTTTGGAGACGGCTTATGGTAGAGAAATGAACATTCAATACACGAGCAACAGCTCTGGTTGACATTCCTGCTGTCAGCATGCCAATTGTACGCTCCCTCAAATCTTGCAACATCATGTGTGATAAAACTGCACCTTTCAGAGTGGCCTTTTATTGTGGGCAGTCTAAGGCACACCTGTGCACTAATCGTGGTGTCTAATCAGCATCTTGGTATGGCACACCTGTGAGGTGGGATGGATTATCTCAGCAAAGGAGAAGTGCTCACTATCACAGATTTAGACTGGTTTGTGAACAATATTTGAGGGAAATGGTGATATTGTGTATGTGGAAAAAGTTTTAGATCTTTGAGTTCATCTCATACAAAATGGGAGCAAAACCAAAAGTGCTGCGTTTATATTTTTGTTGAGTGTAGTCCGGCGGCTAAGGGACAAATTTTAGGGGAATCATGCACTTTTATACAAAAGCGCCAAAACTTTATCAGAGATACTTTATAGTGTCCTGAAGTATATAAGATTGGGAGACATTGAATCCATAAACGTCTACACTCTAAAAACTTAGGTTTAAGAGAATAACCATTTTTGGCCTTCTACAGCATATAATTCATGACAAACTCTTATCCAAATGTCTTTTTAAGTTCATAATATAAACTTGAAGGTTATGAAAAATGTATTAAGGCTAAGTAGGGATGCTTCGAATGTACTTAAGTGTGCTTACACTCTTAGAAAAAGCATTAATCTAGGGAAAGTGACTAAATATTGTCTAACTCATTGTGAATATCAATATACCTATGCAATATAGCTGTTTGCGAGCATAGGGCAAAGGAAAGATGGTACTCATGCACTCTAACATATTTACACTCTAAAATAACAACAGTGTTTGAACGGAAAGAAATGCTTTTTTATTAATTACAAGAAATCAATTTTGTTTTTATGGCCATAACCATTATTATTATTGTTGTTGCTGTTGTTGTTGTTATCATTATTATTTTATGTTATTGGTATTAAGAGGATTATCACCATATTTTTTAACTGAAAACATTGTAAATACCTGGTTGGCAAACTTCCTAGATATGCACAAATGTTTCATGAATATTTTTAATGAACTACTCTCTACAGCTTTCATGCTAGGAAGATCACAGTGACCTAATTTTATGTCTCAGAGGTAGAGGCCTGTTAAAGATCCCTACAGGCCTGAAATCAGTCCTGTACCTCTTTCCATTTTGAAACATACCACCCTGCTAACTTATAAGGATGTACGACGACGTATGAGGCCGCACGACAGACGATACATGATCACATAAGCTCACTATAGCTTTGCACTAGTTGCAGTAGCCATTCTCTACAGCTTAACAATGGTCAATCTTGATCACTGGCCCCCTATATAATAACCATATGATCATATTGTCATATGAATAGCAAAATATACACTGTATTATAACCATGCAAACACCCTTTTAAAAAAAGCAGGATACAGGGCTAAAATCAAATGTCTCCCGCTTTGACATGACTTAATATAACCTAAAGAGTCCCTGGACAAAGTTTGGTGCTTTTGTAAAAAAAAGTGCATGATTCTATCCCTTAACTGCTGGACTATCAGAGGATCCTTGGGTGACCCTGGAATGACTTTGTGTCAAATGAAAGGTTACTCAGGAAGGTAACTCAAAAACATCTGGATGGATTAACTTCAGACCTGGTGAAAATGTTACTTTGATAAATATCTAGAGGTGATTAGGTTTTGGTGATTAGGTTCTCCCAGTTCCTGTTGCTGAAAAACATCCCCACGGCATGATGCTGCCACCACTATGCTTCAGTGTAGGGATGGTGCCTGGTTTCCTCCAAACATGACACCTGGCATTCACACCAAAGAGTTCAATCTTTGATTCATCAGACCAGAGAACTTTGTTTCTCATGGTCTGAGAATCCTTCAGGTGTATTTTGGCAAACTCCAGGTGGGCTACCATGTGTCTTTTACTACTGAGTGGGTTCAGTCTGGCCATTCTACCATACAGGCCTGATTGGTGGATTGATGAGTGAGGAAGAGTCCTGATGCATCCGAACTTCTTCCATTTACGGATGGAGGCCACTGTGCTCATTGGGACCTTCAAAGCAGCAGAAATGTTTCTGTACCCTTCCCCAAATTTGTACCTCGAGACAATCCTGTCTCTGAGGTCTATAGACAATTCCTTTGACTTCATGCTTGCTTTGTGCTCTGACATGCACTGTCAACTGTGGGACCTTATATGTCAGGGGTGGCCAAGTTCGGTCCTCGAGAGCCACCTTCCTGACACTCTTAGTTATCTCCCTGCTCCAACACACCTGAATCCAATGAAAGACTTGTTAGCAGACTTTTAATGAGCCTTTCATTGGATTCAAGTGTGTTGGAGCAGGGAGACAACTAATTGTCAGGAAGGTGGCTCTCGATGACCAAACTTGGCCACCCCTGTTATATGTAGACAGGTGTGTGCCTTTCCAATTCATGTCCAATCAACTGAATTTACCCCAGGTGGACTCCAATTAAGCTGTAGAAACATCTCAAGGATGATCAGTTTAAACAATTTTGAGCTTCATGGCCAAGGCTGTGAATAAGCATCTCAGGCCGCACAGTGCATTATGGGTAGGCTAAATTTTTCAACTACCAACCCACAAGCTATGGCGGCAGAAAGCAGCGAGGAGTGCTATGATTTGGATCCTTTCAACTGTTGGAAAGTTGACGATTTAAAGCGTTTTTGTAAGCTCCACGGATTGCCTGTTACAACCAGGACTACGTATGGCAGTGGACAGAAGCGGAAAGAAGAGCTGGCTGTGCTTGCGTGTGCTGCATTGTTGCAGAAACTACTGTTAGTGCCGAAGAAAGAGCCGCTGTCGAAAATGACCAGTCCTTGTTGATAGTTGGAGACAAACAAATTTCTGACCCCTTGAAGACGAAGTCCAGAGACTGAAACTGTGGATACTGAAGAATATTTGCTAAGCAGGGATGAGAAATCGCTACATAATGACTACAAGGAAGGTGGGTCTCGCATATAAATTCTTTGGTGTCACGTTTGTTTTGATAAGTTGACATACAATTTGTGCATGCATGCAGTTTTTTTATCGAACATGTCAATTTTCCAATATTACGCGCACGCCACATCATTCATGGCGCGACATTAGAGTCATAAGCCGATACACAAAAACGGCAGCACGGTTTCAGGATATTGACAAAATAAATGTGTGCAAGAAACTTACAATTTTAGTCCGTCTTTTACGTCCGTCTGGATCTTTCTTTTCTGTGACAAAATTGTGTAGAATGAATGGAGGTTTATGACCACATTTCTTCTTCTTTCCATCTTTGTGTGGACTCGGCAGAGCTTTGCAATCGTGTGTTTTCAGCCTATAAATTCCGTTTGAGCATTTGAAAACAGCACAATGCGCCCCGTCATTATTGTATGTGTCGCTTAAGGCTTAAAGCCTTTGAAACAATTCCTGTCAGCCTTAACTTTTACAGTCCGCTAATGCTGCTGTATAAGAAATTCAATGGGAGCGGTGTGAGTGTGGTAGCTGGGATTTTTGCCCCCGTTTACCCCACGCATGCGCAGATGCGTTGCGGACTTCGCTTATACTTATGTTCAAAAACTTTTGTCGTTGTTAACAGCTTCCGTTCAAATGCTTATGAGTTTGTCTGTTTTCATCCATTGCGGTGTTTCACATTAATTAAAGATGGCGCCATGAAATGTGTCAAACATACGCCACAATAAAGCCTTAAAAAGTGGTGTAAAAAACGTAGTTTAGATGCACAAAACGTGTCAAATACACGATCACGGTTGGGCGAATAAGATAAGACATTATATTTATCTGCCCAACGGTTGGGCGTATAGCCTTTGCCTAATATAAAATGTGGAAAAAGTGAAGCGCTGTGAATACTCTCCAGATGCACTGGAGCTACATTGTGAAAAACTTAAAAACCTTGAAAAGGAACTGTTTCATTATTGGAGCAGAGTCTCAAAATAAAACAGCAGAGTGATTTTACTTTTTATTTTGCAGGTTTGGCATATGTGCTCAAGAGTCCCCTGTTACTGTTTTGAAAATGGAAAATTAATGTTGAAATCGAAGCTTGAAAACGGCTGATATCTGGTTAATAAAGTGGATTGTTCAGGTCATCAGTTTTTGGCAGGTGACATTTTAGAGCCAGTTATTTTCTGGCAGAATTCTGTTTCTCCGTCTGTCAGGTGATTGACAGGAAAGTTAAAAAACGTGCACCGATATGATAATACACTGCTGAGGTGCAAAGAAACTGTCAAAAACCACACCAATGAAGCCATCGTGCTGATGGATTATCTCGGTCAAACACATTTGACATGTGCTGAACATTTTTTACTTAAAAAAAGAAAAAAAATCATTTACGACAAATTGATTGTTGTTGAACAAGACAAATCATGACATCTGCAAATCTGGTGACTGTACACAGATACAGGAGGAGAACAACAACAACAACAGCACAAATATCCACTCAACGAAACCTGGTTTGTTCAGAAGGATGTTTGTGTGCATTAAATAATGATGGAGTGGTTGTGTTGATGTTTTAGAGTGAAGTCCTCATGGTAAGAATCCAGCTGTGTTTCACACGTCTTATCTCCAGCAGGCAGAACACTGATTACAGGGGACGGTACGGTCACACACATCCTGCTCTGTGTCAGACAACACGGCCGTGCACACACCGCTCACATGGACAAAGATGTGTAGGTTTCAGTGCAGAAGGTTTGCGGTTTTGTGGAGTTGTGTCATGAAGGGCATCTGGCGTAAAACTTGTGCCATTTCAACACACTCAGAAATGACTCTTTGGATGAACTCAATTCAATTATGTGCAGGATTTGCATCTAATAAATATATGTAGTCCCAACTAAATTAAATTAAATTATCTTGCATGGAGATAGGGTGCCTTCGCGTGTGAAAGGAGCCAGCTGAGGTGGTTCGCCGGCATCTGGTAAGGATGCCCCTGGGCGCCTCCCTAGGGAGGTGTTCCAGGCACGACCATCTGGGGAGGAGGACTCCGGGGAAGACCCAGGACTAGGCGGAGAGATTATATCTCCACACTGGTCTGGGAACGCCTCGGGATCCCCCAGTCAGAGGTGGTCAATGTGGCCTGGGAAAGGGAAGTGCTACATATTGGGGCTACATATATTTATTAGATGGAAATCCTCCTCATAATTGAATTGAGTTCATCCAATGCATGTTTTTTCAGTGCATGCAGATCCACCTTGGATATGTAACAGAGGCCAGCAGGTGTCGCTGTGCAGATGTAGTTAGTAAACCTCACTCCAAACAGCACAAAAGGATTCTCTGGTCACAAGGCCAGAGCCCTGGGTTTTAGCCTTCTGGTTAGGTCCAACTCCCATGCCAGAGATTGTGAGTTTGCGAGCAGAGAAGGGGTTTCTTTCACCAGAACAGCTCAAATCCAGGCTTGCATCTCAGATGTACCTTCTGGCTATTTGTAGCTAAATTTTCAGGTCTTCTTTTTAAGAAAATCCTCCTCTATACCACTTCATCATGAAGATGGATAACTGGTGATACAAAATGCAAAGCTTGCACTGTGCATAATTTCTCTAATCACAGCACATAAGCTTATAACTTCTGGTTGTCTGGGTGTCTGGTGGCTTTCCTCACTCTTCTCCTTCTTGCACTGTCACTCAGTTTTTTGAGAACTGTCTACTCCATGCAGATTTACCATAGAGTGCCATATTGTTGTATTTCTTTGTAATTGATGTAAATAAAGTCTGAAACATATTCAGTGGCAGCTTTACCATCAGAGAGCCTCGTCCACACTACCACAAAAGACTCCAAGCTGTCATTGATGTTAAAGGGGGCAATACACAGTATTAAGAACAGGGGTATGTAAACTTTGGATCAGGGTCATTTGGGTAGTTTGTGTTGTCATTATGATTTAAAAAGAGTAAACCTGGTTGTTTGCCAATAAATAGCTTCACCCCAACCACTAACCGTGAGTGGGAAAAAAGTTTTTGTGTTATCATTCATATTCTCTGAAAAATGGCCAAAAAAAACAAAAATTCCGCCAGGGTATGTAAACGTTTGAGCTCAACTGTATATATATCTATATATATCTATATATATAGATATATATAGATAGATAGATAATCCTGGTGTCCATGCAAGAAATGCACTGCTATTTAAGCTGCACTTGGAGACAATAAATAAATCCAATCACTGATTAATCTGTTCTGTCATATAAAACGGCATTTTGTTGCATCATAAGTGTCAGTAGAGAGCCAAATAACAGGAAAGATAGTTGGAATGAAAGATGAACAACAGCTAAAGTGTCTAAATATAAATTGGTTTGTAGTAAACCTTTGGGCATCTACAACATAGAGTCTGTATTGTAGTTACTGAAGTAACAACTGAGTTTTTTGTTAATAATTACAAAATACTAAGTGAAATTTACTGGAGGTTTTTTTTTTCAACAGTATTGTGTCCATTATGATAAAACGGAATAAAAGCTAAGACCCTTCAGCTGCTCCCTTGTTTGCAGTCAAATCCAAAGGTGGATCTACATGCTAATTTGGCACAGTTTTACAGTCGGATGCCCTTCCTGACACAACTCCACATTACATGGAGAAATGTGGCAGGGGTGGGATTTGAACCGGGAACCTTCCGTAATGAAATCAAGCGCACTATGATAAAAAGGAATAAAAAGTCAAATTCACATGCAGCCTCTCGATTAGAACATGTTGTGCAACAATTCATGGCAACAGATTAATGTTGGAAAAAGTTGAAATATCTGCTCTTGGCTTTCTGTTTGTTTCCAGCATATTATATAATCACGAGTAAAAGCAGCATTTGAAGATCTTACTGCAAGCAAAACTAACAAGTGGAAAGTAGAATCTGGAAATCAGGTGTTCAAAAAATGTGTGCCACCAAGAACTACCAAATACATTACCTATTAGTATACACAACACGTTCATTGCTGTGTCCTCCAGCAGCCTGTACTTAAGGTTCCTGAAATGGAGCAACATCTCCACCTGGTGGACATTTACCATTAATGCAGGTGCAATATAATTTTGGCAAGAGGTCTAGTCTAATAACAACAACGTTACTGATATAGTGCTTTCCATAAATCAAAGCATTGAGCAAGATAAACCCAAAAATAAAACTGCAATGCAACAATGCAGATATACACGTAGAAAAGTAAAACTGATAATAATCTTATTAAAAAACAATACAAACATAAAAATCTCAAATTAAAAAGATAATAAAAACCAAATCCACAAACACCCTTGTGCAACTATACAGCTGCATTATTGTAAGCAGTAGAAAATAAATACATAAGCCTCAAGTCTGGACTTGAAAATACTCACAGAACTCGACTTCTTAATTCAGCTGGTAGACCTGTTCCATAAAATTGGTGCATGATACGCAAATGCTTGTCCACCTGCTGATTTTAGAGGTTACCAACAGAACATTAAAATCTGCAAGACTTTTAGTTATCTGCCATTAAAAGCAACACACCTCCTAAATGCAAGCTGTTTTCTGCATTCATTTAAATTTCTAACGTAGCTCTCAAATCCTAATTTTAACTAACACACTGATCAGTGATACGATGACAGTATGAGGCCCAGTCAGTTAAAATGCTCCATGACCTTGGTGACCCTTTGACCTGCTGAATCAGCCGCACCAGCTCCCTTTCCTGCAATGCGTCAGTTTAACTGCCTTCAAACAGTTTGGCTGTGTGCTCGAGTCCTCCAGGACCTTTCGAGTTTTTCCTCTCTTTCGCATCAAACTGGCAATCCATCATTTGCTTCCTGTTTGTGCTACAGATCAGTTTACATATTTCCTGCACAGACCAAAGGACTTCCCTCACAAGTGTCTGGAGGCACAGAGGCTTTCTGCAGACACTTATCAGCTCCGTGCACAAGCCACAAATATGGGTCCGAGTTTCATTACTCACATGTGCTCCTGCACTGAAACCAAAACAATCGCAGAAAACTCTCTGAGTCTGACTCTTTACACTCAAAGCGATCAAAGGGAATAATGTGATTATTAACCATCAGATGAGAAATTTAAACCTCTTAAATCGTTCTAAAGTCATTTGTAAGCAGAAACAAGGCAATAATTGGGTGAATCGCTGCTGATGCTCCGAAATGATGCATACGCAGTGGGGGGGGGGGGCGGTTAGGGGGACCATTACTCTGTGACACAGAACCATTTTCTGACATCATTTGTTTTTTGTTGTTTTGATTATCTGGACGAGTGATATATATCATTTTAACATAAAGTGGACAAATCATGCATTTTCTCTTTAGCCACATGTATCCATAAATAATACCAAACGGCATTAACAGCCAGATTCACAAAGGTTTCATCATCAAAGATATCCGATTTGATTGTTAACCCCAATAATTGCACTTGGCTTGTGATTTGTATGAACGATATATCACCAGGATTTTATCTTAATTCACCTTGTTTGGGTTTGTGTCTCTGTCTCCACACATCTGCACCATATTCTCATTTGCGCACCTGTTTCTCATTGACTGTCAGTTTATAAAGCCCTGTTCTCACTTTCATGAATATGCATCCTGGAAGGTCATAGATTGAAACCTTTTCCATACCTTGGAAAACATTATTGGGTCCAGAAGGGTATCCGTGTGGCGTACGCTGTGGTGGGTTTCTGCTGATGTCTGAAAGTTCCCCTTTTGTTCCTGACAAGAACTCTGACATACTTTGGTATTAATCCCTGGCATTTCTGAGGAGCCAGAAATAGTCATACATGTTGTGACCTCACCATGTGGTTTTTATGGAAGTGCCAAGGTTGTGCAAACGTTATACGATGGCTGTATGCTATATATGTATTTTGCATGTCATCATCATAAAAAGTCTTTTGCATTATATCGTCAAACCACGATTACATCCTAGTCACAACTAACGTGGTGGTGATCTTCACACTGCAGTGTTGTTGTGGTTACTGGACGCGTCCTTGTGGGATGCATATCTGTAAAAGTGAGAACGGGGCTGTCGTCTTCAAATCAAATCAAATCAATTTTATTTATATAGCGCCAAATCACAACAAACAGTTGCCCCAAGGCGCGTTATATTGTAAGGCAAAAGCCATACAATAATTACAGAAAAACCCCAACGGTCAAAACGACCCCCTGTGAGCAAGCACTTGGCGACAGTGGGAAGGAAAACTCCTTTTAACAGGAAGAAACCTCCAGCAGAACCAGGCTCAGGGAGGGGCAGTCTTCTGCTGGGACTGGTTGGGGCTGAGGGAGAGAACCAGGAAAAAGACATGATGTGGAAGAGAGCAGAGATCAATCACTAATGATTAAATGCAGAGTGGTGCATACAGAGCAAAAAGACAAAGAAACACTCAGTGCATCATGGGAACCCCCCAGCAGTCTAAGTCTATAGCAGCATAACTAAGGGATGGTTCAGGGTCACCTGATCCAGCCCTAACTATAACCTTAGCAAAAGGAAAGTTTTAAGCCTAATCTTAAAAGTAGAGAGGGTGTCTCTCTCCCTGATCTGAACTGGGAGCTGGTTCCAGAGGAGAGGAGCCTGAAAGCTGAAGGCTCTGCCTCCCATTCTACTCTTACAAACCCTAGGAACTACAAGTAAGCCTGCAGTCTGAGAGCGAGGTCCCTAAGATAAGATGGGACCAGATTATTCAAAACCTTATAAGTAAGAAGAAGAATTTTAAATTCTATTCTAGAATTAACAGGAAGCCAATGAAGAGAAGCCAATATGGGTGAAATATGCTCTCTCCTTCTAGTCCCTGTCAGTACTCTAGCTGCAGCATTTTGAATTAACTGAAGGCTTTTCAGGGAACTTGTTATGTGTCGGACGCAGCTCGGAAAACCGACCAGCGTTTGAAGGACCCAGTATGAAATAAGCAGAGCACGGTACAAAGGCTAACTGAATTTAATACATAACAGTGATACAAAAAATAACAAAAGAAAGTGCGGTCTGGCGTGGTGCGCTCCCAGCAGCGCTAACGGTCCGGAGCCAGAAGCTGTTCGGACCCAAGGACCCCGCCGACACCCCCCAGGTGGCCGCAACAAACCGAGTCTGTGAAAGAAGGAACCATTATGTGAGTCCACACTCTACACACAGAGAGAACACTTAAGGTGTACAACAGCAAACACTTCCTGGCTTGATTACTAATCAGCTTCCCAACCTGCAGGCATGGAACATCCAGTTCACAAAACTCCACTGCAGTGGAAGCCGATACATGACTAACATACAGCTCAATATAATAAAGGTGTGAGGGACACCACATTTACTGACTGTATAAATGTTAGTCACAAAATCTAACGTACCTCAGGAAGTGTGCTGACGAGCGTGAGACCTCACCCCCTCCTCTTTCACAGACCGTGCATCAAACCCTGGACGTTCTCTGCATCCACTGATGATAGATGGCTCCCGAGACGACGATCTCACCCGTCTGGTCACAAGGTCGAGTCTCTGGCAAATACACACTGTATACTCCAGTCTTAAATGCCACCATGTTCCAATCCATATAGATGCACCTCAGCTGTGAGTCCTGACGAGCCGCAGGTGATCAGGGTGAGGTCCTGATAACCTCAGCAACACAGCCACTCAGTCCCAAATGCAAGCCACCTGGAAGGAAAAACAAAAGACAGAAACAAAAAGGCAGCCAGGCCCCCCAGCCATACAACAGTACCCCACCCTCACGGGAAGCCTCCCGGCGACCACACAAACCTGGCCCAGGAGAAACACCCCCCTCCAGGGACCATGGCTGGAAACCGCATCTGCATTCGTCTTCCAACAGAATGGTTGATGTCCTCTCCTCTGGCTGCATCCTTGCCTTTGTTTCAGTCAGTCACTTAGCACAGGTGTGGCCAGGAGTTCTTAAACCTGTGCAGTCAGCCTTTATCCAACCATGTTCGGTCTTTAGTCATAAAACAAAAAAGACAAACACAAACAACCAAAACACCCCCCCTCCCCAGGGGACCGTCCCATCAAACCCTGGGATGAGGAGAAAAGAAAAACCCCAAACTTAAGCTTACAAATAAAAGCCCTAAAACACCCCCCCCCCCCCCCAAACGACATGTAGGGACCAACACCCCCCAGAGGACTTCCCGCCAGCTCCAGGAGTAATAACCACAGCCGAGGTCCCTCTGGGATCCAACGTCACCCACGGGGACTCCCAGCGCCTCCCAGAGGACCACTCGTCAACCCCAGGAGACGCCTCCCCTCACGACCAACGGACCCAGCCCCGGCCGTCTATGGCTAGATGGACCCACAGCCCTTTCCCCCCCCAGAGGACACCACAGTCAAACCCTGAGGGCGGAAACTGGGGGGAAAACACCCACCCCCCCCAGGTGCAGAGGTTACCTGGGAAACGCCCAGCATAACCACACTGCACCACTCCAGCAACGCCGACACTACGGCTCACACGGCTGGAGCCAGAGGAGAATAGAGGGAACAAAAAGAAAATACCCCAAACCCCCCCCCTCCCCTCCCAGGTGCAGAGGTTACCTGGGAAACGCCCAGCACAACCTAACTGCACCACTCCAGCAACGCCGACACTACGGCTCACACGGCTGGAGTCAGAGGAGAAGAGAGGGCATAACAAAAAACAAAACAAAAAAAAAGAAAGAAAAAACAACAACCCAAATACCCCCCCCATGACCCCCCAGGGGACCGTCCCATCAAACCCTGGGAGGCGAAACCGAAAAAACAAAAAATAAAAAGAAAGACTAACAGACTGACATAAGGTTGCTCGGGTCCTTTTTTTTTTTTTTTTTTTTTTTTTTTGGCAGAACTGCAGGGTCACGACCCCAGACACTAAATAGTGAAAAACAAAAAATAAAATCCCACACAAAAACCAACTCAAAAAACACCCACACAAAATGAACTAACACAAAACAAATAAGTGATTTATACCGTCAAGCTCCAACAAATGGAACACACCTGTTCCAACTTAAGAGCTTGACGGTAATGTGACTCAGTCACCAAAAGAGGGAGCCAAAGTGCTAAAAATGAAAAACCCCCTTTGGTAACTGAGAAAACAAACTCATGCTGCCTTTCTGTGAGCAGCACACAACCAAAAATGTGATTCAACTAAATAACACCGGAGCTGACACAACAGACGCAGTAGCTATCATTACCCGGGGAAACGGGGCTACGACTGTAACACAGGAAGCACCGCGACCCGTGCCACAGAGCTCCGCCGTGCGCGTTCACCCATTACAGACTCACTCCTGCAGCTCCCGTTCAAATCTCTTATCCGGTCGAAGTGCGACGCGAAGCCGTCGCCAGTCACACTCCACCACGACCCACGGATAAGGCACACACAGGAACACGGCTGCAAGAGAGCACGAATCAATATTCAGTAATGGGTTCTCAAACACGCACCATCCGGGCGGAGAGCACCCGCAACTGATCCGGATAACTTCTGAACGTCTGCTGCCGCCTTCCCGGCGCGTTACCGTCTCTGCTACCGCTGGGTCCGTGATGTTTGGCCAGAGACTACTGTTATGTGTCGGACGCAGCTCGGAGAACCGACCAGCGTTTGAAGAACCCAGTATGAAATAAGCAGAGCACGGTACAAAGGCTAACTGAATTTAATACATAACAGTGATACAAAAAATAACAAAAGAAAGTGCGGTCTGGCGTGGTGCGCTCCCAGCAGCGCTAACGGTCCGGAGCCAGAAGCTGTTCGGACCCAAGGACCCCGCCGACACCCCCCAGGTGGCCGCAACAAACCGAGTCTGTGAAAGAAGGAACCATTATGTGAGTCCACACTCTACACACAGAGAGAACACTTAAAGGTGTACAAACAGCAAACACTTCCTGGCTTGATTACTAATCAGCTTCCCAACCTGCAGGCATGGAACATCCAGTTCACAAAACTCCACTGCAGTGGAAGCCGATACATGACTAACATACAGCTCAATATAATAAAGGTGTGAGGGACACCACATTTACTGACTGTATAAATGTTAGTCACAAAATCTAACGTACCTCAGGAAGTGTGCTGACGAGCGTGAGACCTCACCCCCTCCTCTTTCACAGACCGTGCATCAAACCCTGGACGTTCTCTGCATCCACTGATGATGAGATGGCTCCCGAGACGACGATCTCACCCGTCTGGTCACAAGGTCGAGTCTCTGGCAAATACACACTGTATACTCCAGTCTTAAATGCCACCATGTTCCAATCCATATAGATGCACCTCAGCTGTGAGTCCTGACGAGCCGCAGGTGATCAGGGTGAGGTCCTGATAACCTCAGCAACACAGCCACTCAGTCCCAAATGCAGGCCACCTGGAAGGAAAAACAAAAGACAGAAACAAAAAGGCAGCCAGGCCCCCCAGCCATACAACAGAACTTTTAGGACAACCTGATAATAAGGAATTACAATAGTCCAGCCTAGAGGAAATAAATGCATGAATTAGTTTTTCAGCATCACTCTGAGACAAGACCTTTCTAATTTTAGAGATATTGCGCAAATGCAAAAAAGCAGTCCTACATATTTGCTTAATATGCGCATTGAAGGACATATCCTGATCAAAAATGACTCCAAGATTTCTCACAGTATTACTAGAGGTCAGGGTAATACCATCCAGAGTAATGAAACTAATTGGTATTGGTAATTGGTAACTAATTGGTAACTAATTGGTGTGTGTCCTCTGGCTTCATGGATAGATAAAGCTGGGTATCATTTGTGTAACAATGAAAATTTAAGCAATGCTTTCTAATTATACTGCCTAAGGGAAGCATGTATAGAGTGAATAAAATTGGTCCTAGCACAGAACCTTGTGGAACTCCATAATTAACCTTAGTCTGTGAAGAAGACTCCCCATTTACATGAACAAATTGTAATCTATTAAATAAATATGATTCAAACCACCGCAGCGCAGTGCCTTTAATACCTATGGCAGGGGTAGGCAACCTGTTCCAGAAAGAGCCATGAGGGTGCAGGTTTTCTTTGCAGCCCCTGACTCCACCAGGTGATTTCACTAATTAACTGATTCCATCTGCTCAAAGTGATATTAATCAGTGAAATCACCTGGTGGAGTCAGTGGCTGCAAAGAAAACCTGCACCCTCATGGCTCTTTCTGGAACAGGTTGCCTACCCCTGACCTATGGCATGCTCTAATCTCTGTAATAAAATTTTATGGTCAACAGTATTAAAAGCTGCACTGAGGTCTAACAGGACAAGCACAGAGATGAGTCCACTGTCTGAGGCCATAAGAAGATCATTTGTAACCTTCACTAATGCTGTTCAGTCTTCAGTTTTCAGTTGGTCTGTATTTTTTACTCACATGCTCTTCAGCCCTTCACAGTCATCTTCCTTATGTCACAAGTTATTATCATCTGCTCTATGATTTTTTTTCCATTAATAAACTATTTTATGTCAACAATTCTTCCACATAGTCTGTGTCTGTGTTCGGTTTCTGCACGGAAAAGTCTTATTTGCGCTGCTATGTGTGGAATGTTTCAGCAAGGGTTCAAACCCAAATCTACCCGCTCACACCCGAGCTAGGATGTTGCAGAGCAGTTACCCAATTGTTCAGAAAGATGTTTGTGGGATGTCAAATTGTGGCGGCTCCTTCCTGCTGCCCGTCGTTTCTGTGAGATGACGAGTGGATATGCAGAGTTTTAACTGAACACTCTCCAGTATTTGGGGTCGCGACTTTCCCCGTGTGGACAACTCTCTGTGATCACGAAGCCATTGCAGGTCTTGCAGGACAAGCAGCAGCATCGTCACAGCTAACATTCTTCAAAAACAAAGAAAAAAAAAGTTTGGCTACAGTTAAAATGTGAAGTAGAAAAGTGCTGATTGCGAGTATTAATCATGAGGAGAAGTGCTGAGACGGCTCCCTTTAATGCTTCAAATTAGCCTGAGGATGCATCACCATTACAGTGGAGTATAAATACTGCAGCTGGGGCAGTGATGCAACTCACATGCTTTTCCTTATTTTCAGAGACCAACTTTGTGCATCCACAGACCCACCAGCTTCTAGCTTTTAATGGCACAGTGTTAAATTCAGAAGGAGGTCATGAGTCACGACTCCCTCCGATCTGGATGTATCATAAAGTGGCTCCATTTTAGTGAGCATTCAGAAAAAAAGTAAATCTCAGTTATTCAACATTAATAGTGGCTGACAGCACAAAATGGCATTTTGTGAATATTAAGGGGCCCTACAGTGTAAAGTGGAGAGCACAAGTGGATTTGGGGGCGTGCCCAACTCCATTTTACTCTCCACAGGGTACATCACCTGAGCAAGAAAAAAAAAAAAACCCTCACAGGGCCCAAAGGGGTTTTATTGGATTAACTGAGTGTTTTGGCTGTAACGTGATTTAAAACAATCAGGTTATTTGATGTAATTCCCGTTAAGAGCAATGTCCATTTGGACCTGCTGCAGTGACCACTTCCCAATCCTGGTCTTCAAGGACCTCTAACATGCTGTACCCACAGCTGTTTGGTTCAACCAGGTGTGATTCACCCCTGTTCCCGATTCGATGCGATTTGATGGCGATTCAATTCTCACAATGCAATACGATGCGATCTGGTTTGATATGATGTGATTCAACATGATGCAAAGAAATTATACCAAAAAATTAAATAGAAAATAAGAAGCTGCAATTCAGTATGGAATTCTTCTGATTCTGCTAGAGGCAGAGGATTTGTTTTACTCCTTATAAGCAGCAAATGATTCATCATTAAGGACCACGAATCAGTTCCGTCATATTTGGAGCCTGTTTCATCACAATGTCAGAACTTAAAACAGTACAGTAAACAGTAATTTCAGTATTTCAGGTTAATTTGTTCCAGACATGTCAAAAACCACATGAACAAAACATTATAAAAACACCCACATCTACATATCTTTAACACCAAAGAGATTTAAATATATCTATACATGTACACATACATACCAACATATTTACATACACACATACTCATATACCTTCTCATATACACATAACCCATTTCAAGTTATTTTTTCTGTTTTCTTTTTTCACTTTTGCTTTTTGTGAATAGACATTTACAAATAAGATAAAAAAGGTAATCAATAGTAAATTAAATAAACATTTCCTAATGTTTATACCCTATCTTTATACCCATACTATGCACATGATATAATATACCTACACGTACACCCATTTTAACATGTCTGAAAAGGGGTAGGAAGAAGTATAACTTATTTCATCCCACCCCTTCTCCAGTCTTCATTAATTACCATCAATGATCATCCTGGTTCCTTTAAGTCATGTAAAGTTATGTTACAGACAGCAGTTTTGGGTTTTTTTTAGACATAAGGTTTACATTAGTCCAGACATGGGGCCAAATACAAAAGTATTTGTATTTGAAAATACTTAAATACATTTTTCAGAGTATTTGTATTTGTATTTTCTGATTTTGAATTCAAAGTATTTGTAGTTGTATTTCAAATACATCGCCGATCCCAAGTATTTCCAAATACTTTTACAAATACTTTTTCCAAATACTTTTCAAATTTGGGAATCTCTGTGACACCATGTTGAGACACACCAGATATGACATTTTATTATTGTTTTGTGATATGGTGGATACAAAAGGATGCAATATTGATGGAAACAGAATATATATTGTGATAGTTTGATTATTGCCTGTGATATTATAATAGTGAATTTGTGATAAAACATTCAATCCTTTAGTTGTCAATAGTATTTGGTCATGCTATTTTCACAATAAATTGTCACCGGTTTATTAGTTTTTGTGTTGATTTGTTGTTTATAGTTCAAAGAAAGTATTTGTATTTGAAAATACTCAAAATATAAAGTATTTTTATTTGTATTTGTATTTGAAAAAGTACAAAGTATTTGTATTTGTAATTCAAAAATCTAAAGTATTTGTATTTCAATACAATGCAAAGTATTTGACCCCATGTCTGCACTAGTCTTCTAATTTTATTTGTGTATCATTATATTTATAGTGCTAAATACATTGTTAGTGTTCACCTTGTATCTTCATCATTGTATTTGTTAAAAATAATCAGTCTGAGCCTTTTCCTGAACAGACTCATGCTTGGAGACTGTAAGATAACATCACTCTCAATGAGTGACCTAAAGTGACACTTTCAATAGTGCAATGTCCATATTTCTGTCTGCCAGACAGATACTAATATAAACTCTCCAGCAGGTAGGCTAATAAAATAGTGAGATGCAGAATTGGGATTTTTAACATGAATAATACAAATAATAATAACCTTTCACAATTAGGTCTTTCACAATTGCGTGTGCAAAGAAAGATGCAACCCATTATTTGGCAGTTACAGCTGCTGTAAACACACCACTCTGACTGAGTGTCTGACTCTCACCGAGTCATATTCAATGTCTATAAGACAAACAAAAGAATCAAATAAAATATACTTTTGAAAACACATGTGTAAATGCCATTCTCACTGCTAACACTTAAATTTGTCATACTGCCAGTGTAAGGTTTAGCAGCACGGCATTCTTTACAAACGACCTGCGTCTTGTCAAGTTTCCTATCTTTTATTAAAATCTCCAAACGCCTGATTTAAATGTTTTAGGTGCGTCAAAAATCTCCAAGTGCTTACTGCTGTTCTCGTGGACCTCCATGTTAAAATAGATTTGTTGTGGTAGAAATGTTGCTTTCTGGCTTCCGTCCGTGTTCAAAACAGGACGTGAAGTAGTGATTTGGGGGGATCGATGCAAGCACACAGCAAGCGATGCATCACGATTTGACCTGTTAATTGAATCAATGCACACTGAATGAATCGATATACTTGTACGTACGTTTTATCTAGATACTGATTCGTATCGTTTAATCTCCACATGCCTCGTATGCAGTAGCAGCTTGTGTGCAGATAGTGCCATCTTGTGGCCATAGGTGATAATGCAGTATTTTTTTCCATATATAAGTTACTTCAGAATATAGGTCTCAGGACCTCCCAAACTAGTAAAAATAAATAAATCATCATCATCATCTACAATTTCTAATCTGGAAAATAGGGGAATCAGCTTTTGGCAGAGCAGGAAGAGAGGAAAATTGCACAAGTTAGGGGTCACTAAGGACTGAGATTGAGTGATTTAAAGAAAATGGATTGTATGTGAGTAGGTCACACATCTCCATCTGGACACACCTGATCTCCTCCATATCCCATCATCCCCCCCCCCCCCCCATCCTTCCCTGGTTAACCAAGTTGTCACAGCACTTATTTGACTGTGAACCCTGCATATTATACACATCCACTGACCTCTGTGAGGCGCATTCAAGCATAAATAGCAGAAAAACTCTGCCCTCGGTTTTTTGGAGGTCTATGGTATAATCTTTCTGTTGCCACTCGATACTAAAGCGTTTCCAAAACCAGGAATATAAATTACAGGTAGACCATGACAGACACTGAGGCATTATCTCTTCAATCCCACCTGCGGATTAGCAGGCACGTGGCGCTTGTGATCCTTCATCAGCAGCAGTGGTCAGAGGTAACAGCCGCTGTGCTGCCGTCACATAAATCTCACTGCCATCTGACACACGAGGAAAATCTCTTCAGGAGAATCAATACTGAGTTCCGGCTAAAGCAGAGTTTGGTGGAATAATGTCTCTGTCCCCTCATGCATGACTTTTCTTTTTTTTTTTCTCGTGTTGACAAAAATCATCTTCCCAAAACACACAGTGAAGTAGATATCCAGCTGGGGTCAAAGGTTAGAGTCTTCCCCGCCACTCGGAGTGATAGAGTGAAGACGAGCTCAGACCTGCTCATGTTTCACATCTGCATCCATACTTTTCAGTGCACATGTGCAGGTTGTGTGTGACATCATTTTCCTGCAGTGATTGATGAGTCCTGCAGAGGTGAACGACTCTCCTTATATCATCCGTCCCTCTTCATGTTTGACTATGAGAGATGATGAATTAAAGTACGGGCAGAGGAGCGAGTCACCTGGTCTCCCTGTAATCTGTCTTTATTTTACCTGTCATCACAGTGCTCATAAACACAGTTCATGACCTTCCTGCTCCAACTTCTACATCCTGAGTCGTCTTCAAAGAGTTGGATATTGGATTTATATGTACTCAAGGCTGCCATAGTGTTATCACCCTGATTTTTCATCACGTTACTTCCTCGTTTGGCCAACAGAAATTGGAGCAGCATTTTCTTCAAATTACCATACTGAAGCAACATTCCCACCTGAAACTGGCAACATAATAGACCTGGTGACGTTTTTCTTCCCCAGAAGATTTATATAGAATTTTTTTTTATTAAAAGAGAATGAGCCCTGTGCATCCTACAAGTGGGCATGGGTATCGAAAACTGGTATCAACCTGGAATCCATTTACGCTGGTCAGAACCAAAATATCTTACATCATTTAGGGGGAAAAAGGTGCTTCTACTGATATCTTAGTATAAAAAACAAAAGAACAAAATGTTGTCCGTGTAACATCTCATGCATTTGTGCATTAGTCATTTTAGCAATCTAATTCACGTTTCAGTGAACTTATCCTGTCATCTTCAATATGTTTTACGCTGACTGTTGAACGGGAACTTCCCACTAGTCCTAGGGTCCACTAGTGGTAGGCTATATGTTGCACTAAAGTAGTTTAAGTAATGTTACAAAAGTGTGGCTACAAACAAACAAACAAACAAACACATTTGATGATTTTCAGGTCAACAGATTTATAGAGAACCATACAATTAAAAAGTGATTAATGGTGTATGTCAACAGAATCATATGTTTTCTTTTTGTCAATTGAACAAAACTGGATCTGGTTTGTTAGCTATTTGAAAGCACATTTATTTGTGAATTTTAAAATCAGTTTGAGGTTGTAATGAAAGAAAGCAAAAATCAATCAATCAATCAATCAACTTTTTTTTATATAGCGCCAAATCACAACAAACAGTTGCCCCAAGGCGCTTTATATTGTAAGGCAAGGCCATACAATAATTATGAAAAACCCCAACGGTCAAAACGACCCCCTGTGAGCAAGCACTTGGCTAAAGTGGGAAGGAAAAACTCCCTTTTAACAGGAAGAAACCTCCAGCAGAACCAGGCTCAGGGAGGGGCAGTCTTCTGCTGAGACTGGTTGGGGCTGAGGGAAAGAACCAGGAAAAAGACATGCTGTGGAGGGGGGCAGAGATCGATCACTAATGATTAAATGCAGAGTGATGCATACAGAGCAAAAAGAGAAAGAAACAGTGCATCATGGGAACCCCCCCACAGTCTACGTCTAAAGCAGCATAACCAAGGGATGGTCCAGGGTCACCTGATCCAGCCCTAACTATAAGCCTTAGCGAAAAGGAAAGTTTTAAGCCTAATCTTAAAAGTAGAGAGGGTATCTGTCTCCCTGATCTGAATTGGGAGCTGGTTCCACAGGAGAGAAGCCTGAAAGCTGAAGGCTCTGCCTCCCATTCTACTCTTACAAACCCTAGGAACTACAAGTAAGCCTGCAGTCTGAGAGCGAAGCGCTCTAATGGGGTAATATGGTACTACGAGGTCCCTAAGATAAGATGGGACCTGATTATTCAAAACCTTATAAGTAAGAAGAAGAATTTTAAATTCTATTCTAGAATTAACAGGAAGCCAATGAAGAGAGGCCAACACGGGTGAGATATGCTCTCTCCTGCTAGTCCCCGTCAGTACTCTAGCTGCAGCATTTTGAATTAACTGAAGGCTTTTTAGGGAACTTTTAGGACAACCTGATAATAATGAATTACAATAGTCCAGCCTAGAGGAAATAAATGCATGAATTAGTTTTTCAGCATCACTCTGAGACAAGACCTTTCTGATTTTAGAGATATTCCGTAAATGCAAAAAGGCAGTCCTACATATTTGTTTAATATGCGCTTTGAATGACATATCCTGATCAAAAATGACTCCAAGATTTCTCACAGTATTACTAGAGGTCAGGGAAATGCCATCCAGAGTAAAGATCTGGTTAGACACCATGCTTCTACGATTTGTGGGGCCAAGTACAATAACTTCAGTTTTATCTGAGTTTAAAAGCAGGAAATTAGAGGTCATCCATGTCTTTATGTCTGTAAGACAATCCTGCAGTTTAGCTAATTGGTGTGTGTCCTCTGGCTTCATGGATAGATAAAGCTGGGTATCATCTGCGTAACAATGAAAATTTAAGCAATACCGTCTAATAATACTGCCTAAGGGAAGCATGTATAAAGTGAATAAAATTGGTCCTAGCACAGAACCTTGTGGAACTCCATAATCAACTTTAGTCTGTGAAGAAGATTCCCCATTTACATGAACAAACTGTAATCTATTAGACAAATATGATTCAAACCACTGCAGCGCAGTGCCTTTAATACCTATGACATGCTCTAATCTCTGTAATAAAATTTTATGGTCAACAGTATCAAAAGCAGCACTGAGGTCCAACAGAACAAGCACAGAGATAAGTCCACTGTCCGAAGCCATAAGAAGATCATTTGTAACCTTCACTAATGCTGTTTCTGTACTATAATGAATTCTAAAACCTGACTGAAACTCTTCAAATAGACCATTCCTCTGCAGGCGATCAGTTAGCTGTTTTACAACTACCCTCTCACGAATCTTTGAGAGAAAAGGAAGGTTGGAGATTGGCCTATAATTAGCTAAGATAGCTGGGTCAAGTGATGGCTTTTTAAGTAATGGTTTAATTACTGCCACCTTAAAAGCCTGTGGTACATAGCCAACTAACAAAGATAGATTGATCATATTTAAGATTGAAGCATTAAATAATGGTAGGACTTCCTTGAGCAGCCTGGCAGGAATGGGGTCTAATAAACATGTTGATGGTTTGGATGAAGTAACTAATGAAAATAACTCAGACAGAACAATCGGAGAGAAAGAGTCTAACCAAATACCGGCATCACTGAAAGCAGCCAAAGATAACGATACATCTTTGGGATGGTTATGAGTAATTTTTTCTCTAATAGTCAAAATTTTGTTAGCAAAGAAAGTCATGAAGTCATTACTAGTTAAAGTTAATGGAATACTCAGCTCAATAGAGCTCTGACTCTTTGTCAGCCTGGCTACAGTGCTGAAAAGAAACCTGGGGTTGTTCTTATTTTCTTCAATTAGTGATGAGTAAAAAGATGTCCTAGCTTTACGGAGGGCTTTTTTATAGAGCAACAAACTCTTTTTCCAGGCTAAGTGAAGATCTTCTAAATTAGTGAGACGCCATTTCCTCTCCAACTTACGGGTTATCTGCTTTAAGCTACGAGTTTGTGAGTTATACCACGGAGTCAGACACTTCTGATTTAAAGCTCTCTTTTTCAGAGGAGCTACAGCATCCAAAGTTGTCTTCAATGAGAATGTAAAACTATTGACGAGATACTCTAACTCCCTTACAGAGTTTAGGTAGCTACTCTGCTCTGTGTTGGTATATGACATTAGAGAACATAAAGAAGGAATCATATCCTTAAACCTAGTTACAGCGCTTTCTGAAAGACTTCTAGTGTAATGAAACTTATTCCCCACTGCTGGGTAGTCCATCAGAGTAAATGTAAATGTTATTAAAAAATGATCAGACAGAAGGGAGTTTTCAGGGAATACTGTTAAGTCTTCTATTTCCATACCATAAGTCAGAACAAGATCTAAGATATGATTAAAGTGGTGGGTGGACTCATTTACTTTTTGAGCAAAGCCAATAGAGTCTAATAATAGATTAAATGCAGTGTTGAGGCTGTCATTCTCAGCATCTGTGTGGATGTTAAAATCGCCCACTATAATTATCTTATCTGAGCTAAGCACTAAGTCAGACAAAAGGTCTGAAAATTCACAGAGAAACTCACAGTAACGACCAGGTGGACGATAGATAATAACAAATAAAACTGGTTTTTGGGACTTCCAATTTGGATGGACAAGACTAAGAGACAAGCTTTCAAATGAATTAAAGCTCTGTCTAGGTTTTTGATTAATTAATAAGCTGGAATGGAAGATTGCTGCTAATCCTCCGCCCCGGCCCGTGCTACGAGCATTCTGACAGTTAGTGTGACTCGGGGGTGTTGACTCATTTAAACTAACATATTCATCCTGCTGTAACCAGGTTTCTGTTAGGCAGAATAAATCAATACATTGATCAATTATTATATCATTTACCAACAGGGACTTAGAAGAGAGAGACCTAATGTTTAATAGACCACATTTAACTGTTTTAGTCTGTGGTGCAGTTGAAGGTGCTATATTATTTTTTCTTTTTGAATTTTTATGCTTAAATAGATTTTTGCTGGTTATTGGTGGTCTGGGAGCAGGCACCGTCTCTACGGGGATGGGGTAATGAGGGGATGGCAGGGGGAGAGAAGCTGCAGAGAGGTGTATAAGACCACAGCTCTGCCTCCTGGTCCCAACGCTGGACAGTCACAATTTGGAGGATCCAAGAAAATTGGCCAGATTTCTAGAAATGAGAGCTGCTCCATCCAAAGTAGGATGGATGCCGTCTCTCCTAACAAGACCAGGTTTTCCCCAGAAGCTTTGCCAATTATCTATGAAGCCCACCTCATTTTTTGGACACCACTCAGACAGCCAGCAATTCAAGGAGAACATGCGGCTAAACATGTCACTCCCGGTCTGATTGGGGAGGGGCCCAGAGAAAACAACAGAGTCCGACATTGTTTTTGCAAAGTTACACACCGATTTAATGTTAATTTTAGTGACCTCCGATTGGCGTAACCGGGTGTCATTACTGCCGACGTGAATTACAATCTTACCAAATTTACGCTTAGCCTTAGCCAGCAATTTCAAATTTCCTTCAATGTCGCCTGCTCTGGCCCCCGGAAGACAGTTGACAATGGTTGCTGGTGTCGCTAACTTCACATTTCTCAAAACAGAGTCGCCAATAACCAGAGTTTGATCCTCGGAGAGTGTATCGTCGAGTGGGGAAAAACGGTTAGAGATGTGAACGGGTTGACGGTGTACACGGGACTTCTGTTTAGGTCTACGCTTCCTCCTCACAGTCACCCAGTCAGCCTGCTTTCCCGACTGCCCGGGATCTGCCAGGGGGGAACTAACGGCGGCTAAGCTACCTTGGTCCGCACCGACTACAGGGGCCTGGCTAGCTGTAGAATTTTCCACGGTGCGGAGCCGAGTCTCCAATTCGCCCAGCCTGGCCTACAAAGCTACGAATAAGCTGCACTTATTACAAGTACCGTTACTGCTAAAGGAGGCCAAGGAATAACTAAACATTTCACACCCAGAGCAGAAAAGTACGGGAGAGACAGGAGAAGCCGCCATGCTAAATCGGCTAAGAGCTAGTAGCTACGCAACCTAGCGGATTCCTAAAAACACGCAAAGTGAATAATGTGTAAATAATTTAGAGGTGATTCAGCAGAAGGAGTGCTTTAGATAAGGCACCAGACAGGCCATGAAGCAGCACAGGTAACGCACGGCAACAGCGAACACACGACAACGGTGCTAAAATAAATAAATAAATAAATAAATAAAATAAAAACGAAAGCATTAGCAAGCTAGTTAGCTTGCCAACGCTGATGAAAGTTAGCTGATGAAAGTGCTCCGTCGCGAAGTTTCGACCGTTAAAGGTCTTCTTTAGGCGTTGGAGCACGGTGAAAAAGTAAAAAAAAAAGTAAAAAAGTCTTGAAAAAGACTGTTAGTTCAAAGTCCAAAGCAGCAGGTAGCAGTCTCTGTGTAAACAGTTCCAACAGAGAGCCAAAATTCTGATGCAACGTCTTCCTCCGTGTGTACTTCCGTGCGTTCAGACTCCCAAAGAAAGCCTGAAAAAATGTGGTCGCAACTTCGTCATGTACTCAATCTATGACAGTGTAGTGCATTAATTTGTCTGGGAAGTGCTAACATAAAGCTAACAATATGTTGCTAACATTGTTAGCAAAGCTGCTGGCAGTTTCCTCTAGTTCTGATGCACTTAGCCAAAATGCAAACTCTCCCATCTTTGTGCCACTTGTCAATAACAAGCTGTCATAAAATTTAAATAATTGTTCCCAAGTTTATGACAACCACACTGTTTGAAACTATGATGCTCATGCTAACATGAACCATTTTCACTGAGGTAACAAACACCCAAAAGTTCTCACTGCTACTTCAAACAAAACTGTTAGTCCAATAATCCTATGAGCTAGCACTTTATGGCTACAGGTATAAATTATGAGAAGTAGTCAATATTTATTGTTAAATATAGGTAAAGAATATCTATTGACACGGGGACCGCTGCAATTAAAATGGTAAAAGTCCCAACTTACAGCTGATGTTTTGAACCACGGTGACAGCATTACGGGCCTCATTATGACCATGGATGCAAAAACAAGTTGCGTAGAAGGTGCAAGCCCATCGGGGGGGTGTCCACATGCACACAATGCTGGACAGTTGGAGCAAAGAAGTACTGTTTAGGCATGGGCGTGTTGTAGTCCGATCATGAGGTCAACCAATTAGAGTGGCATCTGTCTTCCCCTTTACCCTGGAGTTTCTCAGGTGCAGGGTGCTGTGGTTTTGAGGAATCGGGTGCAAGAAAAAGAAATTCTGGCAAGTTAAGAGTTTAGCACCAACCAGTAAGCGTGCACGTGGCCACCAAAGCTCCTTGAGGTGAAACAGTGCAGCAGAAAAGTGATTGTATTTTTCTCATGACTGTACTTTTACTTTGTTTCCTGCTTGTTTTCAATTCACTTTTGTTGTGTACGTTCACCCATACAGTGGCTATAATACACTTTCTTACTTATACTGTTGCAGGTGATGAGTGATTATATGTACAGGCAAGGGGTGTACCTATGTATGTTGTGAACCTGCTTGTGTAAGGTGTGTCTGAGTGTTGCACTCTTCTTTTTACAGCACTGGACTTTCCTGATCTAACGGTGCAAACACTGATAACGGTTGACGTGTACAGTGAGGAAAATAAGTCTAAAAAAAAATCTGAAAATCACAATGTATGATTTTTTAATAATTTATTTGTATGTTACTGCTGCAAATAGGTATTTCAACACCTGTGAAAATCAATGTTAATATTTGGTACAGTAGCCTTTGTTTGCAATTACAGAGGTCAAACGTTTCCTATAGTTGTTCACCAGGTTTGCACACACTGCAGCAGGGATTTTGGTCCATTCCTCCATACAGATCTTCTCTAGATCTTTCAGGTTTGGAGTTTCAGCTCCCTCCAAAGATTTTCTATTGTGTTCAGGTCTGGAGACTGGCCAGGCCACTCCAGGACCTTGAAATGCTTCTTACGGAGCCCATCCTTAGTTGCCCTGGCTGTGTGTTTGGGGTCATTGTCATGCTGGAAGACCCAGCCATGACCCATCTTCAATGCTCTTACTGAGAGGAGGTTGTTTGCCAAAATCTCGCAATACATGACCCCATCCACCCTCCCTTCAATACAGTGCAGTCGTCCTGTCCCCTTTGCAGAAGAGCACCCCCAGAGTATGATGTTTCCACCCCCATGCTTCACGGTTGGGATGGTTTTCTTGGGGTTGTTCTCATCCTCTAAACATGGTAAGTGGAGTTGATTCCAAAAAGCTCTATTCTGGTCTCATCTGACCACATGACCTTCTCCCATGCCTCCTCTGGATCATCCAGATGGTCACTGGTGAACTTCAAACGGGCCTGGACATGTGCTGGCTTGAGCAGGGGGACCTTGCTGCCCTGCAGGACTTTAAACCATGACAGCATCATGTGTTACTAATGTAATCTTTGCGACTGTGGTCCCAGCTCTCTTCAGGTCATTGACCAGGTCCTCCTGTGTAGTTCTGAGCTTTCTCAGACTCATCCTTACCCCACAAAGTGAGATCTTGCATGGAATCCCAGACCAAGGGAGATTGACAGTCATCTTGTTTTTCTTCCACTTTCTAATAAATAATCATAACAGTTGTTGTCTTCTACCAATCTGCTTGCCTGTTGTCCTGTAGTCCATCCCAGCCTTGTGCAGGTCTACAGTTTTGTCCTTGGTGTCCTTAGACAGCTCTTTGGTCTTGGCTATGGTGGACAGGTTGGAGTGTGATTGATTGAGTGTGTTAACAGGTGTCATTTATACAGGTAACAAGTTCAAACAGGTGCAATTAATACAGGTAAAGAGTGCAGAATAAGAGGGCTTCTTAAAGAAAATTAACAGGTCTGTGTGAGCCAGAATTCTTGCTGGTTGGTAGGTGATTAAATACTTATTTGCAGCAGTAACATAAAAATAAATTATTAAAAAATCATACATTGTGATTTCCAGATTATTTTTTTTTAAGATTATGTCTCTCACAGTTGACATGCACCTAAGATGAAAATTTCAGACCCCTCCATGATTTCTAAGTGGGAGAACTTGCAAAATCGCAGGGTGTTCAAATACTTATTTTCCTCACTGTACATACCAGCTGTACACCCGATCACATGCCATTTTTAGACCAACACACCAACATAACTGCAAGTTTTATTGTCATTTGGAGGATGTGAGAACTGGATTAAAAAAAGGGCTGGTCATTGCTTTGCACCGGGTATAAGACATGGTGCAAGATGATTGAAGAGCTGTTCAGGAGGATGGTCAGGACTTTGCTGTTGTTTATGGATTTTATCTCCACCGGGCAGAATTTTTGTGAGTTTCCTGGTCTTTCCTCTGAAAATAGACAGCGTGCGTTTCACAGTTGTCTCTTCCTCCCTCCCTCACTTGTTTTATTGGACTTAAATGTTGCACTATAGAATGTGAGAGTTGAACTTCAGCTCAATTGTTACCAGACTGTGGGATCGGAACCAAACATTCTCTGACAGGGAGAAACTCACTGACGTAAAACATTAACTATCTAAGCTGAAAGTCTCAAAGTTGTCCAAACGTTGAAGGAGGGTTAATATTTTTCCTCGAAGCCGACATCTGTATGAGTAGAATGTGTGAATCACACGGAGAAGAGATGAAAATGACAGAGGACACTGAAGTCACCACGATGCATTAAAAGAGGACTATTGAGTGCAGGACTAAAGCTGACCATGAGCTCAGACTGCAGTGTGTACACACACACACACACACACACACACACACACACACACACATGCAGTGAAGGGGGACAGGACCACTGAAGTGTCCTTGAGCAAAACACACAGTCCTGTTGTTGACATTCCCACTGGCACACACACACACACACACACACACACACACACACACACACACACACACACACACACACACACACACACACACACACACACACACACACACACACACACACACACACACACACACACACACAGACCTGAGTAAATTACTGGTCTTGATACCACAGCATCAAAAGAACTACACAGAAAGGGCTTTAGCTCATATTGTACTTGTTACAATAAAGCAATTTCACCCAAATGTAAATTTCCCTGTAAGAATATTCCACTCTGTGTGACATTTAATTTACTGACTTGCTATAAATATGACTGACAGCTTTTATGACAAATCAATGTTTCACTCTTTGACCAATTAACATGCATGCCAACCTCACTTTAATACCAGCTAATCTACTTGTTTACTTATGTTTCAACACCAGAGGGCACTAATCAAAGTGAATGTTTTGACACATTTGTTACGAAAACAGACTGAAACTTTTCGTAGAGACTCTGGAACAGTGATTCAAATTAAAGCTGTGGCAAAGGTTTCAAAATTTCTATCATTTACAGAGTATCCACTAAAGGAAGCATGGTGACCAAGCGCTTAGTGCACTTGCTTCTAGGGCAGAAGGCTCCAGGTTCAAGCCCCCCATCCATCTTTCACGTAATGTGGAGCTGCGTCTGGAGAATCCGGCCAAGTCAACATGTAGATACACTTCAGATTTTGTGTGGTGACCCAGAGGGGTAAAAAAAAAAATAAGGGGGAGGGAAGAGAAGCCGAAAGAAGTTATTTTCTACCAGCCAGCAGGTGGCAGACACATCTATGTGATGTTACATAGTAGACAAAACAAAAGTTGCTTTTTCAGTCGATTTGGTACATTAATGTTCACTACATACAACAGTGTTTGTCCTCAGTATACATGATATTTTAATTTTCGGTGACTGGCAAGACGATAATATTTATTATTGTTGAGATAATGTCTGCACGAACCCACTCATTTAGTCCTACACTGTTACCACGAAATGAAATCTGTCCTATATCCTGTCACATGTCCTGAAGCCTGTTGGGGCTCATCTCCAGATTGTGCAGAGTGATGGTGTTGAGAGTCTACCCCCCCCCGGACAGGACACCAGTCCAACCAGACCAGTTCCCAATTACAACTGGGTGGACTGAAACAATACAGGTGAAGTATCTTGTCCAGAGACACAGGTAATATGACTCAGAATCAGACCAAGGTTGACATATTGGTAGCCCAACCCTTATCACACTCTGCTACCTCCAGAGTAGAAAAACACTGATCAAACTGCTGAACCAATCCTCATCTAGATGCAGAATGCACATCTGCATCTTCATCAGACTCAAAATGTAACGGGTTCTTCCTCATTTTGAGCAATAATGATTAAAATAAATAAATAATCATTAGACAAACATTAATAGGAAAATCATGTAAAACTAGGGGACCAGGTTGACTTCCATCCTGGTCCTTTTTGTGTTGAGTTTGCATGTTGTCCACGTGCAAGGGGTCCCTCAGGGTACTCCATACAGGTTCGGTGAACCAGTAACTACACTGTAAATGCAAAAGACTGGCTGCCTGTCCAGGGTGTATTCCGTCTCTTGCCCAGTGCCCTTTTGGATAGGCTCCTCCCCCCTAATGACCCTTAACTGGTATAACCGGGTTTTTAAAAAAATGGATGGATGTATAACTAGGAGTGGCAACACCTGTGTTTACCGTCAGAGCGACAGAGACACCAGATGGAGGCTCACTTCAACAGCACACAGGAAAACAGCACCTGCTCCTAATTTCAACCATGCACGTGATGATAAACGTATGACAAAATAACAAAACATGTCTCTTTCAGCAGAAAGGAGAATCCTATGGCTGTCGTTGCTATAAATCAAATGTGTAGCCAACTGACAGAGGAAGTGTACTTTTTGTACAAGTCACAGTTGCCACCTCTTTTCTTGAACGGTCACCGGATTCCAGAAACATTCCTCAGGCAGCTTTACAACAGTGACCTCAGCTGCAGTAAACAGTCCCCATCCTGCAACAACAAGTCTTAAACGTACACTTTGTTTGCAGAAAAAACAAAGCGCCACCTCCTGACACAATACCCGCTTTGTCAGGGTGTGGCGCATGCCACGGGAAAGACGAGTGTGCAGAGGACGTAGGCCTTCAGTGGTGATGGAGGACTCCCCAGTGAGCCATCAATATGGCACACACTTAAGGCACCGCCTCCCCAAAATCTGCACTGCCTCCAAAAAAACAAAAAACAAAGTGCACCTTTTTCTGCTCCAGCCAAGATCTGTCAAATCCCATAAAGCTATAGGGGACCACACGGACAACAGGCGTGCTGAAGGTTTACGATTCTGATGTGTGAAAGGACCATTTGGAAATTTGAGGCCAATATTTTGGTTGTGTAGACACGTTGCTGGAAAACACTTTCCAACCGTATCATGGCATCTGTTTACATATTTTTGAATTAAAAGATATCTAGTGCAACAGGTATCTGAAATAATCTTTTAAATGGTGGCACAAGCACCAGATTTGATAATAAATAAATAAGCAAATAAACAAATACTCCTTAAACATTGTTTTGAAAAACTCCAGGGACCAGTCAAATTTTCACACACACACACACACACACACACACACACACATACACACACACACACACACACACACACACACACACACACACACACACACACACACACGCACACATATACGTATATATAATCTCTGCAGAAAAAGTTCCACAGATCTTCAGCATCTGTCATCCTACGTGGCTGAGTTGTAATCAGAACCAGGCAGACTGGATCAGGTCCCACATGTGGAAGACAGGCTTATAAAAGCTGTGAACAATTAACATGCATCAGGCTTTGCCGTGCCCCGACATGAAAGAAACGCTTTCCTGCTAATGTTAATTTCCCTGGATTAATTTAAAGACCTTTTAAGAGGGGTTAAATTAAGAAGATTTTTTTTTTCACTCTTAGAAGTGTATTTTCTACTCTTGTTTTTTTTTTAACAGCCAAAAATGTAATGTGCAACCAGATCAATCTATCACATTACAAAATAATTAGTTTGAGTACTTTAAATTACCTCAATGCCAAGTGCATTTAAAGCAAAACAGAAAAATAAAAGATACATTTTACTTCAGGTTATTCTGTGACACAACAAAATCTAAAATAATGTTAATTGTCTTCTTCTTCTTTGTCTTTCGGCTGTTCCCGTTAGGGGTCGCCACAGCAGATCAATCGTTTCCATCTCACCCTGTCCTCTGTATCTGCCAATTTATATTAAATTGGAAGGTTGTTTCCTTTTCTGCATTAAAAAGATTTTTTTTCTTCTTCTTTTTCTGGATTCAGTTCCGGGCATCACGGTGGATTAGCGGTTAGCACTGTTGCTTCACAGCATGTAGGTCATGGGATCGATTCCCACCTGTGGCCTTTCTGTGTGTAGTTTGCATGTTCTCCTTGTGTTTCTGTGGGTTCCCTCAGGGTGCTCCGGCTTCCTCCCACATCCAAAGACATGTAGGTTAGGTGCACAAGAGTGTCAGTGCACAGCCATTTTCAGATCTTTCCAGAGATGTTCAATCAGATTCAGGTCTGGGCTCTGGCTGGGCCACTCAAGGACATTCACATAGTTGTCCTGAAGCCACTCCTTTGATATCTTGGCTGTGTGCTCAGGGTCATTGTCCTGCTGGAAGATAAACCGTTGCCCCAGTCTGAGGTCAAGAGCGCTCTGGAGCAGGTTTTCATCCAGGATGTCTCTGTACATTGCTGCATTCATCTTTCCCTCAATCCTGACTGGTCTCCCAGTTCTTGCCACTGAAAATCATCCCCACAGCATGATGCTGCCACCACCATGCTTCACTATAGGAATGGTGGCTGGTTTCCTCCAAACATGACGCCTGGCATTCACATCAAAGAGATCAATCTATGTCTCATCAGACCACAGAATTTTGTTTCTCATGGTCTGAGAGTCCTTCAGGTGCCTTTTGGCAAACTCCAGGCAGCTGCCCTGTGTCTTTTACTGAGTGCCTTCTGTCTGGCCACTCTACCATACAGGCCTGATTGGTGGATTGCTGCAGAGATGGTGATCCTTCTGGAAGGTTCTGCTCTCTCCACAGAGGAATGCTGGAGCTCTGACAGAGTGACCATCGGGTTATTGGTCACCTCCCGACTAAGGCCCTTCTTCCCCGATTGCTTAGTTTAGATGGGTGGCCAGCTCTAGGAAGTGTCCTGGTGGATCTGAACTTCTTCCATTTATGGATGATGGAGGCCACTGTGCACATTGGGACCTTCAAAGCAGCAGAAATGTTTCTGTACCCTTCCCTAGATTTGTGCCTTGAGACAATCCTGTCTCTGAGGTCTACAGACAATTCCTTTGACTTCATGCTTGGTTTGTGCTCTGGCATGCACTGTCAACTGTGGGACCTTATATGTAGACAGGTGTGTGCCCCCCAGGTGAACTCCAATTAAGCTATAAAACATCTCAAGAATGAGCAGTAGAAACAAGATGCACCTGAGCTCAATTTTGAGCTTCATGGCAAAAGCTGTGAATATTTATGTACATGTGATTCCTTAGTTTTTGTTTTTAATTTTTTAGAAATTGGCAAAAATGTAAAAAAAAAAAAAAAAAAAAAACTTGTTTCACATTATCATTATGGGGTACTGTGTGCAGAATTTTGTGGAAAAAAATTAATCCATTTTGGAATAAGGCTGTAACATAACAAAATGTGGAAAATGTGAAGCGCTCTGAATACTTTCTGGATGCACAGTACACCTTTTTGGAATGTTTATGATCAGACAAATAATGTGGCATACTGTTCAATATGATTGGAGCATTTTTAAATGTTGATTCCTGTGTAATCCTTCATTGTCACCTACTAAGTTATAGCTGCCACCTTAGGATCGCCACCGTGCATTTTGTGTAGGCGATGGTATACTGAGGGTGGACTGTAAGTGTTGTTTAGTTTCCTTAAGTGGTACCAAAAACCTATTTGGCCCATGGGCTACAAATCATCTGAGCTTTACCCACCTCACCAATAAAAGTTATTATAATTTATACTCTCTGTAACATATTCTTATGACTAAGCACAAGTGATGTAAACAGGAGCACATATGCATGTGCTGTTGCTAACTGGCTTCTGTGCAGCTTTTGCAAGCAGCAATCTAATAATGGTGTCATGCTTTTTCCAATACCAGCAAGTGAGATTAACTGAAAATGTTTTTGGTTTGTCATGAGATTCACATCTATTGCATAATACTTCCTCTTCCTCAGTGCTGTGATGTTTCCATTTAATGGCCCTAACATTCATTTCAGAAACAAACAAACAAAAAAAAACAATACTTTTTTTTTTTTTTTTTTTTACAAAATGCATTGGATTGCATTTTTAAATATAAGTAAGTCCCTTCGGCTGCTCCCTCGTTTGTCACTCGGAGACATTACAGCAGATCTAAGGTAGATCTGCCTGCTGATTTAGCACAAGTTTTATGAAACGTTATCATCTGATTCTGTCACTGGTTGACCATAGCTATGTGCAGAATGATATTGACAACCTTTTAAAATGGTCTGATTAATGGTTATTGGGTTTTAATAGTAGTAAGTGCAAAGTTAAGCATATAGGTAGTAAAAATTCATGTTGCCAGTACAAAATGAATGGAATTATAATGGAACCTGTTAAGGAGAAGAATGACGTGGGTGTACTTGTAACTGACAAATTTTTCCAAATGTAATGCAGAAGCCAAAGCAAATAGAATTGTGGGCATGATCAAGCGAACTTTTATCTATATTTCCAAAGAATCATTTTTGATCTTGTATAAAAGTTATGTCAGTCCTCATTTAGAGTAATGTGTCCGGGATTGGTCCCCTCAGCTTCAGAAGGACAAAATACATTGGGAAAAGTTCAGAGGAGGGCCACAAAAATTGTACCAGAATTGGTTGATTTACCTTATGAAGCCAGATTAAAACAATTGAAGGTTAGTACTCTTGAAAATAGAAGGGTTTGTGGAAACCAGATTAAGGTTTATAAGATGGTTTATGGTTTTGAAAATATCAGGCCTCAAAATCTTTCCTGTTCAGAAAACATATTTTTTTTCTAATAGAGTTGTAACTTGTGGAATAGCCTCCTTTATTATCTGGTTAATGCACCAAGTCTCAGCACTTTTAAAATATAACACAATGCTAAAATACCCTCAGCTGTATGAGCATTCTCTTCTTTATAATTTGCAGTTGTTTAATTAATTATTAAGGCCCTATTGTCTTACGTACAATTTGTATATGTTCAATAAAGCCCCTCTATCTATCAATCAAACAGAAACAATATTTAGATTTTAAGAGCAGGCATTGTGCAAATCAAGGAATATTTGTAGATCACCTGTGCATTTGCAGGTAATAATGAGACAAATGTAACTCCATAGAAAGTTGGCTTTGACTTAGCATGCATGTCAACGTCTGTAAAATGTTTTGTAAATTACTCCAGAAGTGTTATCAGGTTACAAAAACAGCATTTTCAGTTTTAGAAGTGTTTATTTCTTGCTAGCTTTTACATAATATATGACAAAGAGGATATATTTACACACAAGTGAAACATAATTTTATAATTTTGCAGTTAGGTACCAGCCTGTGATGTCACCATGATAACATCTGTGAAATGTCTTGTAAATAAGTTCAGAGGTGTTATTAGGTTCCAAAAACAGTGTTTTCAATTTAGAAGTGTTTGTTTCTTGTTACCTTTTACATAATATACGAGAAACATGATATAGTTACACAAAAATGAAGCTGTTTTGGAGCACCAGAGACACAACAGTCACTGACGTCACAGTGCAGCTCTATTCTGATTGGGTGTCATGGCCGCCACTCAAAAACAAAACCAAACACATTGAAAAAGAATGTGACTTTTTTTAACCTCTTAAAATAGGTCAAGGTTTCTCTGAACTTGTCTAAGGTCTGTGTCCCAAGAATGTTCCCTGTGAATTTGAAGATTCTGGAGTAATAGGACTGGACTTATGCTGCGCACAGACAGACAGATGCAAAGCCTTCGCAATACCCGATGGTCATGTTTGATGGCTTTGGGTAAAAATACTATGATGATTTTTATGTTATTTGACTTTATTGTGACTGATGATTTTTTTATGGTGCTTGGGGCAACTGTTTGTTGTGATTTGGCGCTGTATAAATAAAATTGAATTGATTTGATTTGATAATCCGTCCATGGACATTTTTAAGTCAAGACTTAAAACCTATTTTTATTCTCTTTCTTGTGAATAGTTTTTATTTTTTTAATCTGTTTTATTCTTTCACTTCTGTTTTTAATTATGTATTAGAATTTTTAAATTTTTATTTCTTTATTTTAAATTTTATAATGAACTGTTCTGTAGGAGGTGCCTTGAGATGGTTTTTGTTGTGATTGGGCACTTTATAAGTTGATTAAATTGAAATTGAATTGAAATTGATAATGATTTTTACAAGTTTTACATGGTTATTTAATGAATTTTATTATGATAGTTTTTATGACTAATGTGTGCTCTTATTGTATTTTTTAAACTTCACACAAATGAATTATAATTATTATGAATTATTTTACACCAGATGCCCTTCCTGACACAGCTCCATATTACATGGAGAAATGGGCCAGCGGTGGGGTTTGAACCAGAAACTATATATATATAAAAAAAACTTCAACCATATGCTGGTATACAGCTGGACTGGCTCCACATTGAGCCTCAAGGTTGCATTTCCAGATGTGTGCCGTCTCTACGAACCACCGATCCATAGACCCAGGGAAGGCTGAAATCTGACCTCATCTGCATCATCGTCCTCAGTCCTCCCTCCATCATGCGACATCACTCGTGAAGTCTTTCAAAACAAAGCCAGTGAAAGTGTCTGGCATCAGTGATGCTGTGATTTATGCAGTAAGCCAGTAAATCCTTTCCAGGCCACATTTGCAGGCGTCTCTTCTGTTTGTTTTGGGCTACAGCAGCTGAACACCTGGTGTTTCTGCTGCCAATCACATACAGTAGATAAACAACACGATTACATCACCTCTCCCTGCTCGTTATTGGTCTAAATGTTGCTGATATACATATGTAATTAGCCGTGCTGAAGGGCCAAATTTCAGCCTGACAATAGTTGTCATGGCCCAAATGAGTAATGCAATTAGAGCCAATTGTTTAAGCGCGCCCACCCAATTCAATTACTTATGTGCAGCTGACAATTAGTGTCTAGCTGCTTGAGATGCATGACTAATGAATGACACCGGGACGTGCTGCCACCCTGCATTAGTGCATGCTTGACTTTCCTCACACACAGTTGTCAAACTAAAAGGTTGCTCACCGAGTCTGCTGAAGTCACACATTTGGGGGAATCACGTTCACATCAGCAAAAAATAAATATATATCTAACAGTTAATGATGAGCTAAATGAGAAATTAATGTTTGAAGTTTTCAAGTCTAGTTAGTTTCTTACTTCAATGTGGAGCAAGTTTGTGCAAATGAGCTGTTGGACGTAAACTGAAAGTATCATCTTTGTAAAGTGTTTTTCAAAGTTAAGAGTCATAAATGGTTTCTCACCCGGCTGTATACACGACATCCAACTCCATCCACGATAGTAGGGGGCGCTCTAGCCTGCTGATGCCCTTGTGGGGTTTAGCATTAGCACTGATACTACAACAGCAACCATAAAATCTTTCACAGAGCTCCTGGATGGCAATCACCCAGGCAGTCAACCACTACTTCCCCATGTGTCAAAAGTGACCATCTATCTGCTTCAGGTGAAATGTGGGTGTGTCTGTGGACTTCTCCACTGAGCCATCTGCGTACTGGATTAAGCCCAGAGAAACGTATCACATGCCCAAAATGTCACAGCTGCTGTTAACTTCCAATGCAAGTGATAATTCTCATCTCAGTCTCCTTAAGTAACCATTCATCTGAAACAAAGTCATTCTGGTGGTACCCAAGGATCCTCAGAAAAGACCTCATGACAAAGACATGTAGTCATGACCTTAGGTCAGTGGTCAAAGGTTATCAAAGGGACCATCCCCTTTGATAACCTGGCCTGGCTCTTCATCCCTTGACTCCTGAAAAAGAAGAACCAGGGAAATACCATGTGCCCCATGTCTGGATGGTAGTGACTGGTGTGATGATAACGGGCCGTCCAATGCACGGTGGCGTTCAGGTCCAAACCTGAGCCAGCTCATGCAGATGGGCATCTGAATCATCCTTTCTAAAAGCAAGGATGATCTTCTGCTTGAAGGGAGCTTGGAAAGCTCCACCCTATAGCTCTTGGTGGTTGGATACATCTACTGGATAACCAGTTCATCTAGTAGTCTACATTCCGAAGGACTAGCAATTGCTGAGAGAGATAGGTTCCTTCTGAGATATCACCCCTGTCAATGATCGTATTATAAGGTTCAGATTTTGGCATTTTTTGGTGTTGGAGTGATATAGTGGTGAGGTTGATTTTTTGCTCACATATTCACGCTGTCATGCAGAGCTGTCCTCACTGACACTCTTCTGGTTGTGGATGAATTTAGAGAAACCACAGGCACAGGCACTGACAGGGCTGCTTCAACGACTTAATCATTCCCCACTAATCTGGTAACTGGTTAAAATAGATCAATGTTTCTTGATTTTGCACAAAGTTAGAGGCTAAGAGTTGGATCTTGATTTCAGTATCCATAGTGCCACGGGCGCGCGGGCATGGTACTCCAGTGTTGGTGTGTAGCTAAGAAGATCAATGATGTTCTCTTGGGAAGACAGTGGAAAATTCTACAAAACTGAAGCTTTTATTGACGTGCCAAGATTATGAACTCTGCCCACACTTGTAGCTTCCTTAAGGATTCAGATGAAGTCCTGTAAACTGCCATGTGCTCAGTGTTCCAGACTGAATCTACCTAAATTTCAAGATTAGACTGTTTTGCAAAAATTTGCACCCAGATTGGCAACCATAGACAGCTAAAGATAAAAATAGAACGTAGGGAACCGGCACATCCTCCCAGACCTGACCTGGTATCCAGGTTGCGACAGGAAATAAGATCCTGACATCCAAAAATAAAGCACCTACTGTGTGTGCCTGTCCCGCTGTGCTCCACCTCTTTACCCATGTATGGGTAAAGAGGTGGAGCATGGGTGAGACCTTACCTGGGCAGGAAGACAAATGAAACCAGGACACACCCTGCTCAGCGTGACGCTCTCGTTGGAGCGACATCTCTGCTATTTTGGCATTGTGGGATAGCTTGCTGGCCTATTTTCACCTGACCCAGCCATGAATTTGCCGACATGAAAAGATGCTGCTGGACGAGTGAGAGTATTGATGCCTTTACGGTGTCAAATCTCGCGTGTAATCACATTCTCGCTGGGGAGGCCGAGATTTTGTTGCCAGTGTAAACAAGCGTTTGCGGCAGATTTTTTGCAACATTGCGTCGTTATGGAGGTGAATTCGACCAAATATGTATTTAGGTGTTTAACTAAGATAATCTTGAGTCTTTAATGTGAGTTTTATAAATTTAAAAAAAAGCGTGTTGCTGTTAGGGTTGTGTGTTGGGAACCGGTTCTTTTCGGGTATCGTTAAGAAATGATTCGATCCATCGACATCAATAGCCTTTTTGCTTAACGATTCCCTTATCTGTCCTTCAGAGTGTCTGTTTTTTTGGGGGTGTTTGTCAGGAAAATGATCATTTCTCTACACTGAATACAGACCCTGCAGCGGATCTGTATAATCAACCATTTCTGCAGTACGGCTTTGCTTTGAACCTTGAACCAACGAAGCTGTGCGTCAATCTTCTGTTTCATTGGTTTTTTTGTTTTATTTTGCTTATCTTAATTTTTCCGCGCCTAAAACCTAAAGAGCATATGTCTGTGAGTAATATTTACTTTTTTTTATGTTAACCGAGCTGTTATGGTCTTCTGAACAGTTGATAGATGTATTTTATAACTTAAAACAGGACCAATGGTAACGCCTTAGCATGTCTATGGCATTTTCATTGTTAAAGTTAGCATTAAGCTGAGCCATTATCAAGCCTCCCTCCCCATCACGCAAAGGATTCTGGGATACTTTAAAACCATGAATATTGACTTACAATCATTTAGGTGTAAAAACACACAAGATACACAAGTTCTTGTGCCAAATATACTCCTTATATTTTTGTTACCCATGAAAACGCACTGACATCGCAAATATAGCATTGTTTGGTAACTACATTTTGCGCAGGAAATAATCAAGCACGTTGGCCTGGGTGTGTACTAACACAGAATATACAAAAACTGTATAGTTGTTCAGCCAAAACGAGAGCGTCCACTTTTAGCTTGCCATAAGCTAAGCTAGTGGCGCTTGAGAGAGTATGACCAGGACACTGTCAAGCTCAGCTAACAGGCTAACCTCAGTTTGGGTGTTTATTAAATTATATTTTTTGGGTGCTGAGCATTGGTTCTCATAACAGTTTTGCTTTGGCGTGGGCAGTAAAAATTATGACACACTTATTTTCTCAGTAATTGTGTATTAATTTGACCTAATGTCTTCAAAATACTGATAGTCACTGTAAATGCTAATGCTGTTAGCATCCAAAATTACATTACACATTATTTCACTAAACACATATACGTCTTAGATGATCTGTTCAGTGAATTAACCACAACACAAACCTTATTATTTTTTATTTTATCCTTTTGGCATTATGCAGCCAGTACATTCTGAGTGCCGGTCCCAAGCCCGGATAAATGAGGAGGGTTGCGTCAGGAAGGGCATCCGACGTAAAACAAGCCAACCCAACTATGCAGACTCAGAATCGAATTCCCATACCGGATCGGTCGCGGCCCGGGTTAACAATGTCCGCCACCAGTGCTATTGCCCAACAGGGTGCTGGTGGAAATTGGGCTACTGCTGGGCGAAGACGACAAAGAAGAGGAGGAAAACGTTGCCACAAACAGCGGGAGAAGAAGAAAACTAGAAGGGTGGAAATGAGAGTGGGGACTTTGAATGTTGGTAGTATGACTGGTAAAGGGAGAGAGCTGGCTGATATGATGGAGAGGAGGAAAGGTAGACATATTGTGTGTGCAAGAGACCAAGTGGAAGGGAAATAGAGCAGGAGCATCGGCGGTGGGTACAAGTTGTTGTACCATGGTGAGGACAGGAAGAGAAATGGTGTTGGGGTCATTTTAAAGGAAGAGTATGTTAAAAGTGTGTTGGAGATTAAGCGAGTGTCTGACAGGGTGATGAGTGTGAAGTTGGAAATTGAAGGGGTGATGATGAATATCATCAGTGCATATGCCCCACAGGTAGGTTGTGAGATGAAGGAGAAAGAAGATTTCTGGAGTGTGTTAGATGAGGTGGTGGAGAGTGTGCCCAAGCATGAAGAGTGGTGATAGGAGCAGACTTCAATGGGAATGTTGGTGAAGGGAACAGAGGTGATGAGGAAGTAATGGGTAGATTGGTATCAAGGATAGGAATGGGGAAGGACAGATGGTAATTGATTTTGCAAAAAGGATGGAAATGGCTGTGGTGAATACCTACTTTAAGAAAAGGGAGGAGCACAGGGTAACATATAAGAGTGGAGGAAGGTGCACACAGGTGGACTACATTCTTTATAGGAGATGCAAGCTAAAAGAAATCACAGACTGTAAGGTGGTAGCAGGAGAGAGTGTCACTAGACAGCATAGGATGGTTGTTTGTAGGATGACTTTAGAGGTAAAGAAGAAGAAGAGAGGGAGAGCTCAACAAAGGATCAGATGGTGGAAGCTGAAGGAGGAAGCGCTGTTGTGTGAAATTTAGCGAGCAGGTGAGAGAAGCACTAGTTGGAGGGGAAGCAATTTTGGACAACTGAAAAGTACTGCAGATGTGGTGAGGGAGACAGCTAGGGCAGTACTGGGTATGACATCTGGACAGTGGAAGGAGACAAGGAGACTTGGTTGGTGGAATGAAGAGGTCCATGGAAAGCATAAGGAGAAAGAGGTGGCGAAAAAGTTTTGGGATAGTCGGAGAGATGAAGAAAGTAGACAGGAGTACAAGGAGATGTGGCGTAAGGCGAGAAGAGAAGTGGCAAAAGCAAAGGAAAAGGTCATATTGCGAGCTGTACAAGAAGTGAATAGTAAGGAAGGAGAAAAGGACGTGTACCGATTGGCCAGACAAACGGGACAGAGCTGGAAAGGATGTGCAGCAGGTTAGGGTGGTAAAAGATGCACATGGTAATGTGCTGACAAGTGAGGAGTGTGTGCTGAGAAGGTGGAGGGAATATTTGAAGAGTTGATGAATAAAGAAAATGAGCGAGAGAAAAGGCTGGATGATGTGGTGAAAGTAAATCAGGAAGTAAAAGAGATTAGCAAGGAGAAGTGAGGGCTGCTATGAAGAGATGAAGAGTGGAAAGGCAGTTGGTCCAGATGACATTCCAATGGAGGCATGGAAATGTCTAGGAGAGATGGCAGTAGAGTTTTTAAACCAGATTGTTTAATAAAATCTTGGAAAGTGAGAGGATGCCTGAGGAGTGGAGACGAAGTGTGCTGGTTCTATTTTCAAGAATAAGGGGTGATGTGCAGAGCTGCAGTAACTACAGAGGCATAAAAGCTGATCAGCCACAGCATGAAGTTATGGGAAAGAGTAGTAGAAGCTAGGCTTAGAAAACAGGTGAAGATCTGTGAGCAACAATATGGTTTCATGCCGAGAAAGAGCACTACAGATGCAATGTTTGCTCTGAGAATACTGTTGGAAAAGTACAGAGAAGGACAGAAAGAGTTACATTGTGTGTTTGTGGACTTAGAAAAAGCTTATGATAGGGTGCCAAGAGAAGAGTTGTGGCCATTGTATGAGGAAGTCTGGAGTGGCAGAGAAGTACGTTAGGGTAGTGCAGGACATGTACAAGAATAGTGTGACAGCGGTGAGATGCGCAGTCGGAATGACAGACTCATTCAAGGTGGAGGTGGGATTACACCAAGGATCAGCTCTGAGTCCTTTCTTGTTTGCAGTGGTGATGGACAGGTTGACAGATGAGATCAGACAGGAGTCCCCATGGACTATGATGTTGCAGATGACATTGTGATCTGTAGTGAGAGTAGAGAGCAAGTTGAGTCTAGTCTGGAGAAGTGGAGATATGCTTTGGAGAGAAGGGGAATGAAAGTCAGTAGAAGCAAGACTGAGTACATGTGTGTGAATGAGAGGGAGCCAAGTGGGAATAGTGCAGTACAAGGAGTAGAAGTAGGTGAAAGTAGATGAGTTTAAATATTTGGGGTCAACTGTTCAAAGTAATGGAGAGTGTGGTAGAGAGTGAAGAAGAGAGTGCAGGCAGGGTGGAGTGGGTGGAGAAAGGTGGCAGGAGTGATTTGTGACCGAAGAATGTCAGCAAGAGTGAAGGTGGAAAGTTTACAAAACAGTAGTGAGACCAGCTATGTTGTATGGTTTAGAGACAGTGGCACTAACAAAAAAGACAGGAGGCAGAGCTGGAGGTGGCAGAACTGAAGATGTTGAGATTCTCTTTGGGAGTGACAAGAATGGGACAAGATTAGGAATGAACATATCAGAGGGACAGCTCAGGTGGGACAGTTTGGAGACAAAGTCAGAGAGGCGAGATTGAGATGGTTTGGACATGTGCAGAGGAGGGACCCAGGGTATATAGGGAGAAGGATGCTGAGGATGGAGCCACCAGGCAGGAGGAGAAGAGGGAGACCAAAGAGGAGGTTCATGGATGTGCTGAGAGAGGACATGCAGGTGGTTGGTGTGACAGAGGAAGATACAGAGGACAGGGTGAGATGGAAACGATTGATCTGCTGTGGCGACCCCTAACGGAACAGCCGAAAGACAAAGAGAAGAAGCATTATGCACTCTAAGCAACAGCTATTTCTGCTCATTATTTATAAAAGACAGAAACTACAAATACAGATGTTTAGAACTGTTCTACAAGTTCAATCAGATTGTAATGATACAAGACATTATTTTTGTTTTTGCAGTGTTACACATGGGAGGAATCACTAAACAGAACTTTTACCTGACCTGTGCACAGTGGGAATCTTTTTCCATGGGTGCATGTGTAATGGAGGCCAGCAGGTGTCGCTGTGCTGATGTAGTTAGTAAACCTCACTCCCAACAGCTCAAAAGGATTCTCTGGTCACAAGGCCAGAGCTCTGGGTTTTAGCCTTCTGGTTAGAGTCCAACTCCCATGCCAGAGCTCGTGAGTTTGCATCCCGAGGGGAGCGAATGGGCGGAGTCATAACAACACAAGGCAGAGTGCAGCTGCTACACATGCAAATCAACTTTTGCGACTTGCTTGACTTTAGTGTGTTGTGAATTTATCAGCTTCTGCAATAAAATGAGGACCTTGATTCACCAGAATATTACAAGCCAGGCTTGCAAATTTCACAATCTGGTCCAGTTCTTTGCCAAAGTTCTGTCCATCAGGTATCTAGGAGGTCGTTATGACTTTTAGCCTCTCGGCTGAATGAATGGCCCAGAGGGTGGTCAATTGGGCTTTATCAGAAAGACCAATCAGATGACAAATCTCAGCTTCAGCTCAGAGTCCCAAAATGCATAATAAAGAAAAACAGCAAAAAAAAAAAAAAAGCTTGTGACATTTCACAGTAAATCCTCTCAATATTTGTTCATTCCATTTCAATATATTTTGGCAGCATAGTGGCACAAGAGGTTAGTGTGTTTACCTTCTAAACCAAAAATATCTGATTCACAACATTCTGTGCCCATTTTCCATGTACATCTGGTGTCGTGGCAGGAAGGACATCCGGTGTAATACTTCAGATTAGATCAACATATGGATCTGCTTCTGACAAATTCCAAGTGAAATGGAGCAACACAATGGAAAACTGTAATATTCCACATGTTCACTCCACATCAATCTGGATTCTTCATCAGTTATCAAAAAGTCCCTGATAATTCCACTGCAGGATTAATTGTCTAACACTGAAGTCTTTGACAGACAGTCACCAATCGAGGTGATGCTGCTGAAAATGAGCCTCCATTGGTCAGGCCATGTCATCAAAATGAAGGCTAATCATATTCCCAAACAGCTTGTTTCTGGCGAGGTGGCACAGGGGCCGAGGAAACACGATCACCCTTCTAAAGGTTTTAGGGATACCCTGAAAGACAATCTGAAATGGTGGGGATTAAAACCTGATAGTTTAGTATAGTATTTCTAAGTATTTCTTCTGTTTTTCTTGTTGCTTAATGCTGACAAATTATACCTTATTTGTTGTCTTTCTGTCACCTGATTCTATTTTCTCTCTCTCTCTGAGGTGTGGCTCCATCCAGAAGTGGGAGTGGGTGTCTTCTTCTGCAAGTCTCCTGTCCTGAACACTAACATGGTATCCCAAAATTTCCTGTATATTTTTATTGTCAGGTGTGTCGATAGCATGGCCCAAGCAGAGGGTCACCCTGTTGAGTCTGGTCTGCTTGAGGTTTCCTCTTCAAATCATCATCAGGAGTTTTTCCTTACCACTATCGCCTGTGTGCTTGCACTAGGGGTTGGTAAGGTTAGACCTTATTGGAAGGGCCTTGAGGCAGCTTTATTGTGATTTGGCACTATATAAATGAAATAAATTAAATTAAATTAACTTCCAGTGTCCCATCTGCTCACAACTCTGCAAGCCTAGAATTGGCCTGTGGAGTCACTCTTGTACACACCATGGGATAACCATAAGTAAACCGTCTGTCTGAAGGGTACCATAGACCAAAAAAAAAACAAAAAAACTACAGAATATTGCATTTCATTTTAGTTTTTTGAATTTACAAGCAGTCTTCAGTGGGAAAAAAGAGATTCTGTATATTTATGGGTGTAAAGAACAAAGGCTGTTGTTGAAATGGATGTAACTGTCAGTTTTACTCTTGTTTTTTTTTTATGATTGGCTGCTATTCCAAGTGGAAAAGCAACATTTCTTGGGAATCATTTTGGCATTTTGACAGAAAATGTGCCATACAAATAAACTTGCCTTGTCTTGCCTTTGAGATGGTCTCTCACAAACAGGTTTTTGGACATCATTGCAGGATAAGAGGCCCACACAGCAAGTGTTTGTTGACTTTCACAATTCAATTCAATTCAATTTTTTTTTATATAGCGCCAATCACAACAAACAGTTGCCCCAAGGCGCTTTGAAATAATGAATGCAATGAAAAATAAAAAAAACAAATAAACAATGAAAATACCCAGTTGCATCCCATCAAAACTGAATTTCTCCAGTCATACATAATCCTATAAGATTTAATGAATAGCATTTAAACATATTGGGCAGTATTGTCTATTAAGACTTATATGGTAAATGGTAAATGGACTGCATTTATATAGCGCTTTTCCATCTGCATCAGACGCTCAAAGCGCTTTACAATTATGCCTCACATTCACCCGATGTCAGGGTGCTGCCATACAAGGCAGCTCACTACGGGAGCAATAGGGGATTAAGACCTTGCCCAAGGGCCCTTAGTGATTTTCCAGTCAGGGCGGGGATTTGAACCCAGGATCTTCTGGTCTCAAGCCCAACACCTTAACCACTGGACCATCACCTCCCCGAAGACCATTACAGATTTATAGAAATCTGTAATGGTCTTCCACATGTTTTCTATTGGAATCCAGTAGAACTAATTCAACATTCCATTTGGAAACTTTAATAACTTCTTAAAAAATAAGTTGATTTCATAATGCCAGATCTCATTAGGTAAGCAGAGTGCAGGTCCCGGTTAGTAGTTGGCTGGGGCACCACTTAGGAATACCGGGAATGCATGCATGTTTCCCCATGTGGAACTGGAGTTGTTTCAGGAAACTGTGCTATATCCCATCATGGATCTCTACCAGAGCTGGTGCAGTGAACTTGACCAACAGGAGGTAAGGGGGGAAAAAAAAGCAGAAGAAAAAAAAAATCACTTTATATTGAGTTTGTTTGTTTGTTTGTTTGTTTTTTGTCTTTTTTTAACAGCAGAAGCTTTTAATAAAGATTAAATAAGTTTAAAAAGACATTTATTGCAAAATCTTCCAATTTCAAATGTTTTCTCATATTGTTATTCATAGAACTAAAAGCATTTGTTTGGTACAGAAATTCCTGCAACATTTTTGGAAAAGTTTAAAATTCACCCAGACTGTGATTGAGGGAGAGAGAGAGAAAAAAAAAAAATCTATTTTGAGTTTTTTTTTAAAGCATCACCTTTCCAAACCTGAGAAGCAATCTTCTTGCCAATAAATGCCAGTTTTGTGTCAGGATAGCTTGGCCCGGCAACAAAACATCAATTGTTTCCAATTGGCAGAATTTCCTCTCTCAGTCAGGGCTCCAGCCAATCAGAAGCCAGCTTGGTGGAATGGAGTACATTTACCCTGGCAACCGGCTCGACACTACCTCTGCTCATGGACGCTTGTCTGTAGGATTGGTAAAATAACACCCACCAGTGAAGTGCAGCCGGCTGCTGGTGCGTCACAGGATGAGGTAAAGACTGATTTAGCTGAGGATGAGGGTGGGTGCATGTTTGTGCACATTTAGCATCCAGGAAGTCCAACAGAACCAGAACGTCGACTGATGACGTGAAGTCATCGTGGACACTGAATGCGTAAGCAAACCCTGTTTGTGCATGGCTGCTTCCTGTGCCTATAGATGATGCTCATGGGGAGGTGGAAGCGGTGATATTTGAGCCACGGCACAGATGTGGGAACACCGCTCAAGACAAGCGTGGGTGTTGCTGGGTGTTTCAGTGCAGCTGGGTCAAAAGACAAACCACACATATTTGCGTAACCCTTCCCTGACCACGTGATGGCAAACACACATCTGTGCAAAAACAGATGCGGACGCCCAGTGAAGGGAGCGTTTGTTTAGTCATCTAGCTCTCTTACAGCGTTGCCATTCGGGGCTCGGAGACACCGGGAAGTCATGTTCAGAGGATAATCTTCCCTGGACCATCTGGTCAAGATTTTCTCTTTTCTGTGCATTCCTTTTTTTACCTCACTGTGAAAGGAGATAAAAGTATTTTTATAGTCTTAGCGTCCACCTGAGAGCTCACGTGGACTGGATTTGCGTCTCCATCTTGGTGAAGAAATGATTGAAAGGCGTTTGTTGCAGAAAGCCTGTGCATCGTCCTAACCATACTTGTACTATTACTGATCACTTCCAGTTACATCTGCCCTTCAACAATTCCATTTCCACCCCAATATAATCAGTGTGGACACAGGAAATTTAATCTACAAAACTTGGTAACAATGAAAGTGGTCGTAATCAGATTAAACCGAGCTCGACAGCAGTGTGACATCTGCCAGGCACTCATCCATAAAGTGCAACACTCAATTATGCTGCTGCTTAGCTGACAGAACTCCATGTTGACCATGTGTGCAGGGTAGCCCCCAATTACGAACTTTACTTACAATTAAATTAGTTTTCTTCAAATAGAAGCCATCTGTATAAAAGAGATCCTATGGCCACCTTGGAATTTTAAAAATAAAGGACAAACAGCCCATAATCATCCAGATCTGCATCTTCACTAGTCTATCTCTACACACAAAGTGCAGAACGTCTTGAGGTATTCAGTTATCTCTGCAGTGACATTGGGTCCTTGACCCCTGACATACAGAGAAGCCTGGCATGAGATTTCTGACAGAGGTGTTTGGCGTTGTCTATACCTTTGCAGAAGAATGAAGGTCCAAGTGTTGAGGATCCTGGCGCTTCCTGTCTTACTGCATGGTTGTGAAGACTTGTGCACTAATCAGTGGCTTAAGGAGATGACTGGATGTCTTTTGGACTATAGGTCTTTCTGGAGGTACCACTGGAATGACTTTGTGGAAATACTGAGGGAGACGAAAATGAGGAGCATCACTTGCATTGAGAGGGAATGTCAGCTTGGACCCGGCGCCACGAGGGGGCGTTTGGGGGTGACGCTCCCTCATGTCATCAGCCTCGCCCCCTCGGATGTTAGAGTTATCAAAAAATAAAAATAAAAAAGAAAGAAAAAGAAATACTGGAAAATATAGCAAAATATTAGTTATTCAATAATATCATGTATTTAACAAATAAACCAAATTAATTAACTAAAGTAATTAATTTTAAAACAAACGGATATAAACCAAATTAATTAACTAAAGTAATTAATTTTAAAACAAACAGATATGGCATGTCTGTGTTCAAGCGATTTGATAGGTTGAGGGTTGCGCTTGTCAGTGTGGTAGAGGGCAAGTTCGATTTATTCAAGCAGTGCCAAGGGCCTTTCACACTGCAAGCTTCCCAACGCATCGTAACCCCAGGTCGGTGCGTTTCGAACGCGTCATGACGTCAGACGCATCGCTTCGTAAGCGGCAAGGGGGCAGAGATTGCGGCCACGTCACATTCTGGCTGTTTCCACAACCTGAAAAAAGTTCAGCGGGTGCGACCAACACCGACAGTAGTGAGGTTTTTTTTGGGGAAGCCAAGGTGGCGAATACTACAACGATTTACCACTAAAGAACTTAAGGTGGAGGAGGCTTTTTTCCTTAAACTCCTGCTTTTGAACGGCAAGCCTAATTACACCTCTCGTGATATCCAGGCTGCAATTGACGGCTACAGGAGGATGAAACACAAACGTTCACGGGAGAAGATGAAGGACAAGAACTTGGTTCCAAGCCCAGGTGAGGGGAAAGAGCAGACAAGCAGTCAGGCCTTCCACACCTACGCTGCCTCGGCAGCGAGTGCAGAGGAAGCCCTATCATCACCAGCATCGGACACCTCTACACCCAAGGCAAAGAAAGGCAAATCCGAGCTTACTCTTGAAGATGTGCATACTAGTATTATTAACAAGTTAAATGAAAACACTGACAGCTTACTTTCAAGAATTGATAAGAATGACAAATTGATTAGAGACGTGCACGAAAAGTTACAAAATATGTTAACTGAAATGAACGACATGAAAGAACATGTACAAACTATTTCGAATGTTACTGCTGCCCATGAAGCTCGCATTAAAATACTTGAGGAGAGGCTAAACAAAGTTGAAAGAAAGTATTGGAGGTGGAATTTACGCTTGTACGGCGTCTCAGAGGAAAGGGAGGAGAAACTGAAGAGGAAAGTTGCTGACATTTGTCGCCAGGTGGCTCCGGAGACGACTAATACACTACAGATTTTTTTGGACAAATGTTACAGACTGGTACTACGAGAAGAAGGGAAAACATGGCCCATACTTATCCGCTTCATCTCTCTGGACACGGCGGAGAAGATATGGAAGGAGGCAAAGAAATCTGCCTTTCTGAAGAGCAGGAAACTGTGGTTTAAACTTGATTTGACTCCCAAAGACATTGAGACTCGTAACTTGCTGTGGCCTCAGGTGGAGGCTGCAAGGAAGGCAGGGCAATGGGCCTATTATATTGGTGCCAAAGCTTATATTGACGGTAAAGAAAGTTAAAACGATAATTATTAAAGATTCAGCCAAAGCGGTATTGCTACAATCCTGAGTGGGATATGTAATTTACCTCAATCGCCTTGGATTTAAAATGATAGTTATTTAAAGGTGAAAGGCTTATAGGTGCTTTGACCCTAGCACCCTATTCTATTCGTTCCTTTTTTCAACTTAATATTTATTATTATTATTTTTTTCTTTCTCTTTTTTTTTCTTCTTTTTGCTTTTTGTTTGCTTTTTTTGTTTTGTTTTTTGTGTCTTTGTTTATTCAATTAATAAAAGTGTAGTTATGGATTTACAATTTAATTCTCTGAAGATAATTTCTCTAAATGTTAGAGGCATTAGAGATCATACAAAGAGAAAGGCTATATTTTTATTTAGTAGAAGGAAACATGCTAACATTATTTTCTTACAAGAGACACATTCAATTGAAGACGACACAAAGCTTTGGAAATCACAGTGGGGGGATATGTGTTTTTTTAATCATGGTACTAATCAATCTGCAGGGGTTGCAATATTATTTAATAAGTTTACAGGAAAAGTACTAGAACATTCTATGTCCAAAGAAGGGAGATGGATTGTGATTGTAATAGAATTGGATAATTCAGTATTTATAATTTGTAATTTGTATAACCACAATAGTGGACCTTTAGTAAGAACAATGACAGCCAATTTATGCTTTACACTAGAACAAGTCCATACGAAATATTCAAATGCGTATGTTATCGTAGGAGGGGATTGCAATGACGTTCCAGATGAACATGCTGATAGGTTTCCAGGTAGAATGACTATATCCTCAAAATTCAAATGTACCACATATATAATAGAAAAACTTAATGTGATAGACATATGGCGTTTTCTAAACCCCTATGTTAAAGATTACTGGAGTAATGCTAACAGCGCATTATGCTCTAGAATTGATCTATGGCTAATAACTCCCAATTGCTTACAACATGTTAAAGAGATATCCCATGAATATGCCCCTTTGTCTGATCATAAAACAATTAGTCTACACTTGGGAGCAAGGCAAAATAATCGTTCTACAAGAGGATATTGGAAAATGAACAGTAACCTTCTTGAGGATGATATCTTTTGCGATAAGGTTAGGCAATTAGCTAAGCAGATTTTTAATAAAGAAGATCTTAACTGTATACAAAAATGGGAATTTTTCAAATTCAAAACAAGAGATTTGGCCATGAAACGTGGTAAAGAAATAAAAAAGAATAAGATGTTTAAAGAAAAGGAGATACTGGAAACCCTGAATGTATTATTGCAGAAAGCCACTCTGCATGACAACGAAGTAACACAAATGAAATTATTGAAAGAAGAGATTGATAATTTGTATGTTGATTTGGCCAAAGGTGCCTTTGTAAGATCTAGATGCAAGTGGCTAGAACAGGGAGAAAAAAAATACAAGCTATTTTTTTGCTTTAGAAAAAAGAAATCAAAAGAAAAATAATATTACGAATATCAAAATTGATGGGAAAGATGTACAAAATATAAGGGATATTACTAGACATGTTGAAACATTTTTCAAGAATATATACTCAACAAAAATATAAACGCAACACTTTTGGTTTTGCTCCCATTTTGTATGAGATGAACTCAAAGATCTAAAACTTTTTCCACATACACAATATCACCATTTCCCTCAAATATTGTTCACAAACCAGTCTAAATCTGTGATAGTGAGCACTTCTCCTTTGCTGAGATAATCCATCCCACTTCACAGGTGTGCCATATCAAGATACTGATTAGACACCATGATTAGTGCACAGGTGTGCCTTAGACTGCCCACAATAAAAGGCCACTCTGAAAGGTGCAGTTTTGTTTTATTGGGGGGGGGGGGGGGGGATACCAGTCAGTATCTGGTGTGACCACCATTTGCCTCATGCAGTGCAACACATCTCCTTCGCATAGAGTTGATCAGGTTGTCAATTGTGGCCTGTGGAATGTTGGTCCACTCCTCTTCAATGGCTGTGCGAAGTAGCAACGACGAACTGGAGTCAGGTCGAGACCCCGATGAGGACGACGAGCATGCAGATGAGCTTCCCTGAGACGGTTTCTGACAGTTTGTGCAGAAATTCTTTGGTTATGCAAACCGATTGTTTCAGCAGCTGTCCGAGTGGCTGGTCTCCGACGATCTTGGAAGTGAACATGCTGGATGTGGAGGTCCTGGGCTGGTGTGGTTACACGTGGTCTACGGTTGTGAGGCTGGTTGGATGTACTGCCAAATTCTCTAAAACGCCTTTGCAGACGGCTTATGGTAGAGAAATGAACATTCAATACACGAGCAACAGCTCTGGTTGACATTCCTGCTGTCAGCATGCCAATTGCACGCTCCCTCAAATCTTGCGACATCTGTGGCATTGTGCTGTGTGAAAAAACTGCACCTTTCAGAGTGGCCTTTTATTGTGGGCAGTCTAAGGCACACCTGTGCACTAATCATGGTGTATAATCAGCATCTTGATATGGCACACCTGTGAGGTGGGATGGATTATCTCAGCAAAGGAGAAGTGCTCACTATCACAGATTTAGCCTGGTTTGTGAACAATATTTGAGGGAAATGGTGATATTGTGTATATGGAAAAAGTTTTAGATCTTTGAGTTCATCTCATACAAAATGGGAGCAAAACCAAAAGTGTTGCGTTTATATTTTTGTTGAGTGTATATACATCGTGTACCCAACCTGAAGTCTGTGACTCATTCATTTACTCTATCCATGAGCTCATTCCAAATATTTCAGAAGAATTTAAAACTCAATGCGACAGACCTCTTACTAAGCTAGAAATGCTGACAGCAGTTAGATCTTTAAAAAAAGGGAAAGCGCCTGGCAGTGACGGATTAATTGCAGAATTTTATCATCATTTTTGGGATATTCTTGAAGTTCCTCTATTTAATACTCTAAAACAGTCTCTCTTTAGAAAAGAAATGCCTAATACTATGAAACAAGGACTTATATGTTTGATTCCGAAAGCAGAAAAAGATATCTCGCAACTAGAAAACTGGAGACCTATTACCCTATTAAATGTGGATTATAAAGTTCTTGCTTTAATCTTTGCCAACTGCCTAAAAAATGGACTAAATGAACTAATTAGTGAAACGCAAACAGGTTTTATGACCAATAGATACATAAGCTCCAATATTAGATTAATCTTAGATTTATTGGACTACCCTGAACTCACTGGCTCACAAGCGCTTATATTATTCTTAGACTTTTACAAAGCATTTGATACCGTAGAACATCACTTCTTATTGAGAGCTTTACAAGCATTCGGATTTGGTTCAAAATTCATAATGACTGTTCAGACACTCTATAAAGATATTAATAGTAGCGTTATGCTCTATCCTAATACCACTTCAAGGTTCCCCATTACAAGATCTGTACGACAAGGGAATCCACTTTCCCCGTATTTATTTCTATTAGCAGCCGAATTACTTTCAATATACATTAGAAATGATGAGGAATTAAAAGCAATTAAAATTTTTGATAAAGAAATCAAAATAACTCAACTAGCGGATGATACTGCTATATTTTTAAAAGACAAACTTCAGGTTGGGAGAGCAATATCGAAGATCAAAGAATTTTCAAAGGCTTCCGGTTTGGAACTAAATATGTCTAAATGTGAAATTCTATGTTTGTATGACTGTGACGATACAACAATTGATAATATAACTGTAAAGGAAGCAGTCAGGTATCTTGGAATTCACATCTATAAGGATAGTAACAAGCGCCAGCACCTTAACTTCTCTCCTAAACTGAAGAAAGTTAAAAGCATTTTCAATATGTGGACTTAGAGATATCTCTATTTGGGGAAGATCACTCTTAACTAAAGCAGAAGGAATATCTAGATTTGTCTACCCTGCCCAGTCTCTGAATGTTAAGCAAGCCGTTTGTGATGAAATCAATAAGTTAATCACAAATTTTGTTTGGAAGAACAAACAGCATAGAGTGAAACGAACTATATTGACCAACCATAGGGAGTCAGGGGGATTGGAGCTTTTAGACTTTCAGGTTTTAAATAGTACGATTAAGATCAAATGGATCAAAAAAGGTCATTTTTGAAAAGGTTGGAGGTCTCTCATTTTTACTGCAATGCAACTTCAATGTCACTAAACTGCCGCTGAAATTGTGTGCTTTTTATCAACAAGCCCTTTTAGCATGGAGATTGTGCTACAAGCACAATTTTTTCACCACATACATGTATTATTTGGAATAATGAGAATATTACTGCACGAAATCAAACACTTTTTATGCCTAAATGGATAGAGAGAAAAATCATGTTTCTTCAAGATATATTTGACAATCAAGGTAAAATATTTACATATGAAATGTTTTTAAGAACTCACCAATATCCAATCACCTCTAAAGAATTTAACTATGTTGTGAAAAGCATTCCGAGTGGACTGAAAGAATTGATGAAGGCACATGTGAAAAAGGAAGCTCAGTATACTATAGGCTCAATAATGATTGATGGGATTCCACTTAATAGTCAAAAGTGTAGCAATAAACATATTAGAAATACAATTCAAAATTTTAAGAGGAACATACTCAACTGTAAATCTTATTGGAGCTCTCAATACAGTGACTTAAACTGGAAATATATATGGCTACATCCCTTTCAATATTGTATTTATAATAAAGTTAGAGAATTACATTGGAAAATTTTACATCGTATTTATCCGACCAACTTGCTTAGATCTAATTTTACTGATGTGGAACCCAAATGCTGTTTCTGTGGTATAGAAGAAGAGTCATTAACACATCTGTTTTATAAGTGTAAGTTCACAAGAGATATTTGGCTCAATCTGGAGTTACTTATTTATAATAAAACTAATCAGAATTAAAATAGCCAATCATAACGTAATAACCTCCTTTGAATGTAAAGATAAAAATATACAATATCTAGTAAACTTATATATATTACTTGGCAAATATCACATACATAAAGCCAAATTTAGCCAATCTAAGCCCCTTCTTAAACTATGGATAATTGAAATCCACACCTACCTTAAAACCCTAAATAATATACCAAATAAAAAAGCCATAAAGACAATAAACTTGGTAAAGAACTTTGGTTTACAATAAACCTTCCATACCTCTCGGATTTGTGTTGTATATTATGTCTTCTGTTAAGTTTGGGATGATGTCTGTTATCTATGCTATATGTTAGACATACCGATTGTTCACCTGTACCTTTTGTTATATGTTGTACCTTTGTTTAATAAAAAAAAGAAAATAAAAAAGAGAATGCAGCTGTAAAAAAAAAAAAGAAAAAAAAAAAAGAAAGTGCAGCGATCGCCATCTTGAATTTGTGTCGCCTGAACCACAAAAAACCTTTAAAAAGGTGATAAACTCATCGCCCTCTTAATGTTTTTTTTCTGGCGCCGGGTCTGTGTCAGCTTTGTCATTTTGGCCATCTAGGCATCATCCTTCTAAACAAAAGCTAAAAAGGACATAGATCCATCAATTAAACCCTCTGCTAGACTCCTATCAAAATACACTGAGGGGGTTTAAAATGTAAGCCCCTCCCATAAGTGACATCTTCAGGAAGTGAGGAAGCTACACTTTAGCTCAGTGCCTATTTTGTGCATTTGTTGCATTCTGAAGAAGGTACATTTTCTGCAAATACATTTAGCTGAGAATTAGTGACTGTAACCCCAAGGCTGCTCTGGTTTGAAGGTATTAAACTCTATATCTGTAAATTAAGGAATATCGTGTTTCTAGTATATATATATATAAAGTATGTAAGTAAGAGCCTTCGGCTGTTCCCTTCTTTTCACTCTGGGTTGCCACAGTTGATCCTAGGAAGACCTGCAAGTTTTACACCAGCACAGAAAACTGTTATTTAGGTGCTAGATGAGGATTATCTGCAGGCCATGTGTAGCCATAAGCACAACACAAAGCTTAGCAGAGGTAAATATAGCAATGGCCAAATCCAAGATATAATTCCACTGGAGTCTTTGGAAGTGTATTTCAGGATATTTTAACATTTTTTCACATTGTGTTGTTGTCACATTATGGGTTGATAGTCCCGTGCAGTGGGAGCACCGCATCCAGCTGAGAACTGTCTTACGTCCCTGATGGCAACCATCCAGACAGAAGTTTCACAGAGGAAAAATAAAATGTAGCTCCTCCTATGGGATTCCAAGGTGGATTCCAACTTCCAAGGCCTGATAAAACATGTATGTAATTCACCCAGTATGTTCTGTGCCACCACAAAAGTCTATTCCAAGTTTGACATGCCAAGAAAACCTGCAGAGAAATGTCCAGGAGGCATCCAAATCAGAAGCTAGAACCATCTGAACTGATTCCTTCTATGTTGAAGAAGCACTGGTTCTACTCTGAGCTCCTTCTGAAGGTCAGTACTCCTCCAGAGGTGATCCGGATCCGAATACAAATTCTGGATCAAGATTTCACTTTATATATGCTTTAAAGGATTACATTAAAACTACTTCACGGATTCTCATCAAATTTGCACCACAGATAGATATTAGGGCATTGAAGACTCCGCTGAATTTTGTAGGTGATCTGGATCTGAATTGGCGGACATCAGAAATCTCTGGTTGTTCTTGTTTCTTCTGTTTTTTGTTTCTTATCTTTTATAAAGCCCTTGTAACTTTTAGAGTGGCCGAAGTAGTGGGTCACCCTCCCGAGTCTTTGACAGCTTGAGGTTTCTTCCTCAAAAACTCCAGAGGGAGTTTTTCCTTACCACTGTCCCCTGTGTGCTTGCTCAGGGGTGGTTGGTAAGGTTAGACCTTACCTGTGTGAAGTGCATTGAGACACTGTTGTTGTGATTTGGTACTATTCAAATAAAAATCAATTGAAAATAAATTAATTGAATAGATGAATTAACAACTTTGTTTCAGATACCTCATTTAGAGATGAAAAACAGAACCCCAACTGGAGACAGGCCTGAGAGGGGTATTTTCTGAAGACTAAGCCTCTCGCTGGGTGGTTAATTCAGGCTCAGTCCAAATTGATGGTACAAGTGGTGGTGGTGGTGGGGGACCATCTGCTGCAAGGACTGGCATAGGGTTTGGGTGTGAAGACATTTGGCCAGGTTGGGATTAGTCTTGCTCTGCCAAATCCAAGGTAGAGAAGGTGGTTCAGAGTGTTTTTTTATGTATGATATACACTACGTCTCATGTCACAGTACTGATGACTCCAAATACTCGCGATCGCATTTTGCTGATATGTTTTTCTAGATCTGATCTCTAGCAGCTCCAGTAGTGCAGCAGATAACTGAAACAATCCTGGTGATACAAGCACCAAAGTTGGCATAAATACTTCTTAGACATTACTCTTTTGAAAAAACCGACTGGCCACTTGAATTTTCAATAGGCAGCCAGGTAGGGGTCAGTTGAAGAATTACGCAGGGGTCAAAATTAAAAATGCTCAAATCATTTTGAAAACTACACCACATTATTTGTCTGATCATAAAGATTCCAAAAAGTTATAGTTTGGACTATCTATTACCGAATGATCAGGAGTTATGGGGTAAAAACAGCAAAAATGGTGACAAAGGTCAGTTTCAATTTGTACAGGAGTTAAAAGTTAAAGTTCCTTCAATTTTGGTAAAAAGTGATGCAAATTATTGATTGAGCTAATAATAAATGGAATAATTTTGATTATGTTGAATGTTTGACATCAAATCAAATCAAATCAATTTTATTTATATAGCGCCAAATCACAACAAACAGTTGCCCCAAGGCGCTTTATATTGTAAAGCAAGGCCATACAATAATTATGTAAAAACCCCAACGGTCAAAACGACCCCCTGTGAGCAAGCATTTGGCGACAGTGGGAAGGAAAAACTCCCTTTTAACAGGAAGAAACCTCCAGCAGAACCAGGCTCAGGGAGGGGCAGTCTTCTGCTGGGACTGGTTGGGGCTGAGGGAGAGAACCAGGAAAAAGACATGCTGTGGAGGGGAGCAGAGATCAATCACTAATGATTAAATGCAGAGTGGTGCATACAGAGCAAAAAGAGAAAGAAACACTCGTGACATGTTACCCCGTAACATGATAACTAAGCATGATACATGGTCCAAACTATTTCTTTTTAAAACAATGTTAACTCAACTAATAATTTGCATCGTTTTTTTTTTATTACCAAAATTGGAGCAACTTTAACTTTTGACCCCTGTACAAACTGAAATTGACCTTTGTCACCATTTTTGCTGTTTTTACTCCATAACTCCTGATCATTCAGTCATAGATAGTCCAAACTATATCTTTTTGGAATCTTCATGATCAGACAAATAATGTAGTGTAGTTTTCAAAATGATTTGAGCATTTTTAATTTTGACCCCTGTGTAATTCCTCAACTGACCCCCACCTGGCCGCCTATTGAAAATTCAAGTGGCCAGTCGGTTTCTTCAAAAGAGTAATGTCTAAGGAGTATTTGTGCCAACTGGTGCTTGTCTCACCATTTGCATGATTTTGCTCTAAATATTCTCTTAGTTGTTGCACTGCAGGACTCGTGTTTATTTATCTCTGAAGGGTTTTTTTTTTTTAACATCTCTCCATTTGTTTTTCTGTTAATGATAAAAAATGTTCAAATATGTTTTCTTCCACAATGGCAGGAATGCAGGAAGTGGACTCTCAATGTGTCTTTTGGATGTAGAATGGTGGGGAGGTACTGCCTCTATGTAAACAAGATTAGATTTTGGATGATGAAATTGATAGAAATCACAGAGTTCACTTTGGTTTATCCACACTTTCAGGCTAAATCCATTTTCCACTGAGCTTCTTGTTGGTCGATTGATCAGAAAGACAGGACAGCTGTCCGAATGCTGTGAACCTCAGATGTTTATCATTCCTATGAGGTTTTATTTTTGTTGTCCTAGCTCACTTCCTGCACTGTGGCAGAAATTGTTTAACTCTGGGACGAGGGTTGACAGCACGGCACTGCTTCATAAACCACAGTGCGTCTTTGAAGGTTTTTTATGGGAAAGGAAAAGCTCATGGGCTGGACCCTTCGCCTGCTCATTTGGCTGACTCTGTAGTTTTACCAAAGGTGCGCTTACCAGCGTGAAACCTGACTATACTTGCAAATCATTTACCATGCAGAAGGTCATTAGATCAATGCCAAAGGGCAGCACTGTGATGTGCTTGTGATTCTGCTCTGCATGGGAAACAGCCTCTAGTATGTAATTAGCTGTTACTATTTTCACTCTGCATCACCCCGAAGTGGCATGGGGCTGCTGGTTGTATGCCCGGTGCTTGGAAAGTTTGTGGCTGTGGAGTAGTACTCTTCAGCTGTAACTATAAACTTTGTGTTTGCTTGGGAATACAGCAGGGACTGTCCTGCCCCTTGTGCCTTTTTCTGAAATGAATGGTCCCTTTCAGAATGTAACATTCTTGCAAATAAACATCTACCCAGAAAGATGGTTTACTTAAAAAGGATATTCCGACCTCAGCAGTGATATTCTGATCTTTGGCCTTTAGGGTTGAGAGACGCTTATGGAGCCATGGGGTCACTGGGCAGAGGCGTTTGCGGATGTTGAAGGTCCAAGTCTTTAGGTTTCTGGTGCTTCCTTTCTTACTGTATGGTTGTAAGCCTTGGATGGTAAGAATGACCTAAGGTGGTGATGGATGTTTTTGGTCCTAGCCCTCTTTGAAGGATTCTTTGATACAGCTGGAATGACTTTGTTAAAATGTTTCCTTTGGTATACTCAGGTGAGGAATATCATTTGCTTTGTAATGGAACATCAGCTACAACCTGTTGTCCATGTGGCATGTTTGTGTAGACACGATCCAGCAGCGTGCAGGTGCCTCAGTGCTGATGACCCCAGCAGCAGAAGGCCAAGAGAACACCTATTTTCATCTGACCGTGGTAGATAGATGGTTACTTTGGAGAGGTGGGGATGAGTAGGTCGCCTGTGTGGTTGCCATCCAGGACCAAAGACAGTTTCATAGTGGTGTGAATGTGGTGACATGCCACCCAGTACATGGTCCCAGACCTGACATTCCTAAGGACCTGAAGCTACGAAAAAAAAAATATATATATATATATACTACCATTCTATCAGCTTTTCTGCAGTAAAATATTGGGTGTCTCAGAGTTCACATCTTGGACCCCAGTTTTTCTGTAAATTTTCACATTATGCTGATGATATTCCAGTTTACATGCAAGTCAAAGCAGGCAAATTCTCTCATTAAGAACTTAGAGGCTTGTCTGGTTCTCTCATCCTTTACTCTTTCTCCAATATTACTTTGTCTCTAGACCATGAGATCTGTCCATTGGACAGAATGTCCCTGTTGTGGATATTTAAGAATTTGTCTCTGGTAACCTCATCCTAAAGGAGAGAGACATCCATTCTCTCCTTATCTTCCTGGGTGCAGAACTGTTCCTCTCCATTACTCACACATTTATGATGTATTTCTGCCACTGGCAACTTGAAGCTACGTAAATTATTGAGCTGAAGTACTGACGGAAATAAACAAATTCCTATAAGGGACTGCATTTAAATTTTTATGAGCAGAGAAGACCAAAGAAACAACTTCACTCTTCTGAGCTGAAAATAGAGACAAGCTTCCTAGCACCTCACTAATAATATTAATATCAATAATTTCATGGTATATAGTTTAACACTCACACAGCTTTTTTAAAAATTGCTTTAGCAGTTGTCAGTAACTGATTCCACTGGACACTGAAAACAATGTAGTTGTCTCACACTTTTGGACAGTTCAGGCTTGACTGCTTCATCTACAGTAGTGTTCAGAATAATAGTAGTGCTATGTGACTAAAAAGATTAATCCAGGTTTTGAGTATTTCTTATTGTTACATGGGAAACAAGGTACCGGTAGATTCAGTAGATCCTCACAAATCCAACAAGACCAAGCATTCATGATATGCACACTCTTAAGGCTATGAAATTGGGCTATTAGTAAAAAAGAAAAGAAAAGGGGGTGTTCACAATAATAGTAGCATCTGCTGTTGACGCTACAAACTCAAAACTATTATGTTCAAACTGCTTTTTTAGCAATCCTGTGAATCACTAAACTAGTATTTAGTTGTATAACCACAGTTTTTCATGATTTCTTCGCATCTACGAGGCATTAATTTTGTTGGTTTGGAACCAAGATTTTGCTCGTTTACTAGTTTGCTTGGGGTCATTGTCTTGTTGAAACACCCATTTCAAGGGCATGTCCTCTTCAGCATAAGGCAACATGACCTCTTCAAGTATTTTGACATATCCAAACTGATCCATGATATCTGGTATGCGATATATAGGCCCAACACCATAGTAGGAGAAACATGCCCATATCATGATGCTTGCACCACCATGCTTCACTGTCTTCACTGTGAACTGTGGCTTGAATTCAGAGTTTGGGGGTCGTCTCACAAACTGTCTGTGGCCCTTGGACCCAAAAAGGACAGTTTTACTCTCATCAGTCCACAAAATATTCCTCCATTTCTCTTTAGGCCAGTTGATGTTTTCTTTGGCAAATTGTAACCTCTTCTGCACGTCTTTTATTTAACAGAGGGACTTTGAGGGGGATTCTTGCAAATAAACTAGCTTCACACAGGCGTCTTCTAACTGTCACAGCACTTACAGGTAACTCCAGACTGTCTTTGATCATCCTGGAGCTGATCAATGGTGAGCCTTTGCCATTCTGGTTATTCTTCTATCCATTTTGATGGTTGTTTTCCATTTTCTTCCACACATCTGTTTTTTTTTTTTTTTTTTTACCATTTTAAAGCATTGGAGATCATTGTAGATAAACAGCCTATATTTTTTTGCACCTGCGTATAAGTTTTCCCCTCTCCAATTAAGTTTTTAATCAAACTACGCTGTTCTTCTGAACAATGTCTTGAACGTCCCATTTTCCTCAGTCTTTCAAAGAGAAAAGCATGTTCAACAGGTGCTGGCTTCATCCCTACATAGGACACACCTGTTTGTTCCACAAAATTGACAAACTCACTGACTGAATGCCACACTATTATTATTGTGAACACCCCCTTTTCTACTTTTTTTTAATAATAGCCCAATTTCATAGCCTTAAGAGTGTGCATATCATAAATGCTTGGTCTTGTTGGATTTGTGAGAATCTACTGGTACCTTGTTTCCCATGTAACAATAAGAAATATACTCAAAACCTGGATTATCTTTTTAGTCACATAGCACTATTATTCTGAACACTACTCTATCTATCTATCTATCTATCTATATATATATATATATATATATATATATATACACAGACACACACACACACACACACAACCCCAATTCCATTGAAGTCGGGATGTTGTGTGAAATGTAGATAAAACAGAATACAATGATTTGCAAATCCTCTTCAACCTATATTCAATTGAATACACCGCAAAGACAAGATATTTAATGTTCAAACTGATAGACTTTTTTGTTTTCGTGCAAATATTTGCTCAGTTTGAAATGGATGCCTGCAACATATTTCAAGAAAGCTGGGACTGGGCAACAAAAGACTAAAAAAGTTGACGAATGCTCAAAGAACACCTGTTTGGAACATTCCATAGATAAATAAGTTAATTGGAAACAGGTGAGTGTTATGACTGGGTATAAAAGGAGCATCCCCAAAAGGCTCAGCCGTTCACAAGCAAAGATGGGGCAAGGATCACCACTTTGTGAACAAATGCATGAACAAATAGTCCAGCAGTTTAAGAACAATGTTTTTCAATGTTCAATTGCAAGGAATTTAGGGATTCCATCATCTACAGTCCATTATATAACCAGAAGATTCTGAGAATCTGGAGAACTTTCTACATGTAAGCGGCAAGGCCGAAAACCAACACTGAATGCCCGTGACCTTCGATCCCTCAGGCGGCACTGCATTAAAAAACCGACATCATTGTATAAAGGATCTTACCGGCGTGGGCTCATAAAGAAAACCATTGTCAGTTAACACAGTTTGTCGCTACATCTACAAGTGCAAGTTAAAACTCTACCACGCAAAGCGAAAGCCATACATCAACAACATCCAGAAACACCACCACCTTCTCTGGGCCTGAGCTCATTTGAAATTGGACAGACACAAAGTGGAAAAGTGTGCTGTGGTCTGATGAGTCCACATTTCAAATTGCTTTGAAATCACGGACGTCCTCTGGACAAAAGAGGGAAAAAGACCATCCAGATTGTTACCAGTGCAAAGTTCAAAGCCAGCATCTGTGATGGTATGGGGGTGTGTTAGTGCCCATGGCATGGGCAACTTACACATCTGTGTTGGCATCATCAATGTTGAAAGGTCCATCCAGGATTTGGAGCAACGTCTTTTTCAGGGACGTCCCTGCTTATTTCAGCAAGACAATGCCAAGCCACATCTGCACGTGTTTAAAACAGCGTGGCTTTGTATTAAAAGAGTGGGCGGGTACTAGACTGGCTGCCTGCAGTTCAGACCTGTCGCCCATTGAAAATGTGTGGCGCATTAGGAAGCGCAAAATACGGCAACGGAGACCCCAGAAATGTTGACAACTGAAGACGTACATCAAACAAGAATGGGAAAGAATTCCATCTACAAAGCTCAACAATTAGTGTCCTCAGTTCCCAAACACTTAGAGTGTTGTTAGAAGGAAAGGTGATGTAACACAGTGGTAAACATACCACTGTCCCAGCTTTTTTGAAACGTGTTGCAGACATCCATTTCAAAATGAGCAAACATTTGCACAAAACAATAACATTTATCAGCTTGAACATTAAATATCGTCTTTGTGGTGTATTCAATTGAATATAGGTTGAAGAGGATGTGAAAATCATTGCATTCTGTTTTTATTTACATTTTACACAACGTCCCGACTTCATTGGAATTGGGGATGTGTGTGTGTGTGTATATATATATATATATACACACACGATGGGACCTGAATAATCAGGTCCCATCTTATCTTAGGGACCTCGTAGTACCATATCACCCCAATAGAGCGCTTCGCTCTCAGACTGCAGGCTTACTTGTAGTTCCTAGGGTTTGTAAGAGTAGAATGGGAGGCAGTGCCTTCAGCTTTCAGGCTCCTCTCCTGTGGAACCAGCTCCCAATTCAGATCAGGGAGACAGACACCCTCTCTACTTTTAAGATTAGGCTTAAAACTTTCCTTTTTGCTAAAGCTTATAATTAGGGCTGGATCAGGTGACCCTGAACCATCCCTTAGTTATGCTGCTATAGACGTAGACTGCTGGGGGGTTCCCATGATGCACCGTTTCTTTTTCTTTTTGCTCTGTATGCACCACTCTGCATTTAATCATTAGTGATCGATCTCTGCTCCCCTCCACAGCATGTCTTTTTCCTGGTTCTCTCCCTCAGCCCCAACAGAAGACTGCCCCTCCCTGAGCCTGGTTCTGCTGGAGGTTTCTTCCTGTTAAAGGGAGTTTTTCCTTCCCACTGTATACCAAGTGCTTGCTCAACAGGGGGTCGTTTTGACCGTTGGGGTTTTACATAATTATTGTATGGCCTTGCCTTACAATATAAAGCGCCTTGGGGCAACTGTTTGTTGTGATTTGGCGCTATATAAAAAAAAAATTTGAATATATATATATATATATATATACACACATATATATACACATATACACACACATTGAACAAAAATATAAATCCAACACCTTTTTCTCCCCATTTTTCATGAGCTGAAAAAGATCTAAAACATTTTTATATACACAAAAGACCCATTTCTCTCTCATATTGTTCACAGATTAGTGAGCACTTCTTTGCAGAGATAATTCATCCACCTCACAGGTGTGGCATATCAAGATGCTTGTTAGACTGCATGATAATTGCATAGGTGTGCCTTAGGCTGGTCACAATCAAAGGCCACTTGAAAAAAATAAATATAATATATCTCAAGGTTTGGGTAGGATTACTTTGAAATGTAATCCAAAAGTAATCAGATTACAAGTAATCCAGATGTATGTACGTACATGCATGTAATCCACATGTATTCCTTCAAAGTAATCCTACCCAACCCTGTAAATACATACATACATACATACATACATATATATATATATAGCCTCCCAGATTTTCTCTTTTCTGGATTCATGTCAAATGTAATGGTTTCTCTTCCACAGCATGCCCATTTCTTTTAGCTCAGTCAGAATAATTTTTAATAAATTATTTTGGATGACGAATTAATTGAAAAATATTTCTGCAGAAAATCTTTCTCTACATAAATGGTCCTTTTTTATATTTAGCATTAATTTTCAGATTTCAAAAACATAACCAGAGCCTTTCAATCCAGTATTTTGTTCCATGTGTAATATGAAAACAGAATATCGCTACATTATCCATTACACACACATAAAAAAAATCTGAAATTCATTAAAGTGATTTTTCAGAATTAAAACCAGTGAAACAACTACAATATACTGTATTTTATTTCAATTAAGAAATTGACAAGCAACAGAAAACATGTGCCATCTGTTCAAAGACACACGATGGCTCGTTAAAATAAATACCTGTAAGAGGAAAGAAGACAGACATACTGTAATATGTGAGGCTCAAACCACACGGACAGAACAAATTATCTAAATGTCCAACAGGCAAAAGGGGACTGAAAATTCCCAAAGTCATCCCTGACTCTGCAACAAAAGGTGTTGTAGAAAACAGTCAAGTATTTTGAAAAATACAGAATCTTACAAAAAGTTTTCTTTTGCTCACATCTTTAAATCACTGGAAAATATCAGCTGGTATTACAACAAGAAATCAGGAATTTTCGTGTAGAATAAAAAGCCAGAATGTGCTTCTGCATTTTTACATTAGTATTCACATAGATGATGAGTTCACGGTATCACCAAAGTCCTCCGTGTCTCCAACGGGCGCTGTGACCGTCCCGTTTGCAGTCGGCTGCTCTTTGTCAACCGCTGCTCATAGCCAACCTGCCTGCCGAGCTGATCGTAGACATCGGCGACTACGATAACAACAAAGGTGCGGTCTGTCCGTCCTGAGACACCCACATTTACAGAAACAATTAAAACAAACCTCTGTACCGTATTCTATCCACAGCCAGGGTATGTAAAATGATACATTTCACAGCCAAGCAAATGATTCAAAACATCATCTTTATAGATTATACGACCAACAACGTTCACATTTCCTGTGCATATAAAAGACAAACTTAAGAAAGTTTAAAAAAAAATTCTGACAAACTAATTTTTAAAAACTCTTGTGGTCCAAAGAAGAGACTCAACTATGAATGGAGAGGATTTCAAGAATGCAGGTTACAGTACAAAACATGGTCCAGGTTGTCGCACATGAAACATGCATGTGTTTATGTTGCCCTGCTGACCTCTAACCCTCACGTGAAGACATACCGAATAAAAAGGCCACACGGCTTTTCTTTCATCGTCAAATGCACAAGTATTCCAAGTCTGCCTGCTCCTTCACCTTTTTAAACCCTTCCACACATGCACATTTTTCTTTCCAATTTGGCTCCAAGATGCTTCAATAATCCACAACAAACTTTTTCCGGAAAAGTTGCTCTGCTTATGTTACTAGTTACGACCAAGAACCATTTACGTCAGTTCCTTCGTAAACCAGGCCTGCGTGAATGTGGTTGTGTTGCCGACATTAAGACGCGTTAAAATCTGCACATTAAACTAGGGGTTGAAGCAGAATTGGCACATCTTTTGTTTTCACCGTTGTACGTAAAACGCAAACGCTATTTACCAATCAGCTGGTGGAAACATTTGTCAGTTTCATATCACAACGTGCACATAAGTATGATTATCTTAAGCTGGTCTCCCATTGCCGATTTCTGGGCTCAACAGACCGTTGGTACATTGTTTGGCGCATGTGCACCGAGTACTCTGCAAGTCCCCTATGTACAACAACGTGGGGCGCAGCGCCTTTTAATGTGGGTGTGCACGCTCCGTGTAAATACACAGACATGACACTCACACACATGACCAAAACCTGCCCAAAGAAAAGTGAACAAAGTCCTTTAAATGTGTCCCAGATGTGACAATCAGAACACTAAGACATTTTTAAATAGAGAGCATTTCCGCTGTAATCCTGCACACAGTTTTGTCATCATTCAATATTACACAATAAAAACAGCTTGTGCAAAAAATATTTAATGTCTTGATCAAAAACGTGCTTTGCACAAATGAAAGCCGGAATATACAGCTGTCTTTCAAGCGTTCTGAGGCAGATTATAGAAGACTAAATGTAAGCAATTCCATTCATTCTTCAAAACATTCAACGCGTACTGCCTCAGTCGTCATGAAGACCGGGGCGGGGGGGGGGGGGGGGGGGGGGGGTCATGTTTACAAACAGTAAAAGGTGCCCTGTATGTAGGTGAACTTGACCGGACTTTGTCCCTGCGCCTTGGAAGCTTCTTGGGGTCAGTTGGTTTGTACTAGTCTGTCCCCAGCAGCTCACAGACAATTTCTGAATGATCATAAACCAAAAGTGTCTGTATCAGAGGGCCTCTCGGGCTTGGATCTGAAGACTGTTAAAGTTTGGATTGAGCCTCATATTCCAGTCCATACCCGACTCAAACCCGGCATATTTCAATGTTTCAGTCAAAACTTGTTTTCCTTCCAAAACAAATCCCTGTTAAGAGGAATAAAGCTGTTAAATCCTGTATGTTCTTTATTTTTAATTAATTAGTTTGCCTCATGTGAAGCAGACTCTCACACACAGAGTAAATAAAGTCGTTTAAACTGTTAAACTGTTATTGCCTCCTTTCGTCACAGACACAGGGGTGTCCAAATAAGACGTCCTTGTTTGGAGATACTTTAATTCCTTCTTGTAGAATCTGTTTTTGAATAAATGCAGAATTTTGAATTAGTCTCTCTGTGTAATACGATGCTCCCAGGTGCGTTTTCTGTCCTGCTGTCGCTTAGTCATGCCACTGACAAAAAGGAAAAAAAAAAATACTTATTTTAAAAGGTGAAAAAGTTTTATTAGCGTCACAGTGCTCCATTTATTCACAATCACTGTTCACAGCGATCTGTCATTCAGCTTTCTGTTCACAATGAAAATAAATCTCATTAACAATCCACCGACAAAAGGGGTTTTTAAGCGGCTGAACATTGTGCTGATGTGACCGGCCCGACCCATTGAGTATCTAGGCTGTAGAGGGCATCAGGTCCTCCTTAGCTGGCATGGACAGTGCTCCTTGGACATGTTTTGGACAAAAACTCATTTAATGCTTTGCCCCCCATGCCGGCAACAAGGTTGGGAGCTCCCTCATATCCTGTGATATGTACGCACTGCTGCGCATGCGCACTCAGAATGCAACAACGGGCTGCTCGCGACCCAGTTCCAAAATGAGGAAATTGGGCCCATGTGATAGTATTATACACCAGGTCACTGCTACTGGGCAAGCTCACAGTAATGCTGTGTGCAGTTTATACACCAATTTCTGATTTTTTTATATATATGAGAGAGAGAGAGAGAGAGAGAGAGAGAGAGAGAGAGAGAGAGAGAGACACAGCTGCTCTGCACTCTGCTCCAGTCAATGAAATAGGTCTGCTCCAAAACAGAAAATCTGCATTGTATTTAATTTTAGCCTTTAATTTGAACCTGGCATTAAAGTGACTGCGCAGCCAAACTCACATTCAAACAGAAATTATTTATTTCCGGATAAAGCAACGAAACAAAACCCAAAACAGTTCAACCGTTTAAATTAAAAATTGTTTGCATAGACTACACCCAGTTATTCAAGTTTGTGAATCATGATGTGTCACAACTAGGGATGGGTATTGATAAGATTTAATCGATATCGATGCCATTATCGATTCGATTCCTTATCAATTCCCTTATCGATACCTCGTGAATTTTGTACTAAAAGTAGGCTTTACAGGTTTTCTATGTATTTCATTGAGTCTTAAAGTAAATAAATATAAAATTGGTCACTGTATCCTTGATCTCTGGACATAAATAAAAATAAACAAAACGGTGTTTCGCTTTGAAGTTATTAATTCCGACTGGACTCTATCATTCTAATTTGACTTGGCAGAGAGCCGCGCAGCGTTTGGAGCTGTGTGAACAGAACGGAGGACGATTCTCGTTTCTTTCTCACAACAAGACAAGAGTCCCAGTTAGTAACTTTAATCTGCACAAAAGTGACTCACGATTGACATCTTCAGGGATGAAAGTGGTGAAAAACAACAACAAAAAAAGCTGAAACCCAAAATTACCCCCCAACACCACCTACACGAAAATGTTTCAATTCTAGAAGCTCTGAAATGCAATCTGGGACTATTCCAGACAATAAACTGGAGTGAGTGCAGCATTTAGGAGAGAAAAAAAAAAAAAAAAAAAAAAAAAAAAACTTATTCAGATTCATTCCAGTAGTATTCTGCTCTTACTAGGATGTAGCAGTTTTCTAGTTTGGCAGAAAGTTCTGGAGGAAATCACTTGAAAATATGGTTTGACCGAAACAAACTGTCATTAAACTTAAATAAGACAGGGATGAAATGGAGGTGTAAGAGTCACTAGGTGTTCACAGGAAATATTTACGTATTTATGTATGTATGTATTTTTTCATTCATTTATGTTCATTGTTAGTTGCTTTTATATTTTCTGTTGTGTTTCTATTCAGGTTCTTTTTGTCTCTTTCCCTAAAATTGTATATAATAGGTATATTGTATATAATAATTAGATTATTAATACATAAACAAAAATAAATTTAAAAAAATATTACATTTGAAAACAAAATGCACCCGAACGTGATGACAGCTGTAACTGCTTAATGCTAACTTTTAACATTGAAAATGCCATAGACATGCTAACGTGTTAGCGTCGCTCCCGCTTTTAAGTTATAAAATACATCAACTGTTTCAGAAGACCATAACAGGTCGGTTTAACGTAAAAAAGGTAAATAATACTCACAGACGTATGCTCTTTAGGGTTTTAACGGGGGAAAATTAAGCGAAAGAAAGAAAGAATAAACGAAGCGATAGATCGAAGCACTGCTTCAATCTGCGAACCACTGCTTCGATTGGTCCAAGGTTCAAAGCAAAGTCGCGCTGCAGAAAAGTTGATTACGGACCCGCTGCAGGGTCTGTAATCAATGTAGAGAAATGATCATTTTCCTGACAAACACCCCCCCCATGCTCTGATTGGGTATTTGATTGTGTTTTTAACCAAAAACGTACACAATCAGGTCTCAGAAAATGGCAATGGGAGACTGGCTTTATTTGATTAACTATAAAAGTATATCCACTAGGGGGCAGATTATGGTTGGCTCAACCCTTCCCAAAACAGTAATAATATCTGCGCATTGTTGGCAATCATGCATTAGGTATTTTGTTATATTGTAGTGGCATACAGACATCATATTAGAGACACTATGGACAGCAAGTTTTCCACCATTGTCAATATTTTAGTGCAGTTTATTGTCATTTTTTCTCTCCACTGTCCCTGCTGGGCAGATGGATATTGCACCTTGTGAAGATTTCACAGATTTTGAATGTGTACAAAGAATGCTGGGAACACATGCAGGATGCACATGTTTACTTCATGCATACACAAATTAAGTATGTTTTCACCTATTAACAACTGTGAAGGAGCTCCACCATAAAGGTCACATGATGTCTGCAATGCCACATATCTGAAAACAGTTTTTGTTTGGTCATCTGAAAACAGACAAAAGGTACATTTCTACTGGTAGATCGGGTATGATGTCTCATATGTTTAAAATAAAGTGTGCATTTAATACACGCAGTCTTGCATTAGCGGTAATTTACGACCGCATAGAACAGACTTCCTGTGAGAGTAACTATACTGAGCAAAACTTCCAATGCAGTGCTCTGACATGAACACTATGTTTACAAATTTAGTATAATTTTGTACAGTTCAAGAACATTTATTAAAAAACTATTACATGTTTTATAGTCTCAAACTAGCTTCCTGCAAACTAAATCGATCTTTCTCGTGTCCTCTGGTTTGTGCAGGAAGTGATGTCATATGTGCTGCAAGCAGATATGATGTTAAGGCATAAATGGACTGCATTTATATAGCGCTTTTCCATCTGCATCAGACGCTCAAAGCGCTTTACAATTATGTCTCACATTCACCCCGATGTCAGGGTGCTGCCATACAAGATGCTCACTACACACCGGGAGCAATAGGGGATTAAAGGCCTTGCCCAAGGGCCCTTAGTGATTTTCCAGTCAGGTGGGGATTTGAACCCATGATCTTCTGGACTCAAGCCCAACACCTTAACCACTAGACCATCACCTCCCCTAAGGCGTGATGGTACATGGTCAGCCATTCATGGGTCCTGTGTCACCATATCAACTCCACACCCACCATATTGTGGAGACACTGACAACCTGCCCATGCAACATTCCGCTGAGGACCACGACAACTCTGCTTTCTCTTTGATTTTTAATGCAATCATGATGCAAATCGTTATATAATGCAGATGCTATTCTGGATATTTATCCATTAATTTTAAAAGGATTGACTGATTTGCAGCAGATATATGGGGAAAGGATTGCAAAAGCTACTGGAAGAAAGACTTTCTTGGGACAAAAACAAAAACTCACCAGGTCACAATAACAACTGAAGGGATCAAAACACAAACTCTGTAGTCCATCATATGCCTACATTTCCCTTTCTCACGTTCGCAGATATGTGTCCAGGAAGGTCATGGGTGATAACTGTGTTATGTATGGAGATCACAGTCACCAATGAATGTGATCTAGCATGAAGTTTGATGACGTAAGGCGTTGGTCTGCTAACATGCTGGGCTTGTACTATGCAATACACAAGTTCTAGAATAACTCCTGGTGATGTCACTGCATGTACGGAAAATCCAAGGAAAATGGAACATCTAAAAAAATTCAAGCATAGTTAAAACCAAAACCATGGCACAATAATGGAATATCCCACTTCACCACGGACACCCTTATGGACCCTCTAAGATAGGGAGCAGCACCAACCTTCACCAAGTCAGGTGTGCTCAACCACATATGATTTTGTCATGTTGGTTTTGTTCCTTGAACATTTTATTGTTGTTTCAAGACCGTCATTGCAACTGACGAATCAATTTGTTGTGATGTCATAGCTTAAAATTAGCTGGTAAAATGAGACTTTACTCATCCTTTAGCAAATGTAGTCAAATTCAGATGTCATATTATACTGTTTAAAGAGCAGTTTAATGCTTACATGTGTGAATGAAGAGCTGGGAAATACCAGACTTGAGAAATCAGCTACTGTTGCAGCAGGTACTCATGGAAAACATAGTGGACAGGTGATCTCCAGGAACATGCTCTCAGATTTTCAAAGTGTTCAACTGTGAGCTTCCAGGATGCAGATTCATGAAAGTATGAACAGGGGTTTTACTAATTATGTTGGAAGTTTTATTCAGTATATGTGACCACTGTGGTATTTTCAAGTGAAAATCTTGCACATCCAATCCATCCTTGCTTTCCAGCTTCAACTTGACAACGGTTCCCTTCACAATTCCGAAGTTTTTTTCAACATTTGGAGTGGCATGTTTAATTGCATATGTGAAGATTGGAAGGTCAAGGTTCTCACCTGAAAGCAAGCGTTTGGTAAATTGTGTCCACAAACCTCACAAGAAGTCGCTCACTAAGGGCTGTTGGTAGGAAGGACACCGTACGAGCATGTTAACAAAAGGTGGACAGGCTTCAACTGGGGTCTGCTGAACTCATTTCTCTTTTGATCATGGATAAAACGGCATCATCTCTTAACGAGGTTCTACCTTTGTGTCTATTGTAAGTGCAAAGGCTCAATGAAGCCCTTTACTCCCATAATCAGAATATCTTTACTGCAGAAATAACAACAAAAATATAACTTAAGATAAACACTCTAGGCACTGTTTGATTTCCAAGGCTTTTTTGTTGTAGATTTTGAGAAAGAAAAAAAAACAAAACAAAAAATACACCAGAGAGTGATGGTTGTGCAGACCAAACACTTTCTTCTCTGTGATACATCAGCGTACTCCAAGTTAGCCAACAAAGCCAAACGGACTAGCTTCAAGCTCTGTGGTCGAGAGGCTGTCAGGGCAGAAAAAAGTATCTAAAGGGCAAATGTTTTCCAGGTTAAGGGATCCAGTCTTTAACCCATCTTTGTCCTTCATTAAAACAAAAAAGACCAGACCTTAAGCCATTATCTTCTGGGGAATCTCTATAGAAGCCTTGATGAAGATGCAGTTGTCTCGAATGTAGTTTCTCTTCTTGATCTCTTCGTGAGAGATGAATTTGGGGTAGCCGAAGCCCAGGGTGCTCTCGTCCAGCGAGTTACGGTTGCTGCAGGGCTTCTGGAAGTTCTTCCAGTTGGGATCTGGGTTGAAGGTCTCAGTGATGTGCTGCGGTTTGGAAAGCGAAGGGTCACTCTGATCCAGGATGGAAAAAGTCACTTTGTAGGAGAACGGCCACTCCAACAGGTTGTCGTATTCACCAGGCAACACCCGGATGTAGACCGAGAGGTGCGAGCTCTCCCCGCTGCCGTTACCGTTCAGGAAGGCGGAGACCTGCAGCTTGTAGCCGTAGCGATGGGTGTAGAAGGGAGGGCTGAAGAACTCGTGGTTGCTCCGAAGTTTGGCTTCCTGGAGTTTGCGAGAGTAGTCGTTAAGCTTCCAGATGAGAATGCCGTCGTGACTAACGGATAATTCCTCCATCTCTCGCCGCAGCTCCAGGATCTCCTGTCGCTGGCGCCCCACCAAGTTACACATCATAGTCAGGTGTGACTTTGTGGTGTCTTCCAGGTGGCGTCCAATAGCCAATTTGGGACACTGCCAGAGACAAAGTAGAGATTACATTGAGGCAGCTGCAGTGAGCAAACAAGGAGGCTAAAAGTGTAAAATGCATCATGCTGGATCCCCCTTTTTCCATGTTTTATTTATCTGTGTATAAATTCTATGTACAATTAGATTCTTATACATTTACATTATTATATCTTACACAGTTTTAGTTACTTTCACTTCCCATCAGAACATCCTTTACACACTTTCTCACATTGGTGTGTCAGTTCCAAAATAGACAGAAATGTGATCTCATAAAACAGAATTATTGTTGTCTTTCAACCTGCTCACACATTTACAGCAGTATTACAAGACTTTCTTTAGATATAGAAATGAAAGCTGTATACTAGAAATTAGATTACGGAAGTGCTCGAAACACAGCCCTCTCCTAAAAAACTGGCAGTTGTGCAGCAAAAGATCATTTATACTATCATTCATAAAGCACACACAATTGATCAAGGTTAAATGTTGGCCTCAGTTATACCCTGTGTTTGCAGCCGGCATCTTTGAACGGGCAGAGGATGAGTGCGCTGCCACAGTTGTCCTTCACGTGGTTTGCCAGGTCCTCTCGGGCAATATTGGGCGTGCCACACTGGTTTGGGCACTGCACAGGAAATCGAGGGCAATGGTACTGATGGTTCTTTTGGAAAGAGAGAAAATTTGTTACTATGTGTAGCACTAAAAGGCAAAATTAATGATGATAAAAAAAAAAGAAGAATGGGTTGGGGGAGTAAAAAGGTCAATTACAAGTCCTTTCAACATATCTGCTCAATACTTCAAATTCTGAGTACTTTTAAGTTTGGGATATTTTCGGATTTATTGCAATCATTTATTGTCATTATTTGTGGACTTATGCTTAATTACCCGTTGTTATGGTTGACTGATAAAGTGCATTTCCGTCAAAACATATTTTCCAGCCTGACAAGTCGCCCTTATTTTTGAATGGTCACAAAAATTCAAGAGAAAACATTTTCTAACAATCTGGAAAAGCTATTCAGTCACATAAGAACATAGGCTAAATATTTTTAAAGTTGTATTGGATATATACCGAACCGTGATTTTTATTTAGTTATTTTTTTGTTGTTTTGTTTTTTGTACACAACCTGCTTCAGAATATAAAATGCACGACGTGCATAACTAGTTTACACACACACACACAAACCCAACATTGCATTGAAATTAAGAAGAATTTTCATCGTTTGCTTAAATACAACAAATCTGAAGAACTATGTACCAAATTTCCCACACAAGGACATTATACACTCAACTAGTTAATGTTAGTACATTAAAATTAGTTGTGAATTTAATTAATCATTCAAGCTAGCTTTAATTTGCACATATCTAATGCATTAGTGAAAAAATTACTATAAATTTGTTAAGGCACTCAGTCGCTAACTGCTACTTAGCTAGTTTATGAGAACCTGTTTTCTCATGAACCTAATCTAATTTCTTATTAGGAATCCAAAATATTTTGTGCCGTTACACTTCCTAAAGCTGTGTAGGCCGTGCACGTTAGCAAAACAGCTGTTTAGATGCTAATTAATAGCAATTCAAGAGGCGTCTGCTGATAAGGCAGACATGTTAGCTAGAAGGCTAATTTAGCTCATGATTCAAAAGCAGGAGGTGCTGCCATAAACTAAATTCTAAACACAATATTCTTCATTTAAGAGGGAAAATATTAAATCTGTAAATTGTAGCAGCAAAATAGTGAAGTTAAATGTCAGTGCAACTTTAAAAAAAAATCTACTCTCTCAAATCGCTGGACAGAAAAAGAGCACGTCACAGCACACAGGGAAAAACAAAACGCACATACACAAAAGAAAAAGTAATAAATCAGACAGCAAAAGTGCCTCGGTAATACGCTAGCTCACTTTTATTATCTTTAATCAAGCTGAAGAAGAGAATTTTACCAGCGATTTTTGCCGAAGCATTCTCACTGGCAATCTCATCTCTGACTGACCTGGATTGTATCGAAAACGAATTCTTTGCCGCAGTACTTGCAGGGCTGTGTGCGTTTGGGACACTCGGCCATGCTGTGCTGGGACAGCAGACGACGCATCATCCTGGCGCCACATTTGTTCTCACAGTAAACGCTCTCCTGAGGACAAACTCCCTGGTGATTCTAGGAAAGAGAGGAAGCATAATGACAATTAGGGAATTATTATAACCTATGTCACAACCAATGTTAGTGAATAAAAAAATAAAGAAGAGCTGAAACTAATGCAACAGGCAGAAAGAAATGTTCTACCTTGTACACGATGAGTTCAATAACAAGCAAGATACTCACATGAAACGCCTATCTGCTTGAAGCTTGGAATTTTGTCTATCAGGCAGTGCCATTACCTTTCCACAAATTCACCTTCCCTTTCTGCACACTTACACCAATGCCAGGCAAGTTTTTGTATCCCGTTGGTGAACAAACCGGGTATCCTCTCTCTGCACCAGCTACGCACAGCTGCTTGCACCTTGGCATTATTAGTGTAAAGGGGGCACAAGATCTGGACATGTATGGCAGGTGTGGAAAGATCTGAGCAGCTGCAATGCATCCTGTGTTTGGTGACTCGTGTGGAGGAGCATTGTCAAGTTCAAGAACTGCATTTTTTTCCAGCACAAACCCACATGAAGCATCAGCGCAGCTTTTGCAAAGTGTCCACACACTGGTCAGCATTGACAGTGTGGCTGAGTTCCAAAAATTCTGTGAGGACTACGCTGTCACACCCACACTTACGGGCGCCCCCTATGGGCCTGGTCAGGCAGACTCGTCATAGCTGAGCGAGTTCAGTTTCTGAGTGTGGCTAAATGATGATGTGTCCTTGAGCAAAGCATGGACCCCATTACCTGCTCATCGTTGGGGCGGACTGGAGTCATAAGAAGAATAAGTGGAAAATCCATATGGGGTCAGCCAAATTTGGGTTAAAGCCGTTATTCAAGCGGAATAATTTTACTGGCACTTCCAGTGCTAAAGTCTTTCAAATTACACTCTGAACCAGGACTGGACTCATAACGCATGCAAAAGCCAAAATTCGATAAATGCTCATGTTGTCTGCAGCGAATGTAAACAGAGTTGTGGCGACTCAAGTGTTGGTGAAGGAAACTCTGAGCTACTGTAGCCGGCTCACTGAGCAAAACACTTTGATGAACAGTCCAGTGGGAGCGGCTTCTGCCAAAACAAGTGTTATTTCAAAACGCCCCTAAGTTCTGCTAAAGTGGTGACACGCTCGCCTCAGGGTGTCTGACCGGCTTTCATACAGTCATGGAAACATGTGGCATCAATGTTTTTTCACTCAAAGTTCCTGCTGCTTTACAATGCAGAAAAATAATGAATAATAAAAACAGGCTTGGTGCTGGTGTTTACCTCGTAGGCCTCACCGGTGAACTCGCTGCCACAAAACTCACACTTGACCTTGCGTTTAGGACAGTCGTGCTGCAGGTGGTCAGGCAAGTCGCGGCGCGTCAGCTTGACGGCGCAACGGTTGGGACAGGGAATCACATTGAAGGCGCAGGTGGAGAAATGACCCTGGTGTAGAAAAAGAGAAGGACTTTGTGAGTGGAGAGGTTCAACAGGTGAAAAGGATGAGAGTTAACGCCTCCAACCTGGAGCTGCTTCATCTGGCCGGTCCAGCGGCAACCTTCCTCACTGTGGATGCAGCGAATGGGCAAAGCCAGGATCTGCTGCTCCAGCTCTGGGTCTGGGTAGATCTGAAGAAGAAAAATTATGTTTAACTAGCACCAAACAATCCACAAACACACTAATACACAGAGACAGACACACACGAGGTGTGAGAGGAGGCAATGTGTCCTGTAAATGGGTCAATTTCCCCATTTCCAGTACAGGCTGAAAACTATCTAGGATAGAGTTTAGGTGTGTACAGGATACCTCAAAAAGTGTTTTAATGAAATCTTAAGAAAAGGTGGTCCTTGAGTCAAGAACGATGGACAAGCAAACAAACAAACAGTGGGGATGTGTGAGAAAGCTCACAACATGATGGTGACTATTCAATATTCCAAAGGCTCATTGGTCTGAAGGTCCATCAGGCTGGATGTGGAGATGGTGTAATGCCCGACCGAGAAGCCTTTGAGCATCAGAGGAGCATGAAGGTGGACACTCAAAGCTTTAGCACTTCCGCACCACCACAGTAGAAGCCAGACGAGGACTTACCATGCAGAAACTTTCAAATCCCAAGAAAGACTGGAGAACGGAAAGGTATCGCTGCTGTTTTGAACAGTTTTTTTTTCATAGCACTGCTGTTGCTGCATGTTAGTCTGCTAGCTGACTGTCCTACTTTTGGAATAATTTGAGTAATGATTATATTTCAGATAACGAGAAAGCTGTAAGCTTTGACGGCCCAAAATGAGGTACACAAGGACACTAGTACACAAGTACCCAAGTTCTCGACTGGCCGCTTGAGGCTGGCTCCAGAAAGAAGCAGCAGACATATACGTTTACTATGTGGTACAAAAACAAACAAACAAAAAAAAAACAACAAAAGACTGAAACTGCTTTGACCTGAGTACCCCATTGTAAACAGGGGACAAAGCGTGTCTTAGACCCCCTCCCTGGTCAAGGCTGGGTTTCAACTGTTTCACATAGAATGCCTCTTTGACCCCTCTCTCAAACCATTTCTTCTCTCTGGCTAAGATTTTAACTCCCTTGTCCTCAAACGTGTGTTTAGTGTCTTTAAGGTGGAGATGAACTGCAGACTGAGGTCCATTTGCGCCCTCTCTGCGGTGCTGGTATAGCTACAAAGCAGTTTCAGTCTTTTGTTCATGGTAATGAGTCATTCACGTCATCAGCAGAGTCGTCAAGGGAGCCATCAGGAGAGGCTTCCGTCCCATCATTAGGAGGGACAGCTGCCCTGTCATTAGGAGGGTGCTAACTAGAGCACAATAGGTACTAATTAGAGCTATTGTTTAGTCACCAGCCTATAGCAGTCTGCCTCTCGGTAGGAGGGGTCTGGTTAGGTTTAAAACTCCAGCTTTTGTGGTCTTCTGTTTATTCTTCTCTACAAGAGTCAAGACAGAAGTCAGACTACCAGAGCAAGAAATTTAGCTGAGGAAGCGTCTGCGATTTGAAGCGAAACATCCTTGCGTCAAGCAACCCAGTCCAGTCGAAGATTCAAGCTTCTCTACTATGGAAACCACCTGGACAACTGAGAGCCTACACAGAAACGCATGGTTTAATTTTGAATGCTAATGGCGTTTGTATTTTTATCAGCTAGCTTTAAGAGCTCGATGATATTAGGTCCAGTTAATACATGATTACTGAGGAAAATAAGCGGGTCATCATTTTTAATGACCACACCAAAGCCATGTTATGAGAACCACCGCTCAGTCCCCAAAAAAGTGATTTAATACACATCCAAACCAAGGTTAGCCTATTAGCTTAGTTTGTTCAGGAACTCTTAAGATGGGGGCTTCATTTGTCCAGCCCAGGTCTCACAGGGTTTCGCTCACGCTCGCCCTCTTTACCAAATATGGGTTAGCCGTGATGTAGGCAGGCTAAGCGCTGCCAACATGGTGACACCCAGAGCTGCAATTTTTGAGTTTCAATACAGCTCTTCTGTGTGTCTGTAGAAAACCTATAGGTGACATGGCACAGGGTTTGTCCAGTATATATACAATCTATAGTGATGAAATACCTGAATTAAGCTGGTCACCCTCCATTCACAACATCAACACATCTACTTATTCTTGTAATGGACTAATGTGATGCAAAGAAACAGAAATTCCCACCACTGATTGGTAGATTATGTTCTCTGTGGTTTTCACTCTCCATTGCACCACTGCTGCTTTTCAAACACTGCATTGGAACATATTTGCATAATTTTGACATCGTTATTCCTACATCACATCTTACAAGAAGTGCGATCTTTGAGCTAACAGAAGACCAACAGTTGAAATTCTGAGATAAAGCAGGACTGCAGTGGAAATCTTTTCAGTTATGAGAGCTTGGACAGAGGTGGAAAACGGGATAGAGAGGGATTTTATTTTTGGGGGGTTTTATTGAGCTGTAGATGAGTCCGTTTTCTGCCCAAACACCCTAAATCCTCCGCTACAGTTCACAGTCAAGAGGATTTGCAGCTCTGCTTACGTCTCCACACACCCAGCGCTGGTCAAACAAGAAAAGCCACTTCCTCAATGTCACAACGGCCCTCTAAACAAACAAGGGCTCAGTCCGACCGCGCTCACGTGTCTCAGCACCAAAACATAGAACAAGGTCACATTCAAAGGACGTATGGAAAATCAGCTGTGCTGCATTTACAGTAACTTCTTTCTTCTATTATATTCTCGGTTAAAAGTACTATGCTGGATGACTGAGCTGAATCCATACAATTACTATCCATTTAACTTTGCAGGTAAGGAATTTTCAAAAGTATGACTGTAACAGTAAAGTTATCGCCATACTTCATCTTTCTGGCTTCATTTAGAAAATAAGCAAATCAAACATTTCTTGACCTTGATTGTGACTTTTCAGGCTACCCAAGGTTAAATGTGATGGTGATTGTATTATATCTATATGATTTCCTCTTCATAATCAACAGTGACTGGCCTTATCGTGCATAATTTAACTGCAACAAATAATCAAATATTTCTTGACTTTGATTGTGATCTTGAAAGCTACTTGAGATGTGTTCCTATAAGCCATCAGTGCAAACAACAGGTCTTGCCAGCACCCATACACCACTATAAGTGATCAAAAGTGACCTTGATTTCAACCTTCAAGGTTAAATATGATGATATATTCAAAAACTCTGAATATGACTTCCTATTAATGTGTGATAGCAACTATGGGTCTATCACCTCTGATTCAGGAGTTATAAGCCTTCAGGAAAAAAGTTAATCCATATCTATTTGCATTTGACCTTGCATTGTGACCTTGACCTTTGACCCCATAAACGTAAAAAGTTAATCCAGTACTTTAAAGGACATATGGGGCTTTCACACCAGAAGCGGTAGCTGAATGTGTCAATGCCTCCCAATGCATCAGTGATGTCAGACGCGTCACTTCAGAAGCGGTGGCGGGGGGGGGGGGAATTGCTATGTCACATGTCGCACAGCTGAGCTGGGCGAACGCTTTAATTTGTAAATGGTTCAGTCCGTTTTTATTTTTTCCCCAAATAAAGCTACACATTTTTTTGTTCCTGCTGAGACCATAAAAAGCTCAACTTTAAATGACTTAAATGACCTTTTTTTTTTTTTTTTAATGGTTATATACACACATACATATATATACATATACATATATATATACACACATACATATATATACATATACATATATACACACACACACACAAAAAAATAAAACCCTGGAAAAAACACTTGAAAAAACTAAGCTATTTAAAGTTGAGCTTTTTATGGTCTCAGCAGGAACAAAAGCAAATGTTCCTGATTGGGACATTTTATATTTATGAAAAAAATGTAAGTTATTTACCCGCCCCTACTGTGCACAATTTTATAAAACATTCACAATCACTAGCCAAATTCATATTTTACAAATGACTCTGTCCTGATCACATCAAAGACAATTACATATTCTGACATAATTACAAGGTGAAATGACTTTAAAAAAAAAAAAAAAAAAAATATGAAGTTTATGTCACATTAAGAAATCCTACTTTACAATCACACTGCAGTAATTGTTAAATCATCGGTTGCATTTAAAATAAATATTTGTATTTATTTAGTGTCTGTTTTTATGGTTGAAATGAGACATGAATAATCTACCAGACTTAAAAATGTCCACATTTCCATGCCATTTTAATTGTCTAACATTCCTTATGTTAAACAAGAAATCATCTAAGGGCCCTGTCCCACTGGCGTTTAGGAGGATTTGCGTATGGATTGCGCACAAAATTGGCCCATATTCGCCAAACATCCGCAATATCCGTGTAACATGCCTGTATGAGTCGGCTGTCATCCAAACACGCCCGTGATCATCCGCAGAGACAAGCATGTCCGCAGCCAGGATTTCTGAGCTGTTCAAAAATCTGAATGCAGATGACATCCGCCTTACATACTCCATATATACTCAGTTCATACACAAGACATACTCACTCTATGCACTGTATATCTGCCGTTAACCGCTGATATCTGCAACTGACGGGGATTTGCAGCTTGGCAGCGGACTGGGACAGTGTGTAAAACAGATATACAACCCCTGGCAAAAATTATGGAATCACCGGCCTCGGAGGATGTTCATTCAGTTGTTTAATTTTGTAGAAAAAAAGCAGATCACAGACATGACACAAAACTAAAGTAATTTCAAATGGCAACTTTCTGGCTTTAAGAAACACTATAAAAAAAATAAATAAAAAAAAAAAATCAAGAAAAAAAGATTGTGGCAGTCAGTAACAGTTACTTTTTTAGACCAACCAGAGGAAAAAAATATGGACTCACTCAATTCTGAGGAATAAATTATGGAATCACCCTGTAAATTTTCATCCCCAAAACTAACACCTGCTTGTTAGTCTGCATCTAAAAAGGAGTGATCACACCTTGGAGAGCTGTTGCACCAAGTGGACTGACATGAATCATGGCTCCAACACGAGAGATGTCAATTGAAACAAAGGAGAGGATTATCAAACTCTTAAAAGAGGGTAAATCATCACGCAATGTTGCAAAAGATGTTGGTTGTTCAGTCAGCTGTGTCTAAACTCTGGACCAAATACAAACAACATGGGAAGGTTGTTAAAGGCAAACATACTGGTAGACCAAGGAAGACATCAAAGCGTCAAGACAGAAAACTTAAAGCAATATGTCTCAAAAATCGAAAATGCACAACAAAACAAATGAGGAACGAATGGGAGGAAACTGGAGTCAACGTCTGTGACCGAACTGTAAGAAACCACCTAAAGGAAATGGGATTTACATACAGAAAAGCTAAACGAAAGCCATCATTAACACCTAAACAGAAAAAAACAAGGTTACAATGGGCTAAAGAAAAGCAATCATGGACTGTGGATGACTGGATGAAAGTCATATTCAGTGATGAATCTCGAATCTGCATTGGACAAGGTGATGATGCTGGAACTTTTGTTTGGTGCCGTTCCAATGAGATTTATAAAGATGACTGCCTGAAGAGAACATGTAAATTTCCACAGTCATTGATGATATGGGGCCGCATGTCAGGTAAAGGCACTGGGGAGATGGCTGTCATTACATCATCAATAAATGCACAAGTTTACGTTGATATTTTGGACACTTTTCTGATGTTTGAGGATGATGAAATCATTTTTCAAGAAGATAATGCATCTTGCCATAGAGCAAAAACTGTGAAAACATTCCTTGCAAAAAGACACATAGGGTCAATTTCATGACATAGGGTCAATGTCAACGAGCAGATGTGATTTGATGCAGGTGTTAGTTTTGGGGATGGAAATTTACAGGGTGATTCCATAATTTATTCCTCAGAATTGAGTGAGTCCATATTTTTTTCCTCTGCTTGGTCTAAAAAAGTAACCGTTACTGATTGCCACAATCTTTTTTTCTTGATTTCTTATAGTGTTTCTTAAAGCCAGAAAGTTGCCATTTGAAATGACTTTAGTTTTGTGTCATGTCTGTGATCTGCTTTTTTTCTACAAAATTAAACAACAGAATGAATATCCTCCGAGGCCGATGATTCCATAATTTTTGCCAGGGGTTGTATATCGTGCCCATCATGTCCACATCACAAACTAAAATATGTTGTAGTGAATGCATATAAACTGGCCACGAATAAAGCCTTTTTATTACATCTGCTTTGCAGCTGATTTGCTGACAATCTGTGAATGCATAACAAACACGTCACATAAACCCAAAGTGTGGCAGAAAGCGACATACCTGCCGGTCAGTGCCGGTCCGGCTGTGTAGATCCACAAAGACATAGCTGCTGCAATCCAGGACTTTTATTTAACACCAACAAAAGGAAGAGTTGCTGTTTAGCCACAACTCACACACACACACACACAGAAAAAAACACAACTTCTCACACCCTGAGCGGCTTCCCCCCTCCCACTCCACAAACTCATGAGCAGTTAACCCTCGCATGACAAAATGAACATTAACTCTGTGATCAACTTGTCCAAGTCCAGCAGATGCTCCAGAGCCTGTATTGTTGGTGTGAATCGTGATGCCGACAGCCCGAGTGAGCTTCTTTTATGACCGCAATGCAGATGCCGTGCACGCGCAACACATGCGCTATGCATTCATAATACACCCGTAATACTGCCGTGATAATCTCAATGCATCGGATCCGTTTCCTCACTACATGCGTTTTATAACCGTGATTGTTCATCATATATTCCCTATATATTATTAATATATCCGTAATTCATACTGGGGCATTTGTCATTTTTGGCCATTTTTGTTGCGGACGACAACGAACGCCTGCGATTTGTATACTCAATTCATGCGCAATTAATCCTCTCCCCAGTGGGACAGGGCCCTAAGGTGAAATAACAGGCAAGTTATGGTTTTAATTTATAGATGAAGAAAGGTTTCTAAAGAATCTTTTATTTTTTTTACTGTTTTAATTTCAAGTATTCTAAACTTTTTTACAGTAATCTGAAATTTTGAGGTAGAAAAAAAATGCAAGGATTTTCTTAAAAAATAAAAAAAACTGCTGTGTATAAATGAGCAGTTCTGTGACACGTTTCTGCCACTGATCTGTATATAACACACTGTTTTATACAGATCTGTGCGGCGAAAGTCAGATTGCCTGATGACAAGTGGCAATGTGCGCTCCCGGCAGAAGCGTTGCGTCAAAAACCAAGCTAAAGCAACGCTTCTGCCACGTCAAAAAAGCGATGCGTCTCATTGAAAATAATGGTTTTTAGACCGATTTGCGACACTTCTGCTACATCTGATGCTTCCGGTGTGAAAGCCCCTATATGTTTACTATTAAAACAGTCTTTTGTTGCAGAATGTAATGTTTCACTCACAGCAATGAATCATGGAAAGAACAAGAAATCAGGCTTCATTATCACATAAAAACAAAAGGAAACAAAATTTTTATCAAATGTAATGCTGCAGGGAGACGTCAGCAACAATGACTTAATAACTTTGTCCAGGGTGGGGGGGCTAAGCTCCTTAGAGTTGGCGCATGGGTTTATTTTGTCCCCCTTTTGCATTCGTTGAACATCATCCCACATTACTGCAGCAGCAGCCGCTACGATACATTCTTTTAATGAGTGCATCGCTCACTCTCATTATTCATCCTGCGCTATGCTGCTTTTGCAGAAATTTTTCTGATGGAGCTTGTGGCAGGAGGTGAAGATCAGTGCAAATGAGCACTGCCGTGACCCTGACAGTCTACCACCAGCGTGGCATAATGTGCAGGTAACGGGGGCCTCTGTAAAATAACTACATCTGACAGGTGGGGCCGTGAGCACATCCTTCCCGAGGGGAGGCCCTGCCATTACTGGAACCTGTGCTGCTCACAGTGCAGCATGCAGACAAGCACCGCCGCCTTGTCGGTCCCGCTGCTGCTGTCATTTAAAGAAGCGGTAAGTCCTATACAGACCTAAGGCCTGGTACTTATCCTCAGATACCACAGCATGAGGCGGATCAGAGTCTGTGACTTCTACTTAGCTGTGGTGCCGGTCTAACACAGGTTGCCTCCCCCTTCCAAGGCTGGGTGGGCTGGAATGATGGAAACGAGGTGTCTTGTCCAAGGACAGAGACAACCAGCCTGAAGCACTTGGTTTCGAACCTGGTCTATATATTGGTCAAACTCTTACTCTGTAGAGCAGGTAGTTCAGTGGATAAGGAGCTGGTCTGGTTTGGATCACACTAATGATACCTGTCTATGTGTTTGGACAAGACCCTTAGACCCTTAGCCTGCATTGTCTCAGTTAACCTCGCTGGAACCTTGCTGGGGAAGCAACCTGCATTGGACTGGCATCAAGTCCAAGGATTGTAGACTCTCATCTTTTTCATACTACAGAATCCATAGATAAGTACTGGCACCAATGGATCTCAGGGCCCAGAGAAGACTTACTTCTTCTTCTGCTTTTTTTTCAAGTCCTATCCCACTGAGTGACCTGCTCTACAACAAACAAGTATAAAAATCACTCACACACTGAGAACATTATGACCATCAATCTGCATGTTTAATTTTCTTCCATCATGTTAGAAAAGTAGTTTCTTAAACAGTTCTAGTCAGGTCTGGCAGTATGCGCTGGTGCAGCACGTCGCTACAATCATTCTACAGAACCACCTTGGGTGTCCTGGTCGGCAACCACCCATGACAGACAACTGGTCCATGACTGTCTCCCAAAAATAATCATGTAGCTGCCACCACCTCATGAAACTTTCTTCCACACAGGTCTTCAACAATGAGGCAGCTGCAATCTGGGTCAGAAAAATGCACCACATGTCCACAATGTCACAGATGACATTCCCTCACTACACACTTGTACAACTAATCTAAGTCTCTGACACAAAGTGGTACACAAGGATCCTTCAAGAGACATAATACCAAAGTCACTGGTCAGCATCAAAGTTCCACAACCATTCAGAAGACATGAAGTACCAGGAGAACTCAAGACTTGGTCCTTCATTATCATTCTTCTGCAAAAAGTGGTCTGTTTACTCAGATAGTTTGGTTTATTTGGGGAGGGGTGAGCATGCATTCAAACTCTGGTACAGACTAAACGAGCAGATCATGGTTTGCCTGAAAAAGTGCCAAATAGTGCATTGTGGTTATTTTTTTTATGTTTGCATCTCAGAAAAAAATAACAGGCCCATCAGAGCTGGACAATATGTGACTATATCTCAGAGCTGTCAACCTCTTCTCTGATTTGAATATTTCCATGTGTAACAAGCAAACAAAAGTTAATTTACATTTCTGCAGAGCCTGTCAGGTAAAACTATGACTGAGCTACCTTTCAGTGCCCCAGTGGACAGCAACACCGGCCGACGTCTAGGAGGTCAAGGCACATGTGATGTCACCCATAGGTTTTCTATAGAGACCCGGAAGAGCTGATATGAAGCCCATATCTGGAAGTCACCGTGTTGACAGCAGCGGCTTCTGGCGACATCACAATGAACTCATTACTGCATAAAGGGGTGGGGTGCTCCGTGTGTGATGAAAGAAGTATTAACACGCCCCTCTCTTCAAGACTGAACCACCTAAACTAACAGGCTAACCTCGGTTCGGCATTTATCAAGACATATTTTTGGGGACTGTGGGTGTTCTAACGCTTTCCTTTGGTGAGGGCATAAAAGTTCTGAGCCACTTATTTCCTCACTAATTGTGCATTAAATGGACCTAAAGAATAAGGCTACTGATAGTTGCTAAAAGTGCTAACGCGATTAGCATACAACATTAAATACAAGAGTTTTCTTTTCTTCCAGGAGGACTTCAACTGAGACAACCGAAACTTGCTGCACAAAGGCAAAGTATACAATCAGATGCTATATTCTTTCCTTTGTCGTCAGCATGGTGTGAATGAGCATGTTGTGGGAGTGTAACTACCTTGGCATAGTCCAACGGCAGCTGGTCTTCTGGACACTTGAAGACACCCTCACTGCAACACAGAAGCAGAGAAGATTTATTGGCATTAGGTGCAAGAGAAACAAGCAATCAAGTGTCTAAATGAGAAGAATAATTATCTGTACTTAAGTCAGCATGTGGAGTGAGACAATGATCCTGGTGCAGAACAAAACACAGCTAAAGAGGACTTCTTTGGCATCGTGTAAAAGAGGTCCAACTCTCTCATCAGACTCATTGTGTGAAGTTAAATCACGGTGCTGTGTGATGAACTCACGTACGAGCGTCGCGTCAGTAAACTCAGATCTCTCAGCCACTTACTTTAACAACAATAGCATTTTCATCACATCCATCTCTGAAGAAGCATCACATTTTTGTTACAACAATGATAGAAATTAAAGCCTTATCTATTCATCTATAACACAAAGACTCCAACACTTCATGGCTTCTTTTCATGTTACAGCTGAGACTGGGTAAAAAAAAAAAAAGAAATTATGGCGCTTTATTAGGTAGATGGTAAGGTCGTTGTATACACAACTTTTGGCCTATAATTATAGCTAATTATAGGCCAATCTCCAACCTTCCTTTTCTCTCAAAAATTCTTGAAAGGGTAGTTGTAAAACAGCTAACTGATCATCTGCAGAGGAATGGTCTATTTGAAGAGTTTCAGTCAGGTTTTAGAATTCATTTTAGAATTCATCATAGTACAGAAACAGCATTAGTGAAGGTTACAAATGATCTTCTTATGGCCTCGGACAGTGGACTCATCTCTGTGCTTGTTCTGTTAGAACACAGTGCTGCTTTTGATACTGTTGACCATAAAATTTTATTACAGAGATTAGAGCATGCCATAGGTATTAAAGGCACTGCGCTGCGGTGGTTTGAATCATATTTGTCTAATAGATTACAATTTGTTCATGTAAATGGGGAATCTTCTTCACAGACTAAAGTTAATTATGGAGTTCCACAAGGTTCTGTGCTAGGACCAATTTTATTCACTTTATACATGCTTCCCTTAGGCAGTATTATTAGACGGTATTGCTTAAATTTTCATTGTTACGCAGATGATACCCAGCTTTATCTATCCATGAAGCCAGAGGACACACACCAATTAGCTAAACTGCAGGATTGTCTTACAGACATAAAGACATGGATGACCTCTAATTTCCTGCTTTTAAACTCAGATAAAACTGAAGTTATTGTACTTGGCCCCACAAATCTTAGAAACATGGTGTCTAACCAGATCCTTACTCTGGATGGCATTACCCTGACCTCTAGTAATACTGTGAGAAATCTTGGAGTCATTTTTGATCAGGATATGTCATTCAAAGCGCATATTAAACAAATATGTAGGACTGCTTTTTTGCATTTACGCAATATCTCTAAAATCAGAAAGGTCTTGTCTCAGAGTGATGCTGAAAAACTAATTCATGCATTTATTTCCTCTAGGCTGGACTACTGTAATTCATTATTATCAGTTTGTCCTAAAAGTTCTCTAAAAAGCCTTCAGTTAATTCAAAATGCTGCAGCTAGAGTACTGACGGGGACTAGAAGGAGAGAGCATATCTCACCCATATTGGCCTCTCTTCATTGGCTTCCTGTTAATTCTAGAATAGAATTTAAAATTCTTCTTCTTACTTATAAGGTTTTGAATAATCAGGTCCCATCTTATCTTAGGGACCTCGTAGTACCATATCACCCCAATAGAGCGCTTCGCTCTCAGACTGCAGGCTTACTTGTAGTTCCTAGGGTTTGTAAGAGTAGAATGGGAGGCAGAGCCTTCAGCTTTCAGGCTCCTCTCCTGTGGAACCAGCTCCCAATTCAGATCAGGGAGACAGACACCCTCTCTACTTTTAAGATTAGGCTTAAAACTTTCCTTTTTGCTAAAGCTTATAGTTAGGGCTGGATCAGGTGACCCTGAACCATCCCTTAGTTATGCTGCTATAGACGTAGACTGCTGGGGGGTTCCCATGATGCACTGTTTCTTTCTCTTTTTGCTCTGTATGCACCACTCTGCATTTAATCATTAGTGATCGATCTCTGCTCCCCTCCACAGCATGTCTTTTTCCTGGTTCTCTCCCTCAGCCCCAACCAGTCCCAGCAGAAGACTGCCCCTCCCTGAGCCTGGTTCTGCTGGAGGTTTCTTCCTGTTAAAAGGGAGTTTTTCCTTCCCACTGTAGCCAAGTGCTTGCTCACAGGGGGTCGTTTTGACCGTTGGGGTTTTACATAATTATTGTATGGCCTTGCCTTACAATATAAAGCGCCTTGGGGCAACTGTTTGTTGTGATTTGGCGCTATATAAAAAAATTGATTGATTGATTGACGTTTCTAGTTCTCCCGTGAGGATAATGCTGCATAACTCGTATTTATAAAACCAGATGGAGGTAAACATGTTTACATCCCTAAATGTCTGCACAGCCCCATTCCACTATGTCTATTTGACAGTAAACTTAGTTTTGCCCATTTGTCTATTTGACTCCTTTACTTACTTAAGTATTTTCCCCCTTTTTTACTGTTGTTTATGCACCTGTTACTTCTTACAGAAGTATTTTCTTTTATTGTTGTTTAGGCACCAATGACACCAGATCAAATTCTTTGTATGCGAGTACTTACCTAGCAATAAATTCTATTCTGAAATGTAAATAAACACCATAAAACACGGGTCCTGTTCTGTAAAACCAAGTCCCTCATCAGCAACCAACCAGCAATGACTCAGTGGAGAACGATGTGGTCAGACAACTGTGAGGTTCAGGTAAGCAACTATATTAAATCAGTTATTTTAAAAGGTGTCTTTACATTTAGTGAGGCAAATAAGTGCATGTTATTGTGTGCTGGTATCCTCTCCATGCTACAAACACTTCTAAGGCATTTATTTCTGCATCTTCAGCGACGACAAGAAGTAGTTTGAGTGTTTCTAGCTTGCTCCTATACAGTTATATTATGCCGGTTCGCCTGTGATGATGTTTATGTCCTAAATAAATACTGCATAGATTAAAACAGTTTTTTTTTTCCTCGAATGAAAAGATGAACCCCAAAACATCTAAAAATTAAAGCCAGGTTGAAAAACACCAGAGTTCCCCTTTAATATGTCTAATTGGATGGTTTTGTCTACAAAACCTCAAAAAGACACAACTTCACATATCTTGTTCACATGTCAAACATATTTTGTTGGGTGCTCACAGCCCATCAAAACCTGTTTCTCAGGTTAAGAAAGTAAAAAAAAAAAGTTCTCTATTACTTTAAATCTGCCTCAAAACACCCGTCAGTTTATAATAAAGTTAACCAGGTTTCACAAATCCGGTTTAACGACGCTCTGAATCAGTCCATTCTTGGGTACAACCTTAAAAATCAAACAAACAAACAAAAAACAAACAAAAGCAAAGCAATTATTAAGCCTTGAATATATTTGATTAGCAAGATTAGACTAGAAGTATTTTGGTATTGGCTTGCAATTTACAATCAATTGAAATCTTTAAACGGGTTTTAAATATATCTTAAGCACTTTAAAACCAGTTTAACCTTGTGGAGACCCATTTTAAAATCAGATTATCTACATGACAATTTGAAACCTGTTCCTACGACTGTTTTTATACGCAGTTACGTATCACACAGCCCCCCCAAAAATTTGCAAGACATAGTTGATAGTTTCTGAATGAACTTAGTCTGATAGAGAGACAGAGACTGGAAGAGGACGGGCCCACAAAATCCTGCAATTTCCCAAGAATTCCCAGAATTTAAAAAATAATAAAATAAAGTCAAGACAGATCACATATCTACTTTATAATTTGCCTTGATATTGAAAAAACACATTATTGATTTTGGGTCATAAAATGGATGTTTTCAATCTTGTCTCGTTGGGGAATCCCCGATGCTGAGGAAACAAGTTTCCCCACGACAAAATAACCTTTTCTAACTCCCGACACAGGAAACAGTGGAGGCTGGATTCGATTATCGACTACAAAACCAAGTGTATACTGAAACCGAGTACTGTGCTCTTTCGTGCAATTTTCTATCTCACAGTGATGTGTGTAAAGGTGTTAGTCTCAAATAAAACAAAAAAAGAGACGCAGGACTAAGCCAAAACATCTTTTTAATAAGCTAACTGAACTGATTACCAACACTCCATATTTGGGCTCACTGGGTATCTTACTGTAACCACAATACAGAAAATAATCACATTGAAGAAGATGTAATCAAAGAACTTTTGACTTTGTTGTTACTGTATGACTCACTGATGAATCGATTATCAATATGCTTAGCAATTAGCTTAACAGTCAATAATTAATTAATTTATTATCACATGATTAATTTGTGCAGGTCAAGAATTTGGACAGAAATCTTATAATACACAGTTAAGTTGCTAATGCAGCCAATAAGGAAAGAAGTCACATGATGTTTTTAACATGGCACCATGTCATCACGTGTGTGTGTGTGTGTGTGTGTGCGTGTGTGTGAGTCTCGGGTAGGGGGGTGGGGGTAGAGGAGGAGAATAATGGCATAACGATGTCTTTTTGTCCTGCAGCTGTTGATTGAGAAACAAGAATTTTTTTTTTTTTTTGTATTATGAGTTTAAAATAACCTCCTATGCAGAGGGTTCCCTGATGACCTCATGCATCCTTGTGCGTTTGTCTCTTTGTGCTTTAATTTAGCTGATTGCAGAACCCAGAGGCACAAGGACATGTGACAGCAGGACACAAGTGCATGTGCACTTTGCCCCGTCTGCACAGCTGCTGTAAAAATCAGGAAGAGTGTGATGAGCTGAGTGAGGGTAATGCATGACGAGACAGCAGTAATTCTCCATTAGGGTCATTGTGTCAGTGGGGAGCTGGAGGCCAATTAAGAAATCACAACGAGCTTCAAAAGAGGGTCAATCGATTACGGAGGCTGGAAAAGCCCAGTCAGCAGAGAGTCTCGTGTGCAGACTGAAATCGTTTTACAGTCATCACTGCCATTGCTGAGGAATCATCTCACACTGCTTCACAACTACGTTTTGGTGAATGCTGCCTGTCGCACGGTGGCGGTGCTGGAGCCGACCGGGTACAGCCAGGGGCCCCGTGCAGCTGCGGGTTCCGTATCTGACACACAGAGAGGCAGACAGGCGAGAAGAAGAGGCTCACAGACTGTCAGGATAATTCCATCTCAGGCCGCAGAGATGCTCCTCCCGGTGCGCTTGGCTCCGCCGCTCGGCTGTTCTGTTCGCTTGTGAATCGAGCTCTTTGCCGCTTCGTGACAGCACATTAGCAGCGAACGGTTGGGTCGATGTGTAACATAGTTCCAGTTCAATTCACTCAATTTTCTCTGACTATCAATTTCTTTGACTATTTGATGGCTTTCAGGCACAAAATAGTCGAGGCCGACTTTGGCTGAAGTACTGTGGAGTGCAGTGCTTAAAGGATAAACTTATTACTCAAAGATGAAACTCTTACGGGTGCGTCCTTGCAATCGAATGACCTGCCTGGTTTAGAAGAAGCTTTCCACAAATGTTTGCCTGTAACAATTCTTTAACTACAGTTAGTCAATGATCATCCAGGGTGAGAAAGTGATAAAAAAAAAAAAAAAAAAGAGACAAGGAAAAAGTGCTGTATTGGGACATCACTCTTTCGGGCAGTAAAATGCCACTTCATAAAAGTTTCATTGCCTCCCACTGTCCAGGAGAGACAACACGGCTGCTCCAACTGCAGTCGGAATGTGCTGTAAACGGCCCCACATTTAGCGCACACACACAGGCACGGTCACCGTGACATCGGCACCCGAAAAACCTCACAAGTGAAATGCGACCTGACGGTATCATGCGTCCTCGTGGTATCACAGGGTGAATGGCTGTTTTTAATCTGTGTCTGAAAGGAAGATTTGAGGCCAAGGATGAGAGGGGCCAATTAGAGGACAGGAGTCCTTGGACAGAGACTCGCGCATAAACGCTGGGTCAGTGTTGCAGCAACATAGGCCTGTCAAAAGCCTCGAAAGCAAAAGAGTTTTGTCTCAGGACATGGTCACAGTCAGGTTTGGCAAAGTGAACTTAATCCACACCATGAGACAGACTGACAGCCTGGAGACGAGCGTGTCATTATGTCTGCTGGAGCTACTGTGTTGTCAGTGTGACCCCAATTACACAAGTAAGTTCTTTTGGCTTCTCCCTTTTCACTTGGGGTCACCACAGCAGATCCAACATTGATCAATGTGTTCTTTTAGCACACGCTGACTAGTTTGCACGGCTAACTTCACCACAAATCAGGGTTGATATTTACAGAGATAATATGGACAAATAACCCTCTGGGGTCCGAGGTTTATTTTTTGGACATTTCACTCGCTGGCATGTTTTATTATTGCTGTTAACAGCTCTCCCTGCATCCCACAATCAGGTTTTATGTCTTTTTTTTTTTTTTTTTTGCAGGACAGCCTGTGCTTTCAGAATATATATGTTTTTGTTGTGTTTTATAAGTGTAATAAAGGTTTACAATCAAAAATAGGCAAGGAAAAAATTAAGCGAAAAATAATTTTCCACACACATTTATTCAAAACACACAGCAAACTATAATAAACAACTGTTTTGAGACTTTATAAAGGTAATTTGAGGTCTTGTGTGAAAGACTGTACAACAAAAAGGTTCAAACAAACACAAATGCACATTTTGAACAATATATACAAAATGGTCTATATGTTTTGTTGTCCATTGATATGGTAAACAGTGCTTTACGCAGAGAAAGCAACAGAGTTATCAGTAACATTCACATGCAAACTAGTGGAGCAATCCTGATAGTTACACACTTTCTTTGAGCACGTGAGATTGTCATCAGAGGCTCTCCGTCTGCTCCTGCTTTCACCGATTGCTGTGCGTAATGGCGCACGGCGCACTGAGTATGTGCTAATAGTATGTACTCATTGGAGCACCCAGGGGGCTATTCAAATGGGCCATCTAGTAACATATCACTCCTGAAAATGATCTTTGGCTTTTCACGTGAGGTAAATCTGCCCTACGATTGGATTTTGGAAAACCATGTGACGGTGAACCAATTCCGATTGGACACACACACTGCGCACATCATCACACAGCTTCTTCGAGGAGTACAAAGATGGCTGATGGCTGGCTCGAAAGTCAACCCCAGAGGGTTAATTACAGGCTCATGATTAAACGAGCATTTCAATATCTATGTAGCCTCTAGCATTAGTGCAGCAAACACATTCTCTTGATAAACAACATGGCCTTAGTTAATTTTTCTTAAAGTATCTTCCTGTCTCACTATACGGTTGTGAGACTTGGATAATAACCAGTGACCCAAGATGACGACCGGAAGTTTTTTGGTTTTCGACCTCTGCAGAGAATATTTGGGAACTGTTTGAATGCCTCTGTATGAAATCAACGGTTACTTTGGGAGACTCAGAAGATGTGTATCGCTTGCGTAGTGAGGGAAAGATGGCTACAACATTTTGGCCACGTGGCACATTTCTCTGGGCACGATCCAGAATGCAGGTGCCTCAGGGTTGAGGAACCCAGCAAGCAGAAAAGGCAGAGAACATACCCACATTTCACCTGGTTACAGCAGATAGATGGTTACTTTCAAGAGGTGGGACTGGGATGTTTGTCTACTTGAGTGGTTGCAATCCAGGACAGTGTGGTAGATGCAGTGGAGCGCTGCGCTGGTTCCATTTTGAGTACTGATATTCCATTGTAACTGAGTACATGTCACACGTGGTGGCCAAACGGTTAGTGCGTTTTGTTTCAATGCGGAAGGTTCCTAGTTCAAACCCCACCCCTGCCACAATTCTCCATGTAACGTGGAGTTGCGTCAGGAAGGGCAATTGGCGCAAAACTTGCGCCAATTCAACATGCAGGTCCACCTCGGCTCTGCTGAGGCGACCTTGAGTGAAAACAAGGGGGCAGCTGAAGGGGCTTACTTTTTAGAGGACATATCATATACTTTAATTGGAATATGTAGAAAACATCTCCAGTTGAAAACACAGTTGCACTGTAGTGACACATTACAGCAGAAGAAGATGAGCCACATGCACGTAGGCTCAGAGACCCACTGGTTCTTATTCCCGGATTCTGTAGCATGAGTGTCTTCGAGTCTTTCTGGAGAGGATCCCAGTCAGCCGTGGGTTACTTCCTCAGTCATGTCCAGCACCCATGTACAGATGGACGGACAGAGACAACGCAGAAGTACTGGCTTGTCCAAGGGTCACAAATAAGTACCCTGACTGGGAACTGAAACCAGGTCTAAATGTTGGTAACATTTAGCAGGTACCTCACACTGAGGTACCTGCTCCAGAACAACTTGTTGTTACTGATTGTTTTTATTTTAATTTTGTCAAGTATTAGTTCAAATACATAACATTCTGTTAACTGCAGTTTGACATATTTAGACTTTAGACTATTTAGACTGTGTATCTGAGGTAAAACAAATGAGGCAAAGACGGCCTTGGTGGTGTCAATATTGGACAAAGGCGTTGTTTGTGCTACGCTCAAAACCTCCTGATTAATATTCACCCGAACCTTCTCACCTGACTCACACACACACACAATAAATAAGTGTATTTCTCAAAGTGTTGACCCATTTCTTTGCCGCTCCAAACAAACGTCTTCTGCCCCGTCAGAGGAAGTAGCTCCTCACAGACGGGTTTGTCTTTGTCCTTTCGGAGCTCGCCGCAGGCTTTTTTGTTTATCCTCACGTTAAACCCTTCTGTCTTTTCCACACCCAACCTGGATTAGGTTTTCCAGACACAAACTCGAGCACTCGGTGTCGAGTGCAGCCGCTCGGGTCCAGCCCAGCGGATTCCACCTATGGAACCTGATACACGGTACATCGCCCTCACCCGCGGCTGAGTTGGCATCCATCCAACTTCAGCACTGGGTTCTTGTTTTTTTGTTTTGTTTTTTTTTATGAAGAGGGAGGAGCTGCTTGCACTGGGGGGTGACAACAGACTCGTCCACAGGTCCACGGTGTTTGAACCTCTGACGGCTCTTTGGGTGGGATTAATACGCATGTAATAAACTGAACACAATGTACCTGTGGTTTATATGCAAGAACGCACAGAAGCTCTGTGGGAATCCAACAGGATGACAAGTCACGTACAATTCTGAAATGCATTCAAGACAAGTCTGATCAAGTATCAAGCATAACAGGGGAAAAAATTACAGGTCTTTACTTGTGCGCACAATAATCCTCATATAAACAACAGACAGAGTTTAATTTTTTGTAAATCAATCATCACAACAAATTTTATTTTGGGGGACAGGTTCTATGTCTAGATGGATGATGGAAAGCAGCATGTTTCTTGGCATGTAAAGACATACAGTGAGTAACATCAACGTAATGCCTCAATAAAAAAGAATTTTAAAAAAAAATCAGATGGTTTTTACACTCAACAAAAATATAAACGCAACACTTTTGGTTTTGCTCCCATTTTGTATGAGATGGTCTCAAAGATCTAAAACTTTTTCCACATACACAATATCACCATTTCCCTCAAATATTGTTCACAAACCAGTCTAAATCTGTGATAGTGAGCACTTCTCCTTTGCTGAGATAATCCATCCCACCTCACAGGTGTGCCATATCAAGATGCTGATTAGACACCATGATTAGTGCACAGGTGTGCCTTAGACTGTCCACAATAAAAGGACACTCTGAAAGGTGCAGTTTTGTTTTATTGGGGGGGGGGGATACCAGTCAGTATCTGGTGTGACCACCATTTGCCTCATGCAGTGCAACACATCTCCTTCGCATAGAGTTGATCAGGTTGTCAATTGTGGCCTGTGGAATGTTGGTCCACTCCTCTTCAATGGCTGTGCGAAGTTGCTGGATATTGGCAGGAACTGGTACACGCTGTCGTATACGCCGGTCCAGAGCATCCCAAACATGCTCAATGGGTGACATGTCCGGTGAGTATGCCGGCCATGCAAGAACTGGGACATTTTCAGCTTCCAAGAATTGTGTACAGATCCTTGCAACATGGGGCCGTGCATTATCCTGCTGCAACATGAGGTGATGTTCTTGGATGTTGGCACAACAATGGGCCTCAGGATCTCTTCACGGTATCTCTGTGCATTCAAAATGCCATCAATAAAATGCACCTGTGTTCTTCGTCCATAACAGACGCCTGCCCATACCATAACCCCACCGCCACCATGGGCCACTTGATCCACAACACTGACATCAGAAAACCGCTCACCCACACGACGCCACACACAATGTCTGCCATCTGCCATCTTCATCTCATACAAAATGGGAGCAAAACCAAAAGTGTTGCGTTTATATTTTTGTTGAGTGTAGTTCCGATAACTTTTAGGCTGCTAACATATTTTTGCGGGTATAGTGAATAAAGCTTAACAGTTAAAAACATTAAATCATACATTTTAGTGCCTACCTGTTACCTGTTTTGTAGCAGAGAGACAGCTATGAGTGGTAGCGCTCAATCCTCTGCCAGCAGAGGAGAGCTGACTACCAGAGAGAAAGGAAGAGGGAGGAAAAAAAAAAAACCGAACATTTATTTTCACACCATACAGGCTTGCAGGCATATCACACGAGTCATGCACAGGCAAACAGTTTTGACTTTTGGTTAACAGTTTAAACAAATCAATTCCGGACAAGTTATTGAAATTAACGTCACCTCTGTCATTTAACAAAGTGAAAATATCAGCTATATGTTTTAGTTTTAAAGTAATGCACTAATTTTGAAGGTTTTAGTATTAAAGGACACACATGCCACAATGTATTATGGGAAAAGTAGTTTTCTGACATCAGTTGGTTGGTATATAACACAAAAGTTACTGTAAGGTGTGGTGGGTTTTACAAATACATCTGTATTTGTAAGTGTCTTTTTTTTTTAGATCAGTTGATTCTTGAAAGCGGATAAAGATGGATAAACTACTTCTTGAACATAAATATGCCATAGCGTGAAGGCGGTTCTAGTAAAACAGTAACGTCAGCTCAAACTGCCAGCATTAATTTATGAGCATCTAAACAATGACTCATGCAGTTTCCAGAGGCGCAGTTCATTCCCGCTGCCATGATGGCAAACAAAATATGACTCGCGTAAGGCTGGAGCCACCTGCCAGATCACAAACCCGCAGAAGAGGAGTGAAAGAAAGAGGCGGGATAAACAGATGTCAGGAGGGTCAAAGGGAGGAGGAGCCGCCATCTGCAGCCTACGAACTGCGATAATCCATTCTTAAGTGTGTGAGGAGGAGAGTATTTATAATCCCATCACTGTCTCCCGCCATCAGCGCCATCGGGCTTGAAGACACGAGGCTTTTATCAGGAGTGAGAGGGTTACAGCGCCAAATGATAATCCAGCTCGTCTCAGCGCCCACACTCCTTCTTCCCATTTCTGATGCATTTATGAAGTTACAGCCATCATAAAACAAATTCCACAGCAGTTTCTCGTAAATGGCAACGGTGACATAAATTTTACAGACTATGGAAAGTTACATTAAATATACAGCTTACAGTAAGACCAACAACGCCTGTTACATCAGTGAGGGAGCCTCGGGGTTCCTGTGCGCTTACTGGATTGTTAGCAGGATTACTCACAAAAACTACAAGTGCAACATCAGCGCTGTTATTTCTTTGTATGTTTCAGTGATATAATTAACATGTGCTTCTGTGTGGCCTTGATATTTTATGAATTCTGTCCAAAATTTGGGCATCTTTACCACACAACCCTTCTACCATCTTTGATCCTTCTTGGCTCCAAAATGTGCGAGTGAATTTGAGTTTGACATTTCAAGGTGACCCAACATCAAAAGGTCATGTGACCAACAAAAAGGTGACACATAACAGAAACCAAGAGTAAATCTGCAACTTCAGTAACATTCTACTGTAAATACTCCCTTTATATATGTAAATATTGAACACATATTGTGACCTTGGCACCTGACCGTGACGTTTTTCTCGAAACCATGTCGACTTACAATCATTCCACCAAGTTTGGCCCAAACTGATGTAAAACTCAGTTATTTTGGTCACACACAGTCGAATACACACCAAAAACAACACTCCTGCATGCACGACCATGCACGGGTGTAATGTGTGTGCCGAGTGGTTCGAGCCTGGCCTGGAGACGAAACCATAACATTTTGGGAAGATTTTATTAACAATGAGATTTTTTTAAACACCACAAGATTTTGAGCCTCAGTTGAGGTTCACGCTCTAATGAGTACTCTGTTTTGTTTGCTTTACTTACATTTTTATTTGGCATATACTTACAAAACATTTATTAAAAATAAAAAAAGTCTTTTAAAGATTTTTGGCTTTGCCCATTTTTGGGGAACTGCTGTAAAATGTAATGGCTTCTGCTACAGGATTGATCCAAACATTCAGGCTCCGCCTTTTTGCCCAGATCGACTCCAAAATGTAATGATACCTTTCCAGCGGGCTGATGAGCAAAAAAAAAAAAAAAAAAAAAAAAAAAAAAAAAAAAAAAGTTTGTACTGCTGAACCTTATTTCAGAATTTTAAAAATGTTGGAAATTAATTTCCAGACTGTGATCTTACTAAACGGATCTGAATTTCAGGACATCAGTGGTGTTTATACAGCCAGTCTTTGTTTTTGAAGAACAATAAAAAAAAAGAAGAAAGAAAGAATGGAAGAAGGACAAGAAGTAAAGAAAGAAGGAAAGGAAAGAAGACAGACAGAAGAAGAAGGACAAGGAGGAGGAATGGAAGTTACAGTAGTTTTTCATTTTTGGGCTTTGTCACATTTTTTTGTGCAAATCCTAAATTTATTTGGTCGCTCTTCCAGACCAAATCGAAACTTCTCACTCAGCTTCATCACAGAAGAAGATGGAGAAGAAGACAAAGACACAGCAGAAGGTGATGAAGAAGAACACAAAGGAGGAGGAGGAGGAGGAGAAATTGTAGCTGTGTGTAATTCTGCTGATGTGGGCAAAAACTACCTCCTTGGCAAAGGTAGACATTTTAGTCTTTTGGTCCTTGGACTGAGGTACGTCCTCGACAGACAAAGACAAACAGCTTCTGCTACATGACACCACAGCAGCTTTTGTTTTCCTGGTCAGTTTCATCACTTGGATTATGTGCTGTGTGGAGGAGGAGAGAGAGTGAGAAAAAAAAAAAAAAAAAAAAAAAAAAAAATCAATCCACTCTCATTAAGTGAAGCTGATCTGAGATCTGGGGGGGTGGCTGACAGAAGCACGTTCCATCAGTTGCACTGCGAGTGGAACACGTGCACACGTGAGTGTCACGGCCCTCACCTATGCACACGACAAAGGACCACCATAACAGACGCGCGCTTGTGCACGTGCCCATGCACTGCATAGGTACATCAAAGCAGAGCTTGAAAGGAGGCGCCTGATGTTTGATCTGGTTGAAGGCAGCAGTTTTTGCGGTGGCGTGGGGGGGGGGGGGGGGATCTGTAAGACTCGGAGATCAATGAACCCTGAGCTTTAACATGTGACAAGGACCTACTGGTCTGAGAAAAACAGCGTAAAAACTGCTTTCAAGGCTCCCAAAGGTGCGAAACACCCCACTCTCTGTTTTACTGTCCCACTGGCACACATTTGCTGTGGGGGGTGTGAAAAAAAACAAACAAAAACAAAAAAAAAAACCTATTCAGCTATTCAGCCCAATTGGAAGCAGTCAGATCCTGCACAGTCCCCAGACCCGTGTGAATTTTCGCTGTTTTAATCACAGACGGTTGATCTAATTTTAGCTTCAGAGGGCACATTTCTGCTCAGCTGGGTGATCTGCAGCGACCATGGCTGGCTCAGAGGCACTGTGGCGCTGTCACACTAATCCCGTGGAATGCCTGTGCTGGACTGTGGGAGTGCCAAGGCATTGCCCGGCCTATTACAAACACAGCTGCATGCCAACGATGGCATCTTTGGGGGGGAATGGCACAAGATGCATCTGCTGCATTTTCCTTCCAGCGGCAGGAATGAATCAGCTGCTGCAATCAAAAACATTGAGATCCGCAGCAGGAAGACAGGACACAAACACAGATTTAACATAGAAAAGCAGCAGCCCACTTCAGGCTGTCAGTCAGATTAAAGAGAAAACGGATGTGATTGAATTTCAAAATCTGTGTGTAAAAGCTGCAGTCACACAGAAAAAGGTGCAAATCTGCAGATCAAATCTTGGCTCGAGTTGGTGTGAGTTTTGGGAATCTGTAGTTAAAATTCCTTGAAGTCCCCTAGGGAGGAGGTGATGGCTTGTAACCCAACGACTGCGAAGGCGGATGAAGGCTGCAGCAGGTCCTCAGAACCTGATTGTCTGGGTTTTCCCAGCCATCAGACCAGGCAAAGGATGGGTCATGGACCGCACAATTGTCGGTGTGCATCGACATTCCCACGTTACACAAACCCACGCACAGGCGCCTCTAGAGAGATGTAGATGTAGAGTTTCTCAACCACATGCAGCATCTGTCAGAAATGGAGAGAAGCACATATCAAGACCATTCCATCTGGGAATTGAGCAAAAGACAAGCTGGACAAAAGTTGCACGATGCACAGTTTCTCCAATCACAGTCACAGAAGCAGATAATCCTGGCAGGAGCTGCTGCAGGTGACTTGACTGAGAAAGATCACAGCTGATCAGATGGACAAAGAAAAAAGAACCATCTGGAGGAAAAAAGTCACGGTAAGGTGGCACAAAGTGGTGCATTACACACAGCGGACAGAATAATGACGACTACTTCAGAGTTTTTCAGCAAATCTTCAGCTGGATGGTTGAAATCTGGACACAACGGAGTGTTTCAACAAGACATTTACTCCAAACACACATCAAAAGCTGGATGTGGAATGGATAAAGATGGTAAGAAATATTTTGGAATGAACTCAAAATCCTGACTTCAACCTAGCTCTTTTCCCTATCCTCAGCCAAGTCCTATGGGTGATTCCCAGGTGTTCCAAAGCCAGCTAGAAAAAAGCAATTCCTCCAACATGTCTTGGGTTTCCCTTGGTGCCTCCTCCCAGTTGGACGTGCTTGGAAGACCTCCCTGGGAAGACGACTGGGTGGCATCCTCACCAGATGTCCAAACCACCTCAGGTGGCTGCTTTCAATGAGAAGAAAGGAGCAGTGGCTCGACTCAGAGTCCATCCCAGATATTCAAGCTGCTCACCATGTCCCTGAGTGTAAGATCAGGTACCCAATTCAGGAACCTAATTTCCACCGCTTGAATCCTCAACATTTTTTTTTCCATCACCGCCCAAGAGCTCATCACCATAGGTGAGGCTAGGAGTATAAAGTGACAGGTGAATCGAGAGTCTCACCTTCTGGTGAAGCTCTTTCTCCACCACGATGGTCTGGTAGACCAGGTTTTGTCCTGAGTGAAAGATTAAACCCAAAAACATGTAAAAATGGAGATCAGCCTGAACAATTCCAGAGTTCCCCTTTAACACCAGATAACCACAACATCCATCCAGTTTCATGGTTCAATCTAAAAATATGGATGAGTCCAAGAAGATGCTGTTGTGAGCAACTGATGCTTCAGTGAAGGGTTGCATCTATTCTTCATAGTGGTCATAAAATAATCTGTTTTAACCCACAAAGTGCAGTGAAATACCATTTACATGAAGAACAAAACAAAAAACAGGGTTCATGCCCCTTTACCATTTTAAGATGCCATGTGAGGTCATCACATCAAGATAAATAAGCGCAGACTTACACCAAGCGACCACGGTCACAAGAAAAAAGTGGAATACACACGTAGCTTGTTAGCTGGCTCCAACGGCACATTATTTCCCGCATAACGATTTCCATTTGCTCCTTGCGGAGTTCATTTTACGAGCTTCAAAACCACCGAGATCTGTCTCACCGGGAAGTCACCGGGGACGGTTTCTCTTTAAAGTGAATTTACGCCACACTGGGCCACCGGAGGCGAGACATCAATCAGAGGCCACTTAGAGGCAAAGTTTCACAATCTCACCTCTGGACGCACCAGAGCACCGCCGTACACACCTGCATCATAAATCACACCTTATATATTGCAGCGACATTCAGTTTGCTTATTCATCTGAGCCAAAACTCAAAGCAAACTGTTTATTAAATGCAGCTGCAGCTAGAATTCGCCTCCGGCAAAAAAAAAAAAAAAAAAAAAAATCCTCATAAAAACAAATAAATAAATACTCCTGTCACCACTTGTCACTTATAACGAGTCTTCTACTGAGTGAGCAACCGTGAAAACATGTCGTGCAAAATGTGAGGTGAAAACAACATCAACTAAAGTTTCTAAACGTCAGTTTCTGCTGCAGCTGATCAAGTCCCGGTTCAGACTGCAGTGTCTCACCGCCGCCTTCCACTGTGGCCGACGGCAGTGGGTGAGGCATGCAGATAATCCCTCCATGGAACAAATGGACAAATCTTTTAAATAAGCTGCAACTGTTCTTCCATCACGTGAAAATAAATGCGTAACAGCCACTTCATCGGGAAGACGCGTTCAACGCAAACATCCAGTTAGTCAATCGGTCACATAAACGCCTCCATCAGGGTCTGGTGCCACCACAGCTCAGTGGACTCGGACTTAGAAAATAAAAACAGCTCAATTTAATAGTAAGTAAAACCCTTCGGCTGCTCCCTTGTCACCACAGCAGATCCGAGGTGGACCTGCATGTTGAATTGGCACAAGTTTTACGCTGGATGCCCTTCCTGACGCAACTCCACATTACATGGAGAATGGGCACGGGTGGAGTTTGAACCTTCCCCACTTCGACCAAGCACACTAACCACTTCACCACCACCACCACTACAAATAGCTCAGTTTAATAATAATATATATATAAAAAAAATGTAAAGGTCTTATTGTTGGACATCTAGATTTTTAGGAAGGAGACTGTAGCTCCAAAAGGAGCAGAGTTATGACGGCACGGATTACTTGTGAGACATTTCCTTCATATTTAACCTTTGACCCTTGAGAAACAGTTCACTACATAATAAACACGAACGCCATCACAGGGCACACTGGGATATAAACATGACCAATACTTCATCTTACCACCAATCCCCCAAAATTTTGCTGATCAATATACACTTTAAATAATCTCTCTCATCCTATTGGTTGTGGAGATATAGCAGAAAACACCAAGGCTTTGTTGACCTTGACCTTTGTCCGATCTTTTCCACAAGTTAATCACCTCGAGATATCTGCCCAAGTAATATTCCCACCAAGTGTGGTGAAAGGCCATCCAGTTGTATATATAGTTACCTTGTATATACATACACACACACACACGATTACGATACGCTGCTTCACAAGGTAATAAAGACATGGTGATGGAGGTTTCATTAGAGAGCTCTATCTCAAACAGGAGTAGAGTTATGACTGTATAAAATCCTTTTATGACATTTTCTTCACATTTGACCTTTGACCTCAAATAACATAGCTCACACTCAAGAGAAAAAAACTGCAGAGGACATATTTTTGGGCCTTTTGGTTCAACTGAGTACACTTTTTGCATTCTTGAACTGTCAAGCTAACAACATCATAGAAGTATAAATCTCCAAACAATTCCCTAACAGAGGTCAAAAGTTAAATAAGCAATTTCATGCTTGTAACCCAAATGAACATAGTTTTTAATTTTGAAGACAATCTGTGTCACACCCCCCCCGAACCGAATTTCAGACATTTTACATATATTACTCTGGAACAAACAGTGCTGTGAAGGACAATAAGCAGGACGTTAAAGAGCAAACTTCATTTTCCCCCAGAAAGACATGAACAGGAAACGATCATAGCTCACAGCAATTCCCATTAAAACTAACGGAGAAACAACCCGAGCTTCTCGCATGTTTACACAAAACAAACACAACATCTAAAAACCCAGATAATGTATTTACCAGAATTTTCGGCAAAATATACAAAGAGTTTTATGTTGCGATGTTAATGCTGTTGTCTGTGTGCAGTGGTTAAAGTGCAGCCTGATCATCTCAATGCAGTTCTCAATGTTACTGACATCTCGCAGCACGGCAAACTCTTCGAGGTTTTACGAGATTTTGCAGTATTTGAAACCTCAATAGAGCGAATACTCCAGAAAATACAGTAATCTGGTTTCTAATTTTTTTCCCCCCATTTTCTTAATGTTTGATCTTTATTTTGAACTGTACATTTGCAACCTATGCATTTGGTAATCAAATATATATTCTCATATCTAATCATATTGCTCTTTGCAGATGGGGGGGGGGGGGGGGGGGGCACTGGTGCTAACTGATTTTAAAGTCCACAAGTAAGTGTAATACTTTCAAATAGCCAACAAACCAGATCCAGTTTTGTTCAATTTATAAAAATAAAACCTATGATTCTGTTGACACACACCATTAATCACCTTTAATTGTACTGTTGTCTATAAATCTGTTGAATTGAAAAATCAACAAATAATGGTAATTCATCATAATTAAACAGGGTTTTTTTCTTTTTATCACACTTTTGTAAGCCTACCATAAATGTAAAAGCAACTTCAACATGCCTTCCTTAATCCTAGAATTAGTGGACACTAGGACTAGTGGTTAGTTCCCTTGCAGATCACTGCCGAAGCTCAAACTGTGGTTTGGTGACTTCAACTTGTTGGCAGCTCTGCAGGAATTAAGCAGAATTATTTTCATTCACAGATAAGTAACAAAACACACAAACCTTTGGAGTGTGTAGGTGTGGGTTAACTATTACCAGCTTTCCTACATGTTATTTTAGTCCCATCCCACTAGAACACCTTTGGAAAACTGTGCAGCGCGCCCACTGACACATCCATTAATTACTGGAAGGTGGAGGAGAGCGAGTCCAACCTCATAAAATCATTAAAATTAAAAGCAAAAAGTGGTTTCATGCACCAACGCAGTGACTCATTGACTTTTTATCATGCAGACAAAATGATAAGCACCTTAAAGTTTTTGCACCACTTGTTCTTTGCCACACAGCGTCTGTTATTACGGAACACCAAAAGGCAAAACACACACGCACACACACACAGACACAATATAATGACATGGATATTTCTGTCAAAATCTGACACACCTAATGAATCATTGTTACAGAGGAGTGAGGAGAATGCAGCCATGAGTCACCTCTGTTCCGATCCACAGAGCAAAAACAAAAACAAAACAAAAAAAATTAAAAAAGGCTGCTCTATATTTTCATACTCAGTTTTTAAACCTTCAATCTAAAAAATGTAAAAATTTAATTACTGTTTCTTTGAGCCACGGGAGACATTTTAAAGTAACTTTGATATGCTCCAAAATCCAAAGATTTAAAGTTTATAACAACTCTTGAAAAAAAGTTTTGAATACTTAACCAATAATTTATAAACACGGCTAAAAATGGATAACATCTTTAAAATAGATATTAAGTGGTTTAAAAGCTCTTTCAACCACTCCATCATCAAAACATAACCGCAAAAACCAGACTAACTCCAATTTTGTAAGATTAAAGACTGTTGTAAGACGATTTTCAACACTGACTTAGAACCGTTTCAAAATGTTGCAAACTAAAGCAGTACATGATTTAAATCTGCCTAAAACATGTTCAAGGGAGTTTTAAAAGCTCTTTAAATCACTCTGTCTTCAACACCGAACAGATCACCTCTAATTTAGTGAGATTTAAAACTTTTTTTTTAGATTTTTCACCACTATTTTCGTGCTTTTTCACAATGTTGCAAACTAAAGCAGTACCTGGTTTAGATTCACTGTATTTAAAAAGTTAAAATGGACTTAGTTAAACTAGCTCATTTTTGGAATACATGTTTAGACAATTTATAAACCAGATCACCTCAAATTTATTAAATCAAAAAAGCAGTTTTAGACATTTTACCAATTGTTTAGAGCTGTTTCAAAAAGCTAGTATCTAGTTTAAAACTGTATAACTCCTCTTTAAATGAGTTTAAATTCTGTTTTAACAAGTTAATCATTGGATTGCAATGATTTTAAACCAGCTTAAAACATAACTTCTATGTTCTTAAAATTAAAATCAGTTTGAGGCATTTCAACACTGATTTAGACCTGTTTGAAAGTGTTAGAAAATGAGGCAGCATCTCGTTCAAATATGCTTACAACATCTTTAAAAAGGTTTGAATTCAATTTTAACCAATTCATCTTTACAACAACTTAAAACCAGATTACCATAAATCTAATTGAGAAAAATTACAAAATTATGGCAGTTTGAAAGTGTTACCAAGTAATATCTCATTTAAATCCATTTAAAAATGTTCTCAGGTTTAAATGAGTTCATCTTTACAATACAAGAATTTAAAAGCAGCAAAAAACAGTTTTATCTCAAATAAAAACAGCAAGTTCTCACATTAGTTAAGCTTGAACACGTCAATAAAAGCTATTATTTTGTAACATATCTTCAATAATTGTTTTTCTTTTGATCAACTAATCGATTGACTGTATTCAAATGATCCCTTACATCAACACTTTCCTCTGAGACACTGTAAAAACAGAAATCAGAAATTATGTGAATTTCTGATCAATTTTGTGATCTGCTTTTACTGTTTTTTCTTTAAGCTGATTCAGGTCTGTGAGGTGTGCACATCACTGCCAGTGACAATTTTAGCTCCTGTGGTTTTGTGTCCATGGTAACCGTGAGGGAAGATGATGCCTTTTTTTAGATGTGTGTCAGTTGGCAGTCAGCCGTGTCTCGCTGATGAACACAAACACCGACACTCTGGTTGCAGCTCACCATTATTTCCATATCAAATAATTATTTCTGTGATAAATCATATCAAACAACAACAACAAATTTCCATAGGTGACATCTTCAAATGACTTGCTTTACATTAATAAAAGTGTAAAACCCAGTTATTTTTGATCTACAAATGCACCAGATCATCACATTTAAGAAGCTGCAGTTCTTAAATGTTTTCAATATTTTTTTGACGAATGGCAAAAACAAGGAATTCACAAACAAAATAGTTACCGATTACAATTCTGTAGCTCCCCTACTTGATAAATCAAACAATCAGTTTGGCTCATAAAGACACTAGAGGTTATCTGGAGAAGGAATATCAACTACTCATTTGTGACATGAAGATAAACAAAGGGAGAAAACACACTAAATTACTAGCAGTTGATATTTAATAGAAATAAAATCTATACCAGTTATTTTAGGAGAGCTTGGAAAGAGAATGTAAAAGCATAATCTATAACCACTGATAAACCCAACTGTAACAGCGGTACAAAGACTAAAACAACCCGCTGTGACTTCTGTGTCAGCTGCGTCACTCTGTACTCGTCATTGGTTGGTTTGTCTTGTTATGAATTTAGTGAACAGTTGAGTTTGAACCACTTAACAGCAATTACCATCAAAAGTTTAAAATTCTCAACTTTTACCGCCTGCTGCACTGACGAGGACAAAACGGATGTTGTTTTATCTTTAACGAGAAGGACACACAGCAGTGCAGGTAGTCATCTGGTTTTAATCAGGAAATTCACCAAATTAATAGGACATTGACCCGTGGAGAACTACAGGTTCTAGATGAGGTAGTTTGAACTATGTACAGAGGACAGCTGACGTTTGAGGAAAATCTGTTTACAGTTATGCTACATTTTTTAAAAGTATTGATATAGAAAAAGGTGTTGGCTTTCATGAAAGTCTTTATTTAAGATTCAATCTGTTTTCAGTTGTGTTCAATTTTCTAAAATAAATTTTTGCCATCAATAAGCTTTTCTGAAGCTGCTTAACCAGAACAATATTTCATGTAAAGAAATTACAAATAACTGAACTTTTATATGTGCACTGTGACAGTTTCACATTAAATCTAATTTCTTTTCTCTTTTTTTGGCCTGTGTGAACATTGTTGAGACATAATTCTGCTGTTTTGTCCAGAGTGTGAACATGCTAATTCTGGGTTTGGGATCACATGCAAACAGGATATGTCCAGATTTGAATATGCTGTCTGGGATGCTAGAGGATGGACAGACTGATGAATTCTGTTAGGTCTGCAGCAACCTTGCAGGCTTTTATTTTGAAATACATGCTCTTATTGTGGAGGTGCGTATTCAACCGATCACCTCGCTGTTTTCATGACTTAAATCCTCATGAAATAATACATATGTATGCCAAAGGACGAAAGTCAGCTCTTTCTGGATTTCAATTGATGCTCCGTTTAACAGAGGCCACTCCCCTTTAATTATATGGATTGTTTGTTTCTTTTCTTCTTCTACTGTTTAATGGGTGGTGACAACCTGCTTCAACTTCCTGTAATTGGTCCAAACGTCTGAACCATGGTTCAGTTTGATCCATACTGAAACCATCTCTGTAAGCTGGAGGAACGTTTGGTCCTTTGGTTCAGATTGTGGTCCCAGGCAGCTTCCACAGCTTTTATTTTGGTCTAAACCAAACAAGGTAGGTGTGAAAGCACCCCAGAAGACTCTGAATGGTTGCGCACCATGTTATACGCTTGAGCTGGACCCGTACACGTGCGCACTCTTGCACTGTGATCGCAATTGGCAGCCTGTGTAGCCTCCTGAAGGTTAAGGACAAACTGGAACTTTGGAATAGCTTATCTACTAAACACAAGGCAGCCAAGTTCTCCTGAAGTTTTTAAAAGTAGATGCAAGAGTTTTTGTTTTTTTTTTTAAATCTTGGGTCCTTACAACCTGTGATTCATTCAATTTCTATAATATTCCACTTAAGAGTCATGCAGTGGGGGGGGGGGGGGGGGGTACCCAGGACAGGCCTCCAGTCTATCACAGGGACAACCTGTGATGGTTGGGAAATTTTAACCCCAATGTTTCAATATTTTTGTTTCTTTGGAAATGTAAATTTATGTAATAATCTTGATTTTTTTTTTTTTTCTTTTACAAATTCATTTCTGTTTTTAAAATAAATGTGTTTTATGTGGTTTGCTTCATTGTTGCCATTAATTTTAATTTGGGAAACACTTTGGATGTTTCAACTGAAAGAGTGATATATAAAAATAATAACATTATTATTAATTATTATTCCTGCGATTCCAGCTTCACAAACTTTACAGTGTTTCTTCAATTATTAAATCACAGTAAATTGAACATCTTTAGTTGTTGTTGAGCTGTTGTTCAAACAAAAGAAGTTAATTTGAAACTGTGATAAACTTTTATCTCTAATGACCTTAAATTCAGACACTGAGGCGGAAGGTTAATCAGAAGTCATTGCTGCCGTTAGCACGAGGACATGCACAGTAACCGTGACGTTTTTTTGCCCTCAGTGTGAACTTGATGTGGAGATTAATTGGAAGAGAATTGCACCCAGTCAGTTGATTTCCTGCTATAACTGATTCTGGATCAGTTCTGAGCTGCACCCATTTTAGCGGCCGCAGTTTCTTTGTTCAGGGAAGCGAGAAGCTGACGTCAAATTGTCTCCTTTGTTTCAGAAACGCCGCAGCTGCATTGTTCCTCCAGCGCAAATTCTTCAACGTGCCACTGTTGCCGAGAGCAACGGTGAGACAAATGATGAGATTTTCTATCGGTGCAAACAACAGCAGAGAGCAAAAAAAAAAAAAAAAGCTCAAAATCATAAATGGAGCCGCTCCACCGTAATAGTATCACCTGAGCAGAGCAAATGTATATTTTAAATTTTATTGTCAGCTATATTAAATGTGTGGGTAGCACAGTGACTTAGTGGTTAGCATGGTTGAGTCGTGGGTTCGATTCCCACCTGGGGGCCTGTCTGTGTGGAGTTTGCGTGTTCTCCCCGTGTTTGCGTGGGATCCCTCTGGGTGCTCCGGCTTCCTCCCACATCCAAAGACATGCAGGTTTGGTGAAATAGAAACTAGTTGTCCATAGGTGTGCGAGACAGACCGGTGTTCTGTCCAGGGTGTACCCCGCCTCACACCCTATGACTGCTGGGATCAGCTCCAACGACCCAGTCACCCTAAACTGGAGTAAGGGGGTATGGAAAATGGATTGATGAATTAAATTTGCTGTTGTGCTTATTACACTTACACACACTCTTTGCAACAATTCCCATTCATCAATTAGTCTAGAAAGATGAAAACAATTACATTTTTGATGACTGACTGAATTGAATTCTTTAATGTCATTGCACAAAATACAACGAAATTGGATAGCAGTCCTCTTGGTGCTCTAAATTAAAATTAAATACAATTAAAAAAAAAAAAATATTGGAGTACTAAAATAATATAAAGACAATGCAAAAAAAAAAAACAACAGCTCTCCTCACTGCCCTCCCCTATCCCCAGAAACACCACATACATACATACACACATATATTCTCCATACTCAATTGGAATAGCAGGTGAGGTGGACTGGAAAAAGTGCATAAGTGCATAAAGTACACGCAGTCCGACCCACAGAAGGGCTCAGTCTCTCAGATCTAAATGGACCATGTGTGAAAATGATTGGAAGTGTTCAATGTCCATATTGCAATAGGGTAGAAAATGTTTTTGAATCTATTTGTGCATGATCTGATGGACATGAAACGTTTCCCAGAGGGCAGCAGTGCAAACATAGTCATTAACAGTGGAAGAATTGTCTGACTGGTTTAAGCTTTCCAAATATGGCACTCCATTTCTAAATGTTCTATGGCTGGTTTGTGTCCAACAAAAATATTATTGTACAATGTTATTATAACCAAGATGATTGTATTTTATTTGCCACCAACGTTCTCATGTTGATGTTAACCTGTCCACTATGACGTGTGCTGCTGCCTTTCTTGGCCAGATCATCCTTGTAAAAGAGGTTTCGATCTCAGTGGAATTCTACCTGGTTAAATAAAGGTTGTTGTTATTATTATAGACTAGCGTGATGCCCGTGGGGATCCATGGGCTCTAGACTGGGTAGTGTTTATACAATAGGTAGCTGACATTTTTCAAATGTGGTAATAAATTATGCAACATTTCTGTAATGAGTTGGAATGGTGTGTGAGTCCAGAATGTAATTATCAACATCCATTGTTCATGTTGTTACGTAATATCCGTAATTTCTCCAAAAATATTAGTCTTATCAACTTTCTGTTTTGATAGCGTTCATCCTTGACTCAAAATACATAAACATACCAAATGGCAAATGTCAGCTCTCCCTAATTTGTCCATGATTGAAGTTAAACACACACACACGTCACTTGGCCTTTAATATATAGATGATTTACCGCCCCCTGCTGGAATAGTGTGTGAGTCCAGAATGTAATTATCACCGTCCATTGTTCACCGTTACCTAATATCGTTATTGTCTCAAAAATATTAGTCCTATCAAAATTCCATTTTGGCAACGTTCATCCTTAACCCAAAGCAGACCAAATGACAGCTGTCTCCAGTTTCTCCGTGATTGAAGCCATACACGTACACAGAGGCCACTTGGCTATTATAATATAGATTAATACATAATGAAAACAAAAAGAGCACTCATTAAAAATAATTAAATAAAATAAGTATAAAAAAAATAGATAAGTCAAAAATTGAGTGACCATGCTGGAAGGAGACTAGTGAGGGAAGCCACCAAGACACCCAAACACCCTACTTTATATTGTTGTAAATAAATAAAGGGAGAAAAACGAAAACAAAAAAGTTTCCCAGCCACGGTGTTGCCAAAGTTTCAACACATTCCTGTAGCTGTGTTTGAAGTTAGCCATCACTAATTTGCAGTACAGATTAACACTTTTGGCACCATCCCCAGCCACATGCATCCGTTCTTTAATTACAAGTTTACTTTGACAAATTGTTGTAAAACCCCAAACAAACAAACCAAAACAACAACGTGATTCTTACATTTAGTTTGACTTCCATTTTACTGCACACAGCATGAAGCAAAGATATTTTATTTTATGTGGTCAACATAATTTCATTTGTTAATACACAAAACTTCTGCAATTAAGGTCTGTAACAAAAGAGTTGGGACAGGAACAATTTATCCCAAATATAAAGGATTAAATCATCATTTTTCCTAAGTCGGGGGATGAATACACAAACATTTCCAAGTCACAAATGGTACGGTACTCAAACACTGAGTGACCGTGGTGGTAGGACACCTGTGAGGGAAGCCACCAAAACACCCAGAAAACACAGGAAGGAATTCTAGGCTCCTGTGGATATGAGAGGATTAAGTGTGCCTGACGCAGCCTCACTCACAGCTTCACGCTGCAGCTCAGTTCACACTTTACAGACGATTTGTTATTTAACATTAAAATGCAGTTTCCTGCTGTTTCATGCAGCAAAACAATTAGCCAATCAGGTGCTTCGCTTAGTGAGCTGTGAAAGGAAACCAACGCTCCTTCGTGCTGTTTCCTGAATGATGTGTCACGTGGTCATCAGAGCCGTGTCACCTGCACGCAGTCTTCACGGGATCAATAGTCTATTTGTGCAGCGGCAGGAAGAGGAGGTTCAGATCATGATGCTCGCCGACGCTGCTGAAAACGACCCCGAGATGCGACACAAGGGAAGCAGTGTCGCTGGCTGACCGCTGGATGGACGAAGGTGTCTTGGTGCTTGACAAAAAGGAAACCCTCGTCACAAAAAAGGCTGGAAAGTCAGAGGACAAGTGTGCAGCGACCTTCACATGTGTGAGTGTCAAGGAGGATCAATGGGCGGAAGCGAGAGGGCGCACGCGCTACGTGAAGGGATTAACGGCTCTGCCACCACCTGTTCGGCCTCCACAGACGAGCCTTTCACTGACGACAGGTGCCTTAGCAGCGAGACGCCTGCTTCCTCGCACCCGCTCGCTCCCCCAGCTGCTCTTTCAGACCTCAGACACAGATTCCTCACATGCCCGCCCACTAATCCGGACAACCACTGACACTCAGCCGACTACACTTCCTTCATACGAGAAGAAGTGTGACAACAACACGAAGACAACTGAGGAAGTGGAAACGCTGCAGCTGGATCAGAGGGATGAAATACCGAATGATCACCCCCAAAAGAAAAATCAATCAAAGAAAAAACACACAGTGTTGAGCTTTTTTTATTTCTTGTGTCACTTTGGATGAATTTTAAAGCCAAACCTGCAAATATTGATCATCTTCAAAGGTCCATTTAATCATCATGTTCAACAAAGTCAGGAATACAGTACATGAAACAAGCAAATCATACTTTCTTTTTCTCTTAATCTGCTTTGTCAAACTAAACCACAGTTTAATCTGTTCATCCTCATTATGTGCCCTTTTAATTTGAGGAGTTACAGGATGATTGCACTTAATGTTTAAGAGCTGTGTTCAGAATGTGGAGGGGATGGACTTGTTCATTTATCTATCCTTTCATTTGCTCACTTCACTCTACAGGGTATGTACATGTCAAATGCCATTTAACAACAAACGAATATAAAACAACCGAGGAGCTGGCCATGAGGAATGAGGAAAACAAAAAAGAATTCTGGAGGATGTCACATGTTTTGTTTTGTGTGTGTGTTTGTTTTTTTAAACGTTTTGTTAGTCCTATGACTTCTATTCAAGAAAATATGCTAAGCAAAATCAATTATTTTGATCACTACCCCCCTTTTTAAATTTTTTTTTTTTATCCAACATGTGCACTCAATTCAATTTATTTCATTTATATAGCGCCAAATCATAACAAAGTTGCCTCAAGGCACTTCAAACAAGTAAGATCTAACCTTACCAACCCAAAGAGCAAGAACACAGGTGACAGTATTGAGGAAAAACTCCCTCTGATGATTTTAGGAAGAAACCTCAAGCAGACCAGACTCAAAGGGGCGACCCTCTGCTTGGGCCATGCTACAGACACAATAGACAAAACAAATATACAGGAAATATTTGCACTTGGACAAAGTTACAGGTTCAGTGTTTTGGTCAAGGACAGTAATATCCAGATTCACTGGGGAATCCAACCCGTGATTTAGCGGTGATGCTAAAATTCTCATTTTTATGACAAACATACATCAAGTCCAAAATAAAGGTCAACAATAAAAAAAAAAATCCACACAACTTCCACTTCCACAAATATACTGTAAACTAGTATTGATACTACTATCATTTTTCTGTATAATGGCTTAAAGGTTGCATGGGTAAAAACCTCTAAATTTGACCCAAGGGTGGCGCTAGAGCGCTGAAGGTGCAAACAAGAAATGTAGTGGGGGGGAAACAAATGGCAGGATTGTCACCAATAAGTATCCCAAATGGTAATAGAGCTGAAATGACAAGAAACAGATGGACGCACTGACCCAGACGGAGCGCAGTGCTCCGCCCGCCTCCTGGCCTATCAGCTTTTGGGGAGGGGAAACACGTGGGTGCAGTAAGCGTAATGTTGCTCGATTGTGAGGTTCACTCGAAAATTAATCTAAGCAGAAAGGCTCATGTAAAACCTGAAAACAAAAATCACTGCACCGGAATAATATGTGAACGCGTGCACACAGCCAGTTCTCGGGCCACTTCAGTGACCTGTGCAAAAATAGAACAACAACAACAACAAAAAAAAAACAACAAGACACTACCAGACCGGGCCTTGAAATGGTTTCAAACTGTGCCTCAAACCTTAAAATAAGACACGCCCATTAGCACTAATCTAAGCCTTCATTACCAGCTTCTGCAGCGCCTCAGACATTTTGTGGTGCAGCAGTACAGCCACAGAACACACACACACACACACACACACACACTTCGCTCGGGCTGGTCCACATAGTGCACATACGCGGGCACATGTAGGTACTAGCTACGCTGCTCAGATCTGGGCCAGCTGAAGAAGTGCCAGCACCGGGGCTGAGACTGGCAGTTTGGTTCCAGCACGCTCTCTGCAGGAGGGGTGAGGAGCTCTGCCACATAGCTGGGATGCTTTCCATCTTTGTTTGAACCAGAAGATGGCCAGATTCATTTAAAGGGCCTCTTAGAGCTCAGGACAAGTTGAGGCATGTCTATAATGCAGCATGCCTGCCGATCTGAACCATCATTACGGTGACGTTTAAATAAATACGGTTTAAATATACGACCAGCCGCAGCACGGGACATGACCTCACAACCACAGAAGAATTAAAGGCCAACAGGGAAGCAAGAGTGAATTTAAAAACAAATGCATCACGGCCTGAATGTGGGTTGTCACGGGGTTGAGCAGTTGGATCAGTGCAGCGTCCATCGCCAGTGGCATCATGAAGCCACGCCCCTCAACCTGCTGTACACATTAATGATAGTCCCTGCTACAATGACATTATATATTTATTTTGCTGACACCTGAGATTTCCCTGGAGATCAAATTGAGCACAGATGACTCTGTACTTGAAGGAACGTCAGCCTGTCCTTGGCCAAGTCCTGTATCTCTTCCTGGTGGATTACAAAGCGCTCCAAAGCCAGCTGGGAAACATAATCCTCCACTGTGTCCTGGGTCTTCCCTGGGAGCCTTCTCCCAGCTGGCTGTGCCTGGAAGACCTCCCCTGGGGAGACGATCGGGGGAGCATCCTCACCGGACGCCCCGAACCACCTCAGCTGGCTCCTTTCGATGGGAGCGAGGCAGCAGCTCTACTCCAAGTCCCTCCCGGATTGTCGAGCTTCTCACCCTGTCACGGAGCGCAAGTACAGATACCTGACGGAGGAATCTCATTTCTGCTGCTTGTATCCACAATCTTTTTCTTTCAATCATTAGCCAAAGTCCATGACCACCAGTGAGGATAGGAGTGTAAACTGACTGGTAAATTGAGAGTCTCGCCCTCTGGCTCAGCTCCTTCTTCACCATGATGGACTGGTACAGTGTCCGCAAACATCAGACGCTGCACCAATCAGTCTGTTGACCTCACGCTGCAACTCACCACAACTTATGAACAAGACCCTGACATACTTAAACTCCTCCACTTGGGCAGGATCATGGTGATATATACACACTACGCATGTACGATTCGATACACACTTCGATACACTACCAGTGATACAATACATATTGTGATACTGACGATACGATTCATCCCTGTTCCCGAATCGATGAGATATATATTTGATGGTGATTCAATTCCTCACAATGCGATATGATTAGGGATGGGTACTGATAAGATTTTATCGATATCAGTGATAGATTTGATTCTTTATCGATTCCCATATCAATACCTCTTGTGAATTTTCTGTGTACTAAAAGTAGGCTTTACAGGATTTCTGTGTCAACAACAATTTATTGAGTCTTAAAGTAAATAAATATGAAATTGGTCACTGGATCCATGATCTCTGGACATAAACAGAAATAAAAACTGTAGTTTTTGTCGAAAGCATTTCCTTTCAGATATTAATGACACAAATGTAACTCCATAGACTCTGAGCTGAACTCTATGGAAGTAAATCTGTGCCATCAGAGTTTGAAGTTGAATTTCTAAGGTTGAATTTGTTTAGCATCAAAATATTCAGCCTCAAAAACTTTAACCTAAAACAAAAAAACAAATTCAACCACAAAAAATAGAAAAGCAGGGAGAAGCAATCAATCCCTGTCTCAATCATCCAACCTCACAAATTTACTTCCATAAACGTTGGATGACTGAGACAAATTCAACCTTAGAAATTCAACTTCACACTCTGATTTTGATGCAAAATAAATAAATAAATAAACCTTAAAAATTCTAATTTAAACTCTGATGGCGCAGATTTACTTCCATAAACTCTTACAGCCATTTGCTTCGTTGCTTCAAGCAGACCTGCTGCAGTCTGCGACCATCGTAGAGAAATAATCATTTTCTCGATAAACACCCTTAAATCAACGTTCGCCCCGAACTGTCCGTGGTGTATTCAATGTGTCTCGGGGGGGAATCGATGCAAGCAGGCAGCGAGCGATAAAACACAATTCAACTTGTCAAATGAATAGATGCACTCGCGTCTCACACACACACACACAATATATATATATATTATATATATATACATATACACACACACATATATACACATACATACATACGTACTATGTGTGTGTGTTAAAAATGATAAACAACAAAACTCCCTCAGTGTGATTACTGACTTTCCAAACTAGTTTAACTGACAACTAAACTATGAGTTATGATGATTCAGCTCCCCCTGCCAGGGAAACAACTGGATGTCATTTATTTTAAGTAATTCAGGTGTAAAAGCTGAGTCACCACTTAAAGACTTCCCATGTTCACGTCACTCTGAACACCATAATCAGCCGGACAAAAGCCAACTCAGTGAGTGACTGGACACCATCAGTGACGACAACCAAGAAAGTGGCAAAAAGGAAACAAAATGTACACAAATTAAGTAATCAGCTTTAATGCACATATTGGTTTAAAGATGCAGACATTGCTAAGTTGGCCTTCATGAGAAGGCTGGTGAGTACATTCACAAATCAGATTGCCAGGTGGCATCTCACCGTATTTGTTTTACTCGCTGATTATCAGATACGTGACGTTCTGTGACAAACGGAAGCCTGAAATTCTTATTTCTTCAGTTATCGCTAAGTGGTCACTGTTACTTTGAATAAAACAGTCAGAAACCTTGTGCATTTCAAACCAAATGAAACCTCAAATTTACCGAAGAACCTAAAAGACAGATCCAGATCTGTGTGAAGATGAGGGAGTTTTAAATCGTGTTAAAGTGTTATTCTGCTAGCCATGTAGGCTAACGTAACCACAGCGTGTAGTACTGTCCTGACCGCTCTGTGTCCTGTAATCAAACTATAGCGTTCACAGCTAACTTGAACGAGTGTTGAAACCTCATATCAAGTTCAACTGAGTCACGAAGCAGTGCTTTGTTGCACCTCGCTAGCACATATAGCAAAGTCAGGGACAGCTAGCCACGACACAACAATATCCTGAGTAAAAATGAAAGCTGACAAAAGGAGAAAAAAAAGTTATAGAGCTGTGTCTGATATGATGTGATTAAACTGTCGTAATTTAGTGTCATTTGGTGTTGAAGCGGTGACTCCCAGACTTTGCTAAAAGCTTCATGACTTGAAGTGTCAGACAAAGACGACGCGGAAAACCCAAGTTCCAAAAACCATTCTTTCAGTTGATGAACCTGGAAAACAATATGTATGGACACAGCAGCATATTCAAGCTTTTTGCCGTTTTTACAAAGAATACATAAATAAATTTCTACAACTGCTCCCTGTGGATGAGCAAAATAGGAAATGCGGCATATGATTGTATTTTTATTTGTAGTCTGGACTCAGTGACGACATGAGCTGTACTACCAAGTGTAAGAAACATGATTTGGAAAGAATTTAAAAAAAAAACAAAACAGATATTTTGTTTAAGTTGCTTTGTGGCTCCTTTAAATTCTGACTGGCTCCTGAGTTTTTCAAGTTAGGAGCCAGTTGGCCCCAAGCTGCACTTTTATAAAATCAGGGCCTGCTGAGTAATCTAACCCAAACTGATTCAGATTGAGCATGATTATTCATTTTCTGTTAAATAGGCCAGGCATGGAAATCTGACCCAGAAACTACAAAAGCAATCAAATCCGAGTGCTCAAGAGGCAACCTGCATCTTGTTGTACGCCATAAATTCAAGTTTATTCTCTTCACTCCCGCGGCTGCCCTTGATATGAACGCAAGACAGATTTAGAGTCTGTAATTTGGTTTCTGACATCACCCACCTCAACCACAGCAGGAGTACAAACAAAGATGACATTCAGAGCCATTAAACTGTGTTTCACACCAACATAAACTCTTCCTTGCTCTCCTTCTTTACATTCACCCAAACAGCTGTCACCAATACGGGGCTCAGATTAACATATCGTGTGTGTTTCAGGACCTCTGCAGCTGTGTGAAACGGCCAGAACACTTTCTCTCAACAATGCCATTATCACAGCTGCATCTGTGAAACCTCTCGGCTTACTCCCAGGAGACTCGCCAGTATTACTTGCTATTACGTGTATCCAGAAAGTATTCACAGCGCTTCACTTTTTCTACATTTTATATTACAGCCTTGTTGCAAAATGGAGGAAATTCATTTTTTTTCCCCCTGCAAAATTCTACTCACAACACGAAAAAAAATATAATTTTTTTATTTTTTGTGCCTTGAGATGGCTTTTGTTGTGATTTGGCGCATTATAAGATAATTACATTTTTGCAAATATATTAAAAATAAGATGCTGAGAAATCACAGGTACATAAGTATTCACAGCCTTTACTCAATACTTTGTTGATGCATCTTTGGCAGCAATTACAGCCTCAAGTCTTCTTGAATATGTGCCACAAGCTTAGTGCACCTATCTTTGGGCAGTTTTGTCCATTCTCCTTTGCAGCACCTCTCAAGCTCCATCAGGTTGGATGGGGAGCGTTGATGCACAGCCATTTTCAGATCTCTCCAGAGATGTTCAATTGGATTCAGCTCTGGGTTCTGGCCGGGCCACTCAAGGACATTCACAGAGTTGTCCTGAAGCCACTCCTTTGATATCTTGGCTGTGTGCTCAGGGCCATTGTTCTGCTGAAAGATGAACCATTGCCCCAGTCTGAGGTCAAGAGCGCTCTGGGGCAGGTTTTCATCCAGGATGTCTCTGTACATTGCTGCATTCATCTTTCCCTCAATCCTGACTAGTCTCCCAGTTCCTGCTACTGAAAAACATCCCCACAGCATGATGATCCCACCACCATGCTTCACTGCAGAGATGGTACCTGGTTTCCTCCAAACATGACGCCTGTCATTCATGCCAAAAAGTTTAATCTTTGACTCATCAGACCAGAGAATTTTGTTTCTCATGGTCTGAGAATCCTTCAGGTGCCTTTTGGCAAACTCCAGACGGGCTGCCATGTGCCTTTTACTAAGGCGTGGCTTCCATCTGGCCACTCTACCATACAGGCCTGATTGGTGGATTGCTGCAGAGATGGTTGTCCTTCTGGAAGGTTCTCCTCTTTCCACAGAGGAATGCTGGAGCTCTGACAGAGTGACCATCGGGTTCTTGGTCACCTCACTGACTAAGGCCCTTCTCCCTCAATCACTCAGTTTAGATGAACGGCCAGCTCTAGGATGAGTCCTGGTGGATCTGAACTTTTTCCATTTACGGATGATGGAGGTCACTGTGCTCATTGAGACCTTCAAAGGAGCAGAAGTGTTTCTGTGCCCTTCCCCAGATTTGTGCCTTGAGACAATCCTGTCTTGGAGGTCTACACACAATTCCTTTGACTTCATGCTTGGTTTGTGCTCTGACATGCACTGACAACTGTGGGACCTTATATGTAGACAGGTGTGTGTCTTTCTAAATCATATCCAATCAACTGAATTTACCCCAGGTGGACTCCAGTTAAGCTGTAGAAACATCTCAAGGATGATCAGTGGAAACAGGATGCACCTGAGCTCAGTTTTGTTCTTCATGGCAAAGACCATTAATAATTATGTACATGTGATTTCTTAGTTTTTTATTTTTGATAAATTTGCAAAAATCTAAAAAAAAAAAAAAAAAAAAAAACATTTTTACATTGTCATTATGGGCTATTGTGTGTAGAATTTTAAGAAAACAAAATTAATTTCATCTATTTTGGAATAAGGCTGTAATATAACAAAATGTGGAAAAAGTAAAGCACAGCAAATACTTTATGGATGCACTGTATCCTGAAATTAGTCAGGTAACATCCATCACTCAGGATCCTGAGCAACAGAGCTCAACTGAAACGGTCGGTTTTTATAGAAAATACAACATAATTATTGAGTCCAAGTCAAAGACTCAAAGATGATAAAGGAATATTTATGCATACGCACATTTTAATGGGAAAAGAATGATATATTACTTAAGTTCTTAGTGTCCAAGATGTTTAAAAGTCTCACGTAGCGTGTAATGATGAGGACAAATTTAATACTATGACTACGGAAAAGCCCTGCAGCCGACTTTGTTTTCTGCACTTTGTGAGGAAGAATGTACGTTTTAATTCGAGTCTGCAGTTCAGCTTTTCAGGGCGTAATTCCAGCCGAGCTGATGTCAACATCCATTTCCTTATTCCAAAAAAAAAAAAAAAAAAAAAAAAAAAAAAAAAAAAAAAAGCTGTGATTTGGGGTCATTTCCTGCAAAGCATTTGATGACTTTCTCAGACGCAGTCTCAGCTTGGTGCAATTACTTTAATGTTCTTCCAAGTTTAAACGGCCAATGCATGAGCTGCACAAATAGACTAAAGTACAACATATAAGTGAGAGTTACAGGATGCAGCTTTGGACCCGCCTGGTGTGAAAAGTGTGACTGCAGTGAACAAAAATACAATAATTTCTTTTAAAGACAACAGGTGTGAAACAGTGTAAAGTTTGGGAAAATTTCCCATATACAGCAGACTTATTAGTGCAGAAAAAGGGCTAAAAAAAAAAAAAAAAAAAAAATCATCAGAACTTACACTAGTATTAACACAGTTGATCAGTCACATTATCTTTTCAGTATGAATTATTCTTCTGCCACTAGATGTTGCATTAGCGCTACATTTCAGGACATAAACAAAGCTTTACTCCTCCACCACTCCTCCTCAAATCTCCCTCCTACCACATCAAGTCTGACAGTTTTCTTCGTCAGGAGGCGTTTTCATCCTCAAAATGTGATTTTTGGACATATTTCTGGAAGGTAGCTGTTGTCCATCAGCTTGAAATAAATAAGTCAACAGCTATGCTGTGAAAAGTGAATACTGCTGATCTTAATGAATGTGTGGAGGGGCCACAGTTTTACACAGCAGGACTCGCATATCGTCACCTTCCTAAAATAATGCCCTAAGTCATATGACTTAGGCCCTAATTTTAGGAAGGTGACGATATGTTAAATTTGCACACATGGAAATCTCATGCACCAAATGTGCATGAACAGACAAACTAAGAATGTAAAGCTCAGATCACAGAGGGAGTGTTTCGTCATTCTCTGCACAGGAAGCCATTACACCACAGTTTATCCGTTTTAAAAAGAAAATCTTTGTCTCCTATATTTATTTGTAAAATCTGCGTTGGACCACCTTTAAATAAAACAAGTTTTGACGTGTTTTAGCTTCAAAAATATTGACCGCTCACCTTGATTTGTTTGATATGAACAACCACTGGTTTTTGTATCCAAGTATGGCTGGTATAGCCTTTTTTTAAAAAAACATTTTAAATGTCCATTGAATGGTTTAAAACAGTATATTATCTTATTTTTAAAAACTTTCACATTATTCTAAGGATGGGAAAACAGTTTCAGCAATAGTCTGATTTGAAAACTTTCTACACCAATTAAAAACAAAGGAGGTTTTTAAATCCCACTGCTGCAGTCCAGGAACTACAAAAATAGAGTCCGGGAAAGTTGTGCATCCGCGGTCTTCGATGCACAATTGCTTTCAGCTCAGAGTTATTTAGAAGGAGCTGAGTGCCTGCTCCCCCCAACCCCTAACACCAATTCAGGAAAAACTACAGATCCTTCAAGATAGATCTTAATAAGCTTCAAACAAATGAAAATACAGTTAAAATGGCTCAATTTGATTGTGAAAAAAATGAATGTTTGTTCCATTTGGGCTTTGGAAAGATATTTTAAAAACTATTTATTTTTTCCAGAAGAAATAAATGGCAAAAGTAATTGACTAATTAACAATCAAAGTAGCTTGCAGCCCTGTCTGGAGGTCATATCTAAATATGGTACAAACTACATTTGTATTGAGTCATGTAACATGTATCCCCCAATTAATTAGTTATCAACAAAAATGTTCAAAATTTTACAATGCTAAAGAAAGTTACTTCCTGCTCACCACATTAATTCACTGGGTTCTTGCTCTTACAATGGCAAATATTGTGACAAATGTTCATAAAATTGAATTTAAAAGTGTTTCAATAAACCTTGACAAAGTGAAACAGGCGACCCTAGTTTGATTCCATCCTGCTGAAGAAGTTGAAGCATCCAGCAGCCAACCACAGTATCTCAGTAGTGTTTTTCTTTACATGCATGTCATGGTCACGTACCGCAGGTCCCAGTCTCTGCACAGGGGGCGACCCTGTCTTTTTTTTTTTTTTTAGACAATTGCTGCTTTATCTTGCATTTTGCTTAAAGTGCACGTGTTGAACTTTTCAGACTGAGCGGCTCCTTCTAAGCACTGATGTGTGAATGTTTACTAGCTGACTTCCTGCTCCGTCACCCCGGGTGTATCAGCTGAGAGAAGCCTCAGTGCACAGCTCTAAGAAGCCTTCATAGTCCCAAAGGGCCAGGCGCGGGCCTCAGGGCTTTCACTCAGCAAAACAGAACCGCTCTCTGTGAAGCTCACTGACCACCACTGTACTCCAAAAAGGATGGACAGCGACGTTCCCACAAAGTCCCGGATCTGGACCCAGGATGCCTGTGCAGCCTTTGAACACCTGCAGAGAAGGACTATGAATGTCCTTGTGATGGGCCTGCAGGACGGAGACAGTAATGAATACGTCGTCATTCATTAGCCATCCGTGGCACTGGTCCCATTTAGATACAGATACCCACTGAGGCACAAAGCCCCAGCTGCCTAAAGTGCCTGACGTCCAACAGTTCCAACACAGCTCCATTAAGAAAAATGTCCTGCCACAGCAGCCAAAGTGCCACTCTAAACATCAGTCCACACACAATGGACAAGAGTTAATTCATTGTGTGTTTAATAGACGGCATCCTGCTGGCCTACTTTGCCATATGCTTAGTTCTAACCCATCTTAGACCATGGCTCCTTCCACTGATCTCATGTAGACTAAGAGGATCTTGATTTTCTGTCTATACTGCTTTGTTACGAGGTAAAGTAAGAAAATGAGCAAAGTAAAATTAAATCTGATTACAATATACTAACTACTGTGATGGTCAGATTGACATTCCCCCAAAACCAAAACAGTTTCCCCTACCATGACACAGGCTCGACAGGATACCGTTCCAGGAAGTACACTATAAATGCTGAAAACCGGTTATGCTTGTCTGTGTAGCGGCAGGTAGCAAGGTTAAATAATGTCACAGGTAACTTATCTTGCTCTTCACAATAAAAGCATCTTAACATAAAAACAGCACTAGCAGTAGAGCAGTGACTTTTACTGAGAAAGTCACAGAGTTATTGTTTCACGTTGCACCACCAGAGACCTGTCCTCATTGACAAACCTAGAAAAACATACTTCCAGCCCAATGGAAAAAAAAGCAGCAAAAACCAAGTCTGCAGTTGGGACAAGCACCTAGAACCTGCATCCTCATACTATACCCTGTGATAGAAAAGTGACTGTTCTTCCCGTTTGCGATACTGCAGTTGTGGGCAAAGGAACAGTTAATGTAGTTCTGAACTGCTGGTGTGATCCTGCGTTTATGTCCTTCCAGCCAACAGACAGAAGTTACAGTATGTCATTAAAAGACTGAAGTGTTGTTGGCCTTGATAACAATGTGCTTACCGGTTGCAAAGCATTCAGTCATTTGATTTCATTGACACCAAATTCTGCTTGTTTATTCGATTAAAACCTTGAGCTGCTCATCGTGCCGTTTGGCGACATAAACAGCTGGAAGAGGAAGAAGAGTAAAACAGGCTGCATTCATCCAAGAGATTATGCACTGTGGCAATCAGAAGTACGAAAATAACTGTCCCACTCATACAGGACGTGTCCACTGTAAATGAATCACAGTCCCTCTGACAACAATCTACCAGCGTTGGACAACGAATAATCGACCCGTGAAAAATTCTCATATTAGCCCACTTTGGAGTTCCTCGTGACTCTGGGCAAATTAGTGAGACTGCTACTATGTTGAAGACTATAGGATGATGCTGCAAAGCTGAACAAACCAATTACACCCCTGTCAAGGCCGTGGCAAGGCACTGCATCAGCCTCGCAGGGACTCGGCACGCCGTTTAACGGACTCCCGTTTGATGAGCCACATCAGCCATAAGCCCTACTTAGCCCACACATGGGGTAGAAAACTGTGTTCTGTGCTGTTAACCGTTTAGTGACCTTTACCAAGAGCCAATGTGCGTATGGCTGCTGAAACAAAGACCTGACCTGCTGAAGCATGTGAAGCATATTTGATAGTATTTAGTTTGAATATTTGAGGGCTGCTTCTGGTGTGTGACTCTCCCTCAGAGCTGGGGTAGCCTGGTGGACTACTGTTTGACAGTCCATTACTAGACAGGGTGAAGTCACAGATGTATTACATTTTGGCAACAAACCTATTCAGTGCATTTAATTTCAATTCTAATTAATTACCCACAACGTGCAGATTTAGGCAAACCTGCTCAAACAAATTAAATATTATCTGCACATTTGATCAGGATGCTGAGTAACTATCAGACTGACAACAAGCTGCTCCAGACCTCGATTCCTGCTTCCTACCAGCTCATCTCAATGGAAGCAAAAGACCTCAGGTCCGATTACATCTTTGATGCACAAACCAACATCACAATAGGGAAACATTCACTAATTAATTTTAGCTAATATTAGGTAAACAAAGCAGGTAGTCTGGGTTTGAATCCTGTTCACATTACTCATCTGTGTCCTTGGACAAGACAGTTAATCTACATTATCTCAGTCCACCCAGCTGTAAATGGGCACAACCCTTGGCTGGGGAAGTAACCTGCATCAGACAGGATTCACATCCAGGTGGAGTCATAGACTGTCATCCCTTTGATGCTCCAGAATCCGGAGGACAGCACCAACGGGCATTAAGGACTACATACACTCAACAAAAATATAAACGCAACACTTTTGGTTTTGCTCCCATTTTGTATGAGATGAACTCAAAGATCTAAAACTTTTTCCACATACACAATATCACCATTTCCCTCAAATATTGTTCACAAACCAGTCTAAATCTGTGATAGTGAGCACTTCTCCTTTGCTGAGATAATCCATCCCACCTCACAGGTGTGCCATACCAAGATGCTGATTAGACACCATGATTAGTGCACAAGTGTGCCTTAGACTACCCACAATAAAAGGCCACTCTGAAAGGTGCAGTTTTATCACACAGCACAATGCCACAGATGTCGCAAGATTTGAGGGAGCGTGCAATTGGCATGCTGACAGCAGGAATGTCAACCAGAGCTGTTGCTCGTGTATTGAATGTTCATTTCTCTACCATAAGCCGTCTCCAAAGGCGTTTGAGAGAATTTGGCAGTACATCCAACCAGCCTCACAACCGCAGACCACGTCTGAGACCAGCCACTCGGACAGCTGCTGAAACAATCGGTTTGCATAACCAAAGAATTTCTGCACAAACTGTCAGAAACCGTCTCAGGGAAGCTCATCTGCATGCTCGTCGTCCTCATCAGGGTCTCGACCTGACTCCAGTTCGTCGTCGTAACCGACTTGAGTGGGCAAATGCTCACATTCGCTGGCGTTTGGCACGTTGGAGAGGTGTTCTCTTCACGGATGAATCCTGGTTCACACTGTCCAGGGCAGATGGCAGACAGCGTGTGTGGCGTCGTGTGGGTGAGCGGTTTTCTGATGTTAATGTTGTGGATCGAGTGGCCCATGGTGGCGGTGGGGTTATGGTATGGGCAGGCGTCTGTTATGGACGAAGAACACAGGTGCATTTTATTGATGGCATTTTGAATGCACAGAGATACCGTGACAAGATCCTGAGGCCCATTGTTGTGCCATACATCCAAGAACATCACCTCATGTTGCAGCAGGATAATGCACGGCCACATGTTGCAAGGATCTGTACACAATTCTTGGAAGCTGAAAATGTCCCAGTTCTTGCATGGCCGGGATACTCACCGGACATGTCACCCATTGAGCATGTTTGGGATGCTCTGGACCGGCGTATACGACAGCGTGTACCAGTTCCTGCCAATATCCAGCAACTTCGCACAGCCATTGAAGAGGAGTGGACCAACATTCCACAGGCCACAATTGACAACCTGATCAACTCTATGCGAAGGAGATGTGTTGCACTGCATGAGGCAAATGGTGGTCACACCAGATACTGACTGGTATCCCCCCCAATAAAACAAAACTACACCTTTCAGAGTGGCCTTTTATTGTGGGCAGTCTAAGGCACACCTGTGCACTAATCATGGTGTCTAATCAGCATCTTGATATGGCACACCTGTGAGGTGGGATGGATTATCTCAGCAAAGGAGAAGTGCTCACTATCACAGATTTAGACTGGTTTGTGAACAATATTTGAGGGAAATGGTGATATTGTGTATGTGGAAAAAGTTTTAGATCTTTGAGTTCATCTCATACAAAATGTGAGCAAAACCAAAAGTGTTGTGTTTATATTTTTGTTGACTGTAGTTAAGTCAGCCAATTATTAGCTTTAGTGAGCTAATGTTAGCTTGCTAAACTGCAACTTAAGGCAAAAGCTAGAAACTAGCCAATGTTAGCATTCATCTGTTGAAACAATCCAAATCAGAACATCTGAAGGTAAGAAAGTAAAGTGGTTTAAACTAACTACTTGGTACACCATCCCTGCTAGCACCATCCATTTGAGCATAGACTTAAACGATCCATTACAATGACGGGAATGAGGCATGCAGACGACAGATTCAACTAACACTAGCTGGGTTTCCATTACAGATTTGTGCAAAAGTTAAGCAACATTTTCAGAATTTCGACAAAACACAACAGTGAAATAACAGCGGCATTCAGAGTCCACTGAGTGATGGAATGTTACTCCGAGGTTTTGTCCTCTCGTGATAATGGTCATTCCAATAAGGTTTTCACAAGAACTGTCATTGTAATAGTCATGGCTACAGATGGGTAAATCCTGCTAAATATTGCCATTTTGTTTTGAGTTTTGAAATCCAATATTGCTAATCTCTCACAAGGTTTAAGAAGCTCTCTGTCGCTTATGGTTGTGAGATTTGGACCCTTAACCAGTTACTTAACGCAACATCTGTATGATCTTTGATACTAAGCGTCTCTGAAGGATTGTCGGGTACCGCTGGAATGACTTTGCATCAAACGAGTGGTTACTGAGATAGACTAGGAGGAGGAGGATCACTTGCATTGTGAGGGAGCATCAGCTATGAAATTTTGGCCATGTGGCCAGTTTCTACGATGCCTGTGTCGAGGACCACAGTAGCTTGAGAAGGCCAAGGGGATGTCCACGTGTCACTCAGCTGCAGCAGGTAGATGGTTCTTTTAGAGATGTGGGAATGGACTGGTTGGCACCCAGGACCTGGTTCTGCAGTGTTGTGGATGTGGCAAAATGCAGCACGAGCACATGTTCTCACTTGACTCATCTCTTACTCTGTCCACACGCAACATGCAATGTTTTGTAGAATGTTCTATGACTTTCTGCACGTCATGTGATCTATAATGGTGGAAAAAGTGTCTTAATATTTACAATTATGGGTAAGTGGTATATGTAAGGATTAAACGAGAAGCTGTGCATTATACGGTTTGAATGCACGACGCGGAGTCTAAAACACCATGACGTGAAGTCCACGTCTTCAGTATCCCCCCCCCCCCCCCCCCCCAAAAAAAATGTTGAACCGTGGACATCTGTGAACGGCTTCCATTACCTTCTGATGGTGAGTGTAACTATTTTGCTGTTATTCTCTTGTGTTACCGCAGTTTTCCCCCTTTAATAAATCAGCGTGGCTGAAAACTGAAGGCGTGTGAAGATGTCCTAGACATGGATGATTAACGATGAACAAATGCCATGCAGCGGCATTCTTGAGTTTGACGTGCTTGTTGCAACACAGCAGCTGAATCTCGACTCTTATGACAGCGCTGCCGTCAGAGTGAAAGTGGGCAGAATGGGCTGGCAGCCCTCGACTGAACTGGCAAACAATTAGCTAACCCAGCCTCAGCAAACTTGAACTCCACTCACAAAGACTCCATGAGAGATGAAAAAGTGGCACACGCTGTTCATTTTGCTCACAATTCAACCAATGGCCCGTCTGGAGCTCTGTGTCTGAGTCCAACTAAAGCAGCTGAATAAATCACCTGCTGTTCATGCACATTTACACGTTTGGCTTTTTATCCAGAGTGACTTTACAACTAGGAAATATGCAACGCAAACGTTGAAAATGTAGCACCACAAAGCATAGAAACCTCCGGTCTTAAGTACTATGGAATGTGTTTTGTGTTTCTGGCACAGTGATGTCAAACAGTGTTCCAAGGGGCGCCATCAAATATAAATGGATTGATCCTTCCAGTACTGAGGGACCACAGAAGAGCCCACACAGACTTTAGAGCCATTACAGGTAATTTTACAGTATAACAGAACAAGTTTTTTTTTTTTTTTTTTTTTTTTTTTAAATGGTATGCTAAAATAAAGGCAGATTTTTTTTTTACTGTCATTTTAATTCTGTTGCTGTCTGGAACAGACCTGAATTTTTCAGTAATGAAATGTAGAACTGTAGCAATTAGTGGATTATTAAACAGCAAGTCTTTTGATAATCAATGAATCAACTGAGTGATTCAAAAAACAAACAAAAAACACTAAATTCTCTGATTTCAGCTTCTTAGACTTCTGGTTTATTTTACTAGATTCTTTACACGGACCTGGCAGTAAACTGATTATCTTCGAGTTGTGCACAAAACAAGGCACGTGAAGTCATCATGTTGGGTTCTGAAAAACACTGACATTTCTCACCATTTTATGGACCCAACTAATCAAGAAAATAACTGAGCAATTAAACAATTATGAAGATAATAGTTAGTTGCAACCCTAATGACATCATATCATATTGTAGGTATATTCTGATTGTTCAATTGATTGATATCAGCTGATTGTCATCATGTGACAATCCCTGTGCCACCCAGTTAGTTAACCCCAACCCGTAGGGACTTTCAATTGTTCCTTGTACTATCTGGATACGTGTCATGGTACCTGAAGAAGAAAAAAACCTATTCAGGAAACACCCCAAGCACTCCGTTCCCCAACCATCAGTGCCATAATAAAGCAACAGTGTTAACTATTTAATTTAACCAGGTTAGTCCCACTGAGATCAAGATCTCTTTTGCAAGGGAGACCTGGACAATTATAAAATTTCCAGTTGACCTAATCTGTATGTCTTTACATGTGGGAGGAATCCCACGCAAACACAGGAGACCATGCAAACTCCACACAGAAAGGCCACAGGTGGGAATCAAACCCATGACCTTCTTGCTGTGAGGCAACAGTGCTAACCACTAATGCACCGTGCTGCCAACTATAAATGGAAAATAGCTGATATCATGACCAAAATGTAATAAACCCATCCCTGACCCAAGAAGCACATGTCCACAAAATTTAGACTGATAAATAAATGAGACATCCAGCCATCAGACAAATATGTGATATACGAGGTCTCTTAGATAATAAACCGACCCTTTATTTTTTTTTTTTAACTATATGGATTTGAATGACATGCGATTACACCAATCATGCTTGAACCCTCGTGCGCATGCGTGAGTTTTTTCACGCGTGTCGGTGACGTCATTTCCCTGTGGGCAGGCCTTGAGTGAGATGTGGTCCCGCCCTCTCGGCTGAATTCCTTTGTTTCACACGCTGCTCGAGACGGCGCGCGTTACTTTATCAAAATTTTTTCTGGACCTGTGAGGAATATCCGAGTGGACACTATTCGAGAAATTAAGCTGGTTTTCTGTGAAAAGTTTAACGGCTGATGAGAAATTATGGGGTGTTTCTGTCGGTGTAAGGACTTCCCACGGAGCGGGACGTCCTGCAGCGCTTCCAGGCGCTGTCGTTGGCCTGTTTCGAGCTGAAAACATCCTAATTTAAGGCTTAATTCACCCAGGACATCGTGAGAGAACAGAGAAGATTCAGAAGAGGCCGGCATGAGGAATTTATGCGGACATTCCACTGTTTAAGGACATTTTTCTAATGAAAGACGTACGCGCAAATTCGCCGAGTCGTTTCTGTGACGACTCGGCAAATCTGTGTGCGCCGCGACAGGAAAAACACCTCCGTGTTGAAAACCATTTGTAGAATTCAGGCGGCTTTTAATGGCTTTCAACAAGTGAGTAACTGAGAAATTGTTTAACAGCTTGGGCATGTTCCAACTTGCCCGTTAAGATTTCCAACGGAGGTGTTTTTCCTGCCACAACCCCCCGCGGTCGGGTCCAGCCCGACATGCGACTCTGCCCGCACGTTCTTTCATTACAAATGACCGTTAACAATGGAATATCCGAATAAACTCCTCATGCCGACTTCTTCTGAAAGTTCTCTGTTCTCTGACGACTTACTGCGTCAACAGAGCCTGAAATGTGGAAGTTTTCAACTTGAAATGGCGAGACGTTGCCGCCTCGAAGCGCAGATCGCCGTCAGGCGCCGTGGACCGTCCTTAAAGCGACACTACCAGACCAAAATCTCTCATCAACCGTTAAAATTTTTACCGAAAACCAGCTGAATTTATTGAATGGTGTCCACTCAGTTGTGCCTTACAGTTTTGAAAAAATTTTGATCAAACAAAGCAACAGTCTCTGAGCCATTCCTAAACAATGAAAAAAATCGACGAGCGGGTGGACGACTCCTCACTCAAAGACTGCCCACAGGCGAATGACGTAACCGACAGGCGTGAAAAAACTCTCGCATGCCCACGAGGGTCAAGCATGTCTGATGTCACACGTGATTCAAATCCATATGGTTTTTGAAAAAATAATAAGGTCGGATACTTTTCTAATAGACCTCGTAACTATCACATAACCTCCTGTTTTACTGGCAGAAGCAATAACTGCTATTATTAATTTGAACTGTGAGGAAAAGAGAAATACACGCCACAGTTTTCCAAAGTTTATCCGCTTGATTCCACCAGCTGTGGTTTTCTGACGTCATGTGTGGTGGTTTTATTCCATCATGCACATGGCAGTGTTTCACAAAAAGAGCATTTGTTGATTCGGCTAATTTTTCTTGATTTTTGTGCTTTTACCAGAGTAGAGCAGTCTATGTAGTTACACACTTTCTGTTCTGTGCATTTTAATCATGTTTGATATTTTCACAGGGGATGAGGTAATTTTGAATGAATGGGTGTTTTATTTTGAAACTTGCATCCAGACTTCCTTCTGGCTCGATCTGCTCTGTCCAGCTTGACATAGTGCCTATGCAGAGATGCTTCTGGGATGCACCTGAAATGTGCCCCGGCGCTACTGGTAGCTTTGTCTAGAATGGGTGCAAACATGCCGGCAACCATGGCGCAGCCACAATGCAACACCTGGTGTAATTTACATTTAAAGTGAATAATTCAAATGTCGTATTTTATCAGACTAGCAGAAAAAAACCTCAACAATAGTCAACTTTATGACACTTGTTAGTGTCAGTGTTTATTTCCAGATTCCGCAGCGTGATGCGGTTACATCCAGACTGGCACCGCGGTCTGGATGGGGCAGTCTGACACAGGTTACTGCCCCAGCCACTCATTTTTATGGTTGGGTGGACTGAAACCATGAAGATTAAAATGTCTGGGTCAAGGACACAGCTAGGTAGCGTGAGTGAGAAAGTAGAAGCTGAAAGATAAAAATCATTGAACGAGCTGCCAGTTAATTATCTGGCGTTTACCTGACGGATCTCAGTCTTATTGTTTCAGTTTTTTAAATTCCCCTCATACCTGTAACGTCACAGTGACTCATTGAAAAGAATTTCACAAGTTATAAAACTTTGTGAAATTTGGTGACTGTGGGAGTAAAGCGCCGTACACTTGAAGGCGGACAGCATGAAGCAGACGGTGCCCCGGGCCAAACTTATTGTTCACCATCCTCCTCCTCCTTCTTCTCCTTTTGGTTCATATGATGTTCAATTTTTCATCCAGATGCATTTTGTGGCTGATTAGAAAGCCAGAGGAGGATTCCTAGTGAGTCAGCGGGATAAAGTGAACGCCGACTCCTCAGCAGTGTGGTTACTAAGGTTTTTTATGAAATTAATTCACATCTCCCTTACATTCACATTTTAAAAAAAATATACAAGTCACTCATTAGAAGCATAAAGACATTTTTTCTCCATTTATGATAGAAGATCAGTTCAGATTAATAATGGGCCATGACCTTCCCTCAGGGCATCAGACTTTATGATATTTATTTATTATACTTAAGACATTTTAAAGATCTTTTAAAATCATTTTCAGTGCCGATTTCACTCACATTTCTTTTTGGAACTGAAATAAATCTCAAGAAATCCACATGACTGAGCTGATTTCTCAGCAGAAAAACAGCAAACCAAGAAACCATAATGTTTTACAACCTGTAAAACTGAATTTAACAACCACAGAAAAAATTGCTATATTTAAAAGTATATTTCAGAGCTTTTAAAGGGCTTTGAAGTTAACCATTACGATTTAACACACTGTAAGACTTTTTCAAAGTCAAACAGGCACCACGATTCCCAAAAAAAAAAAAAAAAAAAAAAAGTGTCATAAATGAACAGAGCAAAGAAACGCAATGTTTTTAGCTACCGGGTTTGAACCACACAGCTCCTCAGCATCACAAGAGCATTTATTTGTACAATTACAGCAATTCATTGTTCAGTCTGATTAAAAAAAAAAAAAAAAAAAATCACAATCTCCCAGAAACCAATGCAACATCTTCAGTTGTTTTGTCTGACAAACCGCGCAAAATTCAGAGATTTGTTCAAGCAAAATAAAGGAAGTACCGTATCCTTTTTATTAAGATTGAACCAGTCAGTTTATCATTTTTCTGCCATAAATAACTTAAATAATTAACCAGTTACCATCCAGAGACGACTGTGATGACCTATCAACTTTTGTTTTGCCATGGTAACAGGCACCGGGTCCCTGTGGGTAAAATAACAAATAACAGAGAGCAGTGAATTACCATCTCCACCAACAAAGTTGTGTGGAGATTATGTTTTAACCCCTGTTTGTTTATTTGGGTTTGTGAGCAGCCTGTAACCCACAAATTTTCATATATGATTTTTTTTTTTTTTTTTTTTAAACAGAAGATTCATAGCCCGCTAGGCAAGAATTGATTCAATTTTCAAGGTGAGAGTTCAAAGGTCAAAGTAAATCCCTATCCTTTAACATTGAATTGAATTTTCAAAATTTCATAACTGCCAAAAAAGGACTGAATTTCTTTCATATCTGACAGTCTTATTTTTTTTTTTCTTTGTGGCCATTTAAATGTAACATTGAAAACTCCACTTAATGCATACGATATTACATTATGTCTCAATCAAACGTGCCCTAATCACGCTCATATTTGAAAGTGAGGTGCAGACTGGCACTCATTATTGCCTGACAAAGTTTTATCAGGATCTGATCCAGACTGTGTGGACATTTGAGTTTAATACTGAAAAGCCCATTTGATGTACATTTTGCATTATATCTCAGTCAAAAGTACCTTAATCACTCTCATTTGTGACAATGAGGTGCAAACTGGCACTCTCAATGAATAGACTAAGTTTGATCCGCATCTGATCTGTATTGTGGATTTAGTGGATATTTGATTTAAACATTGAAAAGCCCTTTTTGGATTATATTTTCATTTTATGAAAAGCCACTTCTCAAATCTTTTCTGTAATTGAAACTAGTGTTGATTAGATAAATGGTAAATTTTTCCATCTTCATCAGACACTCAAGGCGCTTTACAAATAATGCCTCACATTCACCCCAGTGTCAGGGTGCTGCCATACAAGGCAGCTCACTACACACTGGGAGCAACTAGGGGATTAAGGACCTTGCCCAAGGGCCCTTAGTGATTTTCCGGTCAGGCTGGGATTTGAACCGAGGAGCCTCTGATCTCAAGCCCAACCCTTTAACCACTAGACCATTACCTCCCCTTTATTGATCCCTTGGGAAGACTCCCTCAGGGAAACTGAGATTCCAGCAGTACACAGGGTAAGAAGCACACAGAGTATCAAAAGTGAAAGCAAAAATGAAAAACAGTTTGCAAATATAAATATACAATATAAGTACCACAAATTGTTGGTGGAGGTTTGTGCTATATGAGCATGGTGCTGTAGTTACGACTGACCAGTCAGTTTATTATTTTTCTTCCATATTTAACTTAAATGATTAACCAGTTAGAGTCCTGAAATGATTAGCTGATTAATCATTATACAAAAAAGAAAAAAGCAGCAATTACCATATTTTCCAGAGTATGTTTTTTGTTTTTTACTACCGTGGTTTGGGAGGTACTGCTGCTTATGCACTCAACAAAATAAACTTCAACAGTAAAAGAATAAATGCAAACAATAAGAAGTACACTACAACAATGCAGTACCTACTGTTGATAAACTGTAAAATTTGTTTATTTAGAAACAATTTGCCAAACTGAAGCAATTCTTATTTCACAAATATGATAATTTGCTTCCTTTGTAGCTTCAGTTCAGCCTTAAATGTACTTAGTCAGATACTGTGTACATTATCATACACATACTCATGCATTAATTGAATTTTGAACTTTTTTGAAGTTACAAAAAAAATGTTATATGACATAATTATGAATTCAGAATCAGCCTAGTGGTGAAACTTTACGTCCTTACTTCCTGATGATGCCACTTCTGTGAAAGCTTTAAATTTTAAAGTCCTTCACTGCAACTTACAGCAGCACCAGAAGCTTTGATTGATGGGTCAACTTTTATTTAGCCATGGTAGCAGGTACAAGTTGTTGTGTGTAGAATATACATCAAAATGAAGGGGGGGGGGCGGCGCTGGTGCAAATTTCTTTTTGGCATGAAGTGGACACGTCCATTTTTTTTTTTTTTTAAACCAAAACACAGACAACAGTGGTGCTTAATCAAATCTACCCCCCCAGTTTGTTCATCAATTCTATTTTATGTATGAGATCATGATATGATTTATTTCACAATGTTAGGTTCATAATTCAACATTAAGGTGCATCCTTCAGACCACATGACAACAAGGCAGCTGTGGTGTTCTCCTTCCTTGAATCTGGTTTCGTTTCCACGGTAATGAGTTGTTTTAACAATTTATTCTAGGTCAAAATGTTTTTAATATAATTTACTTCCCATCACGGACATATTGTTATATTATCATAATATATAGAGATATATTGTGCTGCAAAATTATTATTTCAGCCTCAAGATCAATTTGGCTCTGAGAAAACTACAGTTTGAAAAGCTATTTTTTGATTTGTAAGAAAAATAAGAATCAATTATACGAGGTCTATTAGAAAAGTAGACGACCTTATTATTTTTTCAAAAACCATATGGATTTGAATCACGTGTGATTACATCAGACATGCTTGAACCCTCGTGGGCATGCGAGAGTTTTTTCACGCCTGTCGGTTATGTCATTTTGGTCTGGTAGTGTCACTTTAAGGACGGTCCACGGCGCCTGACGGCGATCTGCGCTTCGAGGCGGCAGCGTCTCGCCGTTTCAAGTTGAAAACTTCCACATTTCAGGCTCTGTTGACGCAGTAAGTCGTCAGAGAACAGAGAACTTTCAGAAGAAGTCGGCATGAGGAGTTTATTCGGACCTTCCATTGTTAACGGCCATTTTGTAATGAAAGAACGTGCGGGCAGAGTCGCATGTCGGGCTGGACCCGACCGCGGGGGGTCGCGGCAGGAAAAACGCCTCCGTTGGAAATCTTAACGGGCAAGTTGGAACATGCCCAAGCTATTAAACAATTTCTCAGTTACTCACTTGTTGAAAGCCATCAAAAGCCGCCTGAATTTTACAAATGGTCTTCAACACGGAGGTGTTTTTCTGGTCGCGGCGCAGACGGATTTGCGTCGTCGTCACGGAAACGACTCGGCGAATTTGCGCGCACGTTCTTTCATTACAAAATGACCTTTAACAGTGGAATGTCCACATAAACTCCTCATGCCGGCCTCTTCTGAATCTTCTGTGTTCTCTCACGACGTCCTGGGTCAACAGAACCTTAAATTAGGATGATTTCAGCTCGAAACAGCCAGACAACGTCGCCTGGGAGCGCTGCGCGACGTCCCGCTCCGTGGGAAGTCCTTACACCGACAGAAACACCCCATAATCTCTCATCAGCCGTTAAACTTTTCACAGAAAACAAGCTTAATTTCTCGAATAGTGTCCACTCGGATATTCCTCACAGGTCCAGAAAAAATTTTGATAAAGCAACGCGCGCCGTCTCGAGCAGCGTGTGAAACAAAGGAATTCAGCCGAGAGGGCGGGACCACATCTCACTCAAGGCCTGCCCACACGGAAATGACGTCACCGACACGCGTGAAAAAACTCACGCATGCGCACGAGGGTTCAAGCATGATTGGTGTAATCGCATGTCATTCAAATCCATATAGTTAAAAAAAATAAATAAAAGGGTCGGTTTATTATCTAAGAGACCTCGTAGATGGTAAAAAAATGGTTATTTCTCAAGACTGTTGCCTATTATTTACTGTTAATTAAATAATGGTTTCATTTTGACTGAACAATATTTTTTGATCACAGAAATACGAGTGTGCGAGCAGCACAGAGTGTACCTGTAAATACTGAATGTGCACAGCATCAGTAAATCAACACGGTGTCATAAAGCAGTTCACTTTACGGCATGCACATTTATGACTAACATGACTGGTTGTGTACGTTGCAGAAAACAACACAGACAACTTAAATTGCATTCAAACTCACTGTATGCATCACATGTACTGATTCAGACAATACAGCCCACCTAAAGACAAAGACCAAACACAGACCTCCATGATCAGAAGACTGCTGACCTTAATGTCAAAGGTCTATCAGTGCCCCTGGTGCCATGACTGACATCAATGAACCCCGCATCATTCTGTCTAGTCCCAGACTCGGGAAAAATCTAGCGGACAGTCCCAATAGGACTTCCAACAGCATGCACACATACACATGCACACACGGCCCCCACCCCACCCTGACCTCTACCGCAGGGCAAAAACCCAGACAGGATGGGGAGGCTAAGCCCTCTATAGGATGCACATACAAACACTGCACAATAAAGGCTGGAAACTCCCGACATGTTGACGTTAAAGGGGTCAGACTGTTGAAAACCAGTTTATAAAGCAAGCGTTTACACTTAAATATGGCTGGATTTGTAATGCACAAAAACTACGTAGAAAAAACCCCCAAACAAACAAGAAAAAAAGAAAAATAACAAAATTCCAATCATCTCCCACTGAAGACAGCAAAGCGGAACAATTTTACTTCATGCATGTCTTCATATAGTGTGCTAACACTGCATTAAGGTTCATGGAAATCCACCAATAGGTTTAAATATAGACCCACTGCTGATCACACACACACACACACACACACACACACACACACACACACACACACACACACACACACACACACACACACACACACACACACACACACACACACACCTCCTTTTGAGCTTTGGTCTCTTGAATCAAAATAAAATTTCAAGATATTTTACACACTGAAAACATTATCAGTTGTATGAATAAAAAACATATTCTTAGTTGCCAACCCAATGTATAGTTTGCCACATTGTGCCCCATTTAAAAGAGAGAGAGAAGAAATTCTAGAGCCGCTACTGACAGTAACCACCTCCTCTTCGGTTTACTTACAATTTTGGGGGGATATTTTATATCCTAAATTACAGGAAAAACTGCATGGTCAAAGAAAATATTCTCAGTTGAGATCACTGCATTACAGGACATATTTTGGCATGTTGTTGTGCCCCATGTTTAAAAGAGAGAGAAAAAAAAATCTAGAACCACCACCGACTGTATCGCCTCCTCTTGTGTTTACTTACAATTTTTAAACATTTTGCACACTAATGAATCTAACACAAAAAAGTGTAAGATTAAAGAAAATATTCACGGCTGTCATAATTTTGGCATGTTGTTGTGCCCTACATTTAAGAGGGGAAAAAAAAATTCTAGTCACCACTGACAGTAACCACTTTCTATCAGACTCTAAACAATGACAACTTGGACTTTGCACACAGACTGACGTCACCACAGACACAAACAAAACACAAAGCCATGTTTCACTCCGGTTGTGGAGTGACAAGGTTCAAATAGGTGTTAAAGCCCGTGGAGGACACACCCACACGTCTTTTATTTACCGTTTCTCCGCCGAAACTTTAGTATCAGCTGCTCAAACACACACGTACCTGAGGAATTCTTGCAGACAGGTGTCACAGAACCGGTGCCCACAGGTTGACACTTGGACCGGCTCCCGCATCGCCTTGCTGCAGAGCGGACACTGAAACCTCCTCTTTGGCTTTTCCAGGAACTTGTAATCAAACCCGGGCATGGTGTCTGCAGCGGCCTTCTCCGTGGGTTACAGGTACACACGCAGGAGGGAGGCAGGGAGGGAGGAGGGGAGGGGGATCCCGTGAAAACGGTTCGGATCTCTGCTTCAGTGCCTTGTTTTCAAGCCGTGATCATATCACGTCCCCGTGCGTCGCCAGCGACAGGATCGATCCCTTCGGGGAGACGAGCGGTGCAGGAAGCGAAGGTTCGAGACCCGGATCGGTGTCGAGAAGGATCTGCAGGCTCGGTTATGTGCAGCGGGCGTGCGTGTGGGCCTGTTCTCCTGCGCGGCAGCAGACTGAGCACAAAGCTCAACCCCTCCGTCTGTTGAGGTGCACGGAGCCCCGCCCACTCCTCCTCCTCCCCTGCAGGAGGAGTCAAGGAGCCACACCGGCGTCTTATCTCGTTTATGCATCTTTAATGGGGCTTTTTGTGCGGCTGCTCTGTCCACAAATTACATGTTACTCCAACTTGTGTCTAATAATTAAAGGCAGACACACCCTGAAAAACCCACAGAAACGGCTTACGACTTTAAAAACACACAAGAACGCAATCAAACATGCCAAATAAAGGCAGAACGTATTGTTTAAAATCAGCCAAATTATTTGACTTCCTCTGGAACTATGTTGTCGGTGGTGACAGACGCCCCCTGGTGGTTGAGCAGCATTTATTTTCCGTTTCATTTTGACATTACGTTATAAAAATAAATACAGACTTGCAGTTTAACCCGTAATAATGCATTTTAAAGTAAAATAATCGGCACAGCCACATACTGCGATCAGTTCTCACTTGATGCATTTATTGCTAGAGGATTACATCATCATTACATCATCAGACACGGCAAATGGTAACAGATGCATGTCTTCAGGGTAGTTATCATCCATGATATCCAAATATAAAAAAAGCTTAATGCATACCATTGAATAGTATTTGTCAAAGACTATAAAAACTGATGATGAATTACAACCTTCCCAAGTGGTTGGTGGCAGAATTTGTACCACAGCTGAGATTTGATGTCACTGTTACAGACGTGTCAACTTGCAGCTCGAGCACAAGCTCTTCTACCCAAATTACAGTAGAAAATGCAATAACTACATATACAAAGATCATTAAATCACCTGTATGCAATCAATATTTTTCCTTTATGACATCACAAAAACTAGATGGTAGTGGGGTGGGGGCATAAAGTCTGACTTTTCTCACACCAAAATTGCCAGTGTTAAATTAGCACCGACAGTGTCTATACGGGTCCACAATGGGTCAGTGAGGAATATATAGACACTGGCAGTGTTAAATTAAAACTGTCAGAATGTCTGTGCATGTTTTTGGCATATCAGTTGTTAGGCATATGCAGTTTGAAGGCCAAAAGGGGGGAAATTATATGGCTATGATAGTACGTGCGCTCTGATTGGCTGATTTCCAGTCTGATATTTTCCCATATCAGACTGTTACCATGACAACTGGTCTGGATCGTATATCAGTTTTGCGACTTTGTTTACAATTTTCATGGCGCGAAATAAAACAAAAAAAAAAGCGAACAACAAAATTAAGAGCAATGAAAAGGACCATTCTCGGAGCGAATTTTATTACACAATGAAGACCAACAAGATGAAAACACAGCTCCGAACAGCCGTATAAGAAAGGATTATTAATGGATTGTGAAGTCTGTACAGGGAAATATCAGACTGACGTGTTGTCAGTACAGACTGAGTGTTAGCGAGGTTCATGCGAAAAACACGGAGGTCTGATATCCCTGTACAGACTGAGCAAGCGGGGTTAATAATTAGTTTATTATATGGCTATTATATATATAAACGCACAATCTTACAGCATCACCCGAATATGAAAGCTGCTGACGTCTCATAGTCAGACCTGTTCGCTTCACCTCCATGAACAACTTGCTAACAGACGGTCCGGCTGTTAGCTGGTACATTTTGAATCTGTGTTTTTTCAGATGCTGTTTAGATATTTATGGAGTATGTTGATGTCTGACTTGGTTTTTTAATGTTTTTTTGCTTCCTTGTTTGTAAGGAAAATATGCGTTTCCGACCGACTGTCATGGTAACTGGTCCGGATATGGGAAAATATCCAACCGGTAATCAGCCAATCAGAGCGTGCATAGCATCGCAGCCATATAATAATAAAGAATTATTAACCTCGCTTGCTCGGTCTGTACAGGAATATCAGACCTCGGTCTTTGCAAGGTCCGTACCGTCAAGACCAAGATCTGATGTTTCCCGTACAGACCTCAGTTAATAATCCTTCATTATTATTATTATTATTATTGTTATTATTTTGGCTAATATGAAATGTGATTCTACTTCTGTGACACCCGACGACGACATCAAATCCAGAGTGACGGACATGCTGTAATTCGTGCTGCTGGTGCTGTCAATGCTTGCGATGACTGGAAATACAAATATAATCTGATCATTTAGGAATGATAGCATTAGTGTGGGCAGTTTATCTTAAAAGTCTGATTTACTGTCAGTCTGAACACAACCACAGTGGAGGTACGCACTCTGAGTGCCCTTCTGCTTCATTGCTGATCAGTGATACAGTGCACATTCAGTCATACAAACATTTTTCTTCAAACTAGAGCTGAACCAATTAATGGATTTGTGAAAAACAATGGAAAAATTATCAGCGATAATTTAGAAAATTGATCAATTCTGATTGTTTGATTTTGATATATTAAATAATAAAAACTAATTGACAGTAAAGCCTTTGCCATATCCCTGTGCACAAACTGTTATTTTGATCAAACTTTCTTTTACAAATCAATGGCCTGCACTATTGTTTTTACAGTAGTGTTCAAAATAATAGTAGTGCTATGTGACTAAAAAGATTAATCCAGGTTTTGAGTATATTTCTTATTGTTACATGGGAAACAAGGTACCAGTAGATTCAGTAGATTCTCACAAATCCAACAAGACCAAGCATTCATGATATGCACACTCTTATGGCTATGAAATTGGGCTATTAGTAAAAAAAAAAAAAAAAAAAAGTAGAAAAGGGGGTGTTCACAGTAATAGTAGCTTCTGCTGTTGACGCTACAAACTCAAAACTATTATGTTCAAACTGCTTTTTTAGCAATCCTGTGAATCACTAAACTAGTATTTAGTTGTATAACCACAGTTTTTCATGATTTCTTCACATCTGCGAGGCATTAATTTTGTTGGTTTGGAACCAAGATTTTGCTCGTTTACTAGTTTGCTTGGGGTTATTGTCTTGTTGAAACACCCATTTCAAGGGCATGTCCTCTTCAGCATAAGGCAACATGACCTCTTCAAGTATTTTGACATATCCAAACTGATCCATGATACCTGGTATGCGATATATAGGCCCAACACCATAGTAGGAGAAACATGCCCATATCATGATGCTTGCACCACCATGCTTCACCGTCTTCACTGTGAACTGTGGCTTGAATTCAGAGTTTGGGGGTCGTCTCACAAACTGTCTGCGGCCCTTGGACCCAAAAAGAACAATTTTACTCTCATCAGTCCACAAAATATTCCTCCATTTCTGTTTAGGCCAGTTGATGTGTTCTTTGGCAAATTGTAACCTCTTCTGCACGTCTTTTATTTAACAGAGGGACTTTGCGGGGGATTCTTGCAAATAAATTAGCTTCACACAGGCGTCTTCTAACTGTCACAGCACTTACAGGTAACTCCAGACTGTCTTTGATCATCCTGGAGCTGATCAATGCGTGAGCCTTTGCCATTCTGGTCAGTCCTCTATCCATTTTGATGGTTGTTTTCCGTTTTCTTCCACGCGTCTGTTTTTTTTTTTTTTTGTCCATTTTACAGATTTAGATGAATAGCCTATAATTTTTTGCACCTGCATATACGTTTTCCCCTCTCCAATCAACTTTTATTCAAACTACGCTGTTCTTCTGAACAATGTCTTGAACGTCCCATTTTCCTCAGGCTTTCAAAGAGAAAAGCATGTTCAACAGGTGCTGGCTTCATCCTTACGTAGGGGACACCTGATTCACACCTGTTTGTTCCAGAAAACTGACGAACTCACTGACTGAATGCCACACTACTATTATTGTGAACACCCCCTTTTCTACTTTTTTTTACTAATAGCCCAATTTCATAGCCTTAAGAGTGTGCATACCTTGGTACCTTGTTTCCCATGTAACAATAAGAAATATACTCAAAACCTGGATTAATCTTTTTAGTCACATAGCACTACTATTATTCTGAACACTACTGTATGTTGAAGGAAGTAGGCACTGCATGCTTAAAGGTAAGCGTTATATTTAGAAAAAACCAAAAATAAGCATTTTATTGTTAATTATGTGGGGGAGAATCAAATATATCACTAAAGGCCGGAGTCAATTAAAAATAGGCAGAAATTAGCAATACTTTCTAATCATGTGTTTCGCTTGCAGTTTAACCTTCATAATATGGAGCATTAAAAGCTGGTTCGGTGGTTCAGAATGGCTCATTACTGAGAGGGGTCACAGGTTAAACTGCTTTAAAATGAAGACTGAGTAACCAATCAGAAAACCGCCATAAATTCATGTACAACCACTCTGTGTTACACATTCCTGTCTAATATAGTGGCCAACAAGTGAACAACCACATTACAAAAACATCCAGTCTTGTTAACGCCGTAAAGTCTTAAAGTCTGTTTTTTAAAACACTATGTGACACATCACTATCTGACTGGAACACACGGATTTACAAAAGTAATGGAGGTCTAATCCAATGAGGCACAATGTGACCACCGCTTAATCCGCTTCATTTGACTGATGAGTGACCAAAGATGGAAGCGGCGTTCTTTCTTTCCGTTCTGGTGCTTTGTATCACTTCTTTCACCACTGCCTTAAGAGCTCAAACCTGTTTGACTTTTAATGGCCTTCTACCGTGCACATGAGAGGACAATAGTGCATGTTGTGAAAGCCACCTAATGACTAATGGCTGTGCGACACTGCATTCATTTGGACATTGCTCCTTCTCATCAGGACACTTTTACTTCAGCTGAAAGACAATCTCTCTCTTTTTTTTTTTGTTACTGCTTTGCAGATAGTTCACAGGGAAGAAATATTCAGTGGGCGTCGCTGTTGATGCCACTGCTGAGCTTGTGTGGGTGACTTTTCAAGACATCAATCATCTTTGGACAGGATCTTCGAGTAAAGCTGAAACAAGAGATAACAAAGGGAGAGTGTAAAACATCGGTACCACCCAGGAAAGCCAGTAACGAGGCTAACTGGATAACAGTCACATTATCAGCTACCAGGACAACAAAGGATCTCGCCTGAATGCAGCTGCATACGACTAAGAACCTGATGCACGAAGATCACATACAATGAGGGCTCAATTGCGTGGGCACATGGCAGGGGTGGTGGCCAAGAGGTTAGTGCACTTGGTTTCAGTGTGAAAGGTTCCTGGTTCAGACCCCACCTCTGCCATGTAATGTGGAGTTGCATCAGGAAGGGCATCCGGTGTAAAACCTTTGCCAAATCCAATGTGGTCAGCACCTGTGTGGGCACAGGTAACCCCTGGCTCCCCGCCATACTGCGCTCTGGGCCAGCTGCAGTTCTGCATGCAACACGTAGCACTGGCCTTTCATCATCTTATGAGCCAGCTATCATCATTTGCAAATAACATAGCCATTTTATACATCACTTTGCGCATGCATTTATGTCCACCCATACTCGTAATTGCAAACACATGGGTGTGTTAAGTGTTCATCAGTGTGTCTCTGATGTGCACATCACTCTGATGACTTCATGTTTTCACACTTAACGGTTCCCAGCATCACCTCTACGTGTCACCAGTGGAACAACACCTGTAGAAATGTGCATATGCCAGCCAGGATTTTTGCGTGATGCACTGCACATTTCCACGGACATTTGACTTTTGATGCATCTGAACATTAGCGTGAAGACGGACGTACGCCACGTTTTTGTGCATACGTACGCTTTGTACATGAGGCCCCTTGTGATTTAGTAAGATTAAGTACATAAATGACTACAGGTGGTAACGTGATGCAGACAGCAGTATGCGAATACAGATTATGCCCACTAATGGCCGTATGCACAAAATGAAATTCAATCAGCCACTTGCAGGTATGTACAAAATAAGACAAATGCACACATTTTTATCGGAAAATGTTATTTACTGAATATTTACCAAACTGAAAATGGTTTGTCCCCTATTTCACAGGAGGTGCAAGGTGTGCAGCACAAGCCCGGATCCAATACAGCTGCTGTGAATCCCTCCACCCACTTTTAAACTGGCGGTTTCAAATACAGCTTTCATGGTAGAGATACAGGTACTTGGCTTATAAGCACTGAAATGAAAACATCCATCTCCCACCTGGCACAAAGCAGCGTACAGCATAATGCCAGTGTTATTACTATTTCTTACTGTTGTGTTGTTATTGCACCCTGGTTTGTGCAAATAGTTTCCATCACTTGCACTTTGTACCTTAAACTATGTGTCATAGATTGTCAAGATAGAGCCCTCCTTCCTCGTGACACATGCATCACCAGAGATAAAAGTCTGCTGCTCAAAAAGTACCAGTGACTGAAATCACTTCCAGTGTGTATTTATGGTTTTTGTTAAGCTGTTAGGAAATTTAATAGAAGCTTTACAGACAGGTCTGCAAAAACTTTAAATAACAGAATCTCCCATTACCATTTTGTGTCAATTTATTATTTTTTTACTTCAGTGCCTTTATGCCCTTTCTACACAATCTGACCTTTGTCCTTTTGTCATATATTGTCAGTTAGAATTTCCAATGTTTATTAACACTGTAAAACAACAGTAAGTACATGAGGATATACTGCATAGACACGGTCATGTGGCTATTGGGGCAGAATCATTAGTACTAATGGCAGCAAACAAAACCTTTTACAGTCACTGATCATTTATGCTAACGTGCTGTAGCGCACCCACAGGGGCAGTTTTATTGGTTTTTCTGTCACATGGTTCAGGTCAAAGGGACACAGAAACAGCAGCCATGTAGCCTGTAGCTAAGATTACCATCATCTCTGTTACTTATTAAATTGTGATGCGCTGTAATCTTCTCTAAATCTGCATCCATTTTAAATTTAGGGAGTAGAGGAGAGATTTAATCCTTTTTCCAAGCATATGTAGTGAAGGAAGAGGCAAACTCTGCTGCCTTAAATGTCCTCTATGCTCACATCATTCAGTTCTGTGTACAACAAAGGATCTAAAATAACCCCCCAAAATTTTACTGAAATATTATTTCCTATAAACAGAGACAGATCACACTGTCATCAAATACACGTTAATACAAAAATTAGACATTTCTCATGTCACCAAACGGCTAAATCACTCAAATTTCAACAAACTGTGAGAAGTAAAAGCGTCCGCTGCATCGGGTGAGCTTACAATAGTTACAAATGAGTCCTTTCAAGTTCACAATTTGACACATTGAAGCACATGCATCTCTGTCGATATTATCAAAGCGAGCTCATCTCTCATGTTTAGCTCACCTTTCATCTGGGTATTAGCACACATTGCCAGCTTTCGCTACATCTCAACATTTCATAGCAGTTGTGAACAAAGGGTAAAAAAAGGGGGCAAAAATAATAATAATAATAATGATAATATATATTACGTTTCACTGCCAGGAGGGTGTTGCCATGACAACAAGCCACTGATGTCACCGTGAACGGCTGGGTTTCTTCAAGCTGCACCGCCTTTGGTATCCCAGAATCCTCCTCTTTTCTACCAAGGCGGCCACGGGCTCCCTTTCCCCAGGTATACACCTCGGCTTCTGCAGCAACAAGAGGTGGAAGCTGGTCACAATTTTTTTAAACCAAATTCCCACAGAAACCACCAGCATGCATTAATCCACACAAATCTTTGACAGGCAGCTCACTTGCTCGCTCTCCTGCAGAGGAAGCATAATAGCTCAATCTGTAGCTGAACAAAAGGCTTCCCTTGACAAAGGAAAGCTACAGGCGAAGCTGCAACTGCCGGCTGCTCCCTGAGGGAGTCAGCGTACTGTTTTACCCTCAGCTGTCAGAAGACAGCAGATATATAGGAAACTCTTACACAGATTACAGATGTTACGTGTTTCTGTACCTCTAAAAATCCACAAACACGCTTCTGTCAGTTGGACACCTTGTGCTAAAAATGAAGTCCAGATCATTTTATTACAAATAAAGTCTTCAATGAATATGTTTGTTTCAATTGTGTTAGTAGGATGCCTGAAAATGTTCTGAACCAAATTTTTATGAATCAGTGGAAGCGTTGTGTGTGAAAACAGGAGCAGCTCAAGAATATAACTATCCTTCATACCACTCTCATCACTGTTCTAAAAATAATTTGCAGCACAGATATTTTAATTTATATATCTTATTTTTGTCCTGAACGTCAGAATGGGCATCCCCTGCGCTGTCCTGGAAGATGATGAGAGAAACGAGGCCTCGAGCACTGCCCACCAACGCACTTATCTGAGTCTGCACTCTTATTTTTCCCATATGGTGGACTTTGAATGGGTCTTTTAAACATGTGATGCAGCAAATCAAGATCACGTTTGCTTGTGAGAAACAGTTTTAAGGCAGCTCAGCTCGCAGCATCCACTATGCCACAGAAGCAAAAGAAATCCTGGATAGCAACCACCAAAGCAGACAACCAGTCCATCCCCACCTCTAGAAAGTAACCATCTACAGTGCCTTGCAAAAGTATTCATACCCTTTGGTATTTCATGCATTTTAATTTGTTTACGGCATTTGAAATACATAAAGTAAATCAGGCTTCTCAATATAAAAATTTCTAAAACTATCTTCCTTAGACTCAAACTGAAAGTAAATCTCTATAACTTGATATAAAAAAAAATACAAAATATAAAAGCCAAGATGATGGGTTGCATAAGTAATCAGCCCCTTTGGTATAATACCTGTAAATAATCAGTTTAATTGCCAGTTTTCTTCAGACAAGTCAGGGGATGGATACATGAACATTTCCAAGTCAATGAATATGTCTTGAACTTTATTTACACCAGTTATAAAGAAATACAAACATTATGGCACCCTATGGTAAATCTGTGTGGACTAGACAGTTCTCAAAAACTGAGTGACTGTGCAAGAAGGAGAAGAGTGAGGAAAGCCACCAAGACAAGTTACAGGCTACTCTGGCTGTGATTGGAAAAATTGTGCATAGTGCACGTTTTGCATTTTGTATCCCCAGTTATACAGCTTCATGATGGAGTGGTACAGAGGAAGGTTTTTATTAAAAGAAGACCTGAAAGTTCATCTACAATTTGCCAGAAGTTACATCTGAGATGCAAGCCTAGATTTAATGTTTTGGTGAAAGAAAACCAAAAATGTATAAAAGTGTACTTCATCAAATAATGCATGAAACAGCATTAATGATAACACTAAAATGCCACAACGCATCAATTACTGTATACTCCCTTCTGCTTACCAGATCCAATAGCTAAGGTGAAGGCATCGCCACAGGCAGCCATCGTGATCCCCTGCAGGCCTGGCACCAGGTACGGCACACGGCTGCTACGACGGGAACTACAGCCAATCTGCCCATGTTGGTTACTGCCAAAAGTTAAGCAATGACCACTTTCTGTGGAAGCAAAATGAAGGTGATTTAAGCTAAAGGTGTCTCTTTAAATGTGCTACATGCTGTGTTTTTGTTTTTTTTTTCGAAAACAATATCACTGTTGTTAACTAAGAGACCCCAAGACAATTACTTTCCGCTCAGTCTAACTAAGTGAAATGGAGCATTTCTCATCATCGACCCTGTCAGACATTCAACAACCTGCTATGACAAACTCTATAAAGTGTAGTTTATGTAGAGGAGAAAGAAACAGCTTCAATGCAGACGCTGCTTCAATTAAGCTGATGTAAACTCGGAATAGGTCACCTGTAACAGCAACAGAATGGGCGGTTCCGATGTCAATATAAACAATTTTCTCGCTGTTAAGTGGAGCTGACTGGACGGGACGGTAAGAATGGACTTCTTCCACCTGATTCGACAGACTGGTTTCCTCTCCAGCCGTTATTGTATCCAACCCAAGCTTGTTAAATCTGAGCAAAACAAAAGAGATTTTTTTCTCTGATAGTGCACAACAGTGTTTATCTTGTTCTTTTAAATACTCTCCATGTTGATCATAAGTCATTTAAGAGGAGCAGATGTGTCATGGGCATCAGAATCATATAGCTTTCATTCAAACTCAAAATGAACCCTGTTGTGTTTATTCTGCACTGCTGCTGCTTTTCATTCTGCTCAAATCATGTCTGACTACAGGATTACTGCCTGTTTGTCATTTCAACTGATTGTCTAACAAGTTCAACACTAAGAAAGCAAATCACAGTAAAAACAGACACTATAGTACATAACATAACAACTGCCACACGGGGCGAATCATCTTGAAAAAGAGGGAACACAGGACATAAATGTTTTGATGCAAATTACTGTTTGGTTTTTCAGTGGTAAAATATTACCTGTTGCTGCCACATGCCACAATGCTGTTATGGGTGCTGATAATCATGGAGCAGTCCACTCCACACACCAACTTGTGGGCCTCAAACTCCACAGGTAAACACATCTGCTGTGGAGAGTTGTGGGTGTCCTGAGTGCCAAGACCAAGCCGACCTTCAGAGGAGAGGAACACAGAGCGCAAAACACATTCAAAAGGTAGTTTGAGAGTCTGAAGACACCAAGATTATTTCATTTACCATTGTCTCCTCTTCCCCAGGCAAACACTTCTCTTTCATTGGTGACAGCAAGCACATGGGAGGCGCCACATGCCACCTGAATCAGCTCATAGCCGAGGAGTGCCTCCACTATCTTGGGCTGAGTTGAAAAACAGAGAACAACTTTTCATTTACTGATTACTACAAATGCTGTGAAACAATCTTAGAATTAAATCCTAAAAGAATACTGACTTTAATATAAAGATTTTTAATCATTCATTTGGACTACTTTTTTATTCTTCAATGTTTCAGAAGTTTATTAAACAATTTTAAGGAAATGTGGAAAATGGTAGTCCTAGCTTGAGTGGATGTCAAAGGTGTGGATCCATTAAAATGTTACTTTAAAGATTGTAACAATTCTGTTGAAATTTACATTTATTGTACAACAGCAGAAAGTAACTGTGATTATTACACAAAAGTTTATGAACATAAGTTTGGAAATGCTATAGCCATATACCAAATCAAGGTATCTGCAAATCAGTGTTTATTAAATGTATCAACAAGGTAACTGAAAACAAAGGGTATTTATAATCTTTGTCCAAAAGTCTGGTATTTTTTTTTCTTTTTTGTGGCTATTTGCATTTTGTCACTGATTTACTTATCCTCATGGCTAAAATATAAGTACAGATAAAAGTAAGCCCCTCGGCTACTCCCTTGCTTGCACTTGGGGTCGCCACAATTGAATTGGCATAAGTTTTACGCCGGATGCCCTTCCTGGTGCAACTCCACATTACATGGAAAAATGTGGCAGGGGTGGAGTTTGAACCAGGAAACTAAGCGCACTAACCACTAACCACTCTGTAATCTGTTCTGTGGATCTATATCTGTTTTTTTTCCCCCATTTTCACATGATTCTTGAAAATGACAAATTACAACACTGGGTCAGTTCCGCTGATAGGGTTTGCATTGTTAAGATGATTTGTATAACTTTTTAATTGTACCAGAAATATACTGGTGTGTAGTATAGGTTTTTTTTTTACCATTTTAGAAAGTACAGGAATTGTTTGAAAAAAGTGTTTATATAGAACCCGACCAGTATATCAGATGGCTGATAGCATTGGTTGATATGAGCCTTTCAACAACATGTCTGTATCTGCATTATTTTTTTCCAACATGAAAACCTTTATTTTACTGAATTAACAATGCAGAAAAACACTCTGGCTATTGGAAATGGTGTCATTACATAAGTTTGTCCAGCAGAGGATCCTCTGAACATGGCTGGGATGTCCATCAGCCCTTTGTCATGCTACAAGAAACAGAGGCAAAGTGACCAGCTGCCAATCATTTTGAATCACAGTGGGCATTTCACAGCGACAAGACAACTGGTCGCTATACTGTCAGCTATGCGGGCCAAAACAACTGAGATTCTTGGTGACAAGTGACTGCCAAGTCGAGTGAAGCAGCATAATGTACGGTGTTTGGTTGTTGGTTATATTTATAGTTATTTATAATGAATTTCATGTTTAAACTGTAAAACATCAAGCCTCAAATACATTTATTTGTCACAAGAGTTTGATCATGGAATGTTACTAATAAGTGCTATTTTTTTATGTATATATTGGCAGATACATCACTATCATATATGTTTTACTCCCTAATATCGATGCTGTATCCAAAAAATCGATAGCAGTCAGGCTCTAGTTTATAAGCTGGAAAATGTTTATACTGCCTCCTCATTCAGTGTTTGTATTTATGGGAAAATATGTACCTGAGTGACATCATTGAAGTTACCGTGCCCCAGACAGCCATTGCTCCCGCTTCCAAATGTCATAATGATACCCCTGTCTGTAAATTGAAAATATAAAGTGGATATTAGTGGCACTGCTCTCTGAAAAGTATAGGCATATTTTTATGTTGACCAACCAAATGCTTCTAATTCTCTCTCTCTAATTCTCAGAGAAACACTAATCTACTTCACTACAATGTCGAGTAATGAAAGAAATGCAAGTGAGCAGAGAGAAATGGACTTTAATCCTGTTATCTGATTTACAATGGAGCACTGTTGAGAGCCTCCTTGTGCCAATTCAACATGCACAACCACCTTGGATCTGTGTGGCGTCTCTGAGTGAAAACAAGAGAACAGTCAAAGGGACTTACTTTTACTGACGAGAGCCTCCTGAAGAGCATGAGATTAATGGTGCACCACAGTTTCATGACAAGAAAAAAAAAGCATACTTCTTTTACCAGTAATGCTTTTATCACTGTCTGATCAAGTCCACTAAAGTGCTGAGTGCATTCACACTTTCAAATGTAGGTTCAGATCTTTGAGTTTTATAACTGTGGGGCAGTGATTCACGGAACATTGATTTCTTACAGCTGAGCTGGACATGTGCTGTCACGTCTGACGACTGTCCAAGGACACATGGGCCACCAACCTGTCATGCAGGTGGTAAAGAGATCACCACAGGACACGGACTTGATTGTGACTCCAGACTGACCCTCCAAGAAGCGTGAAACGAACTGAGGTTGCATCTGCTCCACCGCACCGGGCAGAGTGGCCTCAGCAGACACGACCGATGGCACCTGAGACAGCAAGAAAAGTATTAGTCTCCCCTAAGTCCCACATAGGCCGTGAGGTCGATTAGTGCCGACGCTTATCCCCAGATTCCGCAATATGAACAAATGAGAGTCGATGACTCCCCCTGGACAGAACTCCACTTTATTGCAGGTTTCTTACTTGGCGCTATATAAAAAAATTGATTGATTGATTGATTGATACTTCCCCAGCCAAGGCTGGTACCCATTCACAGCTGGGTGGATGTTTTGGCCTAAGACACAGCACGTAGAGTGACTGGGAATGGAACCCAGGTGTACATAATGATAGTCCAACTCCTGCCCCACTGAGCTAGTACCAGGTAGCTCAATGAAACACAAGTTTATTACCTCATGATTACTTCCATGCTGCGATCAAGACAACAGTAAACTCAGACAACCCAAGTTGGGAAATTCCATGTTCTAAATGGCGCAAGCTCACTTGATCAAATTTGGAATGAATATGGATGCCCACAGTAACATATATGCACTTTGTCAATATGTTAATACAGCTGCTTGCTGTAAGCAAGATAGAAAATGTTTCAGATGAGTGCAGACAAAGCATCACTTTTGAGAGAATTGTGTTAGTTGGCCATAGGTGTCAATGTGTGGCTGGGTGTCTGCCTGTACTGTTAACCCTGTGATGGATAGACAACCTGATCAGGGTGTAACCTGACTTTCACCCAATATGCGCTGGTGTACAATTCAGTCCCCATGGCCCTCAGCAGAATAAGCAGAAAGCTAATGGATGAATGAATGGCCAGTGCCTCCTTCATTTGATTTTTATCTCCCCTCAGGCTTCATTCACATTTCTAGATGAAGCAAACTAAATCTAAATTATCTTTGTGGTCTGTACCCTTCACAACTGATATCTAGAAAAACAACCTGCATCCAAGATAACTGTTTTTGCAACAAAGATCTGCTAAATAAGATGTAGGGCCACATAAGCAAGGGGTTCAAACCTAAACCCAAAACTGGACTGGAATTGCAGTAAACATGTAGGTTGTTTATACAGACCTCCCACGTAATAAGGCGTCCTGATTTGGTCACTCCCATCTTCTGAGTGCGGCCCAGTGAAACCTGAACCACCTCGGTGTTAAGCATAGGCAGGCGGAGAGGTGTTGAGTTGCCACTGCCCCAAGTGTAAACGGAAGACAAAGGGAGGGAATGAACCTTTCCTGATGTTAAACCTATTGTTCCATCTATTTCAGCACAAAAAAAAAATCAGTCAACTCCTGTTACACACTGCCAGCTTGGTGCAGCTAGCTCTGTAGTGCCTGACCTCTGGACCTGCTGGTAGGGACTCTGCCTCCTGGTCGACCTCGAGGACCAGTTTGCACTGTAGACAGTGGTTTCTCGATCCTGGTAAATAAAACATCAGGCGGTTCTTTCCAGAATGTAGATAAAAACATGTGACTAAACATATTGTCGAGTATCTTATTCTGAAATCACCGTCCACACATCGTTAGTATAAATGAAGCAATTACCTGCGCATTTTGACATTGCCGATATCGGTGTAGAGATTCAGCAGAGGTCTGATGCATATGGGAAGAGCCATTATCTCATTAAGCTGGGGCCGTTTGGATGGATCCAGATTGAGCATGTTGAGGATAAGATGACGGAGTTCTGGGCTATAGCGGTCTGAAATCGGAGCAAAGGTACCACTCATGATCTTCAGAACGAGGGCAGGAAGATTCTAACAGAAAAATTGTTAGAGACATTATAAATCTGAAGGAAACAAAAATGTCACAATTTACTTTTCCCAAATCCTACCTAAGACAATGTAAGTAGGTTTTCACATTGCAGTCAAAGTAAAAAGGCTTTAACAGAATAACTAATCTAAAAATATTAAACAACTGCTTTGGACAGTCTAGACACCAACAGCAGGAACTGGAGACACTTATTTTATGTGTCAGGCTTGAGCGTGTAATGGATTCACTATACCATGGAACTGTCTTGGGTCCTGGATGCCAACCACTAAGGCAGACAACTAGTCCATCCCAATCCCTTGAAAGAAACATCTACTTATCTCTTGGGGACCTTAACACTGAGGTACCTGCTTGCTAGATCATGCACAGAGAAATGTACATTTCCAAAATGTTGCAGCTGCTGATTCCTCACAATGCAATCGATATGCCTCATTAGATCGTCATACTAAAATAAATAACGTCACAATTATTTGTAGTCAAATCATTAACTGATAGTAGTGTAACATTCGCTACAGAGTTACGCAACCACTGCAAGCCAGTTAACATGGCTAGCTAGCAGGGTTACCAACTCATGAGTGACTGGATGACATGAAAATAGACTGCATCTCTGTAGTGTGTTTCAACCTGATACAGGCTCCTAAAATTCACACCGTTTGCTATGTCAGGGTGCTGTCATGCAAGGAGCTCAGCTGCGTACTAGACTCAACAGGAACCTTGCTCAAGGGCACCTTAGTGAGTTTCTGTCTGACAGAGAAATAAACAATTCACAAGCTTCTCTTTCTGACTTGCAGGTCATCATCTGATTTATCCCATTTTTTTTAAACAGTGCTTATTTCAGTAGAGCAGAACTTTATAAAAATCTATTACATGGTACAGCTATTTTGACAGTTTATTTTCATTGTCTCAAAGGTCAGCTGCATTGTCAGCTGGGTTGTGATTGGGCATCTCCATACATAAAAGCTGACAAACATAGAAACGCTGAGTTTAATGCAAAATATCCAGAGACTGAACAAATATTTTTGTGATTGTGACAAATTTCACAAAAACTGCTTTGACATTTCACTGACAAAATTGTAGATTGACTGTCTCCTTAAAAATGGCATCTTCAGAATACAAACCAAAACAAACCTTAAGAATTCAACACCCATGCTGTGCATATAATAAAGCACTGATGGTTAGTGTGACTGCACCACCCATTCAGAAGTCCTTAATACATTGAATTAAAACTAAAATATGTCAAAAGCTGCAATAAATTTAATTATTTTTAGAATTACTACATGTATTCAGGTGTATAATGGTAGAAAAAAAATGTTTTCCTTACAGCTGCCTCAAAGGCTCTTTTAAGGCTTGCTAGCTCATACAGCACACAGCCCAGAGCCCAGATGTCACTCTTCTGGTTATAGGGCTTTCCCTCACACAGCTCTGGGGAGATGTAACATGGAGTTCCCACTACCTGTGAAGAGAAAACAGGAGACACTTATTTGTATTTATTTTTTACTTGCATTTGTTTACAGACTACTGTTGCCATGAAAGAAATTCTGATATGAATGTGTCTGAGCCAAAATGTCTGCAGTGTCCATCAAACCCAAGTCAGTTTACCGTATAAGCTTTGCTCTTGCTGACAAGGATTTTGGAGATGCCAAAGTCACCGATCTTGACAATCATTTGGTGCTTGTCGAGAAGAATATTCTGAGTTTTAAGGTCCCTGTGCAAGATGAGTTTGTTGTGCACATGATACAGGGCCAGCAAGATCTGCACAAAGAAGTGAAGGATTGTATCCTCATCCAGCAAGGAGTTGCAGCGTTTCTGTATGTATTCGGCCAAGGTTCCACCTGCATGAATAGTAAATTTATTTGTAAAGGACTTTCATGTCAGAGACGTCAAAGTGCACTTAATAATAACATGTCATATGAACAAAACATAGTACTAATTAAAATCTGATGGCTGTAACAGCACATTAATATTAAAAGATTAAAGACATAAAACAAAAACATACACTGTACAGACCAACAAATTCAAATATAACACAATGCTAAAATACCCTTAGCCACATGAGCATAACAATAACAAACAGAATGTGACCTTTTGACCTCTTAAAATACATCAAGGTTAGTACAGTGGTCCCTCGCTATAACGCGGTTCACCTTTCGCGGCCTCGCAGTTTTGCAGATTTTTTTAGTCCAATTTTGCATGCCTTTTTTTTTTTTTTTTTTTGACAGTGCATTGTGTCCTGTGTCCTCATCAAGCAGCCCGGTCGCGGCACCGCGAACGGAGAGCACGCGCATTGTGATCTGCGTGTGTCTATTCATAAGAATCTTCACACCCAGAAGAAAAAAAGAGCGCCAACAACTACCCATAACTGTGTTCTTCACTCGGAAAAAGACACCTGCACCGAGGTGTCGCTCAGTGGAAAAAGATGCGACAGCGGAGCGGCGCCAGGACAAAGAGGAACTGTGAAATACTGGTCAGTCACTATAAATAATTTCTTATGTGTCCAACCTCATAGGCTGTTCATTAAAATGAAATGTTAGTTCTAAAAGCCATCATAATTATTTATAGGAAACGTTCTACTTTTATTTCTCAAACAAATGTTTGGGACTGAAAACAGGTTTTGATCTTTGGTTTCATTCTATAATACTGGACTTATTTTTCTACTAAGGATTGAACTTTGAGTGTTTACACAGGAGAGAAAAGTGAGAAACTGTTAATGCCTGTTTGAGAAAAGTGTATAAAGTGTGTAGTGAGGGGTTTTACAGCCTTAACATGTCTATAATAATTGTAAAAAATAATGCTGACTACTTCGCGGATTTCGCCTATTGCGGGTTATTTTTAGAACGTAACTCCTGCAATAAACGAGGGACCACTGTATATACAGCATACCTTCTAGTACAATAAATAGTTATACAAATCATCTTAACAATGCAAACCCTATCATAGGAGCTGACACTTGACAAGTGTTGCAATTTTTTCATTTTCAGGAAGCCCATGGGAAAAAAAAGATGTATGGGACCCCAGATTACAGAAACACGACAAAATCAACTGTTACATGATTCACAAAAGAGGGATATGTGACAAGATATGTTTACCTGGTGCATATTCCATAGCTATCATGAGAGCTTTGTCTTCCAGAAAGTTCTCATAGTATTCTATGATATTTGGATGGTTGAGCAGTTTGAGCACCTGACACTCATTCTGAGCAGCTAGCCGCTCATCTCGTGACATCTGCTCCACTGGGATCTCCTTCAGGATGACAAAGGCTCCGTCACTGCGTCTACGACACAGGTGAACGATCCTGACAAGGAACAGAAAGAAGTGAGGACTATTACGCAATAAGTCACATAGTAACTTAAGTTTAAGGAAAACAATTAGTGTAATGTGAGGCACAAAATGGTGCTTAGAAAGAAAAAGATGAAGTGCAGTAATGTGTCAGTGGAGCACTTTATATCTGAACTGCAACAGTTAGGGCCCCTTCACACATAGTGTGAATGTGGTTGAACTGCGCATGAAGCAGGAATCGTATGCAAGACGTGTAAAATCGTAGCTGCCTGCAACACCTCGTACACCTGTTGCTACAACTATTTGCGCACACCAGCAGCTGAAAGACAGAGTGTGCACTGTGAGAGCCCATTCGATCCCTCTCGTGGCAGCTGTTGGCTAAATTCCAGGTGACACGCATGAACCGCTCGCATGGCAGTTAGAAAATGTGTGGCCATTCACACTATTAGCACGACAACAGTCAGCAGACGATCACTTTCGAGCTGACGGTGAAATTTTTCTAAGTGCCCCCACGACTGTGAAGTTGCCAAGTACACATGTGGCGTGCCAGAGTATCGGCTCCCCCCCACAGCACGTGTGTGTGTGTTTTATGCGCTTTACAAACCACAAAAGGGCTTTTACCATTCAACAAAAGAAGGAGAGGAACCTTCAGTGCATCCGGAAAGTATTCACAGCGCTTCACTTTTCCACATTTTGTTTCATTACAGCCTTATTCCAAAATGGATGAAATTCATTTTTTCCTCAAAATTCTACACACAATACCCTATAATGACAATGTGAAAAAGTTTTTTTTTAAGATTTTTGCAAATTTATATAAAAAAAACCCTAAGAAATCACATGTACGTAAATATCCACAGCCTTTGCCATGAAGATTAAAATTAAGCTCAGGTGAATTCTGTTGCCACTGATCATCCTTAAGGTATTTCTACAGCTTAACTGGAGTCCACCTGGGGTAAATTCAATTGATTGGACATGATTTGGAAAGACACACACCTGTCTACATACAGTAGTGTTCAGAATAATAGTAGTGCTATGTGAGTAAAAAGATTAATCCAGGTTTTGAGTATATTTCTTACTGTTACATGGGAAACAAGATACCAGTAGATTCTCACAAATGCAACAAGACCAAGTTGTTGTGTGGGCCGCCAGAAGAGGAGGTACTGCTGGCCCACCACCAAAGGGCGCCCTGCCTGAAGTGCGGGCTTCAGGCACGAGAGGGCGCTGCCGCCACGGACACAGCCAGGAGTGACAGCTGTTACTCATTACTTCCTGACAGCTGTCACTCATTCTTCATCATCTCACTCCATAAAACCCAGACGTCATCTCCACCTCATCGCCGAGATATCATACTTCATTGGAGGTAATATCCTCAGCCGTTTTGTGTTACAATATTGTTTGTATATTGTGAGTGTTTGCAGGAGTACCGGTACCGTTGTCAGTGGAAGCTGAGAGAGCACTAGAAGGCACTCTTTTCCCCTGAGGAATCTACAGTACTCTGCAAGTTATAGAGTGAGAGGTGGAGGTGGCATTCCCACCGTTATTGTTACTGGGTGTGCACACACCTACACTTGACTGTCTTTGTTCTCGCCAGCAGTACCAGATCCGACAGCCGGGGACGGTGATCACTTGGGAATTCGGGACTTGGCGGCTCCAGTATTCACCAGGTTCGGTGGTGGCGGAAATCGTGTGGTTCCGGCTCTTCTCAGGACAGACGTCTTCTATCCTCAAGCCTGCCCACACGTCACCTTTGTGATTTGACTGTAATTATATTCTGAGATTGTCTGTATTTCATTGTGCACATTTCACAACATTAAATTGTTACTTTTTGGCTCATCTATTGACCGTTCATTTGCGCCCCCTGTTGTGGGTCCGTGTCACTACACTTTCACAACACAAGTATTCATGATATGTACACTCTTAAGGCTATGAAATTGGGCTATTAGTAAAAGAAAAGTAGAAAAGGGGGTGTTCACAATAATAGTAGTGTGGCATTCAGTCAGTGAGTTTGTCAATTTTGTGGAACAAACAGGTGTGAATCAGGTGTCCCTATGTAAGGATGAAGCCAGCACCTGTTGAACATGCTTTTCTCTTTGAAAGCCTGAGGAAAATGGGAAGTTCAAGACATTGTTCAGAAGAACAGTGTAGTTTGATTAAAAAGTTGATTGGAGAGGGGAACACTTATACGCAGGTGCAAAAAATTATAGGATGTTCATCTACAATGATCTCCAATGCTTTAAAATGAACAAAAAAACCAGAGATGCGTGGAAGAAAATGGAAAACAACCATCAAAATGGACAGAAGAATAACCAGAATGGCAAAGGTTCACCCACTGATCAGCTCCAGGATGATCAAAGACAGTCTGCAGTTACCTGTAAGTGCTGTGACAGTTAGAAGACACCTGTATGAAGCTAATTTATTTGCAAGAATCCCCCGCAAAGTCCCCCTGTTAAATAAAAGACATGTGCAGAAGAGGTTACAATTTGCCAAAGAACACATCAACTAGCCTAAAGAGAAATGGAGGAATATTTTGTGGATTGATGAGAGTAAAATTGTTCTTTTTGGGTCCAAGGGCCGCAGACAGTTTGTGAGACGACCCCCAAACTCTGAATTCAAGCCACAGTTCACAGTGAAGACAGTGAAGCACAGTGGTGCAAGCATCATGATATGGGCATGTTTCTCCTACTATGGTGTTGGGCCTATATATCGCATACCAGGTATCATGGATCAGTTTGGATATGTCAAAATACTTGAAGAGCTCATATTGCCTTATGCTAAAGATGACATGACCTTGAAATGGGTGTTTCAACAAGACAATGACCCCAAGCAAACTAGTAAACGAGCAAAATCTTAGTTCCAAACCAACAAAATTAATGCCTCGCAGATGTGAAGAAATCATGAAAAACTGTGGTTATACAACTAAATACTAGTTTAGTGATTCACAGGATTGCTAAAAAAGCAATTTGAACATAATAGTTTTGAGTTTGTAGCATCAACAGCAGATGCTACTATTATTCTGAACACCCCCTTTTCTACTTTTTTTACTAATAGCCCAATTTCATAGCCTTAAGAGTGTGCATATCATGAATGCTTGGTCTTGGATTTGTGAGAAACTACTGAATCTACTGGTACCTTGTTTCCCATGTAACAGTAAGAACTATACTCAAAACCTGGATTAATCTTTTTAGTCACATAGCACTACTATTATTCTGAACACTACTGTATAAGGTTCCACAGTTGACAGTGAATGTCAGAGCACAAACCAAGTATGAAGTCAAAGGAATTGTCTGTAGACCTCTGAGACAGGATTGTCTCAAGGCACAAATCTGGGGAAGGGTACAGAAACATTTCTGCTGCTTTGAAGGTCCCAGTGAGCACAGTGGCCTCCACAATTTGTAAATGGAAGAAGTTCAGATCCACCAGGACTCTTCCTAGAGCTGGCCACCTGTCTAAACTGTCATGTCACTCGCCAGCCTTAGTTCCAAGCTCACCTTTGCCCTGTTTTTTGCCTGCCAGATTTCTGACCTTGCTTTGTCCTCGACCTCGAGTTTGTCTTTGCCTCTGATCACCTCTTCGCTGTGTATTTTGACCTGTGCTTGTCTGTTGAACCACACCTCAGCCTTTTGCCTGTCTGTTACCGTTGCCTCACTGCTGGAGCACCTGTGTACCGACTCCCTGCTTCCTTTGATGATTAAACCTTTTACTTTCTCCATCCCTGGTGAGAACTCACATTTGTGTCCACCTGTTTTGAGCCACACCAACACCATGTCTGATAGTGTGAAATGCCTTGAGGCATTGTTGTTGTAATTTGGCACCATACAAATAAAATAAATTGAACTAAATTGACTAACAGTTCAGTGGAGTTAAAACTTGCATAATGCACAGTCCAGTCACAGCTACAGAAGCTTAGAACTCAGTCATCATGGGTATATTGGTAGCTGCCTTCACTCATCACATTCTTGCCGCATTTCAGAAATGCAACATAGCACAAGTTCTGCCAGACAGACTCAGCTTTCAAAGTATTCATTTAAAATCAGCTTATCAATAACAGCCATAATCTGTAATAACAAGTATCTGATCACCGTTTCAGCCATCATCTCAAGACCAATATGAAATGTGGATGTTCATTAAAATGTCAGTTATAACCTGTGGTGGAAATCTCTTTCCACCTGTCGGTCCCTGTCTGACACTGGGCTCCATCCCTGCCTTATTCCAACAACAGGATCCGAGCTCTATATACCCCTACACTCAGTCATGACAGGGACCTCTGACAAACACTGTTCTAACATTGTGTGCATCATCACAACCCATTAAAATCTTGACTTCATCTTGCCTCCTCCTGAGTCTTTAGGGTAGAACTGCCTATTCCAGAGAACTTTAGTACCATACTGTTGGTCTTTCTTCATGACCAATATAAATGAAGTACAAGGCAAATTCAATGGCTTAATCCCGACTTGTCTACTACTACACTTGTCTACTGTACTCAAAACATGGAAAAGCCTAAGAGTTAGCAACATTTTCACGTCAGTGTGTCCATGTCCAGAGCAAATGTCCATTTTCTGAATAGAAACAGCAGAAAAACAAACAAGCAAATGAATAAATCTGTTCCACATCTCACACCACTAGTTTCTTGTCAGTTAGTTCTTTTTTTTTTTTTGGCATGACAGATGACAACCTACATTTTGTGTACACAACAGTAAATAACCTAATTACTAACCTTCTTAAACTTATTACTAACATGAAATTCAGCCTGAAAAAACCCTTCAAATTCAAGACAGAACAAGCAATCCCCACACTGTCAATGACGGAAAGTTTTTTGTTGTTTGTTTTTTCGCGCACCGAGGGCTACATATTTATACTTCAATATGATTTTTTAAAACGATGCAGAGTAACGTTTCCGTTCTTTACTTCTGTATATGTTTTGTTCGCTTTTCGCTTCTTTTATTTATTTCTGTATACCCACAGCGGTCTTATCACTTTTTGGCTAACCGTTACTTTTGGGGATCTAAAACGAGGCTTTGGAATCTGGTAGCTTTGTCGGGCCAGTTTCATTTTTAAATATAGAGAGAATGAATCATAAAGTAGCAGAGAAGACAAAAGCAGAGTCCTGTTTTACCCGAAGGCTCCTCTTCCAACCACTTTGATTTTCTCATACTTCTCCATCGATATGCCCCAAAACGTCTCCAGGCAACCCGTCCTTTACTACAGCAAGCAACGAGGGACAAAAATCTGCATTGCTGCAAACAGCGTATTCGTTAGTGCAATCGCACAAAGATGTTACAATTTTTTAATCCTGAAAGGTTTGGGGACGTTTTGGGGTTCTGAGCAGTTTTTATGTAACTTGCATGGAAATGCGCACAAAATTATTTACCTAGGTTTGGTTATATAATGAATAAGTCATTTTATTTATAATTATGGAAGCATTTCAACATCGCGCACCACTGGTTATATTACAACCTGTGGCAAAAATTATGGAATCACTGGCCTCGGAGGATGTTCATTCAGTTGTTTAATTTTGTAGAAAAAAGCAGATCACAGACATGACACAAAACTAAAGTCATTTAAAATGGCAACTTTCTGGCTTTAAGAAACACTATAAGAAATCAAGAAAAAAAATTGTGGCAGTCAGTAACAATTACTTTTTTAGACCAAGCAGAGGGAAAAAAAAAATATGGACTCACTCAATTCTGAGGAATAAATTATGGAATCACCCTGTAAATTTTCATCCCCAAAACTAACACCTGCATCAAATCAGATCTGCTCGTTAGTCTGCATCTAAAAAGGAGTGATCACACCTTGGAGAGCTGTTGCACCAAGTGGACTGACATGAATCATGGCTCCAACACGAGAGATGTCAATTGAAACAAAGGAGAGAATTATCAAACTCTTAAAAGAGGGTAAATCATCACGCAATGTTGCAAAAGATGTTGGTTGTTCACAGTCAGCTGTGTCTAAACTCTGGACCAAATACAAACAACATGGGAAGGTTGTTAAAGGCAAACATACTGGTAGACAAAGGAAGACATCAAAGCGTCAAGACAGAAAACTTAAAGCAATATGTCTCAAAAATCAAAAATGCACAACAAAACAAATGAGGAACGAATGGGAGGAAACTGGAGTCAACGTCTGTGACCGAACTGTAAGAAACCGCCTAAAGGATATGGGATTTACATACAGAAAAGCTAAAGGAAAGCCATCATTAACACCTAAACAGAAAAAAAAAACAAGGTTACAATGGGCTAAGGAAAAGCAATCGTGGACTGTGGATGACTGGATGAAAGTCATATTCAGTGATGAATCTCGAATCTGCATTGGGCAAGGTGATGACGCTGGAACTTTTGTTTGGTGCCATTCCAATGAGATTTATAAAGATGACTGCCTGAAGAGAACATGTAAATTTCCACAGTCATTGATGATATGGGGCTGCATGTCAGGTAAAGGCACTGGGGAGATGGCTGTCATTACATCATCAATAAATGCACAAGTTTACGTTGATATTTTGGACACTTTCTTATCCCATCAATTGAAAGGATGTTTGGGGATGATGAAATCATTTTTCAAGATGATAATGCATCTTGCCATAGAGTAAAAACTGTGAAAACATTCCTTGCAAAAAAGTCACATAGGAGGTCTGTCCGTAAAGTATAGGTCCTTTTTATTTTTTTCAAAAACTATATGGATTTCATTTATATGTTTTTACGTCAGACATGCTTGAACCCTCGTGCGCATGCGTGAGTTTTTCCACGCCTGTCGTTGACGTCATTCGCCTGTGAGCACTCCTTGTGGGAGGAGTCGTCCAGCCCCTCGTCGGAATTCCTTTGTCTGAGAAGTTGCTGAGAGACTGGCGCTTTGTTTGATCAAAATTTTTTCTAAACCTGTGAGACACATCGAAGTGGACATGGTTCGAAAAATTAAGCTGGTTTTCAGTGAAAATTTTAACAGCTGATGAGAGATTTTGAGGTGATTCTGTCGCTTTAAGGACTTTTCACGGAGCGAGACGTCGCTCAGCGCTCTCAGGCAGCGCCATCAGCCTGTTTCAAGCTTAAAACCTGCACATTTCAGGCTCTATTGATCCAGGACGTCATGAGAGAACAGAGAAGTTTCAGAAGAAGTCGGTTTCAGCATTTTATCTGGATATTCCACTGTTAAAGGAGATTTTTTGGACGGGTCCGCGCGTCGGCACAGGAAAAACACCTCCGTGTTGATAACCATTTGTTAAAATCCAGTTGGCTTTTGATGGCTTTCAGTGGAGTGAGTATATGAGAAATTGTTTATCAGCTGGAGATGTTCCAACTTGTCCTTAAGGCTTCCAGCAGAGGTGTTTTTCCTGTGACGGAGCGTCGCGGCGGCTGCGAGCCGACGCTGCAATCCGCCCGCACGTCTTTCATTAAAAAAATCTCCTTTAACAGTGGAATATCCGGATAAAATGCTGAAACCGACTTCTTCTGAAACTTCTCTGTTCTCTCACAACGTCCTGGATCAACAGAGCCTGAAATGTGGAGGTTTTAAGCTTGAAACAGGCTGATGACGCTGCCTGAGAGCGCTGCGCGACGTCTCGCTCCGTGAAGAGTCCTTAAAGCGACAGAATCACCTCAAAATCTCTCATCAGCTGTTAAAATTTTCACTGAAAACCAGCTTAATTTTTCGAACCATGTCCACTTCGATGTGTCTCACAGGTTTAGAAAAAATTTTGATCAAACAAAGCGCCAGTCTCTCAGCAACTTCTCAGACAAAGGAATTCCGACGAGGGGCTGGACGACTCCTCCCACAAGGAGTGCTCACAGGCGAATGACGTCACCGACAGGCGTGGAAAAACTCACGCATGCGCACGAGGGTTCAAGCATGTCTGACGTAAAAACATATGAATGAAATCCATATAGTTTTTGAAAAAAATAAAAAGGACCTATACTTTACGGACAGCCCTCGTAGGGTCAATGTCATGGCATAGGGTCAATGTCATGGCCTGCAAATAGTCTGGATCTTAATCCAATTGAAAATCTTTGGTGGAAGTTGAAGAAAATGGTCCATGACAAGGCTCCAACCTGCAAAGCTGATCTGGCAACAGCAATCAGAGAAAGTTGGAGCCAGATTGATGAAGAGTACTGTTTGTCACTCATTAAGTCCATGCCTCAGAGACTGCAAGCTGTTATAAAAGCCAGAGGTGGTGCAACAAAATACTAGTGATGTGTTGGAGCGTTCTTTTGTTTTTCATGATTCCATAATTTTTTCCTCAGAATTGAGTGATTCCATATTTTTTTTCCCTCTGCTTGGTCTAAAAAAGTAACTGTTACTGACTGCCACAATTTTTTTTTTCCTGATTTCTTATAGTGTTTCTTAAAGCCAGAAAGTTGCCATTTGAAATGACTTTAGTTTTGTGTCATGTCTGTGATCTGCTTTTTTGCTTTTTTCTACAAAATTAAACAACTGAATGAACATCCTCCGAGGCTGGTGATTCCATAATTTTTGCCAGGGGTTGTATATGTGGTAGGATTACCTCTTCAGTCACTGTAAAAATATTACAACCCCAATTCCAGTGAAGTTGGGACATTGTGTGAATTGTAAATTAAAACAGAATACAGTGATTTGCAAATCTTCTTCAACCTATATTCAATTGAATACACCACAAAGACAAGATATTTAATGTTCAAACTGATAGACTTTTTTGTTTTTGTACAAATATTTGCTCATTTTGAAATGGATGCCTGCAACACATTTCAAAAAAGCTGGAACAGTGGCAACAAAAGACTGGGAAAGTTGATGAATGCTCAAAGATCACCTGTTTGGAACATTCCATAGGTGAACAGGTTAACTGGAAACAGGTGAGTGTCATGATTGTTATAAAAGGAGCATCCCCGAAAAGCTCAGCTGTTCACAAGCAAAAAGGGGGCGAGGATCACCACTTTGTGAACAACTGCATGAAAAAATAAAATAGTCCAACAGTCTAAGAACAAAGAAAAATATAATCAGAAGATGCAGAGAATCTGGAGAGCTTTCTGCATGTAAGCGGCAAGGCCAAAAAGCAACACTTGAATGCCCATGACCTTCGAACCCTCAGGCGGCACTGCATTAAAAACCAACATCATTGTGTAAAGGATCTTATCGCGTGGGCTCAGGAACACTTCAGAAAACTATTGTCAATTAACACAGTTCGTCAATTAACACAGTTCGTCGCAACATCTACACATGCAAGTTAAAACTCTACCATGCAAAGCGAAAGCCACACATCAACAACATCCAGAAATGCCCCCGCCTTCCCTGGGCCCGAGCTCATTTGAAATGGACAGACTCAAAGTAGAAAAGTGTGCTGTGGTCTGATGAGTCCACATTTCAAATTGTTTTTGGAAATCATGCACGTTGTGTCCTCTGGACAAAAGAAGAAAAAGACCATCCAGATTGTTACCAGCGCAAAGTTCAAAAGCCAGGATCTGTGATGGTTTGGGGGTGTGTTAGTGCCCATGGCATGGGCAACTTACACATCTGTGATGGCACCATCAATGCTGAAAGGTACATCCAAGTTTTGGAGCAACACATGCTGCCATCCAAGCAACGTCTTTTTCAGGGACGTCCCTGCTTATTTCAGCAAGACTATGCCAAACCACATTCTGCACGTGTTACTACAGCGTGGCTTCGTAGTAAAAGAGTGCGGGTACGAGACTGGCCTGCCTGCAGTCCAGACCTGTCGCCAATTGAAAATGTGTGGCGCATTATGAAGCGCAAAATATGACACGGAGACCCCGGAGTGTTGAACAACTGAAGTTGTACATCAAGCAAGAATGGGAAAGAATTCCACCTACAAAGCTTCAACAATTAGTGTCCTTGGTTCCCAAACGCTTATTGAGTGTTGTTAGAAGGAAAAGTGATGTAACACAGTGGGGAACATACCACTGTCCCAGCTTTTTTTGAAATGTATTGCAGGCATCCATTTTAAAATGAGCAAATATGTGCACAAAAACAATAAAGTTTATCAGTTTGAACATTAAATATCTTGTCTTTGTGGTGTATTCAATTGAATATAGGTTGAAGAGGATTTGCAAGTCATTGTATTCTGTTTTTATTTACATTTTACACAATGTCCCAACTTCTTTGGAATTGAGGTTGTACATTCCTACAACTAAATTTAAAATACTGCGAAACAGTGGCTGACAGTTTGATTGTAACTTCAAGCTTAAAAAATATTTGAAGCAGTAGTTTTCACATTTTCATCTTTTGCATGCAAAAATTCAGAGCGAATTCCTATTATTTTTCATTTAAATAACAGAAATCTGGATATGTGAAGTTCCTGGATCAGCTGTATGGGTGTGAGACTTGGATGCTAACCAGTGACCTAAGGCGACGCTGGATGTCTACTAGGTCTCTTTGGTGGATCCTTGGATGCTCAATGTGTCAAATGAACCCTTACTTTGGGAGATTCAGATGAGGAGTACCACTTGCATTGTGAGGGATCCGAGCCACCCCTGTTCAAGAAGTTTCCATCAGGTCACAAGTACAGTCTGCCAGGTCAATTCGATTTAATAATGCCTTTGTCCCAGCTGCCATTGGCTTTTTAAATGACTCACTGCGATTCTGACAAGTATGTTCTTTCAACTTCTACCTTGGGATCACTACAGCAGATCCCATATGAACCTATTTGTTGGTTTGACACGTTTTACACCGGATGTCCTTCCTGACACACAATGGGCAGCCTTGAACCTGGAATCTTGCATCAAGAGCCCAAATCTGGTTTGCCATTACACTGCATACCAACTCTGTGGTTCAAAACAATATTTGTTTGCAGGTCTTTTAAATATGCAAGTGAGTTCATTGCTACTGATTTTTCATTTTTGCTTTTATTGGCTTTTATTATAGTTTATGTTTATGTATTTTTAAAGTTATTATGGCCTTTTAAGCTATTTATGGATTAAGGTGTGCTTCTGAATGAATTACAAATTGCCAAATTGCCACATCAGCTACGACATTTTGGCCAAATGGTAAAGTTCTATCAGAAGACTCATCTGCTTAGAGAAAACAAGTTTACTACAATAAGTTAAAAAAATAATCAGAGTTTGGTTTGGCCTCAGTCCCCATTGCGACAGTGTCTCCCAAATCCCGCCGATGAAGGAGGTGGGGAGCTGAGCCCATTCCCTGTGGCAGACTGGGACCAACTGGTGGCAGTGGGCTGGCAGAGGGAGCTTTGGGTGGCAAACTGCAAGCAGAAAGAGGTGAGTAAGACAATGAGCCTTTAATGGCAGAGCCTGCACTACATTGGTTCAAGGTGATGTTAATGTGCGACAGCTGCTTAAGATAAGGGTGCGCAGCTGGATTCAGTTAGCTGATTCAGTCGGATGCTGAATAGTGAGTCTTCTGCCAGAACTTAGGGGAGATGATGAGGATCCTCAGTTCAAATCCTAGCCTGACTGGAAAATCACTAAGGGCCTTTGAACAAGTTCCTGGTGTGTAGTGAGCACCTTGCACGGCAGCAGCCTCACATTGGGGTGAATATGAAGCATTGATGTGTAAAGCGCTTTGAGCGTCTGATGCAGATGGAAAAGCGCTATATAAATGCAGTCCATTTAACTAATGCTAGACTTCAATTCTCTTGGTATGACCCAGCACGCAGGTATCTCTGTGTTGAGGACGCAGTAAGTGAAAAAGACAAAAAAGATGCCCTCATTCCACCTGCTGATAAATGTGGGATGTAGGCTGGTTGTGCACTTGGGTGGTTGCCATCCAGGACCCATGGCAGTTCAGAAGTGTAATGGATGCAACAACACGAGACCAGCATATTCTCCCAAACCTGACAGATTCACATGGACCTGCCCAGTGAGGTGTCATGTTATTCTGGGACATTCTGAATCAGTAGCTCATAATGAGTTTGACAGCCATGAAGCTTCGATCAGAATACAACATGATGTATCGCTGTCAGTGTTTATGTTCTGTCTTTTTGTTTGTTTGTTTTCACGTTGCCTAGTAGACAAAACATCTCTGTTAGCATGGGAACAGATGTTCATTTTGTCATTTCATGGTGTCACTTGTCATGTAGCAATGTAAGGAATGTCTGCTCTGTTGAGATATAACTTTCCAAAAACTGCTTCCTGCATTTTTACAGTCCAGACTGACTGGACTGTAAAAATGCATTCCTTTCAATATTTGTTCATTTGTCTGAGTGTAGTGCCCAAGCCTGGTAACAAACCAGCTAAGCTAGCTACGTTTTGGTAAGCCAGGTCAACTAGGATGGCCAGTTAGCATGTAGCTGGTCTGAAAATTGATTTGTGGAGCTTTTTTTTGAAAGCAAATGACGTATTATCCTATTTATTTATTTATTTTCGATGGGGAAAGTTAGGCTGCTGCCCAGGTCATGTTTTTATTGAGTAGGTTATAGTTATCATAGACATTTGTGTGATTCATTCCACAGTCAACACTATGACACAACACACACAATTTCTACATTGCACAAATGAAATATGCATTGCCAACTGATGGCAATTGTATTCCAAACAGTGATGCTTACAAAAAACAATGCATAGCAATTGTATCATCTTATCTGTAGTGGCTTTAAAGGAAATGTGCTCCAAACAGTAAATATCCTTGTGTTCATCCTTAATTGATTCTACTTGAGAGCCCTTCCCTCCTTTCTCTCGAGTCCTCCAAATGCTTCATTTCATTAAGTAGGCACCCTGGCTAAGTACAAATGCAAGCACTTGAAGGGTACTTGATTAATAAGAAAAGAGCAGCAGTCCTTTATCTTGTAGAAGCAGAAGCCAAATTTCAAACTAGGTTGTGAATACGATACAAAGTCAATTCAGTTATTTTGATATAGTGCTAAAACACAACATACAGTAGTGTTCAGAATAATAGTAGTGCTATGTGACTGAAAAGATTAATCCAGGTTTTGAGTATTTCTTATTGTTACATGGGAAACAAGGTACCAGTAGATTCAGTAGTTTCTCACAAATCCAAAAAGACCAAGCATTCATGATATGCACACTCTCAAGGCTATGAAATTGGGCTATTAGTTAAAAAAAAAAGTAGAAAAGGGGGTGTTCACAATAATAGTAGCATCTGCTGTTGATGCTACAAACTCAAAACTATTATGTTCAAACTGCTTTTTTAGCAATCCTGTGAATCACTAAACTAGTATTTAGTTGTATAACCACAGTTTTTCATGATTTCTTCACATCTCCGAGGCATTAATTTTGTTGGTTTGGAACCATGATTTTGCTTGGTTACTAGAGTGCTTGGGGTCACTGTCTTGTTAAAACACCCATTTCAAGGGCATGTCCTCTTCAGCATAAGGCAACATGACCTCTTCAAGTATTCTGACATATCCAAACTGATCCATGATACCTGGTATGTGATATATAGGCCCAACACCATAGTAGGAGAAACATGCCCATATCATGATGCTTGCACCACCATGCTTCACTGTCTTCACTGTGGACTGTGGCTTGAATTCAGAGTTTGGGGGATCGTCTCACAAACTGTCTGCAGCCCTTGGACCCAAAAAGAACAATTTTACTCTCATCAGTCCACAAAATAGTCCTCCATTTCTGTTTAGGCTAGTTGATGTGTTCTTTGGCAAACTGTAACCTCTTCTGCACATGTCTTTTATTTAACAGAGGGACTTTGCGGGGGATTCTTGCAAATACATTAGCTTCACACAGGCGTCTTCTAACTGTCACAGCACTTACAGTTAAGTCCAGACTGTCTTTGATCATCCTGGAGCTGATCAATGCGTGAGCCTTTGCCATTCTGGTTATTCCTCTATCCATTTTGATGGTTGTTTTCTGTTTTCTTCCACGCATCTTTGTTTTTTTCTTTTTGTCAATTTTACAGCATTGGAGATCATTGTAGATGAACAGCCTATAATTTTTTTGCACCTGCGTATAAGTTTTCCCCTCTCCAATCAACTTTTTAATCAAACTACACTGTTCTTCTGAACAATGTCTTGGATGTCCCATTTTCCTCAGGCTTTCAAAGAGAAAAGCATGTTCAACAGGTGCTGGCTTGATCCTTAAATAGGGGACACCTAATTCACACCTGTTTGTTCCACAAAATAGACGAACTCACTGACTGAATGCCACACTACTATTATTGTGAACACCCCCTTTTCTACTTTTTTTTTACTAATAGCCCAATTTCATAGCCTTAAGAGTGTGCATATCATGAGTGCTTGGTCTTGTTGGATTTGTGAAAACCACTGAATCTACTGGTACCTTGTTTCCCATGTAACAATAAGAAATATACTGAAAAACCTGGATTAATCTTTTTAGTCACATAGTACTATTATTCTGAACACTACTGTAAGTCAATCCAAGGCACTTCACAAGGGTAAGGTCTAACCTTACTAAGACCCCCTATGTAGGCAGCAGTGGCAAGGAAAAACTCCCTCTGGCATTTTTGAGGAAGAAACCTCAAGCAGACCAGACTCAGAGGGGTGACAAATTGCTTTGGCCATGCTAAAAATACCAAAAATCAGGTGAACAAACATTTAGAAAGAAATGTACCCTTAGGAAGTCCCCGTGATGCCCAATTCCAGTAATGCCCACTGGACAACCTTGTCAGATCCAATCAGATCAGACTTTACTTCGTCAGATCCAGAATTTCCTGAGGACACTACGAGCTACAGCTCTTAGTACAGCATAGAATTTTCTGGTTAAAAAATTTAATTGCATTGTAGAAATCTGGCCTTTGCCCCAGTGACCTTAACTTCACCCAAATGATCGACCCATGGGTGACCATACAAAGACAATTCAGGAACCCAACTACATACGTATCAGTTTTTGTTTTGTTTTTTTTCAATTCAGGTTAAATTCAGCCACCTTGAATGGAAAGACTCATGACTTTGACCTTTGCCAAGACAACCCTTTACAGGGAATTCTGGTATCAACCATCGTTGATATATTAAGTTTGTTGGAAATTGGATGAATTGGATAACAGGATATGGGAGGAGTAGGGAAGAAACAAATTGACAAATGTTGCTCAAATTATGATTTCTTGCATGCTCACTAGGAAAACCTCCACAGCCAGATTGAGGACTTGCACTCAAAATAGCTGTCTTTAGAACAACAAAAACCACACAGGTGCACAAAATGGCAAATTAATATTTGTAGTAGTGGTAAATATAAAACCAAAGCAAACATGTCAGGTTATGAAACAGAAACGCGCTACCACATATGACTGACAGGTTTATCACAGATCTGTCAGATACGGAACAATCTGACATGAAACCCGATGAGACAAGCTGAGATAAGACTGAGATGAACTGGACAATCTTGAGCTGGGACTGCAGGTATTGCAAACTTGGACCCAGACGCCTGATGATTATAAGAACCTTCTTCACCTTGTCTGAGATCAGCAGGACGGGGGCTGCCGTGACGGGAATAATAAGTGCTTTGTGTTCTGACAAAGCATGCTCTGTGTTGCACTGAAGAACATACCTCCACTATTATCATCAATCTAAAACAATGATATATGGCCACAAATGTAATTTAATCTTTTCTCTGCAATTTGCAGAATTCTGATGGAGGTATAGGTGGAAGGAAGACAGGTGAAGAAACAATGGTGCACTCTTTCTTAGGAGTACAGTCTCTCATCAAAGGAGGACCAAAAGGAGCATTGTACTGCACAACACTCCTCAGACCAGCTGAGTGACATACTTGCCCTTACGCCACTGCCTCCTTTCGGCAGCAGACTTGACACTCAGTGATGAGGAATGCACCATGATGCAAGGAGAAACTGATGCTAAACCCCAGGTATGAAGGTATTATCTGTCAAGAGTCTTTTATGATTACCCAAAACAGGTTTAACAATGACAGGAAATCATTCGAGAGCATTTCCCTTCCTTACCTTATTGCTAAATTTTCATTGAAGCTTTGAAGCAGCAATTTTTTTAGTAACATTAAGTAGTAGCATTACTTAATAGTGTTTACTAGTAGCAGGAGACTCTTAATTTCCAAAAATGAGCAAAATGCCACAGCTTCCCCCTTCCACAACAAATTTGCCTCAAGACACTTCACACAAGTAAGGTCTAACCTTACCAACCCTCAGAGCAAACACACAGGCGACAATGGTAAGGAAAAACTCCCTCTGATACATTATTTTTTGGCCATTTTGCATAAAACATGAATGATAGCACAAAAACATTTTTTTCACTCACGATTAGTGGTTGTGTGAAGCTATTTATTGTCAAACAACTGTATTTACTCTTATTAAATTATAATGACAACAGAAACTACCCAAATGACCCTGATCAAAAGTTTACATACCCCAGTGCTTAATACTGTGTATTGCCCCCTTTAACATCAATGACAGCTTGTAGTCTTTTGTGGTAGTTGTGAAAGAGGTGCCTTCTTTCCTCTGATGGTAAATCTGCCCATTCCTCTTGGCAAAAAGCCTGTTCATGTACATTCCTAGGCTGTCTTGCATGAACTGTACATTTGAGATCTCCCCAGAGTGGCTCAATGATATTGAGGTCAGGACACTGAGATATCCACTCAAGGACCTTCACTTTATTCTGTTGGAGCCAATGACAAATCAGTTTAGTCGAATCGGACATTAAGGGCGTCTGGCCAGCTTTACGTAGATGTTCCAAAGTCAAGATATAAACGCTGGGGTGATCATGCTTTTGCGGTAGCTGGCCCCAGACTGTGGAATGAGCTACCTCTTGAGTTACATACTATTCCTGACCTAGCACTTTTTAAATCTAAGTTAAAGACTTATTTATTTAAACTGGCTTTTAACACTTAGTGGGGAGGTGACATGTTCTGTTATTTTTATGTTCTTTTTTTATGTGTTGTTTTAAAATTTTATTTTATATGTGTTTTATTTTTGTAAATTTGTGTTTTTAATGTTAAGCACTTTGGACACCAGTCGGTGCTGTAAAGTGCTTTATAAATAAATGTTGATTGATTGATTGATTTGGCCTTCTGTTGTGGATCGTTGTCATGTTGGAACGTCCAGGTATGCCCATGCGCAGCTTCCAGGCTGATGAGTGAAAATTTTCCTCCAGTATTTTCTGATAACATGCTGCATTCATCCTGCCATTACTTTTGACCAAGTTCCCTGTGCCTTTGTAGCTCACACATCCCCAAAACATCAGCGATCCACCTCTGTACTTCACAATAGGAAGGGTGTACCTTTCATCATAGGCCTTGTTGACTCCTCTCCAAATGTAATGTTTATGGTTGTGGCCAAAAAGTTCAGTTTTTGTCTCATCACTGAAATGACTTTGTTCTCTGTGCTGTTTGGCATATTGTAAGTGGGATACTTTGTGGCATTCTTGTAGTAATGGCTTTCTTCTTGTGACTTCCTGAGCTGGAGGAATGTTTGGTTCGACGAACCTTCAAGGATTGTCATTTGACAGTGACTTTTTTTTCTCCTCAATAAACAAAGATTTCTCACTATTATTTTTTAAAAGTTTCCTCATTTTCGTCTGGATTCTAAATTTATTTTGTTTTACTGCGGAACTTGAAAAATTGCTCAACTTTTTCCTTCTCATCAGTTTCAAATCTGCAAGTACAGACTTTAAATTTGTAGAAATGCTACTCAGACATGTTGCTGTGATCATCATTTTGTGCTTCACAGTTGGTGTTGGGACCACGGTGTAAGACATCTACAATGATGTATCTCCAGAGGACGACTACACAGCACAACTAGACTACAAAGACCCGCATTGGTGCCATTCTCCCAGCCGACCAATGGGGAGGTGACGTGCCACTCCCCTCGAGGCAGGGCCTACTGGAGCTCACTGGGAAGTTGCTGTCAGATGAGCTGCGATCGTGGATACAGACTGCTGGGGAGGAGATCTATTCAATGTCTCACCAACCGCCGCTGGTCTGGGACGACTTTCTGCCACAAAATGCATTGTCATCTGCTGCCACTAACTCCACATGGCAAGTACACCTGCACTCACGGCTTCATGGTGGATTCCAGGTGTGACTTCATCTGTAACCCCGACTACCATATCAAGGGGGAACACTCCCGAACCTGTCTGCGTGGGGGATTGTGGAGCGGTCTATAGCCTGTTTGTTCAGACACAGACCCTCAGAAGATCAAATGTCCTCCGTCCAGACTAAAAGTCACAGAACCTGGAAAACTCACAGCCACTGTGTCCTGGGATCTTCCCGCTGTGATGGACACTGCTGATAAAATGCTCGAGGTGATACTTGTTTGCCAGGAGCCAGAGAGGGACTTTAAAGAGGGACCAACAATTGTCTGATACAAAGTGTACGATCAAGCCAAAAACGGGGCCGCCTGCAAGTTCATTGTCTGTGTTGAGGTGAGAAGATGTGTAGCTCTAAGTGCACCCATGCACAGGTACCTCACCTGCTCCTCTGATGGGAATAACTACGACGCAACATGCAAGTACCATTGTGACGGAGGGTATGAGCGGAAAGGTGTGTCCAGCCGGGTTTGCCAGTTCGACCGCAGCTGGAGCGAAGACGCCGCTGAGAGTGTTCCGATGGAGTTTAAAGCAGACGTGAGGACGGTGGGCGCACTTCTGGATCAGTTCTACGAGAAGAGAAGGCTGCTGGTCTTGTCTGCACCTGACCTTAGTGACTCAGACTACAAACTGCAGAACATCATGATACATAAAGCAGACTGTGGATTAGATGTGAGACACGTCACGGTGATCGAACTCCTCGGATTACCACCTAATGAGACGGGCCGCATCAGGGAAAATCAAGTGCATTCTGAGGTCATCAAGGGTTTGAGGCAAGTGTTCAGAATCTCCAGATCCTACTTCAGCATGGTGCTGCTGGATAAGTTCAGAGTGGACAGAAAGCAGTTCATCACCCTAGTGGGATCAGACGAGCTCTTCTCCTACATCGACAGCTTTGTGCTGGATGAGGAGGAACAAGAGACCTGGAGCTCCACAGGGAACTATGTGACTAATATCGCAACCTCAATGGATGCCAAAGTAAATCAAGAGTCACCACCAGAAGGCAACGACCGGACAAATAACCTGCAAGCAGCTCCAGAGGAATGGAATTCCATTCAATGGAATTGTTCTTCTCCGTTAGATGTAGTCACCATGACACTGATGTTCTTCGACTCATCTATGTTACAGGAAATGCAAGTTGAAAGGTGAAAGACATTAGTATAATAACCTATGAATCTGCCATATACATGCAGACACAGAGACATATATATATATATATACAGTGGCTTGCAAAAGTATTCATACCCTTTGGTATTTCATGCATTTTAATTTGTTTATGGCATTTCAAATACAAAAAGTAAATCAGGCTTTTCAATATATGATATATAGATGATGGGTTGGCCCCTTTGGTATAATACCTGTAAATAATCAGTTTTATTGCCAGTTTTCTTCAGCCAAGTCAGGGGATAGATACATGAACATTTCTAAGTCACTGAATACGTCTTGAACTTTATTTACATCAGTTATAAAGAAACACAAACAGTATAATACCTATGGTAAAGCTGCATGGTTGGATGCCATAATATACACCATGTTTGGAGGTCAAATGTCACTGCACATCAGCTCAAAATCACCATAGCAACAGTGAAGTCTGGAGGTGGGAACATCATGGTGTGAGGCTGTTTTTCAGCATATGGCACTGACAAACGTCATATAAATGAAGGAAGGCTAAATGGAAAAATGTACTGAGACATTCTTGATTAAAAATCCGCAGCCATCTACCAGGATGCTGAAGATGAAATGAGGGTGGGCATGTCAGTAAGACAGTGATCTCAAACACAAAGCCTAATGAAACTCTCAGTTGGTTTCAGAGAATGAAAATAAAGCTACTAGAATTGCCCAGCCAATCACCTGACTTAAATCCAATAAAAATACATGGAAAGAACTAAAGATCACAGTTCATAGAAGATGTCCACAGAACCTTCAATATTTGAAGACTGTTTGTGTGGAAGAATGGGACAAAATCTCACCTGAGCAATGCATGTGACTAGTTTCTCCATGCAGGAGGCGACTTCTGTACTTATTTGTTTTGGTTTCTTGATTATTTGGGTTGTAACAGACATCTGGTGAAAATTTGATGTCAGTAGCACCTTTAGAAATATATTTCCTGATAAAAATGGTGACGTGTTCAATACTTATTTTATGCACTACATAGATAGATAGATAGATAGATAGATAGATAGATAGATAGATAGATAGATAGATAGATAGATAGATAGATAGATAGATAGATAGGGCAGACATGAGGGGAAATTTTAACTGGGGGATACACATCACAATAGCTCCACCCATCACCCTTGTGACGTGCCCCTTTGTTTTTGTGATGCAACAAATTGAGGATACTTGTGCTCAGAAGAAACTCCAGTATCTTTGGTCTTCAGGCAAATGCAAATGTGAAAAAAAAAAAGTCAAGGGGAGATTTGTGGGAAAAGGTACTGCAGTGAACAAGTATGTTCAATGAAACATATTTTTAGATATACTGTATCCTCAAAATCATTTTGTGGGCTCATCATAAAGTCTCTCCTCTTACAAACTCTTCTGTCTCACTTTGCTTTGGCAGACATTTTTATCTTTGCTAAAGCTGGAAGGTTTGAGGGTTTACAGGTTTCTGTGATGAATTTCTGAGGGCAAACGTTCATTCTCTCACGCTACAACAAAATACCACGGTAAGTCGAACAGCAAAACCGTAGTATTAAGTTACATTTTCTCTGTAATTGCACAGTGTTGTGTTACACAGATCCGTGCACTGTTAGATCTGTGCTCATTTATCATACAGCTCGTCTTTCATGTCTCCACTTCTGTGCAAAGAGAGGAATTGTACATTTTAATCTGTCTTGACGTTATGTCACAGATATGATACATTCGGGACTTTATTTGTTTCATTGTCACACAGTCTACTCTTTAATGAGGGCAATTACCAAAGACCTGCGGAACTGGATTGTTGTGGAATTAATACATCAGACACTTCAGCCGAACCCATCACAGGGAATTTTCTAGCACTTCAACGGGGCTACAGTATTCCTGTGTGGTTTGGTGCCACCAAGTGGTGAAATATTAAAACATGAGACATTGAATGTGTTCCTCACAAACGGTTCTGCTGTCATCTAGTGGTGCATTTGTTATTTGCAGTCAAATAGGCGCGAACATTTTTTTTTTTAACCTGAGCTCTGTTTTTTGACGTTTATGACATGAATTTAATCACTGAAACATTGATTTGTAACGCAAACATCTTAACAGGCTCCAAAATGCTAAATGTATGTGAGCTTAAAACACTCAGTAGATCTCTTGTTGCCACTGAAGAGTTGAAAATGTCATTAGAATTGTCTGATTGCATGGAAAGGATCTCTATACAGGTAAATGTGTGCATGTCTACCCCACTAAAAGCAAAGAAACATTTTAATTTAATTTCGATTATAGGAGAATTTGATGCAACGTCATTTCCAGGATGTCCTGCTCCTACAGTTAGCCTGGCCGCTAGCACAGCTAGCTAGTGGCCACCATTATAACTAGTGTTTACGTGACAGGGACAATGCATTCCTGCCAACAATTGAATGTACTGTAATTTCTACCCCGGTTCTTTTTGTAATATACCGCCCCTTACCAAAAACCAACCATTGTATTCCTCATTTTGGATTTATTAAAAGTCACGACAAAAACCAAGCCTGGGACCCTCACAGACAGTGTCCATCTTGTGAAAGGCCCCTAAAATGAGTCATACAACACTTTTTATACCTTGTGAGCATCACAGTGGGTGTGTTTTAGTCTCACATTTCTAATGTTATTGGCTCTCACCAACAAGAGGAGATCTCCCTGTTTCTGAAACTTGCACATATGATGGAAGTGAAACTTAACTCTTATATTTCTCAGAAACGTCCAAACAAATAACACAGACAAACAGTTGACAACTAACATAGAATAAGGAATTCGCACAGATATTATCTAACAGTACCAATGCAGGACACACGCTTGGCTGCGAGCACCAGCGGTTGAAGCTTAACTGGGGGGGGTCTGGGGGCATGCCCGGACCCACACAACTGCAGGACTAATGGACATCCCACACACACACACACACACACACACACACACACACACACACACACACACACACACACACACACACACACACACACACACACACACACACACACACACACACACACCAATGCGGGATGCGGGACACTGACAGCTCTGACAATGGGGAAGGAGTGCATCATTTTCAGATGCACAGGGGGACCAGAACAGAAATAAGTCTCTAGACTTTTTGTGTCATCCCCAATTATGTATACGTACTTTGGTAATGTATGTTTTACTAATATCAATCAATCAAATCAGGGACAAAAAGAAGCAAAAGGGCCTATAGTCAGGTTGAACAGTTTAGCCCCTTAGCTTGCCTTGGCCTCCAGTCCATTTGGTGGCCCTGCTCTTCACTGAGGCATTAGAAGTTGTTTTGTGATGAGGGTTTGGTCTGTTGCACATTATGGGCTAGATTTACTAAAATCCCATATAACAAGTACTAAATTGTGTGAGCTTAACCTGTTGTGTATACTACCTCAGAGCTGTGGAGCAGCTTGCCTACCAATCTTCAAGCTCTTGAGACCAAGTTTGAATTTAAAGGGGAACTAAGTACATTTTTTACCTTAATTTTACAGTTTGCGTGTAATTGGAATGATTAAATGGTCCCTGGTGGGGGTTTCACCAGGGGTCTCATAGCAGAAAACCATGCACCTTCAGAGACCCCGACCTGGTGCTGTGTGAACAAGAGTCTTGGGTCTCACGAGAAATATGAATTCTTCTTTAGGGCACTACAACAACAACACCTATTAGACAACCCCCCCCCCCCCCCGCAGCCCCATTGAGGCATTGGTGAGCTAGCGGCTATAAGAATACTACAACTAAAACTATTTCTTACATGTTCATAATTATGACAGAGTTCAGTGCGCATCTCCAGTAACAGTGGCCTTGGCAGTCGAAATTGGTTTATGAGTCAATTATCCTCATTTGGAAGTAAATCCTCGCGTTCCCTGAATACACGCTCATGTCAGATTGCACTATTTGCAAGGTGCTCTGATGCTAACGCAGCCACTTAGTGCCATTTTATGCATCACTTTGCATGTGCTTTTATAACCACACATATAATTGCAAACACATGGGTGTGTTAAATGTTCATCAGTGTGATGTGCACATCACTCTAATGACTTCTTGTTTTCACACTATTAATGGTTCTCTGTGTCACCTGTACATGTCAGCAGTGGCACAATAGCTGTAGAAACGTGTGTACACCAGCCAGGATTTTTGTGTGACACACCGCACATTTCCATGCTCAAGTCATTTTTGATACATCTGCATGTGGTTGTCGAGACAGGCGTACGCCAGGTTGTTGTGCATACGGACGCTTTGTACATGAGGCCCCTGCTTTCCTACTACTGGGGATATTTGGCTCTATGTTTGGTGTGATCGGAAAGCATGACGTCATATTTCCTCACTGATCGTGCATCGTGCATGCAGCATGTCCTTGTGGAGAGAGAGAAAGAAAGAGCGAGATGATGCACGTGGGAGAGGCAGAGAGACAGACAGAGCGGGACAAAGAGAAAGTGAGAAACAGGTGCAGAGATAGAGAGGAGGAAAGAGAGATCACACATGTAGGAGAGGCAGAGAGATAGAGAGAGGAGCAGAAAGAGAGATTGTGGCAGAGTGGGGGGGGAGAAAGAGAGATCTGCCTGAACTAAACTTTATCCATCCATTTTCTATACCTGCTTCCTCCAATTTGAGGTAACTAAACTCTATTTTCTGTGTATTTCTGTGGGTAGTTGCTTTCTTGACACTTTGAGTGGATTATGTGAAAACAAACAAACAAACAAAAACAAATGAAACAGCAAAAAACTGACCAAACTCACTTAATTCTAATTTTGTAAGTCCGTTCGGCTGCTCCCTTGTTTGCACTCGGGGTCGCCACAGCAAATCCAAGGTGGATCTGCATGTTGAATTGGCACAGGTTTTACACCAGATGCCCTTCCTGACGCAACTCCACATTACATGGAGAAATGTGGCAGGGGTGGGATTTGAACCCGGAACCTTCTGCACTGAAACCAAGCGCATTAACCACTTGGCCACCACACCTGCACCACTTAATTCTACTTTTAAAAGAGAATAAAAAGATGACCTGTCCACCTTTTATAGCTCTTAGTTATATTTTTATTGTTGCTACATTCTTATTACTGTTTATATTGTTTAGATTATATTTAATCTTATGTTACATTTGAACTGTACTTGTGAGAACCTGAGAACCACAAGGGAAACAAGTTTTTATGCGTTTTTTTGTTTGTTTTTTTTGGTGGGGGGGGTTGTTTGTTTTTTTTTTGGCGCTATCCCTTGTGATATTTATATGTGGAAAGTATATTACATATCAACTTGGGCATGTATAAATGTTACAAAATAATCCAAATAAAATCTAAATCAAATTTCAAACTTTTTTGCATTGGGGTGGATGCAGCAGTGGTGGTGGTAAGATGACGCAGACAGAAGTTAGTCAGTAAGCCTCATTCCCCAACAGCTAAAAAGACACTCTGGCCACTTTGTGTGTTTCTTCTCATTCCATGCACGACCAAACTATAATGTAGTTTATATTAGAGAAACACATTTCGTTTACTGCAGCCTTCATGTAAAAGTGATTTTAAAGTACAGCAACGATCAGGAGTTGCACAAAAAAGTACTTTGTGCAGAAAAGAACAGAACTATTAATTATTAGAGGAGAGGTGATGGTCTAGTGGTTAAGGTGTTGGGCTTGAGTCCAGAAGATCCTTGGTTCAAATCCCCACCTGACTGGAAAAATCACTAAGGGCCCTTGGGCAAGGCCTTTAATCCCCTATTGCTCCCGGTGTGTAGTGAGCACCCTGTATGGCAGCACCCTGACATCGGGGTGAATGTGAGGCATAATTGTAAAGCGCTTTGAGCGTCTGATGCAGATGGAAAAGCGCTATATAAATGCAGTCCATTTACCATTTACATTTGTTCTTAATGAAAGAAGCACAACTTAAAACTCTCTTTAAACTCTTTAAATAGTCCAGTGTTTATGAAGAGAGACTGCTTTTATTCTGTCTGCGAGGAGGTCAGCTGCTGAAACAGCTGTCTGTTAACACCCAGGATTCAAACATGAAGTATACAGATGTGATTTTGATAAATCTCATTGTGTGTGCAAATCTAACCTATTAGCATGTTCCACACCCAGAATTTTGTGTACTCTGGTGGACACTCCCCCAAGATTTTCAGTCTTGCACACTGGAAAAACATTATCCTCAGTGTGAACCAATAGTACTGTCAATCATCATGCATGTCTTTGTGCAAGTGCTGTGGTGTTTGCACACACTTTGCAAACCTTTAATAAATCAGGCCCTCTGTATCACTTCAAAACAACACATTGACCAACACAGCCTGATTTCTTTCCTTTCACATGGACCAGAAATTAATGTGGATGGACAGCCAGAGGCCAAAAATAAACACTGGTGTTGTGTGAATTAAATGCAATTAAATGTATGAAATAAAATCACAAAATCATAAATATACTACTGTTCAGTATGTTCAGTCATATTATTTTGGAGGGTTTACAGTATGGCAAACGTGCAGACTAAATATGGCCCACGGGCCCCACATTGGACAGCCCTGATTTAGAGAGAAGGAAGAAGTCTGCTTCAGTTGCAGAATCCTTCTCATGAGGTTATGTAGATTTGTAACCACGTTATTTTATTTTTAAAATGTAAAAAAATAACATTTTATTACTCTCATTCCGTGAAGTTCTGTGTCGCTATCTCTCTCTCACAGATCACATTCACTGCATACCTTGCATCTGACTTGGTTTCGTTTTCAGAGTTGCTAAATTTATGTGAAATCCTTTCTGCTGGGTTGAATCGCCTTGTGACGACTACTTGAGCCTTTGAACCACTGAGAATTAATCAGGACATATGTTTATTTCTCTGATTCAGTACAGTTCTGTGCTGAAGCTGTCTCACTAACTGATAAGCTCAGCTGCAACTAATTCATCATCAATCCTACAGTGTTCTTCAAACCATCCAGCAGGTGTCAGTGCTGAGCGTGTGGCCAGCAGGTCTGTGGGATATTGCATAAGCAAAACAAAGTTGATTGTGGCAATGACCTGGTGCATCAAAATTCACCAGATTTGAAACAGTTTGTCCTCCTGCATATACTCTTTTAATCTGAAGATGTACAAGATCATTTATTTGCTGTACAGCTGAGTACAGTTTTCCTGTTCTCTATCAGATGTCAGGAAAACTGTAACAAACACTACATAGGTGAGACTAAGCAGCCATGACACAAAAGGCTATACTAGCACTGCAGAGAGGGCACCAGTGGACCTCAGTCTGCAGTTCTTCTCCACCTTAAAGACACTAACCACACATTTGAGGACAAGGAAGTTAAAATCTTAGCCAGAGAGAAGAAATGGTTTGAGAGAGGGGTCAAGGAGGCATTCTATGTGAAACAGTTGAAACCCAGCCTTAACCGGGGAGGGGGTCTGAGACACGCTTTGTCCCCTGTTTACAATGGGGTACTCAGGTCAAAGCAGTTTCAGTCTTTTGTTCATGGTAATGAGTCATTCACGTCATCAGGAGACGCGTCAGGAGAGGCGTCAGTCCCATCGTTAGGAGGGACAGCTACCCTGTCATTAGGAGGGTGCTAACTAGAGCACAATAGGTGCTAATTAAAGCAATTGTTTAATCACTAGCCAATTGCAGTCTCCCTCTCGATAGGAGGGGTCTGGTTAGGTTTAAAACTCCAGCTTTTGTGGCTTCTGTTTATTCTTCACTACAAGGGTCAAGACAGAAGTCAGACTACCAGAGCAAGAAATTTAGCTGAGGAAGCTTCTGCGATTTTAAGTGAAACATCCTCATGTCAAGCAACTCTTGGGATATTTTGGGGGTCCCCTGTGACCTCCTGTTATCCCGTGCGTCCGTTGATTTGAAAGAAGGTATTAACCAGTCATTTAAATTTGAACACAATTACTCTGAGGGCTAGTCCACCACTCAGAGATTTATTAAACAGGAATTAAATGTCACACATTTTGACAGAATTTAAGTTTTACAGAATGAGTGAGATAAACAAAAACATACCCAGAAGTTCTGAGGGTCCCAGGAGCTGCGAGCTTCCAACCAGCAAACTGGTGTCCCAGCAAGCTTGTTGTGAAAGTGTAGTGACACGGACCCACAACAGGGGGCGTAAATGAACGGACAATGAAAGAGTCAAATATGAACACTTTACTGTTGTGAAAAGCACAACCAAACACAGCAGATTACAGAATATGTACAATAGTCAATTAGCAAAGGTGACGTGTGGGCAGGCTCGAGGATAGAGGACGTCTGTCCTGAGAAGAACCGGAACCACACGATTTCCTCCGCCACCGAACCTGGAGAACACTGGAGCCGCCAAATCCCGAACACCCCAGGTGGCCACTGTCTCCGCGTGTCGGATCTGGTACTGCTGGCGAGGAGCAGAGACAATCAGATGTGGGTGTGTGAACACCCAGTAACAACAATGGTGGGAATTCCACCTCCACCTCTAACACACACTCGTGCAGTGTCTGAGTAACCACTTATCTGGATATGCAGGCTGAGAAGGTTACCTCCTAAGGTAGACGATATCTCGGCAACGAGGTGGAGATGACGTCCGGTCTTTATGGAGTGGGATGATGAAGTGTAGATGGGTGACAGCTGTCAAGAGATAATGAGTGACAGCTGTCACCCCCGGCTGTGTCCGTGGCGGCAGCGCCCTCTCGTGCCTGAAGCCCGCACTTCAGGCAGGGCGCCCTCTGGTGGTGGGCCAGCAGTACCTCCTCTTCTGGCGGCCCACACAACAAAGCTGACAGCAAGGAGGAACCCTGAACAGTGGGCTGGCATTTAAATTTATACCCTAAGCTACTACAACGTCTTTCTGCTAATCTTGGGCGTTGTCCTTCATCTGGGTGGTCTTGATCCCTCTTTTTCATGGCATGGTCCTACCCACACGTGCTGTGAAGTCTTCTGATAAGGTTTTCAGGCAACAGCTACTAACTGAAAAACTGTCAGCAAGTTACATCACAAGAATGTTTGCACATTTCAAAAACAGCATTCAAACATATAACCCAAGAGTATTTGAATATATAGATATCATGTAATTAACCTTAACTATTGTTTACATGTTTAATAAGCATTGATAAATATTGATCACTATGAGCATATGAGTAATATATTCTTCAGCAACAAGCTCTAGTAATATGGAAATGATGACTTCTAAACATTACAACACACTCATGTAACAATATATTGTTAGCTCAATAAAAGATAAATAATATTAGCACGGCAGCATGGTGGCTTAGTGGTTAGCGCTGTTGCCTCACAGCGAGAAGGTCATGGGTTCAATTCCCGTGGCCTTTCTGTGTGGAGTTTGCATGTTCTCCCCGTGTTTGCATGGGTTTCCTCTCACATCCAAAGACATGCGGGTTAGGTGGATTGGAATCTTTGAAATTGTCCGTAGGTGTGTCTGTGTTTGTTTGTCTGTTTGTGGCCCTGCGACAGACTGGCGTCCTGTCCTGGGTGTACCCCGCCTTGCGCCTGTGACTGCTGGGATAGGCTCCAGCCCCCTAGCTAAGGGGGCTAAGTGGTAGAAGATGACTGAATGAATGAATGAATAATATTAGCACATTTAGGATATATTCCTTTACAACCCAGTCCAGTCGAAGATTCAAGCTTCTCTATTACTACCGTGAACAGGTCACCCAAGCAGTCACTTGGTGCCAAAACAATAACCTATAGCTTAACACTTCAAAAACCCAGGAACTCATAGTCAACTTCTCACGCTCACCCTCTCACAAAATCCACATTTTCATTTCTACTCAGCCCATCTCTATCACTGAGTCATTCAAATTCCTATGTACACACATCAGTAACACACTCAAATGGAAACTGCATTCAGACAAAATGTACAAAAAAGCTAATAAAAGATTATTTTTCTCAGACAACTCAAAAAAGTCAGAGTCAGGCACAACGTTCTGCTTCAGTTTTACACCGCCATCATTCAAAGCATTCTCACCTCATCCATAATCGTCTGGTATGGAAATTTTGACTCCTATTCATGCAAAAAAAAAAAAATACTACAGCGTATAGTAGACAAATCACCTAAAATCACCGGCCTCACCTTCCCTTCCACTGACACACTGTACAATAGACGCATCACACAACAGGCAGTAAAAATCACCTCTGACCCCTCACACCCTGCATGTCACCTGTTCACACTGTTGCCTTCTGGAAGATGCTACAGGTCCTTGCCAACGAAATCAGTCAGATTCAAAAACAGCTTTTTTCCAACAGCTATATGGACACTAAACCAAGTCATTAACTGATGTGTCTATGTGTATTTGTCTATTTATTGTTTGTTTGTTGTGTGTTGACACAGAGATGTGAGCATTTCATGCTGTACTGGAAACAAATTCCACCAGCTTGTTGTGTGGTCATTAATAAATGAATCTTGAATCTGCACTGAAACTCTGTTAAAAGGATGTTAAGCCCTGTTGGATCTTGGATGTGTTCTCTGAGTGCCCATTTGGTTTGTTGTTAGTGCCTCCAGTGTTGTGGTGTGCGTTATAATGTCACTAATTTGAAGTGGTAACATTGCCAATATAAACCATAAAATGTTAAAAGAATTGGAGCAAATTATAGGATGGTGGGGGGGAGGAGGGGCATAGTCATATATTCTGGGACTATTCCAAACATTTTGGAAAGAAATCAAGGAAGAAATAATAGAATTTTAGCAAAATTGACACAGTGGTGGACCCAAGACTTGGAAAACAAAACAACTAACAACTCACATCTGTTTACCATTATGTTATATATATATATTGTATACTGTGTGGATGATTGTGAGAAAAATGATTACCATTATTTGGCTGGATGGAGTTTAAATCTTATAATTGGAGGTTTTATGATACATCAAACTGTTTTTGAATCCCACAACAGATTTTACATGCACAATAAAAGATAAATAATTATCAATCAAGGAAAGAAATGAGCAATTTGACTTATTTCATCTTTGAAATGGAAAAATGGAAAAACGTAGTTGAATTGATTTAATGTGTGCATTATACTTCCACATGATCAGAATGTGTCTGACTCACACATTTCCTCTTTGTCTGTTGGTGATAACAGAGGAAAACGATGCATTCTGATCACGTGGGTCTGATGATTTAAACGAGTCTTTGACCAGAGGCTTTGATCTCTCAGTCGACTGCTGTGTTTTGTTTTGTTTGTAATTTGGTTTTGGGGACGGTAGCCTCCTGACCAACACTGCAGTCCAGTTGGTGGCGGTAATGCTCCATAGAAGCTGGTTGCCAACCGCCATTAAACACGAAGAAAAGGAAGAAGAAGCGGCTTTCACTCTCACGAGCGCCACTAGCTTAGCTTATGAGAGCGGCACTCTGAGCAGGGTGGCTTTGATCTGATTTTAGATCTCCATGACTTCCGGTGTCGCTTTTCGAATGACGCACAGACTAGCGCCACCGTGTGGCATGGAGGGTTTATGCACGTGCAGAAGGCTCGATGTTCTCCTGTGGCTCCTGTTCGAACGTCAGTTTCTTTTAATTTTTTTTTTTTTTTTTTCAGGCGACGCGGGCGACCGGATTCTCCGCTGGTCTTTCCGATACGCACCCTCCTTCTGCGGAACAGGATCGCCCGCCGCCCCTCCTTGTTTCTGTGGGAACAGGCACCACCCAGACTGCTCCCCCTTCAGTCGGCAGCGCAGAGCGCACGGCTGAGGCGTGAAGACAAACGCCGCCGCCGTCGCATTGGAATGAGCGCACCGACAGTGTGAAAGGAGGAGATTCCGGCGCGCAGCAAATCCAGAAAATCAGGAACTTCTGCTTCTCCTCCTCATTACCTCTGTGCGGACGGACAGCTGCGCCTCCTTACGAAAAGCCCCGCAAGGAGAAGCGGAGAACAGACGCGCCAAAAGCGAGAAAGCGGAGGTGGGGAGGAAAGGATGGATGCCCTGCACCCCGTGCTGCAGGCTCACACGGGCCTCTTGGTACTGCTGTGCGCTCTGATTTTCAGGGTGGTCCACCGGCTGCTGTGCGCGCTGCCTGCGCCAAAGCTTGTGCGTCAAGATGCGTTTCGCTCCTGGAAGTGGAGGAACCTCTCCGTCTCCATCGTGCACTCCCTCCTGACGGGGGTATGGGCCCTGACGTGGTAAGTGCCCATCCATTGTCCATTAACAGCGTGATGCGTCACGCGTGGAGCAGTGACAGCCCGTGGCAGCCAGTCCAGACGGAGGAGGAGAAGAACAGAGCGCGCTCAGAGAACGCGAGGCACGGGGGAGACACGGCATGTAGAAGCGGGGAGGGAAATATCGCTGATCCGCACAAAGCTCGGTTCGGCATTTGCGTAAAAATCTGATTTGTGTGTGTGTGTGATTCAGAAACTGAAAGGGCGTAAAGTCGCCGTAAACTCACTCAGGCAGGATCCCGAGAAGCCAACTGGAAAAACCTGTTGCGAAAGTATCATGAGAAAAGTGTTTCATTGGGGCAGGGATCACACCAGTGACTCATCTGTCACAGGAAGCTGTTCAACAAAATCTTAATTTCAGGCCACCTGTGCAATAAAGTTTTAAACTTTAAAATGTTAGAAAATTACTTTTAAAGTGCAAATTACAGTTTTCCGTATCCAAATGTAAGTGAGAAAAACATCCAGCACAACTTTGTGTGTTGCTATTTGGCCCGTCCTTTTGAAATTTCACACAGTGCCACATTGTGGCCAATATCATCCCCATGGGATTAAATTATCATGGACTGACTGTGCAGCCACAGCCATTCAAATTGTGTTGTAACTTTTCCTGCTGCTACAGTAACTATGAATGGATGTTGTCAAAAACTATACTCTCAACACTGTGTACGTAACATTTCTGACACCATGCAATTGCAAAATCGTGCAAGTTTGAGAAGCGGCCTGCCTGAAGCGGAAAAGAAGCTCAGTTATGTGTCTGTTGGTTCGTTTGCGGTGATCACTTCAAAATGCAAAGAGCAACTTCAATAAAACTCACTGGTTAACATCAGTGGACCACTCTATTGATTGTGTCAAGGTCATAGGTCAAAGTTCAAAGTCAAATTAGAAGTTCTTGTCTAAAATACATGGCATTTTTTTTCCAAAATTCAAAAAGCGATTTCAAACTTGGTGAATAAACTCAGTGGACCATCTGATGCTGATCATGTCAAGATCAATCAGAGAGGTCATTGCCTAAAATACCTGTCGATATCAAAATGAAAAAGCAATTTCAATCAAACTTTGTGGATGAAGTCAAGGGATCATCCTCCCCTGACATGGATCATGTCAAGGTTAAAGTTCAAAGTCAAATCAGATCTCATTGTCTAAAAATATCTGGCAATATCATCAAGATACAAACAAAAACATATTTTTAATCAGAACTTTGTGGTCAATCCTCTCGCAATGCTGATCATGTCAAGGTCATAGGTAAAAGTTCAAGGTTAAATCAGAGATCCTTTTTAAAAACATGGCAATATTTTGAAAAAGTAATTTCAGTCAAACTTGGTTGAGAAACTCAGTGGACCTAACTTCTCATAACACAGGTCATGGCAAGAGTAATTTTGTTTAAATTGTACTTAATAAACTCTGGACAATCCTCTCACAGCAGATATCATCCCAAGGTCATAGATCAAAGGCCAAGTCAGTCATTGCAGTAATACAGATATGCGTGGAATCGGCTCAATTATGGTTGAAAAATAGGGCTTTGTTCAAGTCTCTGTCATGGCATGTGGGACATTATGCCATGCATTTATAATAAATAGTAGACAGTCATGGAGAGTCAGCTGAACTCCAAAAAATGCAGACACAAGCACACGCACAAGACAAACAACCTGACATAACATTATGGCAGAGAATTTGTGGGGAAAAGAAGAACTTAAATAGTGACAGAAACAAATCAGGACAGGGGAGTGAATAATCCACAGAGTGAAGTACACCTGTACAGACACGACAAAACAAGACAAGACACAGTGACAGAGCCACTAACCCACTAACAGACAGGAGCAGACTGACGCACGGAGTGGAAAATTCAACTAATACAAACCTGGAGTGAGTACAAATTAAGACAAGTCAGGAATAAACACTTAACACTAGTGACACACGCAAAGACGCAGATAAGACCCAGTGCACAGAAACAAAAGCGGAACTAAAAAACAGCTAAAGCACAAACTAAAGAATGATAATTTAAAAAAACAGTTAACATACAGGACGCAAAACAATGACAAGGGATGGATTGTGACGCACTTAACACAGCATAGAGATGGCTTGTGGAGTAGATTGTTGGTGTGTACAGGGCTGCTTGATAGTTTGTGAACCCCTTGAGCTTTTACATGTTTTAATTGTTTTAGTAATTCAAAAAACTAAACAAAAATTCAGGCTTTTTACATAAAATTTCTAAAATGATGCCTTTTATACTCACAGTGAAAAGTAATCTCTACATCATGACTTAAAAGAAATAAAAATCGAAATGCCAAAATGATGGTGTGAGTAAGTGCGTGCACCCTTTAGTATAACACATATAAACCATCACTTTAACATCAGGTCTTCTTCAGACTAGAGTTCCTTTATTCAGAGAGTAGCGACACGACGAGTTGGAAAAAAAAAGAGTCACGTGACTTGTGGTGGCCTCCTGGGGCCAAAATAGAATTCGCTGTTAATCTGTCTGCATGTAAATGCAGCTATTTTTTATTTATTTATTCACTGAAAATGCCGCATTGTTGTGCATTTGGATGCACAAATATACACAACATGGGCTTCAAGATATACAGATTCCCTTCAGATCTGAACAGAAGAATATGTGAAAATAAAGTCAACTGTGTGGGATGGAAGCGACTTCATCATCAAAGTTTTGAGAGGTAAATTTATTGTTCAGTCCCATGTACAATAAAATTCATCTAAACCGTCTTCGTATCAACCGAATATTTGCAGTCACCAGACAAAAAAAAGTCCCAATGTTTTTGTATTATTTTCCATGTAATAAACACCATATATAACAGATTTTTCGCTCACATTGGATAAAATGTCCTGTCTGATTGCAGTGTATTTCCATTAAAAACCCCTCGCATATGGGACCGGAGTCATTTCCGTGATTAAAAGACTGACCGTTTTGTTTTTTTTCACACCGTGCTTAGACTCAGACCCGCAGCCTGACGTGCACCTGTTAAAGACACAAAAGGCTGTGATTTGACACTTTTTTTCTGCTTTCACTCTTTCTTCTCATATCTTAATAGTTTTTGCAGTGCGCACGCTGATTATATTTCGGGATCACATACATTTAGCAGAAAAGTGCAAATTTACAGCACAGAGTCAGATTAAGAGGAAATTGTACAGTTTACCTTTGATTTGGAGGTGATGATTGTAGAAAGAAAAGCTTGTTGAGGGTCAAATTAATTCAGAATAAAGCATAATCCAGTGACGGAGAAATTTTAAACTGTCACGCACGTTGTTGTCATGACATGGCATTACAGAGTTACAGAAGCGTAAATCAGGCTTTAAATTAATTAATCATCATAATTTGTAAATTTGAAAAAACTCAGTGACCGTGCAAGAAGCAAAAGGAGTGAGGAAAGACACCAAGACACCCAGACAACCCAGAAGAAGTTATAGGCTTCTGTAGCTGTGATTGGAGAAATTGTGCACAGTGCATGTTTTGCATTTTGCATCACTAGTTATATGCTTCAAGATGAAGTGGTATAGAGAATAATTTAAAAAAAGAAAGAAAACTTGAAATTTCAGTTACAATTTGCCAGAACATGCATCGTAAGTTTTCTTGGAAGAAAATTCTTCTCTACTCCACTATGAAGAGAAAAAACACAACATAGAGTACACATAAGTAGTTACAAACAATGCAACAGACACACACAAAATACTCCACAATAAAGTAAAACTGTCCTCCATCCCAGTTTCAGGATCAGCAGTTGACAAATGCTACATGGAAACATTTTGTTTTAAGTTTAGATTTAAAAGCAGACAGGATTCAGATGTCTAAGATCACTTGGGAGAGCATTCCAAAGTCATGGTGCAACAGCAGCAAATGCATGGTCTCCTTATTGTTTTAGCCGAGACTGTGGGAGGTCAAAAGTAATTGAGATGTGGACCTTAAGCATGTCAACAACATATCTGGGGGCGAGGCCATTTAAGGCTTTAAAAACAAGCAGTACCATTGGATTCTGTAATGCACAGGAAGCCAGTGCAAGACTGCTAGCACTGCCGTAATGTCACACCCCCCCAACCAGCTATTACTGACGAATATTTTATATTAATGATATATAACTAGAATGCCATATCAAACAATGGTAATTAGGGTGATAATTAGCATAAATTATGTCAACAGCTATAACTCAGGAATGTTTGTTATACAAAGTGTTCACAAAGCTATAATGATATACAGTATTGTATATGCTGTACGGGATACGGATATGTAAGCACATCTTGCTGAACACAGTTTTAGTGAGTCCCAAAAAATTGGGATATTTAGGCATTTCAAATGGCTCATGATAACTTGATAAAGTGGGATCGTTACAACTCAAACAAAAGTGGTTCAAAGACTGAGCCTTGAGGGACCCCAACTTTATTTTCAGTCTTTCTGAGGTATATCTTCCCATGCAGACAAAATTTTTTCAGCTTTTGTGGAAAGATATTGGTTATTGAAAGACTAATCAAATATAAATTAAAATATTATGGTCTATCGAATGCAATGCAAAAATAGAGTGGTCATAATATTGATTTAATAGGAACATAATTTTAAACTTTATGAACTGCAGTCTCAGTTCTGTTGTTCAGACTCAGTCAGATTGTAAACAATCAAAATCAAAATGTAGACCAGAAAGAGGTGAATTGTATGAATGCAATTTCTATACTTAAAATGGAAGCTCAGAAATGTGCTTATAATTTATATAAATTAATTTCACAATAGAGATCTAATAACTGTTGTTTTCTGTGAAGTGTCTGAATGAAAGTGACAAAATAATTAAGAACAATCTCATGGCAGGCAGTTAACTTTTTAAGTTTTAAATGTGCAGGCAGAATTATTAAGATTAGCAAAAAAAAAAAATAATAATAATAAAAGATGTGTGAAATATGTAATTTAGCTTGTTTTATGTGTGGAGATGCTTCAGTAAAGTCAGTTTGAGTTTCTCAGAAAGTACCATGTGAATCATGGGTTATTCCTTATCTGTGTGTATTTATTCAGGGAGGTGGAGCACAAAATGTCCTTTTGAAAATAAATAAATCAAAGGGTAAGACTAGTTTAACATGGACATATATGTGGACATCTGTTGGTTCAGGGTTTAATCTTTAACATCTGATATTAATATACGTGTTTTGTTAGGCTTTTGTTTCTCCAGGAGTGAATCCATGTACAGATCTATCCATAAAATGTGTGTTTCTCCAGTGCAGTGATTTGGCCAGAGACGCTGTATAAAATCCAGACTTTCTACACACCTCTGTCCCACCTGCTCGTCTGTGTCTCAACAGGTCAGTGAAAGCATCATAAAAAAAACACCACCATGAGAACAAATAGGATTAAGTACTTCCACCCAATCCAAGATAATGACCAAGTGTTGAGGTTGTTCACCTTTCTGACTCTGCATCATCTCAGTTACAGAAGAAACATTGTGCTGTTTCTCCAAATGAACATGTATTGCTGTTCGGCTCTCAGCCTAGCTTCTATTTTGTCCTCTTCATAACTGTCTTCACTTCATCCTGACTAATCTGTTGATCTTCCTGATTAACTCTCTCTACATCCATTTTTCTTGCTCTAGTTTTCTTCATTCATCAGCTCCTCAAAATACTTCCTCCACTTTTTCAACACACACTCCTCACTTGTTAGCACATTTCCTTTTTCACCCTAACCTACAGCACATTCTTTAAAGCTTGGTTCCTCTGTTTGGCCAATCAGTTAAAAGTTTTTTATTTCTTTACTATACACCTTCATATGCAGCTTGCTATATGCCTGTTCCTTAATCTTTTCTGTCACTTGTTTCATTTCATTCTGGCTCTCTCTATACACACCTGCTAAATATTGAATCATCACCAAATTTATTCTTTCTAATAACAAATAATAATCCCATTCACTTTGCTAGTTTTTGACTCTCCCTGCCTAGAATCAAACTAGAACAGCAATCATTAGAGTGTGTATTTACACAAAGGGCCATATCTCTACCTGGATGTAGACCAAAGTGCATTTTTGGGTAATTAATTGTGTAACAATTGTTCCCTCCAATTTTAGTCTGAATATGGGCATTATTTTTGTAATCATCATATCATGTAAACAAAAGTGGGCAATTAAATGATCACAATTAGTTGCAAAGCCTTGTTGGAGCTACCAGCAGTGCAGAAACATCTGGAAAAAGGGGGAAGAGTGGGACCAGTGATAGGTACTTGGAGTGACTATGCAACTGAACTCGTGATTGTTGACTAAAAAGATAAAGGGTTATACTTCACTGATATGAAAAGACAAGTAAGACATGGAGGCTCCCTTGAGTGAACTGAGATTTGCTAAAAAAAAAAATCTGTAACTGAACCCACCCTCAAGCAACCCACAAGGAGAAAGATGCACACCTTCTGCCTTGACCTTTCACAATAAGAGCCTCTGATACCATGGGGCAAATGCACTAACTCGGAACATTTTTCTAAGAGGCAACAATTAAATAACTTCAAGTAACATAACATTAACTCTGCAGAATTAGTTTGGTTATCCTAAAAAGTGATGAACAGGGCTGGTTTAAAAAAAAAAAAAAGTCAACCTTTTTTTCTAAAAAGTCATGATTTTTGATTTTTCTTTTTCTATTTAAATCAAGACTTTTATCATTTTTATTTATGTCACTCTTCTAAATGAGACTATACAAATACTATCACTATTTATAGTCTTTACTGACATGTTAAAACATAAAGGTGCATATACAACATGTACAAGTACCATTAATTAATGGTACTGATTTCATATTTTGGTGATGTTTTAAGTACTGATATCTAAATATATATAATAGATTTTTTTTATGGAATTTTTTTTAACAGCAATTTAAACCATGATTTAAATCTACTGATTTAAATCATACCAGCCCAGGTGATGAAGCATAAATTAAGACGGACTAGAAAATATGTCATTGTGTCAACCAAGATGTGAAATTAAACAAATCCTGTCCATCTCCTGAACTGTAGCTTCATTTTGTTTTATTTACATTACATTAATAAGTTGCAAGAGAAACTAACTTGTTTAGTTAAGGCAGATAAAGCTAGTTGACATAGTTCAAAGTTTCTGTGCTGAAATTCTGTATTTGTTCATGAACTATATTCTGCAGTTTAATGAACTTTCTGGTTTCTTCAGGTTTCAGTCATTACCATGTCACTCTTCAAACTGCCAGCATTATTAAATTATTTAGCAATAATATATAATAAATTATATATATAAATAGTATGCATATGTCGCGGACATGAACGAGCGAAGCTCATCAGCATCTCACCGTGTCATTTATTGTTCTTCAGACTTTATTTTGAGTATGCTTCTGGGGAGCATTAGCATGGCAAAAACCTTTCGGCTTCTGGGGGAGCTCTGCTCCCCAGACCCCCCGCCTTTTTAAGCATTTTTCTTTATTTGCCTCTCACACACTTGGAAAAGCTCCTCGCCATCTAACAATGTCCTTTAGGTCCTTCAGACTTTTTCAGTAAAATGGTTCTTGGGAGCATGAGCATGACTAAAACCTTTTAGCTTTAGACTCCCCGCCTTTTTAAGCATTTTCCTTATTTTGCCTTTCAGCTTCTGGAGGGGCTCTGCCCCCCACACTCTCCACCTTTTTAAGCATTTTTCTTTTTTTGCTTTTCAGCCGACCCCCTTCATTACAGTCCTCTTAACCCCCTGCCACTTTAAGCATTTTTTTAATGTTGGTGTAAATTAATATTCAGAGTTTTCAGCTAGTTGACAGTAGGGCTGCACAATATGGCCAGATTATCGTATCTCAATATTGTCATAAATTGTCATGTAAATGTCACTTATATACATGCTGTCCATATTCTTGAGCCGCTTAGGTGGGTAGAGAGAGTTCTCATGGGATAAAAAAACTTTTCAACCAACCATCCCTGGTTCTCAACACTCTGTTTGTTTGTTTTTTTTAAGGTATTTAGGTGTACCTTAGTAAACACTAGTAGAGTTCCACCTTAGATTTGGAATGTATAATAGAAGATATACCTTTCTGAATTGTCATATCAATATGATATACGATATGACTATGATTTGACACAAAGTGCAGCAACAGTGAAAATTAAACATTCTTAAACAAAACAGTAATAATACACACTCATTTTGCACTCATCATAAGGTTAGGATACTGTGACCTCCAAAAGTATTGGAACACTTGGAATTTCACACATTTTAACTTATGTCATTTTAAATACAAGAAATACAAAAAAATAAAGAATAAAAATGTCTAAAATTATCTTCTTCAAACTCAGACTGAAAGCACATCTCTAAAACTTGATAAAACCTGTAAATAATAATAGTTTTATTGTCACTTTTCTTTAGACAAGTCAGGGGATGGAAACATGAACATTTCCAAGTCAATGAATATGCCTTGGACTTTGTTTACATCAGTTATAAAGAAATACAAAAAGTTTCTTTCACCAAAACATAAAATCTAGTCTTTCATCTCAAATGTACTTTCTGTCAAATTGTAGCTGAACTTTCAGGTCTTCTTTTTAAGAAAATCCTCCTCTACACCACTTCATCAGGAAGCTGGATTTTATATTGTTAATTCATTTATATCAAGTTGTAGAGATTTGCTTTCAGTTTGAGTTGAGGAAGATAATTTTAGAAAAAAAATGTATTTGAAATGGAATAAACAAATTCAATAAAATATAAATTAATATAAATAAAATACCAAGTGTTCCAATACTTTTGAGGGCAATTGAGAAACACTGAGGAGCAGCATCTTACATCTCATATATGGGTGATTCTTTAACTACGGGCACTATTGGCCTTGTAAATGTAATTTCCACCACACCATTGCCTTACAATATAAAGCGCCTTGGGGCAACTGTTTGTTGTGATTTGGCGCTATATACATGTGCTCTGATGTCACTGTTTATCTCCATAGAAACTACCCAAACAATCTTTCATACAAACTGTTTAGGGACATTACAGTGTTGTGGTGGAAATTATGGCAATAGTGTGGGACAACTACATTTTGTTTAAAAAAATCACAACAGTTGTATGACATTGAATAAAAAAAGTTTCTTTACCATTCATTTTTATCATTGAAGATCAAAAGTCTGGGTGTGGGACAAGCACAAAACGGCAATATTTGCATATAATGATGCTGAAAAAAGGTGAAAAAGTCATCATAGACTACTAGAACAAATTTCTTAACACACTTTCATTGTAAAGATAACTATAAAAGTGTGAAATTTCCCCTTTTTTCTGTTTTTCATACAATATGATCAAAGGACATAATAAGTGCCCGTAGTCTAAGAATCACCCATATAGTGCAGCAGATAAGAGAATATTTAGAGTGGAATCCTGCAAAAGGTGATACAAGCATCAAATCTGGCACAAATAATCCATAGACATGAATTCTTTTGAAAAAACTGATTGGCCACTTGAATTTTCAATAGGCAGCCATTTAGGGGTCAATTGAAGAATTACACAGTGGTCTAAATCAGGTGGGCAACCTGTTCCAGAAAGGGCCAAGAAGGTGCAGGTTTTCTTTGCAGCCCCTGATTCCACCAGGTGATTTCACTGATTAACTGATTCCATCTGCTCAAAGTGATATTAATCAGTGAAATCATCTGGTCTAAATTAAGATGCTCCAATCATATAGAAAACTACACCACATTATATGCCTGATCATAAAGATTCCAAAAAAGGTGTAGTTTGGACTAACTATGACTGAATGTTATGGAGTTATGAGGTAAAAGCAGGAAGAATAGAATAGAATAGAATAATTCTTTATTGTCCAAAAAAAAAAAAAAAAAGAATGGTGACAAAGGTCAGTTTCAGTTTGTACAGGGGTCAAAAGTTAAAGTTGCTCCATTAATTTTGCTCCAGCTGTATTTGTGCTGAATTTGATGCTTGTATCACCATTTGAAGGATTGTTTCAGTTATCTGCTGCACTAATAAGCCAACAACAATAAGCCACCTGAATTAAAGGAGAAATGCTGCTTTTAACAACCTGGACCTCATTTCTGACATAAAATATGGTCATTTACTCACCGATATAAGTTTGGTGTGATTAGAAGTCCATAGTTCAAACGACGTGTTCAGTTCAAATCTGGAGCAAAAATTTTTCTTTTTCTACTAAGGTGGATTACAACTTTTTGTGGTACACAGCACAAACGACTGGACAGGAGTAAGCTAGCAGTCAATGTGACTCACTGATTTGAAAATGCAGCTCTTTCAACCAGATGTGTGGCGCCGTGACATGTCAGTCATCTGTGTCCAGTCAGATTTCAGGAGAGTCCAGTGAAACTCCGGCCTCGGCTCTAGCTCCACCCAAGTCAGGAAGTGTTTGACATTTGAACATTTCTTGTTTCACTGTGACTGAGAATTCGGCACTTCCTGTTTGAGTGTGAGCTTGCCACTGAGTTCCCACGAGATTCCATGGGATCTTGTCTGTCAATCCAGGAAGTGTTTGACATTTGAACATTTCCTGTTTTACTGTGGATTTGAAAATTGGCACTTCCTGTTTAGGATGCTCTGTACCATGAGTGAGCTTCATGCCACTGCGCGACGCTTCGCTCATATCAATATGGAAATATATATTATGGTCTTATTTTTTTCCATATTGCCCAGCTCTAGTGTGAATTAATTAAGTGGTGTTAGAATTAGAATCACAATCGAATTTATTGGCAAGTAAGTTCATACATACAAGGAATTTGATCTGGTGTTATTGGTGCATAAACAATAAGAAAAGAAAAAAAAGAAAAGAAAAAACACTTCTGTAAGAAGAAAAGAGTCAAATAGGCAAAACTGTATTCACTGTTAAATAAATGACATAGTGGAATGGGACTGTGCAAAAACAGTGTTGTATGCTTACCAAGAAGGTGACGATAAATAGTTTTGATCACAGTATTACATGTACATAATACTGATGTGTTCTACCCCAAGGCATGCTCCCTCTACCTTAAAGGTGATGCCTTTAAAAGAAAGAAAAATACAAACCGCCCATTGCACCTGATCCTCAGAAGAAATGGGAGTGGCGCCACCTGTAACTCTCCGCGGGCGATGATGTTGATCCCTAAAGGAGCTTGTGATGTGGCTGGTGTGTGAATGATTAGGTCTTTTGTGCATCGCTGTGTAACAATGAGCGCTTAAATCTGCCCTAGCAGCAACAAACAGCAACATCTCTGATGAGGTCAGCAGCACCAGATACCGGCGGTGGCATTGTTTTAACACTGGCTGGTTCCCAGACACATACTCACTTTGACAATGAGATAAATTCTCCTTAACACAAACTGCTGAAATGGAAATACATGAACATCAATGAAATCCTGCAGAAGAGCCATAAATGAAACCAGTCCAATTTTTTTCTGAACTGTAAAGCTGCTTGTTCTTAAACTGTTGGACTATTTTTTTCATGCAACTGTTCACAAAGTGGTGATCCTCACCCCATCTTTGCTTGTGAACAGCTGAGCCTGTTGGGGATGCTCCTTTTATACCCAGTCATGACACTCACAATTAGTGTCCTCAGTTCCCAAATGCTAATGTGATGTTAGAAGGAAAGGTGATGTAACACAGTGGTAAACATACCACTGTCCCAGGCATCCATTTCAAAATGAGCAAATCTTTGCACAAAAACAATAAAGTTTATCAGTTTGAACATTAAATATCTTGTCTTTGTGGCATATTCAATTGAATATAGGTTGAAGAGGATTTGCAAATCATTGTACGAGGTATCTTATAAAACTAACCGGCAGTTTTATAAAAAAAAAAAAACTATATGGATTTGATTGACATGCGATTACACCAATCATGCTTGAACCCTCGTGCGCATGCGTGAGTTTTTTCACGCGTGTCGGTGACGTCATTTCCCTGTGGGCAGGCCTTGAGTGAGATGTGGTCCCGCCCTCTCGGCTGAATTCCTTTGTTTCACACGTTGCTCGAGACGGCGCGTGTTGCTTTATCAAACTTTTTTCTGGACCTGTGAGGAATATCCGAGTGGACACTATTCGAGAAATTCAGATGGTTTTCGGTGAAAAGTTTAACGGCTGATGAGAGATTATGGGGTGTTTCTGTCGCTGTAAGGACTTCCCACGGAGCGGGACGTCCTGCAGCGCTTCCAGGCGCCGTCGTCGGCCTGTTTCGACCTGAAAACATCCTAATTTAAGGCTTAATTCACCCAGGACGTCGTGAGAGAACAGAGAAGATTCAGAAGAGGCTGGCATGAGGACTTTATGCGGACATTCCACTGTTTAAGGACATTTTTTAATTAAAGACGTGCGCGCAAATTCGCCAAGTCGTTTCCGTGACGACTCGGTGAATCTGTGTGCGCCGCGACAGGAAAAACACCTCCGTGTTGAAAACCATTTGTAAAATTCAGGCGGCTTTTGATGGCTTTCAACAAGTGAGTAACTGAGAAATTGTTTAACAGCTTGGGCATGTTCCAACTTGCCCGTTAAGATTTCCAACGGAGGTGTTTTTCCTGTCGCGACCCCCCGCGGTCAGGTCCGGCCCAACATGCGACTCTGCCCGCACGTTCTTTCATTACAAAATGTCCGTTAACAATGGAATGTCCGAATAAACTCCTCATGCCGACTTCTTCTGAAAGTTCTCTGACCACTTACTGGGTCAACAGAGCCTGAAATGTGGAAGTTTTCAACTTGAAACGGCGAGACGCTGCCGCCTCGAAGTGCAGATCGCCGTCAGGCGCCGTGGGCCGTCCTTAAAGCGACAGTTATAGACCAAAATCTTTCATCAGCCATTAAAATTTTTACCGAAAACCAGCTGAATTTATCGAATGGTGTCCACTCAGTTGTGCCTTACAGTTTTGAAAAAAGTTTGATCAAACAAAGCAGCAGTCTGAGCCATTCCTAAACAATGAAAAGATCGACAAGAGGGTGGGCGACTCCTCACTCAAAGACTGCCCACAGGCGAATGACGTAACTGACAGGCGTGGAAAAAACTCTTGCATGCCCACGAGGGTTCAAGCATGTCTGATGTAATCACACGTGATTCAAATCCATATGGTTTTTGAAAAAAATAATAAGGTCGGATACTTTTCTAATAGACCTCGTATTCTGTTTTTATTTACATTTTACACAACGTCCCAACTTCATTGGAATTGGGGTTGTGTGTGTGTGTGTGTATGTATGTATGTATATATATATATATATATAAATCCTTTATTTATCCAGGTAAAATCACTTTTCCAAGAGTGACCTGGCCAAGAAGGCAGCACAACAGGAGAGGAATTTTTTCATAGTTTAAGTTGATATTTTGTTTGATGGCTGGGTTAGCAATGGACATCCCGACAAATATATTTATTAACAGATTAATTAATTTTAGATGGTGAAATGTATCCACTTGGTATTGATACTGGCAGGTACTGGAGACCAGTATTTGTATTGTATCAGACATGAAAAAGTGGTAATGTACCCCACCAATACAACTGCAAGCTGAAAATATGGTGAATGACACGGAAATTGTTCATGGTGCGACTGCATGCGAGCCAGTCTTGGAGATTTCCTGATTCTTGGAAATAAAACTAATCATTGTTGAATTCAGGCTTTCAGTATAAATCAACCACAGTGTAAATGGTATACATTAAATAATCTTTGTAAATTAAACACTGAAGCCATAAAAAAAAAAAACAATAAAGTTGTTTGAAACAGTAATTTATTTTGGCATCTCCTTTTTGCGCTGGGTCACCACAGCAGATCCGATATGGATCTACGTGTTGACTTTGCACAGATTTTACGCCAGATACCCTTGTGATGCAACTCCACATTAGTCCATGGGCCAAGCAGGTTTTCAGTACCACTTAAGGTGACTAAACGACACTTAGAATCCAGCCTCAGTGTACCATGGCCTACACAAAAATGTATGATAACCATCCCAGGGTGGTAGCTGTAGCCAGGTAGGGGTCAATGAAGAATTACACAGAGATCTAAATTTAAAAATGCATCAGTCACATTGAAAACTATATCACATTGTTTGTCAGATCATAACAATTCCAAAAAAGTATAGTTTGGACCAGGATTCTAGCCACGGTGGGTGGCGCCGGGCGTCCCATCCGGTTGTGCAAATTTACGCCCAGTTCTTGGGGTCAAATTGGCTGTGCCGCCCAGCCAGGGTTGGGAGGGTTACTTTAAAAATGTATTCCGATACAGTTACTAGTTACCTGTTGAAAAATGTAATCAGTAACGTAATCTAAGTACCATAATATTAAAGTAATGTAATTTGATTACTTTCAATTACTTCTGGATTACTCCAATATCAAATATGCTAATACAGACAAAAGAAACTAAATATAATGGTGATTCTTTAACTACGGGCACTATTGGCCTTGTAAATGTAATTTCCACCACACCATTGCCTTACAATATAAAGCGCCTTGGGGCAACTGTTTGTTGTGATTTGGCGCTATATACATGTGCTCTGATGCCACTGTTTATCTCCATAGAAACTACCCAAACAATCTTTCATACAAACTGTTTAGGGACATTACAGTGTTGTGGTGGAAATTATGGCAATAGTGTGGGACAACTACATTTTGTTTAAAAAAATCACAACAGTTGTATGACACTGAATACCCCAATTATGTTTTGATTATTTTACTGATATTTTATTCAGAGATATTTTAAAACATTAGAAAAAACGTTTCTTTACCGTTCATTTTTATCATTGAAGATCAAAAGTCTGGGTGTGGGACAAGCACAAAACGGCAATATTTGCATATAATGATGCTGAAAAAAGGTGAAAAAGTCATCAGACTACTAGAACAAATTTCTTAACACACTTTCATTGTAAAGATAACTATAAAAGTGTGAAATTTCCCCTTTTTTCTGTTTTTCATACAATATGATCAAAGGACATAATAAGTGCCCGTAGTCTAAGAATCACCCATAAATAGTCTTGACCACATAGTACAGTTTATTAAGCAAAAATAAAACTGTTTCTTTTACATGGCATGCTCTGTTTTACTTCACATTATGAATGAAGAGCGCCACAATATTGTTTTAAACACACCCAGTGTTCACCTGCTAAATTTTCAACAAAACGCCAAACAAATGAAGGATAATGAAAACTCAGGCGGTGTGCGGATGAATTTGTAATTAAAAGTGGCTTTCAGAACAATATACAAAACACAAAAAAGTCTGCTGCTTGTTCAGGAAACATAAAATGATCTTACTTTAGTCTTTCACTTAGCATTCGCACCATGTTTAACATATCAGTCCACTTATTGAATTTTCAAAATAAGAACAAACGCATAATGAAAACCATTAAGTACATACTGTCAGTAAGGAGGCGTGATCGCCATTTTAATTCTGGGCACGTTAGTGATTTGCGTGAATAGAAGTTGTTGCGCATGTTGGCAAAGCCACAAACGGAGGAACAAGGGATATTTCCTTCCATAAGTAAGTGGTTTGGGTTCTTCTTGTCATTTTGTCCGTGATATTTGGATGATAAACAGATGTATGTCTCCTGTCGTACCTGTGTCGCCCGATGACATGGACCATTAACTCTTCACTTATGTCTAGTTGATATTTTCCACTGCTAGATCAATGTCTAGTTAAAAAATTGTTCGACAAGACTGGGGATTTTTTTTTAAATTTGCACCTTAAAATAATGAGATTATAATGACCCGCGCTGTGCCGCTCACAGTCACACCCACACATAGAGATGTGCACCCACACCACTGACTTCATGAATGATACTCGGTCAATAAAGGATAATTGTGTAAAAATATATATATAAATGTAATGGTTTTAGGAGCCGCGCTGCACTGAACACAACAGTTGCTGCAGCAGGACGCCTCAGCTCAGCAGCTTGAACAGCGCAGATCTGTGTAACTTTCAACACTAATATTTGGGAATGTGTGTGTGTGTCAGAGTAAGTTTAATACTTTCCTGACATAATTTAATGTAATTTAATTTTACTGGCTCAATATCCAGGTCAAAATGGCATTTTAACATGTATTTTGCGAGCATTTTTCTGAGTGTGTTCAGTCGCGCATCTCCATTAAAAATGCATTAACATCCGGGTACTTCAACAATATTTTGCCCGGTTAGGAGACGTCATGTCGCTGTCCATGAGGGGACGTTTTAGTTTCAAAGAAAAAAAAATTATATACAGATAATGTCATAAAATGCATTAAAATTGTAATCCTGCAAACTAATCCCCATTTTTACTAAATATACCTGTAAGCACAGAATTTCTGAAAAATGAACTGAAATGTTGCTGAAAATGTACCAATTTGATTGTATTTCAAGCTTATAGAGTCATAGTTTTGCCATTTTAAGGCAGTAATTAAAGTAATAAGAAATATATTTTATATATATTTCAGATTTTCTTTGTATCAAATTGCAAACAGCAAAGATCAGAGAGTCAGTGCGTTCTGTGGCCACAGAGCTGTGAAGAGCAGCATGAAACACCTCCGTGAAGTTGGCCCCCCCACCAAACGCACATCGAAACAAAAACTATGTAAATCGTTTGTGCTCCGTTTGTGCTGTTTTGTGCTGCAAAAAGTTTCGTTTGTGCTGCTTTAGTTTTCGAGATAACGATTCTTTTATAGGACAACCAGGGGTCACTCAGCCCCCCGTGACGCTTAAAATGGCTCCAAAATGGACAAAAATGGTGTCAATCATTTGTGCTTCGTTTGTGCTGTTTTGTGCTGAAAGACACCACCAGATGGGGTTTCTGCCATGTTTGAATTTCAAATTAAGGCTTTTGAAGTCTTAAATCTGGTGTTGTTAAATTTGATTTTTTTAAATGTTTTGAAAAAAGATTTGCTTTTACCTGCAAAGTTATAGAATATTTTTGTTAGTTCATCAGATTATTTTAATCTTTGTTACATTGTATAGTTGGAGATTCCCTGGAAAATAATAACATTGGTCTTAAATATTTTTCTTTGTGATCTTAAACTGTTGGACCTTAAAGTGGACCTTTCCAATCTTGCAGAAACACATGTTCAAGTGTGGTTTTCAAGCAAATAAACCTACTAATAAATATAACAATGAAGACTACATAAATGAAATGCAAATTAACAATTAATATAATTGGTTTTGCTCCCATTTTGTATGAGATGAACTCAAAGATCTAAAACTTTTTCCACATACACAATATTACCATTTCTCTCAAATATTGTTCACAAACCAGTCTGAATCTGTGATAGTGAGCACTTCTCCTTTGTTGAGATAATCCATCCCACCTCACAGGTGTGCCATATCAAGATGCTGATTAGACACCATGATTAGTGCACAGGTGTGCCTTAGACTGCCCACAATAAAAGGCCACTCTGAAAGGTGCAGTTTTGTTTTATTGGGGGGGATACCAGTCAGTATCTGGTGTGACCACCATTTGCCTCATGCAGTGCAACACATCTCCTTCGCATCATCCGTGAAGAGAACACCTCTCCAACGTGCCAAACGGCAGCAAATGTGAGCATTTGCCCACTCAAATCGGTTACAACAACGAACTGGAGTCAGGTCGAGACCCCGATGAGGACGTCGAGCATGCAGATGAGCTTCCCTGAGACAGTTTCTGACAGTTTGTGCAGAAATTCTTTGGTTATGCAAACCGATTGTTTCAGTAGCTGTCCGAGTGGATGGTCTCAGATGATCTTGGAGGTGAACATGCTGGATGTGGAGGTCCTGGGCTGGTGTGGTTACACGTGGTCTGCGGTTGTGAGGCTGGTTGGATGTACTGCCAAATTCTCTGAAACGCCTTTGGAGACGGCTTATGGTAGAGAAATGAACATTCAATACACGAGCAACAGTTCTGGTTGACATTCCTGCTGTCAGCATGCCAATTGCACACTCCCTCAAATCTTGCGACATCTGTGGCATTGTGCTGTGTGATAAAACTGCACCTTTCAGAGTGGCCTTTTATTGTGGGCAGTCTAAGGCACACCCGTGCACTAATCATGGTGTCTAATCAGCATCTTGATATGGCACACCTGTGAGGTGGGATGGATTATCTCAACAAAGGAGAAGTGCTCACTATCACAGATTTAGACTGGTTTGTGAACAATATTTGAGAGAAATGGTAATATTGTATATGTGGAAAAAGTTTTAGATCTTTGAGTTCATCTCATACAAAATGGGAGCAAAACCAAAAGTGTTGCATTTATATTTTTGTTGAGTATATATAAACAGTATTGGGTTGCTATTGTAGTAAATTAATAAAATTGGCGTACTTACTGTGTTCTGAAGTTAGAAACATTGATTATAAAAAATGGAAATGTCTGATGCAAAGAAATCAACAATATTCATGAAAATATACAACACGATTAGCTTGATCTTTAAATTTAGCGGGGAAATGACACAATGTGTATTTGGCGCAATCTGGTGATGTCTTTATAACATTTGCATCTTCAATTTCACTTCAACTTCAGTTTTATCAGACTGATAAGGACTACTGCTAAAAAGAACAACAGTACACGGTTGCATTTTTATTTTCCATTTTTTATTAAAAATATTGCCTTAGGCTGACATGATGTCACCGGATGCAGATTTTTTTAGTTAGCCCCATGTTTAATCAATGAGGATTTTAACATGCCAAATATTCAAGCTAGCAGGAATTTACAAGTGTCCTGATTGTACAGGGGGATGGATATATTTACCTGTAGTGACACTGCACTTTATTGGGTTGTCCCACGGCTCTTTTTTTAAATGAATTAATAATTTTAATAAATATGCTAGAATTACCAGAATAGTCACAGCACAAAGCAAGAGAAATGGAATGCATATATTTTATGTAGTTTTTCTTTTTTTATTGAAGTATATACAATATTTACAGACACATATATGCATAATTACAATACCTAAAGACATTATTTCGACAACATTGACAACAATCAGAAATTTGGTTTATTTTACAGCTGAAAGACTTCGTGTTTCCAAAAATCTAGAGAGAGAGAGAGAGAGAGAGATTGACAAGTCAGTCCAGATTCAGCTTTTGTTCTTGCACTGTATGATCTTTTCTCATGTTGGACCATAACCAGCTGGTCTCTAACCGGTGTGACGATTCTAAAACCAATTGAAAGGCTTTACAAAAGAGCATTGAAAATTTGAGATAAAAGACCATTTTTGTATCACCATTGTAAAATTTTAACAAAGTATAACTTTAGTCTTGAAAATTTTATAAAATTTAAAAAAGCTTGTCTAATATACAAAACTTTACATGGGTTGGCTCCTCCACCTCTTGTAGGTTATATTAAATATAGAAGAATTGGTCTGAGGGTCACCAGGGCGTTAAGTCGAGGGGACTGTGAAGTGTCTGTGAGAAAAGGTTTTTACACAAAATGTTCTGTCCTACAAAGGCAGTGTCCAGTGGAACGCTTTGCCCACCAGCGAGGGAGGCCCCAAGCTTTAAAGCTTTCAAAAGTCACTTAAAGGAGTGGCTCAGAGCAAATAAAAAATGTGACCATTATGAACTCAGTTGTAGAAACTAAGAACCGTAGGGAATGTGCAGTGCACTACAGCACTTTCTAAGTTATTGTTCTTAATGTTATTGTTTTTAAAATATATAAATGTATGAAATTAGACTTGCAATTTTAATTAACTTATTCCAATTGAATTGTAAATGTTTTTTTAACTGTGTGCCCTCCTTTGACCGAGTTTGTGTAAAATAACCGTTCATGCTCAGATTAGGTCGGTGTCCTCTTGTTTCCTGTCTCTTGTCCAGTCTGTGTCTTGTTGCTGTAGTACTTAGTGACCCCTATGTGATATAGTCTGTTGTGTATTGTTGTGTTTTTACTGTAAATTGTTTATTTTTTTTAGTCTGTCAGGGACTATAGATGGAAATTAGCCCACGGCTATCATCTGACATGTTTCTATTTTATATGTTCATCAATATGTGTTGTCCCTTTTAAGTAAATAAATGAAATGAAATTGTTCAAACAAGGCAAGTGGGTGTTATATTGTTTAAAAAGAAAAAGTAATGCAGTCTCACTCAAATTGTTTGAAAAAAAAAAAAAAACTAAACAAAACTGTCAGGATGAAAGAAAAACTGCCTGCTTCACTGGTGTCATTTTTGAAGAAGAGTAAATGCCATGTCCATTAAATATTGTGTTTTTTAACATTTTCAATGTTATTTAGTTTATTAACTTAGACTTTGACAGAAACATTCAAAAAATAACTTTGATCTTACATATATTACAACATAAATATATATATTTTTTATTTATTATTCTTGCATTCAATGCATCTAAAACCACTAAGAATTAGTTAAAATAAGGCTTGCCAAGAATGTTTTAGTGGTATAAAACCATATAGCTTCGGAGGGCTGCGGATCCAGGGGCCCACGGTCACCCGAAGCTATGTGCCACCAGGGTTCTAGCTAGGACCGTTTTAGTGCCAGGTAAATTATATGATCACGGCTCACAAGTTTGTTTTTTTTCCCAACAATTTGAGTGGGATTGCATTAATTCTTCTTTTTAAACGATATAACACCTACCTGCCTTGTTTGAACAAGAGCTGAATCCGAACTGATTTGCCAAACCAGCTGTTTTAAATGAAAAACTTTGAGAATAAGTTTCACTTTCCAGTTTCACTGACGCTGTGCCCTTCCTGTCCTCCTCTGCTCTCTCCCTCCCTCTCTCGGTAACCCCCCCCCCTTCTGTTTTTCAAACTCAGAGCTTTTTGGAAACATGAAGCCTTTCAGCTGTAAAATATGTAAAATAAACCAAATTTCTGAATGTATCTTCAGATACGGATACAGAAGGACCAGGATTAATGTCGTTTTTCATGACGGCTTATTTATTTTTTTTTTTTTCAGATCACAGCAGAGATGCTGTTTCTAGCCACTCTCCACAGCTCTGTGGCCACAGAATGTGCTGACTCTCTGATCTCTGCTGTTTGCAATTTGATATGAAGAAAATGAGAAATATATTTCTCATTACTTCAATGATTGGTTTAAAATTGAAAAACTATGACTCTATAAGCTTGAAATACAATCAAATTGGTACATTTTCAGCAACATTTCAGTTCATTTTTCAGAAATTCTGTGCTGGGCAGCACAGGCAATTTGACCCAGAGAGCCGGGCGGAAATTTGCAGTACTGGGCGGGGCCACCCGGCGCCGCCCACCGTGACTAAAACCCTGTGAGCTGCTATCACGTAATTTACCCGGCACTAAAATGGTCCTAGCTAGAACCCTGGTTTGGACTATCTATGATGGAATGCTCTGGAGTTATGGGGTAAAAACAGCAAATATGGTGACAAAGGTCAATTTCAGTTTGTACAGGGGCCAAAAGTTAAAGTTGCTCCAATTTCAGTAAAAACATTATGTAAATTATTGTTTGGGTTATAGGGTTCTAATAATACAATAACATGCTTTTGTAGGGCGGTATGCATTTTCAGAGGCCCGATGTTCATGAACAGTCACCCAAAATGACAGATATTCGCCGGCGAATATCTGTCATTTTGTAACTCTTCTTTGACTCATACCTGGCAAAAGCTACCACCCTGGGATGGTTATCATACATTTTTGTGTGGGCCATGGTACACTGAGGCTGGATTCTAAGTGTCGTTTAGTCACCTTAAGTCGTACAGATTTGGTCAAAATTGATGACTGTCATGGACTATCAGGTGGTTTTGAACTGGGAACCTTCTGTTTAGAAAGCAAGTGCACTGACCTCTTGGCCACGCTTTTCTTAATGATGTACCCCTAAATGGCGGGAAAATCAGGCTTTCTGAATTACCCAACTCGTCAGATAGAAGAAAATTAGTCAACAAGTTAGGTGCTAGCTAGTCACAGTCTAGTAATATGACTAGGTGTCCCAGCCATACTACGATAATACTTCGTATTTACCCACTCAGGCTTAGACATTGAGCATTTCCAGGGACTTGTCCTATAAGACAAGTAGAATGAGAGACCCACTTGGCTTATTCTGGCTTCCTGTCCCAGTGAGATCAGATTTTAAGGTTCTGCTACTAACCTATAAAATTATTCATGGACTGGCACCTCCCTACCTAGCTGACCTAATTAAACCTTACATACCGGCTCGGGCTTTACATTCTCAGGGTGCAGGACTACTTTGTGTCCCTAAGGTGAATAAGAAGTCTGCGGGTCACAGAGCTTTCTCTTATCGTGCCCCTGTTCTGTGGAATGATCTCCCTGCATCATAGTAGAGAAGCTTGAATCTTCGACTGGACTGAGTTGCTTGACGTGAGGACGTTTCGCTTCAAATCACAGAAGCTTCCTCAGCTAAAATTCTTGCTCTGGTAGTCTGACTTCTGTCTTGACTCTTGTAGAGAAGAATAAACAAGAAGCCAACAAAAGCTGGAGTTTTTTAACCTAACCAGACCCCACCTACCGAGAGGCTGACTGCTATAGGCTAGTGACTAAACAATAGCTCTAATTAGCACCTATTGTGCTCTAGTTAGCACTCTCCTAATGCCAGGACAGAAGCCTCCCCTGATGGCTCCCTTGATGACTCTCTACTGATGACATGAATGACTCATTACCATGAACAAAAGACTGAAACTGCTTTGACCTGAGTACCACATTGTAAACAGGGGACAAAGCGTGTCTGAGACCCTGCGTCAATAAAACAATCAGATTCTGTGGAGACTTTCAAGTCCAGACTTAAGACGCACTTATTTTCCCTTTCATATGGCTAGCATACTGGTGCAGTTTTGTTTTGTGCTTTTTACTCTTTTAATTCATGTTATTAGTAATTGAAGTGGGCCGTGGCCTCAACTTCACCTAAATTCTGGGTCTTTTAGTGAAGCTTAGGGCTAGTGGCCGGCGATCACCTTAGTATTTCTTCTGTTTTTCTTGTTGATTAATGCTGGCAAATTATACAGTATTTTTTGTCTTTCTGATGCCTGATTCTGTTTTTTCTCTGTTTAAGGTGCAGCTCCATCCAGAGATGGGAGTTGTGTTTGTGTTGGTGATCCTCCTATCCTGTGCACCAACAGCAATTCTTGTATATTCGTCCGTGAATTGTTCTGTGAATTGTTCTGTAATTTACGTTTGGAGCATGGCCCAGGCAGAAGGTCACCCCTTTGAGTCTGGTCTGCTTGAGGTTTCTTCCTCAGAGGGAGTTTTTCCTTACCACTGTTGCTCTGGGGGTTGGTAAGGTTAGACCTTACCTGTGTGAAGCGCCTTGAGGCAACTCTGTTGTGATTTGGTGCTATATAAAGGAAATAAATTGAAATTGAATTATTCCTATCCTAATTTGTTCCATGTCATCAGCTTCGGTGGCAGCAGCTTAAGAAGCTATATTTTTCTTCCTTTCATAACTTTTGTGAATAATGGTGCAGCTTAGCTAAAATATCCATAACAGTTGTTCATTTTGTGACTAAAGCACAAAATTTGGCCCACATATTCTAAATTAAGTAATGCTCATTTTCACTTGTGGCGGTATCCTGGAGCTGACCTCTAATGACCTACAGGGGTCAATTAAGATTTACACAGTGGTCAAAATTTAAAAAGTTCCAATCATATTGAACGTATCCATAGTCTTTGCCTGATCATAAAGATTCCAAAAAGTAGTTTGGAGCGTCCTTGACTAAATGATATGGAGTTACAAGGTAAAGACAGCAAAAACAATAACAAAGGTCAATTTCAGTTTGTACAGGGGTCAAAAGTTAAAGTTGCACCAATTTTGGTTAAAAGTGATGCAAATTATTGGTTGAGTTAATGGGGTTTAAAAAAAAAAAGGAATACTTTGCACCGTCTGTCATGCTTGGTTATCATATTATGTGGTAACATATGTCACATGTCAGAATTCAATGGATGTCCACCTTTTTTGGCCTTTACTTTGGAGACCAAACATTCAACACAGTCAAAACTATTCCTTTGGTGCCCTGGAAGTTGGTGGGTTCTCGATGCTCTGAAATGCATTTTAGAGCAATAAATTGAAGAAATTTCATGAGATTTGTGAATATATTGTGAAATACAGCAGACTGAGTATTTATTATCAAAGTTACACGTTGTGACAATCCAGTAAAGGATTATAGCAAGTTATTTGAATAGAGAATTGAAGTCATAAAGCCGACATCCATCTTAGAATCACAGACCATGAAATAATATTAGCACAAGTTAGTTATTCTGGGATATTGTACCAATAATAAAGACACCCATTAACAATAACTTGACAAGTAATGAAAATAAGGAACTTTTGTGTGTGGTGCTGAATGAGAACAAAGTGTCCAGTGTTTTAAAGGCATTCATTAGCTTTTAAAATGAATTAAATACATTTGTTGGTTCATCTTAGATCTTCCCTTTTGCTTACAGAGGAATTTCACTTTGTGTATGTAAACCTTAGACAGAATTTCATGTGGGGAAAAAATTCTAAAATATATTTATCTTGCTTTACTTACTTTAAAATATCTTCACATGGAAATGAAGTAGACGTGTAGTGATTTATAATATGAAATGTGTGGAGCTGGAGAAAACTTGAGTTTGATGTTTTGAGCCCAGGTGTATCAGCTCTGATATATATAGTAAGTCCCTTCGGCTGCTCCCTGGTGTTTTTTCCACTCGGGTTTGCCACAGCAGAATCCAAGGTGGATATGCATGTTGATTTTTGGAACAAGTTTTACGCTGGATGTCCTTCCTGACGCAACTCCACGTTACACCTCGTTTACACCGAGTCCATGACTGAGTAGCGATTTAAAAAAACGGCTTCTGCTCACCGTCAATCCCACTGGGGTTGCAGGCTGGTCACAATGGGGTCTCACCATTGTTGGATTGGTCTCCAACAGGTGTATTTTAAACGGTTCAATACACTTGCACAAGTTGAACGACCAGTTAACAGATACATGGGTCTCATAATCGGTCTTGATAAACGCTCACATGTCTCAACTCACTCTGAACTTGATACTATGGGTCATAATAGATTTTCAATTGACTGCATGGAGTTGCATCAATGATTGTGGATATGAACATATTTTTCACTTGCACAATTCCATCGCAATGCATGCTTGGCGTAAACGCAAATAACAGATCACATCGGAGACCAGCTCAGAATGTCCAAGATACTGAATATGTCTTGGACTTTATTTACATCAGTTATGTAGAAATACAAACAGTATGGTGCTCTATGGTGAATCTGTGTGGAGCAGACAGTTAACCAAGAAAAGATGTAGACTTTGCCATTGCATTCATTGTACATTCAAACATCAGTCATTGTTATTGTCATGGCTGAAAAAATAAAATGTATATCTTGCAGAAAAGATAATACATAAAGGTCGCACTAAAAGGTTAAAAGATAAACATGAACAAAAAAAAGAAACAAAAGGCGGGGCCCCATTTGACTATGTAGAAACATCACAAAATGATCCAAACCTTCATCAGATCAAATATAGTCTTTCATTTTCAAATATTTAGAAGTCAGTTTGGACGCAGCCCACCACAGTAACAGAGTTTAGTGCACAAGAGGGAGTTCTTTTTACACCCACAATAAGACTTTCTATACCCTTTCTTGCACCTGCAGCTCAGGAGTTTATGCCAACAAGCTTCATGTTCCAGCAGCAGATCTGCCATGTCTTCATCACCATTGAGCAACTCAGCTGTCAGTCTAATTGGCATATCATAATCAAGGTCTTTGTATCCATTTATAACATCCACGAGATATCTAGAACCTGCTCCCTTATCAGGTCTGTCTGCTCTTGCAGGACATTGCAACTTGGCTGTCCTCTTTTCTTGACACAGTGCACGTCATGTCCAATCAGTCTTACCTTTTTCATCCATTCTGGGAGAATGCTGTTCACACAAATGCAAGAAAATTGATCAGGAAAGAATAGTGCCTAGAATGAGATCCAACTAATCACCTACAGTGATTTACAGGACCCACAATGATGCCTGTCACCACAGAATGAAGCAATAAATTGTACAACAAAGAACAAATAGTCAAACACTGCCAGTGTTACCCTGCAGTGATTTCAGTCAGGGCTTTCAATTTGAAATCTACAGGCTTTAAATCATGAGTATCCTTGGTGCATACAACTAAATGTATTCATTCTAGGAGAAAATAAACCTGAAAAAGTCGAATCCATATTATTTTACATATTTTGCGATATTTTCTAAAATGGATCTAGCAATTTGGTCTACTGGGATGAGATATATTTACTTTATGTAATGTGATATCATGTAATGCACCATGTGCTTCCAGCTGCAATTCAGAAGAAATTTATCATTTGAGTTGCTCTGTATTTAGGAAATAATTTAATTAGCTTATAATGCACCAAATTACAGCAAAAGCCGTCTCAAGGCGCCTTACATAAAACAAGTCAACATAAAATTGAATAATTAAAAATGAATAAAAAAAAATTCAAATACATAAATAAAAACAGAAGTAAAAGAATAAAACAAATAAAAATAAAAACTATTCATAAGAAAGAGAATAAAAATAGGTTTTCAGTCTTGACTTAAAAATGTCCACAGACTCAGACTGCCTCACGGTCGCAGGAAGACTGTTCCACACGGTGGGTGCACGATATGAAAAGGCTGTTTGACCTGCTGACTTCTTCTTCACCCTGGGAACACAGAGAAGTCCCACATCCTGCGACCACAAAGCCCAGGCCGGCACGTAAAGTTCCACCAGATCAGCCAGATAAGATGGCACCAGTCCATGAACAACCTTATAAGTCAATAACAAAACCTTAAAATCTGCTCTCACAGAGACAGGGAGCCAATGCAAAGATGCCAAAATGGGTGTGAAATGTTCAGACCTTTTGCTACGTGTCATAAGTCTGGCGGCAGCATTCTGAACCAGCTGAAGACCCCTAATGCTGGACTGTGGTAACCCTGAAAATACAACATTACAATAATCTAGTCTGGAAGAAACAAAAGTATGAATCAGGGTCTCAGCATCAGCCATAGACAGGTTGGGGCGGATCCTCGCTATATTTCTCAGATGGAAAAAGCAGAAATAGAATTTAGCATGCACTGGTTTAGTTTGCAATAACACCTGGTCCACAGTTGACCATGACATTTTGTCCATATAGGTCACATGGTCACTGAGTGTTTCTTTCTCTTTTTGCTCTGTATGCACCACTCTGCATTTAATCATTAGTGATTGATCTCTGCTCCCCTCCACAGCATGTCTTTTTCCTGGTTCTCTCCCTCAGCCCCAACCAGTCCCAGCAAAGACTGCCCCTCCCTGAGCCTGGTTCTGCTGGAGGTTTCTTCCTGTTAAAAGGGAGTTTTCCTTCCCACGGTCGCCAAGTGCTTGCTCACAGGGGTCGTTTTGACCGTTGGGGGTTTTTCCGTAATTAGTGTATGGCCTTGCCTGACATATAAAGCGCCTTGGGGCAACTGTTTGTTGTGATTTGGCGCTATATAAATAAAATTGATTGATTGACATGACAAAGGTCAAAGGTCAAATCTAAAAAAAAAAAAAAAAAAAAAGAATATCCAGATGGAGATGAATGCAGAATGCAAATATATTATGCACCTACAATCAGCATAGGTCTGAGAAATTATCCTTAACTGGCTAGGAACAGATGGGCAGATGGACGGATGGACAGGACAGAAAAGAGAGAGACCATATAGAAATGCCAAAATAATATTCACAATCACTTAATACGTATATAGTCTGAGAGCAAAAATGTGCACCTTAAAATAACTATAAGCCATTACTTTGTAACAGTACACAGGGTTCTCAGCAAGATTTTTTTTTTCTCAGCATAATGGGGTTGGGGGATCGAGGGCTGCTTAGGCTCCCACCGAAGCATTTGTATTATGGGTTTATAAAGGGCCTCATTTGTCAGTCTAAATATACCAAAACCTCAAGTACAGACGGAAGAGGAGAACATCTCTGCACTTCAAAATGTGAGGAAAGTTTTCTCCAGAAACTCCACCTTCATCTACTTAAATGTCCTGAGAGTCCAGCTCACCTGTTGTTTCTGCAAACTCACATTTGCTGGTACGCTTCTAAAAAAAAAAAAAAAAAAGGCTCTTTAAACAGCAACTATTTTGTTGCTGTTTAAAAAGCTGTTTCCTTTTATATATTAACATTAAATGAATGAATCAGTAAACATGTCCATGAAGTCAAAGTTCAATCAGTAAGACATTTGCACAGGTAGAAGAAGCCCCGCCCCTATTGTACATAATTTCAAAGCATTCACAATCACTAGAATAGTCAGATTCATATTTTAGTAATTACTCTACCCTGATTACAACATTCAAAGCAATCACTAGTCAATGAGGACATAATGAAAAGTTGAAATGACTAATTAAAAAATTATTTCATCATGAGGTTTATGTCACATTTAGAAATCCTAATTAACAAACACACTTCAGTCTTTATTACATCATCTCCTGTTGTGTTTATAATAAATATTTATATTTATTTACAGTGTATTTTGTTCCTGGTTGAAATGCAGATATGAATGAATGAATCTACCAGACTTAAAAATGTACACATTACTTTTCATGCTATTTTATTTGTCTAAAAATAAATGCTCAGGGTTCCATATTATGTTAATCCAGAAATCGTCTCAGATGAAACAACAACAGATAAGCTGTGGTTTTAATTTACAGACAAATAGCAAAGATTTATAAAGAATGTGTTTGATAGGTTTCAGTACGGTGGGGTTGTGTTTTGGGGTTTTGTATGAATTTTGTCTTTGTTCAACCTGTCTGGTTTTGTCCCCCTCTTGTCTGTGGGTGTGTGCGCCTCCTGTCTGTTGTATGAGTGTGGATGGATGGATTGATGGGGTGCCTTTCTGTGAGTCCTCATCTCTTATCTTGTCTGAGTCTGTGTCACCCGTCTGGTTTGCATCCCAGTGGTGTGTGGATCTGTGTGCACGACTGCACGTTGTGGTGTGTCCAGTGAGGGTGCGTGGATCGGGTCTCGTCCTTTTGCTGTGCTGATGTGTGGGTGTGAAGTGCTACGTTTTCCTCCTCGTGGAGGAAACTTGGGTCAGATTGGATTCATATCTGTTGGGAAAGTGTCGGTACACGGACCCACAACAGGGGGCGCAAAGGAACGGACAATGGAGTAGGTCAAAATAACAACACCTTTACTGTTGTGAATGTGCACAACAACTACAACAGATTACAACAATAGATCAGAATCAATCCACAAAGGTGTCGGTGGGCAGGCTCGAAGATAGGAGACCCCTGTCCAAAGCAGAACCGGAACCACACGATTTCCTCCGCCACCAGACCCGGAACACTGGAGCCGCCAAGTCCGAACTCCCAGGTGGCCACTGCCTCCGCGTGTCGGACCCTGGTACTGCTGGCGAGGAACAAAAACACAATTAAAGGTGGGCGCGTTTGCACCCAGTAATCCACACGGCAGGAAAGCTACCTCCACCTCTCGTTGGAAAAAAGGTCTGTTATCACTCACAAAAGTCACAAAAGGTTACTGTCAAGCAGTCAGCTGAGAATATTACCTTCCAGGTAGAACGATATCTCGCAAAGAGGTGGAGACGTAGTCCTGCTGATGGTACCCCTGCTGATTGGTAACAGCTGTTTGCAGGTGATGCGTGACAGCTGTCACCCTAGCTGCTCCTGTGAGGCGGCTGCGCCCTCTGGTGCCTGGAGCCCGCACTCCAGGCAGGGCGCCCTCTGGTGGTGGGCCAGCAGTACCTCCTCTTCTGGCGGCCCACACAACACATATCACTAACTAAGGCCTCAAACAGCCCGGAAGGGTTAAAAAAAAAAAAAAAAACACTTCAAAATTTACAGCATGCAATTTTTTTGTTTTATGAACATAAATTGTGAGTGTGCTGATTTTCAAAGTGGTTACATTGTGGTGTGTATAACTGCAAGATTACTGACTCAGATCTGCATAAATAAGAGGGAAATTATCCAAATAGTTGCTAAGGGTTTTCAAATCTGAAGAACTTCATTCTTTATGTCCTTGAAGCTGACAGGGTCTCATCTCTTTGGATTTTGAGGGAACATGCATCATACCATTTTAGCCTAACTCCGGCCCTGAAATGGCCTATTAGCACCAGATTATACAAATAATACATTGATAAACAGAGTAATCCTACTGTCACACATGACAGAAACTTTACTCTTTTTTTTCTCCATCTCAGGATACTTTATTCAAGATGCAAGTGATATATTGATGAGTGGATATGCAAAAGGATCATGGGAATTCTTACTCCACCACGCACTGGTAAGACCAAAAAACAAGTTTTCTTTTCAGCATTATCATGGTAGCATTGATTTATATCCTGATAGATAAGAACTGATTCAATTTTCAATGTCATAGGTCAAAGTGCAAAGGTCAAAATAAAAAAAATCTTGGAAAATTGGAAAAATCCCTATCTTAAACATGCAACAAATTTTCAAAAATTCATACCTCTGTCAAAAAAGATCAAATTTCTTTCATATTTGAGGATCTTGTGTAGGACAGCATCCTTTATCACCTGACAAAGACTGATCCAAATCTGATCTGGATTACAGATTTTGTGGCCATTGAAAACCCAATTTAATGTGTATTTTACATTATATCTTAATCAGACGTGCCACAATCACTCTATTTGAAAGTGACGTGCAGACTGGCACTCACCATCACCTGACAAAGTTTGATCCGGTGTCACAGACCGAATGGTCCCCCTAAGAATCGGTCCCCCTGATGACTCATTTCACAGATTAACACCTCGTTTCTGCTTCAAACTGCACACCAGTCATCATCTGAGCGACAGATATCTGAAGCTTTTGTACAACAATCATTTCCACATAAATTCAGCGTTATTTCATCAGAAAAGGCAGCGGAAACGATCAGAGCACCAAGGCTAAATGAGCTGCTAGCTGATGCCTTCACTGTGCCTCTGTCATTTCAAAGTGTCATAGAATTTTGCCTCGTTTCTGCTTAAAACTGACTTTAGAATGATTTAAGAGGTTTTACCTTTATCATCTGATGGTTAGTAATCCCATTAATCTATTTGATTGCTTTGGGTGAAGAGACTCTGTCTCAGATGTGCTGCTGTTATCCAAAATGATGCATGCGCAGATGCAAAAGGCAGACTGATTTTTATGGGTGGACCGTTCGGTCTGCGTCACTGGATCTGATCCACATTACAGATTTTGTGGCCATTTAAATTTAACATTGAAAACCCCATTTAATGTATATTTTACATTATATCTTAATCAAATGTGCCCCAATCACTCTGATACTTGAAAGTGACGTGCAGATTGGCACTCACTATCACCCGACAAATTTGATCCAGATCTGATCTGGACTGTGGACATTTGAATGATAATTATCATTAAATTACTCAGAGACCCCAAGTTTCTATTTGATCCAACTGAGCATTTTTACAGAAATGACTGGAAATACCCATTTTCAACTTTAACCTCCATTTAATCCTTCATTGTGTCTCAGTAACAACTGATACTCGGGCTGATTTACGTCTTAAGTTACCCAGAGACCCAAAGTTTCTCTTTGGTCCAACTGAACATCTTTTCCCTAAAAATGACCAGAAATTCTTGATTTGACCTTTCACCCCCATAAAATCACACTTCCATGTTTCTCAATAACAGTATGAGGCAACTTGGGTTTTACTCAGTTCATATTGATTTCAGTTAAGTTTTTCTCACACTAAAAATGACCAGAAAATGACTGTTTTCACCTTAACCTCAATAACATCACCACCACTGTGTCTCAGTAATCAGTAATGCATCGACAACTGATATTTTCTATTTTTCTGAAATTTCTGCTTTGATCTTAATCCCCCTAGTGTATGTAGTTACAGCTGACTGAAATGGTTCCATTACAAGTTAAGATGACAAGAATGTGAATAAGTTGGATAAGGCCACGCCTCATTTTTGCTCTTTGTAGTTCAGTGTGGTTATATACTATGGGTATAGTGCACTTGACAGCTGATCTGGTTTGACCGATAAAGTCAGTTAGTCAATATTTGGACGTTACCCAATACCTGTATGATCAAAGGTTAATTGTATCTGACTGTTGCACACCACATGTGACACTGTACATAAAATGCCGGCATTTGACATATTGTGTGTGTGAAACAATGTGGATTCCACTCAGATTAGCTGACATACAAGCCATGCTTGACCTTTGGAATAAGGCAGAAAGAAAAGGGTCATATGTTGTTCATAACTCCTCCACCAAAATCAAGAACAGTCAACCCATTCAAAACTTAGGTTCCATGGGGGTGACGTGATGGTAGCCAGGTTTGTCATCCCAGAAATTCGCCAAGTTGTTACTCAGCTTCTTGGTGACTGAGCGAAGCAGGGCATAGTGATCGTTTGTGTGTCCGTCTTTGTCTGTGAACAAGATAACTTTAAAAAAAAATCAGCTGTTTTTCAGCTGGACAGTTTTTCAGCTAGACAGTTTTTCACCAGAATTGGTGAGAATGTTGATTTGGTAGATATGTTGTGATTAAGGGTGTAACGGTACATGTATTTGTATTGAACCGTTCGGTACGGGGCTGTTCACGTTGCGTGTGTTTACATTCAGTGTTGCCAACTTAGCGACTTTCTCACTAAATCTGATGACTTTCCAAACCCTCTTGATGACTTATTTTCTCAAAAGCTACTAGCAACAAATCTAAATACTTTTTTTTGGCATTACTAGAGACTTTTTTGATGTTTGGCGACTGAAAGTGAAAGTCTCTGTCACCGAGCAGCCACGGGTCTCCCCCTCCTCCGGTGCCTGCAGCAGCCTGTAAAGCACTGAGCGGAGGGATATCTACAATCCTTCTCACTCGGACTCGCTCAGCTTACTGACCTTGTTTGCTGTGCTGTGATTAAATAGTCCCCAGACTTTTAGAAACCCTGGCCTTGAGAAGTTATTTTATTTTAATAAGTGATGGCCAATTTTAATGGCAAAATAAATACACAAACCAAGAATCAAGTTTATTTGTGGTTCTAAATATTTTTAAGGTGGTTTTATTCACTTTTTTGCCTCTCCCACAATGTTTTTTTTTCAAAACTTTATTTAAAAAGCTATATTAACAAACATTAAACAAACAGTTAATAGAAAGACAGACATAGAAAATAAAATAAGTTATACAAAAGTAAAGGGATTCTTTAACATTAATTCTCTTAAAGAAAACCTTATAGAGTGTGACAGTTTTGGACAAGTTAATTAAATAAATATGAAGGTTGAATAAAACTGAACAGGGCTTCATGCTGGAACCGTTGTGCTGCACTTTACTTGTGGAAAGGTTTTGTTAAAAGCTGTTTACTAGGAATTTATTTTTTATAATATTATATACATTTGTTGTTTATTTGAGAACATTTTATTTACCTTATTACCAGGCAGCCCTTTGCACTTAGTTTATTTTCCTGTTTGTATAATGTTACAATAAATTGCAGGTTTAAACAACAAGCAAATTTAGGTTTTGCATTTTGTTCTCATACTGTACCCGAAAATGAACCGAACAATGACCTCAAAACCGAGGTACGGACCGAACCATGATTTTTGTGTATCGTTACACCCCTAGTTATGATTATTCATTTTTAGAGAGGCTCAGATGAAGGTCAAAGTCAAAAAAACATGGTCCGAAAAACATATTCTCTGCTATATCTCCACAACGAAAAGGGCTAGAGAGATGATGTAAAGTTCATATTTATCAGCAAAATATTTGTGATTGATTGGTAACGTGAGCTATTGGGCATGGATATATCCCAGTGTGCACGGTGTGCAGGGTTTGCATTGGCCATCTGATGTCTTTCATTTCATTGCATCATCCAATGTTTTTTTTTTTTTGGTGTTGTCACAACATTTTCGGAAAGCCTAAAAAGCACTCACTGCATGCATTCAAAAACCTATGGCTTCAATGACTACTAGATGTCTTTGGCACTGGGTCTTTTCAGAGTATACTTGGGTACTGCTGAAATGACTTTGCATTGAACCAGCAGTTACTTGAGAAGACTAGATGGCCGCTGTGTGAGGGAATGCCAGCTACATTTTGGACATGTGGCGCATTTCTCTGTGAATAGTCCAGCACTTAGGTGCCTTAGTGTTTAGGACCCTAGCAGCTGAAGGAGGCCAAGGACACGCCCACATTTCACCTGGCTGTTACAGATCGATGGTTAGTTTTCAGACATGGGGATGGACTGGTTGTCTGCTTGGGTGGTTGCCACCCTGGACCTAAGGTGTGGTGGACACCACACCACCACACACTCCTAGACCTAGCCTGACTTGAACTTCCAGTGTAGTAATGAAAATGGTGAAAAAAATCTTTATCTGGCAACATGGATGAAAGCAAAATAATGCAACTTCATTTTATAAATTCTTGACCCCCTTTTTATCCCACCGGTATGAAATACCGGTGCTATAGCGATCAGTATGTCCATCCATCCATTTTTGCTTGTTAGTGCGATATCTCTAGAACCACTTGACTGATTTAACCCATATTTAGCACAAGGGTGTACTTGAGTGATCCCCCGACATCAGTCAATTATGGTGACCTTGGGGTCAATTTGATGGTCAAGATGTTATTGCCACCCTTGTTAGCGCAATATCTCAAGAACCAGTTGACCAATTTCATTCATAGTTTCAGTGCATCTGGACAATATTCAGTGCTTTACTTTGTCCACATTTTATGTTACAGCCTCATTCCAAAATATTTTCTGGATGCACTGTAGCATAAGGGTGTACTCCCCGATACTTTGCATTACTGGTTTGTGGGCACCAGGGGAATATGTCATCTCCTGATGACTCTTGTTTAATTCTTGCATGGAAACATTAGAGCTGTGAATACTTCACCTCTCTGTGTGTGTTTGTCAGGTGATCTGCTGTTTCTCCTACACGCTCTACACACAGCAGTGCATATCTGGTGCTGTGATGGCTCTCTTTGTGGAGGTCAACAGCATCACGCTGCACCTGAGGATGATACTGAAGCTGGCGAGCGCTCAGTCCTCCTTTGTGTACCACATCAACAAGCTGGTCAACATCTTCACCTACATCACGTTCCGTCTTGGCACTCAGTTCTACCTTACCTGGTTCCTCGTCATCAACTTCTCCGAGATAGTACACGCTGAATACTTACTTACCGGTTTGATGATGATGAACGTTATGATGCTGATTTATTTTTACCGCCTGCTGCGTGCAGACTTCTTCCAGCGGCGTAAGAGCTACGTGGCACAAAACGGAACATTTAATACCAAGAAGTTTCTGAATGATTGACCTGGGAAGGTTTGTGGCACTGCCAGACTGTTTGGTGATTTAACCGTTTTGGGGATTTGTGTTTTCACTTTTTGTCATTGTCTTTCCTTTAATGACATAATTCCTCAGTGCTCATACCCTGCCTCATACCGTATGACCCCCCCGAACACTTAATTGGAGTAAGCAGGTATGGAAAGTGGATGGTTGGATTCCTCATACTGACAGGTTCTGGTGTTGCACCGTGTTTCACTGCCAAAGAACAAACCCCAAAAATACTTTTGATGGAGAAAAACCTCGAGGTTGTTCAGGTGCTGCATTTCAAAGACGTTTCACAGTGTGAATTTTAGTTTTTGAAGAAGAAAAAGGAATTACAACCACACGTTATGAAGCAGAAAATTCAGTTAAACTCTGGCAACATTTTTCAAGCAGGATATTTGAATGAATTAATTTATTTATTCAGCACACAAATCAACAATAACAAAAACTCATAACAACTCAACAGCGAAGTTGTGTGACCCAAAGGGTGTGGGAGAAGCAAAGCTTATAAATACTCACCCCTTATACGATAAAAATAAGAAATGTATACACGGGTGATTCTTTAACTACGGGCACTATTGGCCTTGTAAATGTAATTTCCACCACACCATTGCCTTACAATATAAAGCGCCTTGGGGCAACTGTTTGTTGTGATTTGGTGCTATATACATGTGCTCTGATGTCACTGTTTATCTCCATAGAAACTACCCAAACAATCTTTCATACAAACTGTTTAAAGGGGCATTACAGTGTTGTGGTGGAAATTACGGCAATACTGTGGACAACTACATTTTGTTTAAAAAAATCACAACAGTTGTATGACATTGAATACCCCAATTATGTTTTGATTATTTTACTGATATTTTATTCAGAGATATTTTAAAACATTAGAAAAAATGTTTCTTTACCATTCATTTTTATCATTGAAGATCAAAAGTCTGGGTGTGGGACAAGCACAAAACGGCAATATTTGCATATAATGATGCTGAAAAAAGGTGAAAAAGTCATCATGGACTACTAGAACAAATTTCGTAACACACTTTCATTGTAAAGATAACTATAAAAGTGTGAAATTTCCCCTTTTTTCTGTTTTTCATACAATATGATCAAAGGACATAAGTGCCCGTAGTCTAAGAATCACCCACACACACATATACATACATGCACACAAACACAACATAAATACACACACACACAGATATATATATATGCTTACATACATACATATACACACACACGATGACAAATACCAAAAAAGTGTGCAAAATTAATCAATTAACTAAAATTTCAAAACACAACCAGACGAACAATGAAGCACAACACACAAGCTCAAAAACAATAACAGAATCGCTAAACCTAAGTCTTCAAAATATAACAAGCATTTTTATTATTCTTTTAAAGCCAACTAAAGTACCAAGTAATTTAATATTGTCAGGACAAGTATTCCAAAAGTTAACATCTTTAACAGAAACACAATGACTTTTTGCAGTAGTTTGGGCCGTTAATTTCTCAAACAATAATATTCCTCTCAAATTATAACTGGAGTCTCTCACTTTAAACAGATCCTGGACATGTTGTGGCAACAGTTTATTTTGAACTTGATACATAATTTGTATTGTGATGTAATCAACCAAGTCCCGGAATTTTTAAATATGTAAACAGGCAAATAATGGATTCATTGGCTCACAATATATGTTACAGATAATTCTTATAGCTTTCTTTTGCAACAAAAATATTGGATTAGTATTACTTTTATATGTATTTCCCCAAACCTCAATACAATAGGTCATATATGGAATGAACAATGAATGATATAAAATAGTCAATGAACATTGGGAGATGAAATCTCGTGCTTTGTGCAAAATTGCTATGGATTTCATCTCCCAATGCTCATTAACTATTTTATTCTATTTTCTGCGGTTTATAACAAAAAATTTTAAATTTCTTTTCAACATCATGTAACCTGATATCCATTACACTCAGAACACACAATGTTCAAAATCAGACCATTTGGTTTCCAAATTAAGTGTGTTCTGTTTGGTGGGGTTGCAACTTGGATACTTGCACAAAGGCTGTGTCCCAGTTCAGGGGCTGCATCCTTCTAAGGCTGCTTTCATTATCTGTATGTGACATTGCTGTCCCGTTTCAAAGACTTCTTGGAATGCGGCCAACGTAGCTTTCTTTTCCCCTAAAAAATGAAGAAATATAACAGCTGTATCATTTGTGGCCCAAACAATCCCATGCGTCATTTAGCAAGTTACAACCACCCCCTGCCTGACACAATGGTTCATTTAAAAAAGACAGTTTCTAGCCCCATACATACAATTGTAAAAAAAAAGGTAATGTTTATCAAGAAATTAGAAATAAGTACTGAAAAACTATTACAAAATTAAGGGTTACGCCCACTACACTAGATTGTTTGCAGCTGCAAAGGTTGCCAGGTGACGGGGCATAGGGACAGGAAAAGCTAATGATGCAATCACAAAATGTTCTGTGAGTTATACCGTCTCATTTCAGAATGACTGGTTCAGACTTCACGGTCTCTGATGGCCAGATCTTTGTGGGACACAGCCTAAGAAGGGTTCAGCTCCTGAATTGGGAAACAGCCTAAATTATTCAGAGAACCAACAGGAGAAATTTAGTAAAGCACAAAGTAGTTAGAACACATTTTCAGAACACAAAAACTGCATATAACATCGAATTTAATTTTCTAAACTAAAATAAATAAATGAAATCAAATTCAATAAATGCAACACTTTTATTGCAACTCTTCTTTTTGTTCCCATTTTTCATGCATTCAAATAAAAACATCTAAGATTATTTTGGCAAAGGTGAAATGCTCACTACATGAATTTTAATAAACTTGTGAACAAAATTCAGCGGAAAACAAAACTGTACTTATCAAAAGATGTCTTGCATCACAAAATATTAAAATTTTAATTTGGAAGACCAGTCCATTGCACTTTTATCACAAGTTCAAGCTCTGAATATAATGGATTGAAGCACTGTATTGTGTTCAGTTTGAAGTAGGGATGTTGAATTCCCAGTTTTATAAAATGAAATCTGCTAGAACCACAAGCTGGTTTCTACATAGTCGTTCATAGCATCAGTGCTAATACATGGTGATGACTTTACTTTCAACATTCACTTTTTTAATATTTGTTTTACAAAAAGTTAACAAACACAGGTATTGGTGAAGTACCACAAACCATTAGAGACAGTTAAAACATCCTGAATATTGACGACGTCGCTCATACGGCCAACTCAGTCATCTAGCTAGTTAGCTAATGAGCTAGTTGCTCCAACTGTTTGCATTTTCTCATGTTTTGACACTCCGCTTGAAGGAAAAACAAAGCTAACGTTTACTCAGTTAATTAAAAAATACAAAGCACCAGCTTTCAAGCAAACACTTATTTGTCAATTTTGAATTTCCCAATTAACTTCCCCGTTCCTTGGTAAGGAGAGTGAATGATTAATATTTTAATTATTCAACGTGTAGGTCTGGAATATGAATTTATATTTAAAAAACTTTCATAAATGATCTTAAAATATTCTTGCCGATTGCTTTGCTAATGTAACCTGTAATGAGAATGCAAATACGAGGTCTGTTAGAAAAGTATCGGACCTTTTTAGTTTTTTGCAAAAACCTGATGGATTTGAATCACGTGTGCTTGCATGAGGAAACCTTGGACCTTCGTGCGCATGCGTGAACTTTTTCACGCCTGTCGATTGCATCATTTTCTGGTAAGCAACCTTTGTGTGGGACGTGTGCTGTGCGCTCGCTGGAGCTTCATTTCAAGGAAAAAGACGGAACGACTGGAGCAGCGCTGCATCAAATTTTGCCAGAAACTGGGCGACAGCCAGGTGGAAACCATTCAGATGATTTCAGTCGTGTGACTATCTGAGAAATTGTGGAAGAGGTGGGCATGTCACAGCATGTCCTGTGAGACTTCAACACGGAGGCGCTTTTGCTCCGCCGTTAGCAGCAGCATGAATTTCACTGCCACTCTTTTCATGGCCAAATCTTCTGTCACAATGGATTGTACCGAAAAAGTGCTGATGTCCACCTCTTCCGCAATTTCTCGGATAGTCACACGACGGTCCCGCATCACCACAGCATTCACTTAGGAATGATCTGGTCATTTCAGCATGTTGATGGCTGACCGGAGCGCGGCTCACTCTCCACCGTTGTGCGGACGTCTTTAAACCGGTTGTACCGCTCCTTAATCTGTGTGATGCCCATAGCATCGTCACTGAAAGCCGTTTGAATCTTCTGAATGGTTTCCACCTGGCTGTCGCCCAGTTTCTGTCAAAATTTGATGCAGTAGCGCTGTTCCAGTCGTTCCGTCTTTTTCCTTGAAATGAAAATCCGCCGAGAGCACAACACGTCCTCACACAAAGGCTGCTTACCAGAAAATGATGCAATCGACAGGCATGAAAAAGTTCAAGCATGCGCGCGAAGGTTCAAGGTTTGCTCATGCAAGCACACGTGATTCAAATCCATCATGTTTTTGCAAAAAAATAGAAAGGTCCGATACTTTTCTAACAAACCTCGTATTTCAGTTTATGTCTAAAAACATCAGAAATTAATAATTGTCCATCACATCGCATGGGACTGTGTCTTTATATGATGAAAATCCAATCATGTGATTATCAATATTTCTTTCTTGTGCATGTGCGACCCATCAGCTGGAAACGTTTTGACATTACTGACTTATAATTTAAGAAAAAAACATTCTACGTCATCTTCTTCCACTGTCTCCATGACGCCCTCTGTGGCTGAAGAGATAAAGGGCTCTGCAAATCTGACAACACAGCAAACATAAGACACAACGTGATCACAAACAGCAACAGTACAACACAGTTTGACAGTTGTGGTTCTCATAATTAAGAGTTTGCTTCAGCATTTTGGAATTTGTTGGAAGCAAACCTGATACTGAGCCGGATCCACTTGCCGTCTAAATGTGGAATCATTTTGTGGGAACACAAAATGAACATAAAGCGCAGGCAACAGCACAATCAGTACTGACATTGATCTGAGAAGTGTGTAATTTATTTGCTAAATAATTGGACTTTAACAGAATAGATCTCAGTTTTGTAAGATATTAACTTTGCTAGTCAGTATTTAATGCGCCAGGATTTTTTATTTTTTTTGCACAAAAACCAGAAATGCACTCCCAAAAAATTATTGTAACATCATTCTTTCACGTTAACTTCTTCTTCTTCTTCTTTGTATTTCGGCTGTTCCCGTTAGGGGTCGCCACAGCAGATCAATCGTTTCCATCTCACCCTGTCCTCTGTATCTTCCTCTGTCACACCAACCACCTGCATGTCGTCTCTCAGCACATCCATGAACCTCCTCTTTGGCCTCCCTCTTCTCCTCCTGCCTGGTGGCTCCATCCTCAGCATCCTTCTCCCTATATACCCTGGGTCCCTCCTCTGCACATGTCCACACCATCTCAATCTCGCCTCTCTGACTTTGTCTCCAAATCGTCCCACCTGAGCTGTCCCTCTGATATGTTCATTCCTAATCTTGTCCATTCTTGTCACTCCCAAAGAGAATCTCAACATCTTCAGCTCTGCCACCTCCAGCTCTGCCTCCTGTCTTTTTGTTAGTGCCACTGTCTCTAAACCATACAGCATAGCTGGTCTCACTACTGTTTTGTAAACTTTCCCCTTCACTCTTGCTGATATTCTTCGGTCACAAATCACTCCTGCCACCTTTCTCCACCCACTCCACCCTGCCTGCACTCTCTTCTTCACCTCTCTACCACACTCTCCATTACTTTGAACAGTTGACCCCAAATATTTAAACTCATCTACTTTCACCACTTCTACTCCTTGTAACTGCACTATTCCACTGGGCTCCCTCTCATTCACACACATGTACTCAGTCTTGCTTCTACTGACTTTCATTCCCCTTCTCTCCAAAGCATATCTCCACTTCTCCAGACTAGACTCAACTTGCTCTCTACTCTCACTACAGATCACAATGTCATCTGCAAACATCATAGTCCATGGGGACTCCTGTCTGATCTCATCTGTCAACCTGTCCATCACCACTGCAAACAAGAAAGGACTCAGAGCTGATCCTTGGTGTAATCCCACCTCCACCTTGAATGAGTCTGTCATTCTGACTGCGCATCTCACCGCTGTCACACTATTCTTGTACATGTCCTGCACTACCCTAACATACTTCTCTGCCACTCCAGACTTCCTCATACAATGCCACAACTCTTCTCTTGGCACCCTTTTCTAAGTCCACAAACACACAACGTAACTCTTTCTGTCCTTCTCTGTACTTTTCCAACAGTATTCTCAGAGCAAACATTGCATCTGTAGTGCTCTTTCTCGGCATGAAACCATATTGCTGCTTACAGATCTTCACCTGTTTTCTAAGCCTAGCTTCTACTACTCTTTCCCATAACTTCATGCTGTGGCTGATCAGCTTTATGCCTCTGTAGTTACTGCAGCTCTGCACATCACCCTTGTTCTTGAAAATAGGAACCAGCACACTTCGTCTCCACTCCTCAGGCATCCTCTCATTTTTAGCCTAAAATTTGTAGTTTGCTTCAGTTCAGTCCATAAACCATGAAGGTCAAACTAGTCGTGCATTTTTTTTTTTTTTGGTACATTTCAGTTTAACTGTTACTGTATTTCTGTTTCAGAAAAAGCCAAGAAAACACAAACTTGCAGTGTATGTATGTGTGCGCTTTACTGCTGTGCCTTTACCACGGTGCCTTATAGGGGAAAAATGGAGATGAAGGTGATGTACGGCGCATTCACTTCACTGTTTCCACATTATTTTATGTTACAACCTTATTCCGAAATGGATGAAACTCATTAAACGCTATACACAACATCCCATAATGACAATGTGAAAAGTTTTTTTTTTTTTTGAGATTTTCGCAAATTTATTAAACAAACAAACCAGCAAACAAAAAATAAATCACAGGATCAAAGGATGGGAATACTCATGCACATGTGATTTTATTTTTAATGAATTTGCAAAAATTTCAAAAATAACTTTTCATGTTGTCGTTATGGGGTGTTGTGTGTAGTGTGCTGTGAATACTTTTTGCGTGCACAGTACGCTAATATCTGTGTGCTTGTGGAAAAAACTGCAAGAACGCCAAGAAACACTTTTTTTAAAACACAAATCAGTTTGATCACTGTCGCACTAATGATGTATGTTGTATTGAAGTGACTGCTTTTTAGGAGCACTGTATGTTTGGTTTGTTCGTAAGACAACATGAATTTAAACTGTTTTCAAAACCAAAAATGTTTGTGTTTATTTTAATGTGCATTGTACCAGTTTCCATTAAGCTTGCACCTGGGATGAGGGACAGTTGATACACAAGACAAGAGGTCAGGTTTAAATGCCTTGCTTAAGAGCACGCTGGCAGTAAAGAGGCAAACAAATAACATATCAAATGATCAGTCTGTAAAACAGATGCAGAGAAATCTCCACTTGTCAAATCACATATCACAAATATTGTTTTGGACAGTTATTTGAAGTAAAAATACATAAATCTGATCAACTGTTCCTGGCTTTTCCCCACGACATGCTGGAGGGATGATATTTCCCAGCTGGCTTGGGAATGCCTCGGGATCCTCCGTGAAAAGTTACAGGACTTGGCCAAGGAGAGGCAAGTGTGGGATGGCAGAAAATGAATGAAAGAATAATTGTTACTTTTTTAAAATATGTGGGGATAGCGCAGCACTTTTCAGGAAGCTTATGGTGCCCTCTAGAGGCAATATGTTTAGTTGAAGGATATAAACAAGATCTATATTCTTTTCTGGATGGATTATGTGTGTAGGCCCGAAGGGGGATTGTGTCATGGTTCTGTCTGTCAGTCTGTCCCAAAAAGCATATAAGGGTGATTCTTAGACTACGGGCACTTATTATGTCCTTTGATCATATTGTTTGAAAAACAGAAAAAAGGGGAAATTTCACACTTTTATAGTTATCTTTACAATGAAAGTGTGTTAAGAAATTTGTTCTAGTAGTCTATGATGACTTTTTCACCTTTTTTCAGCATCATTATATGCAAATATTGCCGTTTTGTGCTTGTCCCACACCCAGACTTTGATCTTCAATGATAAAAATGAATGGTAAAGAACGTTTTTTCTAAGTTTTAAAATATCTCTGAATAAAATATCAGTAAAATAATCAAAACATAATTGGGGTATTCCAATGTCATACAACTGTGTGATTTTTTTTAAACAAAATGTAGTTGTCCACACTATTGCCATATTTTCCACCACAACAACTGTAATTGTCCCTAAACGTTTGTATGAAAGATTGTTTGGGTAGTTTCTATGGAGATAAAACAGTGACATCAGAGCACATGTATATAGCGCCAAATCACAACAACAGTTGCCCCAAGGCACTTTTATATTGTAAGGCAATGGTTGTGGTGGAAATTACATTTACCAAGGCCCGTAGTTAAAGTGCCCGTAGTACCCGTAGTTAAGAATCAACCCATAAGCGTTCTAAAATTGACACCATTTTTAGGAGGAATTTGTTGAAACTTGACACAAGTTCTTGTTTTATTTTGGCAAGCCGCCTATTATCATTTCGTTCAAGTTGGCCCGATTTTACCAGAGTTATGGCCCTCGATTAACAAATCTAGACTCCATCAGTTTCATGTTTTAGTGTCTGCATTCTGAAATCAACTATCACATGCCTTTAAATGTTTGCAGAATATAGTAAACACTTGTACCAAAGTGGCATTTGCCAGCGGGGGATATTGTGCTCTCAGAGCGCTCTTGTTTAAATTCTTGTCCCCCCCCCCCCCCCCGTTTAATTCTTGCATGGGAAACCATTAGAGCTGTGAATACTTCACCTCCTGTAGTGTGTTTGTCAGGTGAATCTGCTGTTTCTTCCCTACAAGCCTGTACCACACAGCCAGTGCATATCTGGTGCTGTGATCGTTCTCTTTGTGGAGAGTCAACAGCATCACGCTGCACCTGAGCTGATACCTGACTGGCGAGCGCTCAGTCCTCCTTTGTGTACCACATCAACAAGCTGGTCAACATCTTCACTTACATCACGTTCCGCCTCGGCACTCAGTTCTACCTTACCTGGTACCTCGTCATCAACTACTCCGAGATAGTACACGCCGAATATTTTTTCACCGCTATGATAACGATCAACGTTATGATGCTGATTTATTTTTACCGCCTGCTGCGTGCAGACTTCTTCCAACGGCGTAAGAGCTACATGGCACAAAACGGTGGGTTTAAAAACGAGAAGTTTCTGAATGACTGAGCTGGGAAGGTTTATGGCACTGCCAGACTCGTCTGACTGTCTTGGAGATTTGTGTTTTCACTTTTTATCGTCTTTCCTTTACTGACATCATTCCTCAGCCTTCATATCCTGCCTCACGCCCTATGACAGACACTTAATTGGAGTAAGCGGGTATAGAAAATGGATGGTTGGATTCCTCATCACAACAGGTTCTGGTGTTGCACTGTGTCTCACTGCCAAAGAACAAACCCCAAAAGTACTTTTGATGGAGAAAACCCTCGAGGTTGTTCAGGTGCTGCATTCCAGAAACATTTGACAGTCTGAATTTTAGTTTTTGAAGATGAAATGGAATTACAACCACACGTTACGAAGCAGAAAATTCAGATAAACTCTGCCAACATTTTTCAAGTGGGATATTTTCTGAGGTTTTTAACAAAAGATTTAAAATTTATTTTCAACATCATGTAACTTGACATCCATTACACTCAGAACACACAAAGTTCAAAATCAGCTCACTTGGTTTCCAAATTAAGTGTGTTCTGTTTGGTGGGGGTGCAACTTGGATACTTGCACAAAGGCTGTGTCCCAATTCAGGGGCCGCATCCTTCTAAGGCTGTTTTCGTCGTCTGTGTACGTGACTTGACTGTCCTGTTTCGAAGGCTCCTTGGAATGCAGCTGATGCAGCCTTCTTTCCCAAAAAGATGAAGAAATACAGCGGGTGTATCCTTCACAACCCAAACTATCCTATGGGTCATTTAACAACACCCCCCATCCCCCACCCCGAGCAAAATGGTTCATTAAAAAAAGACACTTTCTAGCACAATTGTAAAGATAAATAAATAAATAAGTTAATGTTTATCAAAAAATTATAAACTGTAGCGTTGCCGGTGGGGATCCAAGGGCTGTAGATTGGGTAGTGTGAATTTGTGCATGGCGTGTGAGTCCAGAATGTAGTTTCCAAGATCCATTGTTCACTGTTATTATGTAATATTCATAATTTCTCCAAAGATATTAGTCCTATCAACTTTCTGTTATCGTGGTGTTCATCCTTGACCCAAAATACATAAGCATACCAAACGGTAAATGTCAGCTCTCCCCAGTTTGTCCATGGTCAAAAGTACACCCATACACGTACACAGAGGCCACTTGGCTTTAATATATAGATAAGTACTGAAGATTTACTACAAAATTACAGGTTGTGCCCACTACGCTAGATTGTCTGCAGCTGTCAAGGTTGCCAGGTGACTGGGATAGGGATGGAAAAAGCTAATGATGTTCTGTGAGCTAGACGATCTCATTTCAGAACGACTGGTTCAGACTCCACTGTCTCTGATGACCAGATCTTCGTGGGACGCAGCTTAAGAAGGGTGCAGCCCCTGAACTGAGACAGCCAAACACATTTTCACAACTCTAAAACTACATATAACATCAAATTACATTTTCTAAACTTAAAATGAATGCAACACTTTTGTTTTTGTGCCCATTTTTCATGCATTCAAATAAAAACATCTAAGATTATTTTGGCAAAGGTGAAATGTTCACCACATGAATTTTAATACATTTTGTGAACAGAATTCAAAGGAAAACAAAACCTATCATTGTTCATAGATGTATTGCATCTTTTACTTCAACCCATGAAAAAAGTGTTGCATTTATATTTTTTGTTGAGTACATAACATGCTAAAATTTAATTTGGAAGACCAGTCCATTGCTCTTTTTGTGTCATAAGTTGAAACTGTGAATATAACTGATTGAACAACTGTGTTGTATCAGTTTGAAGCAGGAATGCTGAATTTCCAGCTTGTTAAAATAAAATCTCATTAAAATACCTCCTGAAGATACAGTCCTAAGATACATGGTTTCTAAACCACAAGCTGGTTGCTATATAGTCGTTCACAGAATCAGTGCTAATGATGACTTTGTTAGTTTCAAAATTAACTTTTTTAATATTTGTTTTACAAAAAGTTAACAAACACAGGTATTGGTGAAGTACCACAAACCATTAGAGACAGTAAAAACATCCTGAATATTGACAGTGTTGCTTATACGGCCAACTCAATCAGCTAGCTAGTTAGCTAATAAGCAATTACTTCAACTGTTTGTAGTTTTCTCATGTTTTGACATTCACTTTGAAGGAAAAACAAAGCTAACGTCTAGACCAGACCTGGGCAAACTGCAGCCCCGAGGGCCACATGCGGCCCTTTGCATGTCTCTGTCCGGCCCTCATGAGGTCTGTGGTTATTATTACATATATTAAAAATGTCAAGCTTGTGTGTTGCAAATCATTAGAGAGGTTTATTTAGGTATATTAACATGATTACAATAATAAAAATTACCTATAAAAGCTATTAAATGGGTAATTTTTTTGTAAAATTTGTAATGGGAGACAGCTGAGTTATTGATGGTGTGGCCTTCGGACATAATTCAGGTTCCCTATGTGGCCCCTTGTAAAAATTAATTGCCCACCCCTGGTCTAGACCAGTCAATAAAAAAAATAAATAAAAAAATACAGAGCAAACAAACACTTATTTGTAAATTTTGAATTTCCCAATTAACTTCCCAGTTCCCTGGTAAGGAGAGTGAATGATTAATATTTTCGTTATTTAACATGTAAGTCTGGAATATGAATTTGCTTTAAAAAAAAAAAAAAAAAAAAAAACCTTCTTAAATGATGTTAGTGTTCTTTGCAGATTGCTTTGCTAATGTAACCTGTAAGGAGAATGCAAATATTTCAATTTATTTACATCAGAAATTACTAATTGTCCATCACAATTTACCAGCACACAAGACTTTTTCAGAAACCAGTTGAGCATGTTCTTAATGTTTTATATTTAGTTTTCTAACCTACACTGTTAAATATTAAGCTGTAAATAACACAAAACTGGAAAAAAAAAAAAAAAAAAACAGCCAATCAATCCTCATTGTGGAAGTTGGAACCACTGAACAATTTTTGGTGTTAATTTTTTTTTAAATTCTCAATTGTGAAAACTTTTGCCTGTTATCTCAGCTCTACATTTACATGGGACTGTGTCTTTATGTGATGAAAATCCAATCGTGAGCATCAATATTTCTTTCTTATGGTGCACGTGCAGCCCATCAGCTGGAAACTTTTTGACTTAGGATTTAAGACAAAAACATTCTACGTCATCTCCTTCCACTGTCTCCATGACGCCCTTTGTGGCTGAAGAGATGAAGGGCTCTGAAAATCTGGCAACACAGCAAACATAAGACACAACTTGATCACCAACAGCAACAGTACAAGACAATTTGGCTGTTGTAGTTCTCAGAATTTTGGAATTTGTTGGAAGCAAACCTGATACTGAGCCGGATCCACTTGCCGTCTAAACGTGGAATCATTTTGTGGGAACACAAAATGATTATAAAGAGCAGGCAAGAGCACAAGCAGTACAGGTATTGATTTGAGAAGTATGTAATTTATTTGCTAAATCATTAGACTTTAACAGAATAGATCTCGTTTTGTAAGATATTAACTGATGTTTGAAGGTTTGTTGTGAAACTAATATATCCACTTTGTAAATGTGTATTTAAATGTGCATTCCTTTTTGATATATTTGTAATTTTAATACGAGTACATAGTTGACCATACTGGACGTGAAACGCTATAATTTCTTAGTTGTGCTGTTAAATAGTGGTTCCCAAACCTGGGAAGGACCAACATTCCTGTTTGAAGAGGAATCTGTTTAATGTGCCAACAATAATCAGTTTTGTTTATTCATTCCTAAAAGGGCATTAATGCTCTAGGATTTTTTCCACACAAAGATATGGGGGAAAAATGTTAATTTTTTTGCCTAAAAACTTCCAGTTTGCAGAAATTCAATTGGATAAACCATGAAGGTGAAACTAAAGGTTGCACTTTGTTTTTGTGAATAATCTTGTTTCGAGAAAATAAATAAAATTTTTGCTGCTTTCATCAATAACTGATTGATTAAATGTAGATATTTTATTGGATCAGGCGTGGTGCAGTGTGCCAAAAAAAAGGTTTGGGAACCACAGTGCCAGAAGTGCTGATTTGTAATTTTAACCCTAACATTCAACTGTTACTGTGTTTCTGTTCCAGCAAAAGCCAAGAAAAACAGACTTTGTGTGTGTGTGTGTGTGTGTGTGTGTGTGTGTGTGTGTGTGTGTGTGTGTGTGTGTGTGTGTGTGTGTTGTACTGTTGTGACTTTACCACAGTGCCTTATAGGGGAAAAATGGAGATGAAGGTGATGTACATTTATGATATTTGTATGTTTGTGGAAAAACTGCAAGAATACCAAGAAACACTTTAAAAAAACAAAACAAAAAAAACAAATCAGTTTCATCGCTATCACAATAATAATGTATGTTGTACTGAAGTGACTGCTTTTTGGGAGTTCTGTATATTTGGCTTGTTTGTAAAACAACATGAATTTAAACTGTTTTCAAAACCAAAAAATGATGTTTGTGATTATTTTAATGTGTATTGTACCAATTTTCATTAAGCTTGCATCAGGGATGAGTGACAGTGATACACAAGACAAGAGGTCAGGTCTAAATGCCTTGCTTAAGAGCAAGCTGGCAGCAAAAAGGCAAATGAATTGTATATAATATAGCCTTTATTGTCATTGTACAACCCCAATTCCAATGAAGTTGGGACGTGTAAAATGTAAATAAAAACTACAATGATTTTCAAATCCTCTTCAACCTATATTCAATTGAATACACCACAAAGACAAGATATTTAATGTTCAAACTGATAAACTTTAATGTTTTTGTGCAGATATTTGCTCATTTTGAAATGGATGCCTGCAACAAGTTTCAAAAAAGCTGGGACAGTAGTGGCATGTTTACCGCTGTGTTACATCACTTTTCCTTCTAACAACACTCAGTAAGCATTTGGAACTGAGGACACTAATTGTGAAGCTTTGTAGGTGGAATTCTTTTCAATTCTTGCTTCATGTACGATTTCAGTTGTTCAACAGTCTGGGGTCTCTGTGTCGTATTTTGTGCTTCATAATGCGCCACAGGTCTGGACTGCAGGCAGGCCAGTCTAGTACCTGCACTCTTTTACTACGAAGCCACGCTGTTGTAACATGTGCAGAATGTGGCTTGGTATTGTCTTGCTGAAAAAAGCCAGGGACGTCCCTGAAAAAAAACGTTGCTTGGGATGGCAGCATGTGTTGCTCCTAAACCTGGATATACCTTTCAGCATTAATGGTGCCATCACAGATGTGTAAGTTGCCCATGCCATGGGCACTAACACACCCCCATACCATCACAGATGCTGGCTTTTGAACTTTGTGCTGGTAACAATCTGGATGGTCTTTTTCCTCTTTTGTCCACAGTACACAGCGTCCATTATTTCCAAAAACAATTTGAAATGTGGACTCATCAGACCACAGCACACTTTTCCACTTTGCGTCTGTCCATTTCAAATGAGCTTGGGCCCAGAGAAGGCGGCAGCGTTTCTGGATGTTGTTGATGTATGGCTTTCACTTTGCATGGTAGACTTTTAACTTGTACTTGTAAATGTAGTGATGAACTGTGTTAACTGACAATGGTTTTCTGAGTGTTCCTGAGCCCACACGGTAAGATTCCTTTACAAAATGTCAGTTTTAATGCAGTGCCACCTGAGGGATCAAAGGTCACGGGCATTCGATGTTGGTTTTTGGCCTTGCTGCTTACGTGGAGAAAGTTCTCTAGATTCTCTGAATCTTCTGATTATATTATAGACTGTAGATGATGGAATCCCTAAATTCCTTGCAATTGAATGTTGAGAAACATTGTTCTTAAACTGTTGGACCATTTTTTTTTCATGCAGTTGTTCACAAAGTGGTGATCCTCGCCCCATCTTTGCTTGTGAACAGCTGAGCCTTTTGAGGATGCTCCTTTTATACCCAATCATGGCACTCACCTGTTTCCAAACAGGTGTTCTTTGAGCATTCATCAACATTCCCAGTGTTTTGTTGCTCCCCTCCCAACTTTTTTGAAATGTGTTGCAGGCATCCATTTCAAAATAAGCAAATATTTGCACAAAAACAAAGTTTATCAATTTGAGCATTAAATATCTTGTCTTTGTGGTGTATTCAATTGAATATAGGTTGAAGAGGATTTGCAAATCGTATTCTGTTTTTATTTACATTTTACACAATGTTCCAACTTCATTGGAATTGGGGTTGTACATATACATAGAACAAAATTTGTCCTTTTGCATTTAACCCATCTTAATTACAGTTACAGACAATGCAACCATAGGAGCAGTGGGCAGCCACAGTCCAGCACCTGGGGACCAACAGCAGACACTGTCTTGGTCAGAATTAGGGAAATGAAAACACCCTAAATAAGCATGTTTTTGATTGTTAGAGGAAACCCACACAGACACAGGGAGAACATGCAAACAAGACATAGAAAGGGTGGGAAACAATCCTATGACCTTTTTGTTATGAGGCATCAGTGCTAACCACTAATCCACCGTGCCACCTGTACAGCAAATGATTAGTCCGTAAACTGTATGCATAACATCACATAACACCAATACTGTTTCTGACAGTTATTTGAACTAAAAATACATAAATTTGATGACTTATTCCTGGATTTTCTCCAGGACATGCTGGAGGGATGATATTTCCCAGCTGGCTTGGGAATCCCATGGGATCCCCCAGGAAGAGTTACAGCCAGGACTTGGCCAAGGATAGGGAAGTGTGGTGTGAGCTGCTTGGTCTGCTGTCTCCACAAAACGGACCCACATCAAAAAATCAATGAATACTTGCTTTTTTTTTAATGTATCCAGATAGCTCAGCACTTTTCGGGAAGCCAATGGCGCCCTCTTGAGGCAATATTTTTAGTTGATAAAGTTTCTGTGTAGGCTCAGTTGTCTGTAGTAATTCCCCCTAAACAGGAAATACGTGGTGTTAAGACAGATCTCCAAGAGTTGGCAGATGTGGTCTGGTGTGAGTTTGGTCCTTTCAGGTAGAGACACATCCTCCAGCAGTCTCTGCCTCACAGCTGAGATGGCCTCAGCAGTGGGGATGCAGGTGAACAACGAAGTCACATCAAATGACACCATAGTTTCATCTGCCTCCAGCTGCAGGTCCTTGATTTTGTTCACAAAATCTTGTGTGTTCTCCACATGGTGGTCTGAGTTACCCACTAGAGGAGCCAAAATCCACTTGACCAAATTGTATGTGATGGAATCTGTGCTACATAAAATAGGCCTGAGTGGCACGTCCTGTTTGTGGATTTTGGGCAGTCCATAGATGCACGGAGTGGCGTCCCCAGGGTACAGTCTGTAGTATGTCTGCCTGTCAATGAGTCCCTCTTTCTCCAGGTTTTGGAGGCAGCTAATGATTTTCTTCTTATAGCCACTCGTGGGGTCTCTCTTCAGACGTTTGTATGTGTTGGAGTCACTGAGCAAGTTGTTGATCTTGGCCTCGTAGTCCGATGTGTTCAGGACCACCGTGCATCTACCTTTATCTGCTGGCAGGATAAGGATGCTTTGGTCCTTCTGCAGTGCTGCCAAAGCTTTCTGTTCTTCTCCTGTGATGTTGGACGGAGGAGGCTTAGCACTGTTCAGCACTGCTGTGACTCTTAGTCGGAGGTCCCCAGCTTCTGACTCTGACAAACTGTTGTGTTTAATGGCTGACTCTACTGCAGTGATGTAATCTACTGTCGGAATATGTTTAGGGGTCACTGAGAAATTTAGTCCTTTAGCGAGCACATCCTTTTCTGTCTGTGTAAGAACCCTGTTGGAGAGATTATTTACCCAATTTTCCCTGTTGTCACTAATTTGTCTGGGTGTATCTTTAAAACTACTCCCACTGAAAGTACACCTTTTCTGCACTAAAAGGTTGTGAAACTTCCTGATTTGCCGCTCCTTACTTTTTAAATGCTCAGCCATTTGAATTTTAACTATGAACTTTGTGATCTTATTATGGGCCTCTTCCCCCACTAAGGTTTCTAACCTTTTGTAAAGGCTATCAAGATTATTTTGGAGGTCTAATATTTTAAAATGAAGCCTTCTAATTCTTAGACCCAAAATCCTCCTAAGGTAACTGTGCTGGATCTTTTCTGCTGTGTGACCTGCTTCTAGTGCCTTTTGCTTCATGCATTTGGGAATAACATTGTTTTGTTTGCATCTTAGGTTAAATCTTAAGTGGTTTCTAAAGTTAGCTATCTTTTTAGCAGTCCTTTCCAGCTTACATACCAGTGCCAGGGCCTCATGCCCACAGTTGGTCGCAATGTTTCTGTGTAGGCTCTCAGTTGTCCAGGTGGTTTCCATAGTAGAGAAGCTTGAATCTTCGACTGGACTGGGTTGCTTGACATGAGGACGTTTTGCTTCAAATCACAGAAGCTTCCTCAGCTAAAATTCTTGCTCTGGTAGTCTGACTTCTGTCTTGACTCTTGTAGAGAAGAATGATGGTTGATAAACAAGATCACTATTCTTATCTGGACGGATTATATGTGTGTACATGTATATATACACACACATATACAATGATCATGTGTACACTCAGCTGGCGATCTGAATGTCACGTTGCCCACGTCAGCTATGGACCACATGACACGGTGTCCTTCGGCGCACTGCTCGCTGGACATGCAGGGCAGGCTGGACACGCGGGGCCGGCTGGAGCGGTGCCAGCAGATGTGGATATGATAAAAGCATACTGCTTCATTCATGTTATTTCATGACTGTGTTTATGACCATGGAAGGATCATACTTGTATTGTCTGCTCAATAAGAGAGATTCAATATTAGAAATTGCGGTTTTGCTCTTTTTGTGTGTGTGTCGTCCCCCCCCCACAACAGCAGCAGCATGATGTGGTGCCACATGTTCCAGGTGCTCACACTGTGTTTGTGCATGCGCACAGGCGTGTGTCCCTCACAACAGCAGGTGGAATGTTTCGCAGCCCCCCATTTCGTTTTTTGTTTGCAGTTTTTTGGCCTGTTTCTGCTTCTTTTGCCCAATTTTGTATTATGTGTGAAGGGGACCTAATCGGCAGGCCCACTGCAAAACCTTTAAAATATGACGGGAGAGGAAGGAGTGAAAACGTAAAAGTGACCAATTGCAGCCCTTGCGGCCTCAGTCAGCTACGCATCGGGCTACAGCGATGGTTCGCAGCCCCATAGAGGGCTGTAATCTAAAGCGGTTTGGTTTGTCACACCCAGGGATAGGTGTGAAAACTTAACACTATATTACAGTGAAGGCAGCAAGCAGCATTTTGTTAATAATCACCGGACTTGAATAAAGGCTGGCCTTGTTTAGGTACCGTGTCTAAGCATGGTTTAAAAAAATAAATGCCCAGTCTTTTAATTGCGGAAATACAGTGCCCGCTCTCCTGGAATCGACGAGTGTCAGTGCTGAACTTCATTTCATACCTCTGGTTCTGGGGACATTCAGACTGCTCTGTCCAGTATGTGCGAGGAGTTTTTAATGGAAAATGCATTGCGATCAAACAGGACGTTTTGTCCGATGTGAGCGAAAATCCGTTGTACAAAATCTGTTATATACGGTTTTTATTACATAGAAAAGCATTGGGACTTTTGCTTTGGTCCGGTGAGTGCGAATATCCAATTTATACAAAGATGGTTTAAGTGAGTTTTACTGTATACATATACACAACAACATCAGAAAGAAGGAGCATGAGAAAACTGAGAAGTACCAAGGGCTGAAGGAGCAACTGGAGTAGATGTGGAAGGTGAAGTCCAAAGTGAACGCAGTGGTAACAGGAGCACTTGGAGCTGTAACCCACAAATTGGAAGCGTAGCTCCAGCAGATTCCAGGGACAACATTGGAGGTCTCTGTCCGGAAGAGTGCAGTCCTAGGAACAGCTAAGATACTACTGCGTGTCAAAGACACAATGTAACTCTTTCTCACCTTCTCTCTACTTTTCCATCAGTACTCTCAGAGCAAACATTGCATTCTCAACACGAAACCATACTACTGCTCACAGATCTCCACCTGTTTTCTTTCCAACAACCTCATGCTGTGACTAACCAGCTTAATGCCTCTGTAGTTACTGCAGCTCTGCACATCACCCTTGTTCTTAAAAATAGGAATCGGCACACTTCATCTCCAGTCCTCAGGCATCCTCTCACTTTCCAAGATTTTATTAAACAATCTGGTTAGAAACTCTACTGCCATATCTCCTAGACATTTCCATGCCTCCACTGGAATGTCATCTGGACCAACTGCCTTTCCACTCTTCATCCTCTTCATAGCAGCCCGCACTTCTTCCTTACTGATCTCTTGTACTTCCTGATTTACTCTCACCACATCATCCAGCCTTTTCTCTCGCTCATTTTCTTCATTCATCAGTTCTTCAAAATATTCCCTCCACTTTCTCAGCACACACTCCTCACTTCTCAGCACATTACCATGTGCATCTTTTACCACCCTAACCTGCTGCACATCCTTTCCAGCTCTGTCCCTTTGTCTGGCCAAGTACAAGTCCTTTTCTCCTTCCTTACTATTCAACTTCTTGTGCTGCGCTCGCTACATGCCTTTTCCTTAGTTTTTGCCACTTCTCTTTTCACCTTACACCACCTGTGTGTGCACCTTCCTCCACTCTTTTATGTCACCCTGTGCTCCCCTCCTGTCTTAAACACTAAAAAATAAGTTAATGAAACAATTGCTTCTGAAGATAAATAACGGTTTCATGAAACAATGGCGACATCTAGCGGTCGGTGAAGTCCAGCATGAATTCCTGGCTCTGCTCCCTGTGTGGGATGTGGCAACAAGAAACGGGAATGCTGAGATGGAACAGGAACGGGGATTGAGTGGGGGGAAAATAGATGACGATGAAAAAGAAGAATTCGGTTGAATAACACGCGGTGTGACGTTTTCTCGTCGCTTCAGACGCGTCCACATTTCTTCCAGGAGGGGGCGCACAGCACGGAAAATGTGAGGAAACGGCGCTGATGTGAGTCATCATCGGACAGACGAACGGACACAGACACCATCTGCTGCTGGGGGAAAAAAGTCTCTCCTGTGGGTTTTTTTTTCCCCCTGCAAACTACATATTTCCTGATGAATTTGCGCGGGTTTAGATTCCAGAAACTGTCGTCTGTGGAGCTCAGTTGAAGACGGTCGTGTGTCGGTAAAGTATCCGGTTACACGTTTTTCTCATGAAGCTGAAGTTTGGTGAATGTGTGACTCCTCGTTTTTTGTTCTCAATGTCTAACGTACGTTAGTTTTCTCCATTTTGGCCGCAGTTAAAATGTGTTTAAACTGTAAATCCAATAAATCCAAACTCTTGATTTACAGTTTGGATGAACAATGGGATTAAAGCGGATTAACAGTAGTCTGGTCTGCCGGCAGCCATCATCTTTGTCCCGTTTATGAGGGGGAACTTTAAATGCATCTAGATTCATAAATATTTGGACATGAACATAGTAACTCCAAGTAAAGTGGTAAATGGACTGCATTTATATAAGCGCTCAAAGCGCTTTACAATTATGCCTCACATTCACCCCGATACAAGACGCTCACTACACACCGGGAGCAATAGGGGATTAAAGACCTCGCCCAAGGGCCCTTATTTTCCAGTCAGGCGGGGATTTGAACCCATGATCTTCTGGTCTCAAGCCCAACACCTTAACCACTAGACCATCACCTCCCAAGTACAGACTTTCAGCCACAGGCATAGAAACCGTGGAGAAAAGGTGGGCATGACCCCCTCCCCCCCCATTTTTTAAAGCAGTGGTTCCCAACGCCAGGAGTCCCCCTGACTTGTACGAGGTCTGTTAAGCCATGGTCACAACCTGCCGTACTTGCACATGCGAGCAGTCTACTTGCAAAAACGTGGGCTAAATTTGGAGATCCGTACTTCGTAAGTACTGCCTCAGTACGAATTTAGGAGCACGCAGACACACTGTAGAGGTTTTAGTGCATGCAGAACTTTCGCTGCGGTCAGGCTGCGGATTCACCAGCAGTACAGATGACGCACGTTGTGAGTACTGCCTCAGTACGGATTCAAAGCGGCACATTTTCATTCGATTACTATTGAATTAACCAAATCCGTATGTAGGCAGTACGGATTACGGCACTCACCACATACTATGGAGGCCGACAGACTTGCATGCACAACGCAGCTTCTCACTTGAACTTGGACTTTATTTCCAAACGTCAGCAACACACACTCCACAGCTTCAGTCTGTTAACTAGCTGTAACTTTTCGAGGCAAGTAAACACTCGTACAACTGACCGCTGTAGGCTGGACATGCTCATGCATCGCCGACACCGAAAAACACCTGCCGCTCCGGTCCCACTCATAAAAAAAGAAAAGCGACCCCACACACACACACTGCTTTATTGTCAACTCTCTTTATCGTTACGCTCCTAGAGACGTGCGTTGAACGTATTCCCTCCCTCCTCTTGCTACTACCTCCGTACGTTTTCACAAAAACGTAGTGGCCGTGGCATCCGCAGAAAACGTACGGCAAAAAAAACGCACGGTGGGTTGTGACCGGGGCTTTAGAAAAGTATCGGACCTTTTTATTTTTTTGCAAAAACCTGATGGATTTGAATCACGTGTGCTTGCATCAGCCAACCTTGAACCTTTGTGCGCATGCGTGAACTTTTTCACGCCTGTCGATTGAGTCATTTTCTGGTAAGCAACCTTTGTGTGGGACGTGTGCTGTGCGCTCGGCGGATTTTCATTGCAAGGAAAAACACGGAATGACTGGAGCAGCGGCGCATCAAATTTTGCCAGAAACTGGGCGACAGCCAGGTGGAAACCATTCAGAAGATTCAGACGGCTTTCGGTGACTTTTCAGTCGTGTGACTATCCAAGAAATTGTGGAAGAGGTGGGCATGTCACAGCATGTCCTGTGAGACTTCAACACGAAGAAGGTGCTTTTGCTCCGTCAGCAGCTTCGGCGCGAATTTCACCGCCACTCTTTTCATGGCCAAATCTTCTGTCACAGTGGAATGTGCCGAAAAAGTGCTGATGTCCACCTCTTCCTCAATTTCTCGGATAGTCACGTGACAGTCCCACATCACCACAGCGTTAACTTTGGAAATGATCTGGTCATTTCAGCGTGTTGATGGCCGCCCGGAGCGTGGCTCGCTCTCCACCGTTGTGCAGACGTCTTTAAACCGGTTGTACTGCTCCTTAATCTGTGTGATGCCCATAGGATCGTCACCGAAAGCCGTCTGAATCTTCCGAATGGTTTCCACCTGGTTGTCGCCCAGTTTCTGGAAAAATTTGATGCGGCGCTGCTCCAGTTGTTCCGTCTTTTTCCTTGTAATGAAAATCTGCCGAGCGCGTGACACACACCTCACACAAAGGCTGCCTACCAGCAAATGATGCAATCGACAGGCGTGAAAAAAATTCACGCATGCGCACGAAGGTTCAAGGTTGGCTCATACAAGCACATGTGATTCAAATCCATCAGGTTTTTGCAAAAAATAAAAAAGGTCCGATACTTTTCTAACAGACCTCGTATTTAAGAAAAGCTGGTACTATCACAAAAACTGAGACACCTGGATGTATCACGTACCAGTAATAGGGCACCGATGTCTCATTTGAACATCCCAGACTCACGGATTGTCGTGATTCAGCAGCACAAAATATCCGTTAATCTATTGGTTCATCATATTGTCACAAAAACTGCAAAATTTTCATCATGGGAGCACAAATTCATTCTAATTCATTCCGTGATGGCTGCACGTAATTAAAAGTGCAGCAGGGGGGTGGGGGTGGTTATGGTTAACGTTAGGGTTGGGGGTAGGAGTAGAGTTAGTAATAGTGAGTTTAAAAAAAAAAGTCACGAAAATTTGAATCATTTCGTGACGGGAGGACGACAAAAAAAAAAAAAAAAAAAAAAACGTGAGACTGGGCTGCATTTGAACACTGCATGATATTGTGGGATTTGACCCCTTACGGGGACAGCTGCTCTGCTGTACCGTTTTATTTTCGGCTGCAGTCACCGAAGCAGTTGCGAAAAGTGCAGTTTTTTCAGTTCCCAGTGTAGAAAAGAAGACGGAGCGAATGGGAGACGCCGTGTCGGTGTTAGCCTACACAGCACTGGTGGCTGGGCTGGCCCGTAGGGGGCGCTGGAGCACCGCCCTCCCAGATGTGGAGGGGAAAAATGAGAAAAAAAAAAAAAAAGCATTATCAATGTCAGTTTTACTTAATAGTATGTGCCTCCATGTAATCTGAATTATTAAAACATTTCCACCAACTGACTTTCATTCAGCAGTATTTCCACCAACAGAAACACAAAATGTATCATTTCTCATCTTGCGCGCTCACTCATCTGCTCTTTGAAGTACAGTGAAATGACCAGTTGTGTATGTTGCTAAGGAAAATAATAAATATTTGGCCAGTTAGCATCACCAAATTTAATGGCTTGGGTTGCCCGTGGATTTATCAAAGTGCTGCTGTTTTTGGTGGAAACAGAAACCCCACTGACATTTGGGTTATTTATTTATTTATTTATTTTGTCTCCGTGTGTTTTGCTGGAGTAAGTTGCAGAACTTTGGGACTTCATGACTGCTGCTCCTCCTGGCCGTTATGTCCTCGGAGGTTTTCAGCTGCGAACTGATTCGCCTTTAATTTTAATTTAATTTCATTTAATTAGCTTATAATGTGCCAAATCACAGCAAAAGCCGTCTCAAGGCGCCTTACATGGAACAATTCAACATAAAATTTAAATAAATAATTAAAAATGAATAAAAAAAAATTTCAAATACATAATTAAAAACAGAAGTAAAAGAATAAAACAGATATTAAAAAAAAAATAAAAACTATTCATAAGAAAGAGAATAAAAATGGGTTTTCAGTCTTGACTTAAAAATGTCCACAGACTCAGACTGCCTCACAGTCACAGGAAGACTGTTCCACAGGGTGGGTGCACGATGAGAAAAGGCTCTTTGACCTGCTGACTTCTTCTTCACCCTGGGAACACAGAGAAGTCCCACATCCTGCGACCGCAAAGCCCGGGCCGGCACGTAAAGTTCCACTAGATCAGCCAGATAAGATGGCGCCAGTCCATGAACAACCTTATAAGTCAATAACAAAACCTTAAAATCTGCTCTCACAGAGACAGGGAGCCAGTGCAAACATGCCAAAATGGGTGTGATATGTTCAGACCTTCTGTTACGTGTCAGAAGTCTGGCGGCAGGGTTCTGAACCAGCTGAAGACCCCTGATGCTGGACTGCGGTAACCCTGAATATAGAACATTACAATAATGTAGTCTGGAAGAAACAAAAGTATGAAGCTGAGCTGAAGTGGATCCAAAGGCATGAAGCCTTTGGATCCACTTCAGCTCAGGTGAGCTGACGGGCTGTTAGGATTTATTCCCGAATGTTGCTCCTGATGTGGAAATGAGGATGAATGTTTAAGATAAAATGAATGAGTGACATTTGTTTGTTTATTTGTTTTAGGGAGTCAAAGCTGTGATCTTTATTGGTACAGTGGACCAGTTATAACGGTAATAGGGGAGACCGGGGCTGTTTGTAGCAGTGTTCAAAGCTGCAGCCATGCTGGCATTCTGATTTCAGTTTACACATAATGAGGATCAGCCCACAAAAGTGAAATAGTCTTTGGAGTATTCCACAGTCTAAAACAAATGATTTCCTCAGTTACAAACAAAACTAAACTAAACTAGCAATTTGCATGTTTTTTTTTTTAAAGAAATTCTAACTCAGCCACTGAGTACACACAGAACGCTTATAGTCAGACTAACTCAGGTTCAGCAAAACATTTAATTAAGTGGGTTTTTTTATACTTAATTTGCTTTGTCCTCTACACTGTTAATTCATTTTAACCAATTTAATTTAAAGATTTTGGTGTTATTAGTTAGCCAAGTTATTTAATTTAAGTTATTCTAGCTTCTTTATTTTGCCTCCATTTCACTCAGTAATGTTCATGCAAATTATTACCTTAATTTTACCATAATTTTCTCTCTCTCTCACACACACACACACACACCACCTCTTTCACTCCCTCTCTCTTTTGGAAGGTGGTGTGAACATTGCAGTATGTACTTAATATTCTTTTGTCAATTAAGGATTTTTTTTCATATTTTGAAAGAGTCTAAATTTAGTGATATGTGGAATTTGGCTCCATATTCTATTCCGTTAAGGTCGGTGTCATTGTGAACCCCAGGATCTGTTTGGCTGAAGGTAATGTCAGTGCAGTACACTTTGGTGAACTGTGGGTCATTGGTGTCAAATGGTGAAATGTTCCTTGCTCAAGAACTTAAGTGTTGTATTGTATTTGATACATTTCCTTTCCAAAGTATAAATGAGGCCTAACATAGCTGTAAATATTTAACTTTATCTGTGAAACTGCTGATTTTGAGAAGGACATGAAATGATTATTGTGGAATTGTAGTAATTTTCCGGCTGTTCATTTGAATGCCTGTACTGGACAAGGCAGGGAAATCTATTGGCACAGCAGCCCCACCAAGACTTTTTTCACCAGCCGCCACTGCTACACAGCTAACCAGAGTAGCTGCGTTCTCTCGCCGACACAATCACATCAACACGTTTGACCTCTGGGTCATAAACAAACCACTTTCCACTGCATCATCACTTTTTCTTTGTATTTTCACTTTGTTTGTGTGTAATTTGCCCAAAAACTCAGAGAAAATGGCGTCTTTTTTTTTCCCCGGAAGTAGAGAAATGATGTCATATGTTAACCCTTTAGCACCCGCCCTCAAACGAGACTGTGGTGCCCCTTTCTACTACAACCTTAGCCTTGTTTCCACCGAGTGGATCGGTACAGCACAGTACAGAACGCTGTTTTGTGCGTTTCCTAGTTCAAATTTTGGAACAGGTACCAAACTAACTGACCCGTACCATTTCACTTTTTGGCACCCTTTGTTTGGGGTACCAAAATAATGGAACAGTAATAAAAGGGAGGAGCTAACCCACTGCTGTCTATTGATTGGCTCATAGGAACACGCTGTAGAGAATCCTGTTGAAAATATATGCGGCATTTTAAATATCCACACAACAAAGAATGTCTCGCTGCCCGTCTTGATGACGTGAATGTTGACGTCTGCCATCCTCCACCTACCAAACAAAGACTACCACTGGCAGTGGAAACGCAAGTCAAGCCATGCTTAACCATTCTGACTGTACCACACTGACCCGGACCGCTCGGTGGAAACAAGGCTTTATGTTCCAAGCGATTGGACTACAAACTGAGCGGTCATGTGCGCAGATCAGTACACGATGACCGCTCAGTTTGTAGTCCAATCGCTTCAGACGCGTTCAAACATAAAGTTGCCTTTTTTATCTAAATGCAACAGAAAAGCAACAGTGTGAAGCAGCGACAAAGTAAACAAGTTTTATGTGAATATTTATCAATGTGCATTAGCGACTGACCTGCCGCCGCACGGAAAAAATGGTGCATCGTTGATGTTGCAGTGTTGGTTTTTGCCTTTGTCCAGCATCCCACATGTACCTTTGACCAACATTTTCCAGGAACATTCATGTCCGTCTGCATTTCAAGCATGAGTGTTCTCCCCCCTGTTCGACGGGACCGCGTTATCGACCAGTTCCCGCAGGTAAAACCACAGACTCGTGTCCGCGGTTCGATCCCCGATGTGTTGAACTACTTTCTCCTTACAAAGTCTTCTGTATGTCAGTGTTTCAGGAAAGAGGCTGCAGTCCACACGAAGGCAGATTTCAACAACAAAGTGAAGACGGCATGTCAGGAGCAGCGCACCGGCACGGTGGGGTTAGTACGCAACCCGCCGCCGTGTCGCAACTAACAGCATGTGTTTGTCGTACAGAATGTTGTGACGCTCCTTTACAAGTCGGTGCTTCTTTTCTTCTTCTCAGCAGATTTAAAATCTCTAAAGTCATTGTTGTTGGTGACCTGGCTGTGGGGAAAACCTGCCTGATTAACAGGTGCCCTCAAACTGTCGGAAATATGCAACTTTGTGGGAAAAAACTTCTAAACTAAAGCTGTACAGCCTTTTTAAAACTTTAAAATTTAGTTGACACTAAAATCCAAGCATTATAATGTAGGTTTATTTTTGTAACATGTTTCAAAATTGAAGAGCACGCATTTATCTTGGGGGAATTCCATGGTGAGCATGATCTTTTCTTTCGCTTGATTGATTGAATTTCAACCCATCAGGGATCAGAATTCTAATTTGTTTCCAGGCAGTGAAAATTTTGATCATATTTGCAATATCACATTATGATTTCCTTATTTAAATGCTAAAGCCCCTTTCACACTGGGCTTTGGCCTGTCTCCTCTTCTTCTGTGGTTTTGAAGCTTCACTGCAAGCACAGTTCAGCAGAGTCCAACGGAATGAATAAAATCTAGCAATGCAGGTATATACTGATTAAAAAAAAAAATCTAAAGGAGTTTTCGCTGGCGTGGCATTGGGTAGCGTAGAGTTGCGGAGGCTTGGTGTACGGTAGCGCAGTGTTATGTAGGCTTGCATACAGTAGCGGAGTGTTGCATAGACTATGTTCGTGAAAAAAAATTAAATATGTTTAATTTTTTGCATCCATTTTGCGGACCTCTGCGGCCCTCAGCGTATTGCAAATAGGGCTACATAAGCTCGGCGTAGTCGGTACACCGCATTACACAACTCTATGTTGGCCCAGTATAAAAGGGGCTTAAGGAATAAAATTATAGTAGTGCCAAAGAAAATTCTTTTCATGACTCAAATCTTAAGAATCCCAGAGGCCGTACAGCTTTAGTGATTGTTTTTGATGGGTGATCAAGTTTTCTGGATTTTAGTGCATTTCAGGGTTTGAAGTAAACCATCATTCTTGGTAGAGACATTTGATTAAAAACGAGTCAACTTAAAGAAAATTTAAAATACTCATGTTTCATAACATATATTAGCCGTGGTTAGCATGGCTGTGTATGTTAGCCACATGATACATATGCTGTGTATCCTAACTGCCATTAGCATTTTTTTTTTTTAAGTGACCATATTAGTCAGGTGTGATACTACAATGTAATATTGTCACTAAAAATCAAAGTAGACCAAATAATATTAATAATAAGTTAAGAAATATAAAGCTTCTCAAATTTTTGTAAATTTGCATCTTGACCTAAAAGTAATCATTTATTCCTCACTCTGACACAATATTTCACCAAAGTAAATTGAAATCAGTGTAAAATGATTTTTGATATCTTGCTAACAAACAAATGAAACACTTCTTTAGTAGCATTAGTGGCTATGTAAGTATTTTTTTCTTCCTTTAAAATTTTATTTTAGATTTTGCAAGGATGCTTTTGATAAGAACTACAAGGCGACGATCGGTGTTGACTTTGAGATGGAGCGGTTCGAGGCACTGGGCGTTCCTTTCAGCCTACAGCTGTAAGTTTAAATTCTTCATTGTTAAGTCATTCTGACGCGATGCCGCTCACCGATCTGTTTAACGTTACAGCTGGGACACTGCAGGACAAGAGCGGTTCAAGTGCATCGCTTCTACATACTACAGGGGAGCGCAAGGTATGACCAGTTCTGCTTTTATAGGCGCGCTGCAGCCATCAGACTCCATATAGTTTCTGATGCACAAACTACAGATTACTAATCTGTGGAGTTCACTGTACAGAAATGACCTGACTCATTCTACTGTGTGAAATATATAATATGAGGCTGTAAAGAAAAATCACTTAACTGACATAAATGTTCAAACGTCACTTTGTCACTGGTTTAGACTTATTTAACAAAGTTAAAACTAAATTATCAGCAGTTTAAATATATTACAAATTATTTTAACTTTAACCAGTTGCATCACTGTCCTAAAAAATATTAAATCATATTATTCAATCATTTAATCCAATTAAAAGTAGTTTTAAGACATTTTGGGAATTATTTATGAAAGGTTTGAGTGTGTAAAAACGTGAAAAACAACAACTGCACTCACAAATGCACGTTCATGCTGAGTTACTAAGAGTTCACAACAAGGATCTGCAAATGTCAAATGCACAAAGTAGCACGTATTGTCAATTTAGAGTATTTGCCTTCATGAATACACTCTAAAAACTGTTACTGTGCTCTACTCACTTTTTTTTTTTTTTTTTTTTGGTGAAAGTTTTACACTTAAAAATATAGAGTAAACTAAAAAGCTGTGAAATCATTTAAATATACGTACTCATACTTGATGATCTTTGTAAATCTAAGTAAAAATATTAAGTATATTAATCCTTTCCAAATATTCTGTATGAAATTTCCCAAACAAATTAAGTGTACTTCAAAAAAATGTAATTTCTTAAGCAAATGCTAATTTCTTTCAATGAATAATAAATGTAAAGTTAAGATAAAATTAACTGTTAAATTTTTAGGAATTTCATTTGGTATATCCAACTCAAACATTCAATTGAATGTGTTTCAGAGGTTTTATTAAGTCAGTATAGGTGTTTTTTACTGTGATATATACAAAGCCACTGAATTACTTGTTAGTGTATGCAATTTAAACTTTGTCCACCCGAGTGCACAAAACTGTGGGAGCAAGCATGCAAATAGGTGAGATTTACACACCAACCAAGTTATCAAGGTCAACAGGAAACTCACTGGGTGCTGATGGAGTCTGTAGTATGCAGTGGTGGGCACAGATAAACAAAAAATTAACTTTGATAACAGATAATCAGATAACTGAAAAGTTATCTTCAATAAAGCTAAAATGATAAACCACCCAAAAATGTATCGGAAGTTACAGGATAAATCCCAGTATTGTCTCCAGTACACTTGCAACTACTAACAAGCTGATTTTGAGTTTTAACACCATGATTGCTTTTGGAAGCATCAAAAGCGACAACAGACCCAAACAATGAGTCAGCACTTCAGTGTTTGAGCGTCCTGTCCCCTACTGGAAGCTCCAGTTTACTATATGGCTTCCAGCACAGAAGCAACTGAGAAGAGCCACAACGCTCAGCTCTCTACTCAGTCACATTGCTGCCGTCAGGCCGAGGTCTTGGAAAATATAGCAGTGCTGAGTTATGGTTTAGTGTATAAATAAAATTAATACTGATAGAATAACTCAATTAATGTCAATTCTGTCATTTGTGCAAAGTTAAGATATAACATATATCGGTTAATGTTGAATAATGCACTACTTCTGAAGTTTTGAAACAAACACAGACAGATGGCATTCTGGGTAAAATGTGCCTCCGCTAACACTGATTGGTTGATTCATTCTATGTAAACCAACACATTAATGTGAGGTGTGTCGTGCGTTGGTGTTTACAGATAAATGTGCTTTTGTAAAATATGCCATTTTTTATTTGTAAAAAAAGGCATTTAAAAAAAAAAGCCAAGTTGTAATTAGATAACTGTCTGATGTAACCTGTGTCAAAAATAAATAAAACACTGCCATGATCTACTGGTGCCAGTGCAAGTTTTGGCCCTTTTTCAGCTGATTTTTCATTCATGCGAGAATTTTTTGGATTGCACAGAGTTTCAGGTTAATCGTGCATCCTGCATTGTTTAGTATACATGGAGTAATGAGCTGTGTTTAACATCTCACGACCACCTCCTGATCGGCGATCGTATCGTCAGATGAAAATCAAACCTGTTTGATATTCTGGTCAGCCGTCATGAGGGTATCCCGCTGCTGAAGCGCTACAAGCATCCAACCTCTCGCACTGTGCCTGTGCAAACACCTCAGACCTGTCTTGTAATTTTTTTTTGGTTTGTTTTTTTAACTTTGATGTCTCCCATCGAGAGTTTTTGTAAATTAAGTTTGAAAAAAAAAGCTTCTGTTTACGTTTTGCTTCTAGAAACACGAGTCCAACGTCTGGTTTTTGAATGTACAATGTGTGTGAGAACATAAATCGTGTGCTCTGAACTTTTACACCGTGCGGTTCTGTGGTACAGTTTCAGCTGGAACCGAGTACAGTGATTGAAAATATCATAGTGTCTGCCCAGCTTCAGTTTGAATACTGCCATGAACACTACTGGCCAGTAGATGACAGTAGAGACCTTGAAAACTTGCCAAAACAAAATTCCAGATAATCTGTGTTGCTACTTGCTACATTTAAGATGCATGGAATTTAATAAATGCAAACACAATAACGTCTATAAACCCAGAGAATATATTCCCGAGAGTTTTAGGCACTAGAGTTTAATGCTGTTGTACATGGAGCCTGATCAGAGTGTCTGAAATGTATTTCTCATGTCGTGAACGTACTGAGATTACCCTATCACCCATAATGCACGTGGACACAGCATGTCCACACTAAACCCTAAAAATTAGCGCATTACTTTAAAACTAAAACATATATCTGATATTTTCGCTTTATAAAACTTCAGACGTGACGTTAATTTAAATAACTTGTCCGAAATACGTTAAAATTTGAACCATAAGTTAAAAACGTATGCCTCTGGATGACTTTCATGATATTGGCCGCGTGTCAATATGGGGTTAAAAGAAATGAGGGGTTTTTTTTTTTTTTTGGTGACCAGTTCTCCTTTGCCTGCAGATTCTAATTTGTTTCCAGGCAGCGAAAATTTTGATGATATTGGCAATATCACATTATGATTCCCTTATTTAAATGCTAAAGCCCCTTTCACACTGGGCTTTGGCCCGTCTCTTCTTCTGTGGTTTTGAAGCTTCACTGTGAGCACAGTTCAGCAGAGTCCAACGGAATGAATAAAATCTAACAATGCAGGTATATACTGATTTTAAAAAAAATCTAAAGGAGTTTTTGCCGGCGTGGCATCGGGTAGCGTAGAGTTGCGGAGGCTTGGTGTACAGTAGCGCAGTGTTATGTAGGCTTGCATACAATAGCGGAGTGTTGCATAGACTATGTCCGTGAAAAAAAATTAAATATGTTTAATTTTTTGCATCCATTTTGCGGACCTCTTTGCGGCCCTCAGGGTATTGCCACATAGGGCTACATAAGCTCGGTGTAGTCGGTACGCCGCATTACACATCTCTATATTGGCCCAGTGTAAAAGGGGCTTAAGGAATAAAATTATAGTAGTGCCAAAGAAAATTCTTTTTATGACTTAAATCTTAAGAATCCCAGAGGCCGTACAGCTTTAGTGATTGTTTTGATGGGTGATCAAGTTTTCCGGATTTTAGTGCATTTCAGGGTTTGACGTAAACCATCATTCTTGGTAGAGACATTTGATTAATAACGAGTCAACTTAAAGAAAATTTAAAATACTCATGTTTCATAACATATATTAGCTGTGGTTAGCATGGCTGTGTATGTTAGCCACGTGATACATATGCTGTGTTTGCTAACCGCCATTAGCATTTTTTTTAAAGTGACCATATTAGTCAAGTGTGATACTATTTGCCTACTCCTTTGTCTGCAGAGGATAGAGTGGTTTCTTCTAGAAGCAGTTCTCCTCTGTTTGCAGAGGGTAGAACTACACATCTGTTCACCTTTGTTTACCACGTTAATGGTCTAAAAATTATCGGACAAAAATTTGTCGGAAGATAATTAGTCCGATAGTGGTTTTCAAAGTTATCTGAAAGGATAATCCGATAATGAAAACTTTATCTTCGATAATTATCGGTTATTGGATTATCGGAACTGTGCCCACCACTGGTATTATGTGACTTTGGAAACTTGCCGTTAACTGATTGCACTGGACGAACTGCTGTTCCAGAATGCTGTTGCAACACAGAGGTTACATGGAATTTAAAAAAAAGTAAAATCTTTCATTGTAAATTTCAGGCATACTTAAATTTATTTTGTTCTTGTGTCTTTAAGAATAAATGTCTCCGTGTGTAGCAGGTAGACGAAAAACAGACGCACATATCAGAGTCTGTGTGGGACATCACGGCTGTGCTGAAAGGACGCACAGCGCTGACTATTACAATAAACCAACATAAAAGCGGTCTCCTGTTGTGGACGTTTGTTTCTTGTTTTGTCCGTGGTGTTTTGACAGGCTGGTGGGTGGTTGAGGTGCCTTCTGCAGGCGCAATGCACACAGAACTGTACATGTGGTTCTCTGTGTTTTCCACAGCTGGCGCACATCATGTAAATCATTTGCATACCAGTCTGCATCCCAGTACACAAAAGTTTGGCTTGCCCACGCAATTTAGCACTTGTTATCCAGGATCTTAAACCCCTATTCTACAGAGCGTCATTCCTTCCTGTTTCATCCCAAATAGCAATTCGGGACGGGTTTTGAAGCATCACAATTACTCCTTGATCCGTCTTTTGTCAATCTTGAATACAAACTTGGTATGCGCAGTAGTTACGGACATTTTCAGCACCAGTTTTGAAATCAAGGTGAAATTTTCAAGCTGTTCAAAAATTTCATCCCGATTTGCCAAATCTGCGTCATTACATGGTCACTTCTGAGTGTTCGTAGTCTTAACAGCTTCAGTCATGTTCAAACATCTTTATATGGAGTAGTCCTGGTGAGTACAGCTACATAATTTGTTTGGTCATGCTCCATCGAGGTAAAAATTTCAAGCAAAATCAGCGTTTGTTGCAGTTCCATGGGATTAAAAAAGCTTTTCAACCTACCGTTCCTGCTTCTCAAGACCAGGCACCTAAGTGGCTCTACTCTTTTTTTTTTTTTTTAAAGATATTTAGATGTAACTTAGTATACACTAGTATACTAAGTTACATTTAAGTTACATTCCACCTTAGATTTGGAATTTTCATATATGTGAAACTCCGCCTTGATGCTGTTTTTTGCAGACAGCCCGAAAAGGCAGCTGCATTTCTTACACTGGAAAAAGTCAGGAATACGTTATTTTCAGGAGTTACGGACTTTCCCAACTCTTTTCATTTTTTAAACATGACTGTTTCAAAATTAACACCGTTTTTATGACTTTAAAAACGAGTCATCATGACATGACGTCACATTTAATGTAAACTGTGCAGTTCATCTGCTGCTCTGTTTTCAACATTAGCAACAGATTATCTACATTTCATTCAACAGCGCGCTGCGACATTTGCTCAGAGTGACATAAACACTGTCAGAAACACAAGTACTCAGGAGTACTTTAGTCTCCATAGGTGTTTTTGATTGACATGTGCTTACAGACTGTTCACAGAAGTGCACAAATTAATACAAGTATATCATCACATGACCTTGAATAGACAAAATCTGACTTATGACCTATGTGCAACATCCTTCAACAAGATTACAACTAGTTTTGGCGTCTGTCATTAGTTTGTAGCTGAATAAAGGCATTGAAATGTCTAAAAATCACTTTAACCAGTCTGTTATTGTTGTACAACACTGAAAAATATCAATCAATCAATTTTCAATCAATTTTTTTTTTATATAGCGCCAAATCACAACAAACAGTTGCCCCAAGGCGCTTTATATTGTAAGGCAAGGCCATACAATAATGATGTAAAACCCCAACGGTCAAAACGACCCCCTGTGAGCAAGCACTTGGCTACAGTGGGAAGGAAAAACTCCCTTTTAACAGGAAGAAACCTCCAGCAGAACCAGGCTCAGGGAGGGGCAGTCTTCTGCTGGGACTGGTTGGGGCTGAGGGAGAGAACCAGGAAAAAGATATGCTGTGGAGGGGAGCAGAGATCGATCACTAATGATTAAATGCAGAGTGGTGCATACAGAGCAAAAAGAGAAAGAAACAGTGCATCATGGGAACCCCCCAGCAGTCTACGTCTATAGCAGCATAACTAAGGGATGGTTCAGGGTCACCTGATCCAGCCCTAACTATAAGCTTTAGCAAAAAGGAAAGTTTTAAGCCTAATCTTAAAAGTAGAGAGGGTGTCTGTCTCCCTGATCTGAATTGGGAGCTGGTTCCACAGGAGAGGAGCCTGAAAGCTGAAGGCTCTGCCTCCCATTCTACTCTTACAAACCCTAGGAACTACAAGTAAGCCTGCAGTCTGAGAGCGAAGCGCTCTATTGGGGTGATATGGTACTACGAGGTCCCTAAGATAAGATGGGACCTGATTATTCAAAACCTTATAAGTAAGAAGAAGAATTTTAAATTCTATTCTAGAATTAACAGGAAGCCAATGAAGAGAGGCCAATATGGGTGAGATATGCTCTCTCCTTCTAGTCCCCGTCAGCACTCTAGCTGCAGCATTTTGAATTAACTGAAGGCTTTTTAGGGAACTTTTAGGACAACCTGATAATAATGAATTACAATAGTCCAGCCTAGAGGAAATAAATGCATGAATTAGTTTTTCAGCATCACTCTGAGACAAGACCTTTCTGATTTTAGAGATATTGCGTAAATGCAAAAAAGCAGTCCTACATATTTGTTTAATATGCGCTTTGAATGACATATCCTGATCAAAAATGACTCCAAGATTTCTCACAGTATTACTAGAGGTCAGGGTAATGCCATCCAGAGTAAGGATCTGGTTAGACACCATGTTTCTAAGATTTGTGGGGCCAAGTACAATAACTTCAGTTTTATCTGAGTTTAAAAGCAGGAAATTAGAGGTCATCCATGTCTTTATGTCTGTAAGACAATCCTGCAGTTTAGCTAATTGGTGTGTGTCCTCTGGCTTCATGGATAGATAAAGCTGGGTATCATCTGCGTAACAATGAAAATTTAAGCAATACCGTCTAATAATACTGCCTAAGGGAAGCATATATAAAGTGAATAAAATTGGTCCTAGCACAGAACCTTGTGGAACTCCATAATTAACTTTAGTCTGTGAAGAAGATTCCCCATTTACATGAACAAATTGTAATCTATTAGACAAATATGATTCAAACCACCGCAGCGCAGTGCCTTTAATACCTATGGCATGCTCTAATCTCTGTAATAAAATTTTATGGTCAACAGTATCAAAAGCAGCACTGAGGTCTAACAGAACAAGCACAGAGATGAGTCCACTGTCCGAGGCCATAAGAAGATCATTTGTAACCTTCACTAATGCTGTTTCTGTACTATGATGAATTCTAAAACCTGACTGAAACTCTTCAAATAGACCATTCCTCTGCAGATGATCAGTTAGCTGTTTTACAACTACCCTTTCAAGAATTTTTGAGAGAAAAGGAAGGTTGGAGATTGGCCTATAATTAGCTAAGATAGCTGGGTCAAGTGATGGCTTTTTAAGTAATGGTTTAATTACTGCCACCTTAAAAGCCTGTGGTACATAGCCAACTAACAAAGATAGATTGATCATATTTAAGATCGAAGCATTAAATAATGGTAGGGCTTCCTTGAGCAGCCTGGTAGGAATGGGGTCTAATAAACATGTTGATGGTTTGGATGAAGTAACTAATGAAAATAACTCAGACAGAACAATCGGAGAGAAAGAGTCTAACCAAATACCGGCATCACTGAAAGCAGCCAAAGATAACGATACGTCTTTGGGATGGTTATGAGTAATTTTTTCTCTAATAGTTAAAATTTTGTTAGCAAAGAAAGTCATGAACTCATTACTAGTTAAAGGTAATGGAATACTCAGCTCAATAGAGCTCTGACTCTTTGTCAGCCTGGCTACAGTGCTGAAAAGAAACCTGGGGTTGTTCTTATTTTCTTCAATTAGTGATGAGTAGAAAGATGTCCTAGCTTTACGGAGGGCTTTTTTATAGAGCAACAGACTCTTTTTCCAGGCTAAGTGAAGATCTTCTAAATTAGTGAGACGCCATTTCCTCTCCAACTTACGGGTTATCTGCTTTAAGCTACGAGTTTGAGAGTTATACCATGGAGTCAGACACTTCTGATTTAAAGCTCTCTTTTTCAGAGGAGCTACAGCATCCAAAGTTGTCTTCAATGAGGATGTAAAACTATTGACGAGATACTCTATCTCCCTTACAGAGTTTAGGTAGCTACTCTGCACTGTGTTGTTATATGGCATTAGAGAACATAAAGAAGGAATCATATCCTTAAACCTAGTTACAGCGCTTTCTGAAAGACTTCTAGTGTAATGAAACTTATTCCCTACTGCTGGGTAGTCCATCAGAGTAAATGTAAATGTTATTAAGAAATGATCAGACAGAAGGGAGTTTTCAGGGAATACTGTTAAGTCTTCTATTTCCATACCATAAGTCAGAACAAGATCTAAGATATGATTAAAGTGGTGGGTGGACTCATTTACTTTTTGAGCAAAGCCAATAGAGTCTAATAATAGATTAAATGCAGTGTTGAGGCTGTCATTCTCAGCATCTGTGTGGATGTTAAAATCGCCCACTATAATTATCTTATCTGAGCTAAGCACTAAGTCAGACAAAAGGTCTGAAAATTCACAGAGAAACTCACAGTAACGACCAGGTGGACGATAGATAATAACAAATAAAACTGGTTTTTGGGACTTCCAATTTGGATGGACAAGACTAAGAGACAAGCTTTCAAATGAATTAAAGCTCTGTCTGGGTTTTTGATTAATTAATAAGCTGGAATGGAAGATTGCTGCTAATCCTCCGCCCCGGCCCGTGCTACGAGCATTCTGACAGTTAGTGTGACTCGGGGGTGTTGACTCATTTAAACTAACATATTCATCCTGCTGTAACCAGGTTTCTGTTAGGCAGAATAAATCAATATGTTGATCAATTATTATATCATTTACCAACAGGGACTTAGAAGAGAGAGACCTAATGTTTAATAGACCACATTTAACTGTTTTAGTCTGTGGTGCAGTTGAAGGAAAAATATCAAACCAGATTATTGATAGCTTAATTAAAACTAGTCTAAAACATTTAATATTGGATTTAGAGTTGACTAAAGCCAGTCAAAATACTAACTGATTTAAAATCTTTCCTTTGTTTCACTCAGGGTCGCCACAGCAGATCTGAGGTGGAGCTGTATGTTGATTTTGGCACAAATTTTACACCAATGCCCTTCCTGATGCAACTCGTGAATGGGCAGGAGTGGCCTTGAACCAGGACCCTTCCATAGTGGAAATAAGTGCACTAATCACTTGGCCATGACCCCTCCCATTGGTTTAAAATTCTTTTAATACCACTTTCACCAGCAAAAAAAACAACAACAACAAAAAAACCTTCAAATCAGATTATCATCAATGTAAAGAGATTAAAAAAAAAAAATTAGATCAGATTATTCAGAAATTTAGCCAGATTAAATAATTTATGGCATCAGATAAATAATGATTAATGCACCTCAAAAATAAAATGTCAGTATGAAACTAGTCACAAACAATATAATCCTTAATCATTATTTTTATACAACAGATTAAAAATTGATGATATGTAATTTTTACAAATTAAAGACAGTTTCAAGACATTTTATTTAGAATCATTTCAGCTAGCCACCTTAAACCAGTTTGAAGATGGAAGCAGTTTAAGGTAGATTTTTATGAAAGAAAAATTATTCTTTGTGAGAAAATCCAGCAAGTCAACATTGAACTTTTGGGTAATGATTAAAACATTTGCTTATCAGAATAGTTGAACGTTATTTTCTGTTAATTGTCTAATCAGTTAATTGGCTCTCAGAAGCAAACTGTAACTGTTCATAACCAAGTTTTCAGTTCAATAACTTGAGGAATTTTCATTAAGTTTTGTTTTCTTGCAGTTGTGATCATTGTCTTTGATGTCAATGACATATCGTCCCTGAGTCATGTGAGGTAAATCATTGAACGTGGTAATTTGCACTTGTACCGTAGTTTTTTTTTTTTGTTTTTTTTTTAATTGAACAGACGTGTTTGTGTGTTTGTAGACAGTGGCTTGAAGATGCCATGAAGGAGAACGATCCCACCGCCGTGCAGCTTTTCTTGGTTGGCACAAAGAAAGATCTCAGTGTAAGTTAATGCATTTAGAGAAAAACCTCTGTCTCTTCACAGTGTTTCATAGATATTTATGCAGCTTTAACAAGTAACAAATCCCACTGATAACTGTTTGACAGACGTAAAAATGCCATATTTGTTGGATTCACCCTAAATTATCACACAAACTGTTATGAACAAATGAGGTGTTACATGCATCTGGCCCTCGAACCACCAGTATGAGACATCTACAACCCCTGGCAAAAATTATGGAATCACCGGCCTTGGAGGATGTTCATTCAGTTGTTTAATTTTGTAGAAAAAAAGCAGATCACAGACATGACACAAAACTAAAGTCATTTCAAATGGCAACTTTCTGGCTTTAAGAAACACTATAAGAAATCAGGAAAAAAATTGTGGCAGTCAGTAACGGTTACTTTTTTAGACCAATCAGAGGGGAAAAAAATATGGACTCACTCAATTCTGAGGAATAAATTATGGAATCACCCTGTAAATTTTCATCCCCAAAACTAACACCTGCATCACATCAGATCTGCTCGTTAGTTTGCATCTAAAAAGGAGTGATCACACCTTGGAGAGCTGTTGCACCAAGTGGACTGACATGAATCATGGCTCCAACACGAGAGATGTCAATTGAAACAAAGGAGAGGATTATCAAACTCTTAAAGAGGGTAAATCATCACGCAATGTTGCAAAAGATGTTGGTTGTTCACAGTCAGCTGTGTCTAAACTCTGGACCAAATACAAACATGGGAAGGTTGTTAAAGGCAAACATACTGGTAGACCAAGGAAGACATCAAAGCGTCAAGACAGAAAACTTAAAGCAATGTGTCTCAAAAATCGAAAATGCACAACAAAACAAATGAGGAATGAATGGGAGGAAACTGGAGTCAACATCTGTGACCGTACTGTAAGAATCTACCTAAAGGAAATGGGATTTACATACAGAAAAGCTAAACGAAAGCCATCATTAACACCTGAACAGAAAAAAACAAGGTTACAATGGGCTAAGGAAAGCAATCGTGGACTGTGGATGACTGGATGAAAGTCATATTCAGTGATGAATCTCGAATCTGCATTGGGCAAGGTGATGATGCTGGAACTTTTGTTTGGTGCCGTTCCAATGAGATTTATAAAGATGACTGCCTGAAGAGAACATGTAAATTTCCACAGTCATTGATGATATGGGGCTGCATGTCAGGTAAAGGCACTGGGGAGATGGCTGTCATTACATCAATAAATGCACAAGTTTATGTTGATATTTTGGACACTTTTCTTATCCCATCAGTTGAAAGGATGTTTGGGGATGATGAAATCATTTTTCAAGATGATAATGCATCTTGCCATAGAGCAAAAACTGTGAAAACATTTCTTGCAAAAAGACACATAGGGTCAATGTCATGGCCTGCAAATAGTCTGGATCTTAATCCAGTTGAATATCTTTGGTGGAAGTTGAAGAAAATGGTCCATGACAAGGCTCCAACCTGCAAAGCTGATCTGGCAACAGCAATCAGAGAAAGTTGGAGTCAGATTGATGAAGAGTACTGTTTGTCACTCATTAAGTCCATGCCTCAGAGACTGCAAGCTGTTATAAAAGCCAGAGGTGGTGTAACAAAATACTAGTGATGTGTTGGAGCGTTCTTTTGTTTTTCATGATTCCATAATTTTTTCCTCAGAATTGAGTGATTCCATATTTTTTCCCTCTGCTTGGTCTCAAAAAGTAACCGTTACTGACTGCCACAACTTTTTTTCCTGATTTCTTATAGTGTTTCTTAAAGCCAGAAAGTTGCCATTTGAAATGACTTTAGTTTTGTGTCATGGCTGTGATCTGCTTTTTTTCTACAAAATTAAACAACTGAATGAACATCCTCCGAGGCCGGTGATTCCATAATTTTTGCCAGGGGTTGTAGGATAACACCGGTAGGAAATTTGTTTTAAAAAAATTTACTTTGCTCAACAAGGTGTTTTGGGCGTTTGGAGAAGTTTGCTGCCTAATAAGTGTCCTCTGGTGTCCTTTATGGAGCTGCTGCATTACTCCTCATTTTTCTTGTACCTTAATAAAATATGTTTGTAACAGAATATATTTTTGCACTTGTTCCATTATACATAGTATGTGTGATTAGAAGAGCATGTGAGTGAGTGGGTCCACAAAATCTCCATTTAAAACCTACTGCATATTCAGTTCTGAGTTTTTGGATTTGGATAGATACAGGTGAGGACCAGTGACCCTCATATTTTGGATCATGTTGGCATCTTTTAACAAGTAAGAGTTACTGTAACCTACATGCGTAGCCTTGTTGCTAACCTTACAGTCACATTAGATACAAATGAGAGTGACGAGCAGTTAACGTTTGTTGCTTGATGGGCCTGGCCAGCTTGCAGTTACTACTTGGCATTAATGTGCACAATGTTTAATGATAGATTTTAAAGGGCTGTAAAGCCCGACACTGTCACTGTGAGTTTTTACTGCATGTGTAACGGAAACAGAGTTCACTTGTTTCCAGTTGTGGGCACAGCTGATGAAAAAGTTAGCTTCAATAACCGTTAATCCGCCAACTGAAAAGTTAACTTTTATAACGCAAAACCGATAAACCCCTAAAACATTTAGCGGACGTTACAGCTAAAAGCTTCAAAATTAGTGCATTACTTTAAAACTAAAACATATAGCTGATATTTTCACTTTGTACAAATGACAGCAGTGACGTTAATTTCAATAACCTGTCCGGAATTATTCATTCATTCATTCATTCATTCATTCATTCATTCATTCATTCATTCATTCATCTTCTACCGCTTAGTCCAATTAAGGATCGCAGGGGGCTGGAGCCTATCCCAGCAGTCATAGAGTGCAAGGCGGTGTACACCCAGGACAGGACGCCAGTCTGTTGCAGGGCCACAAATAGACAAACAGACACACCCACACACACACCTACGGACAATTTTAAAGATTCCAATCCACCTAACCCGCATGTCTTTGGACGTGGGAGGAAACCGGAGCACCCGGAGGAAACCCACACAAACATGGGGAGAACATGCAAACTCCACACAGAAAGGCCACGGGAATTGAACCCACGACCTTCTCGCCGTGAGGCAACAGTGCTAACCACTAAGTCACCATGCTGCCCCTGTCCGGAATTAGTTTGTTTAAAATTTTAACCATAAGTTAAAACTGCCTGCTGTGCATGACTCGTCCCACACATCTGCACGGCCATATGGCTGTGAAAATAAATGATTGTGTTTTTTTTTTTTCTTGTCTCTGGTAGCCAGCTCTCCTCTGCTGGCAGAGGATAGAGCTCTATCTCTCATAGCTGTCTGTCTGCTACAAAACACATAACAGGCAGGAACTAAAATGTATGATTTCAGGCTTTCCAAATGTTTTTAACTGTTAAGATTTATTCACTATGCCAACAAAAAGATATTGGCGGTCTAAAAGTTATCAGAACTAAATTTAGCAGAAGTTATTTGGCCCGCTGATGGTTTTCAAAGTTAGCTGAAAAGCTAATCGCTAACAAAAAAGTTAGCTTCGCTAATTAGCAAATAAGCAGAACTGTGCCCACCACTGCTTGAGTCCCTCCTCCCCCAAGTACAACATTTTACAGAGTGACTCTTTGTGAGATGTCTTGGAAATCACTTTAGAAGTATTTATTTCTCACTACTAACTTTTACCAAATCTGAGGGGGGAAAATCCAAAATTTATTAGATTTATACAGAAATACAGCTGTTTCCATGTGTTCGAGCGGCTACACAGCTGACATCACGCTGTCTTTTACAGGGTTTGGCACTCACTTTGTCATGTCGCTCAGCATTTGTGTAAAACTGACTTCTCATCTCTTTTGGCCCTGCCTAGCTGGCAGCATAGCAACCGTTGTGTCTTGTCAGTTCCAAATGTCCACTCTGATTGGCAATAAATGGCAAGTCGTCGCTTGTCCTCTGTTGCTTGTAGCTAATGTGACCTTTGGGTAACTGCAGCATCCCGGTGCCCACTGGAGGCCGCTGTGCATGTTGAATTTGATTCGTTTTCTACACTGGTTTCCCTGACAGTCTCCTGCTCGGTACGCTGAGATGGAACAAGAAGCGCTCAAAGTAGCGCGAGAGATCACAGCGGAGTACTGGGCCGTGTCGTCGCTAACAGGTCAAGATTTCTTTTTGATGTTTAAATACAGCAATACGGCACAAAGACCCTCCGCATTAGTTTAATGATGTGTATTTTTGCCTCCGTTTAGGTGAAAACGTGAAGGAGTTCTTCTTCCGGGTCGCATCGCTTGCTTTTGAAACCAGCGTTCTTGCCGAGTTAGAGAAAAGTGGATCGAGGCAGATCGGCGATGTAGTCAGTGAGTTTCTGCAGAGTTTCTCTCAAATTGGTAAAAAGCTTTTAATGTGGTTGAATTTGACCTCCAGCTGTGTTCTTGTCAGGAATAAACAGCACTTCAAACAATCTGTATGCTGCATCGAAGAAGAAACAGACAAACTGCTGTCACTGAGGACAGACACAGACGTCCAAGGGTACGACATGAAAAAGGGATTATTTTTTTTTTAACCTATGGACAACGGACTGTAACACAAGCACGCACGCTGGAGTCTGACTTCCTGATGCTGGAATTTGCTTTTTCTCTCGCTTTGAACGATAACTGTTTTTTCCTCTGGATGTGGATTCCTACAGTGTTTCTCATTTTAAAGGTCGTATCACCAAAGAACCTCCATCACTTCCACCATGAGGACTTGTGGATGTTTATTTAGAATAGAAATCAAATATTTGGTTTTATTTTTCACAAAGGGACGCCCTTTATGCAGACATGGATTTTTTTTTTCTCTAATAACGTTATATGTACTTTTTGGTACCAAACCAGTCACTGACAAACTGCCTCCTTCTTGAATATTATCTTTCTTTAATATGTTATTATGGTACATTTTTATCACTCACCTTCAGCCGCTTACGCCAATTAAGGGTCACGGGGCTGGAGCCTATCCCAGCAGTAATAGAGCGTCAGGCAGGGTTCACCCTGGACAGGATGACAGTCTGTCGATGCAAACATGCAAACGCCACACATAAAGGTCAAAGGTGGGAATTGAGCCGTGACATTCTTGCTGTGAGGCAACGGTGCTGATTACTAAGCCGTTATGCTGTTGTGTATATTTTTACAGCTAATAAAACATTTTTTTCAAATTGTGGGGATATTTTTTTTTTAATCAAGCTGTTTAGTACATTAGAAAATCACTATGGTTTAGTTTGACCAGTAAATGAATGTTTAACAGGGTCTGATATGTGAAAGAATGATCGATCAAAAAGTGAAACCACCCTTATAAAATATGTCTGATCAGTCTTTGTTAATTAATTAATTAGTTATTTTTAATGATGAAGCTATCCAAGAAGACCCGCTTATCACGTCCCTACAGGACCGCTACTTGAGGGGTTACATCAGTAACAGTAGAACTTTGCCTACAGGTGTGAACTGGGCCCAGGACTACCTCTACCCCTAACTGGGACAGAGTTTGCATCGGGCCGGCTTCTGTAGCTGTCTCCTTCTACCTAACTTCTTTGTCTGACATCTATTTCTGCAACTAGCTTTCTCCATCTTCATTATAGTTTGCCGGTTATTCTTTACAGTTAATCACTTGCATCAGAAAATAGTTTCTAAAATGGCAGTCACAGTTTCCCAAAACCCAAGGACACATTTGTAACGAATATAGCCAGACATATCTTTACAGAATCAAAAGTTGCCTTAATATTCCACTTTTAAAAAAGAACAGACTCTCCAGACATTTCTAAGGCCGGTGTCTCGTCGAGATGAGGTGAATGTGCAACTCGCTCGACGTGCAACTGCGCATGCGCATTTTGGTTTTTTTTTTTGTGTTTCTTTTTTTCCGTCAAAGTTTTTTTTTTTTATTAATTCAGTGTATTTATAGCCTAGTAAGTAAAACATTTTCTATATTTTACATTAGGAGCATAAATGTATGTATATGTATATTTTGCCTGTCAAAATAAGCTAACTCCAGCTTAAAAATACTTATCGTTTTATAGTGAGTAGATTTTATACATTACTACTGTACGTTCGGATGAACAATTTATACATTTACTTGCCCATCAAAATAAGCGAATGCGAGAAACCTCATCTGGACAGACTTATCTGTCCAGATGAGGTGCCATGCACCTCATCTCGACAGAACACCGGTTTCGCAGACCGAATGGTCCCCCTAAAAATTGGTCCCCCGTTGATGACGGGGTTCACAGATTATCACCTCGTTTCTGCGTAAAACTGCCTCCAGTCATCTATCTCAGCAAGATATCTGAAGCTTTTGTACAACAATCATTTCCACATAAATTCAGCATTATTTCATCATAAAACAGCACCGTGGCTAAACGAGATGCTAGCTGATGCGTTCACTGCACGTCAGACATTTCAAAGCGTCACGGATTTTTGCTTCGTTTCTGCTTAAAATGGCCTAATTTCTGCTTAAAACTGACTTTAAAATGATTTAAGCAGTTGTACCTTTATCATCTGATGGTTAATAATCCCATTAATCAATTTGATTGCTTTGGGTGAAAAACTCATCTCAGACGTGCTGCTGTGGTTCGAAATGACGCATGTGCAGATGAAAAAGGGGGATCGATTTTTAGGGGCGGACCATTCTGTCAGCAACACTGGAATGTCTTAAGCTGAAGGATTGTGTTAGCACTTGACTCGGGCACAGGCACAGAAAGCCCCCACATTCTCGCAAAGTAATCAGTCTTCCCAAACATTCCCTGATCAAATTTACAATGCCTCAGGAGAGCTTCAACAAACAGTCCCTATGGATCAAAGATACTTGTTGAAACACGTCTAGGCAACCCCAATTTAAACCAAGTTTATTAGACAGTTTAATGAAACCTGTCCAAAGTCAGAGGACATCTAGACACCAACAGGATTCTCCGTACAGATAACGGCTCAATAAACCTAGAATCCCAACCAGCCAGACAACAAAAGATCAAATGTCATAAACGCGACCAACATTGGCATGGATCCACAGTCACCTGGAGAAAGGACACTGACCGTTCAATACATGAATATACTTTCTTTTAGCAAAGAGAGAAATTGTAATTTCTTTACCTGTTGTTATAGTTAACTAAAGACAAAATATTCCAGTTTAATCTGTTACATGTTTCATTCATGTGATGTTATGAGTATTCCTTTTATAACTCTCCATGCATGTTGAATTAATAATGAATTGTCACAGTGAAAACATTTCTGTTAATCACTTCCCACGTCAAGGGTGGTTTAGTGTGCCAAAGAAGAAGGAAGGAATATACCATTTAGTGTATCTGATGGGTTTCTCCAAATAACTTTTGATGAGAAAAACCTTAGGTTGAGTGGGCGGAGCTTATGAAAAAAGAAATTTCCTCTCTTCAGATTTTTCTCAGAATCTTCATCTCTCTTCGATTTACTGCCACCCCTCCTCAACACTAAGCCCTTAGCTCGTGGCTTTTGTTTCATTGTATTTCTTTCTGTTCTGTAACTTTCAGTGTTTGATGCATCAGTTTTTACTAACTTCTAAGGCTTACGTCCTCTGCATTTTGAAGACATCCGTCAAGCTGAGTTTTTCAAATTAAGAGCGAATTTGCGAGTCTCTAAATTCATTTTCTGCTTAAGCCAAAGATGTTTTTGTTAACTTTGATTTTTCTCAACAACTTTCTTTGCAAAGTGTTGAACTTTTTCTAAATTTTGACAGAGACTTTAAATTGATCTTCCACAAGTTTTGGAAGCTGCCGGAGCATTTTTGATAGCAAACACTGAATCCTTCATCTTGGGTCGGTCAGAACCGTCAAACTGTCTTTTGGTCCTGCTGGGAAAATGAGCTGGATCCATGCCTGTAGTCATCTGGGAGACTCCACTCAATCCAAAGGACCCAGAAAAGTGAACCTTCATGAGATCTGATGGTCTTTGCTGTCAGTGATACCAAGTGGCTTTCTTTGGTTAATTTTCTTAATCATAGTAATAAATGGTAAATCCTTTCGGTTGCTACCTTGTTTGTGCACTCAGGGTTGCCACAGCAAATCCAAGGTGGATCTCTGTTCAGTTGGCACAAGCTTTACACCGGATGGCCTTCTCGATGCAACTCCGCATTACATGGAGTAATGTCTCCACCTGGTGGACATTTACCATTAATGCAGGTACAGTAGACTTTCCAATTTAGAGCTCTAGTATATTTATATTTTCAGGTGTTTATATATCCAAAACAGTTACAGTTGACAGTACTGTGTATTACATGTTGTACATGTGAAGCTGTATATGGAAAATATCAAGTTCCCTACTTTTAATGCTGTTTCTACAGGTCTTAAAATCTAGCAGCCAGAATCAGTTTTGGAGGAAATTCAAGGAGGGGCATAATTAATTAAAATTGAGCTACATTCTTGAGTGTACGGTCACAGTTATGAAATCAAACAAACAAACCTTTGTGTTGGGTGTGAAATTTCTTAAATTGGCTGAAGCCATTCCTGAATTTGGTGTTTTTATGGTTGTAGAAAGCACAAACTGATCCAAAATTTCCCACAGAAGTTCAGCTGGGTTTTAAGTCTGGGGACACTGTGATACAGCAGTTATAATAAGGACAATACTCTGCACCAGTTCCATTGAGGTTAATTTAATTTTAGCCATCTACTGTACATGTCTATAAATATACCAAGAGGATTAGAAAAGTCTTAGAAAGTTATTTTATTCTTCATGTCTAATACACCAGCCATTTTCAGATTAGATTTTAAAGGAGTCCAGATACTTCTGATCGATCTGGTTCTGAAGTTCTTCTGGGATGCACTGTGAGAATTTGTAGCGTTCTTTAATCCACTTCCCTCCTTCAGTGTTCTCAATGGCTACCGCTGCGACACCTGCAAAGAACACGGCGTGACATTCAACATTTGGGTTCGGCAAACTTCAATCTTAGACCATGTTGACAGACCTACGACTGTGCCTCCCAGCTTCTCCACCAGATGAATCGCAGCCTTCATGGTGCCTCCAGTCTCAATCCATTGATCCACTATCAGAACCCTCAGACCTGTGGGAAAACGGAGCATCTGGTTAGATAGATAGATAGATAGATAGATAGATAGATACAACCCCAATTCTAATGAAGTTGGGATGTTGTGTGAAATGAAAAGAAAAACAGGATACAGAGATTTGTAAATCCTCTTCAACCTATATTCAATTGAATACACCACAAACACAAGATATTTAATGTTCAACCTGGTAGACTTTTGTTTTTGTGCAAATATCTGCTTATTTTGAAATGGATGCCTGCAACACATTTCAAAAAAGCTGGGACAGTGGCAACAAAAGACTGGGAAAGTTGATGAATGCTCAATGAACACCTGTTTGGAATATTCCACAGGTGAACAGATTAATTGGAAACAGGTGAGTGTCATGATTGGGTATAAAAGGAGCATCCCCAAAAAGCTCAGCTGTTCACAAGCAAAGATGAAGCGAGGATCACCACTTTGTGAACTACAGAGGATCTTCAGACAGCACAAAATCCCAGTTTAAACCGGTTAACACCTTGAGACAGAAATTAGTTCACCCTAAGGACATGATCCCTAGTTATAAACAGAGCAATGTAGTGTATTCTATCAGATGTCAGGAAAACTGTAACGAACACTACATAGGTGAAACAAAGCAACCTTTACACAAAAGGCTATACCAGCACCACAGAGAGGGCACCAGTGGACCTCAGTCTGCGGTTCACCTCCACCTTAAAGACACTAACCACACGTTTGAGGACAAGGAAGTTAAAATATTAGCCAGAGAGAAGAAATGGTTTGAGAGAGGGGTCAAGGAGGCATTCTTTGTGAAACGTTTGAAACCCAGCCTTAACCAGGGAGGGGGCCTGAGACACACTTTATCCCCTGTTTACAATGTGGTACTCAGGTCAAAGGAGTTTCAGTTTTTGTTCATGGTAATGAGTCATTCATGTCATCAAGGGAGCCATCAGAAAGGCATCCATCCCATCATTAGAGGGACAGCTGTCCTGCCATTAGGTGTGCTAACTACAGCACAATAGTTGCTAATTAGAGCTGTTGTTTAGTCACTAGCCTATAGCAGTCTGCCTCTCAGTAGGAGGGGTCTGGTTAGGTTTAAAACTCCAGCTTTTGTTGGCTTCTGTTTTATTCTTCTCTATAAGAGTCAGACAGAAGTCAGACTTCCAGAGCAAGAATTTTACTTGAGGAAGCTTCTGCGATTTGAAGCGAAACGTCCTCGCGTCAAGCAACCCAGTCCAGTCGAAGATTCAAGCTTCTCTACACTTTGTGAACAACTGTGTGGGAAAAAAAAATAGGCCAACAGTTTAAGAACAATGTTTCTCAATGTTCAACTGCAAGGAATTTAGAGATTCCATCATCTACAGTCCAGATAATTGGCAAAGCTTCTGGGGAAAACCTGGTGTTGTTAGGAGAGACGGCATCCATCCCACTTTGGATGGAGCAGCTCTCATTTCTAGAAATCTGGCCAATTTTCTTAAATCCTCCAAACCGTGACTATCCAGGGTTGGGACCAGGAAGCAGAGTTGTAGTCTTACACACCTCTCTGCAGCTTCTCTCCCCCTGCCATCCCCTCATTACCCCATCCCCGTAGAGACAGTGCCTGCTCCCAGACTACCAATAACCAGCAAAAATCTATTTAAGCATAAAAATTCAAAAAGAAAAAAATAATATAGCACCTTCAACTGCACCACAGACTAAAACAGTTAAATGTGGTCTATTAAACATTAGGTCTCTCTCTTCTAAGTCCCTGTTGGTAAATGATATAATAATTGATCAACATATTGATTTATTCTGCCTAACAGAAACCTGGTTACAGCAGGATGAATATGTTAGTTTAAATGAGTCAACACCCCCGAGTCACACTAACTGTCAGAATGCTCGTAGCACGGGCCGGGGCGGAGGATTAGCAGCAATCTTCCATTCCAGCTTATTAATTAATCCAAAACCCAGACAGAGCTTTAATTCATTTGAAAGCTTGTCTCTTAGTCTTGTCCATCCAAATTGGAAGTCCCAAAAACCAGTTTTATTTGTTATTATCTATCGTCCACCTGGTCGTTACTGTGAGTTTCTCTGTGAATTTTCAGACCTTTTGTCTGACTTAGTGCTTAGCTCAGATAAGATAATTATAGTGGGCGATTTTAACATCCACACAGATGCTGAGAATGACAGCCTCAACACTGCATTTAATCTATTATTAGACTCTATTGGCTTTGCTCAAAAAGTAAATGAGTCCACCCACCACTTTAATCATATCTTAGATCTTGTTCTGACTTATGGTATGGAAATAGAAGACTTAACAGTATTCCCTGAAAACTCCCTTCTGTCTGATCATTTCTTAATAACATTTACATTTACTCTGATGGACTACCCAGCAGTAGGGAATAAGTTTCATTACACTAGAAGTCTTTCAGAAAGCACTGTAACTAGGTTTAAGGATATGATTCCTTCTTTATGTTCTCTAATGCCATATACCAACACAGTGCAGAGTAGCTACCTAAACTCTGTAAGGGAGATAGAGTATCTCGTCAATAGTTTTACATCCTCATTCAATCAATCAATCAATCAATCAATTTTTTATATAGCGCCAAATCACAACAAACGGTTGCCCCAAGGCGCTTTATATTGCAAGGCAAGGCCATACAATAATTAAGTAAAACCCCAACGGTCAAAACGACCCCCTGTGAGCAAGCACTTGGCTACAGTGGGAAGGAAAAACTCCCTTTTAACAGGAAGAAACCTCCAGCAGAACCAGGCTCAGGGAGGAGCAGTCTTCTGCTGGGACTGGTTGGGGCTGAGGGAGAGAACCAGGAAAGACATGCTGTGGAGGGGAGCAGAGATCGATCACTAATGATTAAATGCAGAGTGGTGCATACAGAGCAAAAAGAGAAAGAAACAATGCATCATGGGAACCCCCCAGCAGTCTACGTCTATAGCAGCATAACTAAGGGATGGTTCAGGGTCACCTGATCCAGCCCTAACTATAAGCTTTAGCAAAAAGGAAAGTTTTAAGCCTAATCTTAAAAGTAGAGAGGGTGTCTGTCTCCCTGATCTGAATTGGGAGCTGGTTCCACAGGAGAGGAGCCTGAAAGCTGAAGGCTCTGCCTCCCATTCTACTCTTACAAACCCTAGGAACTACAAGTAAGCCTGCAGTCTGAGAGCGAAGCGCTCTATTTGGGTGATACGGTACTACGAGGTCCCTAAGATAAGATGGGACCTGATTATTCAAAACCTTATAAGTAAGAAGAAGAATTTTAAATTCTATTCTAGAATTAACAGGAAGCCAATGAAGAGAGGCCAATATGGGTGAGATATGCTCTCTCCTAGTCCCCGTCAGTACTCTAGCTGCAGCATTTTGAATTAACTGAAGGCTTTTTAGGGAACTTTTAGGACAACCTGATAATAATGAATTACAATAGTCCAGCCTAGAGGAAACAAATGCATGAATCAGTTTTTCAGCATCACTCTGAGACAAGACCTTTCTGATTTTAGAGATATTGCGTAAATGCAAAAAAGCAGTCCTACATATTTGTTTAATATGCGCTTTGAATGACATATCCTGATCAAAAATGACTCCAAGATTTCTCACAGTATTACTAGAGGTCAGGGTAATGCCATCCAGAGTAAGGATCTGGTTAGACACCATGTTTCTAAGATTTGTGGGGCCAAGTACAATAACTTCAGTTTTATCTGAGTTTAAAAGCAGGAAATTAGAGGTCATCCATGTCTTTATGTCTGTAAGACAATCCTGCAGTTTAGCTAATTGGTGTGTGTCCTCTGGCTTCATGGAGAGATAAAGCTGGGTATCATCTGCGTAACAATGAAAATTTAAGCAATACCGTCTAATAATACTGCCTAAGGGAAGCATGTATAAAGTGAATAAAATTGGTCCTAGCACAGAACCTTGTGGAACTCCATAATTAACTTTAGTCTGTGAAGAAGATTCCCCATTTACATGAACAAATTGTAATCTATTAGACAAATATGATTCAAACCACCGCAGCGCAGTGCCTTTAATACCTATGGCATGCTCTAATCTCTGTAATAAAATTTTATGGTCAACAGTATCAAAAGCAGCACTGAGGTCTAACAGAACAAGCACAGAGATGAGTCCACTGTCCGAGGCCATAAGAAGATCATTTGTAACCTTCACTAATGCTGTTTCTGTACTATGATGAATTCTATAAAACCTGACTGAAACTCTTCAAATAGACCATTCCTCTGCAGATGATCAGTTAGCTGTTTTACAACTACCCTTTCAAGAATTTTTGAGAGAAAAGGAAGGTTGGAGATTGGCCTATAATTAGCTAAGATAGCTGGGTCAAGTGATGGCTTTTTAAGTAATGGTTTAATTACTGCCACCTTAAAAGCCTGTGGTACATAGCCAACTAACAAAGATAGATTGATCATATTTAAGATCGAAGCATTAAATAATGGTAGGGCTTCCTTGAGCAGCCTGGTAGGAATGGGGTCTAATAAACATGTTGATGGTTTGGATGAAGTAACTAATGAAAATAACTCAGACAGAACAATCGGAGAGAAAGAGTCTAACCAAATACCGGCATCACTGAAAGCAGCCAAAGATAACGAACGATACGTCTTTGGGATGGTTATGAGTAATTTTTTCTCTAATAGTTAAAATTTTGTTAGCAAAGAAAGTCATGAAGTCATTACTAGTTAAAGTTAATGGAATACTCAGCTCAATAGAGCTCTGACTCTTTGTCAGCCTGGCTACAGTGCTGAAAAGAAACCTGGGGTTGTTCTTATTTTCTTCAATTAGTGATGAGTAGAAAGATGTCCTAGCTTTACGGAGGGCTTTTTTATAGAGCAACAGACTCTTTTTCCAGGCTAAGTGAAGACCTTCTAAATTAGTGAGACGCCATTTCCTCTCCAACTTACGGGTTATCTGCTTTAAGCTACGAGTTTGTGAGTTATACCACGGAGTCAGGCACTTCTGATTTAAAGCTCTCTTTTTCAGAGGAGCTACAGCATCCAAAGTTGTCTTCAATGTCTTCAATGCCTCTACTGGTGGTTGGCTCTCACTGCGGTATTGTATCACTTTATCAGAAGTGTCTGACTCCGTGGTATAACTCACAAACTCGTAGCTTAAAGCAGATAACCCGTAAGTTGGAGAGGAAATGGCGTCTCACTAATTTAGAAGATCTTCACTTAGCCTGGAAAAAGAGTCTGTTGCTCTATAAAAAAGCCCTCCGTAAAGCTAGGACATCTTTCTACTCATCACTAATTGAAGAAAATAAGAACAACCCCAGGTTTCTTTTCAGCACTGTAGCCAGGCTGACAAAGAGTCAGAGCTCTATTGAGCTGAGTATTGCATTAACCTTAACTAGTAATGACTTCATGACTTTCTTTGCTAACAAAATTTTAACTATTAGAGAAAAAATTACTCATAACCATCCCAAAGACGTATCGTTATCTTTGGCTGCTTTCAGTGATGCCGGTATTTGGTTAGACTCTTTCTCTCCGATTGTTCTGTCTGAGTTATTTTCATTAGTTACTTCATCCAAACCATCAACATGTTTATTAGACCCCATTCCTACCAGGCTGCTCAAGGAAGCCCTACCATTATTTAATGCTTCGATCTTAAATATGATCAATCTATCTTTGTTAGTTGGCTATGTACCACAGGCTTTTAAGGTGGCAGTAATTAAACCATTACTTAAAAAGCCATCACTTGACCTAGCTATCTTAGCTAATTATAGGCCAATCTCCAACCTTCCTTTTCTCTCAAAAATTCTTGAAAGGGTAGTTGTAAAACAGCTAACTGATCATCTGCAGAGGAATGGTCTATTTGAAGAGTTTCAGTCAGGTTTTAGAATTCATCATAGTACAGAAACAGCATTAGTGAAGTTTACAAATGATCTTCTTATGGCCTCGGACAGTGGACTCATCTCTGTGCTTGTTCTGTTAGACCTCAGTGCTGCTTTTGATACTGTTGACCATAAAATTTTATTACAGAGATTAAAGCATGCCATAGGTATTAAAGGCACTGCGCTGCGGTGGTTTGAATCATATTTGTCTAATAGATTACAATTTGTTCATGTAAATGGGGAATCTTCTTCACAGACTAAAGTTAATTATGGAGTTCCACAAGGTTCTGTGCTAGGACCAATTTTATTCACTTTATACATGCTTCCCTTAGGCAGTATTATTAGACGGTATTGCTTAAATTTTCATTGTTACGCAGATGATACCCAGCTTTATCTCTCCATGAAGCCAGAGGACACACACCAATTAGCTAAACTGCAGGATTGTCTTACAGACATAAAGACATGGATGACCTCTAATTTCCTGCTTTTAAACTCAGATAAAACTGAAGTTATTGTACTTGGCCCCACAAATCTTAGAAACATGGTGTCTAACCAGATCCTTACTCTGGATGGCATTACCCTGACCTCTAGTAATACTGTGAGAAATCTTGGAGTCATTTTTGATCAGGATATGTCATTCAAAGCGCATATTAAACAAATATGTAGGACTGCTTTTTTGCATTTATGCAATATCTCTAAAATCAGAAAGGTCTTGTCTCAGAGTGATGCTGAAAAACTAATTCATGCATTTATTTCCTCTAGGCTGGACTATTGTAATTCATTATTATCAGGTTGTCCTAAAAGTTCTCTAAAAAGCCTTCAGTTAATTCAAAATGCTGCAGCTAGAGTACTGACGGGGACTAGAAGGAGAGAGCATATCTCACCCATATTGGCCTCTCTTCATTGGCTTCCTGTTAATTCTAGAATAGAATTTAAAATTCTTCTTCTTACTTATAAGGTTTTGAATAATCAGGTCCCACCTTATCTTAGGGACCTCGTAGTACCGTATCACCCCAATAGAGCGCTTCGCTCTCAGACTGCAGGCTTACTTGTAGTTCCTAGGGTTTGTAAGAGTAGAATGGGAGGCAGAGCCTTCAGCTTTCAGGCTCCTCTCCTGTGGAACCAGCTCCCAATTCAGATCAGGGAGACAGACACCCTCTCTACTTTTAAGATTAGGCTTAAAACTTTCCTTTTTGCTAAAGCTTATAGTTAGGGCTGGATCAGGTGACCCTGAACCATCCCTTAGTTATGCTGCTATAGACGTAGACTGCTGGGGGGTTCCCATGATGCACTGTTTCTTTCTCTTTTTGCTCTGTATGCACCACTCTGCATTTAATCATTAGTGATCGATCTCTGCTCCCCTCCACAGCATGTCTTTTTCCTGGTTCTCTCCCTCAGCCCCAACCAGTCCCAGCAGAAGACTGCCCCTCCCTGAGCCTGGTTCTGCTGGAGGTTTCTTCCTGTTAAAAGGGAGTTTTTCCTTCCCACTGTAGCCAAGTGCTTGCTCACAGGGGGTCGTTTTGACCGTTGGGGTTTTACATAATTATTGTATGGCCTTGCCTTACAATATAAAGCGCCTTGGGGCAACTGTTTGTTGTGATTTGGCGCTATATAAAAAAATTGATTGATTGATTGATAATATAGTCAGAAGATTCACAGAATCTGGAGAACGTAAGTGGCAAGGCCAAAAACCAACATTGAATGCCCGTGACCTTCGATTCCTCAGGTGGCACTGCTTTAAAAGCCGACTTCATTGTGTAAAGGCTCTTACCACGTGGGCTCAGGAACACTTCAGAAAACCATTGTCAGTTAACAGTTCGTTGCTACATTTAAGTTAAAGTTCAAACTCTACCATGTAAAGTGAAAGCCATACATCAACAACATCCAGAAACTCTGGGCACGAGCTCATTTGAAATGGACAGACGCAAAGTGGAAAAGTGTGCTGTGGTCTGATGAGTCCACATTTCAAATTGTTTTTGGAAATCATGGACGTCATGTCCTCTGGACAAAAAAGGAAAAAGACCATCCAGATTGTTACCAGCGCAAAGTTGAAAAGCCAGCATCTGTGATGGTATGGGGGTGTGTTAGTGCCCATGACATGGGCAACTTACACATCTGTGATGGCACCATCAATGCTGAAAGGTACGTCCAGGTTTTGGAGCAACACATGCTGCCATCCAAGCAACGTCTTTTTCAGGGACGTCCCTGCTTATTTCAGTAAGACAATGCCAAGCCACATTCTGCACGTGTTACAACAGCGTGGCTTCGTAGTAAAAGAGTGCAGGTACTAGACTGGCCTGCCTGCAGTCCAGACCTGTTGCCCTTTGAAAATGTGTGGCATATTATGAAGCGCAAAATACGACAACGGAGACTCTGGACTGTTGAACAACTGAAGTCGTACATCAAGCAAGAATGGGAAGGGAAATGGGAATGGGAATGAAATAGCAACTGTACCCCCCCCCACACACACACACACTAGCTTCTTAATCTGTCCCTCTGTGTAAGCCCAGATACTGTGATGAATCTCATTTCTGCTATATGTATTTGCAACCTCCTTCTTTCGGTTGTCACCCAAAGTTCATGACCAATTAATAAGGATAGGAGTGTAAATAGACTGGTAACCTGAGAGCCTTGTCTTCCGACTCATCTCCATCTTCAAGCATCTGTAAGACAGACTCAGCCCCAGTCAGTGTTTTGATCTCACATTCCAACTTACTCCCACTCGGGAACAAGACCCCAAGATACTTGGATCAGTAACTCTCTCCTGACCCACAGAGGACAATCCTTTTCTGAGAGGACATAGGTCTCAGACTTTGAAGTGCCGATTCTCATCTCAGTTGTATCACTGTCTCAAACCTTCCCAGTACCTTTCAGTTTGAATTCAATTTAGTAATTATGGTTTTATTTAGTCAAGTCATGGGATCGATACATGAACATTTCCAAGTAACTGAATAAGTTTTGGACTTCAGTTACATCCTTCATTAAGAATTACAAACAGCATGGGGAAAAAAAAAAAATCTTAAAAATCACAGCCCCAGGAACCTAGAACTACTACAAAATTGTGTCTTCCATTTAATGCATTGGCATTCAGTTTTTGAGAGCTGCCTACTCCAGACTGATTTACCACATAGTACCTCTCCTTTTGGTTGCGCCTGTTAGAGGTTGTAATCAACAAACCTGCGTCCTTCTCGTCTTACATAATTCCAGACTGCATTAGTCAATAATTGATCTTCTTTAAGTCCAAGAAACATTGAGTAACTTGGTATTGTTAACGTTTCCCCCATCACCTGACTTGTTTCTACAAAACTGCAGCACTGTCCAAATACTTATGAATCTGACCAAAATGTTCTTGGCACACTTGATATTTTGAGATGTGGGTGTGGTGTTGCACTTTGGATCGAGTTCACTCTTAAAAGGTTAACCTGGTTTGAGGGCATCCAGCCTGGTTTCCAAGTTCTTCTTCAAGCCCGTGTAGTCAGTGTACTCTTGCTGTTCAGTTGGGACACAAAGGTGGCCTGCTTTGCGGATCGCCAGAAAACCTTTTCCAAGGGTGGTGGCAAGTGATGCTCCTGAAAAACTGAACGTTTATCCACACAGACTCTACAAATCCCAGCCTATCCCAGCAGTCATAGGGCGTGAGGCGGGGTACATCCTGGACAGGACACCAGTCTGTCACAGGATCACATATAGACAAACAACACATTCACATCTACGGACAATTTAAAGTTCCCAATCCTCCTAACCTGCATGTCTTTGAATGTGGGAGGAAGCTGGAGCACCTGGAGGGAACCCACACAAACACAGGGAGAACATGCAAACTCCACACAGAAAGGCCACAGGTGGGAATCGATCCCATGACCTTCTTGCTGTGAGGCAAGAGTGCTAACCACTAAGCCACCGTGCTGATATGTATTATACAAATAATGAATGTTTATGAGTTCAATGGTACGAATATTTCATGAGGTGAAAGATGGAATGTTCCAGTCAACTCATGAAATATTCGTACCTTTGAAAGAATGTAAAAACATTCATTATTTGTTTTATATAACAGCTAAAATAGATCCTTATCATTTGATATTTTCTTAATTCATAAACAGAAAGGGGACTTACATTTTGGTGTGCGTCACTGGTGCTTTGACATAAACGATACCAACACGAACTTTAAATAGGAGTCCAAAATTGTTCTCAGTCAACTTGGAAAAAGTTAGATAGTTCAAAAATAATTGTAGATGTAGTCCGTGATACTTCAAAAAATAAATAATTACTTTGTGTACTTCCTCAGTCCAGTGAAAAATCACGTTCGAAATTTGTCCAGCTTTTCGTCAGAACAGCTCTTCATGCCTCCAGGCGGCTTATGGCGCAGTGGATTTGGTTTGTGTGTGTTAGAAGAATTAGCACTATCAGTTAGCTCGTTCAAATCATTGTCCGTCAGCAAAACAAACTCCGCCTTGTGTAGCTAAACGGTGCCCCACTAGCGTGTGCATGGGCGTGGTTCGCAGCGTGCAATGGTACAAAACGTATGGAACCAAATTTGTACAGTAAATGGAACGAATAATCCATGTCACGTGACAAACAAAGGACCAATCAAATGACAAGGATCCACTCACCCGTTAAAAACTGAAGATATATAACTTCAGAAAAATAGTCAGCATTTGCTGCCTCAAGCCGAAGTTCTGGCCCATCTACAAAACTGCAGCTTTTGTTTATAGCTGATATGAGAAGTCTAAATTTAGAATCCAAGCCAGTGGATTTAATTAACACGAGACATCTAAGTTTCTTAAAGTGTTGCTTACCGAGAATGAATCCCATGGCATCAATTCCAGCCACGAGGTCAATGGGCTCAGTGCGGAATGGATCAAGAAGGTCTTGGACACAGTCTACCAAAGCCTGCATGAAATGCAAAGGCAAACACTTACTCTCCCAGCATGCATCAGAAACACATTAGTCCTAGAAGGGTTTCTACAGACCTGAGAGTTGCAGTAGATTCTGGATGGGTCCAACCAGGCGTGTGTTGGTCCTTTTATGTTGGGTGCCATGAGGGACAAATACCATGCTTTCTGTCTGTCTGCAGGAACTGCGTGCACGTCCATTTTAGAAGACCACTGCCTGTTTTGAAGGTCCAGCGCCAATCTGGACAGTGGCCTGTGACTCTTCCAGATCAGTTTACGTGGTGGGGGGGGTACACCGTGTGACTCCCCCCCCCACACACAGTTTGGCTGAACTTTAAACTGAGCCAGTCATTTGTTGTCCAGCCTCAGCTGGGATCTGTGTCTTAAAGGAACATGCCACAGTTTCATTATGGTTTTGTATGGGAGACCTGAAGTGCAAAACACAGACAGGCATTCTGGAAAACAAGGATATTTCTAATAACATGCAATTTTTGTTTTTGTGGAATGTAGCAAAATTGTGTTAAGGATTATGGTGGCCCTGAAGTGCAAAACACAAAAAACATTTTTATTATGAAAAAGCAATTATTTTCACAGAAGACAATTTTAAAAAAATTGACTCTGAAAATTTGTCCAAAACTCATTTGGCTGTTTTGTTCAGTTATGTAACTTATGAGATGCCATGGCTATTCCAAAAGCCAGTCTGCTTTTGGAATATACCCTGACAGGCCCACTGATCACATGATGGATGGACGCTGGCCCTGCACCCCAGGGTGCTGGATGACCCCTCCTGCTTGCGGTCCAATTACTTGCATGATCATCTTCAATAATGCACTTTGTTTTTTTTGTCTACGGGTGGGCAATTTTTCTTTTGCAAAGGGCCAAATGAGAAACAGAAAATATTGTGGAGGGCCGAACAAAAGGGCAAAACTGAAGTCTACACAAAAATAATTTTATTCCTATATAAAAAGCAGTAAATAGCACTGTTTTGACTGTTTTTAGTGATTTTGTGGGATATCTCAAAGCTGGTCTTGGTTGCTGCTTCCCTGAATGCATGAAGCTTGGTAAAAAAAAAAGAAAAAAGAAAGCCTTCTTGCTTTTCAAGCTTAGCGAGCAAACTTCTGATGTCCACGCTCTTTCAGCTTCAGTCAAGTTTTTATACTTCTCTGCATGTTTCGTGTCGTAATGCCGACTCAAAATGTAATCTTTGAGCACGGCGACGTGCTTTCCACAAACCAAACAAACAGCTTTACACCCGACTTCAGTAAATAAATACTTAGGAGTCCATATTTTGTTGAAAAATCAGCATTCAGCATCCACCTCTCTCTTTTTGGCATGAGCGGACATTTTTGAGGAGCGGTATTCATTGATGGGATTAATCATTTCCAAGAACAAATAAAAAACAGGCTTCAAAATAAAAGCAATGCGGTTTTAGTTCAGTCATAAAGGCACACGACGACAGCTAAACAAAGGAGAAAAAGTCACAGACCGTCAGGAAAAAGTGAATGATCCTGCACCTTTCCCATCACCGAGAAGCCTCCGCAGTGCCAGGCGGTGTGGCATGGGGTGATCGCTCTGTGCCGGGCTCTACCACACACACACACACACACATGCAGCCACAAATGGATTGGGAGGCGGACGAAGGTCACACGCAACACTAACTTGGCAGAATAGTAAATATTTTATTCTCTAATTTCCAGGTATTTGTGGGCCAGTCCGAGTCAGTCGAAGGGCCATATGCGGCCCACAAAATGCCCAAGTGTGCTCTGGCCTTTCTGTTCCCCGTTTCTTCAGCTTTGTAAAACCCTTGAACTGTTAGAATGGCCTAAGTTTTCAATTTAAATTTTTTTCAATTTATTTTCATTTATGGGTGATTCTTTAACTGCGGGCACTATTGGCCTTGTAAATGTAATTTCCACCACACCATTGCCTTACAATATAAAGCGCCTTGGGGCAACTGTTTGTTGTGATTTTGCGCTATACACATGTGCTCTGATGTCACTGTTTATCTCCATAGAAACTACCCAATCTTTCATACAAACTGTTTAAAGGGACATTACAGTGTTGTGGTGGAAATTACGGCAATAGTGTGGGACAACTACATTTTGTTTAAAAAAAAATCACAACAGTTGTATGACACTGAATACCCCAATTATGTTTTGATTATTTTACTGATATTTTATTCAGAGATATTTTAAAACATTAGAAAAAACGTTTCTTTACCATTCATTTTTATCATTGAAGATCAAAAGTCTGGGTGTGGGACAAGCACAAAACGGCAATATTTGCATATAATGATGCTGAAAAAAGGTGAAAAAGTCATCATAGACTACTAGAACAAATTTCTTAACACACTTTCATTGTAAAGATAACTATAAAAGTGTGAAATTTCCCCTTTTTTCTGTTTTTCATACAATATGATCAAAGGACATAAGTGCCCGTAGTCTAAGAATCACCCTTATATAGCGCCAAGTCACAACAGAGTTGCCTCAAGGTGCTTCACACAAGTAAGGTCTAACCTTACTAACCCCCAGAGTAGCAGTGGTAAGGAAAAACTCCCTCTGAGGAAGAAACCTCAAGCAGACCAGACTCAAAGGGGTGGCCCTCTGCTTGGGCCATGCTACAGACATAAGTTACAGAACAATTCACAAAACGAATATACAGGAAATGCTGTTGGTGCAGAGGACAGGAGGGTCTCCAGCACAAATACCACACCCATCTCTGGATGGAGCTGCACCTCAAACAGAGAGAAAAAAAAAAAAACAGAATCAGGCATCAGAAAGACAAGAAATACAGTATAATTTGTCAGTATTAAACCACAAGAAAAACAGGAAATACTAAGGTGATCGCCGGCCACTAGCCCGAATCATCACTAAAAGACCCAGAATTGAGGTAAAGTTGAGGCCGTGGCTTGCTCCGTTTACTAATAAAATGAATTAAAAGAGTAAAAAGCGTAAAACTCTACTATACCAGTATGCTAGCCATATGAAAGGGAAAATAAGTGTGTCTTAAGCCTGGACATGAAAGTCTCCACAGAATCTGACTGTTTTATTGATGCAGGGAGATCATTCCACAGAACAGGGGCGTGATAAGAGAAAGCAGTGGGTCTACTTGAGGTTTCTTCCTCAATATCATCAGAGAGACTTACCGCTGTCACCTGTGTGCTTGCTCAGGACAAAAAAAAAAAAAAAAAATAGACAAAAAAAAAATGCTTGGATACAGAAACTGTGTCTCCAAAAGATGTTGAAATTGTTCATTTCTTTTTGAGATATTTTGTACACTAGGGTGACCAAACATCCTGTTTTTCCAAGACATGTCCCGTTTTGACATCCTGTCCTGGCCGTCCTGGGTTGATTTTAAAAAGTGATGACAATGTCCTTGTTTTCATTGTGCCATTAAATTGACCAGCATTCGAGTATCTCATTGCTGAGCTGAGTGTCTTGGTTTTCCGTAATTAAAATATGGTCACCTCAGTGTACACAGACAGACACAGGATATGGGGGAGTTGATAAAGTTTCAAGAACTTTTAAAGACAAGCAGCTGTGGCTTGTTGTGGTGTGATTAGCACCCAGGCTTCAGAAGAAACTCCCTGTCTCTTATGTTCATTGTGCATGTTAAAAGTTGCCAGCATGGCCCAAAATTGGAGGTTCACTCATCCTGATTTGTATCTATCAGAACCCAAAATGTCAGAGCTGAATATGCAGTAGATTTTACGGGATTATTCACAGAATGTTTGAGTTCCAACTCTCCAAAAGTCTCCATTAATCCTACATTCACCTTCCTAATCTCATATATTTCTCATATGTTTGACTGCGTATGTGTTTTTACTACTTAGAGCTTCTTCTTTCTTGTTTGTTTTTGTTGTTTCTGTTTCATGTTCACACTCACCACAGGCTCTTCTGCATAAACTCTTACTGCTGTTTTCACAGCTGCAGAATCTGTGCCATCAGAGTTAGCCAGCAGGATTCAACCATATTTACAGAAGATTTCTCTTTCAGGTGAGTAATTCTACTCCAGTTTGAAAATAAACTGTCAGATCTAACAGTCACATTTTTGCTAGATTACGTCCATGTTGTGTGGGCCGCCAGAAGAGGAGGTACTGCTGGCCCACCACCAGAGGGCGCCCTGCCTGGAGTGCGGGCTCCAGGCACCAGAGGGCGCAGCCGCCTCACAGGAGCAGCTAGGGTGACAGCTGTCACGCATCACCTGCAACAGCTGTTACCAATCAGCAGGGGTACATCAGCAGGACAACGTCTCCACCTCTTTGCCGAGATATCGTTCTACCTGGAAGGTAATATTCTCAGCTGACTGCTTAACAGTAACCTTTTGTGATTTTTGTGAGTGATAACAGACCTTTTTTCCAACGAGAGGTGGAGGTAGCTTTCCTGCCGTGCGGATTACTGGGTGCAAACGCGCCCACCTTTAATTGTGTTTTTGTTCCTCGCCAGCAGTACCAGGTCCGACACGTGGAGGCAGTGGCCACCTGGGAGTTCGGGACTTGGCGGCTCCAGTATTCCCGGGGTCTGGTGGCGGAGGAAATCGTGTGGTTCCGGTTCTGCTTTGGACAGGTGTCTCCTATCTTTGAGCCTGCCCACACGACACCTTTGTGAATTGATTCTGATCTATTGTTGTAATCTGTTGTATTTGTTGTGCACATTCACAACAGTAAAGTGTTGTTATTTGACCTACTCCATTGTCCGTTCCTTTGCGCCCCCTGTTGTGGGTCCGTGTACCGACACTTTCCCAACAGGATATCTCGGCCAGCGTCATGGATCCCGAGGGGCGTCAACCGGCTGTTGAACGGCCAATGGAAGAACAGGGCGCACAGGCGTCCGCAGGAGGAATGATCGGTGAGTTGCAGCGGATCCTCACCGCTTTCACGGCTCGGTTGGATTTAATGACCGAGCAGAACGTCCTCCTTAACCGCAGGGTGGAGGCTCTCGCCCCTCCTGTCGACCCTGTGCGTAACAGTGACGTTCCACAGGTCGTTCAACGACCCCTCCCACCTTCCCCGGAAGCATACATAAGCCCTCCAGAGCCGTACGGAGGTTGTGTGGAGACGTGCGCGGACTTTCTTATGCAGTGTTCGCTCGTCTTCGCACAACGTCCCGTCATGTACGCGACTGATGCTAGTAAGATAGCTTATGTCATTAATCTGCTTCGCGGCAAGGCACGCGCTTGGGCTACAGCGCTTTGGGAGCAAAATTCACGGCTCCTTCTGATATATGATGGGTTTGTGAGGGAGTTCAGAACAGTGTTCGATCACCCAAATAGAGGAGATTTTGGGCATCCCATGGATGTTAAAGCACAATCCCCGGATCGATTGGCCGTCTGGGGTGGTGGTTCAGTGGAGCGAAACCTGCCATCGGGTGTGTTTAGGATCCTCGGTTCCTCCCGGTTCCCAGGCTAAGGAGGAGGTCAAAGTCCCTCCCAATCTGTCGGCAGTGCCGGTTGAGTACCACGATCTTGCTGATGTCTTCAGCAAGGATCTGGCACTCACCCTTCCCCCGCACCGTCCGTACGATTGTGCCATTGATTTGGTTCCAGGCGCTGAGTTCCCGTCCAGCAGGCTGTACAACCTCTCACGACCTGAGCGCGAATCAATGGAGACCTACATCCGGGACTCATTAGCTGCCGGGCTGATCCGGAACTCCACCTCCCCGATGGGGGCAGGTTTCTTTTTTGTGGGCAAGAAAGATGGCGGACTTCGTCCATGTATTGATTACAGGGGGCTGAATGAGATTACAGTTCGCAACCGATACCCGTTGCCATTATTAGATTCCGTGTTCACCCCCCTGCATGGAGCCAAAATCTTTACTAAGCTGGATCTTAGAAATGCGCATCGCCTGGTTCGGATCCGGAAGGGAGACGAATGGAAGACGGCATTCAACACCCCATTAGGTCACTTTGAGTACCTGGTCATGCCGTTCGGCCTCACAAACGCCCCCGCGACGTTCCAAGCATTGGTTAATGATGTCTTGCGGGATTTCCTGCACCGATTCGTCTTCGTATATCTAGACGATATATTCATCTTTTCTCCGGATCCTGAGACTCATGTCCGGCATGTACGTCAGGTCCTGCAGCGGTTGTTGGAGAACCGGCTGTTTGTGAAGGGCGAGAAGTGTGAGTTTCACCGCACATCTTTGTCCTTCTTGGGGTTTATCATCTCCCCCAACTCCGTCTCTCCTGATCCGGCCAAGGTTGCGGCGGTGAGAGACTGGCCCCAACCCACTAGCCGTAGGAAGCTGCAACAGTTCCTCGGCTTTGCAAATTTCTACAGGAGGTTCATTAAGGGCTACAGTCAGGTAGTTAGCCCCCTGACAGCCCTGACCTCACCAAGAGTCCCCTTCACCTGGTCGGATCGTTGCGATGCCGCGTTCAAGGAGTTGAAACGGCGCTTCTCATCTGCACCCGTTCTGGTGCAGCCCGATCCTAGTCGCCAGTTAGTGGTTGAAGTGGACGCCTCGGACTCAGGGATAGGAGCCGTGCTTTCCCAGAGCGGGAAGACCGATAAGGTCCTTCACCCGTGTGCCTATTTTTCCCGCAGGTTGACCCCGGCCGAACGGAACTATGACGTCGGCAATAGAGAACTCCTTGCGGTGAAAGAGGCTCTTGAAGAGTGGAGACATCTGTTGGAGGGAACGTCCGTGCCATTCACGGTTTTCACTGACCACCGGAACCTGGAGTATATCAGGACCGCCAAGCGGCTGAACCCCAGGCAAGCCCACTGGTCACTGTTCTTCGGCCGTTTTGACTTCCGGATCACCTACCGTCCCGGGACCAAGAACCAGAGATCGGATCAGGTGGGCCCTCGGTCCAGGCCCACCTGCAGAAGTGCCGTCGGGTGTGGCGTGACGCCCGTTCTGCTTTGCTAAAGGCCCGGACGAGGGCAAAAGCCCATGCAGACCGTCGGCGGACCCCGGCCCCTGCGTATCGGCCTGGGCAGGAGGTGTGGTTATCCACAAAGGACATCCCCCTCCAAGTGGACTCCCCCAAGTTACAGGACCGTTACATCGGCCCATTCAAGATCCTGAAGGTCATCAGTCCAGCCGCAGTGAGGCTTCGGCTGCCGGCCTCACTGCGGATCCATCCTGTGTTTCATGTGTCCCGGATTAAACCTCATCACTCCTCACCCCTCTGTACTCCGGGTCCGGCGCCGCCTCCTGCCCGGATCATCGATGGCGAGCCGGCTTGGACTGTACGCCGGCTTTTGGATGTCCGTAGGATGGGCCAGGGCTTCCAGTATTTGGTGGACTGGGAGGGATACAGCCCCGAAGAACGCTCCTGGGTGAAGAGGAGCTTCATCCTGGACCCGGCCCTCCTGGCCGATTTCTACCGCCGCCACCCGGACAAGCCTGATTAGGGCTCTCCAGTTGGTTCAAAATGCTGCTGCCAGACTTTTGACACGAAGCAGAAAGTTTGACCACATTACACCCATTTTGGCATCTCTTCACTGGCTTCCTGTCCCTGTGAGATCAGATTTTAAGGTTCTGCTACTAACCTATAAAATTGTTCATGGACTGGCACCTCCCTACCTAGCTGACCTAATTAAACCCTACAGGTTTCAGGGTGCAGGACTGCTTTGCGTCCCTATGGTGAATAAGAAGTCTGCGGGTCACAGAGGTTTCTCTTATCGTGCCCCTGTTCTGTGGAATGATCTCCCTGCATCAATAAAAGTCAGATTCTGTAGAAGCTTTCAAGTCCAGACTTAAGACGCACTTATTTTCCCTTTCGTATGGCTAGCATACTGGCATAGTATGTTACTATGCTTTTTACTCTTTTAAATTTATTTTATTAGGAAACAGAGCATGCCATGGCCTCAACTTTATCTAAAAGTTTGGACTAATGGCTGGTGATCACCTTAGTATTTCTTCTGTTCTTTCTTGTTGCTTAATGCTGACAAATTATACTGTATTTGTTGTCTTTCTGATGTCTGGTTCTGTTTTTTCTCTTTGTTTGAGGTGCAGCTCCATCCAGAGATAGATGTGGTGTCTGTTTCTGTAACCCTCCTGTCCACCTTCAAAATTTCCTGTATATTCATTTTGTACATTGTGTCAGTAGCATGACCCACACAGAGGGTCACCCCTTTGAGTCTGGTCTGCTTGAGGTTTCTTCCTCAAATCATCAGAGGGAATTTTTCTTCACAACTGTTGCCTGTGTTCTTGCTCTAGGGGTTAGTAAGGTTAGACCTTACTTGTGTGAAGCACCCAAACTAATATTAAATACACACAAAACTGGGATAAAATATGAGGACAAGGACATGAACACAGTCCGTGGATAACTAAGGGATTACAAAATGCCTGCAAAAAGAAAAATGCACTGTATAGACAATTGTAAAACAAAACTATTGAGGCAGAAGAGAAATACAGAAAGTATAAAAATATGTAAACCAGTATTATGAGGAAATGCAAAAAGGAATGCTATGTGAGATTATTAGAACATAATTAAAACAATACCAAAGGTATGTGGAATGTGTTGAATCATGTAATTAGAAATAGATCAAGTCATGCAGACAGGTTTTTTTTTAACAATGATGGGTCTCTAAATAATATGAAGGATATAGTTAATGGTTTTAATAAATAATTTGTAAATATTTGGCCTGAATTGGCAGAAAAAAAGCCATTATACAAGACAAATAATGCATGTTTTTACATTCTTTCAATGGAACAAATATTTAAATTTGTGAAAGCTGGAATGTTCCATCTTTCAACTCATAAAATATTCATACCATTTCACTCAAACATTCATTATTTGTATCATATCACCTTTTTAATTTGTCACATGACATTTGACTTTGAGAGGTCAAGTTCAAGGTCATAATTTTATCTCAAACTGTTTACAGCCAATCTGGGTTAAACATCGTGGAAGGATTTTGACCAGCATAACACCACATTTTGGACAGAACTGATGAAATGTCAATTGGCTACACAAAACCAGATATTATAGTATTTTTGAACTAAAAAGAATTCATTTGTTTGAATCAGTGTTAAGTGTTTTGCTTTTTGAGTGCCCCTCCTAGTTCCTAATTCTGAAATACAGGAGAATAACAATGGAAAGGTGGGGAAATGAGTTCTGATAGAAAAGCCACTCGATCAGTGGTGAGCATGAAGAACCAAGAAACCACAGCCACTCCTGTCTGAGGAGAAGAGCAAATCCATGACGATACAATACCTTATTGACTTTTTTCCCTTCATTATTAAGTGTTGGTGAACACTCTTTGTGTGTGTGTGTGTGTCTCTCTTTCAGTCTGTCTGTCTGTCTCTCTCGATGCATCAGGCATGGTGTCGGCATGGCTCATAACAGGTGGACACAAATGCGAGTTCTCACAAGGTGTGGAGTAAGTAAAAGGTTTAATCGTCAAAGCGAGCAGGGAGTCGGTACACAGGTGATCCAGCAGCCAGTGAGGCAACGGTAACAGACAGGCGAAAGGCTGAGGTGCGGTTCAACAGACAGGCACAGGTCAAAATACACAGCGAGGAGGCGATCAGAGACAGACACAAACTCAAGGTCGAGGGCAAAGCAAGGTCAAAAATCCAGCAGCTAAAAAACAGGGTAAAGGTGAACTTGGAACTAATGCTGGAAAGTGACATGAGATCAACAATCTGGCAATGAGCAGTGAGACTGTGAGGGTATTTATAGAGAGGAGACTAATCAAGGTGATGTGAAGCAGGTGTGTGGAAGGTTCTGGAAAGGGGTGTGGTTTTGTGAACCAAAGAAGAGGGAAGAATGGCAAGAGAGTGTGAGAGGCCAAAACAAAGTGGACTGGGGCAAGATAACTAAGTGGCTGAAAAACCAACGGTGCAAAGCAAGTTAAGTAAGTGACAGAAAAACTAACAGTGAATAACGTGATGTGTTCCAGACAAGCAATAATGCGTGAGCAAAACAAAAGGGGAAACAAAACTAGGAAATAACGTGACTAATCCAAATAGTGGGAAACAAGAAGATCTATGATTATAATCGAAACTAGAACAGGGACTGATACAGATTAAAGTATAAAAATAAAATGCAATAACTGATAAAGACATGGAAAATCAGATTTCAAACTGAGCAGAAAATAACTGACATGAAACAAAACCAGTAACCACAGGATACAACACAAAATAGATGATAGAGAATAAACAAACCCAGTGACTACAGAATAATGCAATAAATAAAACAAAATAACTGATAAACAGAAAATGCAATAAATAACAAATGGAACATGATATGAAACGAAACACTGAAGGTGAATAATAACAAAAGCCTGTGACTAAAGCATAATACAAGAAATGTGATAAACAGAACTAAACTTAAGGACCAGGAGTGAAAAAACAATAACCATCTACAGAATAAAAGATAACCAAAGAAAGAATCCGTGACAAAAGTGTAACATAAAGAAAAGCAATGAATAACTGAATGACTGCAAACTAAATAATAAGGTAAAGAATGAAACCAGTGACTAAATAGTAAGCAAAGCAATAAACACAACCAAACTGAGACTAACATGAAAAAGTATAAACTAATGAAAGGTAAAACCAGAAAATCAAAGAGGAAATAAGGCAATGAACAAAGACCTAACCCCAGAGCCGGGGCTGGGCATGACATGATGTAGTCGAATGTTGCGTCTGGTGATTTTACATCATTTCTCTCCGCCTTCCAACAATCGGATTTCAGTAGGCTCATTAAGAGTCTAGTCTGACCCGTACTTTTAATCTTCCTCCTGAATACTTCAGAAGATTTGTGTTTTAAAGGAGCAGTGCACACACAACAGTGTAGTACAACTTCTTTCTCAACCCAAATCTGGTTTTTGTGATAATCTGTCTAAACCATTCATGCTGTGCATTAATTCTTTGGACAATTGCATGTTTAAAACTTTTGATATTGTGAACATGACCCTGGTTCTTGTTGAAAGAGGTGGCCCGTAATTCAGACGCAAACACAAAGTGTCGCTGTGCCACTGAGGTACCAAACAAAGGTTTGGAACAATTCATCGCTCTGACATTGTTCCAAAGAACTGCTGATAAATTAACAAACACAAGATAAACATTAAAAGCAAGTTAGTAGTCCTTCCAGGTACTACTGCTACTAGTAGTAGGGGTGATGGACAATAGGCAATGCTAGTTATAGTAGTAGACCTAGTCATTGCAGCTTTATATAAAATTGGGTGTTTTAGTAGCAGAGGTAGTGGAACTAGTAGCAGTGATGTCATAATATTCTCGTAAAAACCTCGTAACATCAGCATTATGGTATACCTGGAATTTTAATTGTCAGGGTTTGGGGTTTTGTTTGGTGTTTACTCTGTTTTATTTTTGTGATTGCTTTTGTTACATGTTAGTTCTCTTGCTGGTCTGTATCCTGCTTGGGTCTTTTCTGTGTCTTGGTGATGGGCATCACACTTTGTCTGGCCACACCCATGTTCTGGTGCTTTCCACCCACACCTGTTTCTAATCTGCAGTTCATCCATCACCTGGATGTATTTAAGGCTCACGGGTTCCACTCGTGCTTTGCCAGATCGATGTGCCTTGTGCCTTCCTTCCAGCTCTGTTTCGTGTTTTTGCTTAGTCCTGCTTGCCTCATAGTGTATTTTGACCACCTTCCCCAAAGGCGTGGTCCAGATGTTTTTGTACTCTTGCTCGTTTTTGACTGCCTTACCGTGTACCGAATCCAGCTTACGTCTTCAGTAAACGATTCTAACCTACAGAGCTGTGTGTTTGTGTCCAGCCTTTTCTGATGAACAAGCCTGATATTAATAGTAGGTGGCAGGTTAAGTAGTAGTAATGCAGTATACCAGGAGATGAAGTAGGCTGGGAGCAATGACGGTACATTAGTGCATACAGTATGGCTGTAGTTTTAGGATTATTACTATGTAACATAACAGAAATCAGGCTGTAATTAACTCTGTGTGCCACCCAACTCCTGGTACAGGCCTTGGTTAGCTCTCTATCCAACTACTGTAATGCCCTTCTAACAGGCCTTGCATCTTGTACGTTAAAGTCTTTGCAGATGCTCCAGAGCGAGGCGGCATATCTGGTTTTTGGCCAGCGCAAAGGTCACATTTGACCCGACCCTTATTGAGCTCCATTAGCTAACCATTGCTGCCTGCATCCAATTCACTAATGTTTGCCTCCAAAGTGACAACTGGGTCTGCATCCTTCTGGTACCCCTTGACCCCTGCAATCTTCCAAGGACAGTATCTTGCACTGCCATCATCTCTACACACAAAGCAATCCAGGCTATTTGTAGACCCTGATGGTGAACAGGCTCCCAAATGTTATCAGAGCAGAGGTGTCCCTCTTTACTTTCACAAAACTCTTAAACTCACCTGTTCGAAAACATCCTCTAACATCTCCAACAAACCTAACATGCCTAACTCGCAGCTACCATGCACTGCTTTTCTCTCTAACTTTTGTACCTTCTCAAGTTTTACTCTCTGGGATCTACTTACATTTTTCCACTTTCTCTGACTGGTTTGTATATGTATGTAAATATAGTATTCATCAGTACCCTGAAGTGTCCTGTTAACCTTAAAGATACTACTGCACTAACCTGAATATAAGACGTGCCTGATTATAAGACATCCCATATTTTTCAGTATGTTTTTGATGAAATATTGTTTGATGAGTATTTTTTTCTCAAAAAAATGCAATTCATTGATGAACTGCATTTTTTTGAGAAAAAATATTGTCTTATACTTGGGCTAATACAATATTCACTGCTATAGCTTGATTGGGATTCCACACTTGTTAGCCACTTTGAATAAAACTGTCACATGAATGTAATGTAGTAGGGATACACAGCTGGTACTGTGAACATCAACGTATAGTACAGCACAGTACTGAGCCTCTGCAACTTGGTGTCTTCGTGCCACAGCGCAAACCTTTCTCCACATTCCACAGTCAGACATTTAAGTGATTTAGGTCAACCCCGGGTTTTGTGGAGGCTGAAAGATGTCCAACCTCAGGCGTGGGCGCGATCAGCCCACGGCCGTTACCATGGAGACCGCAACAAGGCAGCGTCTCTACTCTGCGCGTTCCCAAAGTAAATCTCCCCATTGTGAGGGGGCGTGGGGTTTGAGGAAAGTCAAACCCCACGCTGCCACCATCATCCCTAATCACCCCCACCCCCCGCGCCCCCAAAGGGACTGTTCACGCGCCTCCCGCAGGTGTTAAACCTGATGAGTGGATGAATTTTGGTGCGTAAAAAGCGCGTTTCAGCAGCGCTCCGTGGGTGTGTCGTGGATAAAGACGCGCCATCCGCCCTATAGACGCAAAGTGACTGACTGGTCTGACTCCTCCCAGTGTTCCCACTGCCGCCACTTCACGTGCGCCTTAAAAGTGCAGCTGGAGTGCGCAGGGAAACCCACGGAGAGCTTTCTCCGCTCAGCGTGGGGCTGAAGGTGCCACCATGTGGTCCGTCTTTTTTATCCTCTTGTCTTATCTGGACAGAAACGTAGTCCAGCCTGACTCGGTGACACGCGCTTTGGATGGAGACAAGCACACGCGCAACGGCACTGTGTGCGCAATAATCTCACGCGTGGGGGAGAATTTCCTTTACAGGGTGTCCGGCGGAGGTGAGGAGGTGCGCTCTCTGGTCAGCCCCGCCGGGAAGCTGCTGGACTGTTCCGTCACAGTGGAGCAGACGCGCGCGGAACCGCTCGTGCGCACGTGCAGGATGGAACAAAGAGCCGAGCGGCACTTGTTGGAGACACCTTTTGCGCGCGTGGATGAAGCCAAACTGATGTGTGAGGAGTTCAGAAAGAGCACAAAAGGCGACGCTGCGCGGCACGACGCGGCTGTGAAACGATCCAAGCGAGGTTTTACTTATCCGGGCACGCTGTGGTGCGGAGCTGGCAACATGGCTGATGGATACGAGCAGCTGGGTAGGTGTTCATCACAGAAACACGGCACAACGTCCACCTGCTTCACTCACTGTTACATTCATGCTGCAGGAGACTTTGCGGAGACCGACAGCTGCTGCCGCACGCACGACCACTGCCCGCACGTCATCCACGCGTTCTCCTCCAAGTACGGACACACCAACTTCAAATGGCACTCCATCAGCCACTGCCACTGTGACAACACGTCAGTGACCCACATTTACTTATTTATTTATTTATTTATTTCTCATGTCTTCTGATGTCCGTAAAGCCAAAAACAGGTTTTAGGCCCACACAGCCTCCCTTTGAATTGGAGCTGGATGTGTGTAAATAATGCATGTATAAAATGTAATAGCAAAAATTCACAAAAAAATTGCATACTTATTAATATTATTATTAGCTGCTTGGTCTGTTGCCACAGTTACCCAGACTGGGATAAGTGGTAGAAAATGAATGAATGAAATAGTAGTAGACCAACTCCTATACCACAGCACCACCTCAAAATTCATAATTTACTCTTTAGGGGTGGTGGACAAGTGGTTAATGCGCTTGATTTCAGTGCAGAAAGTTCCAGGTTCAAATCCCACCCCTGCCACATTTCTCCATATAATGTGGAGTTGCGTCAGGAAGGGCATCTGGCGTAAAACCTGTCTGGATTTGCTGTGGGGACCCTGAGTGCAAACAAGGGAGCAGCCGAAGGGACTTACTTTCTATTGCATTTGTGTGAAATACTACAACCCCTGGCAAAAATTATGGAATCACCGGCCTCGGAGGATGTTCATTCAGTTTTTTAATTTTGTAGAAAAAAAACGGATCACAGACATGACACAAAACTAAAGTCATTTCAAATGGCAACTTTCTGGCTTTAAGAAACACTATAAGAAATCAAGAAAAAAAAAATTGTGGCAGTCAGTAACGATTACTTTTTTAGACCAAGCAGAGGGAAAAAAATATGGAATCACTCAATTCTGAGGAAAAAATTATGGAATCATGAAAAACAAAAGAACGCTCCAACACATCACTAGTATTTTGTTGCACCACCTCTGGCTTTTATAACAGCTTGCAGTCTCTGAGGCATGGACTTAATGAGTGACAAACAGTACTCTTCATCAATCTGGCTCCAACTTTCTCTGATTGCTGTTGCCAGATCAGCTTTGCAGGTTGGAGCCTTGTCATGGACCATTTTCTTCAACTTCCACCAAAGATATTCAACTGGATTAAGATCCAGACTATTTGCAGGCCATGACATTGACCCTATGTGTCTTTTTGCAAGAAATGTTTTCACAGTTTTTGCTCTATGGCAAGATGCATTATCATCTTGAAAAATGATTTCATCATCCCCAAACATCCTTTCAACTGATGGGATAAGAAAAGTGTCCAAAATATCAACATAAACTTGTGCATTTATTGATGTAATGACAGCCATCTCCCCAGTGCCTTTACCTGACATGCAGCCCCATATCATCAATGACTGTGGAAATTTACATGTTCTCTTCAGGCAGTCATCTTTATAAATCTCATTGGAACGGCACCAAACAAAAGTTCCAACATCATTACCTTGCCCAATGCAGATTCGAGATTCATCACTGAATATGAGTTTCATCCAGTCATCCACAGTCCATGATTGCTTTTCCTTAGCCCATTGTAAGCTTGTTTTTTTCTGTTTAGGTGTTAGATGCAGACTAACGAGCAGATCTGATTTGATGCAGGTGTTAGTTTTGGGGATGAAAATTTACAGGGTGATTCCATAATTTATTCCTCAGAATTGAGTGAGTCCATATTTTTTTCCCTCTGCTTGGTCTAAAAAAGTAACTGTTACTGACTGCCACAATTTTTTTTTCTTGATTTCTTATAGTGTTTCTTAAAGCCAGAAAGTTGCCATTTGAAATTACTTTAGTTTTGTGTCATGTCTGTGATCTGCTTTTTTTCTACAAAATTAAACAACTGAATGAACGTCCTCCGAGGCCAGTGGTTCCATAATTATTGACAGGGGTTGTATAGTTACTAAATAATACCCATATTTCAAATCATCAACCATGTAAAGGAAAAGTTGTTTTTTTTTTAAATGGTCACATTCGCTAGCAACATTAGAATTCATTTTCATAAAATTTGTAGTTTTGCTGTATAGTTGCATAGCATAAAATTTTAACTTAACCAAAATCAAATCACGTCCTCCCATTCCTAGGACCAGTGTTCCTGCCGAGTTTGACCAACACTGGATCAGGCATTCATAAGATATCTTGCTTACATTCATGCCACCATAGTTACACAAAGACCAAGAATGTGTAGTCTACGCTTGTCATGGTGGGTGGGATCTGGGGCATTGGGCCGGCCTCCTTCTGTGGCATTTGGGGCCTTGTTTGTTGCCAAGGCTGGGGGGGGTATGTGTCCTGTGGCTCGGATTGGACAGGACAGGTCTCCTCCTCTGTGCTGGGTGGTTGACTCCCGATGTGGGAGGCTACTTCCCCAGACAGGGCTGGTTCCCATTTCCAGCTGGGTGCACTGGCACAATGCAGATGAAGTGTCTTGACCTAGAATCAACCCGAGGTCTGCATATTGGGAATCAAATTCCTTATCCCGCTGAACTACCTGCTCTGTGCTGTTTGACAGTAAAACAGGATTGAAACTGTTTAAATGGTTTCACAAATTTTCAGATTGATGCAGATGGATTTGGAGCCACAAATTAGTGTTTTGCAATTTGTAAATTTCTTTAAATCGATCTTAAAATTTATAACCGGAAATGCATTGATTTGCATTGAGAAACCCCCTTTTCAACTCAGAGATACAAAGTGTTTCTTTGCCTGTCACTTTTAATGGAACAGTCCTGCCACATGCCACACACGGTCTCACGTCTCCTGACGTGGGTGTGTCACACAGGGCGGATCAGGGGGCGTGTTTGACAGTGGAAGGAGACGTGGAAAATTGAACAGTTTCAGCGAAGGAGAGTTTTAACGTGTCCAGATGGAGATATGGGAGTTTGAGGATGTTTAGACTGAGAAGCACATTCTGGATGTGAATAGAAACTGGATGAAAACTGTGAAAACTTCTTTCCTTTGCAGGTTGAAAGCGTGTTTGAGAAAAGTCAACGACACGTCTTCCAGGGTGGTTGGTCAAGCGTTCTTCAACGTGATCGGCGTGCCTTGTTTTGAGTTAGTTTATGAAGACCAGTGTGCCGAGCGGCACTGGTACGGTCTGTAAGTATCAAACCATGTGCCAGTTTAAGTAGTTTTGAAACGCACCGCGTCCTGAAACCAGCGCACGTTCACTGTCTGTGTCACAGGTGTAAACGGTACGAGAAGCGTCCCGTCGCTGTGGTGGAAGAAGCTGTCCCATATGACTTTGGCGGTATTGATGTCATTGACAAGCTGACGGTGGCGCCACCTAAAATAAAAATTTCAAAGCAAAACCAGCAGGAGAAACCGGAGACAATGACTCAGAGCAGCCGGCCCGAGGAGCCGTCCCTCGGAAACGTGGTCACCGCCCCCGAGGAGCTCCTCAAAGTGCTCACTACCGTCTCCACTTCACGAAGCTTGGCCACTGATCCTGCTAAGGGTGACGTGCAAGCCTCCGAAAAGAAGAAACAGAAGAACACAGAGAAGAAGAAAAATGGCAAAAAGCGAAAAGGAAACGGCAGGAAGAGGAAACAGAAGGCAAAGGCGGGTGATAAAACTGAGGAAGGAGTCGGTGCTTCCTCGTCTCGCAACAAAGCTGAAGAAGCCGTCGGTAATTTCATTAATGAGTCCGACAAGCAAGACTACTCGAGTCGAACAAGAAGTGGCATCAGTTACAGTGAATATGAGCTGAGGGGAAAAGAAGAGCCGCGGAATGAAGTCATGGAAGATGAACCGACAATGGATAAGGAGACGGTTTCCATAACAACACCAACAAGAGTCCAGAAGAAGCTAACAGGAGAGGATCCGCTAACAAATACTATCGCTACATCAGCAAGCATGATGAAGTCCCCTGGAACAAAAGCAGAGGTCAAGAGGGCAAAAAAGGAGGGAAGAAAGAAGAGCAAAAAGCTTTATTCCCCTGTACTGAATATTTCTAAAAAAGAAGAGTCAACAGTCAACTTCAGCGCCACCATCATTAGCATAAACCCAAGAGCACAGACTGAGCGACAAAGCCGACCTGTCGACGTCACCCCCGTTGGAATTCCCAAAGCCAAAAGGAAGGGGTCAAAGGAGAGAGCAGACAGAGGGGGGAGGAAAAAAAGGAGGAAAGTCGGTGCACCTTCACCCACTGTGGCTGCTGCTGGAGAACAATTCTATGCAGATCATTTGGAAGTGACCCCTCGCATTTGGGCCCCGAACACACCATCAGTCCAAAGCACAGAGGGACGGGGTTCACAGAATACGAGTCCAAACCCTTTGTCTAAAGACGTGAGAACCAAAAGGCAAAGGTCAAAAGGGCCGAGCGATAGAAGGAGGCAAACGGCAAGCAGAAGTACGATTTTCCAATTTAGCGCCAGAAACAGGTTGCTTGATCTGCAGAGTCCACAGGCGAGCGGCGCCAAAGTCACAGCTGCAAACAGACCTACATGGCAACCTGAGAGCCACGGCGAGCGGAGACATCTTACCGCCATCACTTCTGACATGACAAACACGCTGATGGCAGGAGAGGTGAAGAAACAAAGACGGAAAGCTGCTATCGGAGAGAGACGTCCGATTCCTGAAGGAAATCAAACTGAACAGAAACAAACCACCTTCACAGCAGCAGCACCGTCTGAAGCTGCTGACGCTGAAGAGCGCGATGTAAAGCCGACGCCTTGCACGACCACCTCAGCCACACTCCTCAGGAGTCGGGCAGAGTTGTCTATTGAGAGAGCAAAGGCACAGTTTGTTAGGAAAAAGGGAAGGAAAGCGGCGCTGTCAGTCAAACAGTGAGTGAGTGCTGCAGGCTGACGCTGACCTCTGACCTACCTGCCTGATTTTTAATTCTGTGCTGCTGCACGTCTGCGTTGTTTCTGACCAATACAAACAAAGGAAGTAGAGCACAAACCTCCGCCAACACTAGTTTCTAATCCCACTTTCTGCTTTTCATAAAATAAATTAGATGTGATCAAATGTCAGGAGTACGTATTTAGTTGATGCACTTGAATCAAAGGGTTTTTTTTGTGTGTGGTGTTTTTTTTTTTTCCTTTTCCAACTTTTTCAGTTTCTGAATTCTTTTTCAGCTAACATTAGTTATCTCTATGCACAATGTGTCATTGATTTTTTTGGCACTTAGTTTCCGACTGATAACTGGAAGACAAACAAACGCATAAAACTGGAACCTCCTTCCAATTTTGGTGGTGTTGGTAAATCCATAACACAAAAAGGAGAGTGATTGAGGCACTTTTTTGATTGAGATATAATGCAAAATGCACACCAAATGGTCTTTTTGATATTAAATTTAAATGCCCACAAACTCCACAATCCAGATCAGATCCGGTGTAACATTTTATCTTCCTGCCTGAATAACTTACCCCTGGGGGGGGGGGGTAATCCTAGGATATCTTATCCTCCACCCTGGATATCCCCCCCCCAATATGGCAGTGATTGTCAGTATGTTTGTTTGTAATCGTTGCATTTTTTCACCTTTAACTCACTGTGCAGCACACAGTTTACATCGCACTCTTGCAACTTAACATACAGCAGCCCTAGTAAGGTACTTTTCAGTACACAAAAGGATCAAGGTCAAAGGTCAAGGTCACAGGAAGGTCAAACACTAAATTCAACTAAACAACTTTCCTGGTCGCAATTTTTGAAATTTTGCCTCCAAATTTGCCATGAACACAGTCATGGGCCTTGCCCATTACCTGGGATAAGCGATTGACTTTGACCTTCAGGTTTTTGCTTGAGGTCAAATGTCACCTAAATTAGGTCAAACTTCAGATTACAGTAAAACATGTTGTGTAATACATCAAATTAATAATATTTTTTGATTACATTAGTACTAGCAGAATATAGTTACATGATTACAAATAGATAAAACTTTAATTATAAGTAAAATGTTCATTACAGCAAACTATTGTTGTCATACTGGGTGTTGAAAAAGTAACATAAATGTGTTGTTTGCTGATTATTATACTGTCAGTATAATGAGAAGTAAATTTATTTTTGCAGGGTAGAGAAGAATCTGTTCCAGGGACGTCGTTCTTTTGAATACATTTGATCTTCACTTATTGTGGGCTCACTTGCCGTGTAGTTCAACACCAGCTGGGACTATAAAGTTTGACTCATTCTTCATGTTACTAAAACTTGAAACCACTTTGCTGTAATATTTAGTGGATAAAAATGATTTGAACACATCTTTATTCATTCTTTCCCCTGTCAAGGTGCTCGTCCAGTGAAAATCACACTGTGTCAAATAATCATCTTTGTCAGTTTCATGCTACATTTATATTATTCTGTTGATTCCTATCTGCCACTCTTTATATTTATGACCTAGTTTGTACAAAAGAGATTTGATAAAGGTGGCAGACATTATAGGCCCCTCATTTTCATTATGTTTCTTAAACATATGTTTCTTTGCATACTATTGTGTTTGTGTGTGTGTGTGCACTATGTTTATTTATTAACTTGTTTAAATATGTCTTAATGCTTTAACTATAGCACTTTTGGTCAGCTTTGGTTGTAGTAAAGTGCTTTATAAATATAGATGGTGCTGTGTGTTCTATACATATACTGTGGTTATTTTATGCAAAACTAAATTGGAGTATTTTCCATCACATTTCCACAAAAGGTCCATAGGAAATATTACTATTGTAGATACATACAGTAAGAAAACCAATATCATTCACCGTCAATCAAACTACTTCATCTGTGACCATAAAACATCCACGAAATATAGAGTTTAAAGGTTGTCCTGATTGTGCCTTATCAAGGTTTGGGTTTATCAGTGCTGCCCTGTAGGAATGTTGCCTGTGGGGGGGGGGGGGGGGGATTTCCAGGTTGTTATCAGTCAATAAAGTTATCAGTCAATAAGGAACACCATCCTACATAACGCTCAAATATGAAAGAAATGTGATTTTTTTCTTTGACAGTTATGAATTTTTGAAAATTTGTTCAATGTTAAAGGATAGGGATTTTTCCTGACTATGACCTTTGACCTATGACCTTGGAAATTGTATAATTTCTTTCCTATCAGGATATGACTCTAGAAAAATTTCATAATATATGAAAAATGATGGGTTCCAGGCTGTTCACAAACAAACGGGGTGAAAACATATGGGTAATCAAAGAGCGAGTGGGTTTTGTGGTGGGCTGGTGTGCGGCCTTGTCACGTCTAAACATTGCATCGAGTCTGCTGTACCACAGTAGATGGTGACTGGTTGAATGTAAAGTTTCTTGTAAATGTAGTCAACTTAAAGAGGAAAATGTGTACACAAACGACAGTGGTTCACACAGCGAGTCTGCAGGTACAAGAGTACAGTTTTTCCTGATCAGCATAATACTCCCACACAGAGCTGTGTGTAGGATAACTTTGACCCAGATCAGATTCAGGCTGGCAATCCAGCTTGAACGGGATTCAAGCCAACTTTATCTTGAGACAGATAGGTTTTGTTTTTTGTTTTTTTTTGTGAATCGGAATGCCGCAAATCAAATTTAAGAAGAATTATTTTCTATCCAGCTCATCCCACTTCCAAGAGGTGGTTGAGGGGGATTCGCCGAGGTCTGAACGCAGACGTGTCTAGAATCTGACTATCTCGGGGATCATGCCATTAAACTTCCTCATTCCTCACACACCCACAGCATCCTGTCCGCTGTGGCGGCGCTCAGTGCCAACGTAACAGCGAGAGCGGCGACCAACCTTCCTTCCCTGCAGCGCTTTCATGCAGAAGGCCACCAGGTGCACTTTGACATCCACGAGCACACACCTACACTCTCATGTCCAGATCCACACACACAACTTGAATTTGTCTCTAGTCTGATTTGAGTTTGGACGTGTGTTTAGGATGAGCCAGACTTGAAAACCTACCCAGCTAGAAAGTAATCTGGTGTCGCCAACCGAATGGTCCCCCCTAAAAGTTGGTCTGCCCTGCGTTCACTGCGCATGCGTCATCAGCCGCGATTCACTGATTATCACTTCATTTCTGTTTAAAACTGCACTCCAGTCTTCAGCATTATTTCTTCATAAAAGGCGGTAGAAACAATCAGAGCGCTGCAGCTACATGAGCTGCTAGATGATGTGTTCACTGTGCATGAACACATCACACACACACACACACACACACACACACACACACACACACACTTGTGGAAACTTTCTGCTTCTGGGGTCCAGTTTCCTGTGCAAACCCTCCCAATACTGCCCCCTAGTGGGGAAGTAGAAATTAGAAGGCACTCTGATGGAGATGGTGGCAACCTGCAGCACCAAAGTAACCACCAGGTATATTAGAGTATTTACGTTCTGGAGACTGTGTTGATTTTTAACATCATATTGTAAATAGACAAACTTTCCCACCTCTAAGTGTATATAAAAAAAATGGATGATTTTTAGTTATGTAACTCAGTTATGGCTTTCCACTAACTTTATTTTATCAATCAGAGCTGTCCTAACAGTTTGTTTGTTTGTTTGTTTTTTTGGTTTGGCTGGCTGGTACATAAATGCAGGGCACAGGAGAGCAGAGCGATACCAACATGGTGCAAAAATGAGAATTATCAGAGTCAAACTGCACTTATCTGGCCTGTCAGGTTCTGATCTAACTCCTGTTGGCTCAGTTTCCTATCTTTTATTTATTTATTTATTTATTTTACCTCACACATGATTTCACAGTGTATACTAAACCTGTCAGGTTAAATGCAAATATTGGCAAATATTCCTCCAGGCTAGTAGGTTAAAAAAAATTGGTTGTGTGTGTTTCAAATGCAGAAATTTGTTTAATGTTAAATAATACATCAGAATTATGATTACATTTCTAATTGTATCACTGATATCAAATGATGATTATGTCAGAATCTTTTTTTTTTTGTCATATTGTAGCTATGTCCACAATAATAATAAAAAAAACTATAATTATAAATGCACCTGAGATTGTTCACTTTATTTAGTAAGAGAAAGGAATATTCTGAATTTTTTGGACATTTTTATGTTTTCTTTCTTTCTTTCTTTTTTCTTTTTTTTTAGCACTTGCGTTTGACAGAATAATCCCATGTCCATTTGTGTAAATGAAGAACTGTTGATTTGCCTCTCTTGAAAAGTCCTCACATTGTACACTGTCATGGTTTCTCACATCTACCAAGGTCCAGACCAGGATTATAGATAAAACTAACAGGTTACCTGTGGGGATCCATGGGATATAGATTGGGCAGTGTTCATAAAATAAGTAGCTGATATTTTTCAAGGGTGGTAATAAATTATGCAAAGTTTCTATAATGATTTGGGAGCAGGGGTGGTGGCCAAGTGGTTAATGCTGTTGGTTTCAGCATGGAAAGTTCCCAGTTCAAATCCCACCACTGCCACATTTCTCCATGTAATGTGGAGTTGCGTCAGGAAGGGCATCCAGCATAAAACGTGTGCCAATTCAACATGCAGAGCCACCTTGGATTTGCAGTGGTGACCCCGAGTGCAAACAAGGGAGCAGCCGAAGGGTCTTACTTACTTTTCTATAATGATTTGGGATAGCATGTGAGTCCAGAATGGAATTATCAACATCTATTGTTCACTGTTATGAAATATCTGTAATTTTTCAAAGAAAAAAAAAAATTAGTCCTATCAACGTTCCTTTTTGGCAGCGTTCATCCATGACCCAAAACACATACAGGTACACAGAGGCCACTTGGTTTTTAATATATAGTTAGGTACTGAAGAATTATTACAAAATTACGGGTTACGCCCACTAATACATAAACATAAAATACATAAACATACCAAACGACAAATCCAATCCAATCCAATCCACTTTATTTATATAGCACATTTAAACAACAGAACAGTTTCCAAAGTGATGCACATAAAAATAATTATACAAACTATACAAAACAATAAACCAACTCAGATACTAATAAATAAACATAAAAACAATAAATAAATAATGTCAGCTCTCCACAGTTTCTCCGTGATCGAAGCCATTCACACAAGTACATACACGTACACAGAGGCAGCTTGGCTTTTAATATATCGATTTTAAAAAGATTATTATTATTGGGGGGTCACAGGGAAAGTTGTTGACATTTTGGCCTGTGTCTCTGGTAATGTTGCTCCAGATGCCTTCAAAATTTTACATAAAGTACTTTGTCACAGTTCAGTCTTGTTGCACCAGAATCTGGATTCTAGAGTTGTGTCTAATGGACTCTTTGCGATGGTGATGTTTTTAACATTTTGGTTCCTACCAGTGGTGACGTACTTTGCGTGAACAAATAACTCATCTGGATCTGATGAGGAAAAATTATTGTTTCACCAGTGTGATAATCGTGACATTCCTTCCAGCGTGGTCACTCAGTTTTTGTTATTTACCAAAGAGTACCATAACATTTGAATTGATTCATGTTGTCATTTTGGCTGCTCCCATTTTACACAGGGTCACAAGGGATCCAGCACAGGTTTTATGCTGGACGCCCTTCCTGACACAACTCCAGTTTTAGCTGGAGAAAGGCACACAGCCTCTGGTCTCTAACCTGGACCAACTCCTCTTAGCTTATGAGATCTGATGGGATCAGTCTTAAACAGAGCAGACTGGTTGCATCTGAACTTATTAACAATTGTTGGAAATTAAATCCAACACATATTCAGTAATTTGGACATGTTCATGTATCCGTCTGCTAATTTTCTCAAGACAACTGGCTGTAAATGTGATGATTTAGTGCTACCAGGGGCACATACTTATGCATGCTATTGTGTGGGCTTTAATATTTGTATGTAATTTATGTCACATTGTCGATATTTGTTTTCACTGTGAGTTTAAAGGGAATGATTTTAGAAATTTTAATATAAAGAAGGCAAAGGCAGTTTTTTTACTATTATTTATTCATGCCAATTATATATGTAATGTTTTTTGAAAAATGTTAAATCTCAAGGCGGAACAATCTTTTCCTCAGCACTGTCAGTCCCAACTGTTGCACTTTCCAAGTGTCTTTTTTTCTTCTTCTTTTTGATGTGTGATTATTTCTTGCACACAGTCCCAATCATGATCCACTGTGAGTTTTTGCTCCATGGTATTTTTTTTTTTTGTGGGACTTGGGCCTCCATGGTCCCAGGCACTGTGAGCACAGGTTCCCAGTCTCTGCACAGATTAAGTACTCGCTCACTTTGCACAAACTTTCCAAAGAGGTTTATAACACTAAAGCCCTCCAGCTGAGTCCACTGATTCTCACGTTTGTACCAGAAGAACTTAAGAGAACAAATCTCAAAGAAAGACGTTCATCTCATTTGGCATGGAATCAGAACTGTTCGACATGAAAGGAATGACATCACGGCTACAGGATGACATCACGGCTTTTAAATCCTGCTGACAGTGTCCCATATTCTTTGGGTGAAAGCCAAACATTCACAGCAGTTTGACACAGTGGGCTGAACAATAAATCTTTTCTAACTGTGCTGGATGAAAAAATGGCCCAAATTAAGTTGTGTTTTGGGTTAATGTTCATGCATGCATCTACCAAATACGGTACATCTGGAAAGTATTCATAACGCTTCACTTTTTCCACATTTTATGTTACAGCCTTATTCCAGAATGGATGAAATTCATTTTTTTCCTGAAAATTCTACACACAATACCCCATAATGACAATGTGATTTTTTTTTTTTTGCAAATTTATTAAAATAATAATAATTTTAAAAAATGTACATAAGAATTCACAGCCTTTGCCATGAAGCTGAAAATTGAGCTCAGGTGCATCCTGTTTCCACTGATCATCCTTGAAATGTTTCTGCAGCATAATTGGGGCCCACCTGGGGTAAATTCAGTTGATTGGACATGATTCGGAAAAGCACACACCTGTCTGCATATAAGGTCCCACAGCTGACAGTAGATGTCAGAGCACAAACCAAGCATGAAGTCAAAAGAATTCTCTGTAGACATCTGAGACAGGATTGTCTCGAGGCACAAATCTGGGGAAGGACACAGAAACATTTCTGCTGCTTTGAAAGTCCAAATGAGCACAGTGGTCTCCACCATTCGTAAATGGAAGAAGTTCAGATCCATCAGGACTCTTCCTAGAGTTGGCCGTCTAAACTAAGTGATTGGCGGTGAAGGGCCGATGGTCAGTCTGTCAGAGCTCCAGGGTTCTTCTGTGGAGAGAGGAAAACCTTCTCTGCAGCAATCCACCAATCAGGTCTGTATGGTAGAGTGGCCAGACAGAAGCCAGTCCTTAGTAAAAGGCACATGGCAGCCCACCTGGAGTTTGCCAAAAGGCACCTGAAGGACTCTCAGACCATGAGAAACAAAGTTCTATGGTCTGATGAGACAAAGTTTGAACTCTTTGGCGTGTATGCCAGGCATCATGTTGTGAGGAAACTGGGCACCATCCCTACAGTGAAGCATGGTGGTGGCAGCATCGTGCTGAGAGGATGTTTTTCAGCAACAGCAACTGAGACGCTAGTCAGGATTGAGGGAAAGATGAATGGAGAAAGGTACAGAGACATCCTGGATGAAAACCTGCACCAGAGTGCTCTGGACCTCAGACTGGGTGATGGTTCATCATTCAGCAGCACAGTGACCCAAAGCACACAGCCAAGATATCACAGGAGTGGCTTCAGGACAACTCTGTGAATCTCCTTGAGTGGCCCAGCCAGAGCCCAGACCTGAATCTGATTGAACATCCCTGGGGAGATCTGAAAATGGCTGCGCACAGATCCTCCCCAGAAGGTGCTGCAAAGAGGACTGGGCAAAACTACCCAAAGATAGATCCACCAAGCTTGTGGCATCATATTCAAGAGGACCTGAGGCTGTAATTGCTGCCAAAGATGCATCAACAAATCATTGATCAAAAGGCATGAATACATACGTACATGTGATTTCTTCATTTTTTTTACTTCTAATAAATTTTGAAAAAATAAAAAAAAAACTTTTCCATGTTGTCATTATGGGGTGCTGTGAGTAGAAGTTTGAGGGGGGGGGGAATTAATTTACTCCATTTTAGAATAAGGCTGTAACAATAAAATGTGGAAAAAGTGAAGTGCTGTGAATACTTTCCAGATGCACTGTATTTGTAGAACAGCATGAAGGTATAACTGCATTTATAATAACTAAAGCTCTTGGTAAAATTCTATTTTACCCGCAGTACTGTAAATGTCCACCAGGTTAATCCATTTTGAGAACCTTGAGTACAGTTTTATTTCTGTGCATGTGACAAATAAAACTCCTTGATCTTTGAAAACAGCTTTCATATACAGACACTGCTCCATGCCTTTACATATACTGCAAGGGTCCAACATGTTGCCCACATTCCCAAACCAATCTCACACCAAGTTCGTGATAGCATCACGAAAAGTGATTTAATCTGTTAGTTTGTGATACCGTCATGACCTGTTACATTTTCGTGACTGTGTGATGAAATTAATCTGTGATGGTATCACAAAATTTGGGGGGACCATTATGGTTAAGGGTTAGGGTTAAAAATGGTGACCGAAACTTGACTGCATCATGGAAATGTGGTGCATCATGAAAAAATAAATAAATTTGAGTCTGGGCTGCACATTCCCTAGACAAAAGACTGGTTACCTTTGTTGGCAAGAAATGGTTTACTGACCTTGACTTTGCAGATGATACTGTGATCTTTGCTGAAAAAAATGGATACCTTGAATGCAGCACTGAGAAGCTGAGCAAGGAGCCAAAGTTTCTGGGTTTGCTATTGTCTTTTATCAAGACAAAATCCAAGCTTTCACTGAATTCCTGTCACTACAAGTGTTGAACTGGTAGAAGCATTAACGTATCTCGGCAATGACATTCATGTCTTTGGGTCCTTGGCCTTTGAGATCAGGAAACACCTAAGAAGGGATAAACTGAGAAACCAGAATATCTGGGAGAGACTCTGAGTAGAGCCTCTTCTTTGCATCAAAAGGAGCCATCTGAGTTGGAATGGACATCTGGTGAGTATGCCGTCCTGGTTGTCTCCTTTGGGAGGCCTTCCATGCACATCCAACTGGCAGGAGGCCCCGGGGAAGACCAAGGATATGCTGGAGGGATTATATTTCTCAGATAGCTTGGGAATGCCTCGAGATCCCTCAGGAAGAGCTAGACGATTTGGCAGAGGATAGGGAAATATGGGATGAGCTGTTTGGTCTACGGCCACTGTGTACAAGACAAGTGGCAGACAGTGAATGAATGAATGAATATCAGCGGTTACAAAGTGTTTTTAATGCAATAGGCAGAAGTGGCACCAAAGGCCAGAATTCTCCAAAACGATTGGCTCTTAATGTTAAAAAAAATAGTTTGGCCTTCTGTATTTCATGGTTTCACTCTAATACAGCATTCACATCAACAAACATAAACTGAATTAATTTCATCCTTATGCTGTAATTTCAACTTCACTGTTACATATACTCAACAAAAATATAAACGCAACACTTTTGGTTTTGCTCCCATTTTGTATGAGATGAACTCAAAGATCTAAAACTTTTTCCACATATATAATATCACCATTTCTCTCAAATATTGTTCACAAACCAGTCAAAATCTGTGATAGTGAGCACTTCTCCTTTGCTGAGATAATCCATCCCACCTCACAGGTGTGCCATATCAAGATGCTGATTAGACACCATGATTAGTGCACAGGTGTGCCTTAGACTGCCCACAGTAAAAGGCCACTCTGAAAGGTGCAGTTTTGTTTTATTGGGGGGGGGGATCAATCAATCAATCAATCAACTTTTTTCTTGTATAGCGCCAAATCACAACAAACAGTTGCCCCAAGGCGCTCCACATTGCAAGGCAAGGCCATACAATAATTATGAAACACAGTCTACGTCTAAAGCAACATAACCAAGGGATGGTCCAGGGTCACCCGATCCAGCCCTAACTATAAGCCTTAGCGAAAAGGAAAGTTTTAAGCCTAATCTTAAAAGTAGAGAGGGTATCTGTCTCCCTGATCTGAATTGGGAGCTGGTTCCACAGGAGAGGAGCCTGAAAGCTGAAGGCTCTGCCTCCCATTCTACTCTTACAAACCCTAGGAACTACAAGTAAGCCCGCAGTCTGAGAGCGAAGCGCTCTAATGGGGTAATATGGTACTACGAGGTCCCTAAGATAAGATGGGACCTGATTATTCAAAACCTTATAAGTAAGAAGAAGAATTTTAAATTCTATTCTAGCATTAACAGGAAGCCAATGAAGGGAGGCCAACACGGGTGAGATATGCTCTCTCCTGCTAGTCCCCGTCAGTACTCTAGCTGCAGCATTCTGAACCAACTGAAGGCTTTTTAGGGAACTTTTAGGACAACCTGATAATAATGAATTACAATAGTCCAGCCTAGAGGAAATAAATGCATGAATTAGTTTTTCAGCATCACTCTGAGACAAGACCTTTATGATTTTAGAGATATTGCATAAATGCAAAAAGGCAGTCCTACATATCTGTTTAATATGCGCTTTGAATGACATATCCTGATCAAAAATAACTCCAAGATTTCTCACAGTATTACTAGAGATCAGGGAAATGCCATCCAGAGTAACGATCTGGTTAGACACCATGCTTCTAAGATTTGTGGGGCCAAGTACAATAACTTCAGTTTTATCTGAGTTTAAAAGCAGGAAATTAGAGGTCATCCATGTCTTTATGTCTGTAAGACAATCCTGCAGTTTAGCTAATTGGTGCGTATCCTCTGGCTTCATGGATAGATAAAGCTGGGTATCATCTGCGTAACAATGAAAATTTAAGCAATACCGTCTAATAATACTGCCCAAGGGAAGCATGTATAAAGTGAATAAAATTGGTCCTAGCACAGAACCTTGTGGAACTCCATAATTAACTTTAGTCTGTGAAGAAGATTCCCCATTTACATGAACAAACTGTAATCTATTAGACAAATATGATTCAAACCACCGCAGCGCAATGCCTTTAATACCTATGACATGCTCTAATCTCTGTAATAAAATTTTATGGTCAACAGTATCAAAAGCAGCACTGAGGTCCAACAGAACAAGCACAGAGATAAGTCCACTGTCCGAAGCCATAAGAAGATCATTTGTAACCTTCACTAATGCTGTTTCTGTACTATGATGAATTCTAAAACCTGACTGAAACTCTTCAAATAGACCATTCCTCTGCAAGTGATCAGTTAGCTGTTTTACAACTACCCTCTCAAGAATCTTTGAGAGAAAAGGAAGGTTGGAGATTGGCCTATAATTAGCTAAGATAGCTGGGTCAAGTGATGGCTTTTTAAGTAATGGTTTAATTACTGCCACCTTAAAGGCCTGTGGTACATAACCAACTAACAAAGATAGATTGATCATATTTAAGATTGAAGCATTAAATAATGGTAGGACTTCCTTGAGCAGCCTGGCAGGAATGGGGTCTAATAAGCATGTTGATGGTTTGGATGAAGTAACTAATGAAAATAACTCAGACAGAACAATCGGAGAGAAAGAGTCTAACCAAATACCGGCATCACTGAAAGCAGCCAAAGATAACGATACATCTTTGGGATGGTTATGAGTAATTTTTTCTCTAATAGTCAAAATTTTGTTAGCAAAGAAAGTCATGAAGTCATTACTAGTTAAAGTTAATGGAATACTCAGCTCAATAGAGCTCTGACTCTTTGTCAGCCTGGCTACAGTGCTGAAAAGAAACCTGGGGTTGTTCTTATTTTCTTCGTTTAGTGATGAGTAGAAAGATGTCCTAGCTTCACGAAGGGCTTTCTTATAGAGCAACAAACTCTTTTTCCAGGCTAAGTGAAGATCTTCTAAATTAGTGAGACGCCATTTCCTCTCCAACTTACGGGTTATCAGCTTTAAGCTACGAGTTTGTGAGTTATACCACGGAGTCAGACACTTCTGATTTAAAGCTCTCTTTTTCAGAGGAGCTACAGCATCCAAAGTTGTCTTCAATGAGGATGTAAAACTATTGACAAGATACTCTAACTCCCTTACAGAGTTTAGGTAGCTACTCTGCTCTGTGTTGGTATATGACATTAGAGAACATAAAGAAGGAATCATATCCTTAAACCTAGTTACAGCGCTTTCTGAAAGACTTCTAGTGTAATGAAACTTATTCCCCACTGCAGGGTAGTCCATCAGGGTAAATGTAAATGTTATTAAAAAATGATCAGACAAAAGGGAGTTTTCAGGGAATACTGTTAAGTCTTCTATTTCCATACCATAAGTCAGAACAAGATCTAAAATATGATTAAAGTGGTGGGTGGACTCATTTACTTTTTGAGCAAAGCCGATAGAGTCTAATAATAGATTAAATGCAGTGTTGAGGCTGTCATTCTCAGCATCTGTGTGGATGTTAAAATCGCCCACTATAATTATCTTATCTGAGCTAAGCACTAAGTCAGACAAAAGGTCTGAAAATTCACAGAGAAACTCACAGTAACGACCAGGTGGACGATAGATAATAACAAATAAAACTGGTTTTTGGGACTTCCAATTTGGATGGACAAGACTAAGAGACAAGCTTTCAAATGAATTAAAGCTCTGTCTAGGTTTTTGATTAATTAATAAGCTGGAATGGAAGATTGCTGCTAATCCTCCGCCCCGGCCCGTGCTACGAGCATTCTGACAGTTAGTGTGACTCGGGGGTGTTGACTCATTTAAACTAACATATTCATCCTGCTGTAACCAAGTTTCTGTTAGGCAGAATAAATCAATACGTTGATCAATTATTATATCATTTACCAACAGGGACTTAGAAGAAAGAGACCTAATGTTTAATAGACCACATTTAACTGTTTTAGTCTGTGGTGCAGTTGAAGGTGCTATATTATTTTTTCTTTTTGAATTTTTATGCTTAAATAGATTTTTGCTAGTTATTGGTGGTCTGGGAGCAGGCACCATCTCTATGGGGATGGGGTAATAGGGGGATGGCAGGGGGAGAGAAGCTGCAGAGAAGTGTATAAGACCACAGCTCTGCCTCCTGGTCCCAACGCTAGACAGTCACAGTTTGGAGGATCCCAAAAAATTGGCCAGATTTCTAGAAATGAGAGCTGCTCCATCTAAAGTGGGATGGATGCCGTCTCTCCTAACAAGACCAGGTTTTCCCCAGAAGCTTTGCCAATTATCAATGAAGCCCACCTCATTTTTTGGACACCACTCAGACAGCCAGCAATTCAAGGAGAACATGCGGCTAAACATGTCACTCCCGGTCTGATTGGAGAGGGGCCCAGAGAAAACAACAGAGTCCGACATTGTTTTTGCAAAGTTACACACCGATTCAATGTTAATTTTAGTGACCTCCGATTGGCGTAACCGAGTGTCATTACTGCCGACGTGAATTACAATCTTACCAAATTTACGCTTAGCCTTAGCCAGCAATTTCAAATGTCCTTCGATGTCGCCTGCTCTGGCCCCCGGAAGACAATTGACAATGGTTGCTGGTGTCGCTAACTTCACATTTCTCAAAACAGAGTCGCCAATAACCAGAGTTGGATCCTCGGCGAGTGTATCGTCGAGTGGGGAAAAACGGTTAGAGATGTGAACGGGTTGACGGTGTACACGGGGCTTCTGTTTAGGGCTACGCTTCCTCCTCACAGTCACCCAGTCAGCCTGCCTTCCCGACTGCACGGGGTCTGCCAGGGGGGAACTAACGGCGGCTAAGCTACCTTGGTCCGCACCGACTACAGGGGCCTGGCTAGCTGTAGAATTTTCCACGGTGCGGAGCCGAGCCTCCAATTCGCCCAGCCTGGCCTCCAAAGCTACGAATAAGCTGCACTTATTACAAGTACTGTTACTGCTAAAGGAGGCCGAGGAATAACTAAACATTTCACACCCAGAGCAGAAAAGCACGGGAGAGACAGGAGAAGCCGCCATGCTAAAACGGCTAAGAGCTAGTAGCTACGCTAAGCTAGCGGATTCCCAAACAGGGAATCCGACACTAGACAGGCTGTGGAGCAGCACAGGTAACGCACGACAACAGCGCCAAAATAAAATAAAAATCCACTAGACAGGCTGTGGAGCAGCACAGGTAACGCACGACAACAGCGCCAAAATAAAATAAAAATCCACTAGACAGGCTGTGGAGCAGCACAGGCAACGCACGACAACAGTGCTAAAAAATAAAATAAAAATAAAAATCCACTGGACAGGCTGTGGAGCAGCACAGGCAACGCACGACAACAGTGCTAAAAAATAAAATAAAAATAAAAATCCACTGGACAGGCTGTGGAGCAGCACAGGTAACGCACAACAACAGTGCTAAAAAATAAAATAAAATAAAAATAAAAATCCACTGGACAGGCTGTGGAGCAGCACAGGCAACGCACGACAACAGTGCTAAAACAAAATAAAAATCCACTAGACAGGCTGTGGAGCAGCACAGGTAACGCACGACAACAGCGCCAAACAAAAATCCACTGGACAGGCTGTGGAGCAGCACAGGTAACACACGACAACAGTGCCAAAAAACAAAACAAAAATCCACTGAACAGGCTGTGGAGCAGCGCAGGTAACACACGACAACAGTGCCAAAAAATAAAATAAAAATCCACTGGACAGGCTGTGGAGCAGCACAGGTAACGCACGACAACAGTGCCAAAAAACAAAACAAAAATCCACTGAACAGGCTGTGGAGCAGCACAGGTAACGCACGACAACAGTGCCAAAAAACAAAACAAAAATCCACTGAACAGGCTGTGGAGCAGCGCAGGTAACGCACGACAACAGTGCTAAAAATAAAATAAAAATCCACTGGACAGGCTGTGGAGCAGCACAGGCAACGCATGACAACAGCGCTAAAAAATAAAATAAAAATCCACTGAACAGGCTGTGGAGCAGCACAGGTAACGCACGACAACAGTGCTAAAAATAAATAAAAATCCACTGGACAGGCTGTGGAGCAGCACAGGCAACGCACGACAACAGCGCTAAAAAATAAAATAAAAATCCACTGAACAGGCTGTGGAGCAGCACAGGCAACGCACGACAACAGCGCTAAAAAATAAAATAAAAATCCACTGGACAGGCTGTGGAGCAGCACAGGCAACGCACGACAACAGCGCTAAAAAATAAAATAAAAATCCACTGGACAGGCTGTGGAGCAGCACAGGTAACGCACGACAACAGTGCTAAAAAATAAAATAAAAATCCACTGGACAGGCTGTGGAGCAGCACAGGCAACGCACGACAACAGCGCTAAAAAATAAAATAAAAATCCACTGGACAGGCTGTGGAGCAGCACAGGCAACGCACGACAACAGCGCTAAAATAAAATAAAAATCCACTGAACAGGCTGTGGAGCAGCACAGGTAACACATGACAACAGTGCTAAAAAATAAAATAAAAATCCACTGAACAGGCTGTGGAGCAGCACAGGTAACGCACGACAACAGTGCTAAAATAAAATAAAAATCCACTGGACAGGCTGTGGAGCAGCACAGGCAACGCACGACAACAGCGCTAAAATAAAATAAAAATCCACTGGACAGGCTGTGGAGCAGCACAGGCAACGCACGACAACAGCGCTAAAATAAAATAAAAATCCACTGGACAGGCTGTGGAGCAGCACAGGCAACGCACGACAACAGCGCTAAAATAAAATAAAAATCCACTGAACAGGCTGTGGAGCAGCACAGGCAACGCACGACAACAGCGCTAAAATAAAATAAAAATCCACTGAACAGGCTGTGGAGCAGCACAGGCAACGCACGACAACAGCGCTAAAATAAAATAAAAATCCACTGAACAGGCTGTGGAGCAGCACAGGCAACGCACGACAACAGCGCTAAAATAAAATAAAAATCCACTGAACAGGCTGTGGAGCAGCACAGGCAACACACGACAACAGTGCTAAAAAATAAAATAAAAATCCACTGAACAGGCTGTGGAGCAGCACAGGCAACGCATGACAACAGTGCTAAAAAATAAAATAAAAATCCACTGAACAGGCTGTGGAGCAGCACAGGCAACGCATGACAACAGTGCTAAAAAATAAAATAAAAATCCACTGAACAGGCTGTGGAGCAGCACAGGCAACGCACGACAACAGCGCTAAAATAAAATAAAAATCCACTGGACAGGCTGTGGAGCAGCACAGGCAACGCACGACAACAGCGCTAAAATAAAATAAAAATCCACTGAACAGGCTGTGGAGCAGCACAGGCAACACACGACAACAGCGCTAAAAAATAAAATAAAAATCCACTGGACAGGCTGTGGAGCAGCACAGGCAACGCACGACAACAGCGCTAAAAAATAAAATAAAAATCCACTGGACAGGCTGTGGAGCAGCACAGGTAACGCACGACAACAGTGCTAAAAAATAAAATAAAAATCCACTGGACAGGCTGTGGAGCAGCACAGGCAACGCACGACAACAGCGCTAAAAAATAAAATAAAAATCCACTGGACAGGCTGTGGAGCAGCACAGGCAACGCACGACAACAGCGCTAAAATAAAATAAAAATCCACTGAACAGGCTGTGGAGCAGCACAGGTAACACATGACAACAGTGCTAAAAAATAAAATAAAAATCCACTGAACAGGCTGTGGAGCAGCACAGGTAACGCACGACAACAGTGCTAAAATAAAATAAAAATCCACTGGACAGGCTGTGGAGCAGCACAGGCAACGCACGACAACAGCGCTAAAATAAAATAAAAATCCACTGGACAGGCTGTGGAGCAGCACAGGCAACGCACGACAACAGCGCTAAAATAAAATAAAAATCCACTGGACAGGCTGTGGAGCAGCACAGGCAACGCACGACAACAGCGCTAAAATAAAATAAAAATCCACTGAACAGGCTGTGGAGCAGCACAGGCAACGCACGACAACAGCGCTAAAATAAAATAAAAATCCACTGAACAGGCTGTGGAGCAGCACAGGCAACGCACGACAACAGCGCTAAAATAAAATAAAAATCCACTGAACAGGCTGTGGAGCAGCACAGGCAACGCACGACAACAGCGCTAAAATAAAATAAAAATCCACTGAACAGGCTGTGGAGCAGCACAGGCAACACACGACAACAGTGCTAAAAAATAAAATAAAAATCCACTGAACAGGCTGTGGAGCAGCACAGGCAACGCATGACAACAGTGCTAAAAAATAAAATAAAAATCCACTGAACAGGCTGTGGAGCAGCACAGGCAACGCATGACAACAGTGCTAAAAAATAAAATAAAAATCCACTGAACAGGCTGTGGAGCAGCACAGGCAACGCACGACAACAGCGCTAAAATAAAATAAAAATCCACTGAACAGGCTGTGGAGCAGCACAGGCAACACACGACAACAGTGCTAAAAAATAAAATAAAAATCCACTGAACAGGCTGTGGAGCAGCACAGGCAACGCATGACAACAGTGCTAAAAAATAAAATAAAAATCCACTGAACAGGCTGTGGAGCAGCACAGGTAACACACGACAACAGTGCTAAAAAATAAAATAAAAATCCACTGAACAGGCTGTGGAGCAGCACAGGCAACGCATGACAACAGTGCTAAAAAATAAAATAAAAATCCACTGAACAGGCTGTGGAGCAGCACAGGCAACGCACGACAACAGTGCTAAAATAAAATAAAAATCCACTGGACAGGCTGTGGAGCAGCACAGGCAACGCACGACAACAGCGCTAAAATAAAATAAAAATCCACTGAACAGGCTGTGGAGCAGCACAGGCAACGCACGACAACAGCGCTAAAATAAAATAAAAATCCACTGAACAGGCTGTGGAGCAGCACAGGCAACGCACGACAACAGCGCTAAAATAAAATAAAAATCCACTGAACAGGCTGTGGAGCAGCACAGGTAACACATGACAACAGTGCTAAAAAATAAAATAAAAATCCACTGAACAGGCTGTGGAGCAGCACAGGCAACGCACGACAACAGCGCTAAAATAAAATAAAAATCCACTGAACAGGCTGTGGAGCAGCACAGGTAACACATGACAACAGTGCTAAAAAATAAAATAAAAATCCACTGAACAGGCTGTGGAGCAGCACAGGTAACACACGACAACAGTGCTAAAATAAAATAAAAATCCACTGGACAGGCTGTGGAGCAGCACAGGCAACGCACGACAACAGCGCTAAAATAAAATAAAAATCCACTGGACAGGCTGTGGAGCAGCACAGGCAACGCACGACAACAGCGCTAAAATAAAATAAAAATCCACTGAACAGGCTGTGGAGCAGCACAGGCAACGCACGACAACAGCGCTAAAATAAAATAAAAATCCACTGAACAGGCTGTGGAGCAGCACAGGTAACACATGACAACAGTGCTAAAAAATAAAATAAAAATCCACTGAACAGGCTGTGGAGCAGCACAGGTAACACACGACAACAGTGCTAAAATAAAATAAAAATCTACTGGACAGGCTGTGGAGCAGCACAGGCAACGCACGACAACAGCGCTAAAATAAAATAAAAATCCACTGAACAGGCTGTGGAGCAGCACAGGCAACGCACGACAACAGCGCTAAAATAAAATAAAAATCCACTGAACAGGCTGTGGAGCAGCACAGGTAACACATGACAACAGTGCTAAAAAATAAAATAAAAATCCACTGAACAGGCTGTGGAGCAGCACAGGTAACGCACGACAACAGTGCTAAAATAAAATAAAAATCCACTGGACAGGCTGTGGAGCAGCACAGGCAACGCACGACAACAGCGCTAAAATAAAATAAAAATCCACTGGACAGGCTGTGGAGCAGCACAGGCAACGCACGACAACAGCGCTAAAATAAAATAAAAATCCACTGGACAGGCTGTGGAGCAGCACAGGCAACGCACGACAACAGCGCTAAAATAAAATAAAAATCCACTGAACAGGCTGTGGAGCAGCACAGGCAACGCACGACAACAGCGCTAAAATAAAATAAAAATCCACTGAACAGGCTGTGGAGCAGCACAGGCAACGCACGACAACAGCGCTAAAATAAAATAAAAATCCACTGAACAGGCTGTGGAGCAGCACAGGCAACGCACGACAACAGCGCTAAAAAAAAATAAAAAACCACTGAACAGGCTGTGGAGCAGCACAGGCAACGCACGACAACAGCGCTAAAATAAAATAAAAATCCACTGAACAGGCTGTGGAGCAGCACAGGCAACGCACGACAACAGCGCTAAAATAAAATAAAAATCCACTGGACAGGCTGTGGAGCAGCACAGGCAACGCACGACAACAGCGCTAAAATAAAATAAAAATCCACTGAACAGGCTGTGGAGCAGCACAGGCAACGCACGACAACAGCGCTAAAATAAAATAAAAATCCACTGAACAGGCTGTGGAGCAGCACAGGCAACGCACGACAACAGCGCTAAAATAAAATAAAAATCCACTGAACAGGCTGTGGAGCAGCACAGGCAACACATGACAACAGCGCTAAAAAATAAAATAAAAATCCACTGAACAGGCTGTGGAGCAGCACAGGCAACGCACGACAACAGTGCTAAAATAAAATAAAAATCCACTGGACAGGCTGTGGAGCAGCACAGGTAACACATGACAACAGTGCTAAAAAATAAAATAAAAATCCACTGAACAGGCTGTGGAGCAGCACAGGCAACACATGACAACAGCGCTAAAAAATAAAATAAAAATCCACTGAACAGGCTGTGGAGCAGCACAGGCAACGCACGACAACAGTGCTAAAATAAAATAAAAATCCACTGGACAGGCTGTGGAGCAGCACAGGCAACGCACGACAACAGCGCTAAAATAAAATAAAAATCCACTGAACAGGCTGTGGAGCAGCACAGGCAACGCACGACAACAGCGCTAAAATAAAATAAAAATCCACTGAACAGGCTGTGGAGCAGCACAGGTAACACATGACAACAGTGCTAAAAAATAAAATAAAAATCCACTGAACAGGCTGTGGAGCAGCACAGGTAACGCACGACAACAGTGCTAAAATAAAATAAAAATCCACTGGACAGGCTGTGGAGCAGCACAGGCAACGCACGACAACAGCGCTAAAATAAAATAAAAATCCACTGAACAGGCTGTGGAGCAGCACAGGCAACGCACGACAACAGCGCTAAAATAAAATAAAAATCCACTGGACAGGCTGTGGAGCAGCACAGGCAACGCACGACAACAGCGCTAAAATAAAATAAAAATCCACTGGACAGGCTGTGGAGCAGCACAGGTAACACACGACAACAGCGCTAAAAAATAAAATAAAAATCCACTGGACAGGCTGTGGAGCAGCACAGGTAACACACGACAACAGTGCTAAAATAAAATAAAAATCCACTGGACAGGCTGTGGAGCAGCACAGGTAACACACGACAACAGCGCTAAAAAATAAAATAAAAATCCACTGGACAGGCTGTGGAGCAGCACAGGTAACACACGACAACAGTGCTAAAATAAAATAAAAATCCACTGGACAGGCTGTGGAGCAGCACAGGTAACACACGACAACAGCGCTAAAAAATAAAATAAAAATCCACTGGACAGGCTGTGGAGCAGCACAGGTAACACACGACAACAGCGCTAAAATAAAATAAAAATCCACTGGACAGGCTGTGGAGCAGCACAGGTAACACACGACAACAGCGCTAAAAAATAAAATAAAAATCCACTGGACAGGCTGTGGAGCAGCACAGGTAACACACGACAACAGCGCTAAAATAAAATAAAAATCCACTAGGCAAGCTGTGGGGATACCAGTCAGTATCTGGTGTGACCACCATTTGACTCATGCAGTGCAACACATCTGCTTTGCATCATCCGTGAAGAGAACACCTCGCCAACGTGCCAAACGGCAGTGAATGTGAGCATTTGCCCACTCAAGTCAGTTACGACGACAAACTGGAGTCAGGTCGAGACCCCGATGAGGACGACGAGCATGCAGATGAGCTTCCCTGAGACGGTTTCTGACAGTTTGTGCAGAAATTCTTTGGTTATGCAAACCAATTGTTTCTGCAGCTGTCCGAGTGGCTGGTCTCAGACGATCTTGGAGGTGAACATGCTGGATGTGGAGGTCCTGGGCTGGTGTGGTTACACGTGGTCTGCGGTTGTGAGGCTGGTTGGATGTACTGCCAAATTCTCTGAAACGCCTTTGGAGACGGCTTATGGTAGAGAAATGAACATTCAATACACGAGCAACAGCTCTGGTTGACATTCCTGCTGTCAGCATGCCAATTGCACGCTCCCTCAAATCTTGCGACATCTGTGGCATTGTGCTGTGTGATAAAACTGCACCTTTCAGAGTGGCCTTTTATTGTGGGCAGTCTAAGGCACACCTGTGCACTAATCATGGTGTCTAATCAGCATCTTCATATGGCACACCTGTGAGGTGGGATGGATTATCTCAGCAAAGGAGAAGTGCTCACTATCACAGATTTAGACTGGTTTGTGAACAATATGTGAGGGAAATGGTGATATTGTGTATGTGGAAAAAGTTTTAGATCTTTGAGTTCATCTCATACAAAATGGGAGCAAAACCAAAAGTGTTGCGTTTATATTTTTGTTGAGTATACATCGGGGACTACTGCAAAGTCAATGTTACAACACAAGTCTAATAAGTCACAAATTATGCACAGAAAAACAGTTGGATAGACAAATATTTAACATCTGATTACTTTTTACCAATGGTTTTAGCAGAAGTCTTTCATTCATTTCTCCCTGTTCTAAATTCTTTTGACCAGCAGATGTCGACAGAGTATAACATGAATACAACCTCAAAGCTGGAAAAAAAAGAGTGCCACTACTAATTTGGCTAATAAACAACTCCACTGGACCAGTTGGAGTTTAAAGTTTTTGCAAAGAGTAGTTTTCTTCTCGTTTGGCCATCGAAATGTTGATGACTGCAATGGTTTCTTTCATTTTTACGTGATCTTGCCATCATTGGCACATCATTGATCCCATTCTGTGGTCCATATTTGATCTTGCCAGCTCAGGAAATGAGCTGCCCCTCTCCACATTGACTAAAAGTCTGTGACCAAAGTAAAAGTATATCCTAAAAATAGTAAAGTACTGCAAATGTGTTTTTTAATCTGTTGACAAATTCTGGTACATCCACTTAAACTTTAACATTGTGTCAAAAATTGCCAAAAGTATAACAAAACAGCACACTTTCCTTCCTATTTTCATTCATTTGTCAATACTTACTATTGTTTGACTATTGATCTATCAGCAGTCTATTTCATCTATCATCTAGCTTGCAGCTTCCTTTTGCCTTTATAGTATAATAATAATAATAATAATAATAATAAATTAATTTATATTGCATTTTATATTTTATTCCAAATCCAAAAACATCATAAAAATATACAAATAAATTAATAACATTAGCTGTAAGCTTTTCTAAAAAGACACATTTTAGTCCTTTCTTAAAAGTATCTATGCATCTCCTGCTAGAACGTTCTACTGGTATGTGTTAACTATAGTTTAGCGAACTGGATAGCTAGCTTACTTATGTCCCAGTGTTCATTTTTTTAACAATTGTGCTATTTTTCTTTCTTCTTCTCAAAGTTATCTATCTACTGTAGTGAGTATCTTTGTATTGATCAACATATCTGTAGGTAAATCTGTCATTTTAATGTCTTATCTAGTTGGCTGGATAGCTAGCAACTTTCTTCTTTCCTTCATTTATTTTGTTTGTATGTTTGCTAGTTTGTATATTTACTTACATTTCCTATTCAGTTTTGTTTGTTCTTATGTTTATCATTATTATTTCTCAGTCATCTGCTTTCCTTTTTCTATTTTACTCAATCAGTTCTTTGTTCTATCGATCTGTTGTTTGACCTATCATCTAGCTAGCTTACTGCCTAGCTAGGTGTCTATCTGTCTATCTATCTGTCTATCTATCTATGATTTACTTGGTTGCATCTTTGATAGTCCCGTTGACATCTTTGATAGTTGTGATTGATGTTGATACCAAATAGTCCCGTTGACAGCGTGTTGTTACTGGGACCGGAGCCTTCCACAGCCTGGGGCCCTCCACATACCTCACGCTGGGCTGGGCAGATCCACTGGATGTCAGTGGGTGTGCTCTGAAGTCTATAAAACACCAGCTGCGAGCACATTTTGCATTCCGTATGAAACCGCTACTGACAGCATGGAGACGGACGCAGAAGCTCCTCTTGGCTCCATCGAGAACCCAATCAAGGTTAAAGATCAGGACTTCGAGATGCTCCAGAAAGAGTGCCTAAAGTCTGGCATTCTGTTTTCTGACCCGACCTTCGAAGCAGAGCAAAAATCCATCGGTTTCCCTGAAGACCCAGATCCCAAAAAGGCGATTTCCTGGTTACGACCCAAGGTAGATCCTGTCACTGTTTTTCATCTTAGATCTGTTGTAGCCAGTGTTGTTGTGTATGATTATCAGTGCCAGCTATTTGCCAGATGTTACAGGGTGTTTGAAGTTTATCAGTGACTCTGGCCTCCATTCAACCCAAGTTATTCAGTTATACCTTCTATAATAGGTAGCGATGTAGGGGAGACTGGGGTTTGTTGACATGTTTTAGTCATTACAGTAATATTTTCTCAAAGCATTTGTTCTTAGTACGTAGTGGAAACTTTCTACGAAACACTTCTGTCTTTCTCTTAGTAAGCACACTGGTTACAGTAAGAGAGAGAGCAAGAGAGAGAGACAAGATTACACCTCACAAATTTGCGACATAAGAATAAGAAAGAACTTTATTAATCCCAGAGGAAATTATTTGCCAAAACAGTAAACATTGCTTTTTTTTTTTTTTACAATGAGAACAATAAGTACACCAAGTTTATGTGAAATGAGTGAAAGACACTCACACAAGATGTTTGACAGTATTACACAAAGCTCTGAGTAACTGAAAACTCTTATCATTATGTACTGATCCTGCAGAAGGGGGAGGAGTTATACAGGCAGATTGCCACAGGTAGGAAAGACCTCCTGTGGCTCCAGTTTTAAGGCGTTGAAACAAAACAGACCCTAACGTGTCTTGTTGAAAAACACTAGAAATCAAAAATGTGCCTAACACTGTGTATCACAACATGTGACTTTTAGAGATGGAAAATTGTCATTTTTTTTCTTGTTCTTTTTTGGAAGATTGACATAATACTGTGATTACCACAAACCCTGTCTCCCCTACACAAAATTGAAAATTAGGTGCTGTGGAAATTGCGATGCATGAAAGAACGAGCAACAATTTTCCATTTTGACAACGCAACATTGTTCTTTTTTGGTTCACTCAACACACAGACTTTATAGAACAGTTCGGCCCCGCCCATCGAGGTTGGGTAGGATTACTTTGAAATGTAATCCAAAAGTAATCAGATTACAAGTAATCCAAATGTATGTACATACATACATGTAATCCACATGTATTCTTTCAAAGTAATCCTACCCAACCTTGCCGCCCATTAACCACATAGGGGTCCTGATGGGAAAACATCAATGGGGCTGAGACACTTTGGTTTGTGCTTCACACATGCCAGAGTTTTGTCACATGCATAACAAGAACAAACATCGCCCATTACCTACACAGGGGTCGTGACGGGAAACAGGAACTAACATCGCCCATTGTCCATGCAGGGGTCCTGAAGGGAAAACATCAAAGGGGCAGAGACAGTTTGATATGCACTTCGCACATCTTGGTGTGTTATCACATGCAAAACAGGGAACACACTCCAACTACAGGTGACAATACTTGGTATGGTGAATTATATCCACAGTGTCCATTACGTTTTGAATGCACACCACAGTGTACTTTTTCAACCATGTAAAATTGATAAATTATTGTGATTTGCATTTCATGTCAGCATTGTTCTGCTCATGAAGCATCTTCCATGTTTAGCTGAGGAAGAATCAACCGGGTGTGGCTCACAACTGAAGAACTTACGAGGTCTATTAGAAAAGAAACCGACAGTTTTATTTAAAAAAAAAACTATATGGATTTGAATCACGTGTGATTACATCAGCCAAGCTTGAACCCTCGTGCGCATGCGTGAGTTTTTTCACGCCTGTCGGTGACGTCATTCGCATGTGAGCACACCTTGTGGAAGGAGTGGTCCAGCCCCCTCGTCGGATTTTCATTGTCTGAGAAGTTACTCAGAGACTGGCGCTGTGCTTGATCAAAATTTTTCAAATTTAAGCCTCTGTTGACCCAGGACGTCATGAGAGAACAGAGAACTTTCAGAAGAGGTCGGAATCAGCAGTTTATCCAGACGTTCCACTGTTAAAGGAGATTTTTCTAATGAAAGACGTGCAGCCGGATTGGCGCGTCAGCTCGCAGCCGGCTCGGCGCACCCGCCACAGGAAAAACACCTCCGTGTTGATAACCATTTGTAAAATCCAGGCGGCTTTTGGTGGCTTTCAGTTGAGTGAATATCTGAGAAATTGTTTAACAGCAGGGCATGTTCCAACTTGTCCTTAAGGCTTCCAACGGAGGTGTTTTTCCTGTGGCGGGCGCGCCGAGCTGGCTGCGAGCCGACGTGCCAATCCGTCCGCACATCTTTCATTAAAAAAATCTCCTTTAACAGTGGAATGTCTGGATAAACTGCTGATCCCGAGCTCTTCTGAAACTTCTCTGTTCTCTCACGACATCCTGGGTCAACAGAGGCTTAAATTTGGAGGATTTCAGCTTGAAACAGGATGACGACGTCGCCTCGGAGCACGGCGCGACGTCCCTGCTCCGTGGGAAGTCCTTACAGCGATAGAAACAATCCAAAATCTCTCATCAGCCGTTAAAATGTTCACCGAAAACCAGCTGAATTACTCGAATGGTGTCCACTCGGATGTGCCTCACAGTTTTTGAAAACATTTTGATCAAGCACAGCGCCAGTCTCTCAGCAACTTCTCAGACAAAGGAATTCTGACGAGGGGGCTGGACCACTCCTTCCACAAGGCATGCTCACAGGCGAATGACGTCACCGACAGGCGTGAAAAAACTCTCGCATGCCCACGAGGGTTCAAGCTTGGCTGATGTAATCACATGTGATTCATATTCATATGGTTTTTTAAAAAAATAATAAGGTCGGATACTTTTCTCACAGACCTCGTATTACTTGGAACCATTTCCTGAACAAAAATAAAATAAAAAAGGAATAACACTGCGTTAGTATGAGTAATCCCGCAGTCAGCACTCACTCTGGGGGGCTTTTCAAATGTGTAACAACTCAGAAATGAGCAGCTCAAAACTGAGTCACTTAATCCCCTTTTAGGTAAAATATTAGTGTGGCTCCTCAAACCACAAACCTGTGAACGCTACTAATGCTAACTGTGTTAAAGTCTGAAAAATTACAGTTTTCAGACTTTTTTCATTCTTTCACTTTTTGCTTGCATTAAAAAAGGAACAACAGTATCTGTTTGCATGCATTCAAGGCAAAAATGTGTTTGGGTCCACTTGAATTATTACAAAGTTGTGAAAATTGTTCCAAAGAACTGCATTTAAAAATGAGTCCATGTGTGTGTGTTTGTGCAGTTACATGTTCAACCTAAGGGCCCCAGTGACCACCCCCTTGGTGCCTTCAGTCACCATAGCAAGTTTGGTGTGGATTACTTAATTACTGTGGCTGTGCATATAGGGAACACACATGCACACACAGTCAGCCTATTATACGAGGTCTGTTAGAAAAGTATCCGACCTTTTTATTTTTTTTCAAAAACCTGATGGATTTGAATCACGTGTGCTTGCATGAGCCAACCTTGAACCTTCGTGCGCATGCGTGATTTTTTTCACACCTGTCGGTTGCATCATTTGCTTGTAAGCAGCCTTTGTGTGAGGATGGGTGGAGTCTCTCATCGTTTTTTCTTTGCAAGGAAATGGCGGAACGACTGGAGCAGTGCGACTGTATCAAATTTTGCCAGCTGGGCGACAGCCAGGTGGAAACCATTCGGATTATTCAGATGGCTTTCGGTGACGATGCTATGGGCATCACACAGATTAAGGAGCGGTACAACCGGTTTAAAGACGTCCGCACAACGGTGGAGAGCACGCTGCGCTCCAGGCGGCCATCAACACACTGAAATGACCAGATCAGTTCCAAAGTGAACGCTGTGGTGATGTGGGACCGTCGAGTGGCTATCCGAGAAATTGCGGAAGAGGTGGACATCAGCACTTTTTTGGCACATTCCACTGTGACAGAAGATTTGGCCATGAAAAGAGTTGCAGCGAAATTCATGCCAATGGCTTTGGCACGAAGCTGATGGCGCAGCAAAAGCTCCACCGTGTTGAAGTCTCACAGGACATGTTGTGACATGCCCACCTCTTCCACAATTTCTCGGATAGTCACATGACTGAAAAGCCACCGAAAGCCGTCTGAATAATCCAAATGCTTTCCACCTGGCTGTCGCCCAGTTTCTGGCAAAATTTGATGCAGTCCCGCTTGCTCCAGTCGTTCCGCCATTTCCTTACAAAGAAAAAACGATGAGAGACTCCACCCATCCTCACACAAAGGCTGCTTACAAGCAAATGATGCAATCGACAGGCGTGAAAAAATTCACGCATGCGCACAAAGGTTCAAGGTTGGCTCATGCAAGCACACGTGATTCAAATCCATCAGGTTTTTGAAAAAAATAAAAAGGTCCGATACTTTTCTAACAGACCTCATATATATATATATTTATTTATTTTTAGATGACTGGTTTGGTAGTGGGTCAGTGATGGTCTGATGAGGCATCTCCTTGGAAGGACGCACAGATGTCTACAAGCTAGACAATGGTACTGTGACTGCTATTATGTATCAGATAGAAATCCTTGGACTGACCCACTGTCAGGCTCTACGCTGGTGCAGTGGGTTCTGAGTTCCTCCTGGTGCACGACAATGCCTGGCCTCATGTGGTCAGAGTATGCAGGCAGTTCCTGGAGGATGCAGAAGTTGATACCATTGACTGACCCCTTGTTTGCATGACTTAAATCTAATACAACACCTCTGGGACATTCTGTTCTGGTCCGTCCAACACCACTAAGTTGCACTTCAGACTGTCCAGGACCTATGTGATGCCTTGGCCCAAATTCGGGAGAAGATCCCCATGACACCATCCACGCATACAAGCATGTTTGGGCCATACAAACTACTGAGTACCATTTAGAGTTGCTGCAATGAAATTTTGGCAAAATGGACAAGCCTACTGCATTCAATTTCAATTTCAATTTATTTCCTTTATATAGCACCAAATCACAACAGAGTTGCCTCAAGGCGCTTCACACAGGTAACGTCTAACCTTACCAACCCCCAGAGCAACAGTGGTAAGGAAAAACTCCCTCTGAGGAAGAAACCTCAAGCAGACCAGACTCAAAGAGGTGACCCTCTGCTTGGGCCATGCTACAAACATAAATTACAGAAATAATTCACAGAACAATTCACGGATGAATATACAAGAATTGCTGTTGGTGCACAGGACAGGAGGATCGCCAACACAAACACAACTCCCATCTCTGGATGGAGCTGCACCTTAAACAGAGAAAAAACAGAATCAGGCATCAGAAAGACAAAAAATACTGTATAATTTGCCAGCATTAATCAACAAGAAAAACAAGAAATACTAAGGTAATCGCCGGCTGCTAGCCCTAAGCTTCACTAAAAGACCCAGAATTTTGAGCACTGAGTTTAAACTATCCACAAGTCTGTCTACTGACTGGGTATTTGTCAAAAGTGAGGCTAAGACATCAGGCAATCAAGCTTCTAGTTCAGTCTTAGTTGAGGAGTTGATGCATCAAATGATGATGATAATGATAAATAAGGTTGTTGTTCCACTAAACACGGCAGTGAAACTGTAAACTTAATAAGTGAGTGATCAGAGACCACTGATGTAAGAGGCATGATGTCAATATTTGTGACAGCAATACTACGTGCGAGAACCAGATCCAGGGTATTTCCACTAATGTGCGTCGAATCCTGAATGCATTGCCGAAATCCTAATGCATCCACAATTTCCATAAATGATTTGCAGAGGGGATCAGAAGGCGTATTTATATGAACGTTAAAGTCACCAATGATCAGAATGTTATCTGCTCTCGTTGACAAGTTAGAAATGAACGCACCAAATTCATCTAAGAATTCAGAATATGGGCCAGGAGGCCTATATACAGTGACAAAGTAATACGGCTGATTTTTATTCTTCTGACCTTGGCAATGCATTATATCCTGAGCGGAGCGGAGAATCAGATGCTCAATTGAGTTATATTTGTGACCCCCAACCGCTAATAAGCTAAACCTAGATTTATAAATAAGAGCTACACTCCCGCATTACTTCGCATCACGAGGGACGTGACTAAATGTATATGCTGGTGGGCAGGCCTCATTTAAGGGGAGGACAGCTGTAGGTTTAAGCCAGGTTTCACATAACCCAATCATATCTAAGTGATGATGAATAATTAAATCATTAATCAACAATGATTTTGAGGACAGTGATCTTATGTTAATGAGACCCAGTCTAAGGACCTCAGTGGGGTTGACAGTTGAGCTGTTTGGGTTTAGGGGTGGTTCCAGAGTGGCATATATAAGATGCCTAGAAGTAGGTTTAGGTTTGAGACATTCCACACGAGTTGTAGGTAGCAGACATGAAATCTTTGATATTGCTGGAACAACCACTGGGCTATCCTCAATTTCAACATGATCCAATATAGTAATGGGTATTAAGTTTGCAAAGCATATCCCTCTATGATTTTTATGGACACGTCTACGGGAGCAGGCCACAGTCTCAACTTGTTGAAATTCCCTCCCTGGCAGATAAACTGCATTATCACCATAGTGGATTTTCTGCTGCATCATTTTGTTGTTGTTTTCACTTTGGTTTTTGTGTTGCCTTTGAATTCAGCCCTCTGTAGGTTGACAATTTTCATTTCCATCAAATGATGTGGCATCCTTTCCTTCCAACACATGACCCCGTCCACATCCAGCATGATTTTTTTTCTCCGCTGAAATCTGATGTGTTTTCAAAATCTTCCTTTAATTTTTTTGAGTAGTGTAAAAGAGGCCTTAGAATGAATGACTATTAGCCAATAAGAAAACAGAGAAGATGTTTAAGCTAAAATTTTTATTCATGTGGAAAATGTGAGCTCGAAGTGCAGATCAAAAATATTGGTGGTGAAAATACAAATTTGTTGTGCTCACACTGCATCTTCTCTGCATTCCTGAAGGACATCTGTGAGAATGCTGTGTTTGTTGAAGGCACGACTGGAACCACCGATATCTGCCAGGGCCAGCTGGGTAAGTAATCAACCAAAAACTCCATGCCCTCATCTCCATGCTAATGCTTCTCTCCCCACACCAAGGAATGAGGATGAAAAACAGTGATGTGTCATACAGGACTCTCTGAAGGAGATTCACGTCATGTCCCTAAAGAGCTAAACCCACACAGCCAAAAACTGAACCCCATCTGGTGATTACGTAGTTCCCTGTGTGGTTTTTGTCTCCTTGGCGTTTTGTTAATGTGCAGCAATTTAAGAACATAATGTCCAAATGACACAGACTCCATGACTCAACTTTGAAGATTGAGTGAGGAGAGGAGTGGGAGGGTATAGCCTCCAAACCCATAAAACACTGAAGGAGGCTGTCCAGGGGATTAATACCCCGTCCAAGCCTCTTGTCAACAGATGCAACTTCTTCTCAAACTCTGTTCCCAATTTTCATCAAGCTGAAAGTTGATCCAGAGGGTCCTCGTCCTGGGATTTGAGGATTTTTGGACTTATTCAAAGGCATGCGTGTCAGTGTTACAGATCAATACCCCCTCTGTGTCTGACTTTTAGGCTTCAGCCACAAAGGCATTCCAGTGTCAAGGCTCAAAAATCAACTTTAAATTATTCCTTACTTATAACAATTTCAACAGCTGAGATTGATGCTTTCTGAATCGTAGACTGTATATAACCTGGGCAAACCCTCTGTGACATCATCACCCACAGGCTTTCTGAAGAGTGGGTTTGAAGCTAAAATGGCACAGCTCTAAGTGATGCCACTCTGGCAGTGCCTGACTCTGGTAGCATGGGCAAAACCGGGGTGACCTGTATGGGATGAATGAAGCCTGAGCACGCCCTCTGACTCGTAGTTACTAAGCTATCTAAAGCTAACAGGCTAACTTTGGTTCAGGTGTTTGATTAACAAAAATTTTTGCTAACTGCGCTGTTTTCGTAGCGGGTGACGTGGGTTTGGTTATTATAAAGTATGACTGTCTTATTGCTTGAATAACCATCACACCATCGATCAAGATAACATGACCAAGCTATCAACACCTGGTAACTGGTGCTAACTGTGCTAAAACACACATTAACTAATACCAACATTTCATTAAAAAGAAATACTGGCGTATCGATTTCTTAGGTGGTCTGTTAGTCCACTTAATCGCTCAGCAAAACATATTACCTACTATGTATATATATATATATATATATATATATATATATATATATATATATATATATATATATATATATATATATATATAAATCAGCCACATGGGGTGTGCAGCCAGTACATGCTGAGTGCCGGTCCCAAGCCCGGATAAAGGAGGAGGGTTGCGTCAGGAAGGGCATCCGGTGTAAAACAAGCCAACCCAACTATGCAGACTCAGAATCGAATTCCCATACCGGATCGGTCACGGCCCGGGTTAACAACGTCCGCCACCGGTGCTATTGCCCAACAGGGTGCCGGTGGAAATTGGGCTACTGCTGGGCGAAGATGACGAAGAAGAGGAAGAAAACGTTGCCACGAACAGCGGGAGAAGAAGAAAACTAGAGAGAGTGGGGACTTTGAATGTTGGTAGTATGACTGGTAAAGGGAGAGAGCTGGCTGATATGATGGAGAGGAGAAAGGTAGACATATTGTGTGTGCAAGAGACCAAGTGGAAGGGAAGTAAGAGCAGGAGCATCGGCGGTGGGTACAAGTTGTTGTACCATGGTGAGGACAGGAAGAGAAATGGTTTTGGGGTCATTTTAAAGGAAGAGTATGTTAAAAGTGTGTTGGAGGTTAAGCGAGTGTCTGACAGGGTGATGAGTGTGAGGTTGGAAATCGAAGGGGTGATGATGAATATCATCAGTGCATATGCCCCACAGGTAGGTTGTGAGATGAAGGAGAAAGAAGATTTCTGGAGTGTATTAGATGAGGTGGTGGAGAGTGTGCCCAAGCATGAAAGAGTGATGATAGGAGCAGACTTCAATGGGCATGTTGGTGAAGGGAACAGAGGTGATGAGGAAGTAATGGGTAGATATGGTATCAAGGATAGGAATGGGGAAGGACAGATGGTAGTTGATTTTGCAAAAAGGATGGAAATGGCTGTGGTGAATACCTACTTTAAGAAAAGGGAGGAGCACAGGGTAACATATAAGAGTGGAGGAAGGTGCACACAGGTGGACTACATTCTTTATAGGAGATGCAAGCTAAAAGAAATCACAGACTGTAAGGTGGTAGCAGGAGAGAGTGTCACTAGACAGCATAGGATGGTTGTTTGTAGGATGACTTTAGAGGTAAAGAAGAAGAAGCGAGTAAGAGCTCAACAAAGGATCAGATGGTGGAAGCTGAAGGAGGAAGACTGTTGTGTGAAATTTAGCGAACAGGTGAGAGAAGCACTAGTTGGAGGGGAAGCAATTTTGGACAACTGGAAAAGTACTGCAGATGTGGTGAGGGAGACAGCTAGGGCAGTACTGGGTATGACATCTGGACAGTGGAAGGAAGACAAGGAGACTTGGTGGTGGAATGAAGTGGTCCAGGAAAGCATAAGGAGAAAGAGGTTGGCGAAAAAGTTTTGGGATAGTCGGAGAGATGAAGAAAGTAGACAGGAGTACAAGGAGATGCGGCGTAAGGCGAGAAGAGAAGTGGCAAAAGCAAAGGAAAAGGCATATTGCGAGCTGTACAAGAAGTTGAATAGTAAGGAAGGAGAAAAGGACTTGTACCGATTGGCCAGACAGAGCTGGAAAGGATGTGCAGCAGGTTAGGGTGGTAAAAGATGCACATGGTAATGTGCTGACAAGTGAGGAGTGTGTGCTGAGAAGGTGGAGGGAATATTTTGAAGAGTTGATGAATAAAGAAAATGAGCGAGAGAAAAGGCTGGATGATGTGGCGAGAGTAAATCAGGAAGTAAAACAGATTAGCAAGGAAGAAGTGATGGCTGCTATGAAGAAGATGAAGAGTGGAAAGGCAGCTGATCCAGATGACATTCCAATGGAGGCATGGAAATGTCTAGGAGAGATGGCAGTAGTGTTTCTAAGCAGATTGTTTAATAAAATCTTGGAAAGTGAGAGGATGCCTCAGGAGTGGAGACGAAGTGTGCTGGTTCCTATTTTCAAGAACAAGGGTGATGTGCAGAGCTGCAGTAACTACAGAGGCATAAAGCTGATCAGCCACAGCATGAAGTTATGGGAAAGAGTAGTAGAAGCTAGGCTTAGAAAACAGGTGAAGATATGTGAGCAGCAATATGGTTTCATGCCGAGAAAGAGCACTACAGATGCAATGTTTGCTCTGAGAATACTGTTGGAAAAGTACAGAGAAGGACAGAAAGAGTTACATTGTGTGTTTGTGGACTTAGAAAAAGCTTATGATAGGGTGCCAAGAGAAGAGTTGTGGCATTGTATGAGGAAGTCTGGAGTGGCAGAGAAGTATGTTAGGGTAGTGCAGGACGTACAAGAATAGTGTGACAGCGGTGAGATGCGCAGTCGGAATGACAGACTCATTCAAGGTGGAGGTGGGATTACACCAAGGATCAGCTCTGAGTCCTTTCTTGTTTGCAGTGGTGATGGACAGGTTGACAGATGAGATCAGACAGGAGTCCCCATGGACTATGATGTTTGCAGATGACATTGTGATCTGTAGTGAGAGTAGAGAGCAAGTTGAGTCTAGTCTGGAGAAGTGGAGATATGCTTTGGAGAAAAGGGGAATGAAAGTCAATAGAAGCAAGACTGAGTACATGTGTGTGAACGAGAGGGAGCCCAGTGGAATAGTGCAGTTACAAGGAGTAGAAGTGGTGAAAGTAGATGAGTTTAAATATTTGGGGTCAACTGTTCGAAGTAATGGAGAGTGTGGTAGAGAGGTGAAGAAGAGAGTGCAGGCAGGGTGGAGTGGGTGGAGAAAGGTGGCAGGAGTGATTTGTGACCGAAGAATATCAGCAAGAGTGAAGGGGAAAGTTTACAAAACAGTAGTGAGACCAGCTATGTTGTATGGTTTAGAGACAGTGGCACTAACAAAAAGACAGGAGGCAGAGCTGGAGGTGGCAGAGCTGAAGATGTTGAGATTCTCTTTGGGAGTGACAAGAATGGACAAGATTAGGAACGAACATATCAGAGGGACAGCTCAGGTGGGGCGGTTTGGAGACAAAGTCAGAGAGGCGAGATTGAGATGGTTTGGACATGTGCAGAGGAGGGACCCAGGGTATATAGGGAGAAGGATGCTGAGGATGGAGCCACCAGGCAGGAGGAGAAGAGGGAGACCAAAGAGGAGGTTCATGGATGTGCTGAGAGAGGACATGCAGGTGGTTGGTGTGACAGAGGAAGATACAGAGGACAGGGTGAGATGGAAACGTATATATATATATATATATATACAGTAGTGTTCAGAATAATAGTAGTGCTATGTGACTAAAAAGATTAATCCAGGTTTTGAGTATATTTCTTATTGTTACATGGGAAACAAGGTACCAGTAGATTCAGTAGATTCTCACAGTTCTCTGTGGTTTTTGGTGCTTCAGTGTGCATTTTTAGTTATCTTTGATTGTTTATTGCCTGCTTTGCGCTGTACGACACCGCATTTCACTCCCTCGGCTGGCGTGATGCTAAGCTACTCTGCAGCTGAGCTACGAAGCTTGAACAACAACAATGTCCCTCGGGACATTCTCGCTATCAGAGAGCTTGGCTTGTTCCGCCGACGTCGCTGTGTCCACAGAAGCTCCCGGAGAAAGTTTGTGTTCCATCGAACTGGGTCGTCTGTGCCGGTCATCTGGTCAGCTGAGCGCATCGGTGCTCGGCGCCCACGTCATCAGAGCGCTGCAGCTTCTGGGAATTGTAGTCCTGATGTGACGACAGCGGTTCCTGACACTCTCCGGGCGCTGGATGGAAAACGTGGAGTGGATTTTATGATACTCAGGCCTATTCAAAGATGTCAGTCTGTCAAACCGACAGAAGTCTTCAGTTTGGGTCTTATTAACATCAGATCTTTGTCCTCAAAATCCCTGTTGATTAACGATCTAATTATGGATCATCATTTGGACATGATTGGGTTATGTGAAACCTGGCTCAAACCCACAGCTGTTCTTCCTCTGAATGAGGCCTGCCCACCAGGGTACACATTCAGTCACATGTCTCGTTGTGCGAAGCAAGGCGGGGGTGTTGCTTTTATCTATAAATCCAAGTTTACCTTCTTGACTGTCGGGGGGCATAAATATAATTCGTTTGAGCATCTGACTCTCCGCTCTGCCCATGATGCTACATGTTGTCAGGGTTAGAAGTACGGAAATCAGTCATGCTATGTTGTCACTGTTTATAGGCCTCCTGGCCCATATTCTGAATTTTTAGATGAATTTGGTGCATTCATCTCTGGCCTGTCAGCTAGTGTGGACAACATTTTGATTATTGGTGATTTTAATATTCACATAAATAAGCCCTCTGATCCCCTTTGTAAGTCATTTATGGAACTTGTGGATGCGCTTGGATTCCAGCAATGTATTCAGGATTCAACACATATTAGTGGAAATACCCTTGATCTGGTACTCACACGTGGCCTTGCTGTCACAAACATTGACATTTTGCCTCTTGCCTCGGTGATCTCTGACCACTCATTTGTTAAGTGTGCATTTATGTTGCCGCGCCTAGTGGATCGAAAGCCTTGTCTTTCTTTACGGCGATGCATTACTCCTTTAATTATGATAGAACTCGAGGCCAGACTGCCTGAAATTTTGGCCTCAGGGTTAGAGAATATTCAATCAGTAGATAGTCTTGCGGATGGCTTGAACTCAGCGCTCAAGGCCACACTGGACAAGGTTGCGCCTCCTCTCTTGAGAACACGCCTTCCCAAGGCATGCTCACCTTGGTTTAATGGTTACCTGCGTGACCTTAGGCAGAAGGCTCGAGGTTTTGAACGGAAATGACGTAGTTCTAAGTTAGAGGTGTTCCATCTTGCATGGCGAGATGCTGTCTTGGATTATAAGCAGGCACTACTGGCTACAAAGCGTGCCTATTATTCTGAATTGATTAATAAAAATAAGCATAATTCCAAGTTTTTGTTTGAAACTGTAGCATTTCTTATTCATGGACAGCCACCTGTTATTCATTCTCCTTTCTCAGCACAGGACTTCTTGGATTACTTCGAGAAGAAAATTGAGGATATTAGGTTGAGTATATCTCAGCAGGCTTTGGCCCAACCACTGCATACTGCTGTGGAGGTGGATGCGCCCACTGAGGTGGTATCCAGATTTACAGATTTTGACGGTATCTCGTTAGGCGCACTGACGAAGCTCGTGACGTCTACTAAAAGCACAACCTGTTTAATTGATCCTATACCAACGAAATTGTTTAAGGACTTGTGGCCCATTCTTGGACCAACTGTGCTGGAAATTGTAAATCTCTCATTGACTTCTGGATCTGTTCTTAGGTGTTTTAAGTCTGCAGTGATCAAACCATTACTTAAAAAATCTAATCTCGACCGTAGTGTATTGAAGAATTATAGACCGATATCAAATCTGTCATTTTGTTCTAAAATCCTGGAAAAAGTGGTCTCACGACAGCTCGTGGGCTATCTCACTGAGAATAATCTTTTTGAGCCACTGCAGTCTGCTTTTAGAAGATTTCACTCCACAGAGACAGCACTTACTAAAGTAGTGAATGACCTTTTGCGAGCAATGGACTCGGATATCACTACGGTCCTGGTGCTGCTGGATCTTAGTGCTGCATTTGACACTGTGGATTACCATATTCTACTCAATAGGCTGGAGATGTTGGGAAAGTGTAGGAACACGGACCCACAACAGGGGGCGCAAATGAACGGACAATGGAGTAAGTCAAAATAACAACGCTTTACTGTTGTGAATGTGCACAACGACTACAACCAATCACAGCAATGGACAACAGTCAATTCACAAAAGTGTTGTGTGGGCAGGCTCGAAGATAGGAGACGCCTCTCCAAGGTAAGACCGGAACCACACGGCTTCCTCCGCCACAGGACCCCGGGAATACTGGAGCCGCCAAGTCCCGAACTCCCAGGTGGCCACTGCCTCCGCGTGTCGGACCTGGTACTGCTGGCGAGGAGCAAAGAACAGTTAGATGGGGGCGCGTATGCACCCAGGACTCCGAACAGCAGGAAAGGTACCTCCACCCCTCGTTGGAACAGTAATCCAAAAAAACTAGCTCAATCCAAAAGATGCACTCTATTTGCTTTGATACGTTACCTCTCTGGTAGAAACGATATCTCGGCAAATGAGGTGGAGATGCCGTCCTGCTGATATACCTCCGTAGTGATTGGGATCAGCTGTCTCCGGTGATGGGTGACAGCTGTCATCCTGGCTGCTCCTGTAAGGCGGCCCGCACTCCAGGCAGGGCGCGCTCTAGTGGTGGTGGGCCAGCAGTACCTCCTCTTCAGCGGCCCACACAACAGGAGAATCACTTTGGGATTACTGGAACTGCTCTTGCATGGTTGACGTCGTACCTGTCTAGTCGTTCCTACTGTGTATTGTGTAATGGAACCTCCTCTGATCGTAGAGACATGAAGTTTGGGGTTCCTCAGGGATCCGTTTTGGGCCCCTTGCTTTTTTCTCTTTATGTAGCACCCCTCGGGAATATATTGCGGCGTTTTGGGATTCCCTTTCATTGCTATGCTGATGACACTCAATTGTACATGCCAATAACTGCTGGTAATCTTACTCACATAAAGTCCTTGGAGGATTGTCTTGCATCAGTGAGAAGTTGGATGTCTAGTAACTTCCTACTTTTAAATTCTGATAAGACTGAGGTTATGGCTTTTGGTCCAGCGAGATATCGGCATCAATTTGATCAGCTAGCATTTAGCTTAGGTCCGTGTGTTATACATCATACGGATAAAGTGAGGAACCTTGGAGTAATTTTTGATCCTGCATTGTCCTTTGATCTCCACATTAGAGACATTACAAGGACTGCCTTTTTTCATTTGCGAAATATAGCGAGGATTCCTCCTATTCTGTCTATGGCTGATGCTGAGACTTTGATTCATGCGTTTGTCTCTTCTAGATTGGATTATTGTAATGCTCTATTCTCTGGCTTACCGCAGTCCAGGATCAGGGGTCTTCAATTGGTTCAGAATGCTGCTGCCAGACTTTTGACACGGAGCAGAACGTTTGACCACATTACGCCAATCTTGGCGTCCCTGCACTGGCTTCCTGTTTCTGCAAGATCAGATTTTAAAGTATTGATTTTAGTTTATAAAATTGTTCATGGACTTGCACCTCCCTATCTGGCTGACTTGATAAGCCCCTATGTACCAGCTCGGGCCCTGCGTTCTCAGGGTGCAGGACTTCTGTGTGTTCCCAGGGTGAATAAGAAGTCTGCCGGTCACAGAACTTTCTCCTATCGTGCCCCAGCTCTGTGGAACGATCTGCCGGCACACATTCGGCAGTCGGACACTGTGGAGACTTTTAAATCACGTTTAAAGACTCATTTATTTTCCCTGTTTTATCATTAGTGTTATGATGTGTTTTTAATCTTGTACTTTTTTACTGCTGTTTTTTTTCTTATGGTTGTTTTTATTGTGTTTTAAATTTTTAACTATTTTTATGTTGTGAAGCGCCTTGAGACGATATTGTCGTGAATTGGCGCTATATAAATTAATAAATTTGAATTTGAAATTTGAAATTTGAAATCCAACAAGACCAAGCATTCATGATATGCACACTCTTAAGGCTATGAAATTGGGCTATTAGTAAAAAAAAAGTAGAAAAGGGGGTGTTCACAATAATAGTAGTGTGGCATTCAGTCAGTGAGTTTGTCAGTTTTGTGGAACAAACAGGTGTGAATCAGGTGTCCCCTATTTAAGGATGAAGCCAGCACCTGTTGAACATGCTTTTCTCTTTGAAAGCCTGAGGAAAATGGAACGTCTAAGACATTGTTCAGAAGAACAGCGTAGTTTGATTAAAAATTTGATTGGAGAGGTGAAAACTTATACGCAGGTGCAAAAAAGTATAGGCTGTTCATCTACAATGATCTCAAATGCTTTAAAATGGACAAAAAACAGAGATGCGTGGAAGAAAATGGAAAACAACCATCAAAATGGATAGAAGAATAACCAGAATGGCAAAGGCTCACCCATTGATCAGCTCCAGCATGATCAAAGACAGTCTGGAGTTACCTGTAAGTGCTGTGACAGTTAGAAGACGCCTGTGTAAAGCTAATTTATTTGCAAGAATCCCCCTCAAAGTCCCTCTGTTAAATAAAAGACGTGCAGAAGAGGTTACAATTTGCCAAAGAACATATCAACTGGCCTAAAGAGAAATGGAGGAATATTTTGTGGACTGATGAGAGTAAAATTGTTCTTTTTGGGTCCAAGGGCCATAGACAGTTTGTGAGACAACCCCCAAACTCTGAATTCAAGCCACAGTTCACAGTGAAGACAGTGAAGCATGGTGGTGCAAGTATCATAATATGGGCATGTTTCTCCTACTATGGTGTTGGGCCTATATATTGCATACCAGGTATCATGGATCAGTTTGGATATGTCAGAATACTTGAAGAGGTCATTCACACCTGTTTGTTCCACAAAACTGACAAACTCACTGACTGAATGCCACACTACTGTTATTGTGAACACCCCCTTTTCTACTTTTTTTTACTAATAGCCCAATTTCATAGCCTTAAGAGTGTGCATATCATGAATGCTTGGTCTTGTTGGATTTGTGAGAATCTACTGAATCTACTGGTACCTTGTTTCCCATGTAACAATAAGAAATATACTCAAAACCTGGATTAATCTTTTTAGTCACATAGCACTACTATTATTCTGAACACTATATATATATATATATATATATATATATATATATATATATATATATATATATATATATATATATACACCAGGGCACAGAGTAATACATCCAAATGTGAAATGGTCAAATATTGTGCCACCTGTACACTTATATTATACAGTCTGAAATCTCACACGATTAACCAATCAGATATGTGGAAAAAATGTAATTGGATTAGAATAAAGTTTTTAACCATTATTTTGAGCTGTATAATTTCTGCAAAATTACAATTTCTGCAGAGATGTGGTGCGGCGCCATGTTTTGGATCCGAGAGCGCAAAGAGCATCACATTTGGTTGCTTTGCAGTGGCTGGTGGTGGTGATGCTTGCATTGTTTTCTTTTTTGTTTTGTTTTACTTTTCCTTAAATTTGGCACAGCTGTGTAGCTATAAATGACTGTGTCCATTTCACAAGAGCTTCTTGTGTTTAACAGAAAGTGTGTGTGGGTCTTCCAGGAAAAAGACTACATCTTCAGAAAAAGAACAGCAACTTTATTTACAGCTACATACATCCACCTGTTTTTTTACTCATCCCGTCACACCAACACCAACTGCTCCTCCAGAGGCGGATCCAACCTTTAATAGGGGCTGAGGCCCCCTCCTGGTTTCTCCAGACACCACACTGGCTTTCTTTTTGTGTCGCCATTTCACTCTCCACTCATTTCGGATTTTACTTTTACTCAATACTTTTACTTAAAGTACATTTTATATGAGAAATGTACTTTTGATACTTAAGTACAATAAATGTCAGATACTTTAAGACTTTTACTCAAGTAATATTTTTAAAGGAGACTTTAGCTCTTACCAAAGTAATTTTATGCTAAGATACTTGTACTTTTACTCAAGTATCACTTTGAGGTACTTTATACGAGCGAAGCGTCCTAAACAGGAAGTGCCAAATTTCAAATCCACAGCAAAACAGGAAATGTTCAAATGTCAAACACTTCCTGGAGTGGAGCCCCCCCCCAGAAGCTGAAAGGTTTTAGTCATGATCATGCTCCCATGAACCAATTTACTGAAAATATCTGAAGGACCTAAAGGACATGGTTAGATGGCGAGGAGCTTTTCCAGGCATGTGAAAGGCAAATAAAGAAAAATGCTTAAAAAGGCAGGGGGTCTGGGGCGGCAGAGCCCTCCCCAGAAGCTGAAAGGTTTTTGCCATGCTAATGCTCTCCTGAAGCATTTACTCAAAATAAAGTCTGAAAGATCTAAATGACATGGTGAGATGCTGATGAGCTTTGCTCGTTCATGTCCGCGACATGCATATTACAAGACTGATCTTGGGCGACACATACACAACAGCGACACATACAGACTGTGAACCACACAGGCGTACAACGCCATGTTTCCCGTAATCAATACAACAAAATGCCGGGAACATCCACATTGACAACTGCTGTGCGTTGCAACTGGGAAGACAGGACGAGATAACGTCCTAAATCTGCTGGCCTCTTATAGAGCCTCAAAACCTCACATGATCCCAGGGGGTATCCCCAAATACGGAAAAGGCCTCAGGTGGGATTTATTATAATTGGCATGATGTTTTCCACCTGGCAACATTAATTTGTACATTTTTTTCCTCAAAAACTAAAATGCTGAAAAATTCCATATTGTCTCTGTGTTAACAAATTAATTTTGAAAAATCAGGACACATGTCAAAAAAATCAATTGCTTCTATAGCAACCAGTTTATTGGAACAGTATGCGTATAATTATCCTTAAAAAAAACCAACAGCAAAGAAAACCAGAACCCTCTTGGCAGAGAAGATGAAAACAGCGTTCCAGGAGATGGTTTCATCACACAATAATAGTCACCACAGTGTCATAAACTAAACAATGTGGAGCAGATGTTTCTGGTTTTACGGGGTTGTGCTTTAATTGGTGCATATGTGAGTTTACTCTGTCTTGAAAAGCAGGTTCAGGCTCTCTGAAAGGATTTGATAAACTATTTATTCATTGCAGCACGTGCAAAAACTGCACAAAAAAGGATGCAGCACATTCATTACACAGCAGCCAAAGTCCTCACACGCACATGAAAACAGTGTCTGACACAGAGGAACAAGTTGGTCATCCACAGCAAGCAACCGCGGGAGCAACCAGACTAAAAGTACGCAGAACCCCCGCTGAGATCTGGACACTTCCAGGTGTCTGAATGTTACACACTGAAGAGCTGTCCAAGCTCTCCTGAAAGCAGTGGAAGATGGTCATCTTTGCTAAGCGAAAGGGTGCTCCAGGTGCCTACACACAGAATCCATCTCAGGTTTGGACCTGGATGCTGCCCTGCAACAGGGGCTGGCCACGGGAATAACGGTGCCCTAGGCAAGGTATTACATTGGTCACAAACCCATCACTTTAACCTCTCCCTAGGTGACCAGCGATGCTGTCTATGTCACAGGCCACCCCGCCCTGCACTGGAGGAGCCTCTACAGTCACCTGGGGGGATCCCTGGTCTTAAATTGTGTTTAAATTGAAAGTTGCATCATAAAAATTGGTGTTTTTAACTTTTTACAACAAAGAGTGCTGCCTTTAATCTGCTGCCATTGCAGGTCCACCAAAAAAAAAACAAAAAAAAAAAAACTGGCAGTGTCAAAGCTGCAAAAATATTAAAAATTTTAAATTATGCTGTAGAAATAAAAATTGTTATAATTATTTAACTTGACATGCTGCATTTCAATGATGTTTATGTGTGTAATATTATCTGTCAGGTAACTGCTGGCGGCGTTGTCGTGCCTGACCATGCACCCAAAACTCTTTGTGAAGGTGGTGCCGCCCAACCAAAGCCTGTCTGAGCCTTATGGAGGGATCTTCCATTTCAGAGTACGTATGTAAACATGTTGAAAAAATACAAAATACTCATACAGACACATTATACGCTTATTACTGAGTGTACCTCTCAGCGCTGCCTTGCTTTTCGTGTCATCTCTTAATGCTTTTCCTTCATTTTCCCAGTTCACATTTGCTGAGGTAAAGTGATAATGTGTAGAATTTAGTGACATCTAGTGGTGAGGTTGCAGATAGCATTGTGCTATCGGCAGTTGATTTAATTTCCCTTCATGTTTTCACTTATTTGGCTTAGGGGATTCACACTCCCTTGCGATAAGCAATACGTAACGATCCTCGGATTCACGCGTTAGCCTGCACTAGCAACACGTAAGCAGTGTGGTCTTTCTGATGTTTGTTGACAACTACAGCCCCTTTCACAACGGGTATACGTAGAGTTACATTGTGCTGCGTATCTAAGTACGCGGGAATGGCTGCGTATGTTTTGCGCAGAGAGAAAGCTTGGCCTGTCTTTTCTTCTTCTGTGGTTTTGAAGCTTCAGTGCCAGCAAAATTCAGCAGCGTCCAACAGGATGAATAAAATCTAGCAATGAAGGTATGTACTGATTAAAAACCCTAAAAGGATTTTTCGTTAGACTGGCGTAAGGTAGCGTACAATTGCGGAGGTACTGTGGTGTACAATAGCGCAGTGTTGCGTACAGTAGTGGAGTGTTGCATAGAGTTGTGTAGAGCACTGGACGCAAAAAAATCCAAACATTTTTTGTGTCCATTTCATGGACCCCTTTGCGTCTCTCAGAGTATTGCCACGTAGGGCTGCATAAGTTTGGCATAGTCCAGGGGTTTTCAAAGTGTGGGAGAGTGAGCCCCCTATTTATGTGTTTTTAAGGAACTGTCTATGCATTTACACAATTTACAGCCTTTGTAAACATTTTAAACATATTTTTAAAGAACTTTCTATTCTTTCACACGTTTTATACCCTTTTCAAACATTTTAAATTTTTTTTTTTAAATTTCTATTTTCTAGTTTTACCTTTTGTCATATTTTAAACATTGGTTTTTTTTTTTACATTTAAACATCTCTGTGTGTTTTTAAACGTCTTTGACACAACTAACACATTTCAACATAAATAATATTAATTAAACTTTTATACATATTTAGTCTCTCATCTAGTCTCACCTCTTGTTTGGTGCGAGCAGTGAGTCTGGGTCTTTGACGCACACAGGCGGCTGATGTGGGAATACACTGTGGAGAGGAGCAAACGAAGATTGTCCTCCACTTTATTCTTTTTTTGTTTGCCCCAAGCTCTTACACACTAAAAAATTATCCATTTTGATCCTGGCATGTTAGCTAACAATGGTCTTTTTTTCTTTTTTCCCCTTCTTCTTTTGTTGGTTAACAGTGTTTATACTGTATTTTCTGCACTATAAGGGTCACCTGATTATAAGGTGCACCCTCAATTATGGGGTCCATTTCTGTACTTAACCCATACATAAGGCGCACCTGATTATAAGGTTCATGCTAAAACATATAGTCTACTAAAAACAGTAAGTTTATTTGAACTTTATTCTAGTATCTAGTATCTACTTTTATTCTACTATTTAACAATACTCACGTAACTCACCCTGCGCTACCTCCCTGTCTTAGTGAAGGTGTGTTCTCCGTCTGTCATCCATCGCTCCCAAGCTGCTCGCAACTTCACTTTGAACGCCCTGTTTACATCAATGTCCAGCAGTTGGAGTTCTTTTGTTAGTCCTCCCAGAATGATGACAAGCTCAAAATTAGTTTTCTTGACTTGGTTTTTCACAGTAGTGGTGAGATGGGCGCGCATGGAGTTGCAGATCAACAGGGACAGTGATGCGTGGAAAAAACCATCCGGTCTCTTTACATACACTTCTCTCAGCCACTCACTCATTTTCTCCTCGTCCATCCAGTCCTTTTGATTGGCCTTAACGATGACTCCGGCTGGAAACTTTTCTTTTGGCAGCGTCTTCCTCTTAAAAATGACCATGGTCGGATACCATTACATTACCACGTAATGTTCTCTGATTGGTTTATCGCTGCCAGCATACGTAGTGTACGTATTACGTCCCTGTGTCAGCGGGAAATGGTCCGGCGGTCAAGGACAACATTGTCGGTCGTTTTTACAGATTTTGGAATTCAGTGCACACATAAGGCGCACCGGATTATACAGCGCACGGCCGATTTTTTGAAATTTAAGGCTTTTAGGTGTGCCTTATGTTGCGGAAAATACGGTAGTTATTTTTTGCTCCTCCCCCCTGAAGAACTCTGGTGCCCCCCAGTGTAGTCGAAACGCTGTATTACTCAGCTCTACGTTGGACCGGTGTGAAAGGGCCTTAAGATATCAGTTATTGTTGAGAGGTTGATGTCTATTTATGCTGATTCCTCCTCCTGGATTAACACAGGAACTTTACAGTACTGGCCTGTGATCTTCTGACAACCTGCTTATTTTTTCCTTAAAACTGAAAGACAAGTTGGAAAATATCCAAGTTAATTTGCAGACACCTAGGGCTAGACTCTGTTACGTGCACATTAAGTGCAGATCAGTGTAGCCAAACAACTCCTGCACTTAATGTTCAGCATCATAAATCTGTAGCATTGAATTACTGTAGCTGGAAACAACAAACTGTATCCTAATTTTGGTTATTTCAAGTCATAGGTAAGCATTTTGGTTTTTTTTTAAGGTTTTTTTTTTCCATCATTAATGATTTTGTCTCCAGTGTGGGCTTGGATAATTGGAGACTTTCAGGAAGTATGTACGTGTCATGACTGAACCTGCAGACCTGAAGACTGGGAAATGTTTTATCCTGTCAGGCTGATGGAGGAGACAGATATGCAGCCCTCCACCGAAACAAAAATGCTGAGTGGCAGCTGCAGAGGATCAGTGCAGACCTGCCCTCAGCTGCAACACATCCACCTCATGACCAGCAGGCAAACTGTTCATCCAGAGAAGACAACAGTGTGTTTATGCTGCAGGAAATTTGCACAAACCCTCCACTTCACCCATTTCACCCTGAAAAAGAATTCATCGTCTTCTTCTTCTTTAGCTTGTAGGTCATTTTTGCAATTTTGGCTTTGATCTGTGCTGACATTCTTCATCCTGACAGTAAAAAAAAACAAAAAAAAACAGGAAGCACCTTCTCCCTGGATTGACTGATTCTTCCTAAAATGGTGGGTAGAAATACATATTTCTGCAGTCAGGTTAGGAATAGTCATCTAGATGTTGCCCATCCTGCTGGGATAGGAATGCTGTTTGATGGGCTCAACATCAACAATCTGCTTAATTTTTAATTTATTCATCAATAATGTTTGCAAATATAAAAGGGAACAAACACACAGTGTGCTTCAATTTGAATTTCAATTGAATTAGCTTATAATGTGCCAAATCACAGCAAAAGGTCTCAAGGCGCCTTACATGAAACAATTCAACTTAAAATTTAAATAAATAATTAAAAATGAATAAAAAAAAAATTCAAATACATAATTAAAAACAGAAGTAAAAGAATAAAACAGATTAAAAAAAACTATTCATAAGAAATAGAATAAAAATAGGTTTTCAGTCTTGACTTAAAAATGTCCACAGACTCAGACTGCCTCACGGTCACAGGAAGACTGTTCCACAGGTGCACACTACGAAAAAGGCTCTGTAACCCGCTGACTTCTTCTTCACCCTGGGAACACAGAGAAGTCCCACATCCTGCGACCACAAAGCCCGGGCCGGCACGTAAAGTTCCACCAGATCAGCCAGATAAGATGGCACCAGTCCATGAACAACCTTATAAGTCAATAACAAAACCTTAAAATCTGCTCTCACAGAGACAGGGAGCCAACGCAAAGATGCCAAAATGGGTGTGATACTTGTGAATGATATTTTAATAAATTATACCTGTTATTTCTTTTTACCCTGCACCTCTTTGAAGCAGTGATATAGCGGGATGTTGTTGTCACTGGTGTGTTTGTGTCTGTGTGACCATGTTTCTGTGGACAAGATAACTCAAAAATGGCTGGGCGGAGCTCCATCAAACTTGGTTAGAATAATATCCAACAGACTTCGTGCAAGATGTTGCCAAATGAGTTGGTTATCTTGTATTGTTTCAGTAAGGTGAAGGGATGTGTCCTGGGGAAATGTAGTGCACACACTGCAAAAACCAACATCTAAGAAAGTAAAAAAAAAAAGATTTGTTTCAAGAAAATTCAACTTAATGTTTGTTTAAATAGAAAAATAATCTTGGCAAGCATTTAGTACATGAGAAAAAATGTCTTATTTTCAGAAAATGTATCTCACTTTTTCTTTTTCTTTATAATTTTTTTTTTCCAGCTAAGGAAAGACAATGGATTTCAAATCATCCAAGCAAAGGAACAAGATTGGTTTCCTCATTTTAAGACAGGATAATCTTAAAATAAGAATTCTGTCTAGTTTTAAGGCACATTTTGATTATTCAGTGCCGAGACATTTAGCTGGTTTTGAGAATTCTAACCAAATATATTTTTCTTACCCCACTGGCAGATTTTTTTTTTTTTGCTTAATACAAGACAGCTTGGATAGATTTTGGATTATTTGGCTTATTTTGAGAGGGACAGTTTTTGCAGTACAATGCATCATTCCTGTTGGGGGAACAAAAAGGATAAATCAGTTAGCAGGAATACTGTAGAGCGGTAGGCAGGGGGCTCTGATTGTAAATAAAAGTTTATAATGTGGTTACATGTAAGTCCCTTCGGCTGCTCCCTTGTTTGCACTTGGGGTCGCCACAGCAAATCCAAGGTGGATCTGCATGTTGAATTGGCACAAGTTTTATGCCGGATGCCCTTCCTGACGCAACTCCACATTACATGGAGAAATGTGTCAGGGGTGGGATATGAACCCGGAACCTTCTGAACTGAAACCAAGCGCATTAACCACTTGGCCACCACCCCTGCATAATATGGTTACATGAAGGTCATTTTTAATAGAAATACTGGGAACATCACAGTTTAGATGCTCACGCACAAGTTCTCTCAACCCTGAGGCACACAACAGATGTGCCTCAGGGTTCTATTCTTGGTCCATTACTGTTCTCCTTATACATGTTGCCATTGAGTTCTGTGATATCCAAACATAATCTGTCTTTTCATTTTTATGCAGACGATCTGCAAATTTATTTACCGGTTACACAAAATGGGTCCTCTGCACTGCTGTCAATACAAAGTGCACTGTCATTAAACATTAAACACTGGCTACCGCAGAACTTTTTACATCTCAATCAGAGCAACACTGAATGCATTTTGTTTGGCTGCAAAATGGGTGATGTGTTACCTGATTTAGGTGATCTTGCTCATTATGTCAGTCGACTGTAAGGAACCTGGGTGTCAAATTTAATGAGTTTTTAAAATTTGACAAGCAAATTAACTGTGTAGTGAAAGCCAGCTTTTTTTCAGCTTCATCTTCTGTCTAAAGTTAAACCTTTTCTTTCACAGACAGAGCTTGAAAAGGCTTTGCATGCCTTTATTAGCTCCCGATTGACTATTGTAATGCATTGTATGTGGGTGTCAACCAGTGCATTCTTCAATGTCTGCAGAGGGTTCAAAACGCTGCAGCCCGCCTTCTGACCAACACTCGCAAACATAGTCATATCACTCCGGCTTTGTTCACTCTTCACTGGCTTCCAGTCCGTTTTAGGACTGATTTTAAACTGTTGATATTTGTTTTTAAAGCTATACATGGACTTGCACCTTCGTATCTTTGTGAACTGTTAACTGTATATACACCCACCAGAACTTTGAGGTCTGCTGATCAGAATCAATTGGTGATACTAGGACCAAAAGCAGGCAGTGGGGTGATCGCTCTTTTGCCTTGGTTGGGTCTAGACTTTGGAATTCTTTGCCCGTGGAGGTGCGTTCGATTAGTACTTTGTCTGTGTTCAAAGTTAAGTTAAAAACTTATTTGTTCAGAATTGCTTTTAGTACATAGAGTCTTTTATGATTGTTTTTGTGTGGTTTTATTGTTGTTGATTTTATGTATTTATGTGAAGCACTTTGGTTCAGTGGTTACTGTTGTAAAGTGCTATACAAATAAAGTTTGATTGATTGATTGATTCTCATGATCATTCTGTGTGTGTGTGTGTGTGTGTGTGTGTGTGTGTGTGTGTGTGTGTGTGTGTGTGTGTGTGTGTGTGTGTGTCTCTCTCTCTCTCTCTCTCTCTCTCTCTCGCTCTCTCTTCCAGTTCTGGCAGTATGGCGAGTGGGTGGAAGTGGTTGTGGATGACAGACTGCCAGTGCACGAAGGCCGTCTGCTGTTCAGCTACTCTCACACTCGACATGAGTACTGGAGCGCCCTGGTGGAGAAGGCCTACGCCAAGTCAGTTGCCACCACCAGCATATGTTTGTGGGTTGTAATGTCTGAGAGCACCCACTCTGCATGAGTGCATGACAGCCGTTTGACAAAAAAACAACAAAACAACAAAGCATGGTGGACACCTGAAGTGAATTTCTCAGCTCTTATTTCCAGGCTAATTGGAAGCTACTCCAGCCTGAAGGGGGGGAGCATTTCGGAGGGAATGGAGGATTTTACAGGTGGCATAGCCAGTGATGCTGGTAATGCGTTACTCTAATCTGACCACTTTTTTTTGTAAAGAGTAATCTAACGCGTTAATCTTTCCAAATCAGTAATCAGATTAAAGTTACTTCTCCATGTCACTGTGCGTTACTATTATTTTTCATTGTGGGTCGACAGCAGCATTAAACTTGGTCCGTGGGCAGGAGGTCGGGGTTCGACTGAACTGCCCACTTTCAGCCAGCTGTGAGCTTTTCATCCGCGGTTTTTTGCAGCTGCTCGACTCGTCCTCACCTCTTAAAGCGCGGTGAAAACAGCACACCTGCACTGAGCTTTACAAAGACATTTTTATACTTTTTTCCCTCCTTTATTTAGAATTCTGAGCTGAGCCGCTCTGTATCTACAACTAACACTATTTTCCACTCAAATGCACCTAAACTCTCTTTCTGAGGACCACATGATGTGAAAACGCAATAAAACTTTCTTACCTGTAAATCTGGTCCTGTTTTCTGCATAAATAAATGTTATCCATTCTTTGTGCTCAAACGCCAAAGCAGGGGCGAATCCAGATGGAATGGGGGCGTGGGGCAAGGATGTGCCCCCCCCCACAACACCCCTAGATTAAACGTCCAGTTTTGAAGCCGTTTTTACTACAACTACTAATATTGTTTAAAATAATAATAATTTCGACAAGTAAAATGTTTAGAGAGAATTTAAATGTTAGAAAAATGTTAGAATTGAATAGTTACATTTATAAACAATGTAGGTTTGAAATTGCAAGTTTTACTGTTACAGTGCTGTCAACAGTTAAATATGAGGTCAAGAAAGAGGTCTTTATTTGACTTTTTATAAAACAAGTATTTATTTTCATTGAAGTCAAGAAAGGGTGACTATAAAGTGAGTTTCTGGCAAAACAGGTATCATTGTCATGTTGACGTGGGTTGTTGTCGGCAGCTGGGAAAGTAACTAAAAAAGTAACTAGTAATCTAACTTAGTTACTTTTACAATTGAGTAATCAGTAAAGTAACTAAGTTACTTTTTCAAGGAGTAATCAGTAGTCAGTAATTGGATTACTTTTTCAAAGTAACTGTGGCAACACTGGGCATAGCATACTCGCTAGCCGTCTCGTCTCAGACCCCACGGGTCCTCTGGAGGTGTCTGATGGCCGCCCTGTCCCGTGGCAGTCTGCTCAGCTGCTTTATCCAGGTGCACAATCACAGCTGGAATGTGGTTTTTCTTTATGTGGACACTTTTTACCTTCACATTTTGTTTTCACAGGCTACCAGCTACTTGGATATTGGTAAAGTGATGGGAAACGGGCTGTTAAGGGGCCACGCCTATGCCATCACTGACTCTGACAAGGCTGGTATCAGCAGTCTTCAGTTATTATAGGATCTTTATGAATGTGTTATTTTGATAAGCTTTTTTCATTACCATTATTTTATTAATGTCACTCAGGTTTTGTAAATTTCTATGTATGCGTTCTATATTGTTGCAACGAACCTTTTCTTTACAGGGATCATTGTAATAACTAAATATAATCACATTCTAATCTATTGTAATCTAATAGCATATTCAAATAATCTCAGAAATTGAAATTAATGCAGGCAACAAGCATGTGGGATATGGTAAAAAAAAAAAAAAAAAAAAAAAACCTGTTCATTTAGCAGTTCACTAGCTTGTAGTGCAGTCAAAAAATAAGATGGATGGCTGGATGGAGGCATGGGGGGGAAAGAACACACAAAGAAATCAATAAACAGCAGAGGAGATGAACTAACATGGAGTGGTGGAAAATCCAGAATCTTAAATACTGTGAGGGTCTAATCAGACGGTAATGGTAACATGGGAATAGTCAAACCTCACCCATGGCCACCAGAGGGAGACAGAGACAAGAGGAGAGAAAAACACACAGGTAGAATAAGACGAAAAAGCACAACTCTGAAATGTAGAGAAAACAGGTGCAAAATGAGAACGCGTACAGGCTGCATGAAGTGTAAACACTAAAACAGAACCTGAGTGAACAGAAAACAAAAATCTCAATATAAATCTAAGAAGCTGCCAAACAAAAAAGCACACAAAGCAGGCACGCATGGATCAAGAAAGTATGATACTCTCATCAAAGTACTGTAAATGTTGTTGTCCTTGGGCAAGAGACTAAAATCCCCAAGTGTTTCAACCCCTTGAAATGACACCAGATGTATGTAAGAAAAAGTTGAATATAATATAGTTTTGCCCATTGCACATCTAATCTAGAGACTCCTAATCAAACCACATAAGTAATTTAATGTCATTCCATCTCTCCTGATCGCATATCATCTATTATAATCTAATCTACAGCAATCTATCACAATGTAATCTTATATATAACAGATATATTTGTATGTCCTGTGCACCAACAGCATTTCCTGTGTATTCGTTTTGTGAATTGTTCTGTAATTTATGTTTGTAGCATGGCCCAAGCAGAGGGTCACCCCTTTGAGTCTGGTCTGCTTGAGGTTTCTTCCTCAGAGGGAGTTTTTCCTTACCACTGTTACTCTGGTAAGGTTAGGGCCTTGTCCCACTGGGGAGAGGATTAATTGCGCATGAATTGAGTATACAAATTGCGGGCGTTCGTTGTCGTCCGCAACAAAAATGGCCAAAAATGACAAATGTCCCAGTATGAATTACGGATATATTAATAATATATAGCGAATATATGATGACCAATCACGGGTATATAACGCATGTAGTGAGGAAACTGATCCGACACATTGAGATTATTACGGCAGTATTACGGGTGTATTATGAATGCATAGCGCACGTGTTGCGTGTGCACGGCATCTGCATTGCGGTCATAAAAGAAGCTCACTCGGGTCTTTCGGCATCACTGTTCACACCAACAATACAGGCTCTGGAGCATCTGCTGGACTTGGACAAGTTGATCACAGAGTTAATGTTCATTTTGTCATGTGAGGGTTAACTGCTCATGAGTTTGGGGAGCAGGAGGGGGGAAAGCGCTCGGGGTGTGAGACGGTGTTTTTTTTGGGGGGGGGGGGGTTTGAGTGAGTTGTGGCTAAACAGCAACTCTTCCTTTTGTTGGTGTTAAATAAAAGTCCTGGATTGCAGCAGCTATGTCTTTGTGGATCTACACAGCCGGACCGGCACTGACCAGCAGGTATGTCGCTTTCTGCCACACTTTGGGTTTATGTGACGTGTTTGTTATGCATTCACAGATTGTCAGCAAATCAGCTGCAAAGCAGATGTAATAAAAACGCTTTTATTCGTGGCCAGTTTGTATGCATTCACTACAACATATTTTAGTTTGTGATGTGGACATGATGGGCACGATATATATCTGTTTTACACAATGTTCCGGTCCGCTGCCAAGCTGCAAATCCCCATCAGTTGCGGATATCAGCGGTTAACGGTAGATATACAGCGCATAGAGTGAGTATGTCTTGTGTATGAACTGAGTATATATGGAGTATGTAAGGCGGATGTCATCTGCATTCAGTTTTTTGAACAGCTCAAAAATCCTGGCTGCAGACATGCGTGCCTCTGCGGATGATCACCGACGTGTTCGGATGACGGCCGACTCATACAGGCATATTACACGGATATTGCGGATGTTTGCCAAATATGGGCCAATTTTGTGCGCAATCCTTACGCAAATCCTCCTAAACGTCAGTGGGACAGGGCCCTTGACTTTACTTGTATGAAGCGCCTTGAGGCAACTCTGTTGTGATTTGGCGCTATATAAATGAAATTAAATTGAAAAACTGAATTATGTTTGCAGCTATCCCAAATCAGCATTCAACTGATCGTATTCATGTAATTTTAAAAAACTGAAGAAAAATCTTAACTGATAAATGTGTTGGTGAGATTTTCCAACAACATCTGACTTGTTTATCTTTTGGATGAAAACTTTATATTTACTGAAACACCTACGAACCAACCCAGTTCTACTGGGTTCTACTGCTCATGCTACTAATCTGTGTCCTTGGACATTTTTGTGATTTTCTTATTTTCATCAAATTTTCATCACTACTTTGAGTATTTGCTATTCTGAAAAATTAATCAAACATGTTGCATCTATACTGGAGTTCTTGCATTACCGAAGGTTTAAAGATGGACATTTGTAGCTGCAGTAGTTATGACTGTGAAGCTAATTGCCCACAGTTCTAAAATATTACAACTTCAGTTTACTACAATAACTGTTGTAAAATTGTAGCACAATACTATATTATTTGCTTGGAAATAATCTCATTTTGTAGCCATCATGCTAAATAATTTAACTAACTAGCTAAATTTAACTAGCTAAATTTAACTAACTATGATGGATTAACTAACTAGAATGGATTCCCATTGTAGTGACGTGGCTTGGCTAGGTTAGCTTGTTAGATAACACAGATTAATGATCCAATCTTACTTTAGAACTCAGTGCAAACTATATTGTTCTATTTTTAGTCTGTACTCTTGGCCAGAACATAAATGACATGGTATAGCTAGCTGATGTAGTATGGCTCCTCCCATTTTGCCAATTTTATTATTGTTATCATCATCATCGTCGTCACCTCCAGTTAATTTTAACTAATTAACCTTTAAGTTTATTTTCTGTCTTTTCTAATTTACAGTTCCATTTTTGAGGAAACTGGGTAACAATGAGGTTGTTTTTTGTTTTTGTATTAGTTTAATCTGTGTTTATCTGTCTATATTTAAGGTGAAGAAAGGATCTGAGGAGGTCTTGGTGCTGAGGCTGAGGAACCCCTGGGATTTTGTTGAATACCGCAGACCTTGGAGTGACGCGTGAGGAAGATGATTGCATGTTAAAAGTGAGAGATCATAGATTCCAGCACTTATCTTTTTACATGTGTGCGTCTGCAGAAGTAAAGAGTGGGACATGTGGACAAAGGGGAGAAGGAAAGGATTGACCTGAAAAAGACAGAAGATGGAGAGTTCTGGTATGCAGCAGATACTAAAACATGCCGCCGTGCAACATTATATTATTATATTACATTATATATGTTTATTCACAACTGTAAGTTGTACTTATCATGAGAAAATGCTGTCCTTCCGTCTGTCCATACTGCAAAACCTTTCGCATCCTAAAACTCAAGAACCCCAAAACTCACAAAATCTAAATTTTTGTACATTAATACTGGGAGGTCAAAGCTCTGCCTGCCAAAAAAATAAATAAATAAATAAATAAAAAATCGGGCATTTCTAACATTCATGAGTACCTTTTTACTGAATTTTGGGTTTCAAGTAGGAAATGCGTCAGAAGCCCTGAAATGCTCACATCGCCCACTAGATGGTGACAAAAGCTGCTCAAATGTGTGGCAAGGTCTCGACTGTTTATTAATTTGAGAAGTTAACTTTTGGTGAAAATAAGATGGACTAACAGCCAAAAATCAACTTACAGTTGTGTCCCTTGCCCTTATATATATATATACGTATATAAGAAATGTGTTTATTTAGGATCAGCGCAGACGACTTCAGCAGTCTGTTCAAAATCGTGGAGGTGTGCAGTATGAATCCAGACCTCCTGGTCGACAACAACTTGACTGACTCTCCTTCCTCAAGATCTGCATGGACCATCAGCGAGCATGAAGGAGTCTGGTTAATGGGCAGCTCCTCTGGTGGCAGCCGAAGATACCACCGTGTGTTTCAGCTCTTACAATTACATAAAGTCCACTCTACTTGTTCCTTTCTTGCGATGATGTTGAATTTGAGATTTCTTAGGATCATTCTGGAAGAACCCCCAGTTTGAGCTGGTCCTCACAGAGCGGGACCAACCGGAGGAGGAAGATGAGGATGATGATGACGATGAAGAAGAAGATGATGAGGAGGAGAAGGAGGCTGCAATGACTGCAGAGGAGAAGAAGAAAGCAGAGAAGCAGAAGAGGAAAGCCAAGCAGTGCACAGTGCTGGTGGAGCTGATGCAGAAAGATTGCAGGCAGAAGAGTAAAGTCAACTTCCTCTACATAGCTTTTCACATCTACACGGTAAGAAAAAAATGGCTTCAAATCCCCCCCTCCAAAAAAAACAAAACAAAAAAATTAAGCCTCCGCACATTTATTATGAATAATTTATGACCACTCTTTTTTTTTTACTTTTGCAGGTCCCACCTGAGGTGAGTATCCACCGAGCAACAGATTAATTATACATATGTGCAATTTTATATATATATATATATATATATATATATATGTGTATATATATATATATATATATATATATATATATATATATATATATATATATATATATATATATATATATATATATGTGTGTATATATATATATATATATATATATATATATAATTTTATGGAAAAGTTCAATATTTTTGTCAGTTATTTCAGAAAGTCTAAATTTTCACAACTATTACTATTTAAGGTATATAAATACCATGAATGCCTCAGTCTGGTTCAGCACACGCAACCAGAATCATGGGTTAGAATGCTGACTTGACAGTTGTCCAGAAGACCCTTTGTGACACCCTCCACAAGAAGGGGAATCCACAGAAGGTCACTGATGGAAAGGCTGGCTGCTTGTGGAGTGCTGTAACAAAGCATATTCATGGGAAGTTTGCTGGAAGGGACAGTTTGGTTGGAACACATTCACAAAGAACAGGGATAACTGCAGTCTTGAGAAGTTTGTAGAGCAAAGCTGATTCAAGAACTTGGAGGGGAGCTTTTCAAGGAGTGGACTGAGGATAGAGTCAGTGTATCAAGAGCCACCACACACAGACATGATCAAGAAATGTGTTATTAGTGTCACACTACTGGTGTCAAGTGAGTCAAGGAGAAAAATAGCTGGACTGTTGCTCAGCGGTCCAAACCCCTTGTTACAGATGAAGGTAAATCTTGCATTTAATTTTGAAATCTGGAGTCTGGAGAAAAAGTGGGGAGACACAGAATCGAAGTTGCATGAAGCCCAGCGAGACGATTCCACAGTCTGTGATGATTTGGCGTGCCGTGTCATCTGCTGATGTTGGTCCACAGTGTTTTATCAAGTCTCAGGTCAACGCAGCCATTTACTAGCAGATTTAAGAGAACTTCATGTTTCAATTTGCTGACAAGCTTCATGGAGATGCGGATTTCTTTTTCCAACAGGACTTGGTACCTACTCACAGCACCAAAAATCCTAGTTCAGTCAGACCACTTATGTTTGATCATCATTACTGCGATAGCAATACATACAGTAATTAGAGTTTGGCATCTAGGCTCCCTCTGCCTGTGACTGTCACCTCCATGCCACGCTACATTGAAACAGTAATTTATGCAAAAGGAGCACCGACCAAGTACTGAGTGCACAAATGAACATACTTTTCAGTTGTTCAGCATTTCTCCTTCATAAATCCTTTTTCTTACATTGATCTGATAAAATATTCAAATATTTTGAATATTACATTTTTATCTATTTTTTGGACCAGTAGGCTGTAGTTACCATAATTATAATTAAAAAAAGAATACTTGAAACATTTTAGTTTATAGCTATAATATATGAAATGTTCACTTTCTGAAATAACTGACAAAAAATATTACATTTTTTCACAGTATTCTAATTTTTTGAGATGCACCTGTATGCACTTTAAACTGTGCACTGTATATTATCAAGATAGGGCCCATTAACTGAATTTTAGTCTTTGGTAGATGAACACACTCCAGTGAGTTTCATTATTATGATATAACCAAAATCAAATTAATGATATAATCATCTGTTGTATTCTATATAACAGTTCTGCAGAGGATTTTTTTTTTTTTTTTTTCTACTGCTTTTCTGCCTGTAGTTCCAGGGGACATGTCTAACCTGCGACTTCTTCACCAAAAATAGCCCTGTGGGTCGTTCTAGGAAATATAAAGCTCAGAGGTAAAACATGAGAGAAAACCTGCCTGCGTTCTGCCGTCAGCACTTAATTATACAAAGCTGCACCTCACATTCACTCCAACACAAATAAAATCAGGAACTGGCTGACCAATAATAAATAAAGTTCTTTCTAATCTAATCTCAAATCTAATCACATTTAAAGCCTGTTGAACATAATCTGGATAGAGGAAGTTTAATATCTGCATGTTATAACAATTATAAAGTGATTGGTTCACATAAAAAATGACTTTGTGTGCTGGATGTGCAATGGAACAATGTTTTGTTTTGTTTTGTTTTTGGGATTGTGCAATAAAAGAGAACAGCAAGTGAATCACAAACCCACGGGAGAGCGATCATTCAATTCAGTCGATGTTTTATACACTAAAACACAAGACTGCACAAATACTTAACATGATATGTGATTTCTTTCTCTCAATAAAACTTTTTTATGTGCTCAACTCCATTTGATTTAGTTTCTGGTTTTAATGATGGAAGTTTTTAAACATGGTATGGAAGAAAATAAATCTGATTTATCCAGTTTATGCAGCATTATACACTCTAACTATGGAATGTGAACTTATTTATTTTATGTCAATACTATATATAAAATACTGTACAGAATGTACTTCCACAGTGATATATTTATGGCATTTTTGTTACACATACATACATGAGATTGATTTAAAATAATTTAGGTGACAAAAGTCAATTTCACAATTGCTTGCTCATATTTAGAGTAGAAACAGTTTCACAAATACATCTAAGAATTTATTGTGAATTATTTAACTGATTTGATGTACAAATCAGGATTTGCAACGAACAACACATATATGAAACCAATGCATCTTTTTCTATTTTATTCTCATATTTTATGCAATGCTCATTTTAAAACACCAGCTACATGCTAATCTCACCAGATAATAAATGAACGGTAACATTTACAGAGTTTATTTGTAATACCCATTATTGTCTTACAGCTTAGTACAAACTATATATATATATATATATATATATATATATATATATATATATATATATATATATATATATATATATATATATATATATATTTTTTTTTTTTTTTTACAGAAGATGCTATGTTTTGCTTTAGTGGGGCAAAATTTTATTTTAAAAAGAAAACATACAACGGGGCCTATCTTTCACCAAGTGCAAAGCTTCATGGTTTACAGGTAAAGCAGTTGTGGTTTATATGCCCAGAACACACTTCATGTCAGTTGTCAGGGTCAAAACACATTATCCCTTACGGACACTTAAAAATGAATGGACGCGAGACCAGCAAATCTTTTGTCAGCTTTGCATGCAGAGGGAAGAGCAGTCTCAGAGCAGTCACCACCTCTCTCTCGACTCTCGTCAAACTGCCTCTCTGTGCGTGGCATCTTTTATTCAAACAGACAAACAGAATCAATCAAACAGTGACCTACAAACAGGGCATGATGGTATTGTTAGTTGTGATGATTAGAAGCACACATCCTGTGTTGTTGATAAACCATTACTGGATTCAATTAAAATGTGTTTCATCTGTGAGTTTGCTGTGGTCTGCAGGCCTATCATGCTATACTCCCTTTCCTCCCATCAAACAGTTCAAACACTCTGTGAAACCGACTGGTACACATCAATGCCATTATTTCGCCGTCCTCCTATGGGAACATTCCTCTCTCAAGGCCGAAAACCCAGCAGAGACCTGCAACACACTAATTGGTGCAAAAGATACAAGCATGCATATGTCATGTGAAGCAGAACAAACGACAATATATGATGTGATGTTATATAAATGTGATAGTATATAATTTTTCTAACATAACCCTCCTGTTTGTCGTTTGTCAATAGCAATCTGAATTGCGCTTAGTTTTTACACCTATGGACCTGTTTGTCAAGATAGGGCCCAACACGTCCTATCGAATTTGTTATGTGTCGACGCGGGTTGAGGAGCGGACCTGCGTCTGACGGAACCCAGCGCTAAAATAACCAGAAAGCGGTTCCAATAACAAAAACAATTTATTGTGTCACCCTCTGGTGCTAAACAAAGTGTAGAAACTAAAACAGCGTCATTCTGGTGGAGTGAAGGCTGGCACGCTCTCCAGCGCCCAAAAGGATCGAAGCCCGGCGCTTCTGGACTCACTGTTACCGCCAAACACCCCCCAGGTGGACACGACAAACCGACTCTCTGCGAAGGATAGAAGAGGTGAGGTAAGTCAGCAGTTACAACCAATATCCTTCAAAAGACACACACCATCAGCAACACATTCAGGTCTGTATTTTAAGCTTTATGCAAATGAGCAGCTTCTCACAACAGGTGGAGGATCACTTGTCCGCACGCCACAGCAGTGAGAAGCGAGCTGCACAATTCTCATCACAATTCAAATCTACTGCGTAACAAAATACCAAGTTACTATCAACAAGTAGTCACCAATTAATCACCTCTGATGTGTGCTGACAGCATGTGTCCCTCACCCTTCCTGCTTCACAGGCATGATGTGTCAAACCCAGGCGCGGTCCTCAGCGTCTCACAAACGAACATCACAAGGTCCAGTTCCCGGCAATTCTGCTTGAATCACACATGGCTTAAATGCAGAACGCCATCTAATTATCTGCTTCAGCTGAAAGTCTTTAAGGTTGCATGTGAGCACCATCCACAGGTGCTGCACATGATGTTGATGAGGGTGAAGGACTCTTCTGCCAGCACCTTCTCCACAGACAAATCAGTTTTCATACCACCTGGAGAGCAAAGAAAAGAAAAGAACACCAAACTGTCCAGCCACACCCCCCCCCAACACACAACAGAATTAATATGATAGCTGCCAACTAGCTGGCATGTAGCGCTACAGTTAGCCAGTAACAAACATTTGTTATCCATATTAAGTATTGTCATGAAACTGACTGCATATAACATACAGTTGATAAGGCAGAATTTTGTAAATTAGACTAAATTTCTTGGCCACTTATACTGATTGGCCAAGTGGTTAGTGCGCTTGGTTTTAGTGCGAAAGATTCCCAGTTCAAACCCCACCACTGCCGCATTTCTCCAAATGTGGAGTTGCATCAGGAAGGGCAAAACCTGTGCCAATTCAGCATGCAGATGATCCACCTTGGATTTGCTGTGGCGACTCACAGTGCAAACAAGGGAGCAGCCGAAGGGACTTCTTCATTGGACAAAATCTGCTTATTCCTGCATTTTCCTTTGCTTCCCGTCTTTGTAATAAAAATTGGTTGGAAGACAAACAAATGTAAATGACTATGTTCTACAGGAGCATGTGGAGGAAGGTGCATTTGGATCCAGGTAACTATGTCCTCGTGGTCTCCACCTATCGACCCAACCAGCCCGGAGAGTTCTTTGTCCGCATCTTCGCCAAGACTGGAAACACTCTGGGGTAAGATGAACAGAAATCATCTCAAAAGATGGAAACATGCAGACACTACACTCCTACAATACATCAGTGGCCAGGGTTCTAGCTATGACCATTTTAGTGCCGGGTAAATTATGTGATCATAGCTCGTAGCTTCGGGGGGCCACAGGCCCCTGGATCTGGGGCCCCCCAAAGCTATATGATGTTATACCGTTAAAACATTCTTGGCAAGCCTTATTTTAACTCATTTTCTGTGGTTTTAGATGCATTGAACACAAGAATAATAAACAAAAAATGATATTTATGTTGTAATATATGCAAAATCAAAGTTATTTTTTGCATGTTTCTGTCAAAGTCTAAGCTAATAAATTAAATAACATTGAAAATGTTAATACATTAATATTTAATGGACATAGCATTTACTTTATTCTTCAAAAATGACACACAGTAGCTTTTAATCCAGTGAAGCAGGCAGTTTTTCTTTTATCCTGACAGTTTTGTTTTTTTCATTTTGAGTGGGATTGCATAACGTTTTCTTTTTAAACAATATAACACCTATTTGCCTTGTCTGAACAAGACCTGGACCTGGACTGATTTGTCAGACCTGCTGTTTTAATTGAAAACCTTTATGAATCAGTTTCACTTTCCTCTTTCACTGGCACTTTGCCCCTCCCCTCCTCTCTCTGTATCCCCCCCCTCGTCTGATGTTTTTCAAACTTGGAGCTTTTTGGAAACACGAAGCCTTTCAGCTGTAAAATAAACCAATTTTCTGAATGTATCTTCAGATACAGATACAGAAGGACCTGGATTAATGGCAGTTTTTTATGGCAGTTTTTTTTTTCTTCAGTTCAGAGCAGAGACGCTGTTTCCAGCTGCAGCCACAAAACGCGCTGAATCTCTGATCTCTGCTGTTTGCGATTTGATACAAAGAAAATGAGAAATATATTTCTTATTACTTTAATTATTGGTTTAAAATTGCAAAACTATGACTCTATAAGCATGAAATATGATTGAATTGGTACATTTGCAGCAACATTTCGTTTCATTTTTCAAAAATTCTGTGCTGGACAGCACAGCCAATTTGAACTCGTGAGCTGAGCAGCCCGGCGCCGCCCACCGTGGCTAGAACCCTGTTAGTGGCCTGAACGCTTACTGACACCCAGTGGAGAGCACAATTATGCTAATCTGCTAACAGCTAATTAGCAAAGCTAACTTTTTGGTTAGCGGATTAGTTTTTCAGTTAATTTTGAAAACCATCAGAAGATTAATTATCTTCTGCTAAATTTAGTACTGCTCACTTTCAGTCCACTAGCATTTCTTTGCTGGCATAGTGAGTAAGACCGAATGGTCACAAATGTTTGTAAATCCTAAAACCAAACATTAACTCCTGTCACGTGTTTTGTAACAGCCAGGCTGCTGTAAGGAACTCAGCCGTGCCCCAGCAGAAGGGGGCGGACTGGCTGCCACTGTTGCTGGAAAAAAAAACCAAAGAAAGAAAGAAAGAAACAAACAAACAAAAAACAAACAAACATAATTTGCTTTCAACATACAGCAACTCAAAGTTTTCACTCATGGTCACAACACCAAACAAACTACATTCCTTGAACTATAAAAACGCAACAAACCTAACACTCCTAAACTAACATGTACTACAGTAATAATAATAAAAACCAAGCAAATTCCGAACTCCCACAATGCATTGCTGCAATTCTGATCAACAGTGTGTCTGCTTTAAAAGACAGTGTGTGTACATGCCATCTTTTACCTTTTTTTAAGTAAAAAGACACTTATTTTTGGAGTTAGATTTGTCTCATTAATACCTGCAAATGCACAGAGGGTGATCTACAAATAGTCCTTGATTTGCATATGTATTTTTTGATCCACAAACACAAATTTTTGATTTGTAACTTGTGTGTTGGTTTTTACATATAGATGTGTATTTGTAAATATGTAATTTTTTTGATTTGTTTAAAAAAAAAAAGGCATTTACAAAACTGAAAATTCTGCTTGTGATGTGTGACTCAGCATGTTGGCTGCTTTTCACACTCCCATCCAGTAGATGGCAGTGCTTGTTTTTTACGGGGGGGGGGGGGGGTTGATGAGATGAGTCTGATTACCTATACAGTGGTCCCTCGTTGCGGGAGTTAGGTTCTAAAAATAGCCCGCAATAGGCGAAATCACCTGTCACCTGTGCCAATTCAACATGCAGAACCAACTTGGATTTGCTGTGGCGACCCCGAGTGCAAACAAGGGAGCAGCCGAAGGGACTTAATTAGTCAGTGTTATTTTTTACAATTATTATAGACGTTTTAAAGCTGTAAAACCCCTCACTACACACTTTATACACTTTTCTCAAACAGGCATTAACATTTTGTCACTTTTCTCTCGTGTGTAAACACTCTCAAAGTTCAAACCTTAGTAGAAAAATAAGACCAACCTGTTTTCAGGCCCAAACATTTTTTTGAGAAATAAAAATAGAACGTTTTCCTATAAATAATTATGATGGCTTTTAGAACTAACGAATTTAACTTTAACGATCAACCTATGAGGTTGGACACATAAGAAATTATTAATAGTGACTGACCAGTATTTCACAGTTCCTCTGATCGCGCCTCTTCGTCCTGGCGCCGCGCCGCTGTCGCGTCTTTTTCCACTGAGTCACACCTCGGTGCAGGTGTCTTTTTCTGAGTGAAGAACACAGTTATGGGTAGTTGTTGGCGCTCAGCCACATGGGGTGTGCAGCCAGTACATTCTGAGTGCCGGTCCCAAGCCCAGATAAATGAGGAGGATTGCGTCAGGAAGGGCATCCGGCGTAAAACAAGCCAACCCAACTATGCAGACTCAGAATCGAATTCCCATACCGGATCGGTCGCGGCCCGGGTTAACAACGTCCACCACTGGTGCTATTGCCCAACAGTGTGCCGGTGGAAATTGGGCTACTGCCGGGCGAAGACGACGAAGAAGAGGAGGAAAACGTTTCCACGAACAGCGGGAGAAGAAGAAAACTAGAAGGGTGGAAATGAGAGTGGGGACTTTGAATGTTGGTAGTATGACTGATAAAGGGAGAGAGCTGGCTGATATGATGGAGAGGAAAAAGGTAGACATATTGTGTGTGCAAGAGACCAAGTGGAAGGGAAGTAAGAGCGGGAGCATCGGCGGTGGGTACAAGTTGTTGTACCATGGTGAGAACAGAAAGAGAAATGGTGTTGGGGTCATTTTAAAGAAAGAGTATGTTAAAAGTGTGTTGGAGGTTAAGCGAGTGTCTGACAGGGTGATGAGTGTGAAGTTGGAAATTGAAGGGGTGATGATGAATATCATCAGTGCATATGCCCCACAGGTAGGTTGTGAGATGAAGGAGAAAGAAGATTTCTGGAGTGTGTTAGATGAGGTGTTGGAGAGTGTGCCCAAGCATGAAAGAGTGGTGACAGGAGCAGACTTCAATGGGCAAGTTGGTGAAGGGAACAGAGGTGATGAGGAAGTAATGGGTAGATATGGTATCAAGGATAGGAATGGGGAAGGACAGATGGTAGTTGATTTTGCAAAAAGGATGGAAATGGCTGTGGTGAAAGCACAGGGTAACATATAAGAGTGAAGGAAGGTGCACACAGGTGGACTACATTCTTTATAGGAGATGCAAGCTAGAAGAAATCACAGACTGTAAGGTGGTAGCAGGAGAGAGTGTCACTAGACAGCATAGGATGGTTGTTTGTAGGATGATTTTAGAGGTAAAGAAGAAGAAGAGAGTGAGAGCTCAACAAAGGATCAGATGGTGGAAGCTGAAGGAGAAAGACTGTTGTGTGAAATTTAGCGAGCAGGTGAGAGAAGCACTAGTTGGAGGGGAAGCAGTTTTGGACAACTGGAAAAGTACTGCAGATGTGGTGAGGGAGACAGCTAGGGCAGTACTGGGTATGACATCTGGACAGTGGAAGGAAGACAAGGAGACTTGGTGGTGGAATGAAGAGGTCCAGGAAAGCATAAGGAGAAAGAGGTTGGCGAAAAAGTTTTGGGATAGTCGGAGAGATGAAGAAAGTAGACAGGAGTACAAGGAGATGCGGCGTAAGGCGAGAAGAGAAGTGGCAAAAGCAAAGGAAAAGGCATATTGCGAGCTGTACAAGAAGTTGAATAGTAAGGAAGGAGAAAAGGACTTGTACCGATTGGCCAGACAAAGGGACAGAGCTGGAAAGGATGTGCAGCAGGTTAGGGTGGTAAAAGATGCACATGGTAATGTGCTGACAAGTGAGGAGTGTGTGCTGAGAAGGTGGAGGGAATATTTTGAAGAGTTGATGAATAAAGAAAATGAGCGAGAGAAAAGGCTGGATGATGTGGTGAGAGTAAATCAGGAAGTAAAAGAGATTAGCAAGGAAGAAGTGAGGGCTGCTATGAAGAGGATGAAGAGTGGAAAGACAGTTGGTCCAGATGACATTCCAATGGAGGCATGGAAATGTCTAGGAGAGATGGCAGTAGAGTTTCTAACCAGATTGTTTAATAAAATCTTGGAAAGTGAGAGGATGCCTGAGGAGTGGAGACGAAGTGTGCTGGTTCCTATTTTCAAGAACAAGGGTGATGTGCAGAGCTGCAGTAACTACAGAGGCATAAAGCTGATCAGCCACAGCATGAAGTTATGGGAAAGAGTAGTAGAAGCTAGGCTTAGAAAACAGGTGAAGATCTGTGAGCAGCAATATGGTTTCATGCCGAGAAAGAGCACTACAGATACAATGTTTGCTCTGAGAATACTGTTGGAAAAGTACAGAGAAGGACAGAAAGAGTTACATTGTGTGTTTGTGGACTTAGAAAAAGCTTATGATAGGGTGCCAAGAGAAGAGTTGTGGCATTGTATGAGGAAGTCTGGAGTGGCAGAGAAGTATGTTAGGGTAGTGCAGGACATGTACAAGAATAGTGTGACAGCGGTGAGATGCGCAGTCGGAATGACAGACTCATTCAAGGTGGAGGTGGGATTACACCAAGGATCAGCTCTGAGTCCTTTCTTGTTTGCAGTGGTGATGGACAGGTTGACAGATGAGATCAGACAGGAGTCCCCATGGACTATGATGTTTGCAGATGACATTGTGATCTGTAGTGAGAGTAGAGAGCAAGTTGAGTCTAGTCTGGAGAAGTGGAGATATGCTTTGGAGAGAAGGGGAATGAAAGTCAGTAGAAGCAAGACTGAGTACATGTGTGTGAATGAGAGGGAGCCCAGTGGAATAGTGCAGTTACAAGGAGTAGAAGTGGTGAAAGTAGATAAGTTTAAATATTTGGGGTCAACTGTTCAAAGTAATGGAGAGTGTGGTAGAGAGGTGAAGAAGAGAGTGCAGGCAGGGTGGAGTGGGTGGAGAAAGGTGGCAGGAGTGATTTGTGACCGAAGAATATCAGCAAGAGTGAAGGGGAAAGTTTACAAAACAGTAGTGAGACCAGCTATGTTGTATGGTTTAGAGACAGTGGCACTAACAAAAAGACAGGAGGCAGAGCTGGAGGTGGCAGAGCTGAAGATGTTGAGATTCTCTTTGGGAGTGACAAGAATGGACAAGATTAGGAATGAACATATCAGAGGGACAGCTCAGGTGGGACGGTTTGGAGACAAAGTCAGAGAGGCGAGATTGAGATGGTTTGGACATGTGCAGAGGAGGGACCCAGGGTATATAGGGAGAAGGATGCTGAGGATGGAGCCACCAGGCAGGAGGAGAAGAGGGAGACCAAAGAGGAGGTTCATGGATGTGCTGAGAGACGACATGCAGGTGGTTGGTGTGACAGAGGAAGATTCAGAGGACAGGGTGAGATGGAAACGATTGATCTGCTGTGGCGACCCCTAACGGGAACAGCCGAAAGACAAAGAAGAAGTTGGCGCTCTTTTTTCTTCTGGGCGAGAAGATTCTTATAAACAGACACGCAGAACACAATGCGCGTACTCTCCCTTCGCGGTGCCGCGACCGGCCTGCTTGATGAGGGAGCAGAACACAATGCACTGTAAAAAAAAAAAAAAAAAGCATGCAAAATTGGACTAAAAAAATCCGTGAAACTGTGAGGCCGCGAAAGGTGAACCACGTTATAGCGAGGGACCACTGTAATGTCTTTTGGCGCTTGTGCCAGTTTAACGGTCGTCAGAATTAGTGCATGACTTCAAAAGTGTGATATTTTCACTTTGTAAAAATGACAGAGTTGCTGTTAATTGGTGGATTTGGTGGAGGTGGCAAGATGGTGCCTGTGTGTTTGGCATGCCGTCAGCCCTGTCTCTACCGCTCGTCGAGTTTATTGTTATTTGTTGCTGTGTTTTTGCTCTGTGTGTTCTGCCGGGACACCTCTGCCTTGCTTGTGTATAATCGCCAGTCTCTCTTGGACATTAATGCTCTTTATGAGCCACTGCTGTTGTCTGGGTCCGGGCTGGGAGGGCCCGGCCCTGCTCTGCCACCTGTGCTCGCAGACGTCCCGCTCCACCTGCTCTGTTTTCCTTGCACTCCTCTCCGGAGGAGGCGCTTTAGAAGGCGCGGAAAGCGGAGTGGTGCATCAGTGAAATTTAAGTTTTACTTGGCAGCCTTCACTAGAGGGTCTGATCCTCGCCTCCTGTGGGATGGATGATATTTTTGGGCGTGGGAGCGCGCGCTGCGCACGAGACTGCTGAATTCGTCCTGTTGTTCCTGGACTGTCCTCTCCGATGACTGGACCGGCTCCGCTAAAGCTGTGCCCGTTTGTGCCGCAGCTTCCTGCTGCTGCCTCTTGCCGTGCTGCAGAGTTTTTACGCTGGTGCTGTCGTCTGCGGGCGCGCAGATGCGGCGTTTCACCTGAGCTCCTCCGGCCGCTGAAACCCACTGCGTCACTGGCTGCTGAGGAGAAGAACTTATGCATGACTTCATTAAAATCTGTTGATTCCACCAAGATCCTTAGTTTGGGTCTCATTAACATCAGGTCATTGTCTCTGAAGTCATTGCTGGTGAATGACTTAATTGTGGATCATCGCCTGGATAGCTGTCCTTCCTCTGAATGAGGCCTGCCCACCGGCGTACACTTTTAGTCACGTTTCATGTGATGTGAGGAAAGGCGGGGGTGTTCCTTTTATTTATAAATCCAGGTTTACTTTATTAACTGTGGGGGATCATGAATATAATTCACTTGAGCATCTGATTCTCCGATATGCCCATGATGCTAAGTACTCTCAAGGTCATAAAACTGGAAATCAGTTATGTTATATTGTCACTGTCTATAGGCCTCCAGGCCCATATTCTGATTTTTTAGATGAATTTGGCATGTTCATCTCTAGTTTGTCAACTAGTGCAGATAACATTTTGATTATTGGTTACTTTAACATTCATATAAATAAGCCCTCTGATCCCCTCGGTAAATCATTTATGGAAATCATGGATGCACTAGGATTTCGGCAGTTCATTCATGGTTCAATGCATATCAGTGGTAATACTCTGGATTTGGTTCTTGCACGTGGCCTTGCTGTCACAAATATCGACATCCTGCCTCTTACAGCAGTGGTCTCTGACCACTCGCTTATTAGGTTTACAATTACGCTGCCGCGTTTAGTGGAGCAACAACCTTGCCTATCATTGCGGCGACGAATTAAACCTTCAACTCTGACTGAACTCGAAGTGAGACTACCTGAAATCCTAACTTCAAGCTTGATGAAATTTCAGTCGGTAGACAGTCTTGCGGATAGCCTGAATTTAGTGCTAAAAACCACACTTGATAAGATTGCGCCTCCTCTATTAAAGCCGCATCTTCCCAAAGCACAGACACCTTGGTTCAACAGTTATTTGTGTGACCTTAGGCAGAAGGCTAGAGGGTTGGAACGGAAATGGCGTAGTTCCAAACTAGAGGTGTTTCACCTTGCGTGGCGTGAAACTATTTTAGATTATAAGCATGCTTTATTGGCTACAAAGCAGGCGTATTATTCTGAATTGATCAACAAAAACAAGCATAACTCAAAGTTCTTGTTTGATACGGTGGCATTTCTTATTCCTGGCCACCTGTTGGTCGTTCTCCTTTTTCAGCACAGGACTTTCTGGACTATTTCGAAAAGAAAATAGAAGATATTAGGTTGAGCACATCTCAGCATAATTTGGTCCAGTCATTGTATTCAGCTACTGAGCTGGGGACTACCACTGAGGTGCTACCTAGATTCACGGAATTTAACAGTATCTCACAAGGTGTGCTGACGAAACTCGTGATGTCTACTAGAAGCACAACTTGTTTATTTGATCCTATACCAACAAAATTGTTTAAGGATCTTTGGCCCATTCTTGGGCCGACTGTGCTGGAAATTGTTAACCTTTCTTTAAACTCTGGATCTGTTCCAAATTGTTTTAAATCTGCTGTGGTTAAACCACTACTCAAGAAATCTAATCTTGATTCTGGTGTGTTGAAAAATTATAGGCAGATATCAAATCTATCATTCTGCTCTAAAATTCTGGAAAAGGTGGTTTCACGGCAGCTTGTGGACTATCTTACTGAGAATGACCTTTTTGAGCCACTGCAGTCTGCTTTTAGAAGACATCACTCCACAGAAACAGCACTTATTAAAGTAGTTAATGATCTTCTGCGAGCAAAGGACTCGGATACTACTACAGCATTGGTGTTGTTGGATCTCAGTGCTGCTTTTGACACAGTTGATCATCATATTCTACTTGATAGGCTAGAAAACTGTTTTGGGATTACTGGAACTGCTCTTGCATGGCTGACATCTTATCTGTCTGGCCGTTCCCACTGTGTTTTGTGCAGTGACACTACCTCCGACTTTAAGGGCATGAAGTTCGGGGTTCCGCAGGGATCCGTTCTGGGTCCCCTGCTTTTTTCCCTGTATATGGCACCCCTTGGGAACATTTTGCGGCGTTTCGGGGTTGCTTTTCATTGTTATGCTGATGATACTCAGTTGTATATGCCGATAGCTGCTGGAAATCCTGTCCACATAAAATCTTTACAGGACTGTCTCGCAGCAGTGAGAAGTTGGATGTCTAGCAACTTTCTACTTTTGAACTCTGATAACACTGAAATGATGGTTCTTGGTCCAGCAAGACATCGGCATCAATTTGATCAGCTGGCGCTTAGCCTAGGTTCATGTGTTATACATCATACTGACAAAGTGAGGAACCTTGGGGTAATTTTTGATCCTACTGTCAGAGATTGGGCCAGGTCAGGGCGTTGAACCCTTATTTTTCCCCTTTTCGTGGTTTCCTGTCTGCTGTGGCTTTGATTTATTAGTTATTATTTTCATCATGTGTTTTTCTGTCATGTTTTTCTTGCCACTTTATTCTTTATTTATGTTGTCCTAAAAGTTCCCTGAAAAGCCTTCAGTTAATTCAAAATGCTGCAGCTAGAGTACTGACAGGGACTAGAAGGAGAGAGCATATTTCACCCATATTGGCCTCTCTTCATTGGCTTCCTGTTAATTCCAGAATAGAATTTAAAATTCTTCTTCTTACTTATAAGGTTTTTAATAATCTGGTCCCATCTTATCTTAGGGACCTCATAGTACCATATCACCCCAATAGAGCGCTTCGCTCTCAGACTGCAGGCTTACTTGTAGTTCATAGGGTTTGTAAGAGTAGAATGGGAGGCAGAGCCTTCAGCTTTCAGGCTCCTCTCCTGTGGAACCAGCTCCCAATTCGAATCAGGGAGACAGACACCCTCTCTACTTTTAAGATTAGGCTTAAAACTTTCCTTTTTGCTAAAGCTTATAGTTAGGGCTGGATCAGGTGACCCTGAACCATCCCTTAGTTATGCTGCTATAGACTTAGACTGCTGGGGGGTTCCCATGATGCACTGAGTGTTTCTTTCTCTTTTTACTCTGTATGCACCACTCTGCATTTAATCATTAGTGATTGATCTCTGCTCTCTTTTTCCTGGCTCTCTCCCTCAGCCCCAACCAGTCCCAGCAGAAGACTGCCCCTCCCTAAGCCTGGTTCTGCTGGAGGTTTCTTCCTGTTAAAAGGGAGTTTTTCCTTCCCACTGTCGCCAAGTGCTTGCTCACAGGGGGTTGTTTTGACCATTGGGGTTTTTCCGTAATTATTGTATGGCTTTGCCTTGCAATATAAAGCGCCTTGGGGCAACTGTTTGTTGTGATTTGGCGCTATATAAATAAAATTGATTTGATTTGATTTTGATTTATGATTCACTAGGTATTTCATTTTTCATCATATGGTTATTTTTTGTTTGTCACTTTGTTTTCTTTGTTACTTTTTACTTTGGCCTTTCACTCTGTTCTAGTTTTCAGTCATTGTTTAGTTATCTCTTGTTCTTCTTGGTTATAATATTTGTTGTACTGTTATGTCAGGATTTGTTTTGGTTATTGTTTGTTCACTGCTTCTTCTTATGGTTTGTCTTAGTGCCTAGTTTTCTTTAGTCAGTTTATGTTTAATGTCATTTTAGTATTTAGCGCCATGTCTCGTATTCTAGTCCATGTTGCCAGTTCTTGTCTAGTTTAGTCCTCATGTTCATGTTTGACTCCTGTTCAGTAATATTAGATTCAGTTGTAGCTTTGTACTTATTTCTGTTTCACTCCACATCCTGCACCTGCATGCCTGTCTTCATCTCTCACAGCCAGTTGATTAAGTTTTTTCTGCACCTGCCATGTGTCCCTGTCTCACTTTAACTCTGTCTGCTTTGTGTTTTCATTTAGTCACACTCTTGACACCTGTTCACAAATCTTTGTCTTTTCTTCACTCCACCTTGTGTTGTCCTCCCTCACTGTCTTGCACAATGTAGTATCTTCGTCCACTAGCCACGCCCCCTTCTTGATTGTTCCTCACGTGCACCTCGTTACACCTGTCTTATTTAATCTCCACCCAGCCACCACTCCCTTGCTCGTTTGTTGTCCTTGTACACTTGCCAGCTCTGTTTCCAGTCCAGTTTTTGCTTTGCCGTGTATTCTGATCCTGCTTTGTATTTTTGACTTTGCCTTTTGCCTTGCCCTTGGTGTCTGTGTCTGCTCGTGCCTCTGAACCCTGCTAAACCATGACTGCGTTATTGCCTGACCGTGTTTGTGCTTCTGCCCCGCTGACTGATCACCTGTGTACTGAACCAGATCCTGAATTAAAGACAATGATCTCTTCTACATCCAAGCCTAGTCTGCGAGTTTACATTTTGGGTCCTAACAATTCAGGTGCCTGCCACCTGCCCAGCCTGACACCTACGTTGTCCTTTGACCTCCACATTAGGGAAATTACGAGGACTGCTTTCTTTCATCTGAGAAATATAGCGAAGATTCGCCCCATCCTGTCTATGGCTGATGCTGAGACTCTGATTCATGTGTTTGTCTCTTCTAGATTGGATTATTGTAATGCTTTATTTTCTGGCCTGCCGCAGTCTAGCATTCGAGGACTTCAGTTGGTACAGAATGCTGCTGCCAGACTTTTGACACAAAGTAGAAGGTTTGACCACATTACTCCCATTCTGGCATCCCTTCATTGGCTACCGGTTTCTGCCAGATCGGATTTTAAAGTTTTATTGTCGGTTTATAAAACTGTTCATGGACTGGCACCTTCCTACCTGGCGGACTTGGTTAAGCCCTACGTACCTGCGAGGCCCTTGCGTTCGCAGGGCGCAGGGCTTCTGTGTATTCTGAGGATGAACAAAAAGTCTGTGGGGTATAGAACCTTCTCCTACCGTGGTCCGGCTCTTTGGAACGATCTACCTGCTGTTATTCGGCAGTCTGACACGGTGGAGGTTTTTAAATCAAGACTGAAGACCCACTTTTTTAGACTGTCTTATCATTAATTTTTTAATCTGTTTGTGTTTGCTTTGTAATTTCTTTTTATTCTACTGTGTTTTATCTTTTTATTGTGCTTTTCTTGCTTTTAATTTTGATTTTACATTAATTTGTGTTGTTGTGAATTATGTGAAGCGCCTTGGGGCGACTTTGTTGTGAGTTGGCGCTATATAAATTAATAAATTGAAATTGAATTGAATTGTTAATGTGTTGATAAACTGTCCGGAATTAGTCTGTTTAGAAATGAACCCATGAGTGAAAGTGCCTTGTGTTTGATCGACACTGCCACCGTGAAAGGTAAGTGAGACGTCTTTGCAGCAGCCTACAAGGTGTTTAAAGACACAAGTGCTGGCTCGTTACTTACTGAGTTTGTGATTGCTTTGTCTTAAATTTACTCAGAAGCCTCTGCGGTGCTAAAAGATGAAACTGGTTTATCAGTCGCAGTGTGCCGAGTCAATATTAAAAGTTAGTGGTTACCTGTATCAGTTTAGCATTATAAAAGTTAACTTTTCAGCAGATTAGTGGTTATTGAGGCTAACTTTTCAGTTACCTGTGCCCAACACTGCTGACATTATCATAATCTCATCCTCATAGTCAGTCAATGCAGCAGTCCTTATATCAAACACATTTTCTGAATGTCGTTTTGAAGTCAAAATGTTGTTTCAGAAGGAATCACACATCTGTTCTGGTTTTGTCCCTTGCAGGACTCAGGAGTTCACCTGCTCCTGTGGTTTTCTCACAGTGAATTCATGAAGATATATCACACCAGCAAATAGCCTGGACCGACAGACAGCTCATACTCTATGTTCATGTTTACGCCAACAGATTATGTCGGCACCCGACCTTCCAGAGGATAAAATGAGAGTTCAGAAGGTTTTTGAAGAGGAGGCCGGTCCAGTAAGAAGGATTTTCTTGGAAGTGTTCTTATATTTACTGCACATTATTTTCAATTATAACGACTGAGTGGATCCTTGTCATTTGATTGGTGCTTTGTATGTCACATGACATGGATTATTCATCCCAGTTGTGTTGCATTGCATTTAGAGTGCAGTTTGGTTCCATTTAGAGTGCAAATTTGGTTCCAAACGTTTGGTACCATTGCACTCTGCACACACACGCACACACACAAAAGAAATCCACTGCGCTGTCTGGAGGCTGTTAGAAGGAAATTAGAATGAAAAGATGGACTAATTTCTGGTGTGATTTTTTTTTTTTTCGCTGCACTGAGGATGTACACAATCTGTTTTTTTGTAGTACATGCACACGCAAGCGCCAACCCGGTTGCGTATGCACACACATGGACAACGACATAAGATTTGATTGAGCTAACTGACTTGTAACACACACACATATAAACATACACACACACAAAATCCACTCCGCTGTAAGCCATCTAGATGCATGAAGAGCTGTTCAGATGAAAAGCTGAAAAGCTGACATGATTTTTGGCTGGACTGAGGAACTACTCAAAGTCTTTTTTTATGGAAGTCACAATTTGGACTTTAGCAGTAGTGGAACACCAAAATGTGAGTCCCTTTTCTATTGTTTATAAATTAATAATATATCAAGTAACAAGGATCTATTTTAGCCGTTATATAAAACAAATAATGAATGTAGTAATGAATTCTATGGAACAAATATTTTGCCTCATTGAATGGTATGTTCCAGTTTTCACCTCATTAAACATTTGTACCATTAAACTCATAAATATTCATTATTTGTATACTACTCGCTGGGAAAATCAGATGCCATATGCAATAGAGCTGAAACACTTAGTTGATTAATTGCGCAGCGTGAAGCTCGCTTTATGGTAGATGACGGCACAAACTGGAAATGAAACAAAAAATCTGCCCAGTGGAGAAAAAGCCACAAACCGGACAACATTGTTGTAAAAAGCCATAAAAAGCTACAAACCAATGGTAGACGAAGCCACAAACCAGAGATGACAGAAGAGCTGAGATGACAGTGAGATGCTGAAGAGCTTTGCTCATTCATGTCCGCGACATATACATATTAATAAAACAAATTAAAAACAAGAAAAAAAGCAACTTTTTTTTACTTTTCATTATGAACTGTTTTAAAACATGGTTTTAGCCTAGTTTACTTTAGTTAGCTTACTTTGAACTGGTTTTAAATTTCTGTAATGCTAAAATGCTCAATCCTAAGATGTCACAAATTAGCTAAATTTTAGTTAATGTACACTAACTCGGTTGACAGAACCAGCAGTGACAATTTGGTGCCCGAGACAAGATTTTTAACAGGTGTCCCGACACCACAGATAACTAACCACCAATTACTGTGTCCATACACTTACACAGAAACGGTAAAGCCTCTGTGTTTGATGTTTTCTTTAGTTTATAAAGAAACAAAAAAGCATAATGAAAATAGAATTTAAAAAAGTACCATAATCCAAATTGCAAATAGAATTTATAGTAAGGATTGACATTTATCAATCAATCAATCAATTTTATTTATATAGCGCCAAATCACAACAAACAGTTGCCCCAAGGCGCTTTATATTGTAAGGCAAGGCCATACAATAATTACGTAAAAACCCCAATGGTCAAAACGACCCCCTGTGAGCATTTATGACACATTTATATTCAAATTGTGCAAGTTTAGAGGCTAAGTTGGAAAGTCTACATATATACGTAGATATGTCTATAGATAGATATATTTGTGCCAAAGAACCAAGTCAAAATGTGTTAGATTATGTGTAATTGTTTTTTGTCATCAGTCATCATGTCTTTCTGATGTGAGTGGCTGTGAACCAGCACCGCGCCTGACCACACCTCATTTTAAGACCAAGATGCCCCTGGGTGAATAGACGAGCACACGTACGGGTGCTTCTTAAACAATATGTGCGATGCATGTGCAGATGTCAGCTGTGCAGTTAGGAAACTAGTAATGGCACTTGCACTGTTGCATGTGCTGATTTGCCCCCTGTGTAAAATCTGACCCTAGATCTCTGTGACATCATAAACCCACAAAGGGATAAAAGCAAAAGTTGACCAGAGCTGCATCTGTCTGAACACTTAATTTATTGAGACCCAAACACAATTTCATCAAAATGTGTTCTTTGTGGGACAGCACGGTGGCTTAGTGGTTAGAAGTGTTGCCTCACAGCAAGAAGGTGATTTGATCGATTCCCGCCTCTGGCGTTTCTGTGTGGAGTTTACATGTTCTAACCGTATTTGTGTGGATTCTCTCTGGGTGCTCCAGCTTCCTTCCACATCCAAAGACATGCAGATTAGGTGGATTAGAAACCTTAAATTGTCCGTAGGTGTGCGTGCGGGTGGGCATGTGTTTGTCTGTCTACATGTGGCTCTGCGACAGACTGGCGTCCTGTCTGTGGTGTGCCTCCAGCCCCCCGTGACCCTTAATTGGAGTAAGCGGTTGAATATGAGTGAGTGTGTGAGTGAGTGTTCTTTCTGTATAAAAACATTCACATAACCTCTCTCCATCATGTCAGATTGTAGTACATATTAATAAAGTCTAGCTGTAATCTTCGAAATTAATGGAAATTATTCTCTCCTTTCTCCCTGGAAGGATGACAGGCTGAATGCTAAGTCGCTCATGAAGCTGTTGACATCAGGTTTGACTCCACACTCAATCACATTTTTCATGTTTTAGTTCCTTTGAGCTTTGACACTGTAATACCTAGGACTGACACTAGATGGGAGTAAAGTAACATGTCTTCTTATAGCTTGCAGCATGGGGTCACAGAGGTCACCAGACGCCTCAGATGCTCCTGACAATAGATAGAATAAACTAAACTTAGTTAAACAATAAAAATAACTCCACTTACCTCACTGTGACCTTTTCTAATCTTAGCGCCAATTAAACCATCAATGTTGTCTTTCTGTAAATCAGTTATGGACAAAGATTACCACCTGCCACTGGAGATATGCAGGCAGCTCATTTTTGCAGAAGATGTATCCTTTCCTGTTTACTGTGACTCATGTCCTCTTTGCTCATTATTTATTATGACTTGTCTAGAGAAATTCTTTTTTATGAGTTTACACAGCAACAGCTGGAAAAAATAGCCACAGCATGCTAAATAATAAATGTTTTTTAAAAATTTAGAGACATTCTCAGGGATGTGTTTGTGAATGAATGAATGAATGAATGAATGAATGAATGAATGAATGAATGAACGAGTTTATTCAGCACACAATTCAAAAACAAAAAAAAAATCATAACAAAGCAACTTTACAAAAGTCCTGCGTGGCCGAAAGGGTGAGGGCAGAAGCAGAGCTTATAAATACCCACCCCTTATACTAAAAAATAACAAACATATACACACAAACAAAATTTCATAAATACATATCTACACACACACACACACACACACACACACACACACACACACACACACACACATGTATATACACATATATACCAACACATACGCATTTATCAATCAATCAATCAATCAATCAATTTTTTTATATAGCGCCAAATCACAACAAACAGTTGCCCCAAGGCGCTTTATATTGTAAGGCAAGGCCATACAATAATTATGTAAAACCCCAACGGTCAAAACGACCCCCTGTGAGCAAGCACTTGGCTACAGTGGGAAGGAAAAACTCCCTTTTAACAGGAAGAAACCTCCAGCAGAACCAGGCTCAGGGAGGGGCAGTCTTCTGCTGGGACTGGTTGGGGCTGAGGGAGAGAACCAGGAAAAAGACATGCTGTGGAGGGGAGCAGAGATCGATCACTAATGATTAAATGCAGAGTGGTGCATACAGAGCAAAAAGAGAAAGAAACAGTGCATCATGGGAACCCCCCAGCAGTCTACGTCTATAGCAGCATAACTAAGGGATGGTTCAGGGTCACCTGATCCAGCCCTAACTATAAGCTTTAGCAAAAAGGAAAGTTTTAAGCCTAATCTTAAAAGTAGAGAGGGTGTCTGTCTCCCTGATCTAAATTGGGAGCTGGTTCCACAGGAGAGGAGCCTGAAAGCTGAAGGCTCTGCCTCCCATTCTACTCTTACAAACCCTAGGAACTACAAGTAAGCCTGCAGTCTGAGAGCGAAGCACTCTATTGGGGTGATATGGTACTACGAGGTCCCTAAGATAAGATGGGACCTGATTATTCAAAACCTTATAAGTAAGAAGAAGAATTTTAAATTCTATTCTAGAATTAACAGGAAGCCAATGAAGAGAGGCCAATATGGGTGAGATATGCTCTCTCCTTCTAGTCCCCGTCAGTACTCTAGCTGCAGCATTTTGAATTAACTGAAGGCTTTTTAGGGAACTTTTAGGACAACCTGATAATAATGAATTACAATAGTCCAGCCTAGAGGAAATAAATGCATGAATTAATTTTTCAGCATCACTCTGAGACAAGACCTTTCTGATTTTAGAGATATTGCGTAAATGCAAAAAAGCAGTCCTACATATTTGTTTAATATGAGCTTTGAATGACATATCCTGATCAAAAATGACTCCAAGATTTCTCACAGTATTACTAGAGGTCAGGGTAATGCCATCCAGAGCAAGGATCTGGTTAGACACCATGTTTCTAAGATTTGTGGGGCCAAGTACAATAACTTCAGTTTTATCTGAGTTTAAAAGCAGGAAATTAGAGGTCATCCATGTCTTTATGTCTGTAAGACAATCCTGCAGTTTAGCTAATTGGTGTGTGTCCTCTGGCTTCATGGATAGATAAAGCTGGGTATCATCTGCGTAACAATGAAAATTTAAGCAATACTGTCTAATAATACTGCCTAAGGGAAGCATATATAAAGTGAATAAAATTGGTCCTAGCACAGAACCTTGTGGATAATTAACTTTAGTCTGTGAAGAAGATTCCCCATTTACATGAACAAATTGTAATCTATTAGACAAATATGATTCAAACCACCGCAGCGCAGTGCCTTTAATACCTATGGCATGCTCTAATCTCTGTAATAAAATTTTATGGTCAACAGTATCAAAAGCAGCACTGAGGTCTAACAGAACAAGCACAGAGATGAGTCCACTGTCCGAGGCCATAAGAAGATCATTTGTAACCTTCACTAATGCTGTTTCTGTACTATGATGAATTCTAAAACCTGACTGAAACTCTTCAAATAGACCATTCCTCTGCAGATGATCAGTTAGCTGTTTTACAACTACCCTTTCAAGAATTTTTGAGAGAAAAGGAAGGTTGGAGATTGGCCTATAATTAGCTAAGATAGCTGGGTCAAGTGATGGCTTTTTAAGTAATGGTTTAATTACTGCCACCTTAAAAGCCTGTGGTACATAGCCAACTAACAAAGATAGATTGATCATATTTAAGATCGAAGCATTAAATAATGGTAGGGCTTCCTTGAGCAGCCTGGTAGGAATGGGGTCTAATAAACATGTTGATGGTTTGGATGAAGTAACTAATGAAAATAACTCAGACAGAACAATCGGAGAGAAACAGTCTAACCAAATACCGGCATCACTGAAAGCAGCCAAAGATAACGATACGTCTTTGGGATGGTTATGAGTAATTTTTTCTCTAATAGTTAAAATTTTGTTAGCAAAGAAAGTCATGAAGTCATTACTAGTTAAAGTTAATGGAATACTCAGCTCAATAGAGCTCTGACTCTTTGTCAGCCTGGCTACAGTGCTGAAAAGAAACCTGGGGTTGTTCTTATTTTCTTCAATTAGTGATGAGTAGAAAGATGTCCTAGCTTTACGGAGGGCTTTTTTATAGAGCAACAGACTCTTTTTCCAGGCTAAGTGAAGATCTTCTAAATTAGTGAGACGCCATTTCCTCTCCAACTTACGGGTTATCTGCTTTAAGCTACGAGTTTGTGAGTTATACCACGGAGTCAGGCACTTCTGATTTAAAGCTCTCTTTTTCAGAGGAGCTACAGCATCCAAAGTTGTCTTCAATGAGGATGTAAAACTATTGACAAGATACTCTATCTCACTTACAGAGTTTAGGTAGCTACTCTGCACTGTGTTGGTATATGGCATTAGAGAACATAAAGAAGGAATCATATCCTTAAACCTAGTTACAGCGCTTTCTGAAAGACTTCTAGTGTAATGAAACTTATTCCCCACTGCTGGGTAGTCCATCAGAGTAAATGTAAATGTTATTAAGAAATGATCAGACAGAAGGGAGTTTTCAGGGAATACTGTTAAGTCTTCTATTTCCATACCATAAGTCAGAACAAGATCTAAGATATGATTAAAGTGGTGGGTGGACTAATTTACTTTTTGAGCAAAGCCAATAGAGTCTAATAATAGATTAAATGCAGTGTTGAGGCTGTCATTCTCAGCATCTGTGTGGATGTTAAAATCGCCCACTATAATTATCTTATCTGAGCTAAGCACTAAGTCAGACAAAAGGTCTGAAAATTCACAGAGAAACTCACAGTAACGACCAGCTGGACGATAGATAATAACAAATAAAACTGGTTTTTGGGACTTCCAATTTGGATGGACAAGACTAAGAGTCAAGCTTTCAAATGAATTAAAGCTCTGTCTGGGTTTTTGATTAATTAATAAGCTGGAATGGAAGATTGCTGCTAATCCTCCGCCCCGGCCCGTGCTACGAGCATTCTGACAGTTAGTGTGACTCGGGGGTGTTGACTCATTTAAACTAACATATTCATCCTGCTGTAACCAGGTTTCTGTAAGGCAGAATAAATCAATATGTTGATCAATTATTATATCATTTACCAACAGGGACTTAGAAGAGAGAGACCTAATGTTTAATAGACCACATTTAACTGTTTTAGTCTGTGGTGCAGTTGAAGGTGCTATATTATTTTTTCTTTTTGAATTTTTATGCTTAAATAGATTTTTGCTGGTTATTGGTAGTCTGGGAGCAGGCACCGTCTCTACGGGGATGGGGTAATGAGGGGATGGCAGGGGGAGAGAAGCTGCAGAGAGGTGTGTAAGACTACAACTCTGTTTGGAGGATTTAAGAAAATTGGCCAGATTTCTAGAAATGAGAGCTGCTCCATCCAAAGTGGGATGGATGCCGTCTCTCCTAACAAGACCAGGTTTTCCCCAGAAGCTTTGCCAATTATCTATGAAGCCCACCTCATTTTTTGGACACCACTCAGACAGCCAGCAATTCAAGGAGAACATGCGGCTAAACATGTCACTCCCGGTCTGATTGGGGAGGGGCCCAGAGAAAACTACAGAGTCCGACATTGTTTTTGCAAAGTTACACACATGATTTAATGTTAATTTTAGTGACCTCCGATTGGCGTAACCGGGTGTCATTACTGCCGACGTGAATTACAATCTTACCAAATTTACGCTTAGCTTTAGCCAGCAGTTTCAAATTTCCTTCAATGTCGCCTGCTCTGGCCCCCGGAAGACAACTGACTATGGGTGCTGGTGTCGCTAACTTCACATTTCTCAAAACAGAGTCGCCAATAACCAGAGTTTGATCCTCGGCGGGTGTGTCGTCGAGTGGGGAAAAACGGTTAGAGATGTGAACGGGTTGGCGGTGTACACGGGGCTTCTGTTTAGGGCTACGCTTCCTCCTCACAGTCACCCAGTCGGCCTGCTTTCCCGGCTGCTCGGGATCTGCCAGGGGGTAACTAACGGCGGCTAAGCTACCTTGGTCCGCACCGACTACAGGGGCCTGGCTAGCTGTAGAATTTTCCACGGTGCGGAGCCAAGTCTCCAATTCGCCCAGCCTGGCCTCCAAAGCTACGAATAAGCTACACTTATTACAAGTACCGTTACTGCTAAAGGAGGCCGAGGAATAACTAAACATATCACACCCAGAGCAGAAAAGTGCGGGAGAGACAGGAGAAGCCGCCATGCTAAATCGGCTAAGAGCTAGTAGCTACGCTAAGCTAGCGGATTCCTAAAAAACACGCAAAGTGAATAATGTGTAAATAATTTAGAGGTGATTCAGCAGAAGGAGTGCTTTAGTTAAGGCACGTAAAGATTACACTGGGAAACAAATCGTAATCTAGATAACTAGATCAATCTAACTGCGCAGATTAAACAGCTAACAGATACAGCAAAACACCGCTGTGCTCCGGAACAGGAAGTGATACAATACCGCAGTGAGAGCCAACCACCAGTAGAGGCAAGCTTTCAAAGCCTGCTAACGTACCAAGTACTTTAATGTTGTCAGGACAGTTGTTCCAGATGTTAACACCTTTGACAGATACACAATGACTTTTTGCAGTAGTTCGGATCCTTGATTTTTCAAACAATAAAATTCCTCTCATATTATAACTGGAGTCCCATCTTTTCCGGATGCCCCCTGGACGCCTCACTGGAGAGGTGTTCCGGGCACGTCCCATTGGGAGGAGGCCCCGGGGAAGACCCAGGACATGCTGGAGGGACTACATCTCTCGGCTGGCTTGGGAACGCCTTGGGGTTCCCCCGGAGGAGCTGGGGGAGGTGTGTGTGGATCGGGAGGTCTGGGCGGCTTTGCTTGAGCTGCTGCCCCCGCGACCCGACTCCGGATAAAGCAGAAGAAAATGGATGGATGGATGGATGGATGGATTGCATTTATATAGCACTTTTCCATCTGCATCAGATGCTCAAAGTCCTTTACAGTAATGCCTCACATTCACCCCAATGTCAGGCTGCTGCCATACAAGGCGTCCACTACACACTGAGAGCAACTAGGACTTTGCCCAAAGGCCCTTAGTGATTTTTCGGTCAGGCTGGGATTTGAACTGAGGATCCTCTGGTCTCAAGCCCAATGCTTAACCACTAGACCATCACCTCGCCAACTTTTGTTTGCTTGAAAACAATGGTTCAAAATTTGTTGCTCGAGCTGGAACGGAGCCCGTTCCCTGTTGGTGGAAAAGATGTGTCAGTGTCATCAAGATTGTTTTTTGCAGCTCATTAGCTGCTGCCAGTTTGGAGCCAGCCCAGTCTCACGTTTGTGTTGTTGTTGTTTGTTTGTTTTTTGTGACACCATCATAAATGCATTAGATATTTGTGATGCAATCACCCTTCGCTCTCTAATTTTAACCCTAACCATAACCCCAATGACCAAAGTTCTCAAGTTGAGATACACTCAATTGTTATTTTCTGCTGAATCTCACCTGGGTCCTGGGTCCTGATTGAAAAGACGTTCCTGCTAGCTTGGCTAACGTGGAATTCCTCTTTGGCTGACCTGGTAGAGGAATGGTCTATAGTGCGAGCCGTCTGGGTTCAATCTCACCGCCGTCCCAGCCACGAAGGTCCTGTGGTCACAATCTGGCGTCACGAACAGGATGTGGGTAGTCACACAACATGCTTAAATGCACCTGTGACTTCGGGATGAAGTCAAAAATGGTGGAGAGATATGTAGCAGGATGAAGTTCCCGGGTCCTGAGTGAAAAGACGTTCCCGCTAGCTTGGCTAACGGGAATTCTCCTTTGGCTGACCTGGTAGAGGAATGATCTTTAGTGCGAACTGTCTGGATTCGATCCCACCACTGTCCCGGTCACGAAGGTGCTGCCGTGACATTAGGAAAGCAACAAAGCGACTGTTCGGAAGTCTAAAATGATATAATTTCGACTTCTGATTTCATACAGATGAGGTATATCGAACTCTGCATATTTACAGGCCTACTGTAAATATCAGTAATAAACACTGCGAGGTTAAAGTATTTGTTACCTTCATTAATAGAGCACTTCATCATAATGCATTAATTGCTTGTGAGCTAATTCAGTAAGCTAATTTTTGAGCTAGCTACAGCAAGCTGACTTGACAATTACGCTACCTATACTGTTGCCCAATATATAACTTAATCATTTGAAATAAATGTATTTGCAAAACCAAATATTTCCTCCCAGTTAACTATAAGCTATGTCACACTGCTTTGAAACATACGTTGTAGGCCAGTAAAGTGCACATTTATAAAACATGTGCTACATGAAATGACAAGCTAATACTATAGCCGTGGCTACTTTGGACACCGTTGACCTCAAAGGTAAGAAGAATCAAGGTGGCTTTTGATTGAAGGTTGTGCAAAAATAATAACAAACATTCATGCCAAATATTTTGAGCAAACCATGCAAACAGAACATGCACTAAAAACAGACATGAACTGAAATGGAAATCAGATATTTTGACATCCAAACTTTTGATTTTTCTTTTCTTTTTTCCCCTAAATCTGCATTAAACTGTGTCTTTATTAAAAATACAGACTCTCTGCTGTCAGTTAGTGGTTGCAATGACTGCTCCTCATGAGCAAGTTTCACTTCTTGCACATCACTGATTCCAACACTAGGGGGCTCACTGAGTGAAGAGATTGAAGGATGACAACATGCAGCCTCTCTCTGTCTCTGATGTCTTGTCCTTCACGCTGATGTCAGACCAAAGGATGAGCTACGCTGAGCCGTGAACAGACAGAAACCCAGCTGACCCGTCTGCGCATGCTGCAGGTAGTATGAGACCAAACATGTGACACGCACGTGCTCACAGTCAGACTCTGTCACTGCTCCTCTTTCAGTCGCTTTTCTTCCAGTTTGATGAGGACTCTTCAGGGACCATGAGTCCCTTTGAGCTCAGTGCAGCTCTGCAGGCTGCTGGTATGTCTGCACACACACACACACACACACACACACACAAACAAACAAAAACACACCTGGTCTTTGTATTCACACCTCTGCTCTGCTTTCCAGGATTTCAATGTGACGAAAAGATAATCCAGCTGCTGACAGAGAGGTTTGCATCTGGAGAGCGTCAGCTGTCCTTCTCCAGCTTTGTTGCTTGTGTCACCAGGCTGAACACACTTTTTGGTAACGCACATGCTTGCACACACGCACACACGCACACACACACAGATTTTGTCCATGAGCTCAAAGCCAATTTTTACCTAATCGGTACCTCTTAATGGGACTAAACAACATTTACCATCCAGCCTCAGCATACCACAGCCTACACAAATAATATGGTGGCCATCCCAGGCTGGCATCTATATCCAGGTGGGGGTCAATGAAGGATCACAAGGGGTCAGCATTTAAAAATGCTCCAATGATATTGAAACATATACCACATTATTTGTCTGATAATAAAGATTCCATAAAGGTATAGTTTATAGATTATCTATAACTGAATGTCAAAAATGAAAGTTGCTCCAGTTGTGTTAAAAAGTGATTCAAATTATTGGATGAAGTTTTGATGTTGGTATCTTTAAAGCTGACCCTTGGTGTGCACGTGAATGTGTCTGTCTGTATGTGGCTCTGTGATAGACTGTCCAGGATGTACCCTGCTTCTCCCTGTACGACTGCTGGGATACGCTCCAACCCGCCGTGACCCTTAACTGGAGTAAGTGGGTATAGAAAATTAATGAATGAATAGTTTTGATTGTGTTGAATGCTTGGTCTCTTAAGTAATGGTTGAAACAATGTCAACATCCATTGGACTCTATCACAAATGTTACCCTGTAACATAATAACTAAGCATGACAGATGATGGAAATTATTCCTTTTTAAAACATTCTTAGTTCATTGAATCATTTGGACCTCTTTGAAGAGAATTGGACCAACTTTAATTTATGGCCACCTTTCTTTCATTCATTCATTCATCTCCTCGTTACAGAGGAGCTGGACATAATCCAGCGCTCACTGGGTGACAGGCGGGATAGAACCTGGATAATCTGCCAGTCTGTCGCAGTCTTTCTCACCATTTTTGCAGTTTTTACCATATAACTCCATAACATTCAGACATACACAGTAAAATCACCAGTGGTCCCACTCTGGGACCCATCTCTGCTCAGAGTGGGACCATATGTTTACTGGCAGTGTTAATTTAACACTGTCAGTGTTAGTTTTATACTGTGTAGATAGTCCAAACTGTACCTTTTTGAAATCTTTATGATCAGACAGATAATTTGGTATCCTTTTTATTAAGGCTGGAGCATGTTTCAGTGTTGGCCATTTTGTCATCCTTCATTGACCTCCACCTGCTATAGCTGCCACCTTGAGATGGTCACAAACATTTTGGTGATGTTTGGGAACTGGAAGTGGATTCTGGTGTTTTCTTGTTTTTGTTTTTTCTTTCTTTTCCACAACTAAATAGACTGTGGTACCGATGACCGTAAAAAGTAACTGTGGGCCCATGGACTGTTTAATTAATATTATCTGATACTTTATAATAATGGAAATAATCTGCAGAACATTCTGCCGTTTGCTTTTAGTTGTTGTTTTGCGGTCATAATGTGCATTTTTCTACAATCGCTGAATGCACATTGAAGATAACCGCATCAAAAAGCTGTACACTTCCAAGGGCGCAATTTAGAACTAAAAACCGGGAGGAACAAAGTGTGAGGCCCGCAGGGCCGAAGCCCATAGGCCCGGGGTCTGGGGGCTGCCTTAGGCCCCCAAAAGCCAACGGTTTCTAGATAAGCTCAGATGCATTCTGAGCATCCAGAACAGTAATGTTAATGTTTTGAGAAGACCATAAAGTGGACACCATTTGACTTATACAATTTGAAACTGTGGATATAAGTACTTTATTCTGAGAATAGCCAGCATTGATTTTATTAACATCCTGGTGTAAATAAGGTGTCACCACATGTGTAGAACTCAAAAAGAATAATAGGTTGAGTTTTCATTAAAAAAAAAACAACTGCAATGTGGTAAAATGTATTCATAAATATGAAAGAACAGGCTCTTAATAATTATTAACTATCACATACTGTATTTTTTTTCTCAAGATTTGTTTTTGCATAAGTTTGAAAAAAACAGATCATAAGTTTAGGATAAAGTACTTATCATGAATTTAATTTTCGAAGTGGCACTAATGACAACACTCATACTGAACATAATTTCGCTTGCATAGACTGATTTTGGAGATCAAGCAATAATTGCAGATGGGCTTTCTGAGGTCCAAGATAGCTTTTCTAATTTCCTTTTCTAACTTTCAGAATTTAGTAAATTAGCATATGGTCCATTGATACTTATGTGTAGACACTAGTCCCTAGAGGCAACTATTTTTGGTTTCAAATCTGGGCAAATGCAGTCCCAGAAAATTCCGAATGTGACAAACAAGAAACAGGTGTTGTAAACAAGTCAGTGTTGCTAAAAATACAAACTTGCAGAAACAAAGATACTATTCTGACATGGTTTTGCACATAAGACAAGCATGTTTCAAGTACACACATATGAATGAATGAATGAATGAATGAATGAATGAATGAATGAAAACTGTTTATTTCGAACATTTGATACAACAACAATTACAAGATAGATCAGTAAAGACAACAACAAAAAAGTTCCTACTGTGTACCCAACATGTCCGAAAAGGGGTAGGGTGAAGCATCAGCTTATTTATCCCTACCCCTTCTTCCCCACAACCAGTAATACCCTTTGCCACATATACACATAGATTCCTACACACCTAAACCGATATCAATATATATATATATATATACATATATATACACATATACATACACACATCAACATACATACACATATACACACATATACATATATACACACATATATACACAAACATAAATATACACCTACATATATGTCAGAAGGTGGGAGGGGACATACCATATTCTGTCCCCCCTGGTTGAAAAGGTGTGTGTGTGTGGGGGGGGGGGAGCATGTCCCCCCTGTCCCCCACCAAATTGCGCCCATGTACACTTCTGCACTGTTATGAGTTTGTTTTTGAGTAACGGAGCTTAAAGGTTTAAAATCGCTCTTGGTCTTCCTCTCCAAAAAGCGCTGTATAAATCAGAGGCCAGTCAAGAGGTGAAAGACCGAGGGATCAATTCTGTGAGTATTTGTGCAGTGGGTTGTGTGTTGGTTTTGTCTTGAACAGGCTTTGAACTTGTTTTGTGCTTCCACAGTGGCTGCTTCAGTTCCTGAAGGTGTGATCAAACTCTCTTCGCAGGCTCAGCAGAACCATCAGTGTCTGTTCTCGACCCGCAGCTTGTTGTTGGTTCCTTAGACACACATGTAATCATGTCAAACTGCATCTTACTACAAAGAAACCACAGTGGGTGTGTCCGGTCGTGCTTTTTAACCAATTTATTCTTATTCATTTACAGCTTCGGTGTTATATTATTCAGCAAATGTGTGACAACCATCATTTGAACATTTGTAATACAATTAGCCTGCGAAAATTTAAATAAACTTCTCATTTAGAGGTCGTGTATATGACAGTGTCTGTCTTTTCATTTAAAAAAAAATAGGTAAAAGTGCCCATGAGCAAGACATGAGGGCTACATCCCTCTGACATTTGACCTCTAGGACCTTGACCTTTGCCATAACAAACGCTTTAAGTAGTTGATCATCCAGATGTTAAGCTGAGATCATCAGAAACACCTGGGAGGAGTAGACCAACAAACAAACATAACTTTGACCCCAGTGATTGACCTTTGGTAAATTTGACCTTCCTGGGCAATTCCAGAACCCACCTCTATATGTGTGCCAAGTCTGGTTCAAATTAGAGTAAAAAAAAATGTACATTTTGACCAAACAAACAAACAAACAAACAAACCACCATATCAGAAATAAATGATATTGTGGTTTAATTTCTGTAGGGTTTTTGTTTTATTTTGTAATTTCCTGCTGCGTTCATAACCTGTTGCCGGCAGCTTCACTTCCTCTTAGCTGTCGCTCTCTTAGCTGTCGCTCACCTGCAACTCATTTGCACATCATTCCTTTGTATTTTGTTCAGATCAATTTGCTTGATCACACCAGATTTCAAGCCTGAATCTGGCAAATGTGTGTAAAATTGACTTAATTTGCTTTAGTGTCATTCAGTAGTTTTATTGTCCTTTTCTACGCCAGTCAAAGGGTCTGAGATTTGCTTTGACTGGTTGGTTGGGTGGTCATGATTAATGGTTTTGTAACTCATTGTCAGTATTTGTCTCTGGATATGCATGACAAGGATTAACAGGATCTTGGATTGCACAGCTGATCTTGGATCTTTTAGATGCAATGTACGGACAACGTGGTCCTGGGCCCTCAATCAAACTGTGCATAGAAAAGCTTCTAAATGATGTCACAGGAAGGAAATGTATTTGTGTAATATGTGCATAAAACCTGTATTTATCAAACAGGTGCTCTCGGTTAACCAGATATGGTTACAAAACTTACTTGTGTTCCTCATTGGAATAACGGAATAAGAGAGCAAAGTAAATAAACTTATGTGAAATGGAGATCAAGCTGCTTGTGTGTGGTCACAGCAGTGAGATGACAACAATAAATGCAGTGAGTGGCAACACTAGGTGGCGATGGTGAGTCCACAAGTAATTTTGAACTCATAATGATCACAGTCACTTATGGACATAATTTTAACCAGCTTTAAGAAGCTTGAACAAGCTCACCACAATATCCAGCATTAAACTTTCCAGTTGACAGAATAAGTTGACAATTATTTATTGTTTAGATGTCTCAGAATCCTTTGCACTCCTGTGACTTCACCCTGCTGCTGTCTTTACTAAGATTAAAATCTATCATGAAATTTCAGCAGCAAAAATAATGTGGGCCCATTTTTAAAATAAAATTGTAGGACTTGCTGAGGTGAGGTGTCATTTGTAGGTTTTGACACCAATGAGGCTTCACGTTTGTTTCTAAGTAGATGTCAGCACTGATGATGGCTTGACACATGAAGCAGGAGGAGACCAATGCAGACTCACAGGCATGGTTGGCTTAGATTGATAAAAAGCTTTATCAGAAGACCAGGCATAGGATTTGGTACACAGGTAGTCAAACTTACTGGCAGAGGTATCAGACATGAGGCAGGATGGGTCAGGGTCCAGGAACAAGCAAAGTTCATACAACTGGCATCAAGGAGTAATATGGGCAAAACAGAGGCAGAGTAAAAAACCAGGCTGAGTACAGGGCAAGAGTGAGGCGGAGGTCAGAGGATACAAGCAAGGTCAAAAACACAGAAGAGCACAACACAGCGAGAAAGTGAGTAGAGTCAACAATCAGGCAATGAGCTGTGGAACTGTGAGGGTTTTAAAGAGGAGCAAACTAATCAGGTTGATGTGAAGCAGGTGTGTGGAAAGAGGTGTGGTGAAGTGAACAAAGAGGAGAGAAGAAAGGCAAGAGTGTGCAAGAGGGCAAAACAAAGCAGTGCAAAACAAGAGAAGTGAGTGACAGAAAAACTAATTGTGAGAAACATGACGTGTTCAAAAAATTAATGTGAACAAAAACAAAAGGGGCAAACTTAAGAACTACCGTAACAAATCAAAAAGGGGAAAACCAAAAAACTAATGAGTAAAACTAAAACTAGAATGGAACTGTAACTGAACAGTACAGAAAAGTGAATACAATAAAATGGCCAAACTATCAGTTAAACCGCAAATAAACAAAACCCAGTGAACACAGAATAATGCAATGAATAAAACAAGATAACTGCTAAACAGAAAATGCAATGAATAACAAATGGAACATAATCTGATGAGCAACACCAAAGATAAATAATAACAAAAACCTGTGACTAAACATTATACAACAAATGTGATAAACAGAACTAAACTAACTAAAAAAAAAACCCAGAGTGAGCAAATACGAACTACACGATAAATGATAAACAAAGAATGAAACCAGTGATGGAAGTGTAACAAGAAAAAGCAACAAATAATTGAATAACTGCAAACTAAGTGATGAGGTGCTGAATGAAACCAGTGACTAAATAATAAAGAAAGCAAAACAATAAACAGAATCAAACTGAGAGTAATGTGATAAAGTATGAACTAATGAAAAGTAAAACCAGAAAAACACAAAAGAAAAATGCCAACAGCTAAGACCTAAAACCTGAGCCGGGGCCAAGCCTGACAGTAGATATAATTACAATTATGCACTTGCCCGCTGTCGCTGCAGTAATGCTTGTTAGTTGCACACTTTTCCCTGTTCTGCTATGTGCATACACACGGTCAGAGCTGGGCTTACGTTTACACACATTTCTAAGTACAGGATGGTAAATTCAAACACTTTACATACAAATGTTCATACTCACTCTTAAAGCACAAATGTGTACATACGATAAGTGGTGTCCACTGAGACCGCTGCTCATTGTTACATATTCTCATTATACAAATTGGTTCATTTGTGTTTTATTCCTGAACATTTTTAAACTCTTACTTAAATTCAGAGTTGCCAATAATCCTGAACAGGACTATGATTAAGTTCAGCTACTGCACCATGAATGAATTACTGTAAACAACAAAAAAAGAAAACAAATGTCAACCAAGAAACAACACTGGAAAAAGAGTAGGAAGAAGTAAACACATTAATTCCTACCCCCTTCGTGCTATTTACGACGCGGTGCGGCGGCACAGGAAAAACACCTCCGTGTTGATAACCATTTGTAAAATCCAGGCGGCTTTTGATGGCTTTCAGTGGAGTGAGTATATGAGAAATTGTTTAACAGGCAGGACATGTTCCAACTTGTCCTTAAGGCTTTCAACAGAGGTGTTTTTCCTGTGGCGGAGCGTCGCGACGGCTGCGTCCCGATGCGCGGACCCGTCCGCACGTCTTTCATTAAAAAAATCTCCTTTAACAGTGGAATATCCGGATAAAATGCTGAAACCGACTTCTTCTGAAACTTCTCTGTTCTCTCACGACGTCCTGGATCAATAGAACCTGAAATGTGGAGGTTTTCAGCTTGAACAGGCTGACGACGGCGGCTGAGAGCGCTGAGCGACGTCTCGCACCGTGGGAAGTCCTTAAAGCGACAGAATCACCTCAAAATCTCTCATCAGCCGTTAAAATTTTCACTGAAAACCAGCTTAATTTTTCGAACCGTGTCCACTTCGATGTGTCTCACAGGTTTAGAAAAAATTTTGATCAAACAACGCGCCAGTCTCTCAGCAACTTCTCAGACAAAGGAATTCCGACGAGGGGCTGGACGACTCCTCCCACAAGGAGTGCTCACAGGCGAATGACGTCACCGACAGGCGTGGAAAAACTCACGCATGCGCACGAGGGTTCAAGCATGTCTGACGTAAAAACATATGAATGAAATCCATATAGTTTTTGAAAAAAATAAAAAGGACCGTTACTTTATTGACAGCCCTCGTATATAGTAAAATGAATGACAACTTAATATACATTATACTTAAATACAGGATCTTTACAGTCCAGTACCCCCCCAGTCCCTAAAAAAACAAACAAACCAAAAAATGAAATAAATCAAAGAATTAATAGACTACTTAACTGTATTCCAGACACAGGCTCCATATCATAAAAGCAAACAAGACAACACAATAAAAATAAACATATAGACATAAAAACATAGCTGTCATAATAGAGAGATAAGATAAGATCCACAGTGATCAGGACACGTACAGACATTTTTTCCCCAAAGCTTCTGAAGTCCAGATCAATGTCACTAAGTGCAGGTTCAGTTAAAATTTGAATAATTTCATTTTTTGAGTCAATCAATCAACACATAAATTTCTACCTCAAATTCCTCAGCATAGCAACAACAAACCTGTGACTTATACCCCCGTCACAGATAGCCAGAATCACGCAGAATGGCGTCAGAATGACAAATCGGTGCACATCCGAAAAGTGTCAGGTTTCAGTTCCAAAATGCTCTGACAGCCATCTGTGGAAGTTGACACAATTGGTCAAAATCGCCCGGCGGCCCCGAGTGTGTTGCACTTGTTCAAAACTCTCTGGGCGCCATCGAGATGGGTCACCTATCCGACGGCGGTCTGAGCGCCATCTGACCACAATTTCTATATTCTGAAGGCGGCATAAATAGGATCTGAAACTATTTGAGCGCGTATGAGGGAACCTTGAGAAGAGCCTGGACCACACGGCTGTGGTGGAATGCTGGAAAAAACAATGACATGAATAAATCCCATGTGATAATCCAACCAGAAATCACGATGTAGAGTTGCGTTGTGGAAAAAAGAAAAGAGAATTAAAGTTTGTGCGAAAGGCTACGTCTGACGAATATAGTGGGAAAGCTCACTGCAAACTTTTAAGTAAAGGTGTTCTTTGACTGCCAGCTAAACTTCACTGCGTGCGCACACTCAGTGAAGTTTAGCTGGCAGTAAAACTGTCCAGTGACAGCTGAGCACATGTATGCACACACACCCAGCGGCTTATTATGAAAACACACACACTGAGCGCTCATTTCCTCATGTCAGCACTTTTACACATATGCATGTCAGGTCAGTGAGCCTGGGAAAAAGAGGACGAGCGAAGGAGTGATTGATTGGGACTGTGGGTGACCACACAGATGGACACATATGGCGTGAGTCTGGTCCATACGTTGGTTGTTCTTTGATGTCCAGTACAGGTCCTGTGCAAAGGGAGGAACACAGAGCTCCGGTCCGTGGTTGCTATCCAGACATTTGAAGATCGGGCAGTCTGCAGCGCCTTTTATGGCTGTCTGACAGCAGTCTGTGTCTTCTACATGCGCTCTGGATGTGATCTGACAGGTGTGGACGAGGCAGTCTGTCTGCATTCCAACGCTGCTGGCCACGCCTCTTTTCCTCCTGACTGCATCAGATTATGGCAATATTTGTCGTGTTGGGCACGACAAATGCCCGACTTGTCAGGAGGAAAAGAGGCGTGGCCAGCAGCGTCGGATTATGGCAGTATTTGTCGTGTCGGGCATGACTCCATCACACATAGCAAGAATTTGCCAGAGTCATGCCCGACACGACAAATATTGCCATAATCTGATGCTGCTGGCCACGCCTCTTTTCCTCCTGACTGCAACGGATTATGGCAATATTTGTCATGTCGGGCATGACTCCGGCAAATTCTTGCTATGTGTGACGGGAGAATTACTTAAGCAGGATTTTATATGCACTGCACATCATCATCATCATCATCATTACATAAGTCATCTTTTATGATGCGTCTTAAATATCTCACCTTTCTGACAATATCAAGTACTTGGTCTCCCATTGAAAGGAACTTCTCATCCTCCTTAGTATTAGCAACCATGACAATGCTCTTTTTTGCATTAAATTTGATATATATATATATATATATATATGCACACACACAGTGCTGTGCAAAAATGATTTGCCCTCTTACAGATTTATTCTATTTTTGCTTTGTTGTCACACTAACCGGTTCCTGTTTCTGTCTAAGGTTTTAGAAAAGGTTGTGTTTATACAGTTACAGTCATTTTTAGAAGACAATCTCATGCTTGAAAAATTCCAGTCTGGGTTTAGATTGTGACACAGCACTGAGTCAGCACTTTTAAAAGTTCATAATGACATCACTTTGTCAGTGGATGCAGGGAATCCTGCTGTGCTGGTTCTGTTGGACCTCACAGCAGCCTTTGATACTGTGGATCACACAGTACTTGTTTCCAGGTTAGAACATGTTATTGGCATTCAGTGTACTGCACTTAAGTGGTTCAGATCATATTTGGCGGAAAGGAGCCTTTCTGTTATGATTGGGGACCTCTCCTCATCAACTGCTCCTCTGTGTTGTGGAGTGCCGCAGGGTTCTGTTCTTGGGCCTATTCTATTTTCTTTGTACATTCTGCCATTGGGGTCAATTGTAACCCAGCACAACCTGTCCTTTCATTGCTATGCAGATGATCTGCAAATCTCTGCCTATGAGGACTAATGGGAGTGATGCTTTGTCATCATTATTTAATTGTATTCGTGATGTAAAGCAGTGGCTGCCCCAAAATTTGCTTTACCTGAATGATGGTAAAACTGAGATCATGGTGTTTGAGCGCTTTGGCATACCAAATGTGGTAACACCAAATTTTGGTGCCCTGGCTAATTATGTAAAACCAGCTGTCAAGAATTTGGGAGTGATATTTGACAGCTGTTTGAGGTTCAGTCAACAGATAAATTCTGTTGTCAAAGCAAATTTTTCCAGCTTTGTCTTTTGGCTAAAATAAAGCACTTCCTCAGTAGACGTGATCTTGAGACGGCCATTCATGCGTTCATCAGCTCCAGACGTGATTATTGTAATGCACTTTATTCTGGCATTAATCAGTCGTCTCTTGCACGTCTCCAATTGGTGCAGAATGCTGCTGCTTGTCTTTTAATAAACACTTTTAGAAGTGAGCATATTACGCCCATCCTGTACTCACTCCACTGGCTACCAGTTTGTTTTAGAATTGATTTTAAGATTTTAATGTTTGTTTTTAAAGCTATTTATGACCTTGCACCTCCCTACTAGTCTGAAATTTTAACTTTGTGCACTTACAGTGTCTAGCCACCTTTACTTAGATGTTCCGAGGTCAAGATATAAACGCTGGAGTGATCATGCTTTTGCGGTAGCTGGCCCCAGACTGTGGAAGAAGCTACCTCTTGAATTACGTACTATTCCTGACCTACGACTTATTTATTTAAACTGGCTTTTAATACCTAGTGGGGAGGTGAGATGTTCTGTTTTTACGTGCTGTTTTATATTTTATTGTATATGTGTTTTATTTTTGTGAATTTGTGTTTTTAATGTTAAGTGCTTTGGACATGAGTTGGTTCTGTAAAGCGCTCTATTAATAAATGTTGATTGATTGATTGATTGAACCGTACATGTTTCAGACCATGAAACAAATTTTAATATCAGACAAAGATAACCTGAGTAAATACAAAATGCTGTTTTTAAATGATTTAATTTATTGAGCTATCCAAACCAAGCTGGCCCTATGTGAAAAAGTAAGTGTTCCCTAAACATAATAACTGGTTGTTGCCACCGTTGGCAGCAACAACTGCAATCAGACATTTGCAATAACTGGCAATGAGTCTTTCACATCGCTGTGGAGGAATTTTGGCCCACTCTTCTTTGCCGAATTTTTTTAATTCGGCCACATTGGTGGGTTTTCAAGCATGAATCTCAGTCAGATTTAAATCTGGACTTTGACTAGGTTACTCCAAAACCTTCATTTTGTATTTTTTTTAGCCATTCAGAGGTGGGCTTGCTGGTGTGCTTCTGATTATTGTCCTGCTGTGTAACCCAACTGTGTTTGAGCTTAAGGTTACAAACTGATGGCCTACGTCAGATGTAACGGGATGTACACTTTCCAGAAAGTTCCACATGTGTCTCACCAGTCCACAGAATATTTTCCTAAAAGTCTTGGGGATCATCAGAATATTTTGAGGCAAATGTGAGACGGGCCTTTGTTCCTTTTGGTCAGCAGTGGTTTTTGCCTTGGAACTGTCCCATGGATGTCATTTTTGAACAGTCTCTTTCTTATTGTTGACTCATGGACATTGACCTTAAGTGAGGCCTGCAATACTTTAGATATTGTTCTGGGTTCTTTTGTGACCTCCTGGATGACTCGTCCATGTGCTCTTGTTGTAATTTTGGTAGACTGGCTGGAAAGGTTCATCGCTTATTCCATGTTTTCTCCATTTGTGGACGATGACTCTCACTGTGGGTCACCGCAGTCCCAAAGCCTTAGAAATGGCTTTGTAACCCTTTCCAAACTGATAGATGTCAGTGATTTGGTTTCTCATCTGTTCTTGAAATTGTTTAGACTGGAGATATATATATATATATATATATATATATATATATATACATTTGTTGAATGAAATGTTTAAATCCTGGCATCATAAATATGTGGAGGGACTGCCAAATGGGAAAATACAATACAATGAGTATTATATATATATATATATATATGTATATATATATATATATATATATATATATATATAGTTGTTGTAGTTGTAGCAACAGCTGTATGTGGCGTTAGAGGCAGCTCCGATTTTACACGAATTGCATACGTTTCCTGCTTTGTGCGCAATTTGACCACATTCGTACTATGTGTGAAGGGGCCCGAAAATGTGCATTACCTTGGGTCCTTTGGGTAGAAAGTAATAATACAATAACATGCTTTTGTAGGGCGGTATGCATTTTCAAGAGGCCCGACGTCCATGCCCAGTCGCCCACAATGACAGCTATTCGCCCGAGTTAGACGAGGGCGAATAGCTGTCATTGTGGGCGACTGGGGATGGACGGAGGGACTCAGAAAAATGCATACCGCAAGACAACAGCACTTTTTACTGAGATACATAACACGTAACGCGTACATAAAAAGTTCGCTCACTTAACTTCTGCCTTGTAGCCTGGTGCGCGTGCTGCTGTTCAAATTCAGCAGTGCGTCCTCATCAAGCTGGCTGCTTTAGCTGCTGTTCATTGTTGAACTATCCATGAGAAAATCATCTGGAATATCCATATTGGGACCAAAACACATCTTCTCGTCTTTTTATCTTTTCCTGTGCGGACAGTTCTTGGGCTGCACGCGCGCGCTATGATGTCATTTGTTTACGCACAGTGGGCGGGTATAGCCAGGTAGCGTTGACGTAAATCTACAATGCCGGCCTAGCAACACACGGTAAAGTGATAATAATGCACATTACATGTCAAGCAGACCAGCTGATCTGCTCTGACTAGTTCAGGGACAAATGGAAAATGTGCAATACTTTGGGTCCCGAGGACCAGGATTATACAGCAATATATCCATCTTTTTCTCTGTATATGTGGGTGATTCTTTAACTACGGGCACTATTGGCCTTGTAAATGTAATTTCCACCACACCATTGCCTTACAATATAAAGCGCCTTGGGGCAACTGTTTGTTGTGATTTGGCGCTATATACATGTGCTCTGATGTCACTGTTTATCTCCATAGAAACTACCCAAACAGTCTTTCATACAAACTGTTTAGGGACATTACAGTGTTGTGGTGGAAATTACGGCAATAGTGTGGGACAACTACATTTTGTTTTAAAAAAAATCACAACAGTTGTATGACATTGCTGAAAAAAGGTGAAAAAGTCATCATAGACTACTAGAACAAATTTCTTAACACACTTTCATTGTAAAGATAACTATAAAAGTGTGAAATTTCCCCTTTTTTCTGTTTTTCATACAATATGATCAAAGGACATAATAAGTGCCCGTAGTCTAAGAATCACCCATGTACATGTAGATTTGTTAAATTCTTTGTTGAATTATTTGCTGAAATCCTGGCATCACAAAATCCTGGAGGGTCTGGTTTTGGAAGTGTGTTAGAGAACTGTTTAAATGAAAAGGAAATAAATGCCAGCCATTTCCTGATACATGCACACGTGCATGCACTGGGCACCACTCGTGCACACACATGCGCACGTACGTGTGAACATTTGCTGTGAGTGTGAGTACTACCTGACCCACTGAGGGTGTGAGGGTGATGTCTCAGCAGCATTACACGTATCGTCTCTATTCTTATCACACTGACGCCATGTAGAGCGTCAACACACACTCACCCCTCCGCCAGAACACTCCCTCACTCCCTCCTTCCATCCATCCATCCCTCACTGTCTCCCCCTCCTATTCTCTCTGCATCCTCCTCCTCCCTCTCTGTATGTTTCTGTTACGGCCACTGACCAAATACGACTCATTGTGAGGCCGGTACATACAGGTTTCCCTTGGCAACCATCAATCGACATTGACAGAGAGACAAAATAAAGAATGGGTGATTGGATGAATGTTGTGTTCATCTGACCTGCACACTGCCTCATTTATTACTTTTTGTGTGTGTCATCTTATTTACTGCTGCTCAGCACTTCCAGGAGCTCATCCATTTATTATACCAGAAGTTAAAGTTAATCATTTTAATGTACAAGATAATGCACAGAAATTTATAGTTGTATTTGGTGCTTGTCCCCATCATGGTGGAGAGTAGATTTGAAATGATCATGAATCTTTCTGATGGAAATGGAAGGGGCAGAGCCTCCCCCTGGCACAGGACAGGGACCAACTGGTGGTGGTGGGATGGAGGAGGGGACGTCCCAACAGTGATCTGTAAACTGCAAGAACTGAGTGAAAACACTGATGTTTTCAGGAATGTGCGTACTTCCTATTGGTTGAGAGCTAATGACTAATGGAAACACCCGGCATAAAGTAGTCTAATCTTTTAGTCTACTAAGCTTACTTAGTCATCTAAGTTTAGTTGCCCAACATTATGCGTCTAATCGCTGTTTCACATTGACGGCTAAACTTGTAGATTAGCTGTTTTATGTTAGTCGACAATTTTCACAGTCATAGTGGCCTCCCCAATGCCATTGCCGAGAAACGCCTCCACGGTGCGACAGTTTTGTTTCCTTCTGGGATGTCCGCCTGCTACAAACGTGCTCCTGACCTTGGCATCCGTAAACATCTCCAGTGGATTATTTCTGGTCCCGGAACACCTGCGACCACCACAAGTCTCTCCTTCCTTCCTCCTCCATTAAGTGGTGGTATGATAGCTGCCTTTTTGAGGTAAGACACTGAAGTTTTAAAAATAAACAAAAGAAAATCTGAAGCAAAAAAAACAGTGACGTGATGTGCACGGTCAGTTTTCAATGTTAACCACGTAACTGATAATTTACTTAATTGAAACTTTGCACAGCATTGTATTAAAACAGAAAACTTTGGCACTCATGGAAGATTAAAAAAAACTGCCTGTTTAAATCCAGATGACTCTCTTTGTTGCTGTCTGTGATTCCTGCTTGTTAAGATTTTAAAAAATACAGAATTCTCCTGTCAGCCTCTCACTTAAAATAGTGGAACATCCCATCGGTCACTGTTGCGTGTCCTCTGTGCCCCACTCGCACTCTCAAAACAGCAAACAAATGTCCAGGCTGCATAAAATATCTGTCTGAACTTCCATCAAAGGTCTAAACATGCACAAAGTCTAATGACGAACTTTGCGGACATCAGCTGACAAGAAACTCATTTTGGTGGATGGAAAACTGCTTTTTGTCGGACAAAAACGAACACAGAGTAGCTCCTTCACCGTGTCACTGTGGCAAACCTAGCCACATTGCCACATAATGTTTTGTGTTTCTTGCACAAGAGTCTTTCACAATAAGACCACAGGACAAACAGCATCACAACATCATCACAAGTCCGACACAGAAGAGGAGAATAATATCATGAAAACTCATTATTTTTTGCTTTTTACAATATGCTGTGGGGGGTGTCCACGTAATTAATTTATTTTAGGTGGGCATTTAATGAATTTTAACTTAAATAAAATTAATGTTAGGTGGATGTTTCAATTTCAATTTTTCAATTTATTTATATAGTGCCAAATCATAACAAAGTTGCCTCAAGGCGCTTCACACCAGTAAGGTCTAACCTTACCCACCACTAGAGCAAGAACACGGGTGACAGTGGTAAGGGAAAACTCCCTCTGATGACTTGAGGAAGAAACCTCAAGCAGACTAAACTCAAAGGGGTGACCTTCTGCTTGGGCCATGCTATCGACACTATAGGAAATTATATAGGACAATACAGGAAATTATACAGGAAATTTTGGGAGTCCATGCTGGTGCACAAGACGGGAGGCCTGCAGAAGAAAACACTCCTCTCTCTGGATGGAGCTGCACCTTAAACAGAGAGAAAAAACAGAATCAGGCGGCAGAAAGACAACAAAAACAGTATAATTTATCAGCATTTAGCAACAAGAAAAACAGAAGAAATAATAAGGCGATCGCCAGCCACTAGCCCTAAACCACTAAAAGACCCAGAATTTAGATAAAGTTGAGGCCGTGGCTCAGTCTGTTTCCTAATAAAATGAATTTAAAAGGGTAAAAAGCATAGTAACATACTATGCCCGTATGTTAGCCATACGAAGGGGAAAATAAGTGCGTCTTAAGTCTGGACTTATTTATTTTCATTTATTTTCATTTATATAGCGCCAAATCACAACAAAGTTGCCTCAAGACGCTTCACACAAGTAAGGTGTAACCTTACCGACCCCCAGAGCAAGCACACAAGTGACAGTGGTGAAGAAAAACTCCCTCTGATGATTTGAGGAAGAAACTTCAAGCAGAACAGACTCAAAGGGGGGACCCTCTGCTTGGGCCATGCTACCAACACAATTTACAAAACAATTCATAAAACGAATACACAGGAAATGCTGCCGGTGCAGAGGACAGGAGGGTTACAGAAACAGACACCACACCCAGCTTTGGATGGAGCCACACCTCAAACAGAGAGAAAAAACACAATCAGGCAACAGAAAGACAACAAATACAGTATAATTTGTCAGCATTAAGCAACAAGAAAAACAAGTCTCTACAGAATCTGACTGTTTTATTGATGCAGGGAGAGCATTCCACAATTCCACAGAACAGGTGCACAATAAGAGAAAGCTCTATGACCTGCAGACTTTTTATTCACCCTAGGAAACAAAGTAGTCCTGCACCCTGATAACGCAAAGCCCGGGCCGGTGCGTAGGGTTTAATTAGGTCAGCTAAGTAGGGAGGGACTACTCTGTGAATAATTTTATAGGTGAGTAACAGAACCTTAAAATCTAATCTCACAGGGACAGGAAGCCAGTGAAGAGATGCCAAAATGGGTGTAATGTTGGCAAACTTTCTGCTTTGTGTCTGGCAGCAGCATTTTGAACCAATTGGAGAGCTCTAATGCTGGACTGCGGTAAACCAGAAAATAGAACATTGCAGTAGTCCAATCTAGAAGAGACAAATGCATGAATCATGGTCTCAGCATCAGCCATAGACAGGATGGGACAAATCTTTGCTATATTTCGGACGTGGAAGAAAGCAGTCCTCGTAATATCTCTAATGTGGAGGTCAAAGGACAATGTAGGATCAAAAATTACCCCAAGACTCTTCACTTTGTCAGTGTGATGTATGACACACGAGCCTAGGCTAAGCGTTAACTGGTCAAATTGATGCTGATGTCCCAGTGGACCAAGAACCACCATTTCAGTCTTATCATAGTTTAAAAGTAGGACATTTCTAGACATCCAGCTTCTCACTGATGCAAGGCAATCTTCTAAGAATTTTATGTGGAGGAAATTACCAGCAGTTATCAGCATGTATTACCGAGTATCATCAGCATAGCAGTGAAAGGTAATCCCAAAACACTGCAATATGTGGCCAAGGGGTGCTATATAAAGGGAGAAAAGCAGGGGCCCTAAGATGGACCCCTGTGGAACCCAAAATTTCATGTCACTAAAGTTAGAGGTAGTGTTATTGTACAAAACACAGTGAGAACGACTGGTCAGTTATGACGTCAACCATGCAAGGGCACTCCCAGTAATCCCAAAGTGATTTTCCAGCCTATCGAGTAGAATATGATGATCCATGGTATCAAATGCAGCACTGAGATCTAACAGAAACAGAACTGTAGTGGTGTCCAAATCCATTGTAAGCAGAAGATCATTCACCACTTTAGTGAGAGCCGTCTCTGTGGAATCATATTTTCTAAAGGCAGACTGCAGTGGCTCAAAGAGATTATTCTCAGTAAGACAGTCCACGAGCTGCCGTGAAACCACTTTTTCCAGAATTTTAGAGCAGAATGATAGATCTGATATCAGCCTATAGTTTTTCAATACACTGGGGTCAAGATTAGATTTTTTAAAGGAGAACATTACACAGTGAGAAATGCAATACTTTCCTATAAGAAACATACCAAAGAGCTGATATTCCACACTTTTTACACTAGTCCCGCAAGTACATACCTTTATCAGACATTTGAACCATCTTTGTAGAATATCCGGGTATTTCCTGCTCATCACTGACGTCATTGACGAAAGACTGTACATACGCGCCAATGTCCACTGTTGGAATTACAATTTTGTACATGGCTCATGTCAAACAAGCGTTACTTCCGTACATTAATTGTCTCCATTGCTGTGCTGCAAACCACAGGGCATGACGCGAGGTGTTTGTGGCCAATTAATGAGTGAAACTTGAATTCAAGGTCCGTTTTCGCGCATTACACACTGTCGGTTTCAGCCTGCAGTTTTCGCATGTGCACCAAAGAATGTTGTTCAGGCGCCAAGTTTCTGTCTTTGCCATCCCAGACTTAAATCCAGTCATCCATACTCCTAGCTGGAATAGATTCCGGATATACCAGAGGAGACTCGTAGCGTAGTTCGTAGCGGCTGGAGTGGTGCCCCCCTCCCCACTTTCTTCGATCTGCTCATTCCTGTTTGTGGTGGCTGAAGTGGCACCTGCTTCCCCGCTGCCTTCTGCCTGGTTATTTTTCCTCTTCTTCTTCTTTTTCTTCTTTTTGCTGTCAGACCACCTCGGCTGGTGGCTATATGCTACAATGTCCCGAGGATTGGGACAATCCTCTGTCTCAAACTCCTCTGTCTCAAACTTGGCTTCCATGGATTCCAGTGTTTTCCACACAATTACAGACCGGACCATTTCCATTTGTAACCACACAGGCCTGTACGCCACAAGAAGACTACAAAAAGATCAACCTCGCAGCTCAGCGGTGTCGAAGAAAGACATACTGAAATGGTGCCTCAAACAAGAGAGACGACCCTCTGCCCCGTGACCTTTCCCACTTCCTTATTTGGTCATGCCAGCTCATGTACAGTCTTTTGTCAATGACGTCAGCGTCGAGCGGGATGTACCTGGATATTCTACAAAGATGGCGCCCCGGGGCGCTCGGGAGAGAGCGAAGTTCAAATGTCCGATAAAGGTATGTACTTGCGGGACAAGTGTAAAAAGTGTGGAATATCAGCTCTTTGGTATGTTTCTTAAAGGAAAGTATTGCATTTCTCACTGTGTAATGTTCCCCTTTAAGTAATGGTTTAATCACTGCAGATGTGAAACATTTAAACAACTTTCTTCAAAAAGGGGGTGGGCTGATGCTCGGCGCTGGGCCCTCAGAGGCACGAATACGAAACAGAAACTTGATAGAGGCAGAGCAGTGTCCATGATTTGGAGCGCACTTCTGTGATCTTATTTGTTTTTTTGTTTTTTTACTGTGATGCACCCCCACACCACCCCAATATTCAGTTGACTTCTAATAGCAATCCAATTTAGACTTTTCTGCTGGGATTGATGCTCAACCATCATCCAGAATGTCAAATAAAACTGAAAGCAGAAACACGCCCTCACACTGAGACACTGCTCTGTCCTAATGAGGACATTTGGTTCTTGCAAAGAGCAAGACACATCACACATTTCCACTGAAGAACACCAGCTCATCTGCAATCCAAAGACATTTCTCAGAAGAGAAACTGTTTGCGACAGGACTTCGATAGAAACCGTACCCCATCCCCATTTAGCGAATCTTCATTTTCTCTTCTCTCTTTCTATTGATTCTTCTCTCCTGACAGCAACTGTGCTCATCCTTCCCCACCTGCTCTTCACCCCCCCCCCCTCCAGTTGTCCTGTGGGATGTGATGATGCGCTGACAAGCTTGGCGTCTGTTCTTGGAGGTGCTGGTATTTTTGTGCCACGGCGACGGGGGCTGCGACAGGAATAATGCCGGAGTTGTAGTGTGTAGTGTGGAGGTGGGACCTGGGGAGGGCTGGGATGGATTGGGAAAGTGAGATTTTTATTTTTTCACATCGTGTATAGACATGAGGGAGGCCAGGGAGGATTGCGTAAGATGGCTCGCTGGCTGCAAATTTAGCCTGGGCTCACTCACGCATAAATTTGATGAGCAGGACGACCTCAGTCGTCAGAGCAGAAGTATTTAAAGCTCAGATCAGATGTAGGGTTTATTTACTGTACATGGTTTTTACAAGTTTAGAAGACTGATGGCTGATAATTTGGGAATGCAAAAAGGCAGCATTTGCATTTACATCACCGGGTGTCGGGTGGAGATTTTGTAGGTGGGCCTGAGTGACATCATACTGTAATTCCAGTTTGTCTGTTTGTTCCTGGGCTCCTCCCAGGTCCTTTGGCCCAGTTCCACAAACTTGATTTTTGGATGAAAGACAACCCCAGAATGGGTTTTCAAGGGTTTGTTTTGAAAAATGTAAAGGCCACTAGAGTCAAAGGTCAAATTTTTTATTTTTCACTTTGATTTGCATCAAATGTGACACACACAGAATGTGCCTGTTTGTTGGCCTGCTCCTCCCAGCTCCTGTAGATGATTTCTACCAAACTTGATATGTGTATGAAGGCCAATTTCAGAATTGCCCTTAAAGAGTTCATTTTGGCAAAAGTCAAGGTCACTGGGGTCAAGGAATTAAATTTTCTGTCTACCCACACTTGTGCATATGTTTGTACTGTAGCTGGTTTCTGGAATTGCTTTGGCAAGTTCAAACATTCAAGGGAAGTTTAAGGTCAAAATCAATGTCACTGGGTTAAAGGTCAGGTTTCTACCATGCAATGGGTTCTTATTTACCAGGAAATTACATCTTAAATAAATAAGGTGACCATATCCTGAATGAAGCCATATCACCCTACCTGTCTGCCATGGCTCTCAAGCTTCTTCTGTTGTGCCCCCATTTGGAAGCAGTTGACCTTTCATGGGCCATGTTTTGGTGCCCATTCCTGTTGTTTTGGCCCACCAAGAAAACTGGTGCACTTAACTGTATGTATGTGGTGTGGAGGGTGTGGTGACGTGTGACACTGGAACGTGCTCCATGAGCTGACCAGACCTGTATGTATGAACCTCACTCCAGATCAGCATTACCTTTTGGCCCATGGCCCTTCACAGGGAAGAATTTGGGCGCCTCTGCGCTCAGCATATGCAAAGTTCTGAAGTTCCATGTAGCTTGAACTTGTTTGTAAGATTTGTTCACTTGCAAACTTGAGGTCTGCTTGTTACATGATTGAGGTTTTGTTGGTCTGAAATGGGGAAATCTAAACTAAACTGGCTACAAGTTTAGATTTTAGACAGCTGGTACATATATATATATATATATATATATATATATATATATATATATATATATATATAAGTAATCAGGCATTTTCTTGAATTCCTTCTTGGATTAATCGAAGAGGTGGCTGTAGTAGAGGATGACTTACAGCGGTGGCAGTGCTAATTAGTTTTAGCTAATTCCGAGATGGATGTTTTTCAGTCATGTCATAGCTTGACAGATGGTTTGATCCAGTAGACGAGAACCCGGCCCAGGATAGATGGCTGGGCTCTGCTTTGCTTCCTGTAAATTTACAGTCCTCACTATCAAAAGTGGATAATTTATTTTATATTAATCAGCTTACCTGTTATTTATAGAATAAGTTCCTAATTAACAGTGGTGGGTACAGTTCCGCTAATCTGCTAACTGCCAATTAGCAAAGCTAACTTTTTCATTTAGTGGATAGGCTTTTCAGCTAACTTTGAAAACCATCAGCAGACTGATTAGCTTCCAAAATTTACTTCCGCTAACTTTCAGTCTGCTAACATTTTTTTTTTTGCTGGTAAATTGAGTAAAGTTTAATGGTCAAAAACATTTGTAAACCCTAAAATCATACATTAGTTCCTGTCTGTTGTGTGTCTGCAACAGTCAGGCCGGTGCCGCAGACCGAACGGTCCACCCTGCCTTCACTGCGCATGCGTTATTTCGGAGCTAGGCCGCTCATCTAAGACAGCGTCTCTTCACCCAAAACAATCAAATGGATTAATGAGATTATTAACCATCAGATGACAGGGTATAACCACTTAAATCATTCTAAAGTCAGTTTTAAGCTAACTCTTCGGTCAGCTGTGTCCACCACTGCTAATTAATATATATGGTGTGGGCAGAGGGACTCTGCCCAACAAGCTGTCTGTCTTCTATCTCTGAGATCTTCAATTTTCATTTTCATTTTATTCTTTATCTTCCGTTTTCAATTTTATTCACAAATACATTGACCCGTATCTACATTTGCTCATAAAATTCCTCCGATTCATTCAAGCCACTGTTGAGTCTTCAACATTTGGACCTGGTATGAACACCAAAGTCTGTTTTACTTACATCACAAGGAGAAGCTATTTGAACTTTGATTACAAAACCCTTATAAAATGTTAATTTGACAGGAGATATAGTATGGTACTATGCTTCCTATCCTTTTAAATTCATTTTATTAGAATTAGTTTTTCCTTACCACTGTCACCTGTGTGCTTGCTCTCGGGGTTGGCAAGATTTGACCTTACTTGTGTGAAGCGCCTTGAGGCAGCTTTGTTGTGATTTGGTGCTATATAAATGAAATAAATTACATTAAATTTAAACTGAGAAGACCTCTCTTTAACTACAAATGTTGTAGTCTTTATTGCTCAAAAGCAGCAACATAAAAGCAATATAAGAATGGAAATGATTACAAATCATTAATTTGATTAAAAAGAAAATTATACAAAAACAATTAAAATTATAAAAATTAAAAACAGAAAATGCACTTAAAATTAGTGAAAATCAAATTAAATTATGCACAAATTTGTTAAAAAATGAATTAATATTGATCATCTGTAAAAACATTCAAAACATCAAAAAATTATTACAATTAAAGTATGTACAAAGTTATGTTTCAAAATCTGACTAATAAAATACAAAAAGGTTTAAGTCACTGATTTGGTATATCTGTTAACTTGTGTAAAAATTGTAAAACTGTCTTTGATTGTAATCTAATTAATCTGTAAAACTGCTCTTCAATCCTAAAATGATTAAAGGTATTTTGAAAGCTCTGTTTAAGAATCACCAAGGGTTTGAAAATTTTAATGAGTTTAGAGTTTGAAATTGCAGCACGGTGGAATAGTGGTTAGCATTGTTGCCTCATAGTGAGAAGGTCATGGGATTGATTCCCACCTATGGCCTTTCTGTGTGGAGTTTTCATGTTCTCCCCGTGTTTGCGTTGGTTCTCTCCGGGTGCTTCGGCTTCCTCCCACATCCAAAGACACACAGGTTAGGTGGATTGGAAACTTTAAAAAAAAAAATTGTTCGTAGGTGTCCATGCAGGTGTGAATGTGTTTGTCTGTCTATGTGGCCCTGTGACAGACTGGCATCCTGTCCAGGGTGTACCCCTCCTCGCGTTTTATGACTGCTGGGATAGGCTCCAGCTCCCCACGACCTTTAATTGGACTAAGCGGTTGAAGATGAGTGTGTGCGAGAGTTTGAAATTTAGAATTTGGATTCAAGTATTAACAGGTCTTTTGGTTTTCAATCCTAGTTTTTTTTTAATACTCACAGAGCCCTTCATCAGAAAAAGCCCTAAGATTGCTTCTTTCAGAAGGTGTCTGAAGAAATCTAAATTTTGAAGTCTCAAAGAGATAAGACTGAATGAGAGAACCAGTGTGACTGAGTCAGAAAGAGAGAGCAGGAGTTCTCAGCTGGACAGTGTAGTTTTGACCTTTAGGCCTGTTACCTTCAATTAATCAAATAAAACATTAACTGACAATGCCAACCATTTGTTGCAACCACAAAGCTAGTAATACAGCTACCAGCAACATGTCTTAATAAATGCTAGGATACAATCTCAGAGTGTGTAAAGCTATTGTGTAGACAGCCTGAGTGCATAAACATCAGACACCACCATCGACATGTTTCAAATTCTCTTCCCATGACTTGAATGCCATCAGCATGTAATGACTGTGCTTGTTTGTGTTGCAGGCTCAGGTATTCTTTAATTGCACAGCTTACTCCACTTCTATCATCATGTGACTTTTACACAGTTTTTAAACCTTTTGTGTATCCTGCCATAACTTCTTTAGCCAAGACAGTTCGCCAAGCAGAATTTGTCTTGGCAGCCTACATTCTTGCCACTTTCATTGAAATTGAGCTTTTAGGAACATGGCGTCATCTCAGCTCTGTCTTGGACATCTAGTGACTTCTGAATGTTGTTTCATCAAGCAGGAGTTGAGCTGACCAACAACCTAACTTGTCTTACAAATTCTCGCACTGTTCTCCTTCGTGTTAGAGCTTACACTCCCAAGATATATGTGAACTCTACCACTATGTTTAGCTTCATTCCTTTTGATGGAGATTGAGAATGATGGTAGGGATGGTTGCAGTACCGTAATACCTCAGTTTTGCCAAGACTGAAGGTGAGCCCAAAGAGGTGAGAAGCATCTCCGAATTTGTTAAGTCAGAGTCCCTGTGTGCAAAACTACTCAATCTTTTATTTACTTATACACATAAGGACTAATACTTCAAATAACTCCTGTAGTACATGTCATGTGACACTATATTCATGCTTTGGTTTTTATATTTCCTTTGTTTCCTTGTTTGGGGTTTTCGTGTTGCTTTATGTTTTGCTTTGGAGTGTTTTCATTACTTTGTGTTTTATTATTGCACGCTCTTGTCTTGTGTCTGGGATTGGGTGTGCGTGTGTCTTTCCTTCTGTCTGCCATGCCTCTTCCTGATTGTTCTCACACACCTGTGTCTCATTTTCCCTAATCACCACCTGTTGTTTAAAGCCTCTGTTTCCCTCCTGTCTTTGCCAGTTTGTTGTCCTTTGTGTCTTCGCTACCAGCCTTGTCACAGTCCTTTGTGCCTTGTCATTGCCATGCTGTGTTGTCTGAACCATTTTCTGTTTTTTTACCTTGAGAAAGTCTCATGATTTGGATACCGCTGCAGATTTTGGCTTGCATTTTTGTGTACTGGCCTTGGAGTGTTTTCTTAGTAAATCCTTTTATTCATGAGTCACTAGAAAATGGGGACAAAAAGTCACTGGTCACACAAAAATATTATTCAGTGAATTAAACATTGCATGCTATAATTTGCGCACACTTTGCTTGGGATTTAACACCTTACTTGTTGCACAAATCCAAACTCGAAAAACAGCTGAGTTGGATAGAGAGCTCACTAGACTTAACATCAGTATTTGTACACTTTCGGAAACCCATCTCACTGAGTCAGGATACACCCATGAAAACACATATATGGTCTTCTGACGTGGTCTAGCCGCTGAAGCTCGAAGGCTCCATGGGGTAGGCTTTGCTGTCAAGAATAGCCTTTTACCCTCCATCAACACTCCGACTTCAGCAAAAGAAAGACTTATGACAACGAAACTCAACATCTGCTCGGGACCAGTCTATCTGATCAGCATCTACACACCCACTCTACAGGCTCTTGATGACATAAAGGATTCCTCCTACAACCTTCTCTGAAAAACCCTTGTAAACTTCCCCTGGAAACACCCTGTGTAATGTGCTCACGGATTTCAATTCTCAAGTTGGGGCTGATCACAGTTCTTGGCCCTGTCAGATCAGTAACCATGGCACAGGAAAAGTAAATGATATTATCAGAGAGTGCAGGAGCTATGTGCAGAATTAGACCTCTGGGGCGGCAGTAGCTCACTTGGTAGAGCGGATCGTCATGTGAACGTAGGGTTGGTTCGAATCTGGCTCCTGACCATTTAAAAATCTGCATAATGCCTTGTGTCTTTGGGCAAGACACTTAACCTACCTTGCCTGTGAATGAATGAGGTGGTTGGAGGGGCCGTAAATGCCCCTCTAACCACCACCACTCTTCCCAATCATTTTTCATAGTTGCTTCATTCACTGTGTTGGGTGTGTTGACATAGGTCAGTCTGGAATTCCTCTTTTCATCCAAAACTGGATCGATCTCATCTAGATTGGCCTGAAACCAATCTGGCCCCTTCCTGGTTCAGAGACTATCCCTACTTGTTGCAAGGTGTCAAGAAGCTTTGACCATTTGTCGTCACAAGATGTGTCATTGCCGAAGGGGTGTCAATATCCTCTAACAGGCCAGTTCAAAATTGCTCAAGCAGTCCCGGACCACTCATGTTGTGAGTTTCCATTTTGGGGATGCGGCGCTGCTGGGGAGTATTGATCTTTGGTCTTGTTGGTTTGGGAAGACTGACTTTGCATTGGATAAGTGTGTGATCTGTATCACAGTCAGCACTGTGCATCGACATGGTGTAATGAACACTTTGGAGAAACCATCGACAGGCCAGTACGAGGTCGAGCTGATGCCAGTGACCTGATCAAGGATGTTGCCAGGAAATCTTCATCATCTTATGGCCAGTGAAATATGTGTTAGTCACACAGACGTAATAATAATAATGACTTGGATTTATAGAGCACCTTTTTATTCAAGATACCCAAAGCACTTACAGCGTGGTGTCCAAAGTATTCCAGAAAGTGCCAAGAGGGTGCAGGTTTTCTTTGTGGCCACTGACTCCTGCAGGTGATTTCACTGATTAACTTCACTTTGAGCAGATGGGATGAGCGGTGGTGGTCTGATGAGATAAAGATTGAACACTTTGGTTTGAATGCCCAGTGTCATCAGACTAGAGAATTTTGTTTCTCGTGGTCTGAGAGTACTTCAGGTACCATTTAGCAAACTCCAGGCAGACTGCCATGAGCTTTTTACGAAGGAGTAGCGTCCATATGAGTAGAGTCCATATGGCCACTCTACTCCATTTTGAATTAAGGCCTTAACATAACAAATTGTGGAAAAAGTGAAGCGCTGTGAGTACTTTCTGTATGCACTGAATGTTTGGTGAACTTTTGTATGTTATGCTTGTTGATATCCAATAAACTCTAAAAGTAAGGACGGCCACATTTTAACCATTTGTTCAGGGTTCTTGAAGAGGCAGAAACAATGGCAGTTAGTGGGTGGAAAAGATGGACTAATGGACTGAGTAGAGTGGAGAGGGTACAGCGTAGGCACAAAAAATGACAAGGGGGTCACAAACTGACGTCAAATGTAGAACATGAACACAGATTGTCCTTGCAATTAGCAGAACATACATAGGATTAATACAGTGAGTGAGTGAGTGAGTGAGTCCACAACATCTCTGTGAGCAACTCCATAACAACTACTGCAACCTCAACTCTGAAATTTTTAGGTTCTGGTTGATACAGGTGACCAGTTGCCATGTTAATATCTTGTAACATTAAGTTGCAGTTATTCTGTGGAACACAGATGTTGCAAAAGTTTGGAAAAGTTCTGGAGCAGTGTTTTGAGTTTGCAATCACTAATTTGCAGTACAGACAAAACATTTTTTATCATGTCTAGTCACACGCCCTAACCATTCTTTAATTTCGGTCTTATTTTTACCATTCTGTTGTATATTTTGTCCCATACTTGGCCACATAGCGAGCAACACGGTTGCTAGCTTGACTTGTTAGGTGATGCTCACATGAAGGTTGGTGCCAGTGGGTGAAGTCCACCAATGGAGCCATGATGTTCCCAGTGTTCAGCAGGTGGAAGGCGTAGTACATGCAGTTTCACCTGCAGCCGTGTGTATTTTTCCATAATCCAACCACCATCCACAAAGTATCCAGTGGGTGGCAGACACATCTATGGGATATTACATAGGCAAAAAAAAAAAGTTGCTTTTTTTAATTAATCTGGTGTACCAAAGTTAAATTCATCCTCATTATGGGCTCTTAATTTAGTGAATTACAAGATGATGATGTTCAAACAATGTGTTACTGCTTCCTATTTTCACAAAAGCATATGAATTCATAGAAATGGCATGGTTAGCAAGGTCCCTGTGTGGGCTTTGCATGTTTTATTTGTGGTTTCATTTAGTCTTCCCTCCCTGCCAAACCAATGTTAAGGGAACATTTGTGCATTTTGATTTTTGGTATCCATTATACTTCAAACATACATAAAGAAAGGCCATTATTTGTTTTAGGTTCACTAAGAGATGGAAACAATGGTGATGAGTGGGCAATGAGTGGGCTAATGGGCTGAATGGACTAAAGGGGGTAGTCAGTAAAAGCAACAATTACTGTCTGTGTTTTGTGCACTTCAAGGTCTTGGTCACCCCACCAACCTGTCTGAAATGAAACGGAAAAAAGTAAAAGAAAAAGTTTAATCTTAAAGGGAATAGTCCGTGTTTTGCCTGACAAAAGTGAGAGGACGTCAATGTCATTAATATCAATACCCACCCTCTGCCTCATCAATAAGATATAGGGTATTTCAGAAACAACCCAGTCTGTACTAAATTAGTACTATGGAGTATTGACTGTACTCTAGATAGATAGATAGATAGAGTATATATGTTAATGATATAAATTTGGTGTCAAAGTCTGTGTGTTGTATTTTGTTTGCCAATGACACAACTGTGTTCGGTAGTGGGGACAATTTGGGGCAACTTTGGGAAACGATGGAGAGGGAATTACTAAAGATAGATAGATAGATAGATAGATAGATAGATAGATAGATAGATAGATAGATAGATAGATAGATAGATAGATAGATAGATAGATAGATAGATAGATAGATAGATAGATAGATAGATAGATAGATAGATAGATAGATAGATAGATAGATAGATAGATAGATAGATAGATAGATAGATAGATAGATAGATAGATAGATAGATAGATAGATAGATAGATAGATAGATAGATAGATAGATAGATAGAGTGCAGTCAGTATATACAGTACCTTGCACAAATATTCACACCCTTGGGCTTTTACACATTTTAATTTCTTTATGCCATTTTGGACACAAAAAGTAATTCAGGATCCTCTATTTTAAAATTTCTAAAATGAAACCCCCTTAAACTCAAAGCAAATCTTTACAACTATATGAATTACATAAAAATATCAAAGCCAATATGATAGGCTGCATAAGTAATGGCACCATTACTGTTACTTGTGCCGGTACGTATATGATTTATAACACACGTAAATCATGTGGAGTTGGGTTAATTCATCTTATTTGAGTTTTACAACATAACCGCTGTGAACTTAATGGTTTATTTCTCTGATTCAGTATATTTCCGTGTGGAAACAGTCTGACTCACTGACCACGCCTGCTCCGAATCCACCAGCAATCCACCAACCATCCAACAGGTGGTGCACACACCCACAGGATCTTACATAGGCAAAAGAGAGTTGTTATTTTGGATTTATCTGGTGCAACACATTTTAAAATGTTTGTCCTCATTATATCACTTTAATTTGTTGAGTTACAAGACAACAGGATTTATTATTGTTGTTGTTGACAAACTAGGCGGTGTTAGGCTCATTTATTTATCTCCTTTGCTGCATTTTGCAGGATACATGCCACTGAACAAACAGGCATAACCTCCACGGCTGAGCTCCTTAAAGCTGAAAATGATCTTTTTAAGCTGATCATAACTGCGTTGTATCAAGTGTAATGTCGTAGAATACAGAGCTAAAGCTAATATGTGTTTTGCAAGTAAACTGCTTGCCGCAGCTGCAGGACATAAAGTTTTATGATCTGAAACGTGGTGAAGCATAAATGCACTTTCAAAGAAAACACCCAAGAGCTTCGATCAGCACTGAGTTTAAAATGCTGTATTTGAGTAAACGTACTGAGCCTCTGATCCACTCTTCATCCTGTCTCACCCTCTTGCACTTTCTGGCTTTTTGGCACTTTGCCTCTGTGACTGGCAGCGAAGCTGCTGAAAGTAGGCTAGAACTGACGCGCTGCTTCTGTCTGAGTCACACAGAGCTGTCGAACATTGAAACCCACTGACTGCATTTAACTTTAGGCATCTGACTCCCATGCAGCCTATGATACAGCAACACCATCCACTCCACTGACGTTTATGGTGGTGCTCAGAAAAAGAACAGAGCTGCACTGACGCTTTGTCCAGTGGCAGGAATAGAGGCTGTAATATATTTAGAAACTGTAATGATAGTATTGCCAATACCTCAACGGATATTAACATGGCATTTCTGATTGTTCACCACTGAGTTTAGAGAGTTTTTAAAATTAATATTACATAATAATCTAATATATTACATTAATAAATTAAACATTTTCAATAAGATTTGGTGGAGAGGTAAACCTTAGGCCAAGAAAGAGCTGATCAGGTTTTCACAGGGATCTCAGTTGATTGGCAGATTTTGCTTTCGATCATTGTTCAAAGGAAAATGGCTTAAATTTGTTTAAATTTGTGTTAAATTTGTGTTTAAATTTGTGACTTAGGGCAACTGTAGAAGTGATGCGTAACTATAAATTTAAGAGTAACCAATTGGGCACTGGTAAAGTATTTTGAGTGTATCTATAACTAAGCAGTACTGAGCAGCACTGAGCAGTACTGAGGTCTCGGCCTCAACTTTATCCAAATTTTGGGTCTGTGAGTGAAGCTTAAGGCTAGCAGCTGGCAATCACTTCAGAAATTTCTGTTTTTCTGTTGCTTTACTGCTGATGAATTATACCTTAGGTGTAGTTTTTTCCAGTCGTCTGATTCTGCTCTTTTTCTTTCTGTCCGAGGTACGAACGAAGGACGGATCCAAACTGAGGGACGGACTGTGATGTGGAAGGCCTGACGCGGCTGCTGCATGCTGCAGTCTTCATGTGAAAGTGACCCTGTCGTGGGGACAGGTCCACTGATGGCATGGATGACCCCTGCCTGTGGTGCTGACGCCTGTGTGGACTTCTCATCTTTATATTATTATGTTGTTTGATTTTCTATTTTCTGTTTCTTCAGCTTTGTAAAAATTTTGCAAAACCTTGTAATTGTTAGAATGGCCTAAGCAGTGGGTCACCCCTTTGAATCTGGTCTGCTTGAGGTTTCTTCCTCGATATCATCAGAGGGAGATTTCTTTACCACTGTCACCTGTGTGCTTGCTCTAGGGGTTGGTAAGGTAAGACCGAACTTGTGTGAAGAACCTTGAGGCAACTTTGTTGTGATCTGGTGCTGTATTAATTAAGTAAATTGAATTGAATAAGGCACATCAACTGATTAAGTAAGTCCCTTCGGCTTCTACCTTGTTTTCCATTTGGGGTCGCCACAGCAGATCCGAGGTGGACCTGAATGTTGATTTTGCTCATGTTTTATGCCAGATGCCCTTCCTGATGCAACTCCGCATTACATGGAGAGTGGGCAAGTGTTGCCTTGAACTTGGACTTGCACTGTTAACAATCGTACTTAACCGCTTGGCCAGCACCCCTCCCTAAGGCACATCAACTGAGGTAATGAAAAGATTTCTTTGATCTGACCTGATAAAGCATTTTACCTTGTGACATCATGAAGGAAAACTGAATGTTCTTGACCCATGGAATCATAAAGAAAAATAAAAACAATTAAACATTCTATTTTAAAGGAATTTGCTTGTACAGGAAACTCAGCATTGGTGCTTTACAACATCATAAGGGAACATCAAAGTTCTTGCTCCATGACATCACAGTTGAAAAGCTAATATTTAGGCTATACAGTATTTATAAACAAAACAAACTAGACTATCTTTCTTGCCAAATGGTATCATAAACAAAAACCCAATATTCTATCTTGATAACATCATAAGCAAATTCAGTTATATATCTTGAGATCATAAAGGAAAACATTCTGACCAGTGATATCATAAAGGAAAACTGGCCCCTTGATGTCATAAAGTAAAAGCACAAACTATACTGGCTGGTGATCCTTAACCAACCCTTAGGCTGCTGATCTAAATCCTCTGTTGTATCAACCTACACTCAGTTTTTGCTTTGTGCTTCTCAACAACCACCTTTCAACATACGTTTAGATGATGTCATGTGCCTATTTACAGCAGGTCAGCGAGGTCACAGTCAATATTAGTTTTACACACTTATTAAAAACAAAGAATGACGGCAAGACAAAGTAAACGTTCCCAGAAATAACATGACAGCAGCCCATTTTTCTCTCAGTGCCAACACCTGAGGCTGTGACACATGCAGTGCAGAATGTTTTACCTTCTCAACACATTGCTGTAGTTTATTACTGTGTGTGAGAGGACTCCTGGAAACACACAAGTGTTTATTTGTTTTACTTCAGGCTCATAAGGATTCCGCCACATAAACACGCAAGTGATGAAGCAATACACTGTAGGGGTTTTCTTTGATTTACAGAAAGCGTTTGATACCATAGATCATACTTTATTACTGGGCAAATTACAGAAGTACGGCATTAGAGGATTAGCCCTGGATTGGTTAGCTAGTTATTTATCTAAAAGGTATCAGTGTGTCCATTTTGGAGGGACAAATTCAGAATTATTGAGGATTACATGTGGGGTGCCCCAAGGGTCAGTCCTTGGGCCGTTGCTGTTTTTGTTGTATGTTAATGATATAAGTTTGGTGTCAACTTCTGTGCGTTGTATTTTGTTTGCTGATGATACAACTGTGTTCAGTAGTGGGGACAATTTGGGTCAACTTTGGGAAACGATGGAGAGGGAATTACTAAAATTTAAATACTGGTTTGAATCTAATAAATTGTCGCTTAATTTTGGTAAGACAAAGTGTATTATATTTGGAAATAAGCCCAGGAATTTAAATAGAAATTTATCATTGAACCACGTTGAAACTGAAATTGTATCTGAAACTAAATTTCTTGGCATTTTTATTGATGATAAATTAAGTTGGAAAACTCACATAAATTATGTTGAATCTAAAATTTCAAAAGTTATTTCAATTTTGTATAAAGCACAATATTTTCTCCCCCAACATTTGTTGGTCACACGGTATCATTCATTACTTGTCCCACATATGACCTATTGTATTGAGGTTTGGGGAAACACATATAAAACAAAAACAAATTCAGTTTTTTTGTTACAAAAGCGGGTTATAAGAGTTATAAGTAAAAACCATATTATGAACCAACAAACCTGTATTTTGAAATTTCAAGAGTTGGTGGATTATTTTACGATACAGACCATGTACAAAGTTAAAAATAAACTTTTGCCTCTACACATTCAGTTGTTTAAAATGAGGGAGTCCTGTTATCATTTGCAAGGACACTGATATTTCAGAGAAGAAAGATTCGAACTACTGTTAAAAGTCATTGTATTTCTGTAAAAGATGTCAGAATCTGGAATAATTGTTCTGATAGTATTAAATCATCTTGTACATTGGTAGGTGTCAAAAGACTTTATAAAAACAACGTAACTTCTTACGTTATATTAGGCTAACTGTTTTTGCGGTTCTTTTTTGTTTATTTGCACATCATATTACTGATTGTTCTGTTCTGCTCAGTTACATTATTTTTCTGATTGTTACTTTGTTCTGAGTGTATTTAAATGTGTATATTAACTGGTGTATACTGGTGGTTTATAAGCTTTTGCTTCAGCCCTTGCCCTTTCGGACACACCCAATTGGGAAATCGTTTGAGTTATTCGCCCTATTGACGTATCCCATAATCCCTTGCGCGCCAGAGAGTCGCTGCAGTCAAACAACATATAGAGAATCCACATGATGACAATTGTAAATGAATATTATACTACAAAAATGTAATTTTTTTATGTTTTTCGTCACGTTAATAAGAGACTGCTGCATGATACCCTGAAAACTTGCTAAAACAATTATAACAAATAATCTGAGTCTGCTACGTTTAATCTGCTTGGAATTTAATAAACGCAAACCGAATTTTAGACATACAAGGTCTGTTAGAAAAGTATCGGACCTTTTTATTTTGGTTGCGTCATTCGCCTGTGAGCAGGCTTTGTGTGAGAAGTGGTCCACCCCTCTCGTCGGATTTTTATTGCGAATAAAATGTCTGAATGATTTGGAGCTTTGCTGCATCAAATTTTTTCCAGAAACTGTGAGAGACCTCCAGGTGGACAGCATTCGGAAAATTCAGATGGCTTTCAGCGACGATTTTATGGGGATTACACAGATTAAGGAGTGATCCAGCTGGTTTAAAGACCGCCCACAGCTGCTGAGAGCGCGTCGCACTCCGAGCACCGATCGACAGGCTGAAACCCCGCTGAAACAACCAGATCATTTCCAACGTGAAGGCTTTGTTGATCCGGGACGTCGTCTGACTTCCACAAAAAAGGCAGGAGACGTGGACATCAGTACTTTTTCGGCACATTCCACTGTTACAGGAGTTTTTTCATGGAAAGAGAAGCGGAGGGATGCGCCACGGAGCCGCTGATGGCGCGGGACAAAACCACCTTCGTGTTGGTCTCACAGGATGGCTTTCAGATGCCTTTTGGTGGCTTTTCAGTCGTGTGACTATCCCAGAAATTGTGCATGAGCTGGACATGCCACAACATGTCCTGTGAGGCTTCATCACAGCGTTGCTTTGCGCCATGCGACTCCGCCGCGACACGCGGAATTCCGCCGCTCCTCTTTCCATGACAAAAACTCTTGTAACAGTAGAATGTGCCGTTCATTTCCAAACTGGACGCTGTGTTGATCCGGGATGTCGTCTGACTACCACAGGAATTGCGGAAGACGTGGACATCAGAACTTTTTCGGCACATTGAGACAGACGTGCGGAGAAATTCCGAGCGTCGCGGTGGAGCCGCATGGCACAAAGCAATGCCGTGATGAAGCCTCACAGGACATGTTGGGGCATGTCCAACTCATGCACACTCATGCGCGCCGCGCTCCGAGCCACTGTGGGCGGTCTTTAAACCTGTTGTAACACTCCTTAATCTGTGTGATCCCCATAAAATCGTCCCTGAAAGCCATTTGAATTTTCCGAATGGTGTCCACCTGGCTGTCTCTCACAGTATCTGGAAAAATTTGATGCAGCAAAGCTCCAAATCGTTCAGACATTTTACTCGCAATAAAAATCCGACAAGGGGGGTGGACCACTGCTCACACAAACCCTGCTCAAAGGCGAATGACGCAACCGACAGGCGTGAAAAAACTCACGCATGCGCACGAAGGTTCAAGCTTGGCTGATGCAATCACACGTGATTCAAATTCATATGGTTTTTGCAAAAAATAAAAAGGTCGGATACTTTTCTAACAGACCTCGTATTATATATATTACTCTGGAACAAAGAGGACAAACAGTGTTGTAAAGAACAATAATCAAGACATTAAAGAGCAAACTTCACTATCCCCCAGAACGACATGATCAGGAAGCGAGTGGAGCTCACAGCAGCTCCACTGAAAATAACGGAGAGACCGCCTGTGATTCTCGCATGTTTACATAAAACAAACGCAATAACAACATCTATAAACCCAGAGAATATATTCATGAGAGTTTTAGGCACAATATAAAAATAGTTTTATGTTGCGACGTTAATGGTGTTGTCCATGTGCAGCGGTTAAAGTGCAGTCCGATCACAGCGTCTCAATGCAGTTCTCAGTTGTTACTGCAAAACCTCTCTGAAACGTCAGTAGGGCGAATTGTTGCATTGTTCAGTTTTTTTATTTGTTTTGTTAGTAAGAGATTCTTATGTTGGTATTTTGTTTATGTGCGTGCTGAATAAAACTTATTCATTCAGTCATTAAAGTGTGTTAACACACAGGTCAAAGGTGAGCTGTAAGGCAAGAGTGCACGGAAGAATAAAAGTGCAAAGAAAAAAATACATCGACAGAGTTCAAATGTAGATTTCTGCAGAATTACAAATTCACTTCACTTTGTGTGTGTATAGATAGATAGATAGATAGATAGATAGATAGATAGATAGATAGATAGATAGATAGATAGATAGATAGATAGATAGATAGATAGATAGATAGATAGATAGATAGATAGATAGATAGATAGATAGATAGATATGCATATACACCCACCAGCCACTTTATTAGGTACACCTGTTCAATTGTTTGTTAACACAAGTAACTCATCGTCCAATCACATGGCAGCAACTCAATGCATTTAGGCATCTAGACGTGGTGAAGACAACTTGCTGAAATTCAAACTGAGCATCAGAATCAAGAAGAAAAGAGATTTAAGTGACTTTGAATGTGCCATGGTTGTTGGTTACCCTGCTCAGCGTGGCGCTCTCGTTGGAGCGACATCTCTGCTATTTTAGCATCGTGGGATAGCTCGCGGACTACTTTCGCCTGACAGCGCTGAATTTGCTGACATGAGAAGATGCTGCTGGATGAATGTGAGTATATTGACTTACGATCATTTGTTGGTTCATGGTTTTCTTGGGGTTGTTCTCATCCTCTAAACATGGTAAGTGGAGTTGATTCCAAAAAGCTCTATTCTGGTCTCATCTGACCACATGACCTTCTCCCATGCTTCCTCTGGATCATCCAGATGGTCACTGGTGAACTTCAAACGGGCCTGGACATGTGCTGGCTTGAGCAGGGGGACCTTGCTGACCTGCAGAATTTTAAACCATGACATCATGTGTTACTAATGTAATCTTTGTGACTGTGGTCCCAGCTGTCTTCAGGTCATTGACCAGGTCTTCCTGTGTAGTTCTGAGCTTTCTCAGAATCATCCTTACCCCACAAAGTGAGATCTTGCATGGAATCCCAGACCGAGGGAGATTGACAGTCATCTTGTGTTTCTTCCACTTTCTAATAAATAATCTTAACAGTTGTTGTCTTCTACCAAGCTGCTTGCCTGTTGTCCTGTAGTCCATCCCAGCCTTGTGCAGTTCTACAGTTTTGTCCCTGGTGTCCTTAGACAGCTCTTTGGTCTTGGCTATGGTGGACAGGTTGGAGTGTGATTGATTGAGTATGTGAACAGGTGTCTTTTATACAGGTAACAAGTTCAAACAGGTGCAATTAATACAGGTAAAGAGTGCAGAATAAGAGGACTTCTTAACAGGTCTGTGTGAGCCAGAATTCTTGCTGGTTGGTAGGTGTTCAAATACTTATTTGCAGCAGTAACATACAAATAAATTATTCAAAAATCATACGAGGTCTATTAGATAAAAAACCGACACTTTTATTTTTTTTTTAACTATATGGATTTGAATGACGTGCGATTACACCAATCATGCTTGAACCCTCGTGCACATGCGTGAGTTTGTTCACGCGTGTCGGTGACGTCATTTCCCTGTGGGCAGGCCTTGAGTGAGATGTGGTCCCGCCCTCTCGGCTGAATTCCTTTGTTTCACACGCTGCTCGAGACGGCGCGTGTTGCTTTATCAAAATTTTTTCTGGACCTGTGAGGAATATCTGAGTGGATACTATTCGAGAAATTAAGCTGGTTTTCGGTGAAAGAGATTATGGGGTGTTTCTGTCAGTGTAAGGACTTCCCACAGAGCAGGACGTCGCGCAGCGCTTCCAGGCGCCGTTGTCAGCCTGTTTCGATCTGAAAACATCCTAATTTAAAGCTTAATTCACCCAGGACGTCGTGAGAGAACAGAGAAGATTCAGAAGAGGCCGACATGAGGCCTTTATGCGGACATTCCACTGTTTAAGGACATTTTTTAATGTCGACACATGACGACACAGAGTCGTCGAGTCGTCACGGAAACGACTGCGAATTTGCGTGTGCCGCGACAGGAAAAACACCTCCGTGTTGAAAACCATTTGTAAAATTCAGGCGGCTTTTGATGGCTTTCAACAAGTGAGTAACTGAGAAATTGTTTAACAGCTTGGGCATGTTCCAACTTGTCCCTTAAGGTTTCTAACAGAGGTGTTTTTCCTGTCGCGACCCCCCGCGGTTGGGTCCGGCCCGACATGCAACTCTGCCCGCACGTTCTTTCATTACAAAATGTCCGTTAACAGAATGTCCGAATAAACTCCTCATGTCGACTTCTTCTTAAAGTTCTCTGTTCTCTGACGACTTACTGGGTCAACAGAGCCTGAAATGTGGAAGTTTTCAACTTGAAACAGCGAGACGCTGCCACCTCGAAGCGCAGATTGCCGTCAGGCGCTGTGGGCCGTCCTTACGGCGACACTACCAGACCAAATTCTCTCATCAGCCATTAAAATTTTTACCGAAAACCAGCTGTCTATCTCGGCTTTCAATGCTTACCAGTCCAGTAAGTATCAGTGAAATTGTGGAGAGCTGGACATGTCCAAACTTGTCCTCTGACACGCTGAAACGGAGGTGTTCCTTTGTCTCGCTTCCAAAGCGAATCGGTCGTGACACGCGAAGCCTCCGCGCAGCTTTCCATGACAAAATCTCTTGTTAAAAGTGAAATCTGCCGGAAAATGGCTGTTGTCCAGCTCTTGTGATAACCAGAGAAAGAGCACACGACGGTCTCGTATCCACAGAGCCATCAGCTCAGAAATGGTCCGGTGGCTTGTGCCGTGTCGTCGCAGCTCGAAGCACGGCGCGCTGAGCGTCCTTAAAGGGGTCCTTAAAGCTGTACTAACAGACCTTATTCTCTGTGAAGCCTGTAAAATTTTCACCGAAAGCCAGATAAATTTTTTGAATAGTTTCCAGGTGCGAGTCTCTAACAGCTTCTGAAAAAATTCTGATGGAAAAAAACCACAAATCATTCTGCCATTTCCAGACAATGAAAATCCGACAATGGGGCGGGACCACTCCTTCCACAAGGCGTGCTCACAGGCGAATGACATCACCAACAGGCGTGGAAAAACTCACGCATGCAGACAAGGGTTCAAGCTTTTCTGACGTGAAAACACATGAATCAAATCCATATAGTTTAAAAAAAAATAAAAGGTACGATACTTTATGGACAGACCTCGTATCATGAGACAGCCAACAGTTGATGAGAGCTGAGAAGCCCATTTACATGATTAGAGGAAGGATTGAAAGCAGGCTGACTTCATCATTTGATGCTGCTCTTTCTGCCTAGGTTGGAAAATCACAAACATGTGACACCATTTTAATTGTGATAGAAGTCTTCATAACTAAAGAAGGGCTTTTGTCAGAGTTGTTCGGAGTTGGACCTGGAAAGAACAACCCAGTTTACACACACACACAGAAAATGATCACGCAAGAGACACTGAATTTCTTTTTTCCTGATCAGGAGAGAACAAACGAGAAGCTCCTTCAGCAAGAACTGTCGTCTGTCCTGAAGGCTCCAGCCATTTGCCTCTCCTTTTTATTGAATATAGTTACATACAGCATATAGGAGTGACAACAACACAAAACAATGGAAAGACACAAAGTCTTGTCTCACTTTGATATGAAAACTGTTATGGCTTTGAGCCCTCAGTCTCCTAAGCTTCTCATAATGTCCAGCCCTGAACCAGTGTTCCGGTCACAATGCTCTTCCTCAAGGCTGAACCATTAATTAAAGGCACACATCTGCGCTTAGCAAAAACATGACCCTAGCAAAACAGTCTGCACATTGACTGGTCAAAGATCATCTGCTCACTTTCTCATTTGACAGTTTTAATGATCACTTGAGCCGTTTAGTGTGTATTATTTAAAGGAATAATGGTACATGAACTTTCACACATGCATATACGTATATATGAGAAATAGAGAACAGAATCAAAGACATGATCACAGAGAGTACATCAACGTAAAGACATTAATATTTGATAATATATATTGATAATATAGAGGATGTTGTGTGGGCCGCTGAAGAGGAGGTACTGCTGGCCCAGCACCAGATGGCGCCCAACCACACTGACACTTTTTAGCCCTTAGAGGGCGCATGGGCCGGTTGGCCTCTCTGGCGTCACCAGGTGCGCTAGTTGGCTGTCAGCTGATTGTCAGCACTCATCACTACCATTCATAAAAGCCTGGGAAGGACACCATAACTCTGTCGAGTTATCAGCTTAACACGCAGGTAAACCAACTCAGCCGTTTTGTGCCGTACGCACATTCATTGTTACTGAACTCTTTGCAGTTGTGAATTATACTTGCAGCCAGGGCTGGCCCAAGCCTTTATGGGGCCTTAAGCAGAATTTCATTTGGGGGCCCCCCTACCATCACCTCAGCACCAGATGCCTCATTATTCCATAGGCTACACTGTTATGTGTGTAACGTACCCACAATCATGAGCATTATTTGTAATTATCTTACATCATACAGGTGTCATTCTTGTTTTTAACCTTAAAGGGGTAGCAAACTCATAAATATGTTTTAATTAACTTCTACATACAGAGTAATGTATAAGTATGGCTCATTAATTTAACTATTTGAAAGTAAGATCAGCAGGCAGGAGACTGCATTTATAGTAAACACGTTAAATAGTTTAATTTCTTTCAGATGTGCAATGGTGTGCAAAATGTTCAATATCCATCCATCCATTTTCCTCCGCTTTATCGGGAGGCGGGTCGCGGAGGCAGCAGCTCAAGCAAAGCCGCCCAGACCTCCCGATCCACACACACCTCCCCCAGCTCCTCTGGGGGAACCCCAAGGCATTACCAAGCCAGGCAAGAGATCAAATCAAATCAATTTCATTTATATAGCGCCAAATCACAACAAACAGTTGCCCAAAGGCGCTTCATATTGCAAGGCAAGGCCATACAATAATTACGTAAAACCCCAATTGTCAAAATGACCCCCTGTGAGCAAGCACTTGGCGACAGTGGGAAGGAAAAACTCCCTTTTAACAGGAAGAAACCTCCAGCAGAACCAGGCTCAGGGAGGGGCAGTCTTCTGCTGGGACTGGTTGGGGCTGAGGGAGAGAACCAGGAAAAAGACATGCTGTGGAGGGGAGCAGAGATCAATCACTAATGATTAAATGCAGAGTGGTGCATACAGAGCAAAAGGAGAAAGAAACACCCAGCAGTCTAAGTCTATAGCAGCATAACTAAGGGATGGTTCAGGGTCACCTGATCCAGCTTTAACTATAAGCTTTAGCAAAAAGGAAAGTTTTAAGCCTAATCTTAAAAGTAGAGAGGGTGTCTGTCTCCCTGATCCGAATTGGGAGCTGGTTCCACAGGAGAGGAGCCTGAAAGCTGAAGGCTCTGCCTCCCATTCTACTCTTACAAACCCTAGGAACTACAAGTAAGCCTGCAGTCTGAGAGCGAAGTGCTCTATTGGGGTGATATGGTACTATGAGGTCCCTAAGATAAGATGGGACCTGATTATTCAAAACCTTATAAGTAAGAAGAAGAATTTTAAAATCTATTCTAGAATTAACAGGAAGCCAATGAAGAGAGGCCAATATGGGTGAGATATGCTCTCTCCTTCTAGTCCCTGTCAGTACTCTAGCTGCAGCATTTTGAATTAACTGAAGGCTTTTCAGGGAACTTTTAGGACAACCTGATAATAATGAATTACAATAGTCCAGCCTAGAGGAAATAAATGCATGAATTAGTTTTTCAGCATCACTCTGAGACAAGACCTATCTAATTTTAGAGATATTGCGCAAATGCAAAAAAGCAGTCCTACATATTTGTTTAATATGCGCATTGAAAGACATATCCTGATCAAAAATGACTCCAAGATTTCTCACAGTATTACTAGAGGTCAGGGTAATGCCATCCAGAGTAAGGATCTGGTTAGACACCATGTTTCTAAGATTTGTGGGGCCAAGTACAATAACTTCAGTTTTATCTGATTTTAAAAGCAGAAAATTAGAGGTCATCCATGTCTTTATGTCTGTAAGACAATCCTGCAGTTTAGCTAATTGGTGTGTGTCCTCTGGCTTCATGGATAGATAAAGCTGAGTATCATCTGCGTAACAATGACAATTTAAGCAATGCTGTCTAATAATACTGCCTAAGGGAAGCATGTATAAAGTGAATAAAATTGGTCCTAGCACAGAACCTTGTGGAACTCCATAATTAACCTTAGCCTGTGAAGAAGATTCCCCATTTACATGAACAAATTGTAATCTATTAGATAAATATGATTCAAACCACCGCAGCGCAGTACCTTTAATACCTATGGCATGCTCTAATCTCTGTAATAAACTTTTATGGTCAACAGTATCAAAAGCAGCACTGAGGTCTAACAGAACAAGCACAGAGATGAGTCCACTGTCTGAGGCCATAAGAAGATCATTTGTAACCTTCACTAATGCTGTTTCTGTACTATGATGAATTCTAAAACCTGACTGAAACTTTTCAAATAGACCATTCCTCCGCAGATGATCAGTTAGCTGTTTTACAACTACCCTTTCAAGAATTTTTGAGAGAAAAGGAAGGTTGGAGATTGGCCTATAATTAGCTAAGATAGCTGGGTCAAGTGATGGCTTTTTAAGTAATGGTTTAATTACTGCCACCTTAAAAGCCTGTGGTACATAGCCAACTAATAAAGACAGATTGATCATATTTAAGATCGAATCATTAATTAATGGTAGGGCTTCCTTGAGCAGCCTCATAGGAATGGTGTCTAATAGACATGTTGATGATTTGGAGGAAGTAACTAATGAAAATAACTCAGACAGAACAATCGGAGAGAAAGAGTCTAACCAAATACCGGCATCACTGAAAGCAGCCAAAGATAACGATATGTCTTTGGGATGGTTATGAGTAATTTTTTCTCTAATAGTTAAATTTTTTTAGTAAAGAAAGTCATGAAGTCATTACTAGTTAAAGTTAAAGGAATACTCGGCTCAATAGAGCTCTGACTCTTTGTCAGCCTGGCTACAGTGCTGAAAAGAAACCTGGGGTTGTTCTTATTTTCTTCAATTAGTGATGAGCAGTAAGATGTCCTAGCTTTACGGAGGGCTTTTTAATAGAGCAACAGACTCCTTTTCCAGGCTAAGTGAAGATCTTCTAAATTAGTGAGACGCCATTTCCTCTCCAACCTACGGGTTATCTGCTTTAAGCTGCGAGTTTGTGAGTTATACCACGGAGTCAGGCACTTCTGATTTAAGGCTCTCTTTTTCAGAGGAGCTACAGCATCCAAAGTTGTCCTCAATGAGGATATAAAACTATTGACGAGATAATCTATCTCACTCACAGAGTTTAGGTAGCTACTCTGCCCTGTGTTGGTATATGGCATTGGAGAACATAAAGAAGGAATCATATCCTTAAACCTAGTTACAGCGCTTTCTGAAAGACTTATACTGTAATGAAACTTATTCCCCACTGCTGGGTAGTCCATCAGAGTAAATGTAAATGTTATTAAGAAATGATTAGATGATGATGATGAGATGTAATCCCTCCAGCGTGTCCTGGGTCTTCCCCGGGGCCTCCTCCCAGTGGGACATGCCCCGAACACCTCTCCAGCGAGGCGTCCAGGGGGCATCCGGAAAAGATGCCCGAGCCACCTCAACTGACTCCTTTCGACGTGGAGGAGCAGCGGCTCGACTCCGAGCTCCTCCCGAGTGACCGAGCTCCTCATCCTATCTCTAAGGGAGCGCCCAGCCACCCTGCGGAGGAAACTCATCTCGGCCACTTGTACTCGCGATCTCGTTCTTTCGGTCATGAGCCAAATCTCATGACCATAGGTGAGGATCGGAACGTAGATCAATCGGTAAATCGAGAGCTTTGCCCCCCTACTCAGCTCTCTCTTCACCACGACGGTCCGATACAGTGACTGCATCACTGCAGATGCTGCACCGATCCGTCTATCGATCTCACGCTCCATCTGTCCCTCACTCATGAACAAGACCCCGAGATGCTTAAACTCGTCCACTTGAGGCAAGGACACTCCACCGACCTGAAGAGGGCAAAGCACCTTTTTCCGGTCGAGAACCATGGCCTCGGATTTGGAGGTGCTGATTTTCATCCCGGACGCTTCACACTCGGCTGCAAACCGCCCCAGTGCACGCTGAAGGTCCTGATTTGACGAAGCCAACAGAACCACATCATCCGCAAACAGCAGAGACAAGATTCTGTGGTTCCCAAACCAGACCCCCTCTACACACTGGCTGCACCTAGAAATTCTGTCCATAAAAATAATGAACAGAACCGGTGACAAAGGGCAGCCCTGGCAGAGGCCAACGTGCACTGGAAACAGGTTTGACTTACTACCGGCAATGTGAACCAAGCTCCTGCTGCGGTCGTACAGGGACCGGATAGCCCTTAGCAAAGGACCCCGGACCCCATACTCCCGGAGCACTCCCCACAGGGCGCCCCGAGGGACACGGTCGAACGCCTTCTCCAGATCCACAAAACACATGTGGATTGGTTGGGCGAACTCCCATGAACCCTTGAGCACCTGATGGAGCATGTAGAGCTGGTCCAGTGTGCTGCGACCAGGACGAAAACCACACTGCTCCTCCTGAATCTGAGGTTCGACCATCAGTCGAATTCTCCTCTCCAGTAATCTGGAATAGACCTTACCGGGGAGGCTGAGGAGTGTGATCCCCCTATAGTTGGAACACACCCTGCGGTCCCCCTTCTTAAACAGAGGGACCACCACCCCGGTCTGCCAATCCAGAGGCACTGTCCCCGATCACCACGCGATGTTGCAGAGGCGTGTCAGCCAAGACAGCCCCACAACATCCAGAGACTTAAGGTACTCAGGACGGATTTCATCCATCCCAGGGGCCTTGCCACCGAGGAGCTTTCTAACCATCTCGGTGACTTCGGCCTGGGTAATGGATGAGTCCGCCTCTGAGCCCCCAGTCTCTGCTTCCTCTTCGGAAGACATGACGATGGGATTGAGGAAGTCCTCGAAGTACTCTTTCCACGGCCCGACAACATCCCCAGTCAGGGTCAACAGCTCCCCACCTGCACTGTAAACAGTGTTGGTGGAGAGCTGCTTCCGCCTTCTGAGGCGTCGGATGGTTTGCCAGAATCTCTTCGAGGCCGGACCAATAGTCCTCCTCCATAGCCTCCCCGAACTCCTCCCAGACCCGAGTTTTTGCCTCTGCGACCGCACGGGCTGCGGTACGCTTGGCCTGCCGGTACCTGTCAGCTGCCTCTGGGGTCCCACCTACCAACAAAGATAAGTAGGACTCCTTCTTCAGCTTGACAGCATCCCTTACTTCCGGTGTCCACCACCGGGTTTGGGGATTGCCACCGCGACAGGCACCAGAGACCTTGCGACCACAGCTGTGAGCAGCCACATCGACAATGGAGGTGGAGAACATGGTCCACTCGGACTCCATGTCTCCAACCTCCCCCGGGATCTGGGAGAAGCTCTCCCGGAGGTGGGAGTTGAAGGCCTCGCTGACAGAGGGTTCCGCCAGTTGTTCCCAGCAGACCCTCACGATACGTTTGGGTCTGCCAGGTCTGACCGGCTTCCTACCCTCCCAGCGGATCCAACTCACCACCAGGTGGTGATCAGTCGACAGCTCTGCCCCTCTCTTCACTCGAGTGTCCGAGACACGTGGCCGAAGGTCAGATGATACGACTACAAAGTCGATCATCGACCTCCAGCTCAGGGTGTCCTGGTGCCACGTGCACTTATGGACACCCTTGTGCTCGAACATGGTGTTCGTGATGGACAAACTGTGACTAGCACAGAAGTCCAACACTGAACACCTCTCGGGTTCAGATCGGGGAGGCCATGCTTCCCGATCACCCCCCTCCAGGTCTCACTGTCGACGCCCACGTGGGCGTTGAAATCCCCCAGGAGAACAATGGAGTCCCCAGTCGGAGCGCTATCTAGTACCCCTCCCAGGGACTCCAGGAAGGTCGGGTACTCTGCACTGCCGCTCGGCCCGTAGGCCGAGACAACGGTGAGAGACCTGTCCCCCATCCGAAGGCGTAGGGACGCAACACTCTTGTTCACCGGAGTGAACTCCAACACTTGGCGACTGAGCTGGGGAGCAATAAACAATGCAACCCCAGCTCTCCGCCTCTCCCCGTGGGCGACGCCAGAAAAATGAAGCGTCCAGCCCCTCTCCAGGAGTTGGGTACCAGAGCCCAAGCTATGGGTGGAGGTGAGCCCGACTATCTCTAGGCGGTATCTCTCAACCTCCCGCACAAGCTCAGGCTCCTTCCCCCCTAGCGAGGTGACATTCCACGTCCCAACAGCCAGGGGCTGTGAGCATGGACCGGGCTACCGGGCCACCCGCCCCCGACCGCCACCCAATCCTCTCTGCACCCGACCCCCATGGCCCCCTCTGCAGGTGGTGAACCCACAGGAGGGCGGGCCCACGTCACTCTTTCGGGCTGAGCCCGGCCGGGCCCCATGGGCTAAGGCCCGACCACCAGGCGCTCATGCGCGAGCCCCAACCCCAGGCCTGGCTCCAGGGTGGGACCCCGGCTCCGCCATACCGGGCGACGTCTCAGTCCTTGATCTTTTACTGGTCATGGAGGTTCTGAACTGCCCTTAGTCTGACCCGTCACCTAGGACCTGTTTGCCTTGGGAGACCCTACAGGGAGCACAAAGCCCCCAACAACATAGCTCCTAGGATCATCCGGGTACGCAAACTCCCCCACCACAATAAGGTGGCAGCTAGAGGGAGAGCCTCTAGCTGTTCAATATCCAAATACAAAATAGAATCAAATGACATTCACATTATCTTACAGAAAAATAAAGTTGTAATCAAAATTAAATACTTAAATAATAAATACAATACTTAAATAATCTCCAAAATGAACATAGAAATCCACAACATAACAGCAATGTGTGTGCATAGCAGTGCACAAACATTGCACTGGGGGCTATTGCTTTAACTTTGGCCTGCAAACCATTGAGGGTTGAGCTACTTTTCCCCACCTTTTGCACCAAATTAATCTGAGGAGTTGATCTGCCCTGCTGTTTAACTCAAAGTTTTTCTTCGTAAGGAAGACTATCAAATGGCTTTGCCAAAATCCAGTCCACAACATTCAACATTCAGGTCTCCATTGGCGGTGGAACTTTGTGGGTTCCGGCTCTCCTCTGGATAGGCGTCTCCTACCCTCGGGCCTGCCCACGCGTCACCCTTTTGATTACTGATTGACATATTTGGTTTTGTTTGCACATTTGCATAATAAATTGTCATTTATTTGACTTCCTATTGGCCGTTCATTTACGCCCCCTGGCGTGGGTCCGTGTACTTCACTTTCCCAACAGAGGAAACCCTGTCAGCTTTGAACTTGACCAGGACGTTAGACGTCATGCTGAATGAAATGATTGACAGTGAGTCCAGTGAGTCAAAATTCGCATTGCACCTTCAGGAGGCCTAATGACAGAATGAAGTCAAATAAAGTGAGTCTTTTAAGTGAAGAACCTGATCCTGTAAAGTGAACTACAGTAGTGTTCAGAATAATAGTAGTGCTATGTGACTAAAAAGATTAATCCAGGTTTTGAGTATATTTCTTATTGTTACATGGGAAACAAGGTACCAGTAGATTCAGTAGATTCTCACAAATCCAACAAGACCAAGCATTCATCATATGCACACTCTTATGGCTATGAAATTGGGCTATTAGTAAAAAAAAAAAAAAGTAGAAAAGGGGGTGTTCACAATAATAGTAGTGTGGCATTCGGTCAGTGAGTTCGTCAATTTTGTGGAACAAACAGGTGTGAATCAGGTGTCCCCTATTTAAGGATGAAGCCAGCACCTGTTGAACATGCTTTTCTCTTTGAAAGCCTGAGGAAAATGGAACGTTCAAGACGTTCAGAAGAACAGCATAGTTTGATTAAAAAGTTGATTGGAGAGGGGAAAACTTATACGCAGGTGGAAAAAATTATAGGCTGTTCATCTACAATGATCTCTAATGCTATAAAATGGACAAAAAAAAAAAACCAGACGCGTAGAAGAAAACGGAAAACAACCATCAAAATGGATAGAAGAATAACCAGAATGGCAAAGGCTCACCGATTGATCAGCTCCAGGATGATCAAAGACAGTCTGGAGTTACCTGTAAGTGCTGTGACAGTTATAAGATGCCTGTGTGAAGCTAATTTATTTGCAAGAATCCCCTGTACAGTCCCTCTGTTAAATAAAAGACGTGCAGAAGAGCTTACAATTTGCCAAAGAACACATCAACTGGCCTAAACAGAAATGGAGGAATATTTTGTGGACTGATAAGAGTAAAATTGTTCTTTTTGGATCCAAGGGCCGCAGACAGTTTGTGAGACGACCCCCAAACTCTGAATTCAAGCCACAGTTCACAGTGAAGACAGTGAAGCATGGTGGTGCAAGCATCATGATATGGGCATGTTTTTCCTACTATGGTGTTGGGCCTATATATCGCATATCAGGTATCATGGATCAGTTTGGATATTGGGATAAGGTCCAAGGCTCAGTCCTTGGGCCTTTGTTGTTTCTTTTATATATTAATGACATATGCTTGGTTTCTAAGTTTTTGAGTTGTATTCTCCTGTCAAAAATAGCCTCTCCTGGTCCTCGTAGCTGCCAGGTGCTGGGATAATGGGCTTTTACAGCCTCGTCCTCACCACAAACATGCCTCTAAAATCCTTGTTTGTCCTCGTAGTAACTCATACACAAACTGCCCCACGCTGTTGTTGCAAAATTTTGAACTTCTTGAAATTAGCGCCGCGCTCAGAGATGAGACTCATTAGCTGAATATTCTGCCACTAAGAGCCTCTCAGAGCCACTATTCTCCCATGATTGTTGAATACGTTCTCTCGTACAAAAAAAATAAATAAATAAATAAACTATGCTATGTGGCTCGTTATTCACTGTTCATCATTTGGTGGGACCAGAGCTTAACACTCACTGTGTGCGCCGCCACATTGTTGAGATGTCAGATCGATCACAGATTTTGCCAACTTGGAATTCTGAATTGAATCGGCAATATATTGCACTTTTCCAAGTCAGGGATTGTTATTTTCCAAATTAAAAAGCACCCAAATTGGGTGCTTTTACCATAAAACACACAAATATAGTGATATTTTACACATATCTGCCCCGCTATTAAATCCAGATGATGCAAAGTGCATTGCAGAAGTAAAAGTTTCAAGCCTAAATTACACAATATAGTTCCTACTTTTTTATTTTCGGTTTACGTTTCCTTAATGCTGTGCACAGAGGTCATGCTTGCAAAGACATGTATGACGGCGCCGACTCTGCCAAGAAATATGTAAGAGGATTTACAGAAGACACATCGTTAAATGTTATTACACGGTTACAGGCACAGACCTGAACTCCCAACGGAAAGATCGACTGGGTGTCAAATCAAGCACAGCCTGTTCACAAACACTTCAAAGGCCCTTTAGTAACCGCCTCGGCTTCACGTTTGTTCCTCTGCAGCGCCGAGCGAGCAGACAAAGACAGAAGGAAAGTGCTGAGTGGCTGAGACAAAGAAACCAGACTGAGTGGAAAGAGGAAGCCGAAAAAATTTCTCCCTGGGACGGGGACGGTGGGGAGGGGGGGAGCGACTCTCACAGTTATGCAATGTTGTTGGGACGTGGAGCCAGAAGGGGTGTAAACAACACCAGGCTGAAGTGGGACAGGCCTGACGGTTGCCTGGTAACAAATATTTTGGGCAAGAAAAGCAGGCAAACAGAGCCCGCCTTCCAAAAAGGAAACAGGGCCTGGCCTCTTGAGCACAGTGCAGGTTAGTGGTTTCCCGAAAATACACTAAGAGACAGAAAAACAAAGCACACGAGGGCCGTGAGACAACAAGGCCAAACTTTTTTCTTTTCGTTTTTTAAGTGGGCCAGCTATGGTGTAAATAAACTTTCAAGGAGGAGTGAAAGGACAGCTTGTCCAAATAAGACTCTTTACTGATGTGGTATGACAGAACACATAAGGAGTCAGACATCAGACCAAACTATGAGCTGCATGCAAACTTTTACTTTATTTATTTATTTATTTTTTTATGACATCTAATTAAAATAAACTCAGGCTTCTTCAAAGTGAGGAAAAAAAACAAATAACTGCAACATGATTGACATAAATAGAAATCTCCAACTTTAAACTAGAGCACCGTGCTCATAGAGCACAAATACCTCTGCCAATGCTATAGATGGCAATTACACAAAATTTTACCTTGGAAAAAATTTCAAGGTCAAAGTCCTGTTAGAAGTCACTTTTCATGAGCTAAATTAGATGTGATCAGATGTCAGGAGGATGTATTTAGTTCATGCACTTGAATCTGAATTTTTTTTTTTTTTTTTTTTTTTTTTTTTTTTGGTGTTGTCAGGGGGGTTTTCTTCAACTTTTTTGGTTTCTGAATTCTTTTTCAGATCATTCTCACAGAATATTAGTTATCTCTATGCACAATCAATTTCAATCAATCAATTTTTTTTATATATAGTGCCAAATCACAACAAACAGTTGCCCCAAGGCGCTTTATATTGTAAGGCAAGGCCATACAATAATTATGTAAAACCCCAACGGTCAAAACGACCCCCTGTGAGCAAGCACTTGGCTACAGTGGGAAGGAAAAACTCCCTTTTAACAGGAAGAAACCTCCAGCAGAACCAGGCTCAGGGAGGGGCAGTCTTCTGCTGGGACTGGTTGGGGCTGAGGGAGAGAACCAGGAAAAAGACATGCTGTGGAGGGGAGCAGAGATCGATCACTAATGATTAAATGCAGAGTGGTGCATACAGAGCAAAAAGAGAAAGAAACAGTGCATCATGGGAACCCCCCAGCAGTCTACGTCTATAGCAGCATAACTAAGGGATGGTTCAGGGTCACCTGATCCAGCCCTAACTATAAGCTTTAGCAAAAAGGAAAGTTTTAAGCCTAATCTTAAAAGTAGAGAGGGTGTCTGTCTCCCTGATCCGAATTGGGAGCTGGTTCCACAGGAGAGGAGCCTGAAAGCTGAAGGCTCTGCCTCCCATTCTACTCTTACAAACCCTAGGAATGGTAGCCAATGAAGAGAGGCCAATATGGGTGAGATATGCTCTCTCCTTCTAGTCCCTGTCAGTACTCTAGCTGCAGCATTTTGAATTAACTGAAGGCTTTTTAGGGAACTTTTAGGACAACCTGATAATAATGAATTACAATAGTCCAGCCTAGAGGAAATAAATGCATGAATTAGTTTTTCAGCATCACTCTGAGACAAGACCTTTCTGATTTTAGAGATATTGCGTAAATGCAAAAAAGCAGTCCTACATATTTGTTTAATATGCACTTTGAATGACATATCCTGATCAAAAATGACTCCAAGATTTCTCACAGTATTACTAGAGGTCAGGGTAATGCCATCCACAGTAAGGATCTGGTTAGACACCATGTTTCTAAGATTTGTGGGGCCAAGTACAATAACTTCAGTTTTATCTGAGTTTAAAAGCAGGAAATTAGAGGTCATCCATGTCTTTATGTCTGTAAGACAATCCTGCAGTTTAGCTAATTGGTGTGTGTCCTCTGGCTTCATGGATAGATAAAGCTGGGTATCATCTGCGTAACAATGAAAATTTAAGCAATACCGTCTAATAATGCTGCCTAAGGGAAGCATGTATAAAGTGAATAAAATTGGTCCTAGCACAGAACCTTGTGGAACTCCATAATTAACTTTAGTCTGTGAAGAAGATTCCCCATTTACATGAACAAATTGTAATCTATTAGACAAATATGATTCAAACCACCGCAGCGCAGTGCCTTTAATACCTATGGCATGCTCTAATCTCTGTAATAAAATTTTATGGTCAACAGTATCAAAAGCAGCACTGAGGTCTAACAGAACAAGCACAGAGATGAGTCCACTGTCCGAGGCCATAAGAAGATCATTTGTAACCTTCACTAATGCTGTTTCTGTACTATGATGAATTCTAAAACCTGACTGAAACTCTTCAAATAGACCATTCCTCTGCAGATGATCAGTTAGCTGTTTTACAACTACCCTTTCAAGAATTTTTGAGAGAAAAGGAAGGTTGGAGATTGGCCTATAATTAGCTAAGATAGCTGGGTCAAGTGATGGCTTTTTAAGTAATGGTTTAATTACTGCCACCTTAAAAGCCTGTGGTACATAGCCAACTAACAAAGATAGATTGATCATATTTAAGATCGAAGCATTAAATAATGGTAGGACTTCCTTGAGCAGCCTGGTAGGAATGGGGTCTAATAAACATGTTGATGGTTTGGATGAAGTAACTAATGAAAATAACTCAGACAGAACAATCGGAGAGAAAGAGTCTAACCAAATACCGGCATCACTGAAAGCAGCCAAAGATAACGATACGTCTTTGGGATGGTTATGAGTAATTTTTTCTCTAATAGTTAAAATTTTGTTAGCAAAGAAAGTCATGAAGTCATTACTAGTTAAAGTTAATGGAATACTCAGCTCAATAGAGCTCTGACTCTTTGTCAGCCTGGCTACAGTGCTGAAAAGAAACCTGGGGTTGTTCTTATTTTCTTCAATTAGTGATGAGTAGAAAGATGTCCTTTTTGACTGATAACTGGAAGGCAAACAAACAGGCATCATACTGGAACCTCCATCCAATTTTGGAGGTAAATCCATAACAGAAAAATGAGAGTGACTGAGGCACTTCTGAATGAAATATAATGCAAAATATACACCAAATGGGCTTTTCAATATTAAATTCAAATGTCCACAAAATCCACAATCCAGATCAAACTTTGTCAGGTGATAGTGAGCGCCAGTCTGCACCTTGCTTTCAAATATGAGAGTGAGTGGATCATGTTTGATTAAAATATCATGTAAAATATACATTAAATGGGGTTTTCAATGTTAAATTTAGACCACCACATAATCTGTAATCTGGACCAGATCCAGATCAAAATGTGTCAGTCATGAAAAGCCACTTCTAACAGGACTTTGACCTTGAAATTTTTCGCGTTGCGGAGGTTTGCACTCTATGAGCACGGTGCTCTAGGTGATGGTCTAGTGGTTAAAGCGTTGGGTTTGAGACCAGAAGATCCTCGCCTGACCGGAAAATCACTAAGGGCCATTGGGCAAGGTCTTTAATCCTCTAGTTGCTCCCGGAGTGTAGTGAGCGCCTTGCATGGCAGTAGCCTGACATTGGGGTGAATGTGAGGCATTGATGTGTAAAGCTCTTTGAGTGTCTGATTCAGATGAAAAAGCGCTATATAAATGCAATCCATTTACCATTTTGGCGACAACTTGTCAGCATCTGCTGAAGGTAACTAATAAAGTAACTAGTAATCTAACTTAGGTACCTTTAAAACTGAGTAATCAGTAAAGTAACTAAGTTGCTTTTTCAAGGTGTAATCAGTAATTAGATTACTTTTTCAAAGTAACTCTGGCAACACTGCATCCTACATAATGCTGTCAAATATGAAAGAAATTTTATCTTTTTTGACAGAGTTATGAACTTTTGAAAATTCCTTCAACGTTAAAAATAGGGATTTTCCCAATTTTACAAGATTTTTACTGACTTTGACCTTTGACTTATGACCTTGAAAACTGAATCAGTTCTTGCCTATCAGGATATGAATCTCCAGTAAAAACTTCATAAAGAAATATGAAAAATTGTGGGCTCCAGGGTGTTAAACAAACAAACAAATGGGTGAAAAGAATAAGGGAGTGCATAAATATGCACACGTGACTATAATACAACTACACCATAACATCAAGGGGTGGAGATAATAACATTTTGAACTCAATCAATCAGATCTGGAGTTCTGTTAAAGCTACAGTCTGCAGGATTCAGGTGGGTTTTTTTTAAGTAGAAATGTCATGTAACATTTATAGCCAACTGTTTATTAGTGTATAATTACCTGTAACAATGTGTTTTCATAAAATTAGAATGAGCGCTTCATTCCTACATGGGAGCGGGGGCCCTCATGGAGGCCACCATGTTGCACCACCATGTTGATAGAGTAACCCAAAGGGACATACTTCACGATTTGCATTTAGCAGCACGGCTGGAGGGCTGGAAAAAAAAAAAAAAAAAAACGAAGACCATTCAGCAATTGCTCCCCTATACACTGTCTACTGGTTGCTAGTGCAGGCTAACAAGTTTAAGAACCCTCATGTTTGTGAAATGAAGTATTATACATATTGCTTATCACATAAGAAGGTAAGTGCGCATGAATCACCATCACCAAAGGGGAAAAAAACACATAGAGACTGGTGACAGCATAATGCAATATGCAACTTCACCATGAGATGACACTAAGATCCAACACACTGTAGCTTTAAATTGATCAATAATAGATTAACAAAGTACAGCCAAGATGGCACAAAATGCCATAGTAAATGTTAAGGACCAAAATAATAAATACACCTGTAGCATGCAATAATACAATGTACTCATATAAAACATAATTCTACTAAATACTACTTTTGTTCAAATTATATTTTAATGCATTGATTTGTTTGTTTGGATTGAAGTAATGCATTCAGTTGTGTATTTGCTGAATTAGAATGGATATACTTTGCAGATATGTCTATATAGTCCATGAGCCTGAAACCAGTTTTGACCTAATTGGTACCACTTAGGGGACTAAATGACACTTAGAATCCACTCTCAGTACAGCATGACCAACATAAAGATGTATGGTGACCATCTCAGGGTGGCAGCTATAGCTGGGTAGGGGTCAATTAAGGATTACACAGGGGTCAACCTTTAAGAATGGAAGATTCTGACTGAATGTTGTGTAGTAAAAATAACAACAAAAATGATGACAAAGGTCAGTGCCAGTTTTTTCAGAGGCCAAAGGTTGAAATTACTCAAGTTTTGGTCAAAGGTGATACAAATTATTGGTTTAGCTAATAGGAATAGTTTTGACTGTGATGAATGCTTGGCGGCCAAAGTAAAGGTCAAACAAAGTCGACACCTGTTGGATTCTATGGCTTATACTGCTCCGTAATATGACGAAGCATGCCAGATGATGAAAACTATTACTTTTTACAACCATTTTATCGCATCCAATAATCTGCATCACTTTTTTTGTTTGTTTTTCTTTTTTTATACCAAAATTGGAGAAACTTCAACTTCTGACCCCGTCCAAGCTCAAATTGGCCTTTGCTACCATTTTGACTGTTTTTACCTCATAACTCCAGAACATTCATCCATCAATGATCCAAACTACACATTATGGAATCTATGGAAACTGACCCCTACCTTGAATGGCCACCATACATTTGTGTGTAGGCCATGGTATGCTGAGGCTGGACTGTAAGTGTTGTTTAGTCCCCTTAAGTGGTACTGAAAACCTGCTTGGCATATAGGCTGTTGGAGGTTAGTCCAGGTTAGTCCCATTGAGATTGTGACCTCTTCTGCAAGGAAGACCTGGACAATTATAAACTTTCCAATTCACCAAAGCACCCACAGGAACCCCACACAAAGGGGAGAACATGCAAACTCCACACAGATCCTCCACACTCCACACAGGTGCTAACCACTAACCCACCGTGCTGCCATATAAATGAGTATTTTATGTTTTTTAAGCATTATTGTGTTTTTTTAAACTTTGGAGTTTTTGTTTATTATTATGGTTTTTAACTTTTGATGTGTGCTTTTATGCACCATCTGTACAAACTTTTTTTATTCACACAATAAATGTTATGTTACAGTGAAAGGTGTTTCAAATATGTTATCAAAATTGGATTATTATGACATAATACACAGCATATATATAAGAACCTGTGACAAAAATAAGCAATACATTTAAATTCCATAAGTTCCATATGTTATTTTCTATAGACCAAAACTGCACATTAGTTGCTTTAATCACAAAAGACTTGCTAATGCTGATTTTACAATTGTAAAAATTCTAAATTATGTGTCGCTCGGCAGTATTATTATTATTATTATTATTATTATTATTATTATTATTATTATATCCATTTTACACACAATACAATGAATTATTAATTATTAATTATTATTATTATTGACGTGTTCAGAACAGGCGGCACATTGTGCTGTCTTTGCCCACATGTTCTAAATTCCTGCTCAGACACGCATCAGTTGGAGAGTTCCTTTGACTGTGTGACGTTCCAAACCGCCAAACAGCCGTTAAACAATCAGCATATTCACGTGATGCAGCGCGCGCTCTGCACAGAGAGAATCCGGAAGCAGTATTGTGTTCCGCTCTGTCACTCACAGCTGGTTACCACGGAAACCAGTTGCTAGGCTGCATAACAAAAAAAAAGAAGACCGACTTTATACGTGCTTACGTCAGACGACGGCGTTTCCATGGTGACAGAACGCTACACACATGCCGGGAATGGAGTTTCTCGGCTGCTGCCGCTTTCAGCGACAAAACGCCTCGTTTGTGAGATTTACGCAGTGTTCAGAGAAAAAGCGTGAGTTACAATGTGAAGAGGAGGGTTTTTTGTGTCATTTCAAAGCGACATAATGGAGAGTTGTTGTCGCCGTTCCCTCGCCGCGCTAATGGCGTTTAGTCATCCTGGTGAGACGGCAGCCCGGACGGGACACAACGTCCTCCGTGGGTTTGTGACGTTGTTTGTAGCTCTGACTAATAAGTTGTTATCCCCATTTATTTCCCTTTTTACTCACGTCGTTTCACACACGGAGCGTTATGACACAGCAGCACGCCCGCCCCGACACTTTTATGACGTCACAACTTGAAAAACATAGCTTAGTAATGCAGGTTTTTTTTTAATGAATACCCTGTTTTCGCCGTTATTTCGCCCCCCACGTCTCCTCTTCTATCCGCACGTGAATCACCAGACGCGGGCCGTGATTTCCGTCACTGCAGCTACCCACTGTTCACACGGACTCCGGAGTACTCATGTGTTGTGATCCGTGAACGCAGAACATGTCTGTGCGTGTGCCTTCCAGGTTCTTGTTTTGAAGGCATCCGAAGAACACGCATGGCCAAAGTCTCCCCAGAGACTCCCTGCGCGGAGGCGTCCGGTGGGCGTGTCCTGAGAAAGTTTTTCAGGAGGATTCCCCCCCGCGCGCCCGACGGGATTCCGTCCTGAGTGACATCACACCTGTTAAATCACAGAGATAAGAAAGGTCACGACCTGCGTATCATACACCAAAACAACAGCAGTCATTATCATTATTATTTTCCCACAGGCTACAATTTCCACAGCCTGTTTGTTTATACTGAAACACCCACTTTCAAAAATCAAAGATGAGGTGTTTTTCATTTCATAAAATTAATAAGCTAATTATCAGGTTTAATTTTTTTTAACTAAACACAAATGAACAATAAAGTAAAACATAACTTACCATGTACATGTACATACCATGTATCTAACACCAAACACATATATGTGTGTGTATATATATATATATAGTGTGTGTGTGTGTGTGTGTGTGTGTGTGTGTGTGTGTGTGTGTGTGTGTGTGTGTGTGTGTGTGTGTGTGTGTGTGTGTGTGTGTGTGTGTGTGTGTGTGTGTGTGTGTGTGTGTGTTTGGAGGCACCATCCCAACAGTGAAGCATGGTGGTGGCAGCATCATGCTGTGGGGATGTTTTTCAGTAGCAGGAACTGTGAGACCAGTCAGGATTGAGGGAAAGATGAATGCAGCAATGTACAGAGACATCCTGGATGAAAACCTGCTCCAGAGCGCTCTTGACCTCAGACTGGGGTGACGGTTCATCTTTCAGCAGGCCAATGACCCTAAGCACATAGCCATGATATCAAAGGAGTGGCTTCAGACAACTCTGTGAATGTCCTTGAGTGGCCCAGAGTCCAGACCTGAATTTGATTGAACATCTCTGGAGAGATCTGAAAATGGTTGTGCACAGACACTCCCCAACCAACCTGATGGAGCTTGAGAGGTGCTGCAAAGAGGAATGGGCAAAAACGTCAAGAGGTAGAGAAGACTCAATGCTGTGATTGTTGCCCAAGGTGCATCAACAAAGTATTGCGCAAAGGCTGTGAATACTTATGTACATGTGATTTATTAGTTGTTTTTTACCTCCGCCAAGGAGGTTGTGTTTTTGGTTGCGTCCGTTTGTTGGTTGGTTGGTTGGTTGGTTGGTTGGTTGGTTGGTTGGTTGGTTGGTTGGTTGGTTGGTTGGTTGGTTGGTTGGTTGGTTGATTAATAGGATTACTCAAAAAATCAACAGATTTCAATGAAATTTTTACCAGGGGTGTATCTTGACTAACTTAGAAGTCATTAAATTTTGGTAATGATCCAGAACACGATCCGGATCCAGTAATTTTTTAAGGATTCTTTATCATTGCAGGATAGGGCCAATTTCAAAACTTTTGCATTTAACTTTATGAAGATGGGTCACAAAGGCTGAACAAAAATTAAGTTACGACACAACAATAATTTAGCATTTGTTTCTTCTCATTTAATAAACTTCTTATTAGAAAATAAAACTTGCGTAGTTCATGCAGTTTCTCTTTATAAATACATTTGCTGAAGATCTAAGGGTTTAACCACTGAATCTGAAACATGACGGTAGATGTGTGAAATGACGTGGAATAAGTCTCTTTGCCAAAGGGTATTCCATGTGACATCAGTGACCCTATGGCCTTGGCAGAGGTTTGCACTCTCTGAGAGCTTCTAGTTTATTATTATTCATAAATTTGCAAAAAAAAAAAAAAAAATTTTAACTTTTTTTATGTTGCCATTATGGGGTGTTGTGAGTAGAATTCTGAAGGGAAAATAATATACTCCATTTTGGAATAAGCCTGTACCATAATAAAATGTGGAAAAAGTGAAGTGCTGTGAATACTTTACAGATGCACCGGATACCTGTGGTACCTGGTTTCCTCCAAACATGATGCCTGGTATTCATGCACAAACCCATGCACGCACACACAGATACACAAACCAACAGAAAGATGACTGGTCTTCACCTGTATCAACCAGAACCTAAAAATTTCAGAGTTGAAGATGCAGTAGTTGTTATGGAGTTGCTTATTGAAACGTTGTCACTCACTCCATTAATCCTATGCATGTTCTGCTAATCACAAGGACAATCTGTGTTCATGTACTAAATTTGACTTCAGTTCGTGACCCCTCTTGTCATTTGTTGTTCCTACGCTGTACCCTCTCCACTCCATTCAGTCCATTAGTCCATCTTCCCCACCCACTAACTGCCATTGTTCCTGCCTCTTCAAGAACCCTGAACAAATGATTCAAATATGGCTGTCCTTAGTAGAGAAGCTTGAATCTTCGACTGGACTGGGTTGCTTGACGTGAGGACGTTTCGCTTCAAATCACAGAAGCTTCCTCAGCTAAAATTCTTGCTCTGGTAGTCTGACTTCTGTCTTGACTCTTGTAGAGAAGAATAAACCAGAAGCCAACAAAAGCTGGAGTTTTTTTTTAACCTAACCAGACCCCTCCTACCGAGAGGCTGACTGTTATAGGCTAGTGACTAAACAATAGCTCTAATTAGCACCTATTGTGCTCTAGTTAGCACTCTCCTAATGATGGGATGGAAGCCTCCCCTGATGGCTCCCTTGACGACTCTCCTGATGATGTGAATGACTCATTACCATGAACAAAAGACTGAAACTGCCTGAGTACCCCATTGTAAACAGGGGACAAAGCGTGTCTGAGACCTGCCCCCCGATTAAGGCTGGATTTCAACTGTTTTACAAAGAATGCTTCCTTGACACCTCTCTCAAACCATTTCTTCTCTCTGGCTAAGATTTTAACTTCCTTGTCCTCAAACGTGTGGTTAGTGTCTTTCAGGTGGAGATGAACTGCAGACTGAGGTCCACTGGCGACCTCTCTGCGGTGCTGGTATAGCCTCTTGTTTAAAGGTTGCTTAGTCTCACCTATGTAGTGTCCATTACAGTTTTCCTGACATCTGATATAATATACTACATTGCTCTGTTTGTAACCAGGGATCCTGTCCTTAGGGTGAACTAATTTCTGTCTCAGGGTGTTAACCAGTTTAAAGTAAACTGGGATTTTGTGCTGTCTGAAGATCCTCTGTAGTTTTTCCCCTACTCCTGCTAAATAAGGGAGAGACACTCTTCTTCTTGTCTCCGTCTCCTGTCTATCTGGTCTCTTTGTTTTCTGGGACTTCTGCACTTTGTCCAGGGACCATCGTGGGTACCCACATACTGTGAGGGCTTTCCGTACAAGTTGTTCTTTAGCCCTTCCTTCTGCAGTTGTGGGCACCTGTAGGGCTCTGTGTTGAAGAGTCCTGATCACCCCGAGCTTGTGTTTAAGGGGATGGTTTGAGCCAAAGAGCAAATATTGGTCAGTGTGAGTGGGTTTTCTGTAAACCTCTGTCTGGAGCTGCCTGTTCTCTCCAATCGTAACATCACAGTCCAAGAAGGCTAAATGGTTGTTTCTGGCATCCTGTGTGAACTTGATATTGGAATCCACCGAATTGATGTGTTCTGTAAAGTCCTCAACCTCCTGTTGCTTGATTTTAACCCATGTGTCATCGACATATCTGAACCAGTGACTGGGAGAGATGCCCGTGAACGACATCAAGGCTGTCTTCTCCACTTGCTTCATGTACAGATTGGCCACAATGGGGGATACCGGAGACCCCATCGCACAATCAATCAATCAATTTTTATCAATCAATTTTTTTATATAGCGCCAAATCACAACAAACAGTTGCCCCAAGGCGCTTTATATTGTAAGGCAAGGCCATACAATAATTATGTAAAACCCCAACGGTCAAAACGACCCCTGTGAGCAAGCACTTGGCTACAGTGGGAAGGAAAAACTCCCTTTTAACAGGAAGAAACCTCCAGCAGAACCAGGCTCAGGGAGGGGCAGTCTTTTGCTGGGACTGGTTGGGGCTGAGGGAGAGAACCAGGAAAAAGACATGCTGTGGAGGGGAGCAGAGATCGATCACTAATGATTAAATGCAGAGTGGTGCATACAGAGCAAAAAGAGAAAGAAACAGTGCATCATGGGAACCCCCCAGCAGTCTACGTCTATAGCAGCATAACTAAGGGATGGTTCAGGGTCACCTGATCCAGCCCTAACTATAAGCTTTAGCAAAAAGGAAAGTTTTAAGCCTAATCTTAAAAGTAGAGAGGGTGTCTGTCTCCCTGATCTGAATTGGGAGCTGGTTCCACAGGAGAGGAGCCTGAAAGCTGAAGGCTCTGCCTCCCATTCTACTCTTACAAACCCTAGGAACTACAAGTAAGCCTGTAGTCTGAGAGCGAAGCGCTCTATTGGGGTGATATGGTACTACGAGGTCCTTAAGATAAGATGGGACCTGATTATTCAAAACCTTATAAGTAAGAAGAAGAATTTTAAATTCTATTCTAGAATTAACAGGAAGCCAATGAAGAGAGGCCAATATGGGTGAGATATGCTCTCTCCTTCTAGTCCCCGTCAGTACTCTAGCTGCAGCATTTTGAATTAACTGAAGGCTTTTTAGGGAACTTTTAGGACAACCTGATAATAATGAATTACAATAGTCCAGCCTAGAGGAAATAAATGCATGAATTAGTTTTTCAGCATCACTCTGAGACAAGACCTTTCTGATTTTAGAGATATTGCGTAAATGCAAAAAAGCAGTCCTACATATTTGTTTAATATGCGCTTTGAATGACATATCCTGATCAAAAATGACTCCGATTTCTCACAGTATTACTAGAGGTCAGGGTAATGCCATCCAGAGTAAGGATCTGGTTAGACACCATGTTTCTAAGATTTGTGGGGCCAAGTACAATAACTTCAGTTTTATCTGAGTTTAAAAGCAGGAAATTAGAGGTCATCCATGTCTTTATGTCTGTAAGACAATCCTGCAGTTTAGCTAATTGGTGTGTGTCCTCTGGCTTCATGGATAGATAAAGCTGGGTATCATCTGCGTAACAATGAAAATTTAAGCAATACTGTCTAATAATACTGCCTAAGGGAAGCATATATAAAGTGAATAAAATTGGTCCTAGCACAGAACCTTGTGGAACTCCATAATTAACTTTAGTCTGTGAAGAAGATTCCCCATTTACATGAACAAATTGTAATCTATTAGACAAATATGATTCAAACCACCGCAGCGCAGTGCCTTTAATACCTATGGCACAACCATGGATCTGCCTGTAGAAAGCCCTCACAGTATGTGGGTACCCACGATGGTCCCTGGACAAAGTGCAGAAGTCCCAGAAAACAAAGAGACCAGATAGACAGGAGACGGAGACAAGAAGAAGAGGAGTGTCTCTCCCTTATTTAGTAGTATTTTAGTAGGGGAAAAACTACAGAGGATCTTCAGACAGCACAAAATCCCAGTTTACTTTAAACCAGTTAACACCTTGAGACAGAAATTAGTTCACCTTAAGGACAGGATCCCTAGTTACAAACAGAGCAATGTAGTGTATTATATCAGATGTCAGGAAAACTGTAATGAACACTACATAGGCGAGACTAAGCAACCTTTAAACAAGAGGCTATACCAGCACCGCAGAGAGGTCGCCAGTGGACCTCAGTCTGCAGTTCATCTCCACCTGAAAGACACTAACCACACGTTTGAGGACAAGGAAGTTAAAATCTTAGCCAGAGAGAAGAAATGGTTTGAGAGAGGTGTCAAGGAAGCATTCTTTGTAAAACAGTTGAAACCCAGCCTTAACCGGGGGGCGGGTCTCAGTCACGCTTTGTCCCCTGTTTACAATGGGGTACTCAGGCAGTTTCAGTCTTTTGTTCATGGTAATGAGTCATTCACATCATCAGGAGAGTCGTCAAGGGAGCCATCAGGGGAGGCTTCCATCCCATCATTAGGAGAGTGCTAACTAGAGCACAATAGGTGCTAATTAGAGCTATTGTTTAGTCACTAGCCTATAGCAGTCGGCCTCTCGGTAGGAGGGGTCTGGTTAGGTTAAAAAACTCCAGCTTTTGTTGGCTTCTGGTTTATTCTTCTCTACAAGAGTCAAGACAGAAGTCAGACTACCAGAGCAAGAATTTTAGCTGAGCAATCTTCTGTGATTTGAAGCGAAACATACTCACGTCAAGCAACCCATTCCAGTCGAAGATTCAAGCTTCTCTACTATGGAAACCACCTGGACAACTGAGAGCCTACACAGAAACATGGCTGTCCTTACTTTTACAGTTTGTTGGATATCAACAAACATAATATACAAAAGTTCATCAAACATACAATGTGTCCAGAAAGTATTCACAGCCCCTCCCTTTTTCCACCTTTTGTTATGTTATGGCTTTATTCCAAAATGGAGATGAGTGGCCAGATGAAAGCTACTCCTTCATAAAAGGCATATGGCAGCCAACCTGGAGTTTGCTAAAAGGCACCTGAAGCACTCTCAGACCGTGAGAAAAAAAATTCTCTAGCCTAATGATGCCTGGGATTAATGTCAAAGAGTTCATTGCTGCATTCATCTTTCCCTCAATCCTGACTTGTCTCTCAGTTACTGCTGGTGAAAAACATCCCCACAGCATGATGCTACCACCACCATGCTTCAAGGGATGGTGCCTGGTTTCCTCCAAACATGATGCCTGGCATTCACGCTAAAGAGTTCAGTCTTTGTCTCATCAGACCAGAGAATTTTGTTTCTCATGGTCTGAGAGTCCTTCAGGTGTCTTTTGGTAAACTCCAGGTGGGCTGCCATGTGCCTTTTATTAAGGAGTGGCTTCCATCTGGCAACTCTACCATACAGGCCTGATTGGTGGATTGCTGCAGAGATGGTTGTCCTTCTGGAAGGTTTTCCTCTCTCCACAGAGGAATGCTAGAACTCTGACAGAGTGACCACCAGGTTCTTGGTCACGTCTCTGAATAAGGCCCTTCTCCCCCAATTGCTCAGTGTAGACGGGCGGCCCAGTCTAGGAAGAGTCCTGGTGGATCCGAACTTCTTCCATTTACAGATGATGGGGGGTCACTGTGCTCATTGGGACCTCCAAAGCAGCAGAAATATTTCTGAACCCTTCCCCACATTTTGCCCTCGAGACAGTCCTGTCTTGGAGGTCTACAGACTCTTCTGACTTCATGCTTGGTTTGTGCTCTGACATGCACTGTCAACTGTGGGACCTTATATGTAGATAGGCGTGTGCCTTTCTCAATCTTGTCCATTCAACTGAATTTATCCCAGGTGGACTCCAGTTAAGCTGTAGAAACATCTCAAGGATGATCAGTGGAAACAGGATGTACCTGACAGCTCAATTTTAATATTTTAATCTTCATGGCAAAGGCTGTCAATACTTATGTACATATGATTTCTTGTGTGTGTGTGTGTGTGTGTGTGTGTGTGTGTGTGTGTGTGTGTGTGTGTGTGTGTGTGTGTGTGTGTGTGTGTGGGTGTGTGTGTGTGTGTGTGTGTGTGTGTGTGTGTGTGTGTATATATATATATATATATATAAAAATTTTAAAATAAAAAAAATCACATTATCATTATGGGGTATTGTGTGTAGAAGTTTAAGGAAGAAAATTAATTCTATCTATTGGAATAAGGCTGCAACATAACACAATGTGGAAAAAGTGAAGTGTTGTGAATACTTACTTACTGGATGCACTGTATCTGTATATCTGTGTGTTTACATGATATTTATGTGACCTCCTATTTGCAAAATATTGTTTTGTCACAGTTATGGTATTAGGTGACATATTGACCACACAGAGCTTCTAATGGTATAGTTGTTATTTATTTAAATGAATACCACTGTATTTTCTGTTTGTCGACAAAAAGCTTATACGATGTGTCATCAGTTGCAATTCCTTCACAGGCATGCAGACATTTTTACTCTAAAAACATGTTCCAGTATAAACTTAGCCAGTTGTAAATACTTTCCACAGTTATCACACAGAAGTTTCTTGAATTTTCCTCTCAAAAATTGTCAGACGGTGAGAAACATTTCGAGCTTGTGACAGTTTAAAAAAAAAAACACAGACACACGTCTATTATTATCCGTCGGTGAGCTTCTGATCCATTTCAGTGGGAGAGGGAATCCCTCAACGTCACCAAGGATACCAAACACAAAAGCAAAGCACAAATATGGGCACATACGTCAGCGGAACTCCGAGGCGGGACTAGAAATGCTAGTTGTAGAGACTGATTCATTCATAAGACAAGATGTGCTACTGTTCGCGCGAACATGGATCTGTCAGCGCGCATTTGATGTGAAAGGCGAGGATTTAAACGAGTGGACTCCCTCACGAACCGAACCGGGACCTGGATTACCTTCTTCATGCAACTTTTTTGGAAGGAAACCAGAAGCTTTTCACCGGGAAGTAGCAAAAAGAGCAGCAAAGGCAAGTCTGTTTTCACATTAAAATAGGTCAAATCATGACAGACTTCTTAAAACAAACGCTCACGGACTTTTGTCTTTAATATCAGATATCTTATCCCTGCGTGTGGCTCCGTCACTACAGGTGACGTCTCGTTCTCTGCGGTAGCTGCAGGTGTTCCGGTCTCTCTCGGCCCCTCAGGGGAGATGTACCAAGGGTTCCCCGGAGACCCCGACAGCGGTTCCCGTGGAAGCTTATCTCCTTCATTAGAGTCCCAGTACCTTTCCTCCGTGGACTCCTTCGGGAGCCCACCGACCACCAGTGCCCCGCAAGTGAGTCACGCTGTAACGGGTCTTATTCTATATTGACAAGATAAATAGGGCACATGTATGAACGAGCACGTGCACCTTGTCTAACGTAAATCCATTTATATCTCCATAAGTATGTTTGCAATGATAAACATAAATTTAGTTTGTACAGTCTATATGTATTTTACAAAAATAAGTACATAAAAGTGCTTTTGACACTATTGTCGAAGTTCACAATTAAACGTGGTGTGATGTTGTTTGAAAGTTACAAATTACATAATCATGTTATAAATTATCGTCGTCCAATGTAAATGTGTTTATATATTTTGTATAAGACTATAAACCCCATAGACGTTTGCAGTGGTTAATATTAATTTAGTCTATATATTCTAAATTATATATACAAAATGTTTACATTTCAAATGTATACATGCATTGATTAGTTTATTCTATATAGAATGCCATGTTTTGTTTTGTTTTGTTTGTTTTTTGCAAAATCCGGGTTTGTTATATATTTTAAAACAGAATTAAAGTTGGCGTGATATGAAAGAATGTTACAAATGGCATACATCGTATTATAAATTAATAACAATTTTACACCATTTTCAAAATGTTTGTATAATTACGAATCAGTTGGTCATAAAACGTTTAATCACTTTATAGAGCCAAAAAAAGGGTCATATATCTATATATTTATTACATTTCGCTAAAAATACGACATCGTTTTGTTATGCTTTGTACTTAACATGCCTTGTAATATAAAAGCGTTACGTTGGCAACATAAATAACTGCTTGAGATTCTTAAGAACATATTTTAGGAGTAATTTCAGACTGAAATACTTTCCAGCTTTCAGAACAGCACGCGCTTTTTTTGCTGCGGCTGCCGCAAACTTCTTTTCTGATTGTGGTATCCATGGCAACGGCTCTCAGGCTGATACAACGTGCTCAGAGCGGATGACAAAAAAAAAAAAAAAAAAAAGCAAGCTCGTGGAACTCTCGACGTCAGCGCGGAGGCCACGCCTTCTATCCGCCCCCTTCCACTCGTGCTCCTCTCCTCTCATTGGCCTCGCCGTGACGTAAATGCGCGTGCTATTTTGGAGCGCCACGTCGCGTTGCCAAGGGGAACACCGGGGGTGTGACGGGGGAGGAGGAAGAAGGAGGAGGGAGCCGGTATTGTAGAAAGCTGATTGGTCGAGCCGCCTGTCCCGGAGCCTTACACGATTTAAATGAATATTAATGAAGACGGTGCTGTCCTACTCCGGTCTAAATGAAACAAAAAGACACGTGTATTATTAGATCTATTCTCATAGCCTACTTAGAAAAATAGTCATGGCACAGGAAGGAGATAACACGGATATATATATATATATTTTTTACATTTAAATGTAGCTGGGGTTTCATTTTAAATATCCTCCAAGTCTCATCTCATATATATATGCGCGCAAATATTGAATTATGAGACTTGGAGGATATTTAAAATGAAACCCCAGCTACATTTAAATGTAAAACAGATGAAAATCAAATGTTGTGCAACATGACCCCCTTTAGCAACACTTATGTCAGGGACTTATACCAGGGGCCAACACGTCGCCAGTTAATCCACACGTCCAATAGTTTAATGTTTAATATCAGTAATTATTTTTTAAGAATTTGTGAGATAGGGTGTGTGTGTGTGTGTGTGTGTGTGTGTGTGTGTGTGTGTGTGTGTGTGTGTGTGTGTGTGTGTGTGTGTGTGTGTGTGTGTGTGTGTGTGTGTGTGTGTGTGTGTGTGTGTGTGTGTGTGTGTGTGTGTGTGTAAATGGACTGCATTTATACAGCGCTTTTCCATCTCAAGGCGCTTTACAAATAATGCCTCACATTCACCCCAATGTGAGGGTGCTGCCATACAAGGTACTTATATAAATACATAGATATATGACCCTTAATAAATATATATATATATATATATATATATATATATATATATATATATATATATATATATATATATATATATATATATATATATATATATATATATATATATATATATAATAAAATTTGGAGCATACTTTTACATCTCATATATGGAGTCACAATGCCACTGCGTGCACTTGCCAGACAAATGTGCATTAATGTGTGTTGTTATAGCTTTTCGTAGCTGTGATATTACTGTTAATTTTTCTGCTTTACCTCAAATGTAGGCAGGTAAACTTTATGTATGAATAGAGTAGAATAGAAACTTTATTGTCATTGCACATATATACATACATACAACAAAACCAGGTCCTGTGTATTTAATCCATCCTAAATTACAGTTAGACATAATCCAACCACTAAGAGCAGTGGGCAGCCACAGTCCGGCGCCCAGGGACCAACTCCAGATGTAGAGACTCTGCTTTGGTCAGGGGTAGAGAAAGGAGCAGACCCTACATAAGCATATATATATATATATATATATATATATATTTGTCTGATACTATATTAAATTTACTATTTTTTTTTTCATTTTTCCTCACATTACCAAGGAATTTGTAATAATAATAATAATAATAATAGTAAGTCCATTTGGCTGCTCCCTTGTTTTCACTCGGGGTTGCACAGCAGATCCAATTTGGATTTGTTCATTGAATTGGCTCAAATTTTATGCCGGATGCCCTTCCTGACACAACTCCACATTACATGGAGGAACTGGCAGGGGTTATAGTAATAATATAATAATAATGAAGAAATAAGTCCTATATAGGCCCTGAGGCAAATTGGTGTCATTGCTTATCTCCAGAATAAAAAAAAAAATTCTAACATTAGAATAGAAATTTGTAGAGTTGGTCAGCCCCCTGTGATGACATGTTGTTGTCATGCCAAATATCTTTAACAGAATTTACCTTAAAGCTACAGTGTAGGATTTACCGTGGCGTAGTGGTGAGGTTACAGTTCGCATAATGTCGTCACCAGTTATGATTGTCTTTCCCTTCATGTTTTTGCGTATTTGTGGAATGGGGGTTTGTTTCAGATTATCCTCTCTTGTGATAAATAATACGTATGATCCATCAATTTCACAAAAATGGGAGTTCTCACACTTGTGAGTCTGCACTAGCAAACAGTAGGGCATGTATTGAGGATTAAACCACTGATTACTTTTCTTATTTTTCTTCTTTCTTCTGGTTGCTGTAAAGTGCAAAATGTGGAGTAAGTATGTCCCTTTTGGACTGCTGCATGAACATGGTGGTGTAACATGGGGAGTGGGGGGGGGGCTGATATGTAGCTGTATAGGGCTCATTCTCAGCTTATGAAAACATCAGTTTGTTATTGCAAGTAATTATGCACTAATTAACAGATAGATATGAAAGCTATGTTCAGTTTCTGCTCATAAACACCCCTGAATCCTGCACACTGTAGCTTTACATTTGGATCTTGACTAAAGTTAAAATATGGAGCAGCAGGGGGCGCACAGGGTTTCAAAGGCTGTGTTCAGCTACAACACCAAAACCAAAGAAATGGTTTGTGTGTTTGTATTTTTCTTTCTTTCTTTTTTCATTCATATATTGTGTGTGTGTGTGTGTGTGTGTGTGTGTGTGTGTGTGTGTGTGTGTGTGTGTGTGTGTGTGTGTGTGTGTGTGTGTGTGTGTGTGTGTGTGTGTGTGTGTGTGTGTGTGTGTGTGTGTCTTCTGCTCAGGAGTGTGTGTCATCGGGAGCTGGCTTAAGCATCGTGGGCAGCGGGCCGGGGGCCAGTGTTGGAGGGGAGATGCCTGGTTCATTCGTGCCCACAGTCACTGCCATCACCACCAGCCAGGACCTGCAGTGGATGGTACAGCCCACCCTCATCTCGTCCCAAGCTTCTGGACAGAGCGGGACCACCGGCACCTCGACCATGACCCAGCCGGTGTCACTGGTGGACCCGTACGACATACCGGGCCCTAGTTATTCATCAGGGGCTGCATTCACCCCTACAACAAGCTCAGAAAGTCAGGGGCCGGCGCCAGGCCCCGTCCGCCAATCCAGAACCCGCACCCGTCGCACAAGAGACGAGTCTGTGAGTGAAGATGGAGGTGTTGGTGTGTTAGTAAGTGTGTGTGCTTGACTGGTTTGTATGTTTTCAAAGAATCTCGTCTTGCTGTTATGTTCTGTTTGTCATGCGCAAAGGTTCACAAGGTCAGCAGAAAGGTACCTCCCTCGGCCCTAAAAGACCATAAACCGGAGACAGTTCCAAAGAGAATGAGATATGATACATTCAATTCCAAATCCTTTTCAATTTAGTTCCATCATTTCAGGTTAGGCCTAAAAATACAAAATTAATTCTAAGTGATAGAAGGATCTCATACCAACCAGGTGCATTCCTCTTTTAGTCCTCAAAGCATTCTACATCTATGCCTAATAATAATAACAATAATAATAATAATATCAGTCCCTCAGGTAATAGTATCCACAAAACAACTATATTCTGACATATCGCCATGATTTCATTAAGTAATGTCATTTAAATTTTTCATTAAAAATGAATTTTACCCAATGTTATGCATATATAATGTATTTTGTCTACTATATCTTGTAGTATCTAATGAAAAAAAATGTCTTTACTTTCACAGAACTAAGAATCAGAAGTCATTCATCTTGTATTCTGCCAACTTTAGAATCACGCAAATCCTAGAAGGAATATTTTCTCTCTTTTTTGTTTCTTCTTTTTTGTGTAGTTATGATAATTCTGCAAAATTGTACATTTGGTGCTGATGAGCTCTTTTATGGGGCTCAGAACCACCTAAATAGAGAAAATAATACACACAGCCTTTGGGGAATACAACAGTAAGTCTGCATCTGCATTCTGTATAGCCAGCAGTGTATTTATGAGGGTTAAAAATCTCATCACAAAATAATGAATGATAGTTTATACTGCAGATTTAATTATGTTCCTTTTCAGTGACTGAGCTTTTTTCTGTGTGTGTGAAAATGTGTAGAATTATAAATTTACATTTTATCATAACTCAATGAAAGAGCTCAAATTTAATTCATTCGTTCATTTTCTATACCTGCTCACTCCAGTTAAGGGTCACAGGGGCAGTGGTCAGAGGGTGTGAGGTAGGGTTCAAATTTAATTGGAATTGATAATTTATTTATTTATTTACAGTTCTGAATTGGAATAGGAACGGGCACATACTCAGTATACAGATTTGAAAGAAGAACTGGGGTTGGCAAAGTGGAATTGACCCCATTTGTGCTTGAAAGGCAAAGTCCTGCTGTATACACGTCAGTAAAGCTGGTCTCTCATTGCGGATTATTGGGCCCAATTGCCTTCCCAATTAAAAAAATGAGGAAATCATGATTTATAACAACAGTAGCCTAAAATTGTGACACATTATTTAATACAGCTCCATGACATGAGAGCTTGTGGACATGCTCACTAAGAGACTACGTGCAGTCTATGCACTTAATATACTCTATACTTTTCCACAAAGCTAAAACATACTAGAGAAACTCACAACATATTTATTTATATTACCTACTTTTGGCATATTTCTGTTATTTAAAAAATAATGAAATGACACGCACATCACAGTCCGTATTGGCGTGCAGGATCAAAAAAGGAATAGCACAAAAAAACGAAGGAGAGATCCGCACAGCCCTTCATCATGTCTGATGAAGGGCGAGGCCCGAAACGTCACTTTTGGTGTGTCATTAAAGGTTTGTTTGGGAGCTATCTGGCTGTGTGGATCTCTTCTTCGTTTTTTTGTGGTATTTCTGTTATTTGCCAACAGTCTGTTGCCTCTGTTGTCTATTACAGTGTGCTCATTATGTTAGTAATTTAAAAAGAAAAACAGGACTTGAAATGTGAGATCCATTTGTGGCCTCAGTGGTGAACAAACTGAATGGAATTATATTCTAAAATTGGTGCATGTTTATATTTATATTTATATTAGAGTATATTCGAAAAAAAATACAATAGAATTCAGTTCAATTTCACTTTCAATTTAATTTCATTTATATAGCACCAAATCACAACAGAGTTGCCTCAAAGCGCTTCACACAAGTAAGGTCTAACCTTACCAACCCCCAGAGTAACAGTGGTAAGGAAAAACTGCCTCTGAGGAAGAAACCTCAAGCAGACCAGACTGAAAGGGGTGACCCTCTGCTTGGACCATGCTACAGACATAAATTACAGAACAATTTGCAAAACAAACAGAAAGACAACAATTCAGCAATAGAATAGAATAGACAACAATAGAAAAACAACAATTTCAAAGTATCTTGCTAGCATTATTTTGTTGCTGTTTTGAACATATAGTAGATTTTTGTAATTCCCATAGTGGCTGCCCTATTCCCTATTTGCCTTCATTCATTCCTTCTGAAACTAATATTTCAAAAAAGGACTTCTCACATATGCATACATAAACAGTTGATAACAGTGAGTAAAACACTCAGAGGATCAAGAACATTTTTTGTAAACTTCTCTTCGTTATCTTAATTTTTGTTTTGTTTTGTTTTTTGTAAAATAAGCTCGTACAAATACGTCATACCAGATTCAGGAAATGCTTATAACTCAAAATAATAGAAGGATTTATTCCATTTAACATTTCCAACACTTGTATAATTCCCCCGGCCCCTCTCCATGTACTCCCGTGCCCCCTTCATTAAAAGTGCTCCATTTTCGTGACAGGTTTTTTTTTTTCATTTTGCTATTTATAATCCCCCCCCTTCTCTTAACTCTAACCATAACCACAGTGTAAGTGTGTCCCCTCCTCTAAACCTAACCATAACTCCACTATACACCCTCCCATCACCCCACATTTCGTGCTCCCCGTCATGAAATGAAATCATGTCCCCATCAAGAAAAGTGGCTCATTTTCATGCCCCCGTCACGAACCCATAGCTTAATGTACTTTTCGTAATGCTGCCAGGAATTGCTGTGAGACAAAGTCCCCTTGCACTTAGGGGAGACTGGGAGTTATACAAGTGTTGGAAATGTTAAATGGAATAAATCATGCATGTATGAATTATTCCATTATCTGGAGTTACAAGCATTTCCTGAATCTGGTGTGTCGTGTTTATACGAGCTTATTTTATAAAAATAGATAAGAGAAACTGAAGAGAAGTTTACAAAAATGTTCTTGCATGAGATACAATGTTACTATATGACTTATCTGTTAAAATAAAATCATTTGATTGAAAAAGCTACAATTTTCCAATTGAAATCCCAAGTAACACTCATCGCTGCTGAGCTTGCTCTGTTAATGTGTGAACCTACGCCTGCTAGGAACACATCACCTTTTGTTTAGAAGAACAACACACAACTTTCTTCTTCAACATTTTGCCTTTGTTCCTTCGTTCTTCTAGCTGAGTCCAGAGGAGGAGGAGAAGAGGCGTGTCCGGCGGGAGAGAAACAAGGTGGCTGCTGCCAAGTGCAGAAACCGGCGACGAGAACTCACAGACAGACTGCAGTCGGTGAGCTTGGCCTCGTTCTTACAGTCACTGTGACTAATGATCATAATTGCATACTTACTGTTTCCTTACATAGCATGATGGAATGTGTTAATAAATGGTTGTGTGTGCATATAAGAGAGAAGAGTGTGATAATGGTATATTTAGAAGAAAATTAGACCTCTTAAGACAGTCTATTGCCTCAATAGGATTTATGGCATAATTACTGGTAGTGGGTTGTTACTTGTTATAAGGATAGACTGATAAGCAGCTCAGCCAATTATTGGTTGAGTATCAGGCTTTCCAATTATTGGCATCGGCCGATTAACAGTCTATCTCTACAGAGCATCCAGAGGAATTATTGGCCAAGGCTGATTATCGGCCCAACCGATTAACGGTCTATCCCTACAGAGTACCCAGAGGGATTATTGGCCGATGCCGATTATCGGACCAACCGATTAATGGTCTATCCCTACAGATCACCCAGAGGAATTACTGGCCAATGCTGATTATCGGCCCAACCGATTAACAGTCTATCCCTACAGAGTACCCAGAGGGATTATTGGCCAATGCCGATTATCGGACCAACCGATTAATGGTCTATCCCTACAGATCACCCAGAGGAATTACTGGCCAATGCTGATTATCGGCCCAACCGATTAATGGTCTATCCCTACAGAGTACCCAGAGGGATTATCGACCGATGCAAATTATTGGCCCAGCTGATTATCGGTCTATCCCTAGTTGTTACCTTCCTAACTGTAAAGTTGGAAGGTGTTTCTACTGGAATGGATGTATCCAACTCTGGAAAATGAGTAGAGCTTGATCTTTTCCCCATTTCACCCATTCTTGCCCATTTCTGTCTCCCTCTGTGCAGGAGACAGACATACTGGAGGAGGAGAAGGCAGAGCTGGAGGCTGAGATCTCTGAGTTGCAGAAGGAGAAGGAGCGTTTGGAGTTTGTCCTGGTGGCCCACCAGCCGAACTGTAAGATCTCTTACCAGGAGCAGCCGCAGCAGGGACCAGTACAGCTGCCTCCCATCCAGCCCCAGCTTCCTCCCCAGACCTTGCAACCTTCCGTCTCCATTGTGAGCTTGGCGGTCAAAGAAGACTCTTTCTATCTGCCTCCTGCTTACACGGCTCATCAGGCCTCTGCACAGTCCCAGCCTCCGGTTCAGCAGCCGCAGGTCCAGCAGCAGCCTCAGCCAGGCATAATGCAGGAGGTAGAGTTTTCTAGTTCTTTCTATGGCTCAAGTGAACCTGGTGGGCCGTGCCTTATGGCCAGCGACTGTGGTGGTGGTGGTGCTATCCATGACGATGCGGCCATTGGCAGCTACAACCCCTCATACACATCTTCATTTGTGTTCACCTACCCAGAGGGAGCCTGCGGGGTCAGTGCCAACCAGCGGAACAGCAGTAGCGAGCAGTCGTCTGATTCCCTGAACTCGCCTTCTCTGCTGGCGCTCTGACTGACTGACAGACACAAGTGCACACATATCAACACGTACATACATTACGCTCACCTGAAGTAGAGGCTGAGGCAAGTATCCATCAGTCTCACAGATTGGGTGTATGATTGGTTTACAGTGCACACATTCTGCCGTACATTCCAAAACAGAACCATACCAACATATATTTGCACATAAATTATAAGAACATTATTTAAAATTCAACATTGAACATAAAGGACATGTTTTCATTGTGGGGTGTCAAATGTTGAAACTTTGTTGGAGCTGTTGGAATTAGTACCATGACACATAAGGTGTCCAGTCCCCTTAGGTACTCAGAAGAGAAAGAACTGGCAATGTGCTACCACAGGGGGCACTGCACTTATTAGGTCTGTGGCTAATGTTGGTTACCAAAACAACGCAGTGCGACAGTTGTCAGTCAGTTGGAAGAAGATTAATCTTAATTAGGATTAATATTAAATTTAGTCCTTGGCCTCAGTCAAGACCAAGTGTAAGGTGCTCCATTGCATCTAGCTAACCCCACCCCAATGCACCTGTCCAGGACTGGTACAGCTAATATTTATGGGTGGATCAAGGTGACTAAAAATTACCGGTAACTACTGGGAGGAAGTAGGTACTATGCCAGTGTTTAGGTATGAAAGTGTGAATGCCAAAGTGCCCAAGTGCTGGGAGTTGCTAGTGTGCACTTGGGGTGCCTTGGAGGAACTTTGTGTGTTCAGAGAACATCAGCATTGGGCAACATCAGACTAAAAAAATTAGAGATTATGTTTTTGGAAAAGAGTTTTTAAAAGACATTTTTAAAAACAATGTTAAAAACAATGTTTTTTGGCGATTTCCTACAGCAACTTGTTCCGCAATTTAGGGAATCTGATAGAAAAGGATTAATCTCTGGTTTTAAGACGAAACCTGAGAACTACTAACATGGATCTGCAAATGGTTTTCATATTGCATTCAGGCTTAATATGAATTAAATTTTCAGCTTTAAAAATATCAATTAAAGGTGCTATGAATGATATTTTAAACATTAATACAGCAACAAACAACAACTTTCTTTGTCAAAATTTAATAACATCCTGGGCAGAGAATGAAGCAACACTCCCTCTGTGCTCTGAGCTTTTCCACTCCCTGATCACATTAGCCATCTGAGCACGCATGCAAGTTTTCATTGTGGTTGCTTAGTACTGAACCAGCATGACCAGACAGCTATAACCATCCACTTTCCCTGTTGCCATTCACTTGTCACATCACGTGTTTGTATACCTTAGCAAAAAGTTACCTTAAATGTCAGAAAGCACCACCAAGGGCCCTGACAAACCTTCTCAATTTGACACCTCACAGTTCATGTAAACAGTAACTCATTTCTTGTTCTTTATTATATACGTAACATCTACAACTGGTCAAGATGATTGCACCCAAAGTGAGTCACCAAAACATAGGTTGTCAATGAGTGTCCTGGCTGTAGCTAAATTCACAGTGAATACTCTCCAATCTTGCACCTGTAGTAGAGAAAGCCAGCTCACTTTCAACTCCAACAAGCACCATGCCCCCACCGTGTTCCCTCTGTCGGTTACCTCTTCTCCAGTGCTCCTGCTCTCATCCTTCTCTATCCTCTTCTGCCTTCTTCTTCTTCTTCTTCTTGCTGAATGTATTTGTACAAAGCTGAAATGGCGATGAAAGACACTGTTCAGGGTCTTTTTCTGCCCAGAGACAGATTGGTTTAGTCCTCCATCTGCTCCACTTCCTTCTGCTTCTTCATTTGCTTGGACCTGGCAAGCTGAGGACTGGCAACCCCCCCAATGCCTCCATATGCTTTCTTTTCTTGTTTAAGAAAAAAAAAAAATCTGTCATCACCTGCCATGCGACCCATCTCTCTACCCATGTTTGTTTCTCCTTTTCTGTCTCTGTCTTGTTTTTCCCTTTCTCTCTGAAGTCTTCAACGTCTGAGAGCCCGAAGACCCCCACCAGCCCCTGGGACCTTGAGTGAATGCCGGCCCAAGTAACACACGCTTTTGCACACCTTCGTACAAGGGCATGGATGCAACCCGCATGCAGAAGAACCTTTTCCATTTTGGAGCTCGGTGCTCAAAGTGGATGCTCGCAGTGAACTAACTCTGTTCATTCCCTGTACACAGTCGGTTGCCAAATCCAAGACGGATGCTACTGTCTTTTTGCTGAGCCAATTTTTTTCTTTTTTCAGTGTTAACACGATAAAAAGAGGAGACATATCTTGAGGTGTGAGTTTGGGTCGAGCATCGAGCTCGGCGGAATCTAACAAACAATTGATGGATGGATTATGATACTGAAAATACAAGCGGAGCCAAATGTTGAAGCCAGCAAAATGAACAAAGAAAGGATGACTTCTAACTATCTTATCCCCCCTCTCCTCGGCAACATCACCTCCGCATCCCAACACATCATGCACGACTACCCGCCGTCACTTTCAAGTCTCTGAACTGAAGATGCAGATGTTTTATTGTTGCGTATTTGCTATGTTTGTCTGCCGGAGTCGTTCAGGTGTTAACCGATGCCTTTACTTAGAGGAGAAATATTTTTTCTAGCGATTCAGACGACCTCTAAACACTGGGTTCAGTGGTCTCTGTGCCATCCCCTGGTGTCTCGGAGGACACGAGGCGGGGGTGCTTTACTCACTCAGAGGCAGCTGGCCCGTTTATTTCTTTCTTTACTGAGGTTGACTAGATGATCGAGCACAGCCTGGAAACAAAATGGGAAGAGACACACGCAGGTTGATGTCATGGAGTGAGCGTCCTTTCTTTGCCTGTGAATTTGTACATTTTTGTTTTCCTGTACGTTATTGTTATAAAGTTTAATGTTTATGTGTGTTTCTGTGCTTGATTGTTTGCATTGACCTCTGCTTTCAATTGTACTGTTGCCCTCTCTCTCTCTCTCTCTCTCTCTCTCTCTCTCTCTCTCTCTCTCTCTCTCTCTCTCTCTCTCTCTCTCTTTAAAAATTAGGATATTTCCTCATAACTCTTACGATTATTATTGCATTCTAACTATTATTGTTTTATTGTAATTTTATTTGGCAACTTTGGAGGCATGTTGTGCGCTACAAAAAGTTTTTGTCAAAAAGTATAATAAGTCTATATGCATATACGTATATACAGGTAACTTGTATATATAAGTGTATGTACCATGTTTGTAATGTGTATGAATGTCTGCAGATTTAAATGGAATGTTTTTGTCAGTGAAGAATAGGATAAGATGTTACGGAGGTTTAGTTTTAAAGAAAAAAAATATTTTTCTAAAGCAACAACAATATATATATATATATATGAATATGTACTGCCCTGTCCCTCGACATGAAGCACGATGTACTGCCTCTATTAATGTGTATTTATGTTCTATAAAAGCACTATCCAAGCCAGATGTGTTGTTCATAATTAAGACGTATGTGTAACACCTTTGTTTTGTTTGTTTTTCTGTGAGGTCTGTCCCAAAGCTACTGACACCTTAATGCCACTTTAGCAGATGCAAAATGGTGTAAATGAATGTTTAAAAAACAACAAAAAAAACTGTTCACTCAGTGTCAGGGTGACATAATTGATCAGTCTGAGAAGAAAGTGCCTGGTATGTTTTATCTCAAATAAAAAAATAACATTTTTTAAAAAGTTCCTAATAACTGTTATTTCTTATATGTGAAATGTGTATTTGAAGGACAAGTATCGACATTATCACGCTACAGTTTTAACGATTGTAAAAAATAAAGAAATATAAATAATAATACTTGTTGTCACTTTGAAATATAATTTCCTGTCTGTGTTTGCTGGATAAGATGCTTTAGCTTACATAAAGAAACAAATTATTTGAAACAATAGTAACACCTCTATTTTCTGTTTGGCTTTTGGTGGTCAGAAAATGGACAGACCTCGGTTTTTTAATGATGTATTTTTTTTTCAGATGTTGGAGATGTGGTATCAGTTCTCTAAATGAGCAAATGTGATAAGAAATAAGAATATGTTCTGGTGTCTGAATAGCCATAAAACATATTCTATTGTTCTCATGTATATAGCCTTTTTGTTTTTTGGTGCTATACTTATAATAATGAGACAATTTCATATTGTATGGTATAAAAAGACATTACTATTGTTGAGGCTTCAGAGAAAGGAGACTTTTTTGTTTTAATAAGACATTGGCTTTGTGAATTTCCAGCAGCTGAAGCTTGAGAACCCCAGTTATCATAGTTCTTTTTTTTTTAACCCTATATTTCTAAATGTGATACACAATTTCTATGAGGGCCATCTTACTGTATCCACACCTCATATAACATATGTCTGAATACCCACTGGACAACACTTAATCCTGCATAATTCTACATAATTGTTAAAGTGCAAAACAGCGCCCCCAAAAGTTAGTTTTCAAAGAGCAACAACACGACAGGGCTGAAAAATATTATAAAATTATTATTATATAAATTATAAAATTAACTATAAAATTCGGGCGCTGTTGTGAGTGACTGTATAGATAGATAGATAGATAGATAGATAGATAGATAGATAGATAGATAGATAGATAGATAGATAGATAGATAGATAGATAGATAGATAGATAGATAGATAGATAGATAGATAGATAGATAGATAGATGTGAAGAGTTCAAATACAAAACCCAGTAAGTCCTTTTTTTTCAAATGGAGAAAAATTCAGTTGAAAATGGAGATTTAAAGGAAACCCTATGCGGAAATGCACAGACTTTCATCAATAACATGAAAACTTTGTTCAAATTCTTTCATATTTTGCACACTTATGGTCCCCTTGACAGCCAAGTACATGTTGGCGTCAACTAAAAATTTATGGTTTTGTGATAATGGGTTTTGCATCTGAACTCTTCACACACACACACACACACATATATATATATATATGTGTGTGTGTGTGTGTAAAAGAAACTGTACTGTACAATGGCTACAACATCTGAACCAGAGTTTATTTTTCTATTCTGCAGTGAATATTGTTCTGTGTTTTTTTTTTTTCTTTGTTTTTCCAAACATATATGTCCCATATATTCTGATTTCATATTTTTTTGCATGTATGGAAGGCAATACCTATGATCCTCTAGGATAATTATGTAGCGACTCGCGCAGTGTGCATACTGCACGTGCAGTGTGATGATGTATTGTGCTAATATTGTTTTTTGACAAATATTAAGACTTATTGTTTCTACAAATTGTAACATTTAAGAGATGAAAGTGTTATTTTGCAAATGATCATTTTTGTATGTGTAGGACTTTTGTTTTTTCCCTTTCTGCCAGTGTCTTATTGCATACTTTTTGTAAAGATTTACTTGATAATTCAGACGTGTTTGTTTTCTTGCTGAAGCAAAGGTTGCAAACATGTATTTCAGATTATACACCAAAAGAAACTTTGTTCACATTGTGACAAATATCATGCAGGCTGCATGTATTTTTAATGCACAAGTGTGCTCTGATATAAAAATGTGCATCTGCTTACTGCATATATCAGATATTGCTGCACATTCCTTTATAGTACTGTTTAGATTTTTGCAGACTTGATTTTGTTGACTTTCATTCCTGAAATGGTCTCTTCTCTCTCATTTTCTATTCCATTAATTCAACATGTGACTTTTGCTGTCTTGCCAAAGTTCACAAGGTAACTTTTTTTTTCTCAGTTTTCAGAATTTAAAAGCTGGGTTTTCTGGTTTGACCTTTTGATATTCCTTTCCAATATGTGAAGACATGACACCAATAAACAGCATATTATAAACTTCATGTCTTAATAGTGGACTGTTTTGCCCTTTTTCTTAATTGAACATGAAATAATAATAAAAAAAAAATACAAATCCAGACTTTCTTTTGTATGTAGTGCACCTGTCAAGGACAAAGTTCACAGTTCAAAGCAATGACTGGCAAAGATTAGCATTTAGTACTATCAGTTTGAGAAAGACCTGAAAAGGAAGGCTTATTTAGGAACAAATATATCCATCCATCCATCCATCCATCCATTCATTTTCTTCCGCTTTATCCGGAGTCAGGTCGCGGGGCCAGCCCAGACCTCCCGATCCACACACACCTCCCCCAGCTCCTCCGGGGGAACCCCAAGGCGTTCCCAAGCCAGCCGAGAGATGTAATCCTTCCAGCGTGTCCTGGGTCTTCCCCGGGGCCTCTTCCCAATGGGATGTGCCCGGAACACCTCTCCAGCGAGGCGTTCAGGGGTCATCCGGAAAAGATGCCCGAGCCACCTCAACTGACTCCTTTCGACATGGAGGAGCAGCGGCTCGACTCCGAGCCGCTTGTACCCGCGATCTCGTTCTTTCGGTCATGAGCCAAATCTCATGACCATAGGTGAGGATCAGAACATAGATCGATCGGTAAATCGAGAGCTTTGCCCCCCTACTCAGCTCTCTCTTCACCACGACGGTCCGATACAGCGACCGCATCACTGCAGACACTGCACCGATGATTCTCTGAATCTTCTGATTATATTATTGACTGTAGATGATGGAATCCCTAAATTCCTTGCAATTGAACATTGAGAAACATTGTCCTTTAACTGTTGGACTATTTTTTCACGCAGTTGTTCACAAAATGGTGATCCTCACCCCATCTTTGCTTGTGAACAGCTGAGACTTTTGGGGATACTCCTTTTATACCCAATCATGACACTCACAATTAGTGTCCTCAGTTCCCAAACACCTATTGAGTGTTGTTAGAAGGTGATGTAACACAGTGGTAAACATACCACTGCCCCAGCTTTTTTGAAATGTGTTGCAGGCATCCATTTCAAAATGAGCAAATATTTGCACAAAAACAATAAAGTTTATCAGTTTGAACATTAAATATCTTGTCTTTGTGGTGTATTCAATTGAATATAGGTTGAATAGGATTTGAAAATCATTGTATTTTGTTTTTATTTACATTTTACACAACGTCCCAACTTCATTGGAATTGTGGTTGTATTAATGACATTGGTAAAATGAAAAACCTGCGGATGACCTTTGATCCCACACTGTCCTTTGACCTACATATTAAAGAAATTAATAAGACTGTTTTCTATCACCTCCATAAGATTGCAAAGATTCGACCTATCATGACTATGGTTGATGCAGCGACAATGTTTCATGTCTTTGTCTCTTTTAGACTGGATTACTGTAATGTCCTGTTTTCTGGCTTACTGCAGTCCAGCATCAGAGGTCTTCAGTTGATTAAAAATGCTGCTGTTAGAGTTCTGACTATAGGAGCATAAAGTTTGGCCATATTACTCCAATTTTGGCCTTCCTTCACTGGCTTCCTATCCATGTAAGGTTTTGATTTTAGGGTTTTGTTATTAACATACAAAATCCTTTAAGGACTAGTGCTTGCCTATTTGGCCAACCTAATTAAATCTTATGTATTGGCCATGTTCTGCGTTCTTGGGAGGCAGGACTACTGTGTGTTTTAAAGGTTAAAAATAAATCAGCAAGCCACAGAGCTTTTTCTTCCTATACACCTGTTCTGTGGACCAATCTGCCCACTGAGATGAAACAGACTGATTGTCTGCAGACATTCAACTCTAGACTAAAGACTGATCTGTTTTCCCTTTCATATGACATATTAGTGTTGTACTGAACCAATTTTTTTTTTTTTGTCTACTTCTTAATTTTGTTACTAACAATGGAGCAGATCTCACTTTCATCATATCTAAAGGTCTAGCTGCCAGCGACCACATCAGTTTCCTGTCTGTTACTCTGATGATTTACTGCTGAGAATCAGTGTTTTGTGTACTGTTAGTTCTGGCTGATTGATTCTGCTCTCTTTCTCTGTTTGAGACTTTTTGAGGATGGCTGTGAACACAAAACACGAAAACCTGCTGATAAGCATAATTCTCATAATAGATCAATTTTACACGAAACCAAATTTAAGAAAGCTCAGCCCACATTCAACACATTTTATAATTAGTTCCAGTTGTATTAAAAAAAATCCCTAAGAAAAAAATAACAGCTAATAAACTACTGAAATGTGCAGTTTTACAAAGTCATGGATTCTGAAGAAGAGCATTTTGTGTATATTTAGCCATTAATTTTAGTTGTTCTATTATATTTTATATTTTATGCTTTTTTTTCTTTGGCCTTTTTATTTGTCAGCAAATACGCTTTTTATGTATTCAATTACGACCCTTATTTAGAGCATTGTCTTTAAATGCAGTCTTTACTGACATCTAGCGACCATTAAGCGAATTTTCCAGCTGTGATTTTGGGGAGGGGAGGGGAGGGTTAGGGGAGGGGTTGACGTGCTTCTCTTCTACTGCACATGCGCACTTCTTTTTTTTTCCAACATGGCGTCTGTGACAACAGGTGAGAGCACAAACCCCTGGCTAAACGATCTCGGTGACACATGAATAATCGAGTGTGCTGTTATTTAACTTTTTATTAAGACTGCTGTTCACGTTACATTGTTGGTTCGAGTCATTAACGCGTGAGGTGGTGGTTTCACTTTTTAATGCCGCTCGTGTTGCTAGGGTGATGCTAATGCTGCATGCTAAAGCTAACACAGTGTTCTGTTGGCGAGCTAATCTCGTTTTATGTTTCTGGCTTTGATATAAAAAAAACACTCACCGCATCGCAAATCATCGCAGTTTGTAGGATGTACATGTATCAAATAGGTACTTTGTCGTTTATTTACTTGAACTAGCATTGGCTAACACTCAAGCTAACTCCTAGAATTTTTTAAGTAATTTAAGTTGCAGCACAGTTGTTTTAGCAAATGCATTGTTTTTGCATTGATTGGGCACCGCGGTGAAGTTAGTTGGACGTTGTGCATTCGGATATTCGTCGCTTTCATTCAGATGACCCAGACACTACAAATCTATGCGTGATTGTTCTCCTATGTGGAACCAGTTAGACCCACCAAGTTAAAAAGTTTCCCTGCGTCTTCTACATTATGTTACCAGCACCGCAGAGAGGGCGCCAGTGGACCTTAGTCTGCGGTTCATCTCCACCTTAAAGACAGTAACCACACGTTTGAGGACAAGAAAGTTAAAATATTAGCCAGAGAGAAGAAATGATTTGAGAGAGGGGTCAAGGAGGCATTCTTTGTAAAACGTTTGAAACCCAGCCTTAACCGGGGAGGGGGTCTGAGACACGCTTTATCCCCTGTTTACAATGGGATACTCAGGTCAAAGGAGTTTCAGTCTTTTAGTCATGGTAATGAGTCATTCACGTCATCAAGGGAGCTATCAGAAAGGCATCCATCCCATCATTAGAGGGACAGCTGTCCTGTCATTAGGTGTGCTAACTAGAGCACAATAGTTGCTAATTAGAGCTTTTGTTTAGTCACTAGCCTATAGCAGTCTGCCTCTCAGTAGGAGGGGTCTGGTTAGGTTTAAAACTCCAGCTTTTGTTGGCTTCTGTTTTATTCTTCTCTACAAGAGTCAGACAGAAGTCAGACTTCCAGAGCAAGAATTTTAGCTGAGGAAGCTTCTGCAATTTGAAGCGAAACGTCCTCGCGTCAAGCAACCCAGTCCAGTTGAAGATTCAAGCTTCTCTACTATTATGTTGATATAAAAAAAAACATTGGTTTTCTTTGAAAAAAGTCGTTTTTTCTCTCTCTCTCTCTTCAATAGCTTTCATATACCACCTGTGGCTTTTCTGTGTAGAGTTTGCATGTTCTCCCCATGTTCGGGTACTCCAGCTTCCTGCTACATCCAAAGACATGCAGGTTAGGTGGATTGGAAACTTTAAATTGCCCATAGGTCTGTGTGCTTGTGTTAATGTGTTTGTCTGTATGTGGCCCTGAGACAGACTGGCGTCTTGTCCAGGGTGTACCCCACCTCATGCCCTATGATTGATTGCTGGGATAGGCTCCAGCCCCCCCCCCCCCCCCCCCCCCATGACCCTTAATTGGAGTAAGTAGTTGAAGGTGTTTGTGTGTGTGTGAGAGAGAGAGAGAGAGCTTCCATATAATGGGACCTAGAGTCCCCAAATCAGTGCCGGATTGTTCTGAGATGTGGGACCAATTGGACACACCTCAAGTTAAAAGATGTCCCTGCACCTTCTATTTTATATTATTTAAAAAAAATCCTTTGCTTTTCTGTTGTAAAGTTTTTTTTTTGTTTGTTTGTTTGTTTTTAATAGCTTCTATATAATGGGGCCTGGAGACCCCAAATCACTGCAGGATTGTTCTGAGATGTGGGGCCAATCAGACACACCTCAAGATGCAGGGAAACCTTTTGAGTTGAGGTGTGTCTCATTGGTCTCACATCTCAGAACCATCAGCGATGAATATCCAAATGTCCAGCTAACTTCACCATGGTCGCCGATATATAGTAACATATATTGGCATTTAGTCGACTGCAGACAGACAGATTCTGATGTTTTAGTTTGTGTTCGACATATTGTATTTTAGTTCTCTTTATTATAGATCATCTGTACAAACTTGTTTCTGTCTTTTTGTGTTGCGGTAATTATTAATTCTGGGATTTCATCAAAATGTTCATTGTACTCAATGTAGCAGGTTATATAACATCATGGATCTTTTCTAAAAATAGCTCGTTAGTCCTTTGTCAGAAATGCAGTGAGGTCACGTTTCCAACACACAACCATCGGTGGGCATTTTCATAACATGGATGTGCCAGTTGTTAAATTTGAGACATAGGAAACTTTCTTGGAGCTGTTGCTTTGAATTGTTTTGAAAATTGCTCTCTTGGTGCTGGTGCACAGGCTATCAGATCTGTCTGTTTATAACAAATCTTTTTCCTTAATGTACATCACACAGCATGCTTGCAAGCAGTGCTGCAATGATTATTAAATTAATCCTGGGCTGTAAATATTTTCTAGTTTTATTACTAGTTGCTTCTCTACTGTTCTGTGACAATAAACTGAATACCACTGGGTTGTAGACGCAACAAGACATTTGAATGTCATCTTGGACTTTGGAAAACACTAATGGGCATTTTTAGTTAATCAATAAAAAAAATAGATTGTTCCAGCCCTACATATAAGCATTCATTGATGCTATTAACTTATGTTAGCCTGCTAAATAGTTGTAATCAAAAATATACATAATCACAAAATATAGCATGTTTGTTACAGTAGTGTTCAGAATAATAGTAGTGCTATGTGACTAAAAAGATTAATCCGTTTTGAGTAGCAACGTAACAAGGTACCAGTAGATTCAGTATATTCTCACAAATCCAACAAGACCAAGCATTCATGATATGCACACTCTTAAGGCTATGAAATTGGGCTATTAGAAAAAAAAAAAAAAGTAGAAAAGGGGGTGTTCACAATAATAGTGGCATCTGCTGTTGACGCTACAAACTCAAAACTATTATGTTCAAACTGCTTTTTTAGCAATCCTGTGAATCACTAAACTAGTATTTAGTTGTATAACCACAGTTTTTCATGATTTCTTCACATCTGCGAGGCATGGAGTCAACCAACTTGTGGCACTTTTCAGCTGTTATTCCACTCCAAGATTCTCTAAAAACATCCAACAATTCATTCACATTTCTTGGTTTTGCTTCAGAAACAGCTTTTTTTGATGTCACCCCACAAGTTCTCAATTGGATTTAGGTCCGGAGATTGGGCAGGCCACTCCAAAACATTAATTTTGTTGCTTTGGAACCAGGATTTTGCGTGTTTACTAAGTAAGTAAGTAAGTAAACTTTATGTATATAGCGCTTTTCGCAGACAGGGGTCACAAAGCGCTTTACAAAGTAAAACAATAAAAATATACAGTAAAAATACACACTCAGTACTAAAAAATTATTGGCCATGAAAAGCCTGTTTAAAAAGTAGAGTATTTAGTTGCCTTTTGAACATCTCAACAGAGTCCAGGGATCGCAGGGACAGAGGGAGTTCGTTCCAGAGATGAGGCGCTACGGCTTTAAAAGATCGGTCTCCTCGAGTTTTAAAGCAGGTTCGAGGAACCATCAACAGGTTCTGACCTGAAGATCTGAGGCTGCGGGCTGAGGTGTAGGGCTGAATCAAGTCAGCAATGTAATCAGGAGCCTGACCATGTAGTGCTCTGAAAGTGAAGACCAAGATTTTAAAATTAATTCTGCAGGCAACAGGGTTACTAGTGTGCTTGGGGTCATTGTCTTGTTGAAACACCCATTTCAAGGGCATGTCCTCTTCAGCATAAGGCAACATGACCTCTTCAAGTTTTTTGATATATCCAAACTGATCCATGATTCCTGGTATGCGATATATAGGCCCAACACCATAGTAGGAGAAACATGCCCATGTCATGATGCTTGCACCACCATGCTTCACTGTCTTCACTGTGAACTGTGGCTTGAATTCAGAGTTTGGGGGGTCATCTCACAAACTGTCTGTGGCCCTTGGACCCAAAAAGAACAATTTTACTCTCATCAGTCCACAAAATATTCCTCCATTTCTGTTTAGGCCAGTTGATGCGTTCTTTGGCAAATTGTAACCTCTTCTGCACATGTCTTTTATTTAACAGAGGGACTTTGCGGGGGATTCTTGCAAATAAATTAGCTTCACACAGGCGTCTTCTAACTGTCACAGCACTTACAGGTAACTCCAGACTGTCTTTGATCATCCTGGAGCTGATCAGTGGGTGAGCCTTTGCCATTCTGGTTATTCTTCTATCCATTTTGATGGTTGTTTTCCGTTTTCTTCCACGCGTCTTTTTTTTTGTTTTGTTTTTTTTTTTGTCCATTTTAAAGCATTGGAGATCGTTGCAGATGAACAGCCTATAATTTTTTGCACCTGCGTATAAGTTTTCCCCTCTCCAATCAACTTTTTAATTAAACTACGCTGTTCTTCTGAACAATGTCTTGAACATCCCATTTTCCTCAGGCTTTCAAAGATAAAAGCATGTTCAACAGGTGCTGGCTTCATCCTGAAATAGGGGACACCTGATTCACACCTGTTTGTTCCACAAAATTGACAAACTCACTGACTGAATGCCACACTACTATTATTGTGAACACCCCTTTTCTACTTTTTTTTACTAGTAGCCCAATTTCATACCCTTAATGCCGCGTTCACACCGGGCACGATGTGAGCGACAGGTTGCCATGTAATCCCTATGGAACGATGCATTTAGGCGCCAAGTCACGCAGTGCGACGCGATGGACGCAAATGAAGCGATTTTGAGCAATTGGCGCGTTTGGCACGATATTGCGTCACGTCGCGTTGCCCTCCTCCCCAAGTTGAAAAATCTGAACTTTTTCGTCTTGTCGCGCCACGATGACCAATCAGGGACTGAATATATAGTGACGTGGAGATGTCTAGAGTTTGACTGAAGATGTGAACATGTCCTGTCTCTGGTAGCAGCCTGTGAGCTGTCTCTTTTGTCCTTTATTTCACAATTATGACAGAGTTTTTGGAGCAAGCAGCAGCCCCACAGCAGGGGGACCGGAGATTCTTTCTCTTTTATTTTGCATGCGTGCGCGAGCGAATCGTCCATGGAGATTATTTGACCTATTAACTACACAGATGTGTAATAAAACAAATGGTGACTGGTTTGTAAACACAGTTATGAAGAGCGAGGAGCAGCCCCACAGCAGGGGGAGCGGAGTTTCTTTTTTTGTTGTTGTTGTTTACATGTGCGCGCGTGAACAGGACAGGAGGTCCTCAAACTGGGTCCTGCAGAGGCGGAAGGACCGCTGAAAGCAGCCGTCATCCAGACGCAGCTCCTGCAGCAAATAATGATACTCCCCTAATTGGGAACGTCTCATGACGTTTGTCAGCTTTCCACAACAACTCGCTCCGTGTGATCAAGGTCCGTCATGTTAACTTGACTGACACACGGAGTCTGCGAGCGGAATGGAAGCTCCTCCTATTTGATCACGCACGGGGCGAATTTTCGCAGCAAAAGCAGAACGACACACCGGGCGATGGTGGCGCGTCCGTCGCCACGAGAATTTGTGCTGTCTGATCACACCCGGTGTGAACGCAGCATATGAGTGTGCATATCATGAATGCTTGGTCTTGTTGGATTTGTGAAAATCTACTGAATCTGCTGGTACTTTGTTTCCCATGTAACAATAAGAAATATACTCAAAACCTGGATTAATCTTTTTAGTCACATAGCACTACTATTATTCTGAACACTACTGTATTTGTAAAAATCTCTTGCAGCAGTGAGAGGATTCACTCCTTCACTCTCCACTCTGTGTCACACCACGATGGACAGTATTAATTTAGAACCCAAATACCATTAACAGGCTAAATAGCTACACCATATGGGGGCAAGCTAAAAAGACTCTTATTAAACTGATTCGTGTTGCCACTGAATAGGGCGACCGACCCTTCATGTAAATTAGGAGTGGTGCTGCATAAAAAGCTTGAGACTCTGGACGTCTTTTTGCAGAAACATCTTTTTGACATACTGGTGTTGTACCAGTCAGGGTCTTCAGTTCTGCAAGCTTCACCCCAGTAATCCCTGGATTGGCATTAACAAAAAATAACACTTCTAAGGTACAGACTAAAAAAGTCTCATAGGTTTAAGAAATCAGCCCTTCTACTCGTGGAAATATTCGTACATTCGCCACTCAGATCAGGTTTAATTTCCGAAATGCACAACTCATCCCTGTGGCGGAAAAGGGCCGAAGAACTGATTTATTTATTTATTTTTATTTATTTTATTTTATTTATCTATGTATTTTTGGCCGCTGCATTATCTGTATTGTATGGCTTGTTTTATTTAAGTTTTAGTCAAAGTTTTGTATTTCATGTCCATGTATTAGTGCAGGGGAAATAAGAATTCAGCTGCTATGTAGGCTAGATACTCAGCCAGTTATTTTTCCTGCCACAAAATCTTTGAAGTGTGGAGATAAAAATAACTCTCAGCTGCTGTGAGCAGTGTAGTGTTGTTCTGCTGTAACCTCACATTTAACTCTTTACTAGCGTTTTATGCTCAGGCCTCTGTCCTGCTGTATGAACTCTAAAACATTGAATACTTTTATCTCAATGATTGCTCCCCCATCTCCCTTGAATTTACTCATAAATCTCTAATTTGGTAACATTGTTTATTTTCTCTTCAGCAACTTCAGAGTGGATTCAGTTTTTTAAGGATGCTGGGATCCCTGCAGGCCTCGCTGTCAATTATGCCGTGTCTTTTGTGGACAACAGGTAACTTAAACCTGTTACAGCATATTTTAATCGCACTGTGGTATGAATATGATTATGTGTGATTTCAAATAATAATTCTGATGTCAAAGATTGAGTATTTTTTTATCTTGTTATATGACCAATCACAGTACAATTGATTGATTGTTAGTGAGCCTGTACAGTTTTATGATTTAGGGTTTATTTTTTCTTCTTCTCCATAATGTCTCTACAGAATTCAGAAGAATATGTTGATGGACCTCAGTAAGGACATCATGATGGACCTTGGCATCACTGTCATTGGTGACATCATCGCTATTCTTAAACATGCCAAGCAGGTCTACAGACAGGTGAGACCCCCTTTAAAACTCATGATATTTTAAGTTATTAATATCTGATGTGTTTGAATTTAAATTGTCTGTCAGCCAGTTCACACTTACGTAGTGTAACTCATTAAGTACAAACGTTCGAAGTTTGCATGCTTGGTTAAATTGTATTGTGGTGACCAGGTCATTGTTTGGTAATCTGTAAATGAGCTCCCTCAGTAAACTCATGTTGAATGATTCAGTTGTCCACAGTCGTGAAGAATAAATGGTTTTCTTTTTTTGTAATTTAGCGTAACCACCATTCTCGCTCTCCCTCTGCAGGACATGTGCAAGATGGCCACAGAGGCCATCTCCTTAGGACAGACCAGTGTCAAAGCTGAGCTCAGGAGAGCTGCCAACACCCGTACGTCACTACATGTTGCAACCAGTAGTGTAATAACTCTCACTGTCGCAATAATTAATACAATAACGGGTGTGCATGTGCGTCTGAAGCCGGCCACCCACTACACGATGACATGATGCCCTTGTGCCTCAGTGTAACACAGTGCTGTATCACTGTACTGCAGGAACTGATTTCTGGAAGAACGGCAGATCACAGCACACACACCATAGTGCACCTTGAGCTGTGCAGCTCCTGCTCATCCTTTGCTATGGAGCATACACAGGTTTTCCCATCTGTGTTGGATGCAGAGCTCTGTTATGAGAGGGGAAAAAAAAAATTATACTATGTACACAAAAGATAAAATGATTTCCCATGTTTGATTAGTTCAAGTTTGGTCTGCCACAAACAATTATTTTGATAACCAACTAGTCACCGATTATTTTTGCAATTAGCCGGCTAATCAGATCATACATAAATTGCGGCTTAACACACCAGCATGCAGCTGCTCTTATATAACCATCATTAGCTTCAAGCTTGAAGTGTTTAAGGTATGTGCTAACTAAAAAATAAAGACAAATTTTGATTGCCAACCATGAACAGTGGTCTCATGTCAGTCACCAACATGTTCAAGTTTGCTTCAGTCAGGATATTTGCTTGCCGGGGTGTGTATGTTGTTGGTAACAAAGTCGTCCATTGAAGAAGAACGTATTTTTTTTCCCACTGTAATGTAGTGTTATAAAACATTAGCGTTATCACATTTCCTTTTCAAACATGACATTGCAGTTACAACGTCACAGCAAACACATAATGCATGTTAAGGCTAATGAAATCGTCATCCTTAATGTTAAGTTTTACAGCTGTCACTCTAAGTAAGTAGCTCACTTTGACGTTAACCGAGATTTGTCGGAATCAGCCACGTGTTTCCTTCTCAGATGCTCCTGCATCATCATTGTACTGCTGTTGAAGGCACTTTCTGCCTTGCAGATTTTGCATTGCACGTTTTTCTCTTTGATTTGGTTAAAATGATCCCCAACGTTTGAGCTTAATGTGGTCTGAGATGGTTTATGAGACTGTAAGTCTGCAGTGTTTCTGCAGCACAAGATTGAAAGTTACTGGCTGGCACCCCATGAGCCACATAAGGCCCAGTCTCCTTTATTTGGACATGCTTTACCAGGGTGTCTGAACTTTAGCTATGAAGGGGGAAAAAAATGCACCCCGAGATCTGTCGGTGATGACTGGGGGACTCTGACAATACATACGCACATTAAACGGGAACAGAAACACTTTTTGAGAATTTGTTTGTGCATTCCTTGGTAAAAATTGTTATTTATACACTTGCAGAATGTTTGAGCGTAGTGAAGATAATGTTGTTAAAATCAAATTTGCCGTTACATTTACATGTAAATCACCATTGGCTGAAGTCAGTTGAGGGCACTTCCAACTTCCAGTTGACATCACTTGTTGGAGTCTCCTCTGCTGGGGACGAGTGCAGTCGAGATCCAACATGGCGAGCAACGCATCGCTGCAGAAACACAAACAGAAGGCAAGCGATTCCGAAGATGTGCTTTCACTTGTTGATCCCGAAGCCATGTTGTTGGTGCCCAAAGAGGTTATATCCAAGAACTAGAGTCCGCACTCGCACTGAGCCGTGTCCCGGCAAGGAGGCGTGGTCGCCATTTTAATTCCAGGCAGTTTACTGAGCTCGCTCATTGAAGTTCTGTTAGTCTCATCAAGAAACAGGTGAAATATGCCGGAAAGCTGTGCATGTTGGCAAAGCCACGAACGGAGGAACAAGGGAGACAATATTTCCTTCCATAAGTAAGTGGTTTTGATTATTCTTGTCACTTTGTCCGTGACATTTGGTTGATAAACAGGTGTATGTTTCCTGCCTGTGCCTGTGTTGTCCGAGGACATGGACAACACTTACACCACTCACACACAGATATGTGCACACACACCACTGACTTCATCAATGAAACTCAGTCAATAAAGGATAATTATGTATGTATGTATATGTATAATAGCAGCTTGTTTCAGCCCAGCAGCGCTGCTTAACAGCGCAGATTCTTGTAACTTTCAACAGTAATATTTCAGAATGTGTGGGTGTCAGAGTAAGTTTAGTACTTTCCTGACATGGTTTAATGTTAATTAATTTACTGGCTCGATATCCAGGTCAGAATGGCATTTTAACACGTGTTTTTCTGAATGTGTTCAATCGCGAATCCCCATTGAAAATGCATTAACATCCAGGAACTTGGTCAATATTTTGCCTGGTGAGGAGGTGTCATGTCGCTGTCCATGAAGGGATGTTCGCATTTAGTAGGCAGCTTTTGGAATGCGGACTCTAGTACTCATATATAACCTCTTTGTTGGTGCCTCTGGCAGGGAATCTCAGAACGAGGCTCATCTTCCCTCCAACCAGTGACGTCACCCGCCTGACCAGCATAAATGGCGGCAGCCAGTCAATGTCAAAGCCTCTCAGACCACGACTAAAACAAGGTTTTCTGTAGATGTTTTATGGTCTTTAGTGTTTCTTGAACTATCAAAAGAACACATTTTTGTGTTTATTCATGCTATAAATAATCCGTGGGAATTTATGTTCCCCCTTTAAATTTTCCTTATGCCCAGATACGTTGTTTGCACCCTTGCAGTTGTTGGTGGGGTCAGTGAAGCTGGAACTGAGTGATCCTCGTCTTTTGATGTTCTTTAATATGAAAAATACTTGTATACTGTTCTGTAAAAAGTTTTTCCTCCTCCTTTTGTAAACCACAAATGCACGACTGTGGCAGGATTACATACAGTTGTGCTCAAAAGTTTACATACCCTGGCAGAATTTCTGCTTTTTTGGCCATTTTTAAGAGAATATGAATGACAACACAAAAGCTTTTTTTTTTTTTTTTTACACTCATGGTTAGTGGTTGGGTGAAGCCATTTATTGTCAAACAACTGTTTCCTCTTTTTAAATCAAAATGACGAGAACTACCCAAATGACCCTGATCAAAAGGTTACATACCCCTGTTCTTAATACTGCGTGTTGCCCTTTTAACATCACTGACAGCTTGGAGTCTTTTGGTAGTTTTGGATGAGGCTCTCTGATGGTAAAACTGCCACTGAATATGTTTTGGTCTTTATTTACATTAATTACAATATGCAAAGCTTAATGCAAAGCTTGCACTGTGCATAATTTCTCCAATCACAGCCACATAAGCCTATAACCTCTTCTGGGCTGTCTGGGTGTCTTGGTGGCTTTCCTCACTCTTCTACTTCTTGGACAGTCGCTCAGTTTTTAAGAACTGTCTACTCCATGCAGATTTACCATAGAGTGCCATATGTTTGTATTTCTTTGTAATTGATGTAAATAAAGTCCAAAACATATTCAGTGGCAGCTTTACCATCAGAGAACCTCGTCCACAACAACCACAAAAGACTCCAAGCTGTCATTGATGTTAAAGGGGGCAATACACAGTATTGACAGGGGTATGTAACCTTTTGATCAAGTTCATTTGGGTAGTTCTCTTGTCATTTTGATTTAAAAAGAAGAAACACAGTTGTTTGACAATAAATGGCTTCACCCAACCACTAACCATGAGTGGAAGAAAAAAAAAAAGTTTTGTGTTGTGTTTAGTTATTGGTCCTGAGGCCCTGAGAATGAAACTTCTACCAAAACTTCAGTCAGTTTCTTTTAATTCATCTCCACAAGTGAGAATCTTGGGTGTAATTTTAGACTCTGAGCTGACGTTTATGCCACACATTAAATATATTACTAAAATATGTGGTAGTGTGTACGACGTGGATTTTTGTGGGTTGATGTTTTTATGTGGGTCGATAGTTCAACGGCACTGTTTTTACTTTATGAAGCACTCTGTGTTGCATTTAATTGTATGAAAAGTGCTCTATAAATAAAGTTTGATTGATTGATTGGTCATTCATATTCTTAAAAATGGCCAAAACAGCAAACATTCTGCTGAGGTATGTAAACTTTTGAGCACAACTGTAAGTAATGAGCGCGTCACTTAACTTCAGCTTCTGTTTATTTTTCTGCGCAACACACCTTGCGATGTGGGGAGTGAGCACCCCACCAGGCCTGAAAGAAATTCCAGAGGAAACCTGACTCAAAATCATCTGCTTCTGGATTTCAATATGTCTAATAATCAAACACCCCCCCACCCCCAACTTCTTCTCAGCGGTTCCTGTGAGTTTTTCAGAATTTAAGATGAATTCTTCTTTTTCCTCAGCTGCCACACGTATGATTGCCAATGCCTTGAGCCACGATTCCCCTTCAAACACTCATCGATCTGACAGCTGCCTGTCTGTTACTGTGTCCAATGTACAAGCAAACAAATGCAGCAAAGCAGGTAGACATAATGCTCAGTTCCTGTGGTCCCAATATTCCTCCATTTCATTTTGCTTATTTACCAACCACTTTGTTTTTCAGTCATGAGTCAGCCGGCAGATGAGGGGAATAGTTTGCCAGTGGCGAAGCGTCGTTGTGTGACAGCTGAAATGGAGGGCAAGTACGTGATCAACATGCCCAAAGGCACCACGCCACGGACACGCCATATTCTGGACCAACAGAAGAAGGGTAAATTTGAGCGCTTGAACCCTGGAGGGATTAGTATTGTTTCTGATGTGGTGGAGAATCCAAATTAGTCTATTGCTGGGCCAGTGTGACAGCAATAGTAGTGTTGGCATTAAAGTGAGGAAAAAGAGATGAGGGGGGATATATTTTTGAAAGTAATACTGTACTCAAAATGGTTTAATTTCATACATTCTAAGAAGAGCTAATTGATATGTGTGCCGTCTATAACAGAACTTTTGAACTTGAATTGCTGCATGATGGAGCATCTTGGGGGGGGGGGGGGTTGGAGCAGTATCCATACTACAACCAGTATTTCATAGGGTTTTTTTCTTCTAAAGAGAATGATCAATAAATCAGTTGTTTGATCACTACAGTGAAGTTTGTCTCAGTATTCCTGTTTTACGCTTTAACACTGCTTATTCCTTGACTTCTTGTTAAGGTTTGAAACGTACCTCAGTGTTTGCAAGACTTGGGGCTGAATCAAAGGCGGACACAACCACAAGCAGTAATAAGGTGAGTCATGAAAACACAAATGTTTTACTTGCATCTTATTTTGTCATGTAGGATGCACTTTGTCTTGTTTGGATTTGGGGGTGACTATTTGTTACCACATCTAGGAACCTTCACATAGCTACAAACCAAACTCCCCCACGATGTGTATTGACTGCTTTGATTGCATTTAAAATGTGATTAAGCTGGTCATTGTATCACATGAATTGTATTGGACAAGTGCAAATTTGTTGTTTCAAGTGGTTAAATAGTCCTTTTTCCCACATTGTTAACACAGAACTTGATGATGCAGGTGTCGTATGCTCTTGTTTACATATTGGCAAAGTTCAAGCTTGCATTTGGTTTTCTTTGAGATGCTCCTCCAGTGGACAAAAGTGAAAATATACAATCACTTTTTATAATAATAAATTACATTTATATAGCACCTTTCAAGATAAAATGCACAAGGTGCTTCACAACAAAATAAAGCAAAAAAAAAAAAATCTGTAAACACAAGTTAAATAAGACATATTAATGAAACTTGAGCCAGTGGACACTTATAATATATCTCAGGAGATGTAATTTGGAGGGAATATGTGATATTTTGTAGCTACTAATATGCAACAAAACACAAAAGGCTCTGATACTTAAAGTCTTCCAGTCAGTGGCTTCACTAATTAAAGCCTAATTTAACAGTTCATTAAGGACTACTGACATCTACTGGTCAAATAATGTACAGCACAGTTTCAAATGTATTACACAGGGCTTTACTGCTCCTGTGTAATGTATGCAGGTTTAAAAGTATTTGTTGATTTTTGTGCTTTGGCAGCCCACTGGTGTCTTCAGCCGTCTGGACAGAGGAGATGAAGAGGATGATAGTCCAAGTCCAGAGAAGACCATTTTAATTGATGTAGATGCCAGGGACAGCGATGGAGAAGGTGCCATCCTCCCATATGCCGGTATCCTCAAGAGAGCTTTGCCCCCACAAACAAAAGAACCTGCCAAAAAACCAGCCCTGACCACGTTGCGACGCCTGGGTGTAAAATTCAAACAGCCTTCTTCTGACGTCCCCATCTCCTCATCGTCTTCTTCTAATGGCCTCGTGAAGCCGAGTGTGCTCCAGAGGCTGGGCAAGCCCGCCGCTCTTCCGAGCTCGACCGCGTCTGCCACACCTGCCGACACCCAGGACAACAGAGTGAGCAGCACCAAGCCCAGAGCTCAGGCAAGACCAGCAGTGGCCAGGTCCAAAGTGAGCAGCAGCACGGGGGCAGAGTCTCTCGGAGCTCAGATGGACATTAAAGCTGTCAGTGTCTTCAAAAGGCTGGGCAGCAAAAGGACCTAACACAGGAACCCCAACCTCATTCAGATGCTGTCTGTTCAACATTTTTAAGATTTACGTCACCACTGTTTTACATTTATCCTTATTACATTGGCTTGCAAAAGTATTCAGCCCCTTGGTATTTCACGCATTTTAATTTGTTTATGGTATTTCAAATACAAAAAGTAAATCGGGCTTCTCATTATAAAAACTTTATAAAATTATATTCCTTAGACTCAAACTGAAAGTAAATCTCTGAAATTTAATATAAATTAATTAAAAATATAAAAGCCAAGATGATGGGTTACATAAGTTATCAGCCCCTTTGGTATAATACCTATAAATAATCAGTTTAATTACCAGTTTTCTTCAGATACAGTAAGTCAGGGGATGAATACATGAACATTCAGTAAGGTATATCGTCTTTTATGCATTCCAAATTTAAGGCAGAACTCTACTAGTGTATACTAAGGTACATCTAAATATAAAAAAAGAGAGTAGAGCCACTTATGGTCTTCTTTCACCAAAACATTAAGCTAGGCTTGCATCTCAGATGTACCTTCTGGAAAATTGTAGCTGAATTTTCAGGTCTTCAGTTTAAGAAAACCCTCCTCTGTACCACTTCATCATAAAGCTGTATAACTGGGGATACAGAATGCAAAACATGCACTATGCACAATTTCTCCAGTCTCCATGGGTGTTTCAACAAGACAATGACCCCAAGCAAACTAGTAAATGAGCAAAATCTTGGTTCCAAACCATCTTTTTAGTCACATAGCACTACTATTATTCTACTACTGTATACCGGACTGTGGACGACAACTATTTTTTTTTCTTTCATTTTTTAAGTGTGTGTTTTGTTTTATTCATGCTGCATTATAGATGTAGTTTTACTTTTTTGTTTTGTTTTATTATTATTATTTTTTTTTTTGTCAGTCGTGCTGTCGTTTATTCATAGGAACAAAAAAAATCTATTTTTGAGTCAAAGCTTAATATGTGGATTCTGTAGACTTTTTTTTTTTTTTTTTTACTTTTTCAGTGAATGCATTTCAGAATTTAAAGCATGAGCTGCCTTGATTGGGGTTTTAAACTGACCCCCATAAATCCACATTGGAACATTTCCTTGCAGTCCTCCTGAATGCATGCAGTCTGTGTATGAGTTTATTTTTCCCTCAAAATATTGAGCAAGCCCTCAAGCATTTTGAGCAAGGAAATTTTGCACCTAATTCATTTTTCTGGAATATTGATGGAGAATTTTGAGACAAAAGTGAAGTTGTCCCAGCGTGACCATGCAGGAAACACAAACCTGCGCCAACAGGCACATTAAGTGGGAAAGCAAGTTTTTATTTATTCATTTATTTTTTGCTTGAAAATATTTCATCACTTACTCATCTTCAACCACTTACTCCAATTAAGGGTCACGGGGGGGGGTATCTCAGCAGTCATAGGGCATGAGGCACGAGGTACACCCTGGACAGGATGCCAGTGTGTCACACCCAAGGACATTTTAAAGTTTCCAATCCACCTAACCTGCCTGTCTTTGGATGTGGGAAGAAGCCGGAGCACCGGGAGGGAACTCACGCAGACACGGGAAGGCTCCAGGTGGGAATTGATCCCGTGACCACCTTGCTGTGAGGCAGCAGTGCTAACCACTGTACTGCTGCTACACTATATTTTTTTCCATAAACTGAATCCTAAATTGGCTTTTGATTTCTCCTTTTTAACTTGCCAAATAAAATCTTTGCTCAAAAATGTTTTCCCTGTAAAATTATGTTCATGTTTAAAAAAAAAAAAAATTCCTTTCTTTCCTCAAAAATGTTAACCTGTTTTCTCAAGATTTTGAGACCCCAGTACGATCATGTGTAAAATATAAGCATCTCAGGCAACCCGTCTGTTATTTATTGGTTGTATTAAAAATCCAGTGCCGCAGTCTGCTGTTGCACTTCTGGGGGCTGTAGTCACAAGGTCCCTTTTTAAGTCTCCCCATGACCTTTGTCATGTACTGGACATGAGAAATGTAGTGTCGTTTCTGAATTTCAGAGCTGTTCGTGTGGAAATCTTAGAACATCCAGATCGTGTAGGACAAAGTTTAATTTGAAGTGCAATATGCATCTTTGTTTTTTTGTTTTGTTTTGGTTTGGGGGTTTTTGTGCAGTCTTTCTTTACCGGTTTCACATCTTCTTTTAAAAGAACTCCAAAATGCCATCAGGTCTGGGGCGCTACTGTACTGTAGGTTCAGATCAACTGACCCAACATTAACACCACAACTTTTACATTGTACATATTTTGGCATGATTAAAATTACAATTATGTTTTATTGTGTGTGTGGGGGGGAGGGGGGGGTGTGTAGATAAACAGTATGGACTGTTTTTTATTATTCCCTTAATATTTAAAATTTAGAGATGTGCTAGCTGAAGTGAATAAAATAGAAAACAGTTGGAATGTCTTCACTTGTTTTGTTTTTACCTCCTCAAGGACAACCCAACCATCCCAAACCAATATTTTTTTTTACTTTGCCCTTGATATTTGACCTTTGAGGTTGAGCAGTGATCATTTGCCTCAATGTCATCCAAATATGCAAGAATAAATAAACAGTCCTGTGACCTTCAGTCCCAGACTAGCTTGGGGTCATTAACTGTATGCATGCTTTAAAATCAAGGTCAAAGGTCAGCCTGTTCAAAAGTTAATGAAGTCACAGCAGTGAACTCTGCGCTTTTTTTCCTCAGAGAAAATTGACAGTTTTCATGCTGCTGTTGGCTTTTCCATTGAATTGGGTTGAACTTTTGGTGTTTTGTTAACCACTAATGGTCAATATATACATAAATATTGTGAGCTAACTGTTTAGCTGTAAACAAGTTGATGCAACTAACTGAATGCTATTTCATATCTGTTAATCCTCTAAACAGCAAAGGAATGACCGCTCTGCCATCAGATGGGGCAACAAATTAAATAATTATTACACGTGCTGAATAGAATTTAATTTTCTGTTGAGATTAAAGTTTAAAATGAAGGTAAAATAGTTTTTTAAAAAGTGGTTAGCCAACCCAGCACCCTATTAATGCTTTATTTTACAAAACAATACAGTGTTTTATGAAGTCAGACCTTAACATAAATCTCAGGGGGTAAAAAAGACAAATAAATGCCAGCACTCAAATTGTTCCGGGGGGCTCTTAATTTGTGCAGCAAATATTAATAAGAACCTTTGAATGAAACTATTCAGTTATATTTTTTATTATTGCCATCGTTATTAAGGGTATAAACAACACATTTGTGAACCCGCACTTTAGACGTGCATTTATTTTTTGAAAACAGTTATGAAGACGTCAAATCAAAATCAAATCAATTTTATTTATATAGCGCCAAATCACAAACAGTTGCCCCAAGGCACTTTATATTGTAAGGCAAAGCCATATAATAATTACAGAAAAACCCCAACGGTCAAAACGACCCCCTGTGAGCAAGCACTTGGCGACAGTGGGAAGGAAAAACTCCCTTTTAACAGGAAGAAACCTCCAGCAGAACCAGGCTCAAGCAGGGGCAGTCTTCTGCTGGGACTGGTTGGAGCTGAGGGAGAGAACCAGGAAAAAGACATGCTGTGGAGGGGAGCAGAGATCAATCACTAATGATTAAATGCAGAGTGGTGCATACAGAGCAAAAAGAGAAACACTCAGTGCATCATGGGAACCCCCCAGCAGTCAAAGTCTATAGCAGCATAACTAAGGGATGGTTCAGGGTCACCTGATCCAGCCCTAACTATAAGCTTTAGCAAAAAGGAAAGTTTTAAGCCTAATCTTAAAAGTAGAGAGGGTGTCTGTCTCCCTGATCTGAATTGGGAGCTGGTTCCACAGGAGAGGAGCCTGAAAGCTGAAGGCTCTGCCTCCCATTCTACTCTTACAAACCCTAGGAACTACAAGTAAGCCTGCAGTCTGAGAGCGGAGTGCTCTATTGGGGTGATATGGTACTACGAGGTCCCTAAGATAAGATGGGACCTGATTATTCAAAACCTTATAAGTAAGAAGAAGAATTTTAAATTTTATTCTAGAATTAACAGGAAGACAATGAAGAGAGGCCAATATGGGTGAGATATGCTCTCTCCTTCTAGTCCCTGTCAGTACTCTAGCTGCAGCATTTTGAATTGACTAAAGGCTTTTCAGGGAACTTTTAGGACAACCTGATAATAATGAATTACAATAGTCCAGCCTAGAGGAAATAAATGCATGAATTAGTTTTTCAGCATCACTCTGAGACAAGACCTTTCTAATTTTAGAGATATTGCACAAATGCAAAAAAGCAGTCCTACATATTTGTTTAATATGTGCATTGAATGACATATCCTGATCAAAAATGACTCCAAGATTTCTCACAGTATTACTAGAGGTCAGGGTAATGCCATCCAGAGTAAGGATCTGGTTAGACACCATGTTTCTAAAATTTGTGGGGCCAAGTACAATAACTTCAGTTTTATCTGAGTTTAAAAGCAGGAAATTAGAGGTCATCCATGTCTTTATGTCTGTAAGACAATCCTGCAGTTTAGCTAATTGGTGTGTCCCCTCTGGCTTCATGGATAGATAAAGCTGGGTATCATCTGCGTAACAATGAAAATTTAAGCAATGCTGTCTAATAATACTGCCTAAGGGAAGCATGTATAAAGTGAATAAAATTGGTCCTAGCACAGAACCTTGTGGAACTCCATAATTAACCTTAGTCTGTGAAGAAGATTCCCCATTTACATGAACAAATTGTAATCTATTGATAAATATGATTCAAACCACTGCAGCGCAGTGCCTTTAATACCTATGGTATGCTCTAATCTCTGTAATAAAATTTTATAGTCAACAGTATCAAAAGCAGCACTGAGGTCTAACAGGACAAGCACAGAGAGGAGTAGTATCAAAAGCAGCACTGAGGTCTAACAGAACAAGCACAGAGAGGAGTCCACTGTCTGAGGCCATAAGAAGATCATTTGTAACCTTCACTAATGCTGTTTCTGTACTATGATGAATTCTAAAACCTGACTGAAACTTTTCAAATAGACCATTCCTCCGCAGATGATCAGTTAGCTGTTTTACAACTACCCTTTCAAGAATTTTTGAGAGAAAATGAAGGTTGGAGATTGGCCTATAATTAGCTAAGATAGCTGGGTCAGGTGATGGCTTTTTAAGTAATGGTTTAATTACTGCCATCTTAAAAGCCTGTGGTACATAGCCAACTAATAAAGACAGATTGATCATATTTAAGATCGAAGCATTAATTAATGGTAGGGCTTCCTTGAGCAGCCTGGTAGGAATGGGGTCTAATAGACATGTTGATGGTTTGGAGGAAGTAACTAATGAAAATAACTCAGAACAATCGGAGAGAAAGAGTCTAACCAAATACCGGCATCACTGAAAGCAGCCAAAGATAACGATATGTCTTTGGGATGGTTATGAGTAATTTTTTCTCTAATAGTTAAAATTTTATTAGCAAAGAAAGTCATTAAGTCATTACTAGTTAAAGTTAAAGGAATACTCGGCTCAATAGAGCTCTGACTCTTTGTCAGCCTGGCTACAGTGCTGAAAAGAAACCTGGGGTTGTTCTTATTTTCTTCAATTAGTGATGAGTAGCAAGATGTCCTAGCTTTACGGAGGGCTTTTTTTTATAGAGCAACAGACTCTTTTTCCAGGCTAAGTGAAGATCTTCTAAATTAGTGAGACGCCATTTCCTCTCCAACTTACGGTTTATCTGCTTTAAGCTGCGAGTTTGTGAATTATACCACGGAGTCAGGCACTTCTGATTTAAGGCTCTCTTTTTCAGAGGAGCTACAGCATCCAAAGTTGTGCTCAATGAGGATGTAAAACTATTGACGAGATAATCTCACTCACAGAGTTTAGGTAGCTACTCTGCCCTGTGTTGGTATATGGCATTGGAGAACATAAAGAAGGAATCATATCCTTAAACCTAGTTACAGCGCTTTCTGAAAGACTTCTAATGTAATGAAACTTATTCCCCGCTGCTGGGTAGTCGATCAGAGTAAATGTAAATGTTATTAAGAAATGATCAGACAGAAGGGGGTTTTCAGGGAATACTGTTAAGTCTTCAATTTCCATACCATAAGTCAGAACAAGATCTAAGGTATGATTAAAGTGGTGGGTGGACTCATTTACATTTTGAGCGAAGCCAATCGAGTCTAACAATAGATTAAATGCAGTGTTGAGACTGTCATTCTCAGCATCTGTGTGGATGTTAAAATCACCCACTATAATTATCTTATCTGAGCTAAGCACTAAGTCAGACAAAAGGTCTGAAAATTCACAGAGAAACTCACAGTAACGACCAGCTGGACGATTGATAACAACAAATAAAACTGCCCTTACCAAAAAATAGTACTGATAAGTATATAAAAAGTAAACTGGAAGTATACTTGAAACATACTTGCATGTACTACTTTTTGGTAAGGGTGGTTTTTGGGACTTCCAATTTGGATGGACAAGACTAAGAGTCAAGCTTTCAACTGAATTAAAGCTTTGTCTGGGTTTTTCATTAATTAATAAGCTGGAGTGGAAGATTGCTGCTAATCCTCCTCCTCGGCGTGCTTCGAGGATTCTGACAGTTAGTGTGACTCAGGGGTGTTGACTCATTTAAACTAACATATTCATCTTGCTGTAACCAGGTTTCTGTAAGGCAGAATAAATCAATATGTTGATCAATTATTATATCATTTACTAACAGGGACTTAGAAGAGAGAGATGTAATGTTTAATAGACCACATTTAACTGTTTTAGTCTATTGTCTATCTTTAGTTTATTGTTAGTTTGTTATTTATGAATTAACTTTACTGAATACATTTGGGAACCTGTGGATTAAAAATATATGTATTGTGTAGGTGTGTATTGCGTGTGTTTCTCTGGCTGTTTTCTGTTGTTTTATCCCGAGGCTTTATTTATTTTATTGAATACAAAACTGTGGTATTTTAATATTTGTTTATTGAATATGTTTGCGAACCTGTGGCTGGGTTGTTTTATTGATTTATTTTCCTCCCGCCGAATATTTACGTCACCGGCCGGTCGAGGTCGCTGTTTCACTTTTGTTCTCTGCTCAGCCTCTTGCAGTCCGTCTGTCTCCATCTCCTAAATCCTTATCGACTAACGCGAACACACTCAAAACCTGATGTTAAGAGACAAAATGCCAACTGAAAAAATAAATAAATTAATAAAAATTTAAATTTAATTCCATGAAGCTTTTAGACACCTACCCGATTCCAAACAAGGAGTCAGTGACGTAATCTAATTTGCCGCGCATTCTCTTTTACAATCATATTTTCTTCTCACAGCCATTCATATAAATAGGAAATAAAACAAGGTAAAAAGCTAACCAATGTGCGACTTCGAATTTTTAGATTTAAGTAAAGGAAATTAAATAAACTCAATTAGATTTTTGACGTAAAAATAAGAATATAATAACATATTTTTATCTGCTCTATTATGTAAAAGATACTCGTATGGGTTTTTATACAAATGTGCGATAACACACTGATCAGATTGGGAAAAAACATGCTGGTTTAATTTGCTTTTCAGTGATTTTCCCCCCATAACAAAGCGCCTAATATTAAAATAAACAAAGGGCGTGTCCTTTTGTGCAATAAATACACAGATTGGTATTTGCGCTGAATAAAGCGGGTTTTTATTTGTGGGCGTGGTTACCGTTCTTGGAGCGCAGACTGGACGGATCTGTGATGTTTTTGTGTTTTTCTGGACTGCAGCATCGCCTCACGACTTCTGCCTTCTTATTCCCACAATGCTGTGCGGCTGTCTGTGGTGCTGAAGCTGCGCGTGCCTCGGACGTTCAAAGCGAGCATCCTCCGCCGCGCGAGCGCCTCACGGAGGAACATCCCGCGTTTGTCGGTGCGCGTGCTGACAGTCTTTGTGGTTGTTTGGACTTTTTCCCCGGTTCAAACCGGAGACGTTTTTCTTTCTTCTTCTTCTTTCTTTTTCTTTTTTTTTTTCCTTTTTTTTAAGGCAGTTTTCTTGCGTTTGTCGTTGTCCGTCCGTCCCGCGTCCTTTATGCACAGCACGCTGCTCCGCTCCGCCGCCGCTGATCACGCCTTCGTGTCCGAACATCATGGCCCGCTCCACACGTTTCCACTGAGAGACATGGAAGCCAAACAGCACCCGATAAAGAGCCTAAAGAGCTACCCGGAGACCGGCGGCCGGAGCCTGGCAGCGGCGGCCGGGGGAGGCGGAGGAGCAGCAGCAGCAGGAGGAGGAGGAGGAGGAGGAGACGGCGGCGGGTACCGAGCCGGCTCGGCTGACATGGAGATGGAGGCGAAGATCCGGAAAGCCATCGACTTCAAGGCGGAGGGTCACCGCTGCTACAAGGAGAAGAAATTCCGGGAGGCGATAGGCAAGTACCACCGGGCTCTGCTGCAGCTGAAGGGGGTGCACGTCGTGGACGGAACCACCGGGTCTGAGGTCAACCTCCTGAACCAAGCTGCGGCCAAGCTGACCGAGGAGCAGCGGAGAGCCGTGGAGAGCACTGAGATCGAGTGTTACGACAGCTTGACAGGTACCGGTCCAAACCCGCTGACACCACCGCTCATCGACCCGGTTCAACAGGTTCACCCAACATTCTGCGCACACCGAAAAACTGTGCACGTGCAGAGGCGGCGCCAGTAAAGCTGCCTTTAACACAGGCGGAGCTGGGGGGGTTCAGGGTTTTAACCCACCACAAAGTAAAAAAAAAAACCTGAGTGGCTATATACGCCCAACCGTTGGTTCAATAAAGTAAATATGTGAGCACCAAAGCGCTTGTAAGTTCTCTTCCGGTTTCAACGCAGGGGAAAAAGGCGGATATTTTCTCGCTGGCCGTTGGACATTATATCTATCTGCCCAGCGGTGTATGACTTATCTGCCCAACAGCTGGGCAAATAGCCTTTGGCTAAAAGAAAAAAAACGTATAACAAATAAAAACAACACCACAATGAAACAATTGAAAATGATCCACTGTTTTGAAAAGTTAAAACACTAAATAAAGTGTTGGTAGGGGAAACAGTCCCTGTTTACATGTTGTTATTTAACATGCTAAATGAAACAGCTACTTCAGAAAAGAAAGCACTGTTTTGAAAGAGGAGGTGATGGTCTAATGGTTAAGGTGTTGGGCTTGAGTCCAGAAGATCATGGGTTCAAATCCCCACCTGATTGGAAAATCACTAAGAGCTCTTGGGCAAGCCCTTTAATCCCCTATTGCTCCTGGTGTGTAGTGAGCGCCTTGTATGGCAGCACCCTGACATCGGATGGAAAAGCGCTATATAAATGCAGTCCATTTACCATTTTGAAAAGTTTAACCATTTAAAAGATCTAAAAATCGATTATTTTGTAACACAGGCAATTTGCCGTAGAGGAAATAACACTTTTGGATTACGAACTCAGGAACTACTACGAAACAAAAATGTCCCTCTGTGTATGGAGTTAAGCTTTGGAATGCACTGACTCAAGAAATTAAATGTACAAATGTTCACAAATTCCAAAAAAATGTATAAAGATAAAATTATGAGTGAATACAGTAAACTGGAAGTAAAATGAATACAGCTGCTGAAGTGTGAATGTGGATGTTGAAATGTAGGATAATCATGTTGATGTTGATGATGTTTGTTTGATGTTTGGTGGCTTGAGGAGGGAGCGGCATTGGGGATGAAATTGAAGTGACAAGTGGATTTCTGTCTATTTTATTTATTTTGTTTTTAATTTTATTTTTGTTACAAGGAACAGAAAATACAAGATTTATCTTACTTCTGTTCCTTTTTGTTCATGATGTGTGTTTGTGTGGATGAGAAACGAATGAAATGACATGACATGACATAGTTAATAACAATTGCACTGAGGGGGAAATTCACTGTTTATAAGTAGCTACTTTAAATGCTAAATGAAACAGTTGGTTCAGAAAAAAAGAATCACTGTTTTGTAATGCTCACAACACTAAGTGAAATAATTACTTTAGAAAATATTCCATGTTTGTAAGTGCTTAAAAACAGCAACTGTAAGTACTGCTTCACAAAATAAGTCACTGTTTTCGAAAGTTTAAACACTTACATTGAGGGAAGAAAACACTTTTATAAGTAGCTACATTAAATGCTAAATGAAAGAGTTGCTCTTCAGAAAGTGAAACACTGTTTTGAAACACTAGCAACACAAAATTAAATAATTACTTTAGAAAATATTCCATATTTCTAAGTGCTTAAAACATCAAATGCAGGTGGTGCTGCACAAAATGAGTCACTGTTTTCAAAAGTTTAACCACTTAATAACAGTTGCATTGAGGGGAAAATTCACTGTTTATAAATATCTACTTTCAATGCTAAATGAAACGGTTGGTTCAGAAAAAGAATCATTTTTGTAATGCTCACAACACTAAGTGAAATAATTACTTCAGAAAGTATTCCATGTTTCTGAGTGCTTAAAACAGCAAATGAAAGTGGTGCTTCACAAAACAAGTCACTGTGAAATAATTACTTTTGAAAATAATCCAAGTTTGTAAATGCCTAAAACTGCAATTGAAAGTAGGATTGTAGAAAATGAGACTGTTTTGAAATGCTATAATTACTTTAGACACTAATTAAAGACTCACAGTTTTGAAATAGTCAAAACACTAAATAATAATTGTTTCTAAATGCTTAAAGATTTTGAAACAGTAAATGAAGTAATTACTTTAGAAAGAAGAGTCATTGTTTTGAAATGCTCAAAACACCACAACATAATGTTTCTAAACTCTTAAAACATTAAATTAAACGGTTTGTTTTTTTTCGGGGAAAAGTTACTAAACTTTACAAGAAACAATTACTACACTGAAAAAGTGTTTCCAAAAGCTCAAAATACTACAGGAAATAATTACTTCAGAAAATTATTCAATGTTTTAAAAGGCTTAAATTGATCAACAAACCAATTGCTTTGGGAAAATAACTGACTCTTTAGAAAACCATTCAGTGTTTTGAAAAGATCCAAAAACTAAAAGACCAATTGCTTCAAAAACTAATTTACTGTTTCAAATCATTTGGTAAAAGTCATTAACCAAATTTCAGAAAGATATTCTCTATTTTAAAACACTCAAAAATATTAAATGAACAACCCAGTTTCACTTTTTTTTTTTATCCTCCCATCACAAAATTATTAAAATTTTCGTGACGGTTTTTTTTTAAAACTCTCTATTACTAACCCTACTCCTACCCCCAACCCTAACCTTAACCATAACCTAACCCTACTCATTAATCATAACCACCTCTGACCCCCCCCCCCCCCCGCACTTTTAATTACGTGGTGCCATCACAGAATGAATTAGAATTATCAATTAGTTTTGTGATAATATGACAAACCAATAGATTAATGTATATTTCGTGCTGCTGAATCACGACAATCCATGAGACTGGGTTGTAAATAAAACAAATTCATTAGAACATTATTGTTTTGAAACACTGAATGAGGCAATTGATTCAGAAAATGATTCCCTGTTTGTAATTGCCCAAAACAGTGAAACAATAGCTTTAAGACTTAAAGAAACTAATTTACTTTCAAAACATTTGAAAAAAATCACATTAAACAAAAACTCAAAAAAGACTATTTTCAAATGCCCCAAAACACTAAATGAAACAAATACACAAGGAAATGATTGCTTCAAAACACTAAATGAAAGTGTTGTCTGTTCTAAACATGAATTATGATCTGGACCTCTGACATCTTAAACACTTGATCGGGATTTTCATGATTAAACAATATTACACTGGCAGAACAAATACAGAACTATAGTTTTGACATATAATGTATAACTCCAGAATTTATAATTAGGCTCTGTGCAGCTCGTCATTTGAGGACTGTTTTCATTAATTGCAAATCCTGAGCGATGTGTAATTTCCCTGTCGGACTAAATTATTGCAACATTTAGTGAAAACGAGTCTCTGGCTACAGAAGACAAGTGTGACAGGTAACAGAAGACCCCATTGCCATGACAACCTGCTTTACTGTTCGAGTTATAGCCTTTTAATGAGCGTAGTCATTATTTTAGAACATTACTTTTATGAGCTTCTCCTTTCTTAACACCTTTTTGCCGCATTTGTTTGGGTTCAACATGCCCTCCATCTTGAGCTTTTCTGAGGTTTCGTGTTTTGCCAAAGGACAGTTTGACACTGAAAACGGGCTTCAAACTCATAACCTGCCTTGCAACAACACTGCCACCTTGGAACAATTCACACTCTAAACATACTGGATATGAAAGCCGTGTTAGTGCTGCTGTGTGGAAATTAAAACATTTAACCTTCATAACGTCTTCCAGGATTCCCGTTTTAAAATGCATAAAACAAAATTTCATCTAAGCCGTAACCAGGGGCGTAGGTTTGTATATGGACCATAGGGACAAGTCACAACCAATATTTTGGGATGGCAAAATAGTCCCTACCAATATTTAGCATTTTTGTTTATATAACAAAATCATTCACTATTTTTTTGCGAACTCGATACTATAATTTTAGTCGTCACGTTTTGTGTTTTCGACGTGCCAGAATGACAGGGTTACCCATGTTGCAATTTCATTGGCTCACGTTCTTCTCACATGGACGTAAACAAAGCGCATCTCGAGGCAGGCAGTGCTTCATTTGTAAAGTGGGAGGTCCCGGAGCGCAGAGGATGGGTGGCTCCGGTGCAGTGTTGCCAGATGTACGATAATTATCGTATTTGTACGATAGTTTTGCCCTCTGTACGATGTATGATCAATAATGCGAAAAAACCCAAATATGTACGATAATTTCAGTTGGTTGCCCAAACACGCATCTCTCTCTGACACCCAAGAATCATTTTGCAGGCGTTGCACTCAGGCGGCATCAAAGACACAACACACACAGGGCTGCTGCTGGCTTTGGGCTGCCGGGACAACGTCATTTGAAAGCCCGCCCCCTCTCTATACAAAGTAATGAGTTCCCATCCAATCTCTGCAGGACAGGAAGATTCCCCAACCAACATCTTTTTTTTTTTTTTTCGAAACTGTATTTCAACAAATGCAATAACAAACGAACAAAACACAAGAGCAAAGAGATATACAAGAAAAATAAAAAAAAAGTTCAAGTTCCTTATGGAGGTGTCAACATTTTTTCTGTGTTCAACAAAATCTGCACAAGTGGCATCGGATGACGACAGCGACCTCAAGGTTGAATTCGACTCTTTCTAGTCTGGTAATTAACACATGTTTGTGTTACTTCACAGTCTTGCTTGTGCATTTGCGTTCTTTTTGTGCCATAGTTTCCCCATTACTATAATTACTGTTTAAAAATGTGACATAAAATTCTTTGTAAATTAAAAAAAAAACCGCTAAAATAGCTACGTTGTATGCGTTTTGTTTGTGTACGATAATTTCTCCCAAAATACGATAATTTTGAGGTTTTGGTACGATAGTTTCATATTTCATATCTGGCAACACTGCTCCGGTGCAGAAAAACAAGAAGGGGGGGGGGGGGGAGGGGTTGCGAACAATGCTGTGCGCCACACTTAAAATAAACTGCACACCCACACCTTCACAAATGACACTAACATCCTGCCTTTTCCTCAAAAAATACTACATTTATGTTTGCTGTCTGTCTATGTACTTTCTGTCACTTTTGCGCTCTTTTTCATACTTTTCCCTCGTTTCAAAAGTCACCGAACGCACTTTACTGTAATATATGCAACATATAGCACACTGTTGGAAAGCACGGGTTCTTGGCTTGCTGTCAGTGTTGAAATTTTTCAGAGTGAGGGCTTACATGAGAACTTACGGTAATGAGAATCAGCGGCGCACTAGTGTGAAACTTCCGTGTTTTTCCTCTGTGTTATGACATCACAGGCTTACGTTTACCGTAATACACCATATATATCATTGGAAATCCCTTTTTTTTGGCAAATTAGGTTGCCAGATACCTACAACTGCATTATTGATGAAGAGAATAGATTATACATCTTGTTTGCAAAAACTTTTTTTTTTTTGTTAGCTCCACAAGTACTTTTTTTGTTGTTGTCTTGTTCTCTCAGGTGTAGGCCTATAGAATAGATTCGTGATTTTGGGTGCAATTTTGTTATTTAAGCTATTTATTTGTTTGCCTACACACTTAATATTGTAAATAAAGTGTTAAATTATTCAGCATTATGTCATCATATGTTATGTATTATGCTGTACTTGTGCGTCTAATGGTATGAGTGGGTTAGGGGGTGGTGGTGGTGAGCAGGGGGGCCGAGTGGGGTGTGTGGTATTGTCCCTACCAAAGCTGAGACCAAACCTATGCCCTTGGCCGTAACTGAGCTGGATGAATAATGTGGCCGCTTGTGTCTGTTAAGTGTTGCATTTACATCCTCATTGAAGACAACTTTGGATGCTGTAGCTCCTCTGAAAAAGAGAGCTTTAAATCAGAAGTGCCTGACTCCGTGGTATAACTCACAAACTCGCAGCTTAAAGCAGATAACCCATAAGTTGGAGAGGAAATGGCGTCTCACTAATTTAGAAGATCTTCACTTAGCCTGGAAAAAGAGTCTGTTGCTCTATAAAAAAGCCCTCCGTAAAGCTAGGACATCTTTCTACTCATCACTAATTGAAGAAAATAAGAACAACCCCAGGTTTCTTTTCAGCACTGTAGCCAGGCTGACAAAGAGTCAGAGCTCTATTGAGCTGAGTATTCCATTAACTTTAACTAGTAATGACTTCATGACTTTCTTTGCTAACAAAATTTTAACTATTAGAGAAAAAATTACTCATAACCATCCCAAAGACGTATCGTTATCTTTGGCTGCTTTCAGTGATGCCGGTATTTGGTTAGACTCTTTCTCTCCGATTGTTCTGTCTGAGTTATTTTCATTAGTTACTTCATCCAAACCATCAACATGTTTATTAGACCCCATTCCTGCCAGGCTGCTCAAGGAAGTCCTACCATTATTTAATGCTTCAATCTTAAATATGATCAATCTGTCTTTGTTAGTTGGTTATGTACCACAGGCCTTTAAGGTGGCAGTAATTAAACCATTACTTAAAAAGCCATCACTTGACCCAGCTATCTTAGCTAATTATAGGCCAATCTCCAACCTTCCTTTTCTCTCAAAAATTCTTGAAAGGGTAGTTGTAAAACAGCTAACTGATCACCTGCAGAGGAATGGTCTATTTGAAGAGTTTCAGTCAGGTTTTAGAATTCATCATAGTACAGAAACAGCGTTAGTGAAGGTTACAAATGATCTTCTTATGGCTTCGGACAGTGGACTTATCTCTGTGCTTGTTCTGTTGGACCTCAGTGCTGCTTTTGATACTGTTGACCATAAAATTTTATTACAGAGATTAGAGCATGCCATAGGTATTAAAGGCACTGCGCTGCGGTGGTTTGAATCATATTTGTCTAATAGATTACAGTTTGTTCATGTAAATGGGGAATCTTCTTCACAGACTAAAGTTAATTATGGAGTTCCACAAGGTTCTGTGCTAGGACCAATTTTATTCACTTTATACATGCTTCCCTTAGGCAGTATTATTAGACGGTATTGCTTAAATTTTCATTGTTATGCAGATGATACCCAGCTTTATCTATCCATGAAGCCAGAGGATACACACCAATTAGCTAAACTGCAGGATTGTCTTACAGACATAAAGACATGGATGACCTCTAATTTCCTGCTTTTAAACTCAGATAAAACTGAAGTTATTGTACTTGGCCCCACAAATCTTAGAAGCATGGTGTCTAACCAGATCGTTACTCTGGATGGCATTTCCCTGATCTCTAGTAATACTGTGAGAAATCTTGGAGTCATTTTTGATCAGGATATGTCATTCAAAGCGCATATTAAACAAATATGTAGGACTGCCTTTTTGCATTTACACAATATCTCTAAAATCAGAAAGGTCTTGTCTCAGAGTGATGCTGAAAAACTAATTCATGCATTTATTTCCTCTAGGCTGGACTATTGTAATTCATTATTATCAGGTTGTCCTAAAAGTTCCCTAAAAAGCCTTCAGTTGGTTCAGAATGCTGCAGCTAGAGTACTGACGGGGACTAGCAGGAGAGAGCATATCTCACCCGTGTTGGCCTCTCTTCATTGGCTTCCTGTTAATTCTAGAATAGAATTTAAAATTCTTCTTCTTACTTATAAGGTTTTGAATAATCAGGTCCCATCTTATCTTAGGGACCTCGTAGTACCATATTACCCCATTAGAGCGCTTCGCTCTCAGACTGCGGGCTTACTTGTAGTTCCTAGGGTTTGTAAGAGTAGAATGGGAGGCAGAGCCTTCAGCTTTCAGGCTCCTCTCCTGTGGAACCAGCTCCCAATTCAGATCAGGGAGACAGATACCCTCTCTACTTTTAAGATTAGGCTTAAAACTTTCCTTTTCGCTAAGGCTTATAGTTAGGGCTGGATCGGGTGACCCTGGACCATCCCTTGGTTATGTTGCTTTAGACGTAGACTGTGGGGGGGTTCCCATGATGCACTGTTTCTTTCTCTTTTTGCTCCGTATGCATCACTCTGCATTTAATCATTAGTGATCGATCTCTGCCCCCCTTCTCGGCATGTCTTTTTCCTGGTTCTTTCCCTCAGCCCCAACCAGTCTCAGCAGAAGACTGCCCCTCCCTGAGCCTGGTTCTGCTGGAGGTTTCTTCCTGTTAAAAGGGAGTTTTTTCCTTCCCACTGTGGCCAAGTGCTTGCTCATAGGGGGTCGTTTTGACCGTTGGGGTTTTTCATAATTGTTGTATGGCCTTGCCTTACAATATGGAGCGCCTTGGGGCAACTGTTTGTTGTGATTTGGCGCTATATAAGAAAGGGGTTGATTGATTGATTGACTGATCGACATACCTACAAAAAATAAGTATAACAGTTCATTTCTTAGAGTGACGTGAGTGACATTTATTATTATTATTATTATTATTATTATTATTATTATTATTATTAAATAATTACATTTCTGTGTGGGAATTATCAAGGTTTTTTGTAACTAAAGTCCACTCTACATTGTTTGTTTTAAGTGTGCCATTTTATTTGGAAATTTTGCAGAGTAAAATAAACTCTGCCGGGACTACATTTGGTCCCATTCCAAATAGAGTTAAATAAGCTCTATTACAGTGTAAAATTAACTCAGTCATGGTGTGAATGACTCTTATTTGAGTGGAAAAACTTGATTTGACAAGACATTAGAGGTGATTTCACACTGTAATAGAGTTTAACACTTATTGGAGTGGGACCAGATGTAGTAAACTTTGATGTTTTGTTTGTTTTTTTTTGTTTTTAGGTATTATGATGCATTTAGTGACCCACTGTTGAACACCATGTTAATTCCCAGATAGCCATTCCAGCATAAATGGACAAAAATGATCAAATCATATTACAATATTAATACGACACATTAACACCAAGATCCACATCATCGCCAACATTTAATGACTTCTTTGTCTAATAACAACAAACTTAAAATGACCTGCCAGTGAATGCAATAAAAACAAAACCAGCACATTTCTGACTATGTGACCTCTATGAATTATGACGAAATATGTTCAAAAAATGGATTTCAACTAGACAAGCACTCAGTAGAACACATTCTTCTGGAGTTTACTGATGATACATTTTATATATATATATATATATATATATATATATATATATATATATATATATATATATATATATATATATATATATATATATATATATATATATATATCCTGGGTTTTGAATCTAAAAGTACACCCAGAAATAAAACCTAATGGTTCATAACTCAATGAGCCATTCCTCCACTTACATTTATGAGAAGCAGCTTATAAGATAAGACTTTATCGATCTCACAGTGGAGAAATTCACATGTTACGTCAGCTCTTAAAAAACACACAAGATGAGTGCGAGTAGAGGAAAATGTGCATCAAACAGCATATGCAAAGATAAGCAATAATAATACTACTTGTAACAATACAATAAGAAAATGAGATAGAAATAGAATATATATATATATATATATATATATCAAATCAAATCAAGCGCCAAATCACAACAAACAGTTGCCCCAAGGCGCTTTATAATGTAAGGCAAAAGCCATACAATAATTACAGAAAAACCCATATATATATATATATGACCCTGACTGGGGATGTTGTTGGGCGGTGGAAGGAGTACTTCGAGGATCTCCTCAATCCCATCGTCACGTCTTCCGAAGAGGAAGCAGAGACTGGGGACCCAGAGACAGACTCATCCATTACCCAGGCAGAAGTCACCCAGGTGGTTAGAAAGCTCCTCGGTGGCAAGGCTCCTGGGGTGGATGAAATCCATCCTGAGTACCTTAAGTCTCTGGATGTTGTGGGACTGTCTTGGCTGACACGCCTTTGCAACATCGTGTGGCGATCGGGGACAGTGCTTCTCCAACTATAGGGGGATCACACTCCTCAGCCTCCCCGGTAAGGTCTATTCCAGAGTACTTGAGAGGAGAATTCGACCGATGGTCGAACCTCTGATTCAGGAGGAGCAGTGTGGTTTTCGTCCTGGTCGCAGGACACTGGACCAGCTCTACACGCTCCATCAGGTGCTCGAGGGTTCATGGGAGTTCACCCAACCAGTCCACATGTGTTTTGTGGATCTGGAGAAGGCGTTCGACCGTGTCCCTCGGGGCACCCTGTGGGGAGTGCTCCGGGAGTACGGGGTCCGGGGTCCTTTGCTAAGGGCTATCTGGTCCCTGTACGACCGCAGCAGGAGCTTGGTTCGCATTGCCGGTAGTAAGTCAAACCTGTTTCCAGTGCACATTGGCCTCCGCCAGGGCTGCCCTTTGTCACCGGTTCTGTTCATTATTTTTATGGACATAATTTCTAGGCGCAGCCAGGGTCTAAAGGGGGTCTGGTTTGGGAACCACAAAATCTTGTCTCTGCTGTTTGCGGAAGATGTGGTTCTGTTGGCTTCGTCAAATCAGGACCTTCAGCGTGCACTGGGGCGGTTTGCAGCCGAGTGTGAGGCGTCCGGGATGAAAATCAGCACCTCCAAATCCGAGGCTATGGTTCTCGACCAGAAAAAGGTGCTTTGCCCTCTTCAGGTCGGTGGAGTGTCCTTGCCTCAAGTGGAGGAGTTTAAGTATCTCGGGGTATTGTTCACGAGTGAGGGACGGATGGAGCGTGAGATCCATAGACGGATTGGTGCAGTGTCTGCAGTGATGCGGTCGCTGTATCGGACCGTCGTGGTGAAGAGAGAGCTGAGTAGGGGGGCAAAGCTCTCGATTTACCGATCGATCTGCGTTCCGATCCTCACCTATGGTCATGAGATTTGGCTCATGACCGAAAGAACGAGATCGCGGGTACAAGCGGCCGAGATGAGTTTCCTCTGCAGGGTGGCTGGGCGCTCCCTTAGAGATAGGGTGAGGAGCTCGGTCACTCGGGAGGAGCTCGGAGTTGAGCTGATGCCCCCACGACCCGACTCCGGATAAAGCGGAAGAAAATGGATGGATGGATATATATATATATATATATATATATATATATATATATATATATATATATATATATATATATATATATATATATATATATATATATACACGAGGTCTGTCCATAAAGTATAGGTCCTTTTTATTTTTTTCAAAAACTATATGGATTTCATTCATATGTTTTTATGTCAGACATGCTTGAACCCTCGTGCGCATGCGTGAGTTTTTCCACGCCTGTCGGTGACGTCATTCGCCTGTGAGCACTCCTTGTGGGAGGAGTCGTCCAGCCCCTCGTCGGAATTCCTTTGTCTGAGAAGTTGCTGAGAGACTGGCGCTTTGTTTGATCAAAATTTTTTCTAAACCTGTGAGACACATCGAAGTGGACATGGTTCGAAAAATTAAGCTGGTTTTCAGTGAAAATTTGATGAGAGATTTTGAGGTGATTCTGTCGCTTTAAGGACTTTTCACGGTGCGAGACATCGTGCAGCGCTCTCAGGCAGCGCCATCAGCCTGTTTCAAGCTTAAAACCTCCACATTTCAGGCTCTATTGATCCAGGACGTCGTCAGAGAACAGAGACGTTTCAGAAGAAGTCGGTTTCAGCATTTTATCCGGATATTCCACTGTTAAAGGAGATTTTTTTAATGAAAGACATGCGGACGGGTCCGCGCGTCGGGACGCAGCCGACGCGGCGCGGCGGCACAGGAAAAACACCTCCGTGTTGATAACCATTTGTTAATATCCAGTTGGCTTTTGATGGCTTTCAGTGGAGTGAGTATATGAGAAATTGTTTCTCAGCTGGAGATGTTCCAACTTGTCCTTAAGGCTTCCAGCAGAGGTGTTTTTCCTGTGACGGAGCGTCGCGGCGGCTGCGAGCCGACGCTGCAATCCGCCCGCACGTCTTTCATTAAAAAAATCTCCTTTAACAGTGGAATATCCGGATAAAATGCTGAAACCGACTTCTTCTGAAACTTCTCTGTTCTCTCACGACGTCCTGGATCAACAGAGCCTGAAATGTGGAGGTTTTAAGCTTGAAACAGGCTGACGACGCTGCCTGAGAGCGCTACACGACGTCTCGCACCGTGGGAAGTCCTTAAAGCGACAGAATCACCTCAAAATCTCTCATCAGCTGTTAAAATTTTCACTGAAAACCAGCTTAATTTTTCGAACCATGTCCACTTCGATGTGTCTCACAGGTTTAGAAAAAATTTTGATCAAACAAAGCGCCAGTCTCTCAGCAACTTCTCAGACAAAGGAATTCCGACGAGGGGCTGGACGACTCCTCCCACAAGGAGTGCTCACAGGCGAATGACGTCACCGACAGGCGTGGAAAAACTCACGCATGCGCACGAGGGTTCAAGCATGTCTGACGTAAAAACATATGAATGAAATCCATATAGTTTTTGAAAAAAATAAAAAGGACCTATACTTTACGGACAGCCCTCGTATATATATATATATATATATATATATATATATATATATATATATATATATATATATATATATATATAAAGGTTTGTAATCATCCTGGTGACAAACAAATATTTGTTTAATTGATGAAAATCACCCGTTACATCGATTCTCTTAGTTAGTTTCACAGAACAGTTTCTTCGTGTGTCTGTGTGATTGTTTCTTGTGTAGCTTAAAACGTCTGAAACAGATTTTCATGGAATTTCACAAATATAGTTTTGACTGGGAATAGGTGGGAAAACTCTTGATCCAGACTCCAGAGTATTAAAAAAGAAAGCAAAAACTGATATCTGACCTTATATACCATAAAAATACTGAAAAAATGAACAGGATAAAAGTTTTTCTTCCCTACAAGTTTGAATAAAATAATAATGTCCTCATTACATTATGTACTATAACAATGGACATGAAAATGTGATTAAACAATGAAGTATTGTTCAGTGTTTCCTGTTTTAGAAAGCATTCCAGAACTAAAAGAGCACTCTGAATGCAGCTCCCCACCATCTCTTTGTGTCTTTGTTTATATTTTTAGTTTTGTCTTTATTTCTATTGTGAGGTTTATTCCTTTGATATCTTCTCTAACATTCTTAGATCTCGACTGTTGGCCTTTGATTCGGATCACGCATCTTTGATTCTGATTGACGACCTTTGATCCTAATCACTTGGTTTTGATTCTGATTAATGTCCCTTGATCCAGATCTTCACCCTTGATCACTCATCTTTCATCCTGATGTTATGTGCTTTGATCCGAATCAGGATCAAATGGCAAATCCTGATCTTTGGCCATGATTGTTTAACTAATAAGTAATCCAAATTAACCAACCTGTATGTCTTTGGATGTGAGAGGAAGCCAGGGCACCCAGAGGGAATCCACAGAAACACAGAGACAGCATGCAAACTCCACACAGAAAGGCCACAGGTGGGAATCGAACCTATGCTGTGAGGCAACAGTGCTAACCACTAAGTCACCGTGCTGCCCGGTTAGGTGGATTGGAAACTTTAAATTGTCCATTGGTGTGCGTGCAGGAGTGAATGTGTTTGTCTGTCTATATATTAGCCCTGTGGCAGACTGGCGTCCTCTCCAGGGTGCACCCGCTTTATGCCCTATGACTACTGGGATAGGCTCCAGCCCCCCCGTGACCCTTAATTGGAGTACGCGGTTGAAGATGAGTGAGTGTTCATGTCATATCTTAGTGACTAACAAGCTAACAGACATACATAAACAAAACCATAACGACCTTGGTAGAGGTTATAAAGCAAATAACGTAATTATTAATTTACAGCTCGAGATTAAAATATAAGTATGGAACAATGGTAAATACATTCTCAAATGTGCAAAACAAATGCTATCAAAGACATACAGTACTTTGCACTTCATGAAATTTGAAAGCTTGTGGAAGATTTTTAAAAAAGTTTTTCTGATATTTTATAGAAAAATATTAAATGATGAAACTAATCCTTTGTTAGAGGTTGTGAGTAATGACCTACTGGACGAGATAATAAAACAGCAGTTCTGTATCTTCAAAACAAAGCGTGTGATTTCAGGTCAAGAAGCCGTGGTCACGTTGCGTCTCTGACACTGTCCGGCCGCGGTTGCACAGGTGGTGTGATGCACTGAACGTCACTTTGTTCTGTGTCGTGTTCCAAGCCTGTCTGGATCCTGAAGGGAGGCCGCTGTAGACTGAAGGAAAAGACTGACGGGGAGGAGCGACCTCTGGATGAGAGAAAATGGGATTTCATTTACGACGGCAAAGAACATAATGAGAAGCAGAAAGAGTGAGGCAGGGGGAGGAAGAGGGGGAAGCCATGATGAAGGCGCAACAGGGGGCCATATTTACCATGGCAACCATCACGTGATCTTTTTTTCCTGTTGTTGTATTAGTGCTGTCTCAGTATGTCTAACTAAGACCATAATCTGATTAAGATATGCTAATGAAACTAGAGAAGCACTTATTGGAGCAGCTAACAGCTTACTGATGTTGATGTCTTGGAAAAAAATGTTGAGGATGTTTAGTCAAAGTACAATGAACGACCCCCAAATATGACCTTCATCTAAAAATATATTTTAATGCATCATTATGGTGCATTTGTAGGCAATGATCATGTGTAAAATGTGCTGTGGTTATGATCAAGATGAACAATAGTGTTTGATGGATTTATTTAAAAAATAATAATCAGAGCTGTCCTCTTCTTCAGTGTTAAAAAAAAGAGAGAATTAACACCAGGGTCAGTGGCGGCACCAGTCTTTCAGTCTTGGTGGAGTGAGGAGAGTAGTGATCCGAATAGTTTGTGGGAGTTCTTCTCCAGCTAGACCCTGAAAGATGCTGAGGATTGCATTGGAGTCACTAGTGTCTGTAGGAGGAGGTGTTTCATATCTGAAGATGCTCTAAATATCTTCCAGAGAAGTCATGATGGAAATCTTATGATGTACAGGGAGCTAAGAAAGTGAGCTGCGACAGCCCTAAGAATGGACAAGGATGCGTTTGTTAGAGGAATCTGTGATCAGGTGACACACCATCTGTGGTCTAGTGACTCTCGACCTGCTTACAGAGGAACCAAAGCATTTTGTTCCTCCAACCCTACACCTCATATCACTGCAGTTATGGCAGAAGATGGTTCAGTCCTGACAGATGTCTCTGCTGTACTGTCATACTGGGCCAGTACTTTTAGCAGTTGTATAAGGCTGGTCCTCCTGCTGGGATGTTAGATATTTGTGGCATCAAGGTTCTTATAGTTGAGTTGATTGTCAGGTCAATTGTGAACAACCAAATCTTGGTGAGATCGCAAAGGCCATGAAACAGCTGAAGGGAGCCCCAGGGATCTGTGGACCTGATCTCCTCCAGAGAGGGGGAGATTCTGTTCTCCTGGCATTGCAAAATTTTTGTCTCAATCCGGGAGACAGGTATCATACATACAGATTAGAAGAAAGGATACTTTCCCAATGTGGAAAGGAAAGAGTCATCAGATGGACTGTAACAATTACACGGGTATTGCACTGCTCTCTGTGCTGAGGAAGGTGCTTGCAAGGATTATTGTTAATAGGATTTGGTTCCAGCTGCTGGAACAGTCTGGCTTCATGCCCACAAAGTCAACTATCAGCCGCATTCTAGCCCCGAGAGTACTCATAGAACAGAAGCATGAATTGTGGTGGTGCTTCTTTGCAGCATATGTTGATTTTTGCAAAGCAATTGATTCAGTTGATTGGACTACTCTCTGGGATATTCTGAAAATTCCAGAAGAAGTTTCTGGACATCATAGCCAGCCTGTACACAGATACTGTGAATGTTGTATGAAGCGGAGGCAGAGACTCTGAGTGTTTACCAGTGAAAACTGGCTTTCATCAGGGTTGAGTTCTGGCTCCTACTTTGTTCAATGCTTGCATGGACTGGGTGTTGGGTAGGGTTGAGGAAACCGGGCACTTGGGTGCTTTTGCTGGTGAGGAAAGGTTTGCGGACCTGGACTTCAAAGATGATGCTGTATTCTTTGCAGAATCAATGGATACTCTCATTGCAGCACTTGAGAAGCTGAGTGAGGAATCAGTGTCTGGGTTTGGGATTGTCCTGGATCAAGACTAAGATTCAGGCTTTCAGTGTCTTCCTGGAATCAGCCATTAGAAGTGGTGAAAGTGTTGGACTTGTAAAGACATTCATTCACTTATCTCAGCAGAGACAGGCATGTCTCTATGTTTGTAGAAGAACAAAGGTCCAAGTCTTTAGGGTCTTGGTGTGCTACCTGTCTTGCTGGATGGTTGTGAGACTTTGACAATAACCAGTGTCCTAAGGCGGCAACTGGATATCTTTGATAATAGGTCTCTTGAGGTGATCCTTGGGCACTACTGGAATGACTTTGTATCAAAGAAGTGGTTACTAAGAGAGACTAAGATGAGGAGTATCACTTGCATTGTGAGGGAGCATCATCTTCAACATTTTGGCCATGTGGCACATTTCTTTGTGCATGATCCATCACACAGGTGCCTGAATTTTGAGAACCCAGTAGTTGGAGGAGGCCAAGGGAACACCCATGTTTCACTTAGCTGTAGCAGATAGATGGTTATTTTAGAGGTGTGGGAATGGACCAGTTGTCTGCCTGAGTGGTTGCCATCCAAGACCTGAGGCAGTTCCATGGTGTTATGAATGCGGAAAAATGTAGCAGCACCAGCACATGCTTCCGTACTTGAGTTGACTGATTTTAAAAGCGATAGTACCGGCAGAAATGGGGAGATAGTGAATGGATGACTAAATAAAAGCACAAACAGGCTACTCAAATTATAGTCTTATGTCATTTACGAGGTCTATCCAAAAAGTATGCAACCTTTTTATTTTTTGCAAAAACCATATGGATTTGAATCACGTGTGATTGCATCAGCCAAGCTTGAACCTTCGTGCGCATGCGTGAGTTTTTTCACGCCTGTCGGTTGCATCATTCGCCTGTGAGCAGGCTTTGTGTGAGCAGTGGTCCACCCCTCTCGTCAGATTTTTATTGCGAATAAATGTCTGAACGTTTTGGAGTTTTGCTGCATCAAATTTTTCCAGAAACTGTGAGAGACCTCCATCTGGACACCATTCGTAAAATTTAGATGGCTTACAGCGACAATTTTATGGGGATTACACAGATTAAGGAGTGCTCCAGCTGGTTTAAAGACCGCCCACAGCGTCTGAGAGCGCGGTGCACTCCGAGCGACAATCGACAGGCTCAAACCCCGCTCAAACAACCAGATCATTTCCAACGTGAAGGCTTTGTTGATCCGGGACGTCGTCTGACTTTCACAAAAAAGGCAGAAGGCGTGGACATCAGCACTTTTTCGGCACATTCCACTGTTACAGGAGTTTTTTCATGGAAAGAGAAGCGGAGGATTGCGCCACCGTGCGGACAAAACCACCTCCGTGTTGGTCTCACAAGACGGCTTTCAGACGGCTTCCGGTTGCTTTTCAGTCGTGTGAGTATCCGAGAAATTGTGCATGAGCTGGACATGCCCCAACATGTCCTGTGAGGCTTCATCACGGCGTTGCTTTGCGTCATGTGGCTCCACCGCAACACACGGAACTCCTCCGCTCCTCTTTCCATGACAAAAACTCCTGTAACAGTGGAATGTGCCGTTCATTTCTAAACTGGACGCTGTCTTGATCTGGTATGTCGTCTGACTAGCACAGGAATTGCGGAAGACGTGGACATCAGCACTTTTTTGGCACATTGAGACAGACGTGCGGAGGAATTCCGCACATCAGGACGTTTCCGCATGGCGCAAAGCAACGCCGTGATGAAGCCTCACAGGACATGTTGGGGCATGTCCAGCTCATGCACAATTTCTCGGAAATCCACACGACTGAAAAGCCACCGAAAGCCGTCTGAAAGCCACCTGAAAGCCGTCCTGTGAGACCAACATGGAGGTGGTTTTGTCCCGCGCCATGAGCGGCACGGTGTCGCAATCCTCCGCTTCTCTTTCCATGAAAAAACTCCTGTAACAGTAGAATGTGCCGAAAAAGTGCTGATGTCCATGCCTTCTGCCTTTTTTGTGAACGTCAGACGACGTCCTGGATCAACAAAGCCTTCACGTTGGAAATGATCTGGTTGTTTCAGCGGGGTGTCAGCCTGTCGATCGGTGCTCGGAGCGCGCTGCGCTCTCAGCCACTGTGGGCGGTCTTTAAACCGGCTGGAGCACTCCTTAACCCTTTACCTACTGAGGCTATAAATGGACGATTGGTTATAATTTTTTATTGTAGCAATAAAATTAAGAAATAATGTTCTATGTTTGTGTGCTTTGGTACCCTTTTCCAAGAGTACCTGAATTTCAATTATATTACACCTGATTAACTATTTATACACATTATTTGTAAGTTTTAGCATTTAAAATGAGAAAAAACACAAAAACGAACTTGATTTTTTTTTTCAGTTTTTTAGTGAAAAATGATTGTTATGTAAAGGAAGTTTGGATTTCACATTTTTAATAGGAAGCTGTAAGTGTTTACAATCAAAATAATTAATTTTGTGTGTCTAGAACTCAGAAACAGCGCAGAAACAGTGCAAAAGTAAACATTTTACAAGGCGAAAATATGCAAAAAGTAACCAATTTTAAAATGCAGAACCAAACAATATGAATAACAACAAAGTGCAAAACTATATATAAATATATCAATTATTATCTGTATTATTAAAATGTGTAATAAATCACTCATTTGATCACTCATTTTGTGCAGAATTATACAATATGAATAAAACAATAAAGTGTCAAACTATATACAAATATATAACCAAGAATCGAAATTAGATCTAAACTACATCAGTCAGTGTGGTACTGTTTGTAACAGTTTCTGTCTGGCTGAAGACAGAGGCCAATTTTACAAAGTTTGCACATCCAGCAGGTTGACCTCTTGCAAACCTTGCAGGAAGGCTGCCCCTTTGTGGATCGCTGGCAAGGTGGGTTTCCACTGCTTGTTGGCACCGGGCAGTGGCTTGTGGTGTGCTGATGGAGCCATCACACCCACACAAACACGCACACACACCTTCACAAATGACACTAACACCCTGCCTTTTCCTCAGAAATGACTATATTTATGTTTGCTGTCTGTCTCTGTACTTTTCTGTCACTTTTGCGCTCTTTTTCATACTTTTCCCTCGTTTCAAAAGTCACCGAACGCACTTTACCGTAATATATGTAACATATAGCATACTGTTGGAAAGCACGGGTTCTTGGCTTGCTGTCAGTGTTGAAATTTTTCAGATTGAGCGCTTACATGAGAACTTACGGTAATGAGAATCAGCAGTGTGAAACTTCTGTGTTTTTCCTCTGCTTTATGATGTCACAGGCTTACGTTTACCGTAATACACCATATATCATTGGAAAGCCCTTGGTGTTAGCTTAACAATGCACTCTGAATCATTCAGATTGGACAAACTATGGCGGAGTTACGGTAAAAAAAATACGCATATGGAAAATATGGCGTGGGCGCCATCGCCGTAGATAAAGGGTTAATCTGTGTAATCCCCATAAAATGGTCGCTGAAAGCCATCTAAATTTTCCGAATGGTGTCCACCTGGAGGTCTCTCACAGTTTCTGGAAAAATTTGATGCAGCAAAGCTCCAAATCGTTCAGACATTTATTCGCAATAAAAATCCGACGAGAGGGGTGAACCACTGCTCACACAATGCCTGCTCACAGGCGAATGACGCAACCGACAGGCGTGAAAAAACCCACGCATGTGCACAAAGGTTCAAGCTTGGCTGATGCAATCACACGTGATTCAAATCCATATGGTTTTTGAAAAAAATAAAAAGGTCCGATACTTTTTGGACAGACCTCGTAATTACTTTATGAGTTTCATCAGGCTAACAGACAAAGTGATTATAAATAGGAGTTTTTAATTAGGTATTTCTACAAAAAAACCAAAACAAATCGCAGCCTTTTCACCAGCAATTAAAACACCTTCCCTACATTATACTCAATCATAGGTCCTGCCCAGAGTTCACCTTTAAGTCATCTTTCCTGTCATGTTATGCTTTTACACCATGTGGTTATCCTCATGAAAATTTCACAACGCTGTTTCAAGCTCTTCTCCTGACAGCTACACACACACACACACACACACACACACACACATATATGAAAGTTACTGTAGGTGTCAAACTGCTGAACTGCTGTTTGTGTCACAAAATGTGAGACAAACACTGTGCATGTGTACAAAATGTCCTTCAATATTACAGTCAGGAATATAACACTCCAGAGAGCTGGGCAATAATTATTTCCCAAACAGAGGTGAACTCGACCTCAGGGATTCCTGATACCTGCTCGCACAAGCAACATGGTTGCATTTCTGAAATCATCAGCATTACATCTCCAGATTCTCCTCCAGACGAGAAATTTCATTCTTTGCTCTTCCTATACGTGCCACGGATTGACAAGCTTGAAGAAAAATGGGATTTCTAAGTAATAAGTGTGTCCAAAATGGCAGTGGCTATGATATCAGCTAGCCGTTTCATTTATAATATGTTTTGCCTGACTGGAAGATAAGCTCACCCAAAACAGATATAATTACAGTTGTAGGAAACTAGTGGGAAGTATTAATACCCTTGTTGATAATTAACCATTAAAAACCAATTAATTACAGTTAATATCCTTTCTTAACAATGCTCTCCTTGCCCTAGCTTATAGTGTTAGCTATACATGCAATGTCATTTAATAAAATTCTGCTCTACTGTACTGAAGTTTAAAGTGTTATAAAAAATTATTATAATTTTCACTCAGTTGTCAGAAAATGCCAGATCCCTTCATGTAATTGTTATATATTGCTGGCTAGCCATGTTAGTTGTCTAGTTGTCATGGCCTGTTCTTTGTAACACTCTCCTTGCTAGCTTGTAGTGGTGGCTGTCATAGCTATCTGTCATGTCATTTAATAAAATTCTGCTCAACCAAGGTCTAAAGTGTTCTAATAAACAGATTAGTATAGTTCTGTCAGTTGGAGGAAAATGATAGATAGTATTAATACCTTTGCCTCATGTAGGTTTTAACATGTTATTAGTTAGCCATGTTGCAATCCTCTCCTTGCTAACTCACAGTGGTGGCTATCATATGTATATGTCACATAGTTACTAAAATTCTACTCTACTGAAATGTTCTAAAAAAATCAATATAGTTTTCAGTCAGTTGTAGGAAAATGCTGGCGAGAGCCCTTCGTGTAATTATTAACGTATTATTAGCTTTAATGATAGTTATCTAGTTGTCGTGGCCTTTTCTTTACAAAGCTATCCTTACTAGCTTTGTAAAGAAAAGGCTAGAGGTGATTGTCTAGTGGTTAAGGTGTTGGGCTTGAGTCCAGAAGATCATGGTTCAAATCCCCGCCTGACTGGAAAATCATTAACGGCCCTTGGGCAAGGCCTTTAATCCTCTATTGCTCCCGGTGTTTAGTGAGCACCTTGTATGGCAGCACCCTGACATCAGGGTGAATGTGAGGCATAATTGTAAAGCGCTTTGAGCGTCTGATGCAGATGGAAAACCGCTATATAAAATGCAGTCCATTTACCATTTACCAGCTAATAGTGGTGGCTATTGTAGCTGTTATATGTCATGTCATTTCAAAGCATTCTGCTCTACCCAAGTCTAAAACTGAAAGGCCTGCACCTTATGTTTCATTGTGCTGGTTACAATGACAATAAAGAATCTCTATCTGTATCTAACGTGTTATAAAAAAAGGATCAATATAGTTTTCAGTCATTTGTCAGAAAATACGGGAAAGCATTAATGCCGTCCCTTTGTGTAATTTTTAACATATTATTAGCTACCCATGTTAATTAACTAGTTGTCATGGCCTTTTTAAAAAAAACATTGCTCATATTGCTAGCTTATATAAGCTACCAATATATAGTGTCATATGTATGAAAATATATATATAAAAAATCTAAGATAAAAATATAAGCAAAAAAATAAAAAAAATAAATTTCATATATATATATATATATATATATATATATATATATATATATATATATATATATATATATATATATATATATATATATATATATATATATATATATATATATATATGAAAGGGCTTTCATAGCTATGATATGCCATTAAAAAATATGTTCTACTGCAATCTAAAAAATATCAATATAGTTTTCAGTTATTTGTTGAAAAATACTGGACAGTACGCAAAATATACTGTGAAATTTCAGCTACGGATTGCCAGAAGGCACATGGGAGACTCAAGTTTTTGTTGTCTGTTCTGCATCACTTGTTCCTCTGCATGAGGGACAATTTTCCATAACATTTTGTGAAATTCTGAAACACAATTGCTGGAGTTAAAATCCCACCAGTTGATACACATCAAATGCAAAACTGAAAATGTGAGAATAAATGAGTCATGCAGAAAGATACAAAGATCATTCTGGGGATTGAAAAAAAAAAGGAACAGATTATTATTATTGTAAAGATGTTGATAAGAAAATCTATTTTAGAAGATGATATAAGGAAGTAGTTGGGTGAAATATGTCGGAGCGTTACCCGATTGTGTCAGAGTCAGAGACGATTGATGATGAATGTCCTGTTGGTTGGCCTTGTTAAGGAGACACCCCGAGTCTGCGTGTCCCTGAAGGCGTGTTTCTAAATGGGTTACGCCACCAGCACCGTGTGTGTCTGATGCAGTTCACAATGGTGCAACATGTTTGCCAGAGGCACACATCCACCCACAACACAAATAAAAAAAATAAAAGACATGCCGGCTGTTTCTTCTTTGCCGAGTTCAGTGAATCAGCAGACAGATGGACCTGAATCAAAGCCTTTAATGCGTTTTAGTGTTTGATACAAAACGCAACAGCGAGTATGACTTTTCATTGACTGCCGTTCTCTGTGATCTCCGTCTGAAACCTCTTTTGTTCCTCCTGACTGGTTATGTGAATGAGTCATAAGTCACAGACGCAGCAGGAGTGTTTGTTTCGTAACACCTTTTGGATGCAACTGCTGCAGCTCTGCTTTCTCATAATGATGATCCAGCAGTTTAAAGACTTGACACTTTCACAGGAGACCAAATAAATAAATAATTTTTTTTGTTTCTTCATTGCTATCTGCAACTAAAACCCAAAATATGTTACAGTAGCTAATGTGGCTGTCAGCACAGTAATGGCTTACTTTAACGCACAGGTCACACTTTTCAGAATTCACCACCCAGATTTAATCAGGGTGGCAAATCTGCACAAAATCTTTGAGCAGAACTTCATCACAATAGTCCTGTTCCTGTGGATCATTAAGGGGATGGTGGTTTCTCCTATCTTATCAGACCAAAGTCTGATAAGATAGGATAGTTCAGGGTCACCCGACTATCAGATCGGGTGACCCTGAACCATCCCTTAGTTATGCTGCTATAGACTTAGACTGCTGGGGGGTTCCCATGATGCACTGAGTGTTTCTTTCTTTCTTTCTCTTTTTGCTCTGTATGCACCACTCTGCATTTAATCATTAGTGATCGATCTCTGCTCCCCTCCACGGCATGTCTTTTTCCTGGTTCTCTCCCTCAGCTCCAACCAGTCCCAGCAGAAGACTGCCCCTCCCTGAGCCTGGTTCTACTGGAGGTTTCTTCCTGTTAAAAGGGAGTTTTTCCTTCCCACTGTCGCCAAGTGCTTGCTCACAGGGGGTCGTTTTGACCGTTGGGGTTTTTACGTAATTATTGTATGGCCTTGCCTTACAATATAAAGCGCCTTGGGGCAACTGTTTGTTGTGATTTGGCGCTATATAAATAAAATTGATTGATTGATTGATTGACTTTGCTACCTTAATAGAAAGTACTACTACTCCTACACTAGTCACATTGGGTCCTATCTAGACAATCTACAGGGAGTGTGTCCAACTGGACTTTGCTAAATTAGGTGGAAGGCGCAAAGGTGTTGTATTTACACTCTTAATCCATTTGTGTTGGGAGTGTAATTTAAATGAACCCAATCAGATTGTCATCTGCCTAATCTCTGTAATAAAAATTTTATTACAGAGATTAGAGCATGCCATAGGTATTAAAGGCACTGCGCTGCAGTGGATTGAATTATATTTATCTAATAGATTACAATTTGTTCATGTAAATGGGGAGTCTTCTTCACAGACTAGGGTTAATTATGGAGTTCCACAAGGTTCTGTGCTAGGACCAATTTTATTCACTTTATACATGCTTCCCTTAGGCAGTATTATTAGACAGCATTGCTTAAATTTTCATTGTTACGCAGATGATACCCAGCTTTATCTATCCATGAAGCCAGAGGACACACACCAATTAGTTAAACTGCAGGATTGTCTTACAGACATAAAGACATAGATGACCTCTAATTTCCTGCTTTTAAACTCAGATAAAACTGAAGTTATTGTACTTGGCCCCACAAATCTTAGAAACATGGTGTCTAACCAGATCCTTACTCTGGATGGCATTACCCTGACCTCTAGTAATACTGTGAGAAATCTTGGAGTCATTTTTGATCAGGATATGTCATTCAATGCGCATATTAAACAAATATGTAGGACTGCTTTTTGCATTTGAGCAATATCTCTAAAATTAGAAAGGTCTTGACTCAGAGTGATGCTGAAAAACTAATTCATGCATTTATTTCCTCTAGGCTGGACTATTGTAATTCATTATTATCAGGTTGTCCTAAAAGTTCCCTGAAAAGCCTTCAGTTAATTCAAAATGCTGCAGCTAGAGTACTGACGGGGACTAGAAGGAGAGAGCATATCTCACCCATATTGGCCTCTCTTCATTGGCTTCCTGTTAATTCTAGAATAGAATTTAAAATTCTTCTTCTTACTTATAAGGTTTTGAATAATCAGGTCCCTTCTTATCTTAGGGACCTCATAGTACCATATCACCCCAATAGAGCGCTTCGCTCTCAGACTGCAGGCTTACTTGTAGTTCCTAGGGTTTGTAAGAGTAGAATGGGAGGCAGAGCCTTCAGCTTTCAGACTCCTCTCCTGTGGAACCAGGTCCCAATTTGGATCAGGGAGACAGACACCCTCTCTACTTTTAAGATTAGGCTTAAAACTTTCCTTTTTGCTAAAGCTTATAGTTAGGGCTGGATCAGGTGACCCTGAACCATCCCTTAGTTATGCTGCTATAGACTTAGACTGCTGGGGTGTTCCCATGATGCACTGAGTGTTTCTTTCTCTTTTTGCTCTGTATGCACCACTCTGCATTTAATCATTAGTGATTGATCTCTGCTCCCCTCCACGGCATGTCTTTTTCCTGGTTCTCTCCCTCAGCCCCAACCAGTCCCAGCAGAAGACTGCCCCTCCCTGAGCCTGGTTCTGCTGGCGGTTTCTTCCTGTTAAAAGGGAGTTTTTCCTTCCCACTGTCGCCAAGTGCTTGCTCACAGGGGGCCGTTTTGACCGTTGGGGTTTTTCTGTAATTATTGTATGGCCTTGCCTTACAATATAAAGCGCCTTGGGGCAACTGTTTGTTGTGATTTGGCGCTATATAAATAAAATTGATTTGATCTGTCGTCCCCTTTAAAGAGGCATTATGAACGCATTCCATAGAGTCATGTCAACAAACAACACGCAGAAATACATAGAGATCAGATTAGTTTAGATTAGACTGGATTAGATTAGAGTGAATATTACTAATCCTTTGGGAAGACTCCCTCAGGGAAATTGAGGTTCCAGCAGTATTGTATGGCAGCATACAGGGTAAGAAGCACACAGAGTATCAAAAGTAGAAGTAAAAATTAATTTGCAAACTGTAAATACAAATATAAATACCAGAAATACTGCTCGCTACTTGGCTTACTGGCTACTACTGTTCCTCTCCTTCCTGTCTCTCCTTCCTTCCTGTTACTCCCCCCCCCAAGTGAGGAGTTGTACAGTCTGATGGCCTGACGGACAAAGGACTACAACACATTGTTGTAGTGCTGTAAAGCAGTTTGTGTTTCTTTTGAGACCCAAGACTCTCATTCAGAGGATACTGGCTTGGCATCCCTAAAGTCGCTATACTGGTTTTCTGCTATGAGACACTTGGCGGGGGGGGGGGGGGGCAGAGCCCTTGTTCTCCCTAAATCAAGTCATTTAGCAATGACAGTTACCCTCAAACTGTAAAATTAAGATCAAAATGTTGCACAGTTCCCCTTTAAGAGCCAAGCGCACACAAATTGTACATTGCTGTTCAAATGTGGACTCAGAAGTGAGAGGTTTTCTGGCGAGGACCTGGATGGGTCAAAGTGCATCAGCGGATCATTAGCAGCAGCTCTCTGAGGGAAAGCAGTTGAGTACTTTGTTTCTGCCAAACCTCCTCATCATCATCTCCATCCACCTGCTCTCCTCCTTATCCCATCAGATCTTTAGACTCTAACATGGACTGCATTCCTATAGCACATTTCCTCCTCTGATGCAGATGCCCAAAGTGTTTCACAGTAAGTTGACGCATTAGCACACCGATGTCAAGGTGCTGCACACCAGGAGCAACTTGGGAATTAATGACATTGCCAAAGGGACCTTACTGAGTTTCCTTTCTGATAGGATTTGAACCTGTGAATACCTTAATTAATCTCTAGAGCATCACCTCTGTAGTTTGAAGAACATGTGCGGGCAGAGTGTGTAAGTAGGAATATCTGCTGGGTCAGAAAAATGTCAGGACACCAGAAGCAAAGAGCAGTTATCATATTAGATATCACAGTAAAATCAATTCACAGTATCACCCCACAGCTGCTGTCAGGCCCAGGAGGGGGCGTGTCCACTTGCTCTCCATCCTGGTGTTGCAGACCGAACGGTCCCCCCTAAAAATCGGTCCACCCTGCCTTCACTGCGCATGCGTCATTTGAGACCACAGCAGCTCGTCTGAGTCTGTACATCCGAAGCGATCAAAGGGAATAATGTAATTATTAATCGTCAGATGACAAAGTAAAACCTCTTAAATTATTCTAAAGGCAGTTTTAAGTAGAAACGAGGTGACAATCGATGAGTCGTTACTGGCACTTTGAAATGACGGCGGTGCAGTGAACGCATTAGCTAGCAGCTGTTCTGGCTGCTGCGCTCTGATCATTTCCTCCATCTCTTATGATGAAATAATGCTGAACTTATGTGGAAATGATTGCTGAACAAAAGCTTCAGATATCTGTCGCTGAGACAGATGATGACTGGAGTGAAGTTTGAAGCAGAAACAAGGTGATAATCGGTGAACCGCGGCTGATGACATGTACGCAGTGAAGGCAGGATGGACCGATGTTTAGGGGGGACCGTTCGGTCGGTGACACCAGTGTCTGCGTTTTAACACGTGCATCAGTCGCACTTTGTTTTGCACTTGATAACTTGAACAAAATTTATCAGCTTTTCAACAGATTTGAACTGAACATCCTAAAGAGTGTCTGTCAGACAAGTTTGACCCTGAGGACCACGCCCACTTTACTGAACAGAATACTGACTGTTGTCATTTATTATTTAATATTATTTATCCTGAATAGTAGGCAGAAGGTCATGGGATCACTTCCCACACAGTCCTTTCTGTGTGGAGTTTGGTTCTCTGGCTTCCTTCCAAAGAAAAAAAAAACTTTTTTCCTTTTTTTTTGCGGGGGGGGGGGGGGGTCACTTCAGTTTAAAGGATCACATACAGACAAATGTGTCCGTGTGGGCATCTCCAGATGAGTCCCTGGTTAGCTTGTGGCACATTTGTCTGACGCCACGGATGAACTTTAGAACCATGATGTGCAAATTACAGGCTCCGGTTATATTCAGGATTTGATGATCCCACTGCAGGCGGTGCTTCCTTTTTGACTCAGACAATTTGACATCTGCACCATTTTTATGTATCACTTGTTTGGATGTGCACTGGTGCTGGTAGATTGAGTTTCCTTCTTTTTTTCCCCCTTTCTTTCTTTTCTTCACGGGCCGTACTCTGATTCATTCACAGTACAAAAAGTAAAAGTCGCTCCCAGTAAAGAAAGATGTGTTTGCTGATATCATCATCAGAGACAGTTGGATCATCTCAGCTCACAGTGCAACAATTCAAATGAAGTAGAAATGTGTGGCCTGATCTCTAAATGAAGCAGGATCACGCTATTCACTCCATGTGGGTGTTACTTTAAAAAGCAGCAGTCTACATACACCATCAGTTCATAATTATCTCCACCAACGAAGCTGGGCGGAGGTTTTGTTTTCACCCATTTGTTTGTTTGTCTATTTGTAAACAGGCTGAAGCCCACAATTTTTCATGTTGTTATAAATTTTTTTTTACGTAAGATTCATATCCTGATGGGCAATAACTTATTCAATTTTCAAAGTCATAGGTCAAAGGTCAAAGCCAGGAAAAATATTGGAAATTTGGAAAAATCCCTGTCTTTAACATTGAATGAATATTCAAAAATTCATAACTCTGTCAAAAAAAATAAAATTTCTTTCATATTTGAGAATGTTATGTTATGTAAGATGGTATCCTTTATCGACTGACAAAGTTTGATCCAGATCTGATTCAGATTTCAGATTTTGTAGCCAATTATAATATCTATAAAAAAGCCCTCCGTAAAGCTAGGACATCTTACTACTCATCACTAATTGAAGAAAATAAGAACAACCCCAGATTTCTTTTCAGCACTGTAGCCAGGCTGACAAAGAGTCAGAGCTCTATTGAGCCGAGTATTCCTTTAACTTTAACTAGTAATGACTTCATGACTTTCTTTGCTAATAAAATTTTAACTATTAGAGAAAAAATTACTCATAACCATCCCAAAGACGTATAGTTATCTTTGGCTGCTTTCAGTGATGCCGGTATTTGGTTAGACTCTTTCTCTCAGATTGTTCTGTCTGAGTTATTTTCATTAGTTACTTCATCCAAACCATCAACATGTCTATTAGACCCCATTCCTACCAGGCTGCTCAAGGAAGCCCTACCATTATTTAATGCTTCGATCTTAAATATGATCAATCTATCTTTATTAGTTGGCTATGTACCACAGGCTTTTAAGGTGGCAGTAATTAAACCATTACTTAAAAAGCCATCACTTGACCCAGCTATCTTAGCTAATTATAGGCCAATCTCCAACCTTCCTTTTCTCTCAAAAATTCTTGAAAGGGTAGTTGTAAAACAGCTAACTGATCATCTGCAGAGGAATGGTCTATTTGAAGAGTTTCAGTCAGGTTTTAGAATTCATCATAGTACAGAAACAGCATTAGTGAAGGTTACAAATGATCTTCTTATGGCCTCAGACAGTGGACTCATCTCTGTGCTTGTTCTGTTAGACCTCAGTGCTGCTTTTGATACTGTTGACCATAAAATTTTATTACAGAGATTAGAGCATGGCATAGGTATTAAAGGCACTGCGCTGCAGTGGTTTGAATCATATTTATCTAATAGATTACAATTTGTTCATGTAAATGGGGAATCTTCTTCACAGACTAAGGTTAATTATGGAGTTCCACAAGGTTCTGTGCTAGGACCAATTTTATTCACTTTATACATGCTTCCCTTAGGCAGTATTATTAGACGGCATTGCTTAAATTTTCATTGTTACACAGATGATACCCAACTTTATCTATCCATGAAGCCAGAGGACACACACCAATTAGCTAAACTGCAGGATTGTCTTACAGACATAAAGACATGGATGACCTCTAATTTCCTGCTTTTAAACTCAGATAAAACTGAAGTGATTGTACTTGGCCCCACAAATCTTAGAAACATGGTGTCTAACCAGATCCTTACTCTGGATGGCATTACCCTGACCTCTAGTAATACTGTGAGAAATCTTGGAGTCATTTTTGATCAGGATATGTCATTCAAAGCGCATATTAAACAAATATGTAGGACTGCTTTTTTGCATTTACGCAATAGCTCTAAAATGAGAAAGGTCTTGTCTCAGAGTGATGCTGCAAAACTAATTCATGCATTTATTTCCTCTAGGCTGGACTATTGTAATTCATTATTATCAGGTTGTCCTAAAAGTTCCCTGAAAAGCCTTCAGTTAATTCAAAATGCTGCAGCTAGAGTACTGACGGGGACTAGAAGGAGAGAGCATATCTCACCCATATTGGCCTCTCTTCATTGGCTTCCTGTTAATTCTAGAATAGAATTTAAAATTCTTCTTCTTACTTATAAGGTTTTGAATAATCAGGTCCCATCTTATCTTAGGGACCTCATAGTACCATATCACCCCAATAGAGCGCTTCGCTCTCAGACTGCAGGCTTACTTGTAGTTCCTAGGGTTTGTAAGAGTAGAATGGGAGGCAGAGCCTTCAGCTTTCAGGCTCCTCTCCTGTGGAACCAGCTCCCAATTCAGATCAGGGAGACAGACACCCTCTCTACTTTTAAGATTAGGCTTAAAACTTTCCTTTTTGCTAAAGCTTATAGTTAGGGATCAGGTGACCCTGAACCATCCCTTAGTTATGCTGCTATAGACTTAGACTGCTGGGGGGTTCCCATGATGCACTGAGTGTTTCTTTCTCTTTTTGCTCTGTATGCACCACTCTGCATTTAATCATTAGTGATTGATCTCTGCTCCTCTCCACAGCATGTCTTTTTCCTGGTTCTCTCCCTCAGCCCCAACCAGTCCCAGCAGAATACTGCCCCTCCCTGAGCCTGGTTCTACTGGAGGTTTCTTCCTGTTAAAAGGGAGTTTTTCCTTCCCACTGTCGCCAAGTGCTTGCTCACAGGGGGTCGTTTTGACCGTTGGGGTTTTTACGTAATTATTGTATGGCCTTGCCTTACAATATAAAGCGCCTTGGGGCAACTGTTTGTTGTGATTTGGCGCTATATAAATAAAATTGATTGATTGATTGATTGAATTAAATTTAACATTGAAACCCTATCTAATGTATACGAGGTCTGTTAGAAAAGTATCCGACCTTTTTATTTTTTTCAAAAACCATATGGATTTGAATCACGTGTGATTGCATCAGACAAGCTTGAACCTTCGTGCGCATGCGTGAATTTTTTCATGCCTGTCGGTTGCGTCATTCGCCTGTGAGCAGGCTTTGTGTGAGCACTGGTCCACCCTCTCGTCGTTTTTTTTATTGCGAATAAATGTCTGAACGATTTGGAGTTTTGCTGCATCAATTTTTTTCCAGAAACTGTGAGAGACCTCCAGGTGGACACCGTTCGGAAAATTAATATGGCTTTCAGGGACGATTTATGGGGATTATACAGATTAAGGAGTGTTACTGCCGCTTTAAGGACGGCCCACAACTGCTGAGAGTGCGGTGCGCTCCCAGCGCTGATCGACATGCTCAGACCCCGCTGAAACAAACAGATAATTTCGAATGTGAAGGCTTTGTTGATCCGGGACCTTGTCTGACTTTCACAAAAAGGCAGAAGTCGTGGACATTTGATCATTTGACATTTGATCACATCTAATTTATGTAACATGAACAATGTATTTGCATTGCCCCAATTAGGAATAGTTTTCTAGAAACTTAAATCTTTTCAAAAATTACTAAGAAATAATAAAATCCACTATCAACAGGACTTTAACCTTGAAAATTTTTTTCAAGGTAAAATTTTGTGGAATTGGATAGTGTTGGCGGAGGTTTGCGCTCTATGATAGAAACTATCTGCTTTCAACTCTAATATTCATTTGCAGCTTCAGAGGGCTTTTTTTTTTTTTTGTACCTAGTGGGGTTAACTGGGGGGGCTCGATTTTTTTTAATGGTGACCAAGTTTGTAGGAAACTTCCAAATCTCCATTTAAAATCAATTTAAAGTTCCTGCTACATACATGTTAATGCATACATATTAAGCAGATACAACTAATAATAGCCATTTTTGTTTCTGTGTCATTTTTGTGTAAAAACCATAAATATATTTCTTACAGGATCTGTGGTCGACTAATTCATTTGGAGTCCCATTAAGTAAAGTAAAGTCCCTTCAGCTGCTCCCTTGTTTGCACTCGGGGTCGCCACAGCAAATCCAAGGTGGATCTGCATGTTGAATTGGCACAGGTTTTACACCGGATGCCCTTCCTGACGAAGTGCATTTTGAAATAAATAAATATCAGCATCATATATCAGCCATCAGCTGCCCTTTTTTAAAAAAAAATCGGCTAACAACACACGGCAGAGTCAGGATAGATGTAGATTTCTTTAAAGTGGGACCATTCTCCTTCATGCTGTCTGAATGTTAACCGACATCTTCCCGTTGTTCAGTTAACATCACTCTGAGACGGGCAGCGGCAGTCGTGGTGGCCACCATAGCTAGGCTAACTTCATCCAAACCTAATCTTAACTCCACAAGCACGCGTGTGATAAGATTATTCCCTTCATCAAACCCAGACGTCTCCAGCAGGTGGCAGACCAGCTACATATAAGTTCAACCACACCTGCTCCTAATTTCCATCGTCCGTTCAGCACAGTGGCTCCCAGACTATTTTCTTCCACACATGCATTAATTTTGACAACCTATGTCAAAATCTATGACGCTCCCCCTAAGAGGGGCTCAGACCCAAGTTTGGGAACGAGGGATCTTGCACCCACCAACTATCCAGCAGGTGGCAGTGTTCAGTAGGTGGTAGAGAAGTCTATGGTATATTTTAGAAGCAAACCAATACTGTTATGGGGCATCAAAGTTGACTAATTTCAAATATATATATTTTTTTTTTCTCAAATCATCGTTCAAACCTTTTTAGATTTGCCATGTTAAAAGATGATGACTGCTTTTGAGTGATTGTGTTACCAAACTGGAGAAGACAGATTCATCCATTCACTCACTGCATTTTGCAGGCCTAGGAAAACTGGAGCTGGCATTATGGTGAAGCTAGTGACATTTTTGGGGAGCTGCAGCTCCATCATGCTCCGTTCTGTGACAGGATCCATTTACAGTATGTGTGTGTGTGTGTGTGTGTGTGTGTGTGTGTGTGTGTGTGTGTGTGTGTGTGTGTGTGTGTGTGTGTATATATATATATATATATATATATATCAATCAATCAATCAATTTTTTTATATAGCGACTAATCACAACAAACAGTTGCCCCAAGGCGCTTTATATTGTAAGGCAAGGCCATACAATAATTATGTAAAACCCCAACGGTCAAAATGACCCCCTGTGAGCAAGCACTTGGCTACAGTGGGAAGGAAAAACTCCCTTTTAACAGGAAGAAACCTCCAGCAGAACCAGGCTCAGGGAGGGGCAGTCTTCTGCTGGGACTGGTTGGGGCTGAGGGAGAGAACCAGGAAAAAGACATGCTGTGGAGGGGAGCAGAGATCGATCACTAATGATTAAATGCAGAGTGGTGCATACAGAGCAAAAAGAGAAAGAAACAGTGCATCATGGGAACCCCCCAGCAGTCTACGTCTATAGCAGCATAACTAAGGGATGGTTCAGGGTCACCTGATCCAGCCCTAACTATAAGCTTTAGCAAAAAGGAAAGTTTTAAGCCTAATCTTAAAAGTATATATATATATATATATATATATATATATATATATATATATACACGAGGTCTGTTAGAAAACTATCCGACCTTTGACAAAAAACTCCTGTAACAGTGGAATGTGCCGTTCATTTCCAAAGTAAACACTTTGTTGATCCGGGACGTCATCTGACTACCACAGAAATGGCAGAAGAGTTTGACATCAGCACTTTTTTGGCATGAAAAGACGTGTGGAGGAATTCGCGCGTCGGGACGGAGGCGCAGAGCACAGAACAAAAAGCAACGCCGTGATGAAGCCTCACAGGACATGTTGTGGCATGTCCAGCTCATCCACAATTTCTCCAAGAGTCACACGACTGAAAAGCCACCAAAAGCCGTCTGAATTTTCCGAATGGTGCAAGAGCTGGGCATGTTAGGGCTTGTCCTGTGAGACCAACACGGAGGTGCTTTCGTCCCGCGCCATCAGCGGCTCCGTGGCGAATTTCTCCGCTCCTCTTTCCATTACAAAAACTCCTGTAACAGTGGAATGTGCCGAAAAAGTGCTATGTCCAGCTGTCTTACCATTTCTCTGGTAGTCAGACGACGTCCCGGATCAACAAAGCGTTCACTTTGGAAATGATCTGGTCTTTTGAGCCTGTCGATCGCCGCTCGGTGAGCGGCGCGCCATCCGCCGCTGTGGGCCGTCTTTAATCCAGTTGTAATTGTCCTTAATCTGTGTGATCCCCGTAAGATCTTCACCGAAAGCCATCTGAATTTTCCAAATGGTTTCCACCTGGCTGTCTCTCACACTTTCTGAAAAAATTTTGATGAAGTAAAGTGGCAGTCGATCAGCCAATTTCCTGACAATGAAAATCTGCCGAGGGGGCTGGACCACTCCTCCCACAAGGCGTGCTCACAGGCGAATGACGCAACTGACAGGCGTGAAAAAACTCACGCATGCACATGAAGGTTCAAGCTTGGCTGATGCAGTCACACATGATTCAAATCCATATAGTTGTTGCAAAAAACAAAAAGATCGGATAGTTTTCTAACAGACCTCGTATATATACTCAACAAAAATATAAACGCAACACTTTTGGTTTTGCTCCCATTTTGTATGAGATTAACTCAACGATCTAAAACTTTTTCCACATACACAATATCACCATTTCCCTCAAATATTGTTCACAAACCAGTCTAAATCTGTGATAGTGAGCACTTCTCCTTTGCTGAGATAATCCATCCCACCTCACAGGTGTGCCATATCAAGATGCTGATTAGACACCATGATTAGTGCACAGGTGTGCCTTAGACTGTCCACAATAAAAGGCCACTCTGAAAGGTGCAGTTTTGTTTTATTGGGGGGGGATACCAGTCAGTATCTGGTGTGACCACCATTTGCCTCATGCAGTGCAACACATCTCCTTCGCATCATCCGTGAAGAGAACACCTCTCCAACGTGCCAAACGGCAGCGAATGTGAGCATTTGCCCACTCAAATCGGTTACGACGACGAACTGGAGTCAGGTCGAGACCCCGATGAGGACGACGAGCATGCAGATGAGCTTCCCTGAGACAGTTTCTGACAGTTTGTGCAGAAATTCTTTGGTTATGCAAACCGATTGTTTCAGCAGTTGTCCGAGTGGCTGGTCTCAGACGATCTTGAAGGTGAACATGCTGGATGTGGAGGTCCTGGGCTGGTGTGGTTACACGTGGTCTGCGGTTGTGAGGCTGGTTGGATGTACTGCCAGATTCTCTGAAACGCCTTTGGAGACGGCTTATGGTAGAGAAATGAACATTCAATACACGAGCAACAGTTCTGGTTGACATTCCTGCTGTCAGCATGCCAATTGCACGCTCCCTCAAATCTTGCGACATCTGTGGCATTGTGCTGTGTGATAAAACTGCACCTTTCAGAGTGGCCTTTTATTGTGGGCAGTCTAAGGCACACCTCTGCACTAATCATGGTGTCTAATCAGCATCTTGATATGGCACACCTGTGAGGTGGGATGGATTATCTCAGCAAAGGAGAAGTGCTCACTATCACAGATTTAGACTGGATTGTGAACAATATGTGAGGGAAATGGTGATATTGTGTATGTAGAAAAAGTTTTAGATCTTTGAGTTCATCTCATACAAAATGGGAGCAAAACCAAAAGTGTTGCGTTTATATATATATATATATATATATATATATATGGACCTAACTGTATTTAACCACCAGTGTCAGCGATGCATAACTTCACACACGCTGCACTGCTTAGCATATTAGAAGAGAAAAGTCCCCCCTTTCATCTCCTGCCAGCTCCGTCACTGGGGGATGTGGTGGAGGTTGGCAGATAAAAGGCAGGGAGGAAAAACCCAAAGGATCAATCAATCAATCAATCAATTTTATTTATATAGCGCCAAATCACAACAAACAGTTGCCCCAAGGCGCTTTATATTGTAAGGCAAGGCCATACAATAATTACGTAAAAACCCCAACGATCAAAACGACCCCCTGTGAGCAAGCACTTGGCTACAGTGGGAAGGAAAAACTCCCTTTTAACAGGAAGAAACCTCCAGCAGAACCAGGCTCAGGGAGGGGCAGTCTTCTGCTGGGACTGGTTGGGGCTGAGGGACAGAACCAGGAAAAAGACATGCTGTGGAGGGGAGCAGAGATCAATCACTAATGATTAAATGCAGAGTGGTGCATACAAAGCAAAAAGAGAAAGAAACACTCAGTGCATCATGGGAACCCCCCAGCAGTCTAAGTCTATAGCAGCATAACTAAGGGATGGTTCAGGGTCACCTGATCCAGCCCTAACTATAAGCTTTAGCAAAAAGGAAAGTTTTAAGGCTAATCTTAAAAGTAGAGAGGGTGTCTGTATCCCTGATCTGAATTGGGAGCTGGTTCCACAGGAGAGGAGCCTGAAAGCTGAAGGCTCTGCCTCCCATTCTACTCTTACAAACCCTAGGAACTACAAGTAAGCCTGCAGTCTGAGAGCGAAGCGCTCTATTGGGGTGATATGGTACTATGAGGTCCCTAAGATAAGATGGGACCTGATTATTCAAAACCTTATAAGTAAGAAGAAGAATTTTAAATTCTATTCTAGAATTAACAGGAAGCCAATGAAGAGAGGCCAGTATGGGTGAGATATGCTCTCTCCTTCTAGTCCCTGTTACTACTCTAGCTGCAGCATTTTGAATTAACTGAAGGCTTTTCAGGGAACTTTTAGGACAACCTGATAATAATGAATTACAATAGTCCAGCCTAGAGGAAATAAATGCATGAATTAGTTTTTCAGCATCACTCTGAGACAAGACCTTTCTAATTTTAGAGATATTGCGTAAATGCAAAAAAGCAGTCCTACATATTTGTTTAATATGCGCTTTGAATGACACATCTTGATTAAAAATGACTCCAAGATTTCTCACAGTATTACTAGAGGTCAGGGTAATGCCATCCAGAGTAAGGATCTGGTTAGACACCATGTTTCTAAGATTTGTGGGGCCAATTACAATAACTTCAGTTTTATCTGAGTTTAAAAGCAGGAAATTGGAGGTCATCCATGTCTTTATGTCTGTAAGACAATCCTGCAGTTTAGCTAATTGGTGTGTGTCCTCTGACTTCATGGATAGATAAAGCTGGGTATCATCTGCATAACAATGAAAATTTAAGCAATGCTGTCTAATAATACTGCCTAAGGGAAGCATGTATAAAGTGAATACAATTGGTCCTAGCACAGAACCTTGAGCAGCCTGGTAGGAATGGGGTCTAATAGACATGTTGATGGTTTGGATGAAGTAACTAATGAAAATAACTCAGACAGAACAATCTGAGAGAAAGAGTCTAACCAAATACTGGCATCACTGAAAGCAGCCAAAGATAACGATACGTCTTTGGGATGGTTATGAGTATTTTTTTCTCTAATAGTTAAAATTTTATTAGCAAAGAAAGTCATGAAGTCATTACTAGTTAAAGTTAAAGGAATACTCGGCTCAATAGAGCTCTGACTCTTTGTCAGCCTGGCTACAGTGCTGAAAAGAAACCTGGGGTTGTTCTTATTTTCTTCAATTAGTGATGAGTAGTAAGATGTCCTAGCTTTACGGAGGGCTTTTTTGTAGAGCAACAGACTCTTTTTCCAGGCTAAGTGAAGATCTTCTAAATTAGTGAGACGCCATTTCCTCTCCAACATACGGGTTATCTGCTTTAAGCTGCGAGTTTGTGAGTTATACCACGGAGTCAGGCACTTCTGATTTAAAGCTCTCTTTTTCAGAGGAGTTACAGCATCCAAAGTTGTCTTCAGTGAGGATGTAAAACTATTGACAAGATACTCTATCTCACAGAGTTTAGGTAGCTACTCTGCACTGTGTTGGTATATGGCATTAGAGAACATAAAGAAGGAATCATATCCTTAAACCTAGTTACAGCGCTTTCTGAAAGACTTCTAGTGTAATGAAACTTATTCCCCACTGCTGGGTAGTCCATCAGAGTAAATGTAAATGTTATTAAGAAATGATCAGACAGAAGGGAGTTTTCAGGGAATACTGTTAAGTCTTCAATTTCCATACCATAAGTCAGAACAAGATCTAAGATATGATTAAAGTGGTGGGTGGACTCATTTACATTTTGAGCAAAGCCAATTGAGTCTAATAATAGATTAAATGCAGTGTTGAGGCTGTCATTCTCAGCATCTGTGTGTCTGACGTAGAGCTAAGCACTAAGTCAGACAAAAGGTCTGAAAATTCACAGAGAAAGTCACAGTAACGACCAGGTGGACGATAGATAATAAGAAATAAAACTGGTTTTTGGGACTTCCAATTTGGATGGACAAGACTAAGAGTCAAGCTTTCAAATGAATTAAAGCTCTGTCTGGGTTTTTGATTAATTAATAAGCTGGAATGGAAGATTGCTGCTAATCCTCCACCTCGGCCCGTGCTACGAGCATTCTGGCAGTTAGTGTGACTCGGGGGAGTTGACTCATTTAAACTAACATATTCATCCTGCTGTAACCAGGTTTCTGTAAGGCAGAATAAATCAATATGTTGATCAATTATTATATCATTTACTAACAGGGACTTAGAAGAGAGAGACCTAATGTTTAATAGACCACATTTAACTGTTTTAGTCTGTGGTGCAGTTGAAGGTGCTATATTATTTTTTCTTTTTGAATTTTTATGCTTAAATAGATTTTTGCTGGTTATTGGTGGTCTGGGAGCAGGCACCGTCTCTACGGGGATGGGGTAATGAGGGGATGGCAGGGGGAGAGAAGCTGCAGAGAGGTGTGTAAGACTACAACTCTGCTTCCTGGTCCCAACCCTGGATAGTCACGGTTTGGAGGATTTAAGAAAATTGGCCAGATTTCTAGAAATGAGAGCTGCTCCATCCAAAGTGGGATGGATGCCGTCTCTCCTAACAAGACCAGGTTTTCCCCAGAAGCTTTGCCAATTATCTATGAAGCCCACCTCATTTTTTGGACACCACTCAGACAGCCAGCAATTCAAGGAGAACATGCGACTAAACATGTCACTCCCGGTCCGATTGGAGGAGACGGGGAGAAGAAAAGTTGCATGTACGCTGGAGGATGGATGAAGAAGAAGCAATACAGGATGAAAATGTTCCATTAGAGGAGTGCACGGAGCAGACTGGAAACGTGTGGAATGTTTAGGTGCCTGGGCTGCAGATGGCACGTGGCACTGTCAGAGGTACGACTGGCACTCTACTGACCAGTGACACTGTACACAAACTCTCAGCTGCCGGAGAGAACACGGCTGGGGGAGGGGCACCTGATCGGGAGGGGGTACCAAATCAGGAGGAGTGAGGCAGAAGGAATAAACCAAAAGAGGAGGAGAGACCGGGCAGAAGGCCAAAGGAATTCTGAAATGTGTGACAGGAGGCAGCTGGAGAGAAGACTGACAAGTGATGAAAAATAAACAGGAGAATGACTTTGATCCGTGACCTCTAAGGAGTTTGATGATGCGGACGCGCTGAGGAATCTCAAACAGAGCACATCAGCCTGACAGCTTCAAACATTCTCCTGTCAAATGACTCAACTGGAAGGGCATGTGGTAGAGTGCACACCTCTGCCAATGAGGCCCCACCCTGCCTTTAAATTTAAGACCTAAATCACATTTCCACTGTCATGGAAAACTCCTGTCTGGTTTGAATCATATTTATCTAATAGATTACAATTTGTTCATGTAAATGGGGAATCTTCTTCACAGACTAAGGTTAATTATGGAGTTCCACAAGGTTCTGTGCTAGGACCAATTTTATTCACTTTATACATGCTTCCCTTAGGCAGTATTATTAGACGGCATTGCTTAAATTTTTATTGTTACGCAGATGATACCCAGCTTTATCTATCCATGAAGCCAGAGGACACACACCAATTAGCTAAACTGCAGGATTGTCTTACAGACATAAAGACATGGATGACCTCTAATTTCCTGCTTTTAAACTCAGATAAAACTGAAGTTATTGTACTTGGCCCCACAAATCTTAGAAACATGGTGTCTTACCAGATCCTTACTCTGGATGGCATTACCCTGACCTCTAGTAATACTGTGAGAAATCTTGGAGTCATTTTTGATCAGGATATGCCATTCAAAGCGCATATTAAACAAATATGTAGGACTGCTTTTTTGCATTTACGCAATATCTCTAAAATTAGAAAGGTCTTGTCTCAGAGTGATGCTGAAAAACTAATTCATGCATTTATTTCCTCTAGGCTGGACTATTGTAATTCATTATTATCAGGTTGTCCTAAAAATTCCCTGAAAAGCCTTCAGTTAATTCAAAATGCTGCAGCTAGAGTACTAACGGGGACTAGAAGGAGAGAGCATATCTCACCCATATTGGCCTCTCTTCATTGGCTTCCTGTTAATTCTAGAATAGAATTTAAAATTCTTCTTCTTACTTATAAAGTTTTGAATAATCAAGTCCCATCTTATCTTAGAGACCTCATAGTACCATATCACCCCAATAGAGCGCTTCGCTCTCAGACGGCAGGCTTACTTGTAGTTCCTAGGGTTTGTAAGAGTAGAATGGGAGGCAGAGCCTTCAGCTTTCAGGCTCCTCTCCTGTGGAACCAGCTCCCAATTCAGATCAGGGAGACAGACACCCTCTCTACTTTTAAGATTAGGCTTAAAACTTTCCTTTTTGCTAAAGCTTATAGTTAGGGCTGGATCAGGTGACCCTGAACCATCCCTTAGTTATGCTGCTATAGACTTAGACTGCTGGGGGGTTCCCATGATGCACTGAGTGTTTCTTTCTCTTTTTGCTCTGTATGCACCACTCTGCATTTAATCATTAGTGATTGATCTCTGCTCCCCTCCACAGCATGTCTTTTTCCTGGTTCTCTCCCTCAGCCCCAACCAGTCCCAGCAGAAGACTGCCCCTCCCTGAGCCTGGTTCTGCTGGAGGTTTCTTCCTGTTAAAAGGGAGTTTTTCCTTCCCACTGTAGCCAAGTGCTTGCTCACAGGGGGTCGTTTTGACTGTTGGGGTTTTTACGTAATTATTGTATGGCCTTGCCTTACAATATAAAGCGCCTTGGGGCAACTGTTTGTTCTGATTTGGCACTATATAAATAAAATTGATTGATTGATTGAAATGTTTTTTTGTTTGTTTTTTTTGTTTTTTTTTTGTCCAGTAGCTGAGGATCATTACCTGAATCTGGACCAAACTACACCTATGGACACACGATCATGGGATCTTGGACGTCCACATTTGATCCTGATCGTAACATTGAACTGATGACCTTTGATCTGAATCACTCAGTTTTGATTATGATTGCCAAACTTTGATCCAGAACATCTGTCTTCATCACTTGTCTTTGATCATGATCACAGGGATTGATTCTGATCACCAACATGCAATGGCAATTGCTGAACTTTGACCCTTATGATTGCTAAACATTGATCCTGAACTTTCAGCTTCATCGCTGGCCTTTCACCCTGAGCACTGAACATTGATCGTGGTTGCTGAAATGTCATCCAGAGTACTCAAATTTGATCTTGATGACTCACTGGCCTATAAAATTGTCTACTGAATTTAATCTTGATGGCTGAACTTTGATCCTGACTAATAAAACTTAATTAATTTTCATCCTAATCATTGAACTTTGATCTCAATCACTCAGCTTTGATCTGCACCACTGAAATTTGATTGTGTTCACTAAATTATGATAATCATCGCTAGCATTTGATCCTGATCATTGAGCTTTGATCCTGACCATTGAACCTTAAATATGATTGCTGAATTTTCACCCTGATTACTGAAATTTGATTGTGTTCAGAGAATTGTGATAATCACTAGTAGCCTTTGATCTTAATCAATGACCTTTGATCCTGATCACTGAGCTTTAATCCTGATTGCTGGTCTTTGTACCCCTTGATCAAGCTCAACAGCAAATTTTAATGGGTTCTTTCTTGGCTCTTCTCCAAAAATTAATTGAGATAACTTCATTAGCATTTGCTGAAGACTACAAACAAACAGATGTAGATAAGTGGACTGAATTTCTGTAGTGCTTTTCAGTATGAAGCAGATGTACAAAGGGCTTTACAATGACACCTCACATTCACACACACACACACACCCACACACACACACTGATGTCAGTGTGCTGCCATGCACAACGCTCACCTGCACACCGGGAACAACCTGGGGATTAAGGACTTTAACCAAGGACCCTTAATAATTCTCCGGTCCAACAGGTCTCTAGCCCACCGCTTTAAACCTTTAGAATGGGTGGCACCAGGGGGGTGCTAGAGCTCCCCCTGGATTTGTCATAGCACCCTGAAGAAAATAATTCCTCATTTATTATTTTAATTTAATTTCATTCCATGTTTTTCAGGCCTTGTCTACACTGAAACTGAACTTCTGCTATACAGTTTTTTTCTTTGTCATTTTCAAAAAGTGTTCCATTCAAGAAACATGTCCGTTCTCACAGATCCATTGAAACCATGTGAAAATGCTGTAGTACATATGCCAGGCCTGTATGAAGCGCTGTAACGCTTCTACATTAAAAAATGGAGAAGAAGACGTGGGGCTAATCAATGTAGCAAGGAAAGCTAAAACTTTAGAAGCCGGCTCACGGATTAAACAAAGTCTTTTAATCTGACCTCTTGCCAGAATTCATCATCACAGACAAAAACTGTTCTGCACATGACACCCTTGTTTTGGAAGATGACATCCGGAAATGCGTTCATTTGTTATGATGGAAGATCATTATTATTAAGGGTTTTGTTTTTTTAAAGAAGTCCCTCAGAGTCTCTCCAGCACTTCGTCTCACCAACAAGAAGAAGAAAAAAATAATATGCTAAATTATACCGTTAAATTACACTGTGAACAACATGTTACAGAGGCAGGGCGATGACATCATCCTTTTAGTTTTCCACAGTAAGACACTTCTGGCGTTTTCAAATTTATGTGATGAGATAAATATTCCACTCATAAAAGAAAATAAACATTCATCAACAGAACTGATTGTTTTACACAAAATGAGTGTAATGTGGCGTTCAGTGACATCACATTCAACAATGTCATGATAATAATAAATTGTATTTATAATGCGCCTTTCATTAATCAATCAATCAATCAATCAATTTTATTTATATAGCGCCAAATCACAACAAACAGTTGCCCCAAGGCGCTTTATATTGTAAGGCAAGGCCATACAATAATTACGTAAAAATAATAGAAGTAATAAAAGTCTCAAAGTGCTACAGGAAAAAAATAAAACCAAGGATAAATAAATGAATAAAAACAGAAAATCGTAAGATAAAAACAGTCACCAGAATAGAATAAAACCAAAATAAAATAATGAAATAGAATAAAAAGACTAAGAGGCAACAGATTCAAATTATTGAGACCTGTAGGCCTATCTAAATAGGTATGTTTTGAGGCTTCTTTTTTAAACAAAAAAAAAGCATCCGCAGTTTGTGGAGCCCTCTGATGATCAGGGTGGGAGTTACAAATATGAGGGGCAGCTGAACAGAAGGCCCTGTCTGCCATGGTGTGACGTTTGGTGCAAGGGGGACTGAGAATATTAGTGTTGTATGAACGGACGGAATGGGAGGGTGTGTGAGGAGTGAGGAGGTCTTTGAGGTATGTGGGGGCATTGCCATGGATGCATTGGTGGGTGATGAAAGCCATCTTAAATGGATTCTATAGGTGATGGGGAGCCAGTGAAGGTTATGGAGTATAGGTGTGATGTGCTCCTGTTTACGTACGCTCATCAGAATTCTAGCTGCACTGTTTTGAATGTATTGGATCCTATTAAATTTTTTTTCCCAGAGATCCCAGAGAGCAGGGAGTTACAGTACTCAAGCCTCAAAGCAAAGGCATGGATGAGTTTTTCAGCATCAGTGTTACCACGGTTACTTTGAAAAAGTAATCCAATTACTGATTACTCCTTGAAAAAGTAACTTAGTTACTTTACTGATTACTCAGTTGTAAAAGTAACTAAGTTAGATTACTAGTTACTTTTTTAGTTACTTTCCCCAGCTGTCGACAACAACCCTCTGCCACCTCAACATGACAATGATACTTGTTTTGCCAAAACTCACTTTATAGTCACCCTTTCTTGACTTCAATGAAAATAAATACTTGTTTTATGAAAAGTAAAATAAAGACCTCTTTCTTGACCTCATATTTAACTGTTGACAGCACTGTAACAGTAAAACTTGCAATTTCTAACCTATATTGTTTATAAATATAATTATTAAATTCTTTCTCACATTTTTCTAACATTTAAATTCTCTCTAAACATTTTACTTGTCGAAATTATTATTATTATAAGTAGTATTAGTAGTTGTGGTAAAAAAAAAAAGGCTTCAAAACTGGTCCTTTAATCTAGGGGTGTTGTGGGGGGCATTGCCCCACGCCCCCATTACTCTGGATTCGCCCCTGCTTTGGCGTTTGAGCACAAAGAATGGATAACATTTATTTATTTATACAGAAAACATGACCAGATTTACAGGTAAGAAAGTTTTATTGTGTTTTCACATCATGTGGTCCTCAGAAAGAGAGTTTAGGTGCATTTGAGTGGAAAATAGTGTTAGTTGTTGACGCGTCGCGGAGGATCAGCTGTTTTTAACAAACATACGGAGCGGCTCAGCTCAGAATTATAAATAAAGGAGAGAAAAAAAGCATAAAAATGTCTTTGTAAAGCTCAGTGCAGGTGTGCTGTTGTCACCGCGCTTTAAGAGGTAAGGACGAGCTGCTGCAGAAAACTGCGGATGAAAAGCTCACAGCTCTTAAAGTGGGCAGTTCAGTCGAACCCCGACCTCCTGCCCACGGACCAAATTTAATGCTGCTATCGACCCACAATGCAAAAATAATAGTAACGCACAGTGACTTTGAGAAGTAACTTTAATCTGATTACTGATTTGGAAAAATTAACGCCTTAGATTACTCGTTACTAAAAAAAAAGTGGTTAGATTAGAGTAACGCATTACTAAGTAACATGTTACCGGCATCACTGATCAGCATCAATGATGATGTCGTACTGCAGTGACTGTAGTTTCAAGCTGCTGAAATGGTTCAGTTTTTGCTGCCCAAATATCCATTAGTGGAACTGGAAAGAAGTGAAGTCTGTGTCACCTAAAGAACTACCTGAGGAACAGCAGTGGGCACAGACAAACCAGTGACCCGGTGTCACTCTTGGCAATTACCCCTCAGAGAACACGGCCTCTGGACAGCAACCAAACAACAAGTGCATTGTGCTGTTGTGCATAGGACTGCTTTTTTACATTTGCGCAATATCTCTAAAATTAGAAAGGTCTTGTCTCAGAGTGATGCCGAAAAACTAATTCATGCATTTATTTCCTCTAGGCTGAACTATTGTAATTCATTATTATCAGATTGTCCTGAAAGTTCCCTGAAAAGCCTTCAGTTAATTCAAAATGCTGCAGCTAGAGTACTGACAGGGACTAGAAGGAGAGAGCATATCTCACCCATATTGGCCTCTCTTCATTGGCTTCCTGTTAATTCTATAATAGAATTTAAAATTCTTCTTCTTACTCAACAAAAATATAAACGCAACACTTTTGGTTTTGCTCCCATTTTGTATGAGATGAACTCAAAGATCTAAAACTTTTTCCACATACACAATATCACCATTTCCCTCAAATATTGTTCACAAACCAGTCTAAATCTGTGATAGTGAGCACTTCTCCTTTGCTGAGATAATCCATCCCACCTCACAGGTGTGCCATACCAAGATGCTGATTAGACACCATGATTAGTGCACAGGTGTGCCTTAGACTGCCCACAATAAAAGGCCACTCTGAAAGGTGCAGTTTTGTTTTATTGGGGGGGATACCAGTCAGTATCTGGTGTGACCACCATTTGCCTCATGCAGTGCAACACATCTCCTTCGCATAGAGTTGATCAGGTTGTCAATTGTGGCCTGTGGAATGTTGGTCCACTCCTCTTCAATGGCTGTGCGAAGTTGCTGGATATTGGCAGGAACTGGTACACGCTGTCGTATATGCCGGTCCAGAGCATCCCAAACATGCTCAATGGGTGACTATGCCGGCCATGCAAGAACTGGGACATTTTCAGCTTCCAAGAATTGTGTACAGATCCTTGCAACATGGGGCCGTGCATTATCCTGCTGCAACATGAGGTGATGTTCTTGGATGTATGGCACAACAATGGACCTCAGGATCTCGTCACGGTATCTCTGTGCATTCAAAATACCATCAATAAAATGCACCTGTGTTCTTCATCCATAACAGACGCCTGCCCATACCATAACCCCACCACCACCATGGGCCACTCGAGAAAACCGCTCACCCACACGATGCCACAAACACGCTGTCTGCCATCTGCCCTGGACAGTGTGAACCAGGATTCATCCGTGAAGAGAACACCTCTCCAACGTGCCAAACACCAGTGAATGTGAGCATTTGCCCACTCAAGTCGGTTACGACGACAAACTGGAGTCAGGTCGAGACCCCGATGAGGACGACAAGCATGCAGATGAGCTTCCCTGAGAAAGGTTTCTGACAGTTTGTGCAGAAATTCTTTGGTTATGCAAACCAATTGTTTCAGCAGCTGTCCGAGTGGCTGGTCTCAGACGATCTTGGAGGTGAACATGCTGGATGTGGAGGTCCTGTGCTGGTGTGGTTACACGTGGTCTGCGGTTGTGAGGCTGGTTGGATGTACTGCCAAATTCTCTGAAACGCCTTTGGAGACGGCTTATGGTAGAGAAATGAACATTCAATACACGAGCAACAGCTCTGGTTGACATTCCTGCTGTCAGCATGCCAATTGCACGCTCCCTCAAATCTTGTGACATCTGTGGCATTGTGCTGTGTCATAAAACTGCACCTTTCAGAATGGCCTTTTATTGTGGGCAGTCTAAGGCACACCTGTGCACTAATCATGGTGTCTAATCAGCATCTTGATATGGCACACCTGTGAGATGGGATGGATTATCTCAGCAAAGGAGAAGTGCTCACTATCACAGATTTAGACTGGTTTGTGAACAATATTTGAGGGAAATGGTGATATTGTGTATGTGGAAAAAAGTTTTAGATCTTTGAGTTCATCTCATACAAAATGGGAGCAAAACCAAAAGTGTTGCATTTATATTTTTGTTGAGTGTACTTATAAGGTTTTGAATAATCAGGTCCCATCTTATCTTAGGGACCTCGTAGTACCATATCACCCCAATAGAGCGCTTCGCTCTCAGACTGCAGGCTTACTTGTAGTTCCTAGGGTTTGTAAGAGTAGAATGGGAGGCAGAGCCTTCAGCTTTCAGGCTCCTCTCCTGTGGAACCAGCTCCCAATTCAGATCAGGGAGACAGACACCCTCTCTACTTTTAAGATTAGGCTTAAAACTTTCCTTTTTGCTAAAGCTTATAGTTAGGGCTGGATCAGGTGACCCTGAACCATCCCTTAGTTATGCTGCTATAGAGTTAGACTGCTGGGGGGTTCCCATGATGCACTGAGTGTTTCTTTCTCTTTTTGCTCTGTATGCACCACTCTGCATTTAATCATTAGTGATTGATCTCTGCTCCCCTCCACAGCATGTCTTTTTCCTGATTCTCTCCCTCAGCCCCAACCAGTCCCAGCAGAAGACTGCTGGGACTGGTCATTCTGTATGTCATTAGTGACTGTTGCAGATCAGAATGTGGCTATGTGTACGCACGCCTGTGAATGTGGCAGAGGTGTAGTAGAGAGCCGTCGTGACACACGAGCCCATAGCACCCTCATAGAAATGCCAAGCTCCCCCATAGCACCTGCAGAAAAAAAAATCTCTGGAGCCGCCACTGGCCTTTAGACCCAATGACCACCACCTCCCTCACATGGATGAACCTTTTTTGGAAAGTTGTGCACAACATCACATCCTTGTTTACTCGCGCATTCATTATTTCTTCTTGTGCAGCTTAAACGTTCAAAGTCTTTAACTGTACAATGAAGATGAAACACACAACAAAGGCAGATTAACATCTGCAAAACAATGGATTGAAATCAAAGTTCAAAGGTCGGCCATGAACAAAAGGTAGAAACCATAGATTTATCAGCAGAAACAGGATGAGACGGGAAGGATGAATAAAGGTGTTCAAAGAACAGGAGGGACTTAGAATGTTTCAAAATAAAAGCACAGTCAATAAGTATTCTAAGCCACCAGCACCCTCATTTATCATTGTTGCACAGAAAAGCTTACAAATTTGTTTGTATCGAGAAAAACGAGAGTGAAGAAAGAACAATCTAGAAAAACCTGTGGGATAAAGTGGACTTCTAAAAATGACTGCAGTGCTTTTGTTTTGTTTTTGTTTTGTATTTTTCAGACTGGCTGGCTTTTCTTTTCTTGACAGAAAGTGAAAGTCATGACTGTCTGAGCAAGTGAGAATGCAGAATATTCATCCTCTGTAAAACATCAGTAATGAGAACTTGCTGAAGCTATTTGTGCCCATTTGAGAAAGTGTGCGCAAGCCGATGGTGCAGAATAAACCAACTGGCTGTTTATATTTATCCACAGAGTGCTGTCCTGATAACGTCTGTGTTGCTTTGCTATCTGAGCGTTCAGTCCGCGCCCTGATACTGAAAGCTTCGTCTCTGCGCGGAGTTAATATTGGAAACTCTTCTTCATTGCATCCTGGTTCTGAGTAAGCATTATCACACGATAGGCTCTTGCCCATGGCCATCGATTCTCCACTTCTTCAGAAAGACGCGGGTATGCCAGGACGGCTACTGTTAGGATTTTATGACTACCAATTGATGCAGTACTCGATATAGCAATACATACTGATAGACTTGTCAGTAGTACTTTCAGCCCTTTCAGTTACTTTCTGAATTTTCTCATTTTATTGTGGTGGTGATGGTGGAGCAGCCTGTGTCAGTGTTACCATCCATCCACACTCTGTTCATAAATCAATAATGTAGCTTGAAACTTTTTTTTTTTTCCTGCAGTATTGCCACTCTCAGCTGAAACACACCACCAAAGGACAGTGTGAGACCTACTACACTCTGCTCAGTTCAAATTCTACAGCGACAAATCTCAATGTACAGTAGTGTTCAAGAACAAGGGTGATGTGCAGAGCTGCAGTAACTACAGAGGCATAAAGTTGATCAGCCACAGCATGAAGTTATGGGAAAGAGTAGTAGAAGCTAGGCTTAGAAAACAGGTGAAGATCTGTGAGCAGCAATATGGTTTCATGCCGAGAAAGAGCACTACAGATGCATTGTTTGCTCTGAGAATACTGGTGGAAAAGTACAGAGAAGGACAGAAAGAGTTACATTGTGTGTTTGTGGACTTAGAAAAAGCTTATGATAGGGTGCCAAGAGAAGAGTTGTGGCATTGTACGAGGAAGTCTGGAGTGGCAGAGAAGTATGTTAGGGTAGTGCAGGACATGTACAAGAATAGTGTGACAGCGGTGAGATGCGCAGTCGGAATGACAGACTCATTCAAGGTGGAGCTGGGATTACACCAAGGATCAGCTCTGAGTCCTTTTTTGTTTGCAGTGGTGATGGACAGGTTGACAGATGAGATCAGACAGGAGTCCCCATGGACTATGATGTTTGCAGATGACATTGTGATCTGTAGTGAGAGTAGAGAGCAAGTTGAGTCTAATCTGGAGAAGTGGAGATATGCTTTGGAGAGAAGGGGAATGAAAGTCAGTAGAAGCAAGACTGAGTACATGTGTGTGAATGAGAGGGAGCCCAGTGGAATAGTGCAGTTACAAGGAGTAGAAGTGGTGAAAGTAAATGAGTTTAAATATTTGGGGTCAACTGTTCAAAGTAATGGAGAGTGTGGTAGAGAGGTTAAGAAGAGAGTGCAGGCAGGGTGGAGTGGGTGGAGAAAGGTGGCAGGAGTGATTTGTGACCGAAGAATATCAGCAAGAGTGAAGGGGAAAGTTTATAAGACAGTAGTGAGACCAGCTATGTTGTATGGTTTAGAGACAGTGGCACTAACAAAAAGACAGGAGGCAGAGCTGGAGGTGGCAGAGCTGAAGATGTTGAGATTCTCTTTGGGAGTGACAAGAATGGACAAGATTAGGAATGAACATATCAGAGGGACAGCTCAGGTGGGACGGTTTGGAGACAAAGTCAGAGAGGCGAGATTGAGATGGTTTGGACATGTGCAGAGGAGGGACCCAGGGTATATAGGGAGAAGGATGCTGAGGATGGAGCCACCAGGCAGGAGGAGAAGAGGGAGGCCAAAGAGGTTCATGGATGTGCTGAGAGAGGACATGCAGGTGGTTGGTGTGACAGAGGAAGATACAGAGGACAGGGTGAGATGGAAACGATTGATCTGCTGTGACGACCCCTAACGGGAACAGCCGAAAGACAAAGAAGAAGAAGAAGATGTGACTAAAAAGATTAATCCAGGTTTTGAGTATATTTCTTATTGTTACATGGGAAACAAGGTACCAGTAGATTCAGTAGATTCTCACAAATCCAACAAGACCAAGCATTCATGATATGCACACTCTTAAGGCTATGAAATTGGGCTATTAGTAAAAAAAAAAAGTAGAAAAGGGGGTGTTCACAATAATAGTAGTGTGGCATTCAGTCAGTGAGTTCGTCAATTTTGTGGAACAAACAGGTGTGAATCAGGTGTCCCCTGTTTAAGGATGAAGCCCGCACCCCAAGCACACTAGTAAATGACAAAATCTTGGTTCCAAACCAACAAAATTAATGCCTCGCAGATGTGAAGAAATCATGAAAAACTGTGGTTATACAACTAAATACTAGTTTAGTGATTCACAGGATTGCTAAAAAAGCAGTTTGAACATAATAGTTTTGAGTTTGTAGTGTCAACAGCAGATGCTACTATTATTGTGAACACCCCCTTTTCTACATTTTTTTACTAATAGCCCAATTTCATAGCCTTAAGAGTGTGCATATCATGAATGCTTGGTCTTGTTGGATTTGTGAGAATCTACTGAATCTACTGGTACCTTGTTTCCCATGTAACAATAAGAAATATACTCAAAACCTGGATTAATCTTTTTAGTCACATAGCACTACTATTATTCTGAACACTACTGTAAGTCACCCCAAGGTAACACACGAGTAAGGTTTCAACCTTACCCACCCTCTGAGCAAGCACACTGGCAAGAGTGGTCAGGAAAGACTCCCTCTGGTGTTTTTGATTATAAGACAAACCTTAAGCAGACTAGACTCAGTAGGGTGGCCATCTGCTTTGGACATAACAAATAAAACAAAAGTACAACATAGAACCCTCAGACATGCAGTGACAGAAATGTTGCAGCTCAGCATCCACAGACATATTGAGTCCAGTGATATACTTTCTATATAATTTTATACTTTTATCTTATTTCAGTTATATCTGCTATCTGTTTTATTTGAACTTTCACACTTAATTTTAGCTGTTCTTTATTATTATTATCTATATTATAATAGCCAAGGGGCTTCTGTGTGTGTATGGCTTTGATCATGGAGAAACTGGGGAGAGCTGATATTTGCCATTTGGTATGCTTATGTATTTTGGGTCAAGGGTGAACGCTGCAAAAACAGAAAGTTGATAGGTCTAATATTTTTGGAGAAATTAGCTATAATAGCTAACAACAGTGAACAATGGGTGTTGTGCTGCAATGCACCATGGGAGTTCAGAGTTTTGGGGTTTTAAATGTTGCTATTGTGGTTCATGCTAGTTTAACAGTGTTGTTTGTGTTGGTTTGTTGTGTTTTTGTAGTTCGATTGGTTTAGTCAGTTAACTTAAATATCATGTTTTCATTAGCAAGAGTGAGTTAAGTGCCATGTTGCCATTACCATGAGTGAAAAGTGTAGTGCATTTGATGTCTTTCACCACGTCTCTTTTTGTGGGTGTGTCAAATTAAAATCACCTGCTTGCAGCAGGATACAGAAAAGACAAAAAGCATGCATGCGTATAACTTCAATCACGGACAAACTGGAGAGATCTTATTTTATTATTACTTATAAGTAATAGTAAAATAAAATAATAATGATAATAATCAATAATTATGGCATGCATATGATAACAAGAACCTATGCAATTTATAAATACATTAGGACAATTGGTAAGGTTAGACCTTACTTGTGTGAAGCGCCTTGAGGCAACTTTGATGTGGTTTGGCGTTATATAAATGAAATAAATTTAAATTGAAAATAAATTAACATTAAAGAATTACATAATTAAAAGGAAATTAAAGGGTTGAGTAGTTCTTCTAAAAACTGTTGAGGTTTAAGGTTCTAAAAACATTCTGGACTCACACACCATTCCAACTCATTATAGAAAATTTGCATAATTTATTACCACCCTTGAAATGTCAGCTACCTAAACACTACCTAGTTTAGAGCCCGTAGATCCCCACGGACAACACACAAGTTATTATTATTATTATTATTATTATTATTATTATTATAACTGATGGTCACGTGTTTCCTATTTAGAGGAACTCAACTTTCTGCCTGTATTGCAGCCAACTCCTTCTAGTATAGGTCTGGGTCTACATTTTCAAATTGCAGAACAGCAGTTCTGTAAAAGATAAACTGTAGAATACATGATCAATCAATCAATTTTTTTATATAGCGCCAAATCACAACAAACAGTTGCCCCAAGGCGCTTTATATTGTAAGGCAAGGCCATACAATAATTACGTAAAAACCCCAACGGTCAAAACGACCCCCTGTGAGCAAGCACTTGGCGACAGTGGGAAGGAAAAACTCCCTTTTAACAGGAAGAAACCTCCAGCAGAACCAGGCTCAGGGAGGGGCAGTCTTCTGCTGGGACTGGTTGGGGCTGAGGGAGAGAACCAGGAAAAAGACATGCTGTGGAGGGGAGCAGAGATCAATCACTAATGATTAAATGCAGAGTGGTGCATACAAAGCAAAAAGAGAAAGAAACACTCAGTGTATCATGGGAACCCCCCAGCAGTCTAAGTCTATAGCAGCATAACTAAGGGATGGTTCAGGGTCACCTGATCCAGCCCTAACTATAAGCTTTAGCAAAAAGGAAAGTTTTAAGCCTAATCTTAAAAGTAGAGAGGGTGTCTGTCTCCCTGATCTGAATTGGGAGCTGGTTCCACAGGAGAGGAGCCTGAAAGCTGAAGGTCCCTAAGATAAGATGGGACCTGATTATTCAAAACCTTATAAGTAAGAAGAAGAATTTTAAATTCTATTCTAGAATTAACAGGGCCAATATGGGTGAGATATGCTCTCTCCTTCTAGTCCCCGTTAGTACTCTAGCTGCAGCATTTTGAATTAACTGAAGGCTTTTCAGGGAACTTTTAGGACAACCTGATAATAATGAATTACAATAGTCCAGCCTAGAGGAAATGCATGAATTAGTTTTTCAGCATCACGCTGAGACAAGACCTTTCTAATTTTAGAGATATTGCGTAAATGCAAAAAAGCAGTCCTACATATTTGTTTAATATGCGCTTTGAATGACATATCTTGATCAAAAGTGACTCCAAGATTTCTCACAGTATTACTAGAGGTCAGGGTAATGCCATCCAGAGTAAGGATCTGGTTAGACACCATGTTTCTAAGATTTGTGGGGCCAATTACAATCACTTCAATTTTATCTAAGTTTAAAAGCAGGAAATTGGAGGTCATCCATGTCTTTATGTCTGTAAGACAATCCTGCAGTTTAGCTAATTGGTGTGTGTCCTCTGGCTTCATGGATAGATAAAGCTGGGTATCATCTGCATAACAATGAAAATTTAAGCAATGCCGTCTAATAATACTGCCTAAGGGAAGCATGTATAAAGTGAATAAAATTGGTCCTAGCACAGAACCTTGTGGAACTCCATAATTAACCTTAGTCTTTACATGAACAAATTGTAATCTATTAGATAAATATGATTCAAACCACCGCAGCGCAGTGCCTTTAATACCCATGGCATGCTCTAATCTCTGTAATAAACTTTTATGGTCAACAGTATCAAAAGCAGCACTGAGGTCTAACAGAACAAGCACAGAGATGAGTCCACTGTCTGAGGCCATAAGAAGATCATTTGTAACCTTCACTAATACTGTTTCTGTACTATGATGAATTCTAAAACCTGACTGAAACTTTTCAAATAGACCATTCCTCTGCAGATGATCAGTTAGCTGTTTTACAACTACCCTTTCAAGAATTTTTGAGAGAAAAGGAAGGTTGGAGATTGGCCTATAATTAGCTAAGATAGCTGGGTCAAGTGATGGCTTTTTAAGTAATGGTTTAATTACTGCCACCTTAAAAGCCTGTGGTACATAGCCAACTAATAAAGATAGATTGATCATATTTAAGATCGAAGCATTAAATAATGGTAGGGCTTCCTTGAGCAGCCTGGTAGGAATGGGGTCTAATAAACATGTTGATGGTTTGGATGAAGTAACTAATGAAAATAACTTGGACAGAACAATCTGAGAGAAAGAGTCTAACCAAATACCGGCATCACTGAAAGCAGCCAAAGATAACGATACGTCTTTGGGATGGTTATGAGTAATTTTTTCTCTAATAGTTAAAATTTTATTAGCAAAGAAAGTCATGAAGTCATTACTAGTTAAAGTTAAAGGAATACTCGGCTCAATAGAGCTCTGACTCTTTGTCAGCCTGGCTACAGTGCTGAAAAGAAACCTGGGGTTGTTCTTATTTTCTTCAATTAGGGATGAGTAGTAAGATGCCCTAGCTTTACGGAGGGCTTTTTTATAGAGCAACAGACTCTTTTTCCAGGCTAAGTGAAGATCTTCTAAATTAGTGAGACGCCATTTCCTCTCCAACTTACGGGTTATCTGCTTTAAGCTGCGAGTTTGTGAGTTATACCACGGAGTCAGGCACTTCTGATTTAAAGCTCTCTTTTTCAGAGGAGCTACAGCATCCAAAGTTGTCTTCAATGAGGATGTAAAACTATTGACGAGATACTCTATCTCACTTACAGAGTTTAGGTAGCTACTCTGCACTGTGTTGGTATATGGCATTAGAGAACATAAAGAAGGAATCATATCCTTAAACCTAGTTACAGTGCTTTCTGAAAGACTTCTAGTGTAATGAAACTTATTCCCCACTGCTGGGTAGTCCATCAAAGTAAATGTAAATGTTATTAAGAAATGATCAGACAGAAGGGAGTTTTCAGGGAATACTGTTAAGTCTTCAATTTCCATACCATAAGTCAGAACAAGATCTAATATAGGATTAAAGTGGTGGGTGGACTCATTTACATTTTGAGCAAAGCCAATTGAGTCTAATAATAGATTAAATGCAGTGTTGAGGCTGTCATTCTCAGCATCTGTGTGGATGTTAAAATCGTCTACTATAATTATCTTATCTGAGCTAAGCACTAAGTCAAACAAAAGGTCTGAAAATTCACAGAGAAACTCACAGTAACGACCAGGAGGACGATAGATAACAACAAATAAAACTGGTTTTTGGGACTTCCAATTTGGATGGACAAGACTAAGGGTCAAGCTTTCAAATGAATTAAAGCTCTGTCTGGGTTTTTGATTAATTAATAAGCTGGAATGGAAGATTGCTGCTAATCCTCCCCCTCGGCCCGTGCTACGAGCGTTCTGGCAGTTAGTGTGACTCGGGGGAGTTGACTCATTTAAACTAACATATTCATCCTGCTGTAACCAGGTTTCTGTAAGGCAGAATAAATCAATATGTTGATCAATTATTATATCATTTACTAACAGGGACTTAGAAGAGAGAGACCTAATGTTTAATAGACCACATTTAATTGTTTTAATCTGTGGTGCAGTTGAAGGTGCTATATTATTTTTTCTTTTTGAATTTTTATGCTTAAATAGATTTTTGCTGGTTATTGGTGGTCTGGGAGCAGACACCGTCTCTACGGGGATGGGGTAATGAGGGGATGGCAGGGGGAGAGAAGCTGCAGAGAGGTGTGTAAGACTACAACTCTGCTTCCTGGTCCCAACCCTGGATAGTCACGGTTTGGAGGATTTAAGAAAATTGGCCAGATTTCTAGAAATGAGAGCTGCTCCATCCAAAGTGGGATGGATGCCGTCTCTCCTAACAAGACCAGGTTTTCCCCAGAAGCTTTGCCAATTATCTATGAAGCCCACCTCATTTTTTGGACACCACTCAGACAGACAGCAATTCAAGGAGAACATGCGGCTAAACATGTCACTGTCACTATAACATGAGTATATTAGACAGAAAACTGAGCTTTCTATGGAACTATTGATAGAGCACCAGATGCATATTAGAGTTATGGTTCTGACCAATCAGGAACCGATTCCAGTTGAATAGAACTTCTTGCTCCCCATCCAACGTAGTATTTCATGTCCTCCTGAGTAACAATATTTTTAAGATGATTAATTTTTTTTATCTTATTGTATTCATAAAGAATCATGAGAGCACGGTGGCTTAGTGGTTAGCACTTGTTGCCTCACAGTGAGAAGGTCATGGGTTCAATTCCCACCTGTGGCCATTCTATGTGGCGTTTGCATGTTTTCCCCGTGTTTGCGTGGGTTCTCTCCGAGTGCTCCGGCTTCCTCCCACATCCAAAAACGTGTGTTAGGTGGATTGGAAACTTTGTCCATAGGTGTGAGTGCGAGTGTGAATGTGTTTGTCTGTCTGTATGTGGCCTTGCGACAGACTGGCATCCTGTCTAGTGTGCACCCCGCCTCATGTGACTGCTGGGATACCTCCCGTGACCCTTAACTGGAGTATGCAGGTATTGAAAATAGATGGATGGATAAAGAATCATCTCACAAACATGGTATAGAATTGTGACAGTGTGAAGTGGGCGGGGTCACAGCAATAGCCGCCTTGTGTAAATTTTTGGATCATCAGCATTTTGCAGAAACACACCTGATCACAGCGTGTTTAGCTACAGGAAGTGCTGATGGTAATAATTAGTAAAGAAACTAAATTATGGAGCCAAAAAATTGTGTTGATTACTTTCTGCGCACGTGTGACTTCATCATATCTGAAATTCCTGAAGGTTCATGTTTTAGCTGTTAATGTGCTTCAGGAAGAGTTTGTAGCTTAAAGCTGAGTCTGTGATATTCTGAGCCAAACAATTTGGCAGTTTTCTCTGTTGTCCTTTCCAAAAACATTTTTCTTCCAGCCACTATGACAGACAGATCAGGTTCCTGACAGATTATCCAAACAAACCGCAACGAAAGCGTAGTGAAAGGCGGCCAGTGTTTTGCCAACACCCTCGGTTTTTTGTACATGACAGTATGTAGTCAGAGTTAGTTGAAGCGAGGCAGATCAAAGGCAGATCTGCTGAGCTAAAGGGAAAGACTCTGTCCAGTGTCCAAAATGACATCAGCAATCAGTTAATGAAATTACATTTTCTGTCACACAGTTCAACTGCCTCAATAAAAATCTATACTGGTTTTCATTATGAGACTAAACGTACTGTGCGGCCTGTCGATATCATCTATCCTCTGCTGGGGCGTACAAACAACAAATAATCACAAAAAACTTGAAAAGCACTAATTAGAGTGCATAATTCTGTCAAAAATCTGCAGTTTGCATTTCAATCACAGTCAAATTCTTGGGTCAGATCACTTCACTTGTGTGTGGTCCCTTCCAGGATTGATGTAGCTTTAGCAAACTTTGCTACATGATAACTCTACTCATCATAGATCAACAATCAGGTGACTTTTTTCAGAATGATCCCCTTTTATCATGCTTCGGCAAAAAAAATGTAAATGTGCTGAATAATGATAATGTGACAATACATTCCACAATGATGATGATGGTCTGTGTTAGTTCCACCATTTCCCTGTCAATCTTGTTAGTGGAGGCACTTAATCCCACTTCTGACACCAATGATGAATCAATACATATTGTGATTCTTAAGAAATCAGAAACCATGTGGAAAAGTTAAATAACACTGGTCAACATCATTTTTCTTGCATGGAATTCATCAATGCATTTTGGGTCATTTGGGAGCACAGCATCAAAATCTGGTGATAGTTTTTGCCAGTCACATCACGTTTTTGAAATATGAAAACATATTTCTTCAGTGCTTAATACATATTTCTTGTATTAAGCACTGAAGCAAAAGCTGCACTTTTGCACACCTCTTTGGTGCCATAAACGATATTATGGTTTTTGTTCACATTTTGCAAACCTGGTTTAAAACTGTGCTTTTGAAGCTGCTTTTGTGCATGATTAGTGTCGTCAAACTCCTGTTTGAATGAGCAACCTTTGTGTAATCCATCAATACAGAACATGCAGATTACAAAAAAACATGATGTGATAGAGGATATCTGAGCTCAGATTCGGATTTAGCGCCCCAAAACCCCAGTCCATGCTTGTTTGTTTGTTTGTTTGTTGTTGTTTTTTTACTAGTGTTGTACATTTGTAAATACTAGCCATATTTATTTTTTTTTTAAAAACCACTGGCTATCCTTTTTTAAGGTTTCCCCCCCTCATGAGAGCTGCCTATTTGCTAATTATAGAATTAAAATGCAATTTGAAGTAAACTGCTGCTTATGTATCTTTTACAACCTCAAACCTGCTGCATGAAAAGTAAAAACAGTTTGTATGTTGAAGCAATGTCTACTTAAGTGATATATCAGGGTGTCTCCCACAGTGAGTCAGGCAGGTGAACTCTTCTTGCTATCTTGGATTAACTTTTTTTTGTTTTGGTGTGAAAATTCGTTGTTGTCTTGGCCCAGTCCGTGTTTGTCTCACATACAGCCTGGAAATGTCAACCATTAAATATACTAATAAAGACTCGGCTGCAATTCCTTAAAGTACATAATTAATTCATAATTCATTTTATTGTGTGTATAAATAAGTATAATAAAAGCACACATCAATACGCCCACATGCATTCTGTGTGTCACAGAATGCATGTGGGCGTGTCATACACTGCACTTTCTGGTACCATATGTGACTGCCTACAGTTACTACGCAGGACTAAAAGCACATGCACATTGGTCAGTTTGTTTGTTAGTCAGTCAGCTTGCGCTGCGTCCATCCAGTCCTTGACTCGGGACGTGTCTCTCAGGAGTTCAGAATTATGGGTCATTAATGAAGTTGAACCTGAAATCCTAACTAACTATACTAGACTTCAAAAGGTAAATGCTTTTGCATATGACCCCTTTAAGGGGCGTTTTTCTGGGTGAACCCCAACATTTCGACCGAAATTCACAGGAATTATTTCATTAGATTATTTTTTTTATTTTTATTAATCCTTCTGAAAACTGCACAGACGTGCAACAAGCTGCTCCCGTGAATCAGCATTTAAACCCGATGAGCTCAAGCTTTGTACCAGAAACTGGTCGGGCCTCCATACTGGAAAGTGCACAACACGGAAAGCATTAAGTAATTTCATCTTTAGTGTAGTCAGAGAAAATAGCTTCCTCAATACTATAAATAATTAAGTAGATGAGCATTAATCATGAGTCAGCTACTATTTTAGGAGGGAAGGACGATGTAGGATGGTGCAGGTTGACAGAGGTTGGAAGATTAGACATCCAGGATCGACAGGACAAGGCTTCGGTTTGAGAATGAGCATGTGTGCCAAAGGTCAAGAGGTCAAAGTTGTTGAGTGAGAAGAAAAAACTGACATACGACAAACTGAAAACATGTGACTGGAGGTTCTCTGTACCATTTAAGCAGAACAGCTTTAGTCTCAAACTGGCAACATTATCCATTGATCAGCCAGTACTGTAAGAGCGCAAACATGGCAGCAACGGGTCTACAAGGGTGGAAGGAAGACAAACGTTGTGGTGAGTACAGTCACAGTTACACGGCACAAACAAACAGAAGACAGAGGCGCCGTGTACACAGTGTATCCTCGTGGAGCTATGGGCCATGTACACTGTCTCCTTCAGAGTTCTCTAGGTTCTCTTGGTGAGTTCCCTCACTAGTCTCCTTCATGCGCAGTCGCACAGTTTTTGAGAACCGCCTGCTGCAGACAGATTTACCAGACAGTGCCATAATTCAATTTAGTCCATTTATATACAGCCAAATCACCACATAAATCACCCCAAAGCACTTCACAAGGAAAAGGTCAAACTGTACCCAGACCCTGAGCAAGCACATAGGTAACAGTGATAAGGGTGAAAAAACTCCCTCATACTGTTTATACTTTTTAATTATTACGTCTGTCAAAGACATAATAAAATCATCAGCGTTTATTTATTTGTCTGTCTGTTAACAGAATTACATCAAAGCTTCTTTACGGATTCTTACCTACATTTGCACCACAGATAGATATTAGGGCATGGAAGACTCGATAGATAGATTAGATAGATTAGATGGATTGATCGATTGATCGATCAATCGATCGATAGATATCAACTCAATCAATCAACTTTTTTCTTGTATAGCGCCAAATCACAACAAACAGTTGCCCCAAGGAGCTCCACATTGCAAGGCAAGGCCATACAATAATTATGAAACACAGTCTACGTCTAAAGCAACATAACCAAGGGATGGTCCAGGGTCACCCGATCCAGCCCTAACTATAAGCCTTAGCGAAAAGGAAAGTTTTAAGCCTAATCTTAAAAGTAGAGAGGGTGTCTGTCTCCCTGATCTGAATTGGGAGCTGGTTCCACAGGAGAGGAGCCTGAAAGCTGAAGGCTCTGCCTCCCATTCTACTCTTACAAACCCTAGGAACTACAAGTAAGCCCGCAGTCTGAGAGCGAAGCGCTCTAATGGGGTAATATGGTACTACGAGGTCCATAAGATAAGATGGGACCTGATTATTCAAAACCTTATAAGTAAGAAGAAGAATTTTAAATTCTATTCTAGCATTAACAGGAAGCCAATGAAGGGAGGCCAACACGGGTGAGATATGCTCTCTCCTGCTAGTCCCCGTCAGTACTCTAGCTGCAGCATTCTGAACCAACTGAAGGCTTTTTAGGGAACTTTTAGGACAACCTGATAATAATGAATTACAATAGTCCAGCCTAGAGGAAATAAATGCATGAATTAGTTTTTCAGCATCACTCTGAGACAAGACCTTTCTGATTTTAGAGATATTGCGTAAATGCAAAAAGGCAGTCCTACATATTTGTTTAATATGCGCTTTGAATGACATATCCTGATCAAAAATAACTCCAAGATTTCTCACAGTATTACTAGAGATCAGAGAAATGCCATCCAGAGTAACGATCTGGTTAGACACCATGCTTCTAAGATTTGTGGGGCCAAGTACAATAACTTCAGTTTTATCTGAGTTTAAAAGCAGGAAATTAGAGGTCATCCATGTCTTTATGTCTGTAAGACAATCCTGCAGTTTAGCTAATTGGTGCGTATCCTCTGGCTTCATGGATAGATAAAGCTGGGTATCATCTGCGTAACAATGAAAATTTAAGCAATACCGTCTAATAATACTGCCCAAGGGAAGCATGTATAAAGTGAATAAAATTGGTCCTAGCACAGAACCTTGTGGAACTCCATAATTAACTTGAGTCTGTGAAGAAGATTCCCCATTTACATGAACAAACTGTAATCTATTAGACAAATATGATTCAAACCACCGCAGCGCAATGCCTTTAATACCTATGACATGCTCTAATCTCTGTAATAAAATTTTATGGTCAACAGTATCAAAAGCAGCACTGAGGTCCAACAGAACAAGCACAGAGATAAGTCCACTGTCCGAAGCCATAAGAAGATCATTTGTAACCTTCACTAATGCTGTTTCTGTACTATGATGAATTCTAAAACCTGACTGAAACTCTTCAAATAGACCATTCCTCTGCAGGTGATCAGTTAGCTGTTTTACAACTACCCTCTCAAGAATCTTTGAGAGAAAAGGAAGGTTGGAGATTGGCCTATCATTAGCTAAGATAGCTGGGTCAAGTGATGGCTTTTTAAGTAATGGTTTAATTACTGCCACCTTAAAGGCCTGTGGTACATAACCAACTAACAAAGATAGATTGATCATATTTAAGATTGAAGCATTAAATAATGGTAGGACTTCCTTGAGCAGCCTGGCAGGAATGGGGTCTAATAAGCATGTTGATGGTTTGGATGAAGTAACTAATGAAAATAACTCAGACAGAACAATCGGAGAGAAAGAGTCTAACCAAATACCGGCATCACTGAAAGCAGCCAAAGATAACGATACATCTTTGGGATGGTTATGAGTAATTTTTTCTCTAATAGTCAAAATTTTGTTAGCAAAGAAAGTCATGAAGTCATTACTAGTTAAAGTTAATGGAATACTCAGCTCAATAGAGCTCTGACTCTTTGTCAGCCTGGCTACAGTGCTGAAAAGAAACCTGGGGTTGTTCTTATTTTCTTCAATTAGTGATGAGTAGAAAGATGTCCTAGCTTCACGAAGGGCTTTCTTATAGAGCAACAAACTCTTTTTCCAGGCTAAGTGAAGATCTTCTAAATTAGTGAGACGCCATTTCCTCTCCAACTTACGGGTTATCTGCTTTAAGCTACGAGTTTGTGAGTTATACCACGGAGTCAGACACTTCTGATTTAAAGCTCTCTTTTTCAGAGGAGCTACAGCATCCAAAGTTGTCTTCAATGAGGATGTAAAACTATTGACAAGATACTCTAACTCCCTTACAGAGTTTAGGTAGCTACTCTGCTCTGTGTTGGTATATGACATTAGAGAACATAAAGAAGGAATCATATCCTCAAACCTAGTTACAGCGCTTTCTGAAAGACTTCTAGTGTAATGAAACTTATTCCCCACTGCAGGGTAGTCCATCAGGGTAAATGTAAATGTTATTAAAAAATGATCAGACAAAAGGGAGTTTTCAGGGAATACTGTTAAGTCTTCTATTTCCATACCATAAGTCAGAACAAGATCTAAAATATGATTAAAGTGGTGGGTGGACTCATTTACTTTTTGAGCAAAGCCGATAGAGTCTAATAATAGATTAAATGCAGTGTTGAGGCTGTCATTCTCAGCATCTGTGTGGATGTTAAAATCGCCCACTATAATTATCTTATCTGAGCTAAGCACTAAGTCAGACAAAAGGTCTGAAAATTCACAGAGAAACTCACAGTAACGACCAGGTGGACGATAGATAATAACAAATAAAACTGGTTTTTGGGACTTCCAATTTGGATGGACAAGACTAAGAGACAAGCTTTCAAATGAATTAAAGCTCTGTCTAGGTTTTTGATTAATTAATAAGCTGGAATGGAAGATTGCTGCTAATCCTCCGCCCCGGCCCGTGCTACGAGCATTCTGACAGTTAGTGTGACTCGGGGGTGTTGACTCATTTAAACTAACATATTCATCCTGCTGTAACCAAGTTTCTGTTAGGCAGAATAAATCAATACGTTGATCAATTATTATATCATTTACCAACAGGGACTTAGAAGAAAGAGACCTAATGTTTAATAGACCACATTTAACTGTTTTAGTCTGTGGTGCAATTGAAGGTGCTATATTATTTTTTCTTTTTGAATTTTTATGCTTAAATAGATTTTTGCTAGTTATTGGTGGTCTGGGAGCAGGCACCGTCTCTACGGGGATGGGGTAATAGGGGGATGGCAGGGGGAGAGAAGCTGCAGAGAGGTGTATAAGACCACAGCTCTGCCTCCTGGTCCCAACGCTAGACAGTCACAGTTTGGAGGATCCCAAAAAATTGGCCAGATTTCTAGAAATGAGAGCTGCTCCCTCTAAAGTGGGATGGATGCCGTCTCTCCTAACAAGACCAGGTTTTCCCCAGAAGCTTTGCCAATTATCAATGAAGCCCACCTCATTTTTTGGACACCACTCAGACAGCCAGCAATTCAAGGAGAACATGCGGCTAAACATGTCACTCCCGGTCTGATTGGGGAGGGGCCCAGAGAAAACTACAGAGTCCGACATTGTTTTTGCAAAGTTACACACCGATTCAATGTTAATTTTAGTGACCTCCGATTGGCGTAACCGAGTGTCATTACTGCCGACGTGAATTACAATCTTACCAAATTTACGCTTAGCCTTAGCCAGCAATTTCAAATGTCCTTCGATGTCGCCTGCTCTGGCCCCCGGAAGACAATTGACAATGGTTGCTGGTGTCGCTAACTTCACATTTCTCAAAACAGAGTCGCCAATAACCAGAGTTTGATCCTCGGCGAGTGTATCGTCGAGTGGGGAAAAACGGTTAGAGATGTGAACGGGTTGACGGTGTACACGGGGCTTCTGTTTAGGGCTACGCTTCCTCCTCACAGTCACCCAGTCAGCCTGCCTTCCCGACTGCACGGGGTCTGCCAGGGGGGAACCAACGGCGGCCAAGCTACCTTGGTCCGCACCGACCACAGGGGCCTGGCTAGCTGTAGAATTTTCCACGGTGCGGAGCCGAGCCTCCAATTCGCCCAGCCTGGCCTCCAAAGCCACGAATAAGCTGCACTTATTACAAGTACCGTTACTGCCAAAAGAGGCCGAGGAATAACTAAACATTTCACACCCAGAGCAGAAAAGCACGGGAGAGACAGGAGAAGCCGCCATGCCAAAACGGCTAAGAGCTAGTAGATATAAAAAAATATATGCTCAGGATTTCCTAAAAACAATGGGGAAAACAAGACAAAAGTACAAACTATAACATTAAGAAGAGGGAATTAATTTATGGTAATCATGTAAAGTTATTGCAGCCCCGCCCCCTCCTGCTCTTGATGGAGACACCGACACGGTGCAGCAGCTGTGACATCAGCAATGAATTTTATTCAGAGATTGTGGGCGAGGCTGTGGTTCACTTTTGTCTCTAAATAAATAGGTTTTTATCTGGAAGTATAACTTCTGTAAGGGAAACGCCACATCCGATGAAAAGTAAGAGATGGTGGTCTGAGGTGAACAGGAACAAAGCTGGGAAGGAGTGAAGGAATGAGGGATGAAGGTCAGAGATGGATGGAGTTGCAGGGACGTGAGGAAATGAGAGAGGAAAGAGAGAGAGCATCAGAGTGACAGGTCTCTCCATCTGTTATTATCTCGATGCAGAACTAATTATAAGGTGATGGACAGCAGACTAAACACCAAGGCCACCAGTGGCTTTAAATGATCCAGATCACGATGTCACGGCGGCTGCAATGGAGATGAGTGTGGGAGAGGGATGAAGACAAAGAGGGAGATCTGAAGTGGAGAGGAACGGCGAGCATGCATACGCTCTTGTCAGATGCAGAAGCTGCATCACTGTTAAAAAACAACTGCAGCTTGACTTTCAAACATAAACCATAAACCTAGCCACAGCCCTGAAGTACTAAGTAATTCTCTGAGAAGTTAACAGAGGTCTCCCGACTGACCATCTTGGAGAAAGGTGGCAGGGGTGGGATTTGAACCCGGAGCCTTCTGAACTGAAACCAAGTGCATTAACCACTTGGCCACTGGCTATATCTTCACATTGAAACACATAACTTTCACTTTCAAAGTTTTCAAAGCAAGCTCGCTCAATGGTAGACGAAGGGACAAACCGGAAATGGCACAAAAAAATCTGCCAATTGGATGAAATCATGTTTGAGCGGAAACGGCACAGAAAACCTTGCGAGCTCACTCAGTGGTAGACGAAGGCACAAACTGGAAATGGCACAAAAAATTTGCCCACTGCATGGCTGGATCCAGAGTGAAAATCTGACAGATACATTTTTGCCCAGTGATAAAATGAAAATCGTACGCGTCTTGTTATTCAATAATCTTCATTCTTTTATTCGTGTGCAACATACACTGTCACACTTCTTTTAATATATTTATTATACTTCATGGACCATAGTGAACACTTCTTATTTGTGTAAATATGATGTCCTAAAAAAACACTATAACAAAAATTGACTGTAAGCAGGATCAAATTTATTGCCAAAATCTTTCAATTATACCTGAATCAATATATGATTTTTTTTTTCAATTGATAAAATCAATAAAAATATGACTGCATATATTCTTAATAGTAATATATTGAGATACAGACAGTTCACAGAAGACATTTCTCATTGATACCAATCAAAATTAGAAACAGTCCAGCAGGTAACAATAATCATGTCCATGACTAAATATACTAAAACAAATACATCACAATTGTACACATATCACAATTGTGATGTATTTGTTTTAGTATATTTAGATTTTGTTGTGATTTGGCACTTTATAAGCCGATTAAATTGAATTGAAATTGAACATTTTATTGAGTCTTAAAGTAAATAAATATGACATTGGTCACTGGATCCTAAAACTTTGGACATAAATAGGAATAAACAAAATCTGTAGTTTTTGTCAAAAGCATTTCCTTTCAGACATGATTGGCAAATATATCTTTTCATATATCTGAGCTGAGCTCTGCTGTGCTGCACTTCAGGATGTAATTTGTAAAGAAATACAGAACGTCTCATTTTGGGAGGAAAAAAATGTTTTAGTCGATTGTAGTTTCTTGTCTGTATTACAACATTTGGAAAGAGGTGTCATTTTATTTAAAGCGGTGATTCGTTTTGAAGTTATTAATCCCGACCGGACTTTGTCTCGGCAGAGAGCCGCACAGCTGGAGCTGTGACAATGGAACGGAGGATGATTCTCCTTTCTTGACTGCAATAAGACAAGAGTTGCAGTTAGTGACTTTAATCCACACAAAAGTAACTCACGGTATTTTAATGGCTTTGAGAGGGATTAAGAAGCGGACTTGCCATTTCTGAAGAGCAGCGAATCAAAGAACCAATGAGCTAGTGGATCGAAGCATTGCTTCAATGATTCACAGCTTCAAAGTGGAGTCGCGCTGCAGAAACGGTTGATTACAGAGCCGCTGCAGACCAAACCCTGAATATTCGACTTTATTTGTACGTCCGTATGACTCTGAAACTCGGAAAAATCCGTATAATTTACGGACTGTAGGTTGACATGAAAACCACCGAGATGCTGTATTCACCGCGGGGACACGTTCGGCACTATTCGCGATTATTCAAGATTTTTTTTTTTTTACAGATGACGAACGATGTGTAAAAAATTTTGACCGATGCAACTGCATCTGTCCAAACCGGTCTGGATCGGGGCCTGCACTGGATGAAATTACATTTGAGCGGAAATGGCACCAAACATCTTGCGAGCTCACTCAATGGTAGACGAAGCCACAAAATGCAAATGGCACAAAAAATCTGCCGATGATGCAGTAAAACTCTGCAAGAAAGGCCAGAAAAGCTGTGTGTCACTTACAGCTGTGATTCTCAATTATTTTCAATCATCCCAAAAAATGTATGTGGGACTGATCTGCTACAATTTCTGTTTTTTAATTTACATTTGTTTTTTAATTTACATTTCATTGCTATGACAAAAAAAAAATCGGAAGCACTGTGATAAACTACTGAACACAGTGTTTCTTCAATAATTCATCTTTTATTTCAGTTTCAACTGTAATTTAAATCTCAAGGAACATGCAGAGTATAGCATAGAGGGTGAAGGGCTAAAAACGTCTTTCTTTACATTATTACAATATTGTTGTAAAAAAAAAAAAAAAAGAATCGTAACTACAATTGTGAAGTAGCCTATCATCACTTTGAGGTTCGGCAACCATCATTCCATTTTAAATTATTGTTTGATAATATATACAAGATAGGGAAGACCTTCGCTCATTAATGTCAGCGACATCGAACATGTTATGTAATACTCATGTACATTATTTCACTCACTAGTTGGGTTCAGTGACATTAAATGCATAACATATGAAGCAAATCCAAAATGGGGATCTAAAAAAAAACCTGTTGCTTTGACATGGAATTATCTGGAAGCAGTGGTGGGCACAGCTAACTAAAAAGTTAGCTTTTATAGAGCTAAACCAATAAACCACCCAAAAATTTATTGGAACCTACAGCTAACCGATAACTTTCACTATTGCTTCCGGTACACTTGCAACTACTAACAAGCAGTTTTTGAGTTTTAACACCACGATCGATTCTGGTAGCATCAAAGGCAACCACAGACCCAAACAATGAGTCAGCATTTATGTCATTGTGCACCTTGCCCACTGCTGGAAGCTCCTGTTGACTACCTATTTTACAGCAATGAAGCAATTGAGAGGCACTAAGCTCAACCCCCCCCCCCCCCCCCCCCCCGCACACACACACACACAAAAACAAGCCATTATTCCTTAACAGAATACAGCAGTACCACAGTAAGGCAGAGGTCTTGGAAAATAAATAAGTTTTGACTTATGGTTTTGATTTAAAATCATCAAATTAATCCAGAGACAATAACTCCATTAATGTTGATTCTGTCATTTGTACAAAGTTAAAATATAACACATATCTTTTAATTTTAAATAATGCAATAATTCTGAAGTTTTGTAACAAACACAGAGACATGCCAAAGTGTTAGCCTCCACTAACACTGATTGGTTGACTCATTCATTCTATGTAAAAACCAACACCAAATGTGAGGTGTGTGTGTTGGTGTTTACATATAAATGTGCTTTTGTAAAATGTGCCATTTTTTATTTGTAAAAAAAAAATTGCAAAATTTGGAGTGTCCAGTGTTACTGCATCTGCAATTTCAAACAGCTGCACACAGTTTTACTATCTTACAAAGATCCAAACACGACGTGCCACATCATAACAGAACAACTGTGTGATCAAAGTCCAAATTTATAATTTCATTTTCTCATATAATTGAAAGAAAAATGTACACATTCTCTCTGTGGATTAGTAAAATTAATTCAGTTCTCTGTTATTTATAGAGCCCAAACATGCAATGTCTTATCAACATGGATACAAACAACATAGAAATTCTTCGGTTCATAGATGCAGCTGTGTGGGTGAAATGACGTTTTGGAAAAAACTAAAATTTTGCGTTAAATCCATTTGAATGTGTTTGCTGACAAACACATTCAAATGGATTTAACGCAAAATTTTCCAACGCTGCTTAAATTATGAGCACAGTGAGACTCCTCAATAATCAGTGTCAAAGTCTGTTTTCTTCCTCTTAAAAATGCCAATGTTTGTTCCAAGTTTAAAAGAGTCTTTTAAAGGATTTCTGAGCAACAAATGACCAGAAGCAGCAGTGAAGCGTCTCCTTCCTGTTTGACAGCGGAGCTGCTGTCAAATTTCATTGTTTAGAAAACCCAGAGGACACGAGGACACACCTCATGATAAATGAAAGCCAGTTTTGTGTGTGCAGGCTCTGTGTTCGACACGTGACGCTTCAGGAGAACCAGTGGGGTTCCTGACCATGTGTTATCCCCTCCCACTCGCAGCACCCCTCGTTCTGCATTCTGCAGACGCGTTCACACTCGACAGCTGCCATCGCACCTGTTGGGTTTCCTATGAAGGCAGACTCATCGAAAGCAGCTAATTTTGACCCATTCTGATCACGTGTGTTACTGAGAAACAGGACAAATCAGAAACTGTCACTCAAATCAAACACCGGCTCACTGCTCTGGCACTACGTGTGGGTTTTCCAGGATGCTCTGGAAGATTATTAAACATTAACGCTCTGTGTGCCGCCGAATGTCTGATGCACTCGTTTGATGCTTATTGCAATCAAAACAATATCACGATTCATGGTGAAAACATAGAATTGTTGGACCAAAAAATAAATAAATTAATAATAATAACAATAACAAGAGCAATCTGAGATTTCTTATGTCCAACAATCCAGATCCGGATCACCTCCAAAATTATGGCGTAATATGTATCCGTGGTGAAAATTTGGTGAGAATCCAAGAAGCAGTTTTGAAGTAATCCTTCAAGTGAATCTTGATGCAGAATGTGGTTGCTGATCCAGTGTTGCAGACCGAATGGTCCCCCCAAAAATCAGTCCGCCCTGCCTTCACTGCGCATGCGTCATCAGCCACGGTTCACCAATTAACACCTTGTTTCTGCTTCAAACTTCACTCCAGTCATCATCTGTCTTAGTGACAGATATCTGAAGCTTTTGTGCAACAATCATTTCCACATAAATTCAGTATTATTTCATCATAAAAGACGGAAGAAACGATCAGAGCGCCGCAGCTACACGAGTTGCTAGCTGATGCGTTCACTGCGGGTCCATCATTTCAAAGTCCATCATTCATCACAGATTATCGCCTCGTTTCTGCTTAAAACTGACTTTAGAATGATTTAAGAGTTTTCACCTTTATCATCTGATGGTTAATAATCCCATTAATCCATTTCAATGACCCATGCACAGTGAACGCAGGGGGAGAGGGGGGTGGTTCAGTCTGCGACACTGGATCACCTCCAAAACGGGTTCTTCCATGTCCTAATATGTATCTGTGTTGAAAATTTCATAAAGATCTGTGCAGTAGTTTTGAAGTAATCCTGCTAACAGTAATCCTTCAAAGCCTATATAAAGTGAAACTTGGTCCAGAATCCAGGTCCAGATCTGGATCACCTCCAAAATGTAATGGGGTCTTCCTTGTTGTGAAACTTTCGTCAAATTTAGTCATCCGTGCAGTAGTTTTGATGTAATCTTGCTGACAGACAGAGAAATAAATAAATGCTGATGATTTTATAAGGTTCTTGGCAAACGTAATACGTAGTAATAAAGCTTCAGTTAGTTTCTCACACTATCAAAAACAGGCCTTCTCTGTCCCTGATTAAGGCAACGTCTCTGGATTTGGAGTTGGGCTGATCTGTGTGACTACACATAGATAACTGAATATTTACAGAGGAATCCTGCACATGGTGATACAAGCACCAGATTTGGCACAAATACACTTTTGAAAAAACCGAGTGGCCACTTGAACGTTCAGTAGGCAGCCGGTCAGCATCAGTTGAAGAATTACAGTTATTTCTGTATCATCATAATGGGCCTCATGTATCAACGTTGCGTACAGCGATATTTGAGCGTATATGGGGTGTACGCCAAAACGGCTGCGCTACTTGCCATTTATCAATGTGGTCGTTGGCGTACGTTGCGCTGAAAATATACACCAGGTTGAGAGGTGGTGTAAATATACACCAAAATGAACCAGCGCTGGAATCCACATAAAAATGAAGATGATCAACATGATAAACAGTGCCATTATACAAATCAATGCATATGTTACATAAATAACACTTTCCTGATTATACTCCATAATAATCAATACAAATCCCGCTGTTGCGGGATTGTTATGGAGCACGATCCGTGGTCACAGCACTGACAGGAAGGAAAGCGCTGCTCGCCTTTTTCTCCAGACTTCGAGCCTGGAGCCAGAGCAGCGGTGAGCTTAACTTCATGTGGTGTGATCGTTTTAGACAATGAAATTGATAATAACAACTGTAGTTCCGTCATTCCCTTAATTCGCCCGTGCTGCAGCCAGGTTTTGTCGTCTCCATTCGGTTTTCACAATAAAATAAATACAGAAATACATTTAAAAAATAAAGAAATCTGACAGATTAGGCGTGTCTTATTAATTGAGCAAGCAAATATCCACATGTCAAGAATTACTGACGTGAAAAGAGAATACAGTGGTCCCTCGCTATAACGCCGTTCACCTGTCGTGGCCTCGGAGTCTCGCGGAGTATTTAGTCCAATTTTGCATGCCTTTTTTTTTTTTACAGTGTTCTGCGTTCTGCGTATCTGTTTATAAGAATCTTGTTGCCCAGAAGAGAAAACAGCGCCAACAACTACTCATAACTGTGTTTGTCACACGGAAACACACACCTGCTGCAGCCAGGTGTGAGTGGGAAAAGGCGCAGCGTCAGGACGCAGAGGCCCAATCTGTGAAATACTGGTCAGTCACTATTAATAATTTCTTATGTGTCCGACCTCGTTCGTTGATCGTTAAAATTAATTTGTTAGTTCTAAATGCCATAATAATTATTTGTAGGAAAACATTCTATTTTTATTTCTCAAACAAATGTTTGGGCCTGAAAACAGTTTGGTTTTATTTTCCTACTAAGGTTTGAACTTTGAGAGTGTTTACACACGAGAGAAATCAATCAATCAATCAATTTTTTTTTATATAGCGCCAAATCACAACAAACAATTGCCCCAAGGCGCTTTATATTGTAAGGCAAGGCCATACAATAATTATGTAAAACCCCAACGGTCAAAACGACCCCCTGTGAGCAAGCACTTGGCTACAGTGGGAAGGAAAAACTCCCTTTTAACAGGAAGAAACCTCCAGCAGAACCAGGCTCAGGGAGGGGCAGTCTTCTGCTGGGACTGGTTGGGGCTGAGGGAGAGAACCAGGAAAAAGACATGCTGTGGAGGGGAGCAGAGATCGATCACTAATGATTAAATGCAGAGTGGTGCATACAGAGCAAAAAGAGAAAGAAACAGTGCATCATGGGAACCCCCCAGCAGTCTACGTCTATAGCAGCATAACTAAGGGATGGTTCAGGGTCACCTGATCCAGCCCTAACTATAAGCTTTAACAAAAAGGAAAGTTTTAAGCCTAATCTTAAAAGTAGAGAGGGTGTCTGTCTCCCTGATCTGAATTGGGAGCTGGTTCCACAGGAGAGGAGCCTGAAAGCTGAAGGCTCTGCCTCCCATTCTACTCTTACAAACCCTAGGAACTACAAGTAAGCCTGCAGTCTGAGAGCGAAGCGCTCTATTGGGGTGATATGGTACTATGAGGTCCCTAAGATAAGATGGGACCTGATTATTCAAAACCTTATAAGTAAGAAGAAGAATTTTAAATTCTATTCTAGAATTAACAGGAAGCCAATGAAGAGAGGCCAATATGGGTGAGATATGCTCTCTCCTTCTAGTCCCCGTCAGTACTCTAGCTGCAGCATTTTGAATTAACTGAAGGCTTTTTAGGGAACTTTTAGGACAACCTGATAATAATGAATTACAATAGTCCAGCCTAGAGGAAATAAATGCATGAATTAGTTTTTCTGCATCACTCTGAGACAAGACCTTTCTGATTTTAGAGATATTGCGTAAATGCAAAAAGGCAGTCCTACATATTTGTTTAATATGCGCTTTGAATGACATATCCTGATCAAAAATGACTCCAAGATTTCTCACAGTATTACTAGAGGTCAGGGTAATGCCATCCAGAGTAAGGATCTGGTTAGACACCATGTTTCTAAGATTTGTGGGGCCAAGTACAATAACTTCAGTTTTATCTGAGTTTAAAAGCAGGAAATTAGAGGTCATCCATGTCTTTATGTCTGTAAGACAATCCTGCAGTTTAGCTAATTGGTGTGTGTCCTCTGGCTTCATGGATAGATAAAGCTGGGTATCATCTGCGTAACAATGAAAATTTAAGCAATAAAGTCTAATAATACTGCCTAAGGGAAGCATGTATAAAGTGAATAAAATTGGTCCTAGCACAGAACCTTGTGGAACTCCATAATTAACTTTAGTCTGTGAAGAAGATTCCCCATTTACATGAACAAATTGTAATCTATTAGACAAATATGATTCAAACCACCGCAGCGCAGTGCCTTTAATACCTATGGCATGCTCTAATCTCTGTAATAAAAATTTATGGTCAACAGTATCAAAAGCAGCACTGAGGTCTAACAGAACAAGCACAGAGATGAGTCCACTGTCCGAGGCCATAAGAAGATCATTTGTAACCTTCACTAATGCTGTTTCTGTACTATGATGAATTCTAAAACCTGACTGAAACTCTTCAAATAGACCATTCCTCTGCAGATGATCAGTTAGCTGTTTTACAACTACCCTTTCAAGAATTTTTGAGAGAAAAGGAAGGTTGGAGATTGGCCTATAATTAGCTAAGATAGCTGGGTCAAGTGATGGCTTTTTAAGTAATGGTTTAATTACTGCCACCTTAAAAGCCTGTGGTACATAGCCAACTAACAAAGATAGATTGATCATATTTAAGATCGAAGCATTAAATAATGGTAGGGCTTCCTTGAGCAGCAGAAAAGTGAGGAAATGTTCATGCCTGATTGAGAAAGTGTATAAACTGCGTAGTGAGGGGTTTTACAGCTTTGAAACATCTATAATAATTGTAAAAAATAACGCTGACTACGTCGCGGTTTCGCGTATTACGGGCTATTTTTTAGAACGTAACTCCTGCGATTAATGAGGGACCACTGTAACACTTTATTGATTATATACTACAAAACAATTGATACGACAGCCGCTTTTGACGCTCTATTGGCACGCGTCGTGATTGCTGGAGTTCTTTTTCATTGCCGTCTTCCCGGCTTCCATGTCGTAAAATGAGGGTGTGTCTGAAGCGGAGTCTAAATATTTATGGGCGTGTTTATTATAATTACGATAATTTCCACCCGCCGCATTTATCAAGATCACGTCAGGCGTACGCCAGAAATGGGCAGGTGCGCACTGCTTGATACATGTCACGGCGACTTTGGTGTATTTCAAGTTTACGCCTTAAATTTACGCCACAAGTGCACAACATTGATACATGAGGCCCAATGGAAGCATATCAGAATGTTTTCCAGTTTCATTTCATGATCCATTGAATTACATGCATAAGGTGCAATTTTAAGGATTAATTTTGCAGGTGAAATGTAACTGAGTTGCAAGCAGTTATGACCTTCAGTTTGACCTTTCGATGTCAGCCAGTGTCAACAGTCATGGGAACAATAGAAAGGCGATTTATATCTTCATATTGGTGTTTAATATTTAACTGGAGGTGGATCTTTAACCAAGTCCTCAAAATAGATCTTCTAAAATTTCCTGATAAATAAGACTGGCCCCTGTTTGATTGTTTGTTTGTTTTTTGTTTGTTTGTTTTACTTTGACTTGTGGCTTTGAGTTTTAACACATTTTTTTCTTAAAATTAAGTAGCTTTGTCTTTGACTGTCCATCAATCATTCAACCAATGCTGGTCCAAATGAGATCAAAACTCTTCCCTTCTTCCTTGTTCAAACACACAAGGGCACAGAGACTGAAAACAATACCCTCCACATGCACTACTGCGCATGTGTGTAATGACACAAACCTGACTAAGAAACACCTCAATAGCTGTTTGTCTAATTTTGCTTAAATGGGGGACGACACACAAAGAGGGTTAGAATTCCTCCACTTAATTTGGATGTAATTACCCCCCAAATTAAAGCTGACAGTCTGCACGATGAAATCATAACTATTAGTTTTAATAAAGCTACAATGTGTAGGATTTACTGTCATCTACTGGTGAGGTAGCAGACTGTTTATTTCTCTTCACTTTTTTGCTTCTTTGGCAATGACAATTCATGCTGTTAGGTTCTCTTGTGATAAATAATATAGATCCCCCATTTCACAAAAGGCAGAGTCAGTATGTCCCTTCTGGGCTACTGTACCAACATGGCAGTGTAACACGGTGGCTTCCAGAAGGGGGCGCACTCCCATGTAGATATCAAGAGTGAGCCCTTATAAAAAACATTGATTCAATACTGAACAGATGGTTACGGATGCTGTGTTCGATCTATGCTAATATACATACCTAAATCCTACATATTGTAGCTTTAATTTCGTTTTCGTGCCATATATCCAAGTGAACCGAGAAGGTGTCGGCAGGTCGTAGAACCTTTTCTTACTGTCCTCTGCTGACGCTTTTAAATCCAATCTTAAAAACCCACTTCTTTTCTGTACTTTAAAGTGAATGTTTCTTTTCATGTATTCTATATGAATAAGTAAGACCCTTTGGCTACTCCCTTGTTTTCACTCAGAGTCGCCACGGCAGATCCAAGGTGGATCTGCGTGTTGATTTGTCAGAAGTTTTACGACGGATTCCCTTCCTGACGCAACTCCGCATTACAAGGAGAAATGTGGCAGGGGTGGGGTTTGAACCGAGAACCTTCCGCACTGAAACCAGCCACTTCTGTTTACATTGTGGGAATACATACTTAGGTTCTATTGTTCATCCGTTTTAATGATTGAGATTTTATTGTACAATTTGTTTTTGTTTTTTGTATTTGTATATGTGGTGTTTTGATGTAAATTTGATGTTGAAAAGCACTTCGAAATGTATTTATAATGAAAGTGCTACATATGTAATTTTATTATTATTATTATTGCTCACATACATACGTATAATGATAATATCTTGTTACAGACAGTTTAATTAATAAAAAAGAACCTGCATCAGTGTCCAAATCTTTGGAATCAAGTGTTTGAGTATAAAGGCTCAGTGCACGTCCATCATTAAGACCAATCACCTCGTTCTGGGCCACTTAATGCAGACTTACATTTAATGAAGTCATGTGAATTTGTATTTTGCTTTCTGAGAAAACCTCTGAAATGCTGCGTGATTCATGTTGTCATCATTGATTCAGTTTCATCCACAGCTGCAGTTTAAAACAGTTCTGTCTGCCTGTTTGTTTGTTGGTTGGTTTGTTTCTGTTTTTTTGTTTTGTTTTGTTTTGATTTTTTTTTTTTTTTTGTGATTGGGACATTGAGGCTCCAGCGTTGTTGCTATGCAGTTTTTTGTTTGTTTGTTTGTTTGTTTTAAATTGGGCCTGTGGGTCCGTCTGTGTCGGCGTCCAAGCCGACTCCGTCCCATCATTATCACACCCTTAATGCATCTCACCGCACTCTACATTTCCTCTGACATTCCATCCATCTGCCTAATGGCCCAGCAGGGCGCGGCCGGCTAGTGCACGCTGCTGCACACTGCTCACGTGCATGCCCGTCTCTACGCTCACATACGGCGTCTTTCAAACATCAGTTTGTCCCCATATCTCTCTGTGTCTGTGTGTATATTAGTTTGCCTTTTAGCAAAACAAATAAACTAGAATGGGGTTTTTAAGGGCGCACACCTGTTTGTCTGGTAGGAGATGCGCTTGAAGGTTTACCACTCTGATGGACTGAGCTATGGGATAGAGCTAGACATATGTATATAGACAGGTGTGTGCTTTCTAAATCATATCCAATCAGCTGAATTTACCCCAGGTGGACTCCAGTTAAGCTGTAGAAACATCTTATGGATGATCAGTGGAAACAGGATGCACCTGAGCTCAATTTTGAGCTCCATGGCAAAGGCTGGGAATACTTATGTACGTGTGATTCCTTAGTATTTTTATTTTTAGTAAATTTGCAAAAAGATTTGAGGATAAAAATGAATTTCATCCATTTTGGAATAAGGCTCACAAAATGTGGAAAATATGAAGCGCTGTGAATACTTTCCAGATGCACCTTAAGTAAAAAATAATGTTTAAAATTTGAGAGTTGTCCAACGCGCTTTTTGAGTGCCCCATCTTATATTTTCTAACTTCAGCCATCCAGGGCCCACTATAAAATCTGAAAATCTTCTAAGGGCCATCCAATTTTGATTGACAAATGAGATTAAAATAAAATATTTCCATATAAATATTACAATCCCAAATCATAAAAGGTTGTGACAGTACCCCAACACTGATTCTGACATTTAAATTGACTTGTATTTCATTGTCAAATCCAAGATATTTCATGTTTTGTGTGGTCAATTTCCTCCATTTCAGGCCTGCAACACATTCCAAAGCTAATTGGGATTGTTGCATTTTTACGATTAGTAATGAGGCAAAACAAAGTTAAATCATGGCAATATTTCAAATGGGTGATGTCAGCTTGGTCAGACAAATGAAAAATCACGTGTACTTTAAATCCAATGTTTGTTTGTTTTTTTTTGTTACATTTTCAAAATAACCAAATATATTTATTTAATTTTAAAATGTGCTACAAAATTGAAAATCAAAAAGGTTTTATTTATTTAGTTTTAATGACTGCTCATGGTCCACCTACCGTCGCTGTCCACAATTTGAGAATCACTGTATTAGATGATGTGTGGGAATATTTTCTAAACCTGATCAGACTTTAGCAGTTTGTTGGTGTGTTGCTGGGTTTGGTACTATTAAGAATGTAGCTAGGCAACAAATAAATAAAGAATACAGTAATGCGATTTGGCTTCTCACATTGTACTTGGGGTCACCACAGCAGACCAGATATGGTTGTTGATTTGGCATGAGTTTTACACCGGCTGCCCTTCCTGACACGATTCCTGAGGTACACGATGCACAGGTGGTTTTGAACCAGTGACTTGCTGTTTTGGAAGCAAGTGCATTAACCACTTGCAACCAGTGTTGGCACAGTTACTTTGAAAAGTTACTTTATTTGTTACTTTATTAGTTACTTTATTAGCTACTGCTGAACTTGTCGGCAGCTGCTGAATGCAAGTAATAAGGTAGCTAGTAATCTAACTTGGTTATTTTTAAGACTAATTACTCAGCAAAGTAACTACTAAAAAGTCCCAAAGTTTTTGTATTGTTTTCCATGTAATAAACACCGCATATAACGGATTTGTTGTGTGGGCCGCTGAAGAGGAGGTACTGCTGGCCCACCACCACCAGAGGGCGCCCTGCCTGGAGTGCGGGCTCCAGGCACCAGAGGGCGCTGCCGCCTTATGGGAGTAGCCTGGGTGACAGCTGTCACCCATCACCAGACACAGCTGTTCCACTCAGCACAGAGGTATATCAGGAGGACGGCGTCTCCACCTCAGTGCCGAGATATCGCCTAAGACTGAGGTAATATTCTCTGCATTTATATTCTGAACAACCAGCTAAACTTGTTAAACCTTTTCAGGACTGTTGACTACTGATAGCTTCATTGCTTGGATAAGTACTCACCTTCCTGCTGTACTTTGACAAGAGGTGGAGGCGGCTTCTCCCCTCTCCGTTACTGGGTGCGGTCGCATCCACACCTGTGTGTTGTTGCTCTCTCTCCCGCCAGCAGTACCGGATCCGACGAGCGGAGGCAGTGGCCACCTGGGAATTCGGGACTTGGCGGTTCCAGTATTTCCAGGGTTCGGTGGCAGAGGAGATCTGGGTGGTTCCGGTTCGACTGAGACGGACGTCTCCTACCTTCGAGCCTGCCCACACGACACCAGCGGATTCGACCCCAAATTGTGATTGTTGTATTTATTGTGCTCGTTTCACAATAGTAAACCTTGTTATTTACCTTCTCCATTGTCCGTTCATTGCGCCCCCTGTTGTGGGTCCGTGTTCCTACACTTTCACAACAGGATATCTCGGCCAGCGTCATGGACCCCGAGGGGCGTCAACCGGCTGTTGAACGGCCAATGGAAGACCAAGGCGCGGCGGAGGCTTCGGGAGGGGTAATCGGTGAGTTGCAGCGGATCCTCACCGCTTTCACCTCTCGGATCGATTTAATGACCGAGCAGCACGTTCTCCTAAACCGCAGGGTGGAGGCTCTCGCCGCACAAGTGGAGGCGCGCCCTTCGGGCGCCGCTGCGGCTCTCCCTCCCGAGGACCCTGCGCGCGAAAGTGACGTTCCACTGGTCGTTCAACGGTCCCTTCCTCCGTCCCCAGAAGCATACATAAGCCCTCCAGAGCCATACGGAGGCTGTGTGGAGACGTGCGCGGACTTTCTGATGCAGTGTTCGCTCGTCTTCGCACAGCGTCCCGTGATGTACGCGACTGATGCTAGCAAAGTAGCTTATGTGATAAATCTGCTTCGCGGGGAGGCACGCGCTTGGGCTACAGCGCTCTGGGAGCAGAACTCACGGCTCCTTCATACATACGATGGGTTTGTACGGGAGCTCAGAACGGTGTTCGATCATCCCAACAGAGGAGAGTCCGCTTCAACCGCACTACTGTCAATAAGACAGGGGCGTCGGAGCGCAGCTGCCTATGCAGTCGCCTTCCGCATCGCGGCGGCGAGATCCGGCTGGAATAGCACTGCCCTCCGCGCTGCCTTTGTAAACGGACTGTCACTGGTCCTAAAAGAGCACCTGGTGGCTAAGGACGAACCGCGGGATTTAGATGGGCTCATCGATCTAGTCATACGACTCGACAACCGGTTAGAAGAACGCCGTCGGGAACGAGGCAAAGGGCGTGGCCAGGCACGCGTCGTCCCTCTCCCTTCCGGGTCCGATCGAGCTCCGCCCTCCCCACGCTCCTCTGTTCCTGCGCTCCGTGCGCCTATGGCTCCCCCTGCTGACGAAGCTATGGACACGAGCAGGGCAACATTTAGGGCACCTGGAGCACAAAGGAGGTGGGCCCACGGAGCTTGTTATGTTTGTGGCTCGAGTGAGCATCTCGCAAACGACTGCCCCGAGCGGTTAAACTCCAACGCCCGCCCCTAGAGACTGGGCCAGGGGTGGGCCAAAATATTCACGTGGGACACACCCACATTGCTACACGACTCCCAGTCACGATCCTGTTTGAGGATTCAACCCTGAAGGCCCCAGCACTGGTGGACACGGGCTCTGAGGGGAATCTGCTTGACAGTAGATGGGCCAGGGAGATAGGGCTCCCTCTGGTGGCTCTTACCTTGCCTGTGCAGGTTCGGGCGCTAGATGGCTCCCTACTCCCACCAATCACACATAAGACACCTCCAGTAACTCTGGTGGTGTCAGGTAACCACCGGGAGGTGATCGAGTTCTTTGTGACTCAGGCCACCTCCCATGTGGTTTTGGGGTTTCCATGGATGCTAAAGCACAATCCCCGGATCGATTGGCCGTCCGGGGTAGTGGTTCAGTGGAGCGAAACCTGCCATCGGGAGTGTCTAGGTTCCTCGGTTCCTCTCGGCTCCCAAGCTAAGGAGGAGGTCCGAGTCCCGCCCAATCTGAAGGCGGTGCCGGCGGAGTACCATGACCTCGCTGACGTGTTCAGCAAGGATCTGGCTCTCACGCTTCCTCCCCACCGCCCGTATGATTGTGCCATTGATTTGGTTCCAGGCAGTGAGTTTCCGTCCAGTAGGCTGTACAACCTCTCACGGCCGGAGCGTGAATCAATGGAGACCTACATCCGGGACTCATTAGCTGCCGGGTTGATCCGGAATTCCACCTCTCCGATGGGTGCTGGTTTCTTTTTTGTGGGTAAAAAGGATGGCGGGCTTCGTCCATGCATTGATTATAGGGGGTTGAACGAAATCACGGTTCGCAATCGATACCCGTTGCCCCTGTTGGATTCGGTGTTCACCCCCTTGCATGGAGCCAATATCTTCACCAAACTTGATCTTAGGAATGCGTATCATTTGGTTCGGATCCGGAAGGGAGACGAATGGAAGACGGCATTTAATACCCCGTTGGGCCATTTTGAGTACCTGGTCATGCCGTTCGGTCTCACTAATGCTCCCGCGACCTTCCAAGCGTTGGTAAACGATGTCCTGCGGGACTTCCTGCACCGGTTCGTCTTCGTGTATCTGGACGATATACTCATCTTTTCCCCGGATCCTGAGACTCATGTCCGGCATGTCCGTCAGGTTCTGCAGCGGTTGTTGGAGAACCGCCTGTTTGTGAAGGGCGAGAAGTGTGAATTCCACCGCACTTCTTTGTCCTTCCTGGGGTTTATAATCTCCTCTAACTCCGTCGCCCCTGATCCGGCCAAGGTTGCGGCGGTGAGAGATTGGCCCCAACCTACAAGCCGTAGGAAGCTGCAACAGTTCCTCGGTTTCGCTAATTTCTACAGGAGGTTCATTAAGGGCTATAGTCAGGTAGTTAGCCCCCTGACAGCCCTGACCTCACCAAAAGTCCCCTTCACCTGGTCGGATCGGTGCGAAGCCGCGTTCAAGGAGTTGAAACGGCGCTTCTCGTCTGCACCAGTTCTGGTGCAGCCCGATCCTAGCCGCCAGTTAGTGGTTGAAGTGGATGCCTCGGACTCAGGGATAGGAGCGGTGCTCTCCCAGAGCGGGAAGACCGATAAGGTCCTTCACCCGTGTGCCTATTTTTCTCGCAGGTTGACCCCCGCTGAACGGAACTATGACGTCGGCAATCGGGAACTCCTTGCTGTGAAAGAGGCCCTCGAAGAGTGGAGACATCTGTTGGAGGGAACAGCCGTGCCATTCACGGTTTTCACTGACCATCGGAACCTGGAGTATATCAGGACCGCCAAGCGGCTGAACCCCAGGCAAGCCCGCTGGTCACTGTTCTTTGGCCGTTTTGACTTCCGGATTACCTACCGTCCCGGGACCAAGAATCAGAGGTCGGATGCATTGTCCCGGGTGCACGAAGACGAAGTCAAAACGGAACCGTCGGATCCCCCGGATCCCATCATCCCGGAGTCCGTTATCGTGGCCGCCCTCACCTGGGACGTGGAGAAGACCGTCCGGGAGGCCCTGACCCGTGTCCCGGACCCCGGAAACGGACCAAAGAACAGACTATACGTCCCACCAGAGGCTACGGCTGCAGTCCTGGACTTCTGTCACGGTTCTAAGCTCTCCTGTCACCCAGGGGTGCGAAGGACCGTGACAGTCGTCCGGCAACGCTTCTGGTGGGCATCCCTGGAGGCCGACGTCCGGGACTACGTCCAGGCCTGTACCACCTGCGCCAGGGGCAAGGCCGACCACAGAAAGACCTCAGGGCAGCTAGAGCCACTGCCCGTGCCTCATCGCCCCTGGTCCCACATCGGTCTGGACTTCGTCACGGGTCTCCCGCCGTCCCAGGGAAACACCGTCGTCTTCACGATAGTGGACCGTTTCTCCAATGCGGCCCACTTCGTGGCCCTCCCGAAGCTCCCAACGGCCCAGGAGACAGCGGACCTCCTGGTCCACCACGTCGTCCGTCTGCATGGCATACCATCAGACATCGTCTCCGATCGCGGCCCCCAGTTCACGTCACACGTCTGGAGGAGCTTCTGCCGGGAACTGGGGGCCACGGTCAGCCTCTCGTCTGGGTACCACCCCCAGACCAACGGGCAGGCAGAGCGGGCGAATCAGGAACTGGAGCAGACACTTCGCTGTGTGACAGCCGCGCACCCGACGGCCTGGAGTACCCACCTGGCCTGGATCGAGTACGCCCACAACAGCCAAGTGTCATCAGCCACCGGCCTCTCCCCGTTTGAGGTGTGCTTGGGGTATCAGCCCCCCTTGTTTCCGGTGGTTGAGGGAGAGGTCGGTGTGCCCTCGGTCCAGGCCCACCTACGGAAGTGCCGTCGGGTGTGGCGTGCCACCCGCTCTGCCTTGTTGCAGGCCCGGACGAGGGCGAAGAAACATGCAGACCGGCGGCGAGCCCCGGCCCCCAAGTATCGTCCTGGGCAGGAGGTCTGGTTGTCCACCAAGGACATTCCTCTACAGGTTGACTCACCGAAACTCCAAGAACGGTACATCGGACCGTATAAGATCCTCAAGGTCATCAACCCCGCCGCAGTGAGGCCGGAAGAGCCTCACTGCGGATCCATCCAGTTTTTCATGTTTCCCGGATCAAGCCCCTTCACACCTCACCCCTCTGCACCCCGGGTCCGGCGCCGCCTCCTGCCCGGATCATCGACGGAGCACCGGCTTGGACTGTCCGCCGGCTCCTTGATGTCCGTCGGATGGGCCGGGGTTTTCAGTATCTGGTGGACTGGGAGGGGTACGGACCCGAGGAGCGCTCCTGGGTGAAGAAGGGTTTCATCCTGGACCCGGCCCTCCTGGCCGACTTCTACCGTCGCCATCCGGACAAGCCCGGTCGTGCGCCAGGAGGCGCCCGTTGAGGGGGGGGTCCTGTTGTGTGGGCCGCTGAAGAGGAGGTACTGCTGGCCCACCACCACCAGAGGGCGCCCTGCCTGGAGTGCGGGCTCCAGGCACCAGAGGGCGCTGCCGCCTTATGGGAGTAGCCTGGGTGACAGCTGTCACCCATCACCAGACACAGCTGTTCCACTCAGCACAGAGGTATATCAGGAGGACGGCGTCTCCACCTCAGTGCCGAGATATCGCCTAAGACTGAGGTAATATTCTCTGCATTTATATTCTGAACAACCAGCTAAACTTGTTAAACCTTTTCAGGACTGTTGACTACTGATAGCTTCATTGCTTGGATAAGTACTCACCTTCCTGCTGTACTTTGACAAGAGGTGGAGGCGGCTTCTCCCCTCTCCGTTACTGGGTGCGGTCGCATCCACACCTGTGTGTTGTTGCTCTCTCTCCCGCCAGCAGTACTGGATCCGACGAGCGGAGGCAGTGGCCACCTGGGAATTCGGGACTTGGCGGTTCCAGTATTTCCAGGGTTCGGTGGCAGAGGAGATCTGGGTGGTTCCGGTTCGACTGAGACGGACGTCTCCTACCTTCGAGCCTGCCCACACGACACCAGCGGATTCGACCCCAAATTGTGATTGTTGTATTTATTGTGCTCGTTTCACAATAGTAAACCTTGTTATTTACCTTCTCCATTGTCCGTTCATTGCGCCCCCTGTTGTGGGTCCGTGTTCCTACACTTTCACAACAGGATTTTGTACAATGGATTTTTCACTCACATCGGATAAAATGTCCCGTCCGATCGCATTGTATTTCCATTAAACCCCTCGCATGTGGGACCGGAGTCATTTCCGTGATTAAAAGCCCGACCCTTTTTTTTTTTTCACACCGTGCTCAGACTTGGAGACGCACACGGCAGGCTGCAGGCTGTGCAGTGAAAGCAGCAAAGTTTGCTGCTTTCACTGCACACCGTATACATTTTGATAATGGATCAAATACATTTGGCAGAAAAAAACATTTCAGAAATTTTGACCCGGTCATTAAATGAGGCGCACGTCCCGATTTAGGATTCCCCATAGATGTTCGGTGCCTCCTGACTGTAACTAATCCATTACATACATCTCGCTCACATCGGATAAAATGTCCCGTCCGATTGCAATGTATTTCCATTAAAAACCCCGAGCAGTCTGGATGTGCAGAGGTACAAATTAAAGTTCAGCTCTGACACCCGCCGATTTGAGGAAAGTGGGACCGGAGTCATTTATGTGATTAAAAGCTCAACTGTTTATTTTTTTTTCAAACCATGTTCAGTCTGGGACCTGAAGCCCGACGTGCACCTGTTAAATCAGACACACATTTTCTGCTTTCAATTATTCATTTGCCATCATATTATAATAGTTTTTACAGTGTGCACGCTGATTACAAATGGATCACAAAAGTCCACAACTTTACAGCATGAAGTCGATAAAAGAGGAAATTGTTCGGCTTACCTTTGATTTGGAGGTGATGATTGTAGAAAGAAAAGTTTGTTGAGGGTCAAATTTGTCCAGAAAAAAGCATAATCCAGAGACAGAGAACTTAAAACTGTCACGCACGTCATTGCATGATGCGTTTTGTTTTGTTTTTTGTCTGGGGGCGCTGTGGCTGTGCGGATCATTTGGGTTTTCTCCATGTTCTGAGTTGACACCACTCTCTCCAATCAAGGCACACTATACCACAGAAGTTTAAAACGGAGAAAACTAATTCTAACTCTTTATATTATTTGATGGTGTATACTTGTATTACAACCCCAAACTGATTTTAAAGTTCACAAATAAATGTAATACTTTGAAATAGCTAACAAACCAGCTCCAATTTTGGTGAATTTACAAAAATAAAACATGATTCTGTTGACATAGACTATCAATCGCCATTAATCACCATTAATCGCCTTTAATTGTACTGTTGTCTATAAATACGATGAATAGAAAATAAGCAAATAATGCCAATTCACCATAATTAAATGGGTTTCTTTTTTAACTGTCACACTTTTGTAACATTACTTAGCCTACTTTAGTGCAACATATAACCCATTATAAATGTAAAAACAACTTCAACATGCTACTAGTGCAACTAGTGAGAAGTTCCCGTTTAAAACAACACATTTTGGATCTATATTTTGATTAATGCAAGAGAGACTCTACCTGCACAGATGAAGAATTTTGGCACTTTGAGGACGTTTATTTAAAAACAAAAATTGAGCATAAAAGCAAATAAAAAAAAAAACAATTTGGCACAATATGACTGAAAATATGTGTATGTGAATTTGTAACTGTGGATTATTGTTGAACGTACTGTCGATGTGCACAATCTGTCCTGTGTGCGTGTGTCAGTGGGCTCTCTAACTGCTTCAGCCATTAGGCCATTACAGGCTGTAACTCAATCCCCTGAAAGCACCGTGCATGTCCCACCGCTGCAGAGCGATGGCGGATGGGTGTGTGAAGACAGGGAGCTGCACTGTTGGAGCAAAAACAAACAGAGAAGAAGAGTCTACAGAAGTGCCTAATCCCGGTTTAAATAAACAAAAAAAAAATCATAGAAGCAAAGAAACTGGGGCCTTTAAAAGCAAAACCAGGTGGTAGTACACCACGTGACGTCTTCCTCAGGCAGAATCTGGAACAATGTTCATAGAGAGAGATAGAGAGTGAGAGTGTGCATGCGGGAACACAGCAGCTTTTCATAGCAGCTGTGAAAATAAAAAAACAAAAATGACATGCCACCCACAGGAATCGAACCTGCTCCAAAAGCTCTGATTACCCGTCAGAAACTTTACCACTGAGTTACAATCACTGTCCTATAAAAGCTGCGGGAAACCGCCTCATATCAGGAAGGACATGGACGTTTTTAAAAAATAAAACCACACACCATTTAAAAAGACCGCATTATATTCAATCCCTCTTATCAAGCGAGCAATACAAATATGATCCGTCTGTTCCTCTGTAGATGACCTATGGTCACAGACATACAGTCATGACATGTCACGAATGATGAAGCAGTGTGCTCTTCTTTTGTCCACATCTACTGGTCTGGTCCAGCAGGCCACACCCGCGTGTTCTGCCCAACATGCGTGTCTTGTGGACACTGCGCCGTAGGACTGACACCGCGTCATGTGGAACAGAGCTCCATTGGTTGACGTGACAGTCAGATCGCCAGCTGCGTGTTATGATCTGACGGTCCGTTTCAACCTGGGGGCAGCCTGTCAACGGGCTGCAGCGTGCGCTCGCTCGCTGCAGCCCAAATTCACACTATGTATGAAGGGGCCCTAAAACCTGGATGGCAACCACCCAGGAAGACAACTGGACCAGCACCCCCTTTTGAAAGTGACATCTATCTGCTGCAGCCTGGTGAAACTTAGACATCCCCTTGGCCTTCTCCAGGGCTGGGCTCAACACTGTGGCACCAATGTGCTGGATCAGGACCAGAGGAAAACACCACATGGCCAAATTGTTGCAGTTGATGCTTCCCAACAATCCAAATCACACTCTACATCCGTGTCTCTCTCAGTAACCACTCAGTTAACACAAAGTCAATCCAGCGGTACCTAAGGAGACCAAGTACTGAAGACATCCAGTCACTGGTTACCATCCAAGGACCCTAAAAACGTGGACGTTTTTTCTCCTGCAAAGATACTGGCATCACCAAACACCTCTGTCCAGCAACCTCATGAATCCATAAGTTCTTCACAAGCATCTTTTGACGTTAAAGGCTGAGGACCCAAACACATGAATGTCACTGCCAAGATAAATCAACGTCTCTATAAGTTCACCACGTTGGCCGTGTACAGATACACTTCTGATGGCTGACTTCAGGAAGCCATTAAAAGCCTGGATCTTAGTCTTGATCCAGGATGATCGCAAAATTCTCACTCAGCTTCTCAAGCCGAGTTCAGGAAATTTATTGGTTCATCTTCATGTTGTTCTCTTTTTAATTTGCTGACTTACAAGACAATAGGAATCCAAGAAAAGTCCTTCTGATACACTACTCACATGTTGGATGTCTCCGTTTTGATGAGGACAATGATTCCACCAGTGCTGGCTATGAGCGCATCAGTCGCACACTACAATGGTACATCCTGTCAAAACGTAATAATCACCAATGTATTCCTCTTGCTAGGGCGACAAGGACCTAATGGATTAAGGACTATGCCAGTAACGTGCCGCTGTGTGCACCAGATTCAAGAATGCCTGTTGTAAAATAGTCTTTTGGGCAAGCAGTTAGTGTCCCTTCTTTAGTGCCGTTGGATTTTGTCTGATTTTGTTTGATTGGTTCTCTGAAACATGTTTCGTATGTCTGCATTTTCGAGCAAGATGACAGGCGGACAAGCACTAACTGTCCAACACTCCTCGTCACGTCCACTCCCATCCCCTTTTATCTCATCATCTTTGCTCACCTTCCCCCTCTGCTCCAACCTCACCTTCGCCTCCCCTCCTGACTCCCCCCTCCTGACTCACACTGCCTCCCGGCTAATAGGCCCTGACTCACGTTACTCACAGAGCTGTCTGTGTGTCAAGGGCAGAGGAAAGGGGGGACAGAAAAGAGATCAGGGAGGAAAAAAGTGAGACGGGATTGCTGCAGGAGATATGACGGGTCAATGGAGGACAATTATTCGGATGTCAGATAAACGTACTGGCAAAGGGGGCGGGGGAGCATCTCAAAAAGAAGCAGTAAAGAAAAAAGCTTCAAGACTCAAGGAAAGTTGGATGCAAAAACAAGTGATTAGCAAAGGTATCATTGTTTCTGTGTAGGCTCTCAGTTGTCCAGGTGGATTCCATAGTAGAGAAGCTTTAATCTTTGACTGGACTGGGTTGCTTGACGTGAGGACGTTTCGCTTCAAATCGCAGAAGCTTCCTCAGCTAAAATTCTTGCTCTGGTGATCTGACTTCTGCCCTGACTCTTGTAGAGAATAATCAAGAAGTCACAAAAGCTGGAGTTTTAAATCTAACCAGACCCCTCCTACAGAGAGGCAGAAGTCACAAAAGCTGGAGTTTTAAACCTAACCAGACCCCTCCTACCGAGAGGCAGACTGCTATAGGCTAGTGACTAAACAATAGCTCTAATTAGCACCTATTGTACTCTAGTTAGCACCCTCCTAATGACAGGGCAGCTGTCCCTCCTAATGATGTGACGGACCCTCTCCTGATGGCTCCCTTGACGACTCTGCTGATGACGTGAATGACTCATTGCCATGAACAAAAGACTGAAACTGCTTTGACCTGAGTACCCCATTGTAAACAGGGGATAAAGCGTGTCTCAGACCCCCTCCCGGTTAAGGCTGGGTTTCAAACGTTTCACAAAGAATGCCTCCTTGACCCCTCTCTCAAACCATTTCTTCTCTCTTGCTAATATTTTAACTTCCTTGTGCTCAAATGTGTGGTTAGTGTCTTTAAGGTGGAGATGAACTGCAGACTGAGGTCCACTGGCGCCCTCTCTGCGGTGCTGGTATAGCCTTTTGTGTAAAGGTTGCTTAGTCTCACCTATGTAGTGTTTGTTACAGTTTTCCTGACATCTGATATAATACACTACATTGCTCTGTTTGTAACTAGGGATCCTGTGCTTAGGGTGAACTAATTTCTGTCTCAAGGTGTTAACCGGTTTAAAGTAAACTGGGATTTTGTGCTGTCTGAAGATCCTCTGTAGTTTTTTCCCCTACTCCTGCTAAATAAGGGAGAGACACTCCTCTTCTTCTTGTCTCCGTCTCCTGTCTATCTGGTCTCTTTGTTCTCTGGGACTTCTGCACTTTGTCCAAGGACCATTGTGGGTACCCACATACTGTGAGGGCTTTCCAGACAAGTTGTTGTTCTTTAGCCCTTCCCTCTGCAGTTGTGGGCACCTGTAGGGCTCTGTGTCGAAGCGTCCTGATCACCCCGAGCTTGTGTTCAAGGGGGTGGTTTGAGCCAAAGAGCAGATATTGGTCAGTGTGAGTTGGTTTTCTGTAAACTCCTGTCTGGAGCGGCCTGTTCTCTCCAATCGTAACATCACAGTCCAAGAAGGCTAAATGGTTGTTTCTGGCATCCTCACGTGTGAACTTGATATTGGCATCCACCGAGTTGATGTGTTCTGTAAAGTCCTCGACTTCCTTGTTGCTTGATTTTAAGCCATGTGTCATCAACATATCTGAACCAGTGACTGGGAGAGATGCCCGTGAAAGACGTCAAGGCTGTCTTCACCACTCGCTCCATGTACAGATTGGCCACAATGTGGGATACCGGAGACCCCATCGCACAACCATGAATCTGCCTGTAGTAATTCCCCCTACACAGGAAATACGTGGTGTTAAGACAGATCTCCAAGAGTTTGCAGATTTGGTCTGGTGTGAGTTTGGTCCTTTCAAGTAGAGACACATCCTCCAGCAGTCTCTGCCTCACAGCTGAGACGGCCTCAGCGGTGGGGATGCAGATGAACAACGATGTCACATCAAATGACACAATTGTTTCATCTGCCTCCAGCTTCTGCGATTTGAAGTGATACGTCCTTGCGTCAAGCAACCCAGTCCAGTCGAAGATTAAAGCTTCTCTACAAAGGTATCATGTTTATGTAATCAGTTAGCTGCACTACTAGCATAGCTGGGCTACACTATAAAAACATGGAATCTGACAAAGTATATTTGTCTAAATTCTAGTCAGAAGACCTAAATCTTGTTAAAACATATTCCTCTTCTTTCCTTCAGTCTTCCAGCCGCACTGCAAAATGCGAAAGGCGAAGTAAGGGCTTATGGGCTACTGTACCAACATGGCAGTGGAGCATTGCTGCCTCCATGAGGGGCCGTGCTCCCATGTGGATATGAAGTGCTTATTCCAAATTTATGAAAATGTCAATTTGATGTTCCAGATAACAGATGATGCCGTAATGAACTGTGGCTTCTGGGTTTTTACCCGAGGCCATCAAATATGGCCATCGGGTATTGCGAAGGGTTTGCCTCTGTCTGTCTGTGTGTGTGTCCTCAACATAAGTCCAGTATCTATTACTGCCACAGTCTTCAAATTCACAGGGAACACATTCTTGGGACACTTGGACAAGTTCAAAGATGGCTAACCTTGACCAATTTTAAGAGGTTAAAAAGTCACATTCTGTTCCTATTTTTATGGTATGATCTTGCAGATGTTAGCTTGGTGACATCACTTCCTGGTGTCGCTAACTTTGAATTTTTTATTATTTATTTTTTTATTTAGGCTAAATATAACACCTTTCTTGAGTATTATGTAAAGGCTAGCAAAAAATAAACACTTCTAAAACTGTAAATACTGTTTTTGGAACCTAATAACACTTCTGGAGTGATTTACAAGACATTTAGCAGATGTTAGTGTGCAAGCTAACTTACACTCTTGTCAAAAGCTCATGTACTCATGGACACACACCCTCGTGCAGATGCCTTTAAAACATAAATATTGTTTATGATTGATTGATTGATAGAGGGGCTTTATCGAACATGTACAAATTGTACGTAAGACAATAGGATCTTAATAATTAATTAAACAACTGCAAATGCTAAAGAAAACAATGCTTATATGGCCGAGGGTATTTTAACTTTGATTGTGTTATATTTTAAGATTTCATTCAGAAAAAGAATTTTCTTTCTTCTTTCTATAATTTCATTTATTAGTCTTTAAACAGGGGATTCATGTTATGACATTGTCAATATGATCAAAATTTGTGTTGTCTGGAAAAAAATGAATAAAAAGTTCCCCTGAGGGCAGCACGGTGGATTAACGGTTAGCACTGTTGCCTCACAGTGAGAAGCTCATCTGTTCGATTCCCACCTGTGGCCTTTCTGTGTGGAGTTTGCGTGTTCTCCCCGTGTGTACGTGGGTTCTCTCTGGGTGCTACGGCTTCCTCCCACATCCAAAGACAGGCAGCTTAGGTGGATTGGAAACTTTAGATTGTCCGTAGGTGTGTGTGCAGGTGTGAATGTGTTTTTTTTTTGTCTATATGTGGCCCTGCGACAGACTAGCGTCCTGTCCAGGGTGTACCCCGCCTCGTGCTCTGTGACTGCTGGGATAGGCTCCAGCCCCCTGCGACCTTTAATTGGACTTAGCGGTTGAAGATGAGTGAGTGTGGCTCCCCTGAAGGGGGAAATTTGAAATGAACAGACGGCTTTGAACAACCTACAGTAACAACACATACAGTCTAAAACAGCAACCATAGTGACGTCATAAATCACATGGGGGCATCCAAGACCTACGTAAGGGATGCTGGGAAGCACACCGCATGGTGACGGTGATGTCACCTGGCTGATCACTCAAACAAAATAATCCAACATGGCAGAAAGCACTCCGAAACTGCTTATTTCACTATATATCTAACATGTTTCTCATATATTTTGTAAACGTTAGCGAGAAATAAACACTTCTAAATCTAAAACCAGATAGCACCTCTGAAGTAATTTACAAGAAGTCTTACGGATGTTAGCGTGCACCCCCCGTGTACGTGCAAGGTCAAAGGTAACTTACGGTAATTTAAAAACCTCATGCATGCACACATGCCCATCCTCCTGCAGACACCGTTCAAAAAAAATATGTAACATTCGTTATGGAATTCCTCCGCAGGAAATATGCTCTCTTCATTAAAATGAGCAGTAATTTTGCAACACATTTAAAAAATAAACTGACATTATAATACTTGGATTTCAGCAGAAAATAAATTTTGTCAGTTTTGTGAAATTTGAAAAGACCGTACAGCTTTAAGTAAGAGTCTTGCATACCGTAAGATTTTTAAGAGGCACTTCCTAATATAATGCAAGAAAATTAAACTCAAAATGAGGTTTCTCGGCTAATTTAAAGACTTTTTATGTGAAAACAGGATATTTTGGAATGTTAAAAAAAACTTTAGTGAATATATATATATATATATATATATATAAACCCTTTATTCATCTATATAATAAAAGGGGAGTGGCCTCTGTGTGTTTGTGTCTCCGGAGCATCAATTGAAATCCAGAACAACCTGACTTTCATCTTTTGGCAAACGTATTTTTTTCAAGTCATGAAAACAGCAATGTGATCAGACCAATATTTTTTGAGAAATCAGTAATTTTTGAAAACAAGCCTGTTTATGTCGCACTTCTAAATAAGAGCCTGTATTTCAAAATAAAAGCTTGTGAGGTTGCTGCAGACCTGACAGAATTCATCAGTCTGTCCATCCTCTAACATCCCAGACTGCAGATTCAAATAGGGACATTTTCTGTTTTGATGTGACCCCAAACCCAGAATTAACATGTTAATACTCCGGACAAAACAGCAGAATTACATCTCAACAGTGTCTCACACAGGCCAACAACAAAAAACAGAAATTTGATCTAATGTGAACACTGTCACAGTGCACATATAAAATTCAGTCATTCGTAATTTCTTGACATGGGATACTGTTCTGCTTAAGCAGCTTCAGAAAAGCTTATTGACGACAGAAATTAAGTTTTAGAAAATTGAACACAACTGAAAACAGATTAAACCTTCAATAAAGACTTTCATAAAACCCAAGACATTTTTCTATGTCAGTACCTTAAAAATGTAATGTAACTGTAAACAGATTTTCTCCAAAAATCAGCTGTCCTCCATATATAGTACAAATGACCTCATCTGGGGTCAACGTCCTAGTAAGATTTTAAGCAGCACTTCCTAATATAATACAAGTAAAATTAAACTCAAAATGAGTTTTCTCCGCTAAATTAAAGACATTTATAAAACTTGAGAAGAGGATATTTTGGAACATTAAAAAAATCTTACAGTGAATTAAAAAAAACTTTATTCATCTCAGATATGACTCAAAACAAGATGTTTCCAAGACACATTCACGTCAGAGTTCTCAGGTGGGTTATCAAAAAACACGTCCTTTAATCATACTGAAATTTAACTTATTTTTTTCATGTACTTTTACAAGGAATGAGACAAACATACGTGATAAGATATGGTGTTTTTGCAGCATAAAAGTTGTGTGCGCGCTGGGTGTGTCTTTGCTGATATCAGTATTGTGAATTCGGCTGATCTCAGAGCTGTGGAGAACTGCTAGCATGCAACACCCCTCGCTTCCTGAAATCCTGAAGGACTAAGGTACCAGCTGGTTTTATGACTCCACATCTGATCACACAGGACTTCTGTTGAATCTGTGGTGTCCTTCATCTCTGAATTCTTCTTTCCTGCCCTGATGTTTGCATCCTTACACTGTTTAAAAAAATCCTTTGTTTTTATGGAAAAATCCTGGCAGCTGTGCTTAACAGGGGAATTCTGTAAAAATTACAGTGAATATGTAAATGGCTTTACATAAAATACGTAAATTTTACAGTGTAAACCTGTTGTAATTTTATTGTCTATTTAGAAGATAAAATCTCTCCAATATGGTCACCTTATGTTTAAATATCCTTTAAACAGAATCATCACCTCTTTTTTCAAACCCGTATTTATCAGTATTTTACGGTATTTGTGAAAATTCTCATCTGTAAACTCTAACTGTATTGTACAGTTTTTGGTATTACAGTGTTTAAACTACTGTCATTTGTAAATTCCACAATGGTACATGACTATTTTAACATATTTGTACTGTTAAATTCACAGTTCAGTTCAGTTTCGTTCCACATTTTACACATTATTGTTGTAAATTAGTTAAACACTACTCCATTGTTTTTCTTTTTACAGTTTTTAATGTCATGATTTCACAGGATTTCCCGTTAATTTCACAGACTCTTTTTTTTACAGTGTACAGTATTTCATACGTTGTGTTGAACAATAACGCATTTGAAGGCAACGTAAAGCACAAACAGGTTTTTTTTTAATTATTATTATTATTATTTTAAGTGAAACTTCAACTCCAGTTTCCACACAAGAGACTCAAGCCAAGACTTGTTAATGCAATGTTTTTACTAAATCCCTTGAATTAAAGCTAAATATCAACATTTTAACTCCACTGTTTTTGTGTAGGAGGCAAAAAACAGTGCAACTGTCCAAATACTTATGAACCCAAATGTAAATGATTTTTGTGACAGTTAAATTGTTTCTTTTTATCATTTCAGTTGCATTTTAAGCATTGTGATTTTGTAGGGGGTTTGTTTGTATTATTAATTTATTTATTTGTAATTAATTGTATGTGTTTTATTATTATTACTGTTATTGTGATTATTATTATTATTGTCTCTATCAGGGGTGCCCAAATTATGTCCTATGAAGGGCCAAAAACTAATCTGGGTGCAGGGCCACGGGTCAAAAATAAATTTTAATGTTACATCAAAGTGCATTATGTTATATGTTATGTTTATGTTATATGTTATGTTATATTTAGTACAAAATGAACACTTAAAATCTAAAACTGCATTGTAATACAATTAAAAAAAATTGCAATGTTGTTGCAGTATTTTATGAATGTGCATGTGGCAGAGTCAATAAAAATAATTTGCTGTGTCTTCCTCCCTGAGTGCAGCATGCCTGCTGCAATCAGAGCTCGTGAACTATGAGAGAGTGAAGGAATACTGTCTGAAGGTGCTGAGCCACCAGAGAGATCACTTCAAGGCCATGTACCGCGCCGGCATCGCCTTCTACCACCTGGGAGACTACGAATGTGCCCTGCGCTACCTGCGTGACGCAAAGAACCGTGAACCCGCAGGTGAGGAGGAACTGTGCTTTTAAACACTGCTGGGAACTCTTTTTTTCCTTTTCACTCAATTCCCAAAAAGTCACATTTCCAGGATACGATCAACAGTTTCACTGGGTGTTGTAACATTCAGTTCATTCTTTTTTCAGTGATCCCACTAACGTAAAAATCAAAGTCGTGCCCAGTGCAGCTCTTTATATTTATGTGACCCGAGTGTGTATGTGTGCATTCTGTGCAACACGAATCAGTACAAACTTGGAACTTTTTTTAATTCCAAATATGACTACCGTTTCTGGATGGGCGCTCCCAGTGATGGAACGAGCCTCTGATCCTAATATTTCAGCTGCAGAGCAACTTCACAGATTGCTTTCTCTTAAATAGTTTTGAGTTAAGGGTAGGGTTTTATTTATCTGGAATGCTTAAAAAGTTAGTCATTTTGAACAATCATTCAACTTCCATACCACAACTTTGCACACTTCTGGAAGTCTTGTGCTGTAGCAGAATTCCAATATGGTCCAAGTCTAATGCCAGAGTATTTTCAATTCACAAAATGCGCTGTGCGGGGCATGTGGCTGCCGGAGCCCCCGTTTACATGGCGGCTGTGCTCGAGTGTCTGACCGGTGGGATCCTCGAGCTGGCCGGCGGTGCTGCTCGGGACAGTGGGAAGACTCATATCATTCCCCGTCACCTGCAGCTGTCTGTCCGCAATGATGAGGAGCTCATGAGCTGCACTTCTGGCCGGTTCAGGGATTTTGGCGGTCAGGTGCTTGAGCGCGGCCACCTGGTGGGCGGGGGCTTTTTTTCCTCAGTGGGTGGTGGGCGCAGTTGGCTGGGGGCTGCGGCCCAACACGGGATGATTTCATTCTAATCCTTTGCTGTCAAAGCACAGAGGAAAAAAAAGAAAAGAAAAAAAAAAACGAGGAATCAGCCAGAGAGTTGACTGATGACATGAGTTTTCTATTGACAGGAGCAGAACTTTACGCTCCAGTCACAGTCTTATAGGGAGAAACGATCAACAGTTATAATAAATCTGACATCAGAAATTGAATCTACATATCTGAATTGACCTAAGCACAAGTTTTCACGTCTTAAATGTAAATAACGGTAGAGAAGTCGGCCAGAGAATCGGCAGTGATTACAAGCGCAGAGCGTGCATTTTCCACTGACGGTGCAAGACCGCTGCAGCGCTTCAACCTTCCAAGATGGCAAAGCTGCGATCTGCTCGGGGCAGGCCTTTTATACCGCTCAACATTATCTCGGAAATCTGTGGATATAATCAACAATCAACAAAATAATCAACAAAAGTGATGTCATGTTTCTAACCGCTACGCTACTAGCTGTGTACTAACTAGCATCCTACCCAGCTAAAAGCAACTTCATGAACAAGCATATTTTTGTTTACCTGTTTGTTTTGGGTTTTTTGATTCTTTTCTAAAGTTTATCCATTGGCATGACATGACATTCTACAACTTTGAGAACATTTTAAAAACATTTTCCTTCTCCTGCTGCTTCTTCTTTTTCTTCTTCTTCTTCTGTTGAGTTTATTGGCGGTTTGCAAACCAACACAGTGCTTTACTGCCACCAGTTGTTTGGATGTGGAGCATTTAAGGGAGTCTGATGTATGCTATAATATTAGTAAGGAAATGAAGAGATAAGGGAGGGGAGGAAGAAATAAAAAAGAAGTTGGGGGTAATTGCGCTGTACTATATTCTACTGAATAACTGGTGTAAGTGTAAAAAAATAAAGTGATCCCTGAAGTGTTAAAGTGGTCTGTCCAAGCACTCTGACATCTCTAATATAATTCTTCTTTGTCTGTTCTATGTGTGTCACTCCAGTAACACATGCTCGACAGTCTCCCTTCTACTGACCGGCTTCAAGTTTTCCAATGATAATCTTGATCATTGTTTTGACTTCTGATTTACTAAGTGGAATGTTGACCTGTACGAGTATTTCTGATTTCAGAGCTGCTTTTACCAGCTGATCTACTAGTTTGTTGCCCTCAATTTCAGAATAAGATGGAACCCACATGAAACATACTGAAATATTCTGAATATTTAGAATTTTTAGGTGCCATTTCCTGCATTTTGGTGCATATTTCACCACAAATAAATACGTATATTAAAATAAAATGTTATGATATTGTTCATGATGTCGTGGTGCCAACATGTTGTTTTACTCTGTGAAGTTATTAAGCTAAAATTTTGAGTTTCCTTTACAATGTTATCAGGGTAGAATAATAAGTCTAACTTTATGATGTCATAAGGCAAAAGGTTTTATCAGGTGACATCAAACATCATTAAGATTACTCAGTTACAGGTACGAGTTACCTTCAGTTACATCTCTCAAGTAACCTGTTACTCTTGTTCATTTACCAGTCAGTTACCTCACATATAGTTACTTGCTTTTGCTCAATGATGGAAGACAAGGTCTACCTCTTGATTCAGATCAGCACCAAAATGAAATCAGCTCTTCCTTGGCCCTTGGTCCATCTGTCCAGAACTTTTCATTGAAACTGTTGTGTGTTGGGGGGGTGTGGCTGGACATTTTGGTGTTCTTTTCTTTTCTTTGCTCTCCAGGTGGTATGCAAACTGATTTATTGTCTGTGGAGAAGGTGCTGGCAGAAGAGTCCTTCACCCTCATCAACATGATGTGCAGCACCTGTGGATGGTGCTCACGTGCAACCTTAAAGACTTTCAGCTGAAGCAGATAATTAGATGGCATTCTGCATTTAAGTCATGTGTGATTCAAGCAGAATTGCCGGGAACTCGACCTTGTGATGTTCGTTTGTGAGACGCTGAGGACCGCGCCTGGGTTTGACACATCGTGCCTGTGAAGGAGGAAGGGTGAGGGACACATGCTGTCAGCACACATCAGAGGTGATTGATTATCTGAATAATTGTTAACAGTAACTTGGTATTTTGTTACGCAGTATATTTGAACTTTGATGAGAGTTGTGCAGCTCGCTTCTCACTGCCGTGGCATGCGGACTGATGATCCTCCACCTGTTGTGAGAAGCTGCTCATTTACATAAAGCTTGAATTCGGACCTGAATGTGTTGCTGATAGTGTGTGCCTTTTGAAGGATATTAGTTGTAGCTGCTGACTTACCTCACCTTTTCTATCCTTCGCAGAGTCGGTTTGTTGTGTCCACCTGGGGGGTGTTTGACGGTGAACGTGGGTCCAGAAGCGCCGGGCTTCGATCCTTTTGGGCACTGAAGAGCGTGCCGTCCTTCACTCCGCCAGACCGACGCAGTTTTTGTTTGTACACTTTGTTATGCACCAAAGGGGGAAAATAAATTGTTTTGTTATTGGAACCGCTTTCTGGTTGTTTTAGCGCTGGGTTCCCTCAGACGCAGGTCCGCTCCTCAACCCGCGTCGACACATAACAGAAACTGGTTCATGTCTTTGTTAGATGACTTTCTGAGATGATCTCCTCTTGTTTTTGCTTCTTCTAATTTTCTCACAAGCCTTTGAAGTAAAAATGTGATGATGTCCTCTTCCTCTCTGTGCCACAGACACCAATGTGCTGCGCTACATCCAACTGACAGAGATGAAGATGAGCAAGAGTGGACAGCGGGAACGAGACAGCAACAAGGAGACCCAGGGCTAACCTTTGACCTAGGAGCTGCGCCACATTGACCCCACCCTCTCTCTGCCTCCGTTACTGACCCCTGGCGGCACAACCCCTCAGACCCCAAGAGCCTGTCAGCGATGGACACAACAGGAGACATATCAAATGCTGCCTGGACTCCTCCCCTTTGTCCACTAACCCCGCCCTTATTTTTCCTTCTGGGTAGATGCAGACAGTCGGTGCCGACACAAAACAACAAAAGGAAAAACAAAGTTAATGCTGTATCATACGAAGGAGTCATTGAGGTGGAATGAATCAAGAGCTTCAAAACAAACGTGATGGACATTTGGCTGATTTTGTTTTTTTATGCATTTTCTCTCTCCTCACTTTCCTTGGGGGGGGGGGGGGGGGGGGGCTGTGTGAAGGCGGGGCATAGTGAAGGAAGTGTGCGACACATATCTGAACTGTAGCTCAATCTGATTGTACATCCGACCAGTCACTCAGGCCCACCAACCAGAACTTTAGGACAGACGAACGCACGAAACCTTTTTGTTTTTTTAAAGTTCTGACATCAGAAAAAAAAAGCTTCTTCTTCTTCTGCTCTTCTGATTAACTTCTTTTTTCTGGATGCCGTGTATCTGAATTTCTCGACTGTTTTTTCGATTCAAGGGCTAATTCTAGTGTTTGTAATTTGCTTTCTGTTTATCTTGCGTGTGTGTGTCTGTGTAATATATTTTTTTCTCTGAAGTTCTAACGTCATCAAGTGTGCAACCGTCTGGGTTCTATTGTCCAAAGCCCCGCCTCCTGGGTTGAGTGCTTCTTGTTTTGGCTGTTGATGATGTCACCTGTGGAACTGAATCCTCGTTGGCTTCATGAAGTTCTACAAAGCAAAGCGGATAGATTCCGACAGTTCTGCGCAGTCCAACCTTCCATCACTAATGCTGAAGCTTCTCAGATGTTAAGGATGTTCTGAGGAGCCTCCGGGCGGCACCAGTGCAGGGAAAACAATCATCCGTCTGGATAGTCTGGACCACCATATTGGTCTACTCAGCTTTAGTGCTCTTCAGCCATTTGAGATTCCAGACTTTAGGTTCAGGTTCTTGTGTTTTGGATCGAATATGGTGAAGTGCAGCCTGTACGCAACTTTACCACAGGCAGAAACCTGCCTGTCCTATTTGGCAGAGTAGGTAGCTCAGTGGGTTAAGGAGGCTACCAACATGTAGACCTTGGTTTGAATCCTGGTCACGCTACCTGTCTGTGTCCTTGGGCAAGGCACTTCATCTGCATTGCCCCAGTCCTCCCAGATGTAAATGGGCTCCCGGCCTTACGTTGGAAGAACCTGTGATGGGCTCTTATCCCGTCCAGGGGTAGTCGTACAGCATCCAAAAAGTATTCAGTGTTTCACTTTTTCCACATTTTGTTATGTTACAGCCTGATTCCAAAATGGAGTCAATTTATCCCCTCCCCCTTAAAATTCTACTCACAATACCCCATAATGACAACATAAAAAACTTTTTTTTTTGAAAATTCATTAAAAATAAAAAAAATCTAAGAATTCATGTGTACGTAAGTATTCACACCCTTTGATCATTGCTTTACATTTACAATTACAGCCTCTGAACTATTTCCAGTTACAGATGATGGCAGTCACTGTGCTCATGGGACCTTGAAAGCAGCAGAAATATTTCTGTACCTTTCCTCAGATTTGTGCATCGAGACAATCCTGTCTCAGAGGTCTACAGATAATTCCTTTGACTTCATGCTTGGTTTGTCCTCTGACATGCACTGTCAACTGTGGGACCTTATATGTAGACAGATGTGTGCCTTTCCAAGTCATGTCCAATCAACTGAATTTACTCCAGGTGGACTCCAATTAAACATCTCAAGGATTATCAGTGGAAACAGGATGTATCTGAGCTCAATTTTGAGCTTCCTGGCAAAGAGGGTGAATACTTACGTACATGTGATTTCTTCTTTTGTTTTTTATATAAATTTGCAAATTTTGCAAACTTCACATTGTCATTATGGGGTGTTGTGTGTAGAATTTTGAGAAAAAAAATTAATTTCATCCAATTTGGAATAATGCTGTAACATAACAAAATGAGGAAAAAGTAAAGCGCTGTGAATACTTTCCAGGTGCACTGTAGGCTCTCATTTGTTTCACACTACAGAATCTGGGGATAAACACCGACACAAACAGGCCTCAGAACTTATATCAAACTTATACTTCTTCTATTGTGCAGAAGGTTAGATTGGCAATTTGTGAGAGTGTGCCCCACTTATTTCAGACACCATGAACCCTTCTTCTAGTGTGCGTGCCCACCTGCATGTTAACGTGCACCTCTGGACTCCAGATGTATGGGGTACTTGATCTACTGTGTTGCTTTCTGTCATGGCATGCTGCCACTTAAACCGCTGTCTTGTACCTCTGTTTTAGCCATCCCACAGTTTGTGTCGACAGACTGTGATCACAGCTGTCAGTTCCATTGGGAAATCGGGTCACCTGAGACATCAGATGTAGGAACCGAATTCCGTTAAGAAAGATTTTTCTTTTCTGCTTTCCAGTGTAAGGAGGTAAATAGAGTCTTAAGTGTGTCAATGGGACTCTGGAGAGAAGGCACCATGTGAGACCAGCATGATACAGAGGCTCTGCTGGAGAAGTAGGCCATCCTCAGGCCCAGTAAAACCGCTGCAGTGCCACATCACAATAGTGGATATTCAGGACTACATGGAAAAGTATGGCGCCGTTTCATTGGCCACAGTTACAGTACGTCGCTTCAGACAACATTATTCATGCAATCGGCCACCTTACGTGGCAGATGGGATGCTCATAATTCGGAACGACATTGGACTGCCAAAAGCAAACCACCCTGGATAGAAAGTGCTCTGAATCTGGCTCTTATTCAGTTTGTGAAGGCTGTTGGAGTTGAGTTCCCGTCAAAAGGCTCCTTCTTGGAGACATTTTCCCTTAAATATGACATCCTGGACATTTTGGTTTTGATGGTTAGAGATGAGCTATTGCCAAAAATATCCAGATTTAGCCATTTTTTGGCTCCTGTACAACAGCTGCTTCAGGGCATCCTATGCAACCAACTCATTTTGATAACGTGGTGAAATTTTTTGCAGGTTTTGCTGTTATAGAGGATGAATCCATGCAAAATAAATAAATAAATGGGGGAATAAAGATTCTAAGTAATGCTGCAATTATATTAAACTTCTTAATGATTTGGTCCAGTTCATATTTGCACAAGTTAGGGCCCATGGGACACATTTGGCCTCACTGCCCTTGTTATGGACGGCTATAGCAATTGTCTAAATCACCACAAATTAATAAATTACTATTCAGATTATATTTTTAAGATTCATCTTAGATTTAGAAGTTTACTTTTCTATTACATTTAATAGTAATGCAACTGTATGTATGCAAATTATATAACATCAACATTTATTGGAGGGAGTGGTCTATCCAGATTAATGTTATGGCATAGACTGTCATCTACTTCAATACTTTTTTGTGCAAATATTTGCTCCTTTTGAAATGGATGCCTGCAACACGTTTCAAAAAACCTGGGACAGTGGTATGTTTACCGCTGTGTTACATCACTTTTCCTTCTAACAACACTCAATAAGTGTTTGGGAACTGAGGACACTAATTGTTGAAGCTTTGTAGGTGGAATTCTTTCCCATTCTTGTTTGATGTATGTCTTCAGTTGTTTAACATTCCGGGGTCTCCGTTGCCGTATTTTGCACTTCATAATGCGCCACACATTTTCAATGGGCAACAGGTCTGAACTGCAGGCAGGCCAGTCTAGTACCTGCACTCTTTTACTACGAAGCCATGCTGTTGTAACATGTGCAGAATGTGGCTTGGCATTGTCTTGCTGAAATAAGCAGGGACGTCCCTGAAAAAGACGTTGCTTGGATGGCAGCATGTGTTGCTCCAAAATCTGGATGTACCGTTCAGCATTGATGGTGCCATTGCAGATGTGTAAGTTGCCCATGCCAAGGGCAACTTACACACCCCCATACCATCACAGATGCTGGGTTTTGAAATTTGCATTGGTAACAATCTGGATGGTCTTTTTCCTCTTTTGTCCGGAGGACACAACGTCCATGATTTCCAATTTGAAATGTGGACTCATCAGACCACAGCACACTTTTTCACTTTGCGTCTGTCCATTTCAAATGAGCTCGGGCCCAGAGAAGGCGCCGGTGTTTCTGGATGTTGTTGATGTATGACTTTCGCTTTATGGTAGAGTTTTAACTTGCACTTGTCGATGTAGCGACAAACTGTGTTAACTACCAATGGTTTTCTGAAGTGTTCCTGAGCCCATCCGGTAAGATCCTTTACACAATGATGTCAGTTTTTAATGCAGTGCCGCCTGAGGGATCGAAGGTCACGGGCGTTCAGTGTTGGTTTTTGGCCTTGCCGCTTACGTGTAGAAAGTTCTCCAGATTCTCTGAATCTTTTGATTATATTATAGACTGTAGATGATGAAATCCCTAAATTCCTTGCAAGTGAACGCTGAGAAACATTGTTCTTAAACTGTTGGACTATTTTTTCACACAGTTGTTCACAAAGTGGTGATCCTCACCCCATCTTTGCTTGTGAACAGCTGAGCTTTTCGGGGATGCTCCTTTTATACCCAGTCATGGCACTCACCTGTTTCCAATTAACCTATTCACCTGAGGAATGTTCCAAACAGGTGTTCTTTGAGCATTTATCAACTTTCCCAGTCTTTTGTTGCCCCTGTCCCAGCTTTTTTGAAACATGTTGCAGGCATCCATTTCAAAATGAGCAAATATTTGCACAAAAACAAGTCTATTGGTTTTAACATTAAATATCTTGTCTTTGTGGTGTATTCAATTGAATATATGTTGTTGAGGATTTGCAAATCATTGTATTCTGTTTTTATTTACATTTCACACAACGTCCCAACTTCACTGGAGTTGGGGTTGTAAATGGGTACCAACATTGCCTGGGGAAGTAACGGGCGATAGACCCATAGAATAACACCCCCGGGGCCTGTATAGGATTTTTGTTGGGGGGCAGTCTGTGTGCAGTTTGATTTCTTAAAGCACGTTTTGCCAGAAAATATAAATAATTCACACCCATAACCTGCCAAAAAAACTACAGTTGATTAAACAGCTGAAACCAGCCATCAATGAGGCGATATTGAGGAGGCAAATGCTAAATTAAACAACTGAGAACTGAAGCAAGATAAAGAAATATGAATCACAGAAGACAAGTTTATCAGCTCCGGCGTCTGAACTGTGATTTCAGAAGACGTGCGAAAAGACGAGTTTAACCGCAGCCATTCAGTCTCTATAAAGTAAAAGTGCTATAATGTGCAGAGCGTCGGTTACTGCAAGCAAACAGTTCAGCGTTTTTCTTGTCTAAATGCTGGTTGTCATCCTGACTGTGTAGCTGAGTGAAATTAACAATTAATGTCGCCGTTTCAAATCTGCATTACTTCTCAAAGACCAAATCTCGTTATGAGATAACATGCGAAAGCACACGTGACATTATGGACTGTTATTGAGCCAGACGGATTGTGTTATTTGTCTTTATCAGGACATCATCAGCTCTCTCTCTCTCGCTCTCTCTCTCTGCGGTATCCCAGAGGAGATCACTTCACAAACAGGCGCCCTCTGGGTCGGTTTTTATGATGGCCTGGGCCTGAGTTGGCTTCCCCACAGGCCTCTCGGGGACAGGTCTCCTCCCCATGGTCCTCTCTCCATGGCACCGGTGCACCATCTTGCTTTTGTGTTGCTGTGACATCATTGTAGCTCGATGTGAAAGATCGTCAAGGGAAAATTAGCTGCGGGTTGCGGCCTCGGGTTGGGATCCATACACGTAGATGGACCCGCGCCATTATCGTGAGTGACCTAATAAATACAGAGATCTTCACACCTGATCTCTCCATCAGTGCACCACTAAGAAGCACATTGTTACAAAAGAAGAAAGATAGAGACAGAAAAATAAGTATGGGCTGTTATTTTTGCTCTTTACTTTGATGTCATTTGAGGTAAATGTTTGTCAAATGTCAAAGTAGTTTTTTGTGACTATATATGCTACAAAAAAAAGACAAAGTTTTATGGATTGTGAAAAGCTTTACTTTGCTGAGAGAAAAGAAGATGAGAATTTTAACCAGCTCCTCCCTCACAGAGCTGCTTCGTGTCTATTTGTTGGTATTTTTGACGTCCCTTTAAGGGATTCAGAGTATGTGCAGTGCCCTTTGACCCCCTTTTACCTGCTTCTGCACGGTTAAGACGGCGGAGGATCAGAACTCTGAGGAGCTGCTAACTGTATCCGCTCAGACGTTGTCTGCTGGAGACAGAAGGACCTGAATCAGAACGGCGCTGAAATGCTCCTCACATTTCCCAAGAGGCCTTTTTGCTTTTCATTTGACATTAAAACATTGCAGGCCTCCATCACCGGTTTTATTGAACTGCTATACGGAATGCACTATTGATTGGTAAATGAAGATTATCAATAAAGTTTCAAACAAAGAGGAACGGTTTGTGGTTTGGTTTATTTCAGCTTCAATTTAACAGGATCCGTGCTACCAAGTGTTAGCATTCCATGCTTTCACTGCATACCGTGTTGGCCCATCCACATCATTACCACCCATGACCTGCTGTGGCGCAACATTTCCCATTGCTTTGTACCTGTTGTAAAACACCGCTAGGACTAGCTATTAGCTTGACCACATTGAAAGTGGACATTTCCACTGTGGTTCATTTCTGCTGTAACTTCCAGTGTGGAGATATAATGTCTCCACCTAGTCCTGGGTCTTCCCCGGAGTCTCCTCCCAGATGGACGTGCCTGGAACACCTCCCTAGGGATGCGCCCAGGAGAAATCCTTACCAGATGCCCAAACCACCTCACCTGGCTCCTTTCAATGCAAAGGAACAGCGACTCTACTCCGAGCTCCCCACGGATGACCAAACTTCTCACCCTATCTCTAAGGGAGACACCAGCCACCCTCCTGAGGAAGCCCATTTCGGCCGCTTGTACCCGCGATCTAGTTCTTTCGGTCATGACCCAACCCTCATGACCATAGGTGAGAGTAAGAACGAAGATTGACCAGTAGATCGAGAGTTTTGCCTTTTGAGTTAGCTCCCTTTTCGTCACAACAGTACGGTAGAGTGAATGCAATACCGCCCCTGCTGCACCGATTCTCTGGCCAATCTCATGCTCCATCGTCCCCTCACTCGTGAACAAGACCCAAATGTACTTGAACTCCTTCACTTGGGGCAAGGCCGTATTCCCTTCCCGGAGAAGGCAATCCATCGGTTTCCTGCTGAGAACCATGGCCTCAGATTTAGTAATGCTGATCCTCATCCCAGCCGCTTCACACTTGGCTGCGAACCGGTCCAGTGAGTGTTTGAGGTCACCGGCCGATGAAGCCAACAGGACCACATCATCTGCAAAAAGCAGTGATGAGACCCTGAGCCCACCAAACCGGAAATCCTCCTCCCCCGACTACACTTCGATATCCTGTCCGTGAATATCACAAACAGGATTGATGACAAGGCACAGCCCTGGGGGAGCCCAACTTCCACCGGAAACGAGTCAGACTTACTGTCGAGGACCCGAACACAGCTCTCGCTTTGCGAGTACAGAGATTGGATGGCCCTGAGAAGGGACCCCCTCACTCCATACTCCCACAGCACCTCCCACAGTATCTCCCGGTACCCGATCACACACCTTCTCCAAGTCCACAAAACACATGTAGACTGGATGGGCATACTCCCAAGCACCCGCCAGGATACTTGGGAGAGTAAAGAGCTGGTCGGTTGTTCCACGACCAGGATGGAACCCACATTGTTCCTCTTCAATCAGAGGAGCCACAGCTCTCCACTGCAGCTTCAGCAGTGGAAGCTTTGAACATTACCCATTCTGGTTCAATGCCCCCAGCCTCCACAGGGATGCTCGAGAAGCTCTGCCGGAGGTGTGATTTGAAGATCTGTCGGGCAGTGGGCTCCTCCAGACATTCCCAGTTCACCTGCACTATCTATTTGGGCTTACCAGGTCTGTCCAAAGTCCTCCCCCACCCACTGATCCAACTCACCACAAGATGGTGATCAGTTGACAGCTCTGCCCCTCTCTTCATCCGAGTGTCTAGAACATGCGGCCTCAAATCAGATGATACGATCACAAAATCAATCATCAATCTTCTGCCTAGGGTGCTCTGGTACCATGTACACTTATGAGCATCCTTATGTTCGAACATGGTGTTCGTTATGACAGTCCGTGACTAGCATAGAAATCCAATAACAAACGACCATTTGGGTTTAGATCAGGGAGGCCGTTCCTCCTGATCATGCCTCTCCAGGTGTCTCTGTCATTGCCCACGTGTGCGTTGAAGTCCCCCAGCAGAACAATGGAGTCCCCCATTGGAGCCCCATACAGGACTCTATTCAGGGACTCCAAGAAGGCCGAATACTCCAAAATGCTGTTTGGTGCATATGCACAGAAGCTGAAACGTTTTAGCCATGCTCATGCTCCACCGAAAAAAAATCTGAAGGACCTAAATGACATGGTGAGATGCTGAAGAGCTCCGCATGTCCGTGACATACGAGGGCTGTCAATAAAGTAACGGTCCTTTTTATTTTTTTCAAAAACTATATGGATTTCATTCATATGTTTTTACGTCAGACATGCTTAAACCCTCGTGCGCATGCGTGAGTTTTTCCACGCCTGTCGGTGACGTCATTCGCCTGTGAGCACTCCTTGTGGGAGGAGTCGTCCAGCCCCTCGTCGGAATTCCTTTGTCTGAGAAGTTGCTGAGAGACTGGCGCGTTGTTTGATCAAAATTTTTTCTAAACCTGTGAGACACATCGAAGTGGACACGGTTCGAAAAATTAAGCTGGTTTTCAGTGAAAATTTTAACGGCTGATGAGAGATTTTGAGGTGATTCTGTCGCTTTAAGGACTTCCCACGGAGCAAGACGTCGCTCAGCGCTCTCAGCCGCCGTCGTCAGCCTGTTCAAGCTGAAAACCTCCACATTTCAGGCTCTATTGATCCAGGACGTCGTGAGAGAACAGAGACGTTTCAGAAGAAGTCGGTTTCAGCATTTTATCCGGATATTCCACTGTTAAAGGAGATTTTTTTAATGGACGCACCTCCGTGTTGATAACCATTTGTAAAATCCAGGTGGCTTTTGATGGCTTTCAGTGGAGTGAGTATATGAGAAATTGTTTAACAGCAGGACATGTTCCAGCTTGTCCTTAAGGCTTCCAACGGAGGTGTTTTTCCTGTGGCGGAGCGTCGCGGCGGCTGCGAGCCGACGCGCGGACCCGTCCGCACGTCTTTCATTAAAAAAATCTCCTTTAACAGTGGAATATCTGGATAAAATGCTGAAACCGACTTCTTCTGAAACTTCTCTGTTCTCTCACGACGTCCTGGATCAATAGAGCCTGAAATGTGGAGGTTTTCAGCTTGAACAGGCTGACGACGGCGGCTGAGAGCGCTGCGCGACGTCTCGCACCGTGGGAAGTCCTTAAAGCTACAGAATCACCTCAAAATCTCTCATCAGCCGTTAAAATTTTCACTGAAAACCAGCTTAATTTTTCAAACCGTGTCCACTTCGATGTGTCTCACAGGTTTAGAAAAAATTTTGATCAAACAACGCGCCAGTCTCTCAGCAACTTCTCAGACAAAGGAATTCCGACGAGGGGCTGGACGACTCCTCCCACAAGGAGTGCTCACAGGCGAATGACGTCACCGACAGGCGTGGAAAAACTCACGCACGCGCACGAGGGTTCAAGCATGTCTGACGTAAAAACATATGAATGAAATCCATATAGTTTTTGAAAAAAATAAAAAGGACCGTTACTTTATTGACAGACCTCGTATACATATTAATAATAATAAACTGTGTCTACTTTTACAAGGGGGGGTAATCTCAGCTCTGACTGGTCAAAATTTCAAACCCAGTTTTCTTAAAACACAAACTGGAGATAGAAACACCTGAAACCTTCTGTATGAAGTTTCTGAATGATATGAGAAATCTTTGCCAAGGTTTCAAAGATTCTGCCCCCTAGTGTCTGACCACAGACTTCACTCCTTACATGCGCACACACACACAGTTGCCAGATTTTAAAAAATGTGTGCACATATAAAGGTGTGAGGAAGTTGTAATTCACACTTGAGTGACACATACTGCTAAAAAAATAAAAAGAAATAAAGAAAATAGAAGCGGGCGTCCACGCAACAGCTGAAATCACACTTACTCCCGCAGCGCGTGTCAGATGTGAACTGGTCACGTGATGTGCTGTCTTTCTGCTGCTGCTTTTTCTTTGTAGCTGCTTTTAATAGCATCACCATGGAAGTGAAGAGGGGTTGCTAGGCAACTGGCCAGCGTCCGGGAGAGTGTTTGATTGGCGGTCACACAGACACAGAAGATGAGTGCACAAGGGTCTGTGTGCAAACTGCTCTTTGTATTATTTGCAGACATGCACCAGACGTCATCGCTACATTAAAACTCATCAGATTAATTTAAAAAACAAATAAAATAAATAAAAAGATTTTCATCAGTAACATCCTGCATTTAATGATGTCTCTAAACCTCGTTAATTGCATGTTTTTATCTTTGCATGACTGCAACGTCACCTGATTTTTCTGGTGATGTTGTTGTGAGAAAAGGGCTGGAGGATTGCATTACATCTTGAAAAAAAACTGCAGAGCTGGAAAATATGACATCATAGGCCAAAGTGGTGACATCTAGAGGATTTAACCTGTTACTGCAGTGGCCTTTGTCTTCCAGAATGCATCAGTAGCAGACCTGAAACAATTCAAATCATGATCTGCTAATCTGGTGATCATGTAGTATAAACATTACGAGTATTTAGCAAATTGCTTATGAACTTAACAAAATTACAATTTCAACCAATTCAGATTTTAGAACACACAAATAAAATAAGACCGTGCAACATTAGCAGAGAACCCCAGAGGATGAGAGGCTCAGTCCTATTTTAGGTTTTGTTGACATGTTTGACATCAGAAACAATCTGTCCATCTCATCCATCCATTTTATTTACCCGCTTACTCCAGTTAAGTGTCACAGGGGGACTACAGCCTGTCCCAGCAGTCACAGGGTGTGAAGCGGGGTACACCCTGGACAGGACGCCAGTCTGTCACAAGGGCACATACGAGGGCTGTCAATAAAGTAACGGTCCTTTTTATTTTTTTCAAAAACTATATGGATTTCATTCATATGTTTTTACGTCAGACATGCTTGAACCCTCGTGCGCGTGCGTGAGTTTTTCCACGCCTGTCGGTGACGTCATTCGCCTGTGAGCACTCCTTGTGGGAGGAGTCGTCCAGCCCCTCGTCGGAATTCCTTTGTCTGAGAAGTTGCTGAGAGACTGGCGCGTTGTTTGATCAAAATTTTTTCTAAACCTGTGAGACACATCGAAGTGGACACGGTTCGAAAAATTAAGCTGGTTTTCAGTGAAAATTTTAACGGCTGATGAGAGATTTTGAGGTGAGACTGTCGCTTTAAGGACTTTTCACGGTGCGAGACGTCGCGCAGCGCTCTCAGGCGGCGTCATCAGCCTGTTCAAGCTGAAAACCTCCACATTTCAGGCTCTATTGATCCAGGACGTCGTGAGAGAACAGAGAAGTTTCAGAAGAAGTCGGTTTCAGCATTTTATCCGGATATTCCACTGTTAAAGGAGATTTTTTTAATGAAAGACGTGCGGACGGGTCCGTGCGGACGGGTCCGCGCGTCGGGATGCAGCCGCCGCGACGCTCCGCCACAGGAAAAACACCTCTGTTGAAAGCCTTAAGGACAAGTTGGAACATGTCCTGCCTGTTAAACAATTTCTCATATACTCACTCCACTGAAAGCCATCAAAAGCCGCCTGGATTTTACAAATGGTTATCAACACGGAGGTGTTTTTCCTGTGCCGCTGCACCGCGCCGGCTGCGTCCCGACGCGCGGATCCGTCCGCACGTCTTTCATTAAAAAAATCTCCTTTAACAGTGGAATATCCAGATAAAATGCTGAAACCGACTTCTTCTGAAACTTCTCTGTTCTCTCATGACGTCCTGGATCAATAGAGCCTGAAATGTGGAGGTTTTCAGCTTGAACAGGCTGATGACGCTGCCTGAGAGCGCTGCGCGACATCTCGCACCGTGAAAAGTCCTTAAAGCGACAGAATCACCTCAAAATCTCTCATCAGCCGTTAAAATTTTCACTGAAAACCAGGTTAATTTTTCGAACTGTGTCCACTTCGATGTGTCTCACAGGTTTAGAAAAAATTTTGATCAAACAACGCGCCAGTCTGTCAGCAACTTCTCAGACAAAGGAATTCCAACAAGGGGCTGGACGACTCCTCCCACAAGGAGTGCTCACAGGTGAATGACGTCACCTACAGGCGTGGAAAAACTCACGCATGCGCACGAGGGTTCAAGCATGTCTGACGTAAAAACATATGAATGAAATCCATATAGTTTTTGAAAAAAATAAAAAGGACCGTTACTTTATTGACAGCCCTCGTATAGACAGACAAACACATTCACACTTGCGCGCACACAATTTTAAAGTTTCCCATCCACCTAACCTGCATGTCTTTGGATGTGGGAGGAAGCCAGAGCACCTGGAGGGAACCCACGCAAACACGTGGAGAACATACAAACTCCACATAAAAAGGCCACACGTGGGAATCGATCCCATGACCTTCCTGCTGGGAGGCAGGCAACAGTTAATTTCCCACTATGTACCAAGAGAAGGATCACAGTGGCAGAAGACTAATGGTAAAACCGTGCAATAGCTGAGCAATCTCACCAAAGCACTGTGGAACTGGAGTATTAGTCGATTTACCTTCGGCCAGACTATACCTAGGGTTAAAGTGGGCTGCTACCCTGGGTAAAGTCTATACCAACTTTCACCTTCATACGAGGTCTGTGAGAAAAGTAACGGACCTTTTTATTTTTTTCAAAAACTATATGGATTTGATTCATATGTTTTTACGTCAGCCAAGCTTGAACCTTCGTGCGCATGCGTGAGTTTTTCCACACCTGTCAGTTGCGTCATTCACCTGTGAGCACGCGTTGTGGGAGGAGTGGTCCAGCCCCCTCGTCGGATTTTCATTGTAAGGAAATGGCGGAATGATTTGGGCTTTTTTTCCATCAGAATTTTTTCAGAAACTGTTAGAGACAAGCAGCTGGAAACCATTCGAAAAATTTATCTGCCTTTCGGTGAAAATTTTACGGGCTTCACAGAGAATAAGGAGTGTTACTACCGCTTTAAGGACGCCCCACAATGGCACTCGACGCGCCGCGCTCCGAGCCTCTATCGAGAGGCAGAAAACACCACATCATTTCTAAACGGATGGCTGTGTGGAGCTGGGACCGTCGTGAGCAATTTCTCTGGTTATCACAAGAGCTGGACATCAGCCATTTTCCGGCAGATTTCACTTTTAACAAGAGATTTTGTCATGGAAAGCCGCACGGAGGCTTCGCGCGTCAGGACCGATTCACTGATCGAGGGAGACAAAGGAACACCTCTGTTTTGGAGTGCCAGGGGACAAGTTGGGACATGTCTTTCTCGGCTTTCAATGCTTACCAGCCCACTGAGTATAAGAGAAATTGTGGAGAGCTGGGCATGTCCCAGTAGGGGTGGTGGCCAAGTGGTTAATGCACTTTGTTTCCACATTTCTCCATGTAATGTGGAGTTGCGTCAGGAAGGGCATCTGGCGTAAAATTTGTGCCAATTCAACATGCAGATCCACCTTGGATTTGTACAAAACAAGGGAGCAGCTGAAGGGACTTACTTACACAAATTCTTTCTTAAGATATCGTGTACATGGTATTTCAGAGTTGCTGCCCCCTTGTGGCCACATTTAGAATCACAATTCCTCTAATATCAAACTTCTCCGAGGTCTCAGTAAGGTGACCCTGTCTACCAAGTTTCACCTTGATACGTGAAGTCTTTGTCAAGATATGGCATACATACAGTATCAACCACAAAAGACAAGCACGTTGTAGCATCACAGTACATTAGTGAGTTCATATGGACAATGTGGAACTAAGCTAACAGCCCAAAATATACACAAGGTCTTGAAGCCTTCTGTCTGGGGGATAAACGTGTTACTCAGGAACTACCCAGAGATTCAAGAACTTGGCTAGCACCTAAGGGCCCTGTCCCACTGGCGTTTAGGAGGATTTGCAGATGGAATGCACACAAAAGTGGCCCACATCCGCCAAACAACTGCAATAACCGTGTAACTTTCCTGGATGAGTCGGCCGCCATCCGAACACATCCGTGATCATCCGCAGAGGCACGCATGTCCGCAGCCAGGATTTTTGAGTGGCTCAAAAATCCTGCTGCGGATGAGATCCGCATCACTGCCTGAACACATACGCAGGACATACACAACCAACGCGCCGCATATCCGCAACCGATGGGTTGGCGCAGCTTGGCGGCGGACCGGGACAGCGTGCAAAACAGATATGACGTGTGCCAGGCACGGCCACATCACGGATGCAAATGGTATGTCGCGCATGCAGACAGAGTGGGCACGGATGAAGCGAGTGCATCATGGCCGCTGTGCCCCTCAAGGGGGCACCTCCGCAGTCGCCTTCGCTTCTGTTCCCTGTTATATCCACTTTTCTTCCTCATGTATTTGCTGATCCACCCCGGGACATTTGTCATTTCCGCCCACCTTTGTTGCGGACGCTCAGCTTTTGTCTTCTCATTTCATGCGCAAATCCTCCTAAACGCCAGTGGGACAGGGTCCTAACCAAGACAGTTCAGAGAACCATACTGAACTGCTGATATTTCCCCAATTTGTCTGTAAATTGGACCCTTAACTTTTGCCCTTTTAATCAAAAATAGTTAATGGACCATATTTCTATAGGAGCTTTCCATCTGATGCAAACTCTATTGATGCTTTACATTGTTTGATGGTGAAATCAGACCAAGGATCCTCTGGTCACAAGACCCCTTCCCTTACCTCCCATCCACCACCTGGATGCTTCCACTCTTTCATTTGGGGCAGCATCTTGCTCCAAATGCAGAAAAAAAAACAAATCATCATTTTCCACTGTCATGGTCTGAGATTTGAAGGTGCTGATTCTCAACTAACTGCTTGAGACAGTTGAAAATTGTCCAAATAGTTTCTGGTGGTCACATTATGAAAAAGACATCACCAAAACAATCCTGACTCTTCCATGAAACACATTCTGTGAACACTGATGCCACCTTGAAATTCCACCATGTTCCAAAATGAATCACATTATTCAAATTTTGCTCCACTTGTTTCATAAACCTTTCAATCCCTTGAGGGTATTTTTTTTCTTCTTCCCCTGTTTTTGCATCCTCCAGTGTAAACCACCAGTTTAATCTACTAGAGCAATTGGCAAAATTCTATTGTACCTACATTAATAGTAAATATCCACCAGGTGGAGATATTGCTACATTTCAAGAACCTTGAATCAGCTGCTGTGGGACACAGTGAAAAATCTGTCACTAGTAATAATTATTGAATAGCAGAACATATTGTAAATTACACATACCCATCATAAATTTCTAAAAGCCCATGTTGATACCTTCATCTGTCACTTTTGCTCTGTGCAAAACTCAAATATTTTCAATTTACACTAACTGACACAAGAAAACACACAAATTGCAGTGCTTGGGATGCAGAGTGAAAGGCAAAGTATTGGTCAAGTGACTAAACAATTCATTACACAAAGTCTACAGCAGAGGGTGCTAACCCTGCTCCTGGGGTCACCTGCCTTGCATGTTTTCCATGTACCTCTGATGCAACCACAGCTGGTTACTTAGGTCTTCTATCTTTTAGCTCAGTTAGCTGTGCACACCTGACTTTGTTAATTAGCACTGAGCACAAAGGTGGACAACATGCAAGACCAGTGGAGGATTGGTGACTCCTGATCATCAGGAGATTGAGAATCTCCTGCCTGGTTGCAACTGTAGACTGTAGATATATATATATATATATATATATATATATATATATATATATATATATATATATACTGAACAAACCCTCTATTACATTGTACCCATAGATTCTTTTGACAAGTAGGTCTTAAGCTCAAATGGGATGGATCTATATGTTGCCATCTTGGCAGCATTTGGCTCTGCCTAACTTGTGCCATCCCATAAATGGGTAAAGAGGTTGAGCCTGGGCAACACCGGCATGTCCTTGGTGTGATTAATACCACCCATCTCAAAGTTACCTAATCATTCTGATAATGATTAGTGCATGTGGACTGAACGGTGTCTTGAGTGCAGGTATTAAAAAATGACATTTAAAGGATTATTAACCGAGTGAGAGGTCTGTACGGGAAAATATCAGACCAAGGTGCAAGTACAGACCGAACGTCAGCGAGGACCGTGCGATAAACACTGAGGGAGACAGACACCCTCTCTACTTTTAAGATTAGGCTTAAAACTTTCCTTTTTGCTAAAGCTTATAGTTAGGGCTGGATCAGGTGACCCTGAACCATCCCTTAGTTATGCTGCTATAGACGTAGACTGCTGGGGGGTTCCCATGATGCACTGTTTCTTTCTCTTTTGCTCTGTATGCACCACTCTGCATTTAATCATTAGTGATCGATCTCTGCTCCCCTCCACAGCATGTCTTTTTCCTGGTTCTCTCCCTCAGCCCCAACCAGTCCCAGCAGAAGACTGCCCCTCCCTGAGCCTGGTTCTGCTGGAGGTTTCTTCCTGTTAAAAGGGAGTTTTTCCTTCCCACTGTAGCCAAGTGCTTGCTCACAGGGGGTCGTTTTGACCGTTGGGGTTTTACATAATTATTGTATGGCCTTGCCTTACAATATAAAGCGCCTATAAATAAATAAATTGATTGATTGATTGAGGTCTGATATCCCCGTACAGACCGAGCAAACGATGTTAATAATTCTTTTATTATATGGCTATTTCTGAATGAATATATATATATATATATCCATCCATCCATTTTCTTCCGCTTATCCTAGGTCGGGTCGCGGGGGCAGCAGCTCAAGCAAAGCCGCCCAGACCTCCCGATCCACACACACCTCCCCCAGCTCCTCCGGGGGAACCCCGAGGCGTTCTCAAGCCAGCTGAGAGACGTAGTCCCTCCAGCGTGATCTGGGTCTTCCCCAGGGCCTCCTCCCGATGGGACGTGCCCGGAACACCTCTCCAACAAGGCATCCAGGGGGCATCCGGAAAAGTTGCCCGATCCACCTCAGTTGGCTCCTTTCGATGTGGAGGAGCAGCGGCTCGACTCCGAACTCCTCCCGAGTGAAAGAGCTCCTCACCCTATCTCTAAGGGAGCGCCCAGTCACCCTGAGGAGGAAAATCATCTCGGCCGCTTGTACTCGCGATCTTGTTCTTTCGGTCATGAGCCAAATCTCATGACCATAGGTGAGGGTCGGAACGTAGATCGATCAGTAAATTGAGAGCTTTGCCCCCCTGCTCAGCTTTCTCTTCACCACGACGGTCCGATACAGCGACCGCATCACTGCAGACGCTGCACCAATCCTTCTATCGATCTCACGCTCCATCCGTCCCTCACTCGTGAACAAGACCCCGCTGTGGCGACCCCAAGTGCAAACAAGGGAGCAGCCGAAGGGACTTACTTACAGTAGAAGTCTTTCGGAAAGCACTGTAACTAGGTTTAAGGATATGATTCCTTCTTTGTTATGCTCTCCAATGCCATATACCAACACAGTGCAGAGTAGCTACCTAAACTCTGTGAGTGAGATAGATTATCTCGTCAATAGTTTTACATCCTCATTGAGCACTTATTAATTAATCAAAAACCCAGACAGAGCTTTAATTCATTTGAAAGCTTGACTCTTAGTCTTGTCCATCCAAATTGGAAGTCCCAAAAACCAGTTTTATTTGTTATTATCTATCGTCCACCTGGTCATTACTGTGAGTTTCTCTGTGAATTTTCAGACCTTTTGTCTGACTTAGTGCTTAGCTCAGATAATTATATTGGGCAATTTTAACATCCACACAGATGCTGAGAATGACAGCCTCAACACTGCATTTAATCTATTATTAGACTCAATTGGCTTTGCTCAAAATGTAAATGAGTCCACCCACCACTTTAATCATATCTTAGATCTTGTTCTCACTTATGGTATGGAAATTGAAGACTTAACAGTATTCCCTGAAAACTCCCTTCTGTCTGATCATTTCTTAATAACATTTACATTTACTCTAATGGACTACCCAGCAGTGGGGAATAAGTTTCATTACACTAGAAGTCTTTCAGAAAGCACTGTAACTAGGTTTAAGGATATGATTCCTTCTTTATGTTCTCTAATGCCATATACCAACACAGTGCAGAGTAGCTACCTAAACTCTGTAAGTGAGATAGAGTATCTCGTCAATAGTTTTACATCCTCATTGAAGACAACTTTGGATGCTGTAGCTCCTCTGAAAAAGAGAGCTTTAAATCAGAAGCGCCTGACTCCGTGGTATAACTCACAAACTCGCAGCTTAAAGCAGATAACCCGTAAGTTGGAGAGGAAATGGCGTCTCACTAATTTAGAAGATCTTCACTTAGCCTGGAAAAAGAGTCTGTTGCTCTATTAAAAAAAGCCCTCCGTAAAGCTAGGACATCTTACTACTCATCACTAATTGAAGAAAATAAGAACAACCCCAGGTTTCTTTTCAGCACTGCAGCCAGGCTGACAAAGAGTCAGAGCTCTTTTGAGCCGAGTATTCCTTTAACTTTAACTAGTAATGACTTCATGACTTTCTTTGCTAATAAAATTTTAACTATTAGAGAAAAAATTACTCATAACCATCCCAAAGACGTATCTTTTATCTTTGGCTGCTTTCAGTGATGCCGGTATTTGGTTAGACTCTTTCTCTCAGATTGTTCTGTCTGAGTTATTTTCATTAGTTACTTCATCCAAACCATCAACATGTCTATTAGACCCCATTCCTACCAGGCTGCTCAAGGAAGCCCTACCATTATTTAATGCTTCGATCTTAAATATGATCAATCTATCTTTATTAGTTGGCTACCACAGGCTTTTAAGGTGGCAGTAATTAAACCATTACTTAAAAAGCCATCACTTGACCCAGCTATCTTAGCTAATTATAGGCCAATCTCCAACCTTCCTTTTCTCTCAAAAATTCTTGAAAGGGTAGTTGTAAAACAGCTAACTGATCATCTGCAGAGGAATGGTCTATTTGAAGAGTTTCAGTCAGGTTTTAGAATTCATCATAGTACAGAAACAGTATTAGTGAAGGTTACAAATGATCTTCTTATGGCCTCAGACAGTGGACTCATCTCTGTGCTTGTTCTGTTAGACCTCAGTGCTGCTTTTGATACTGTTGACCATAAAAGTTTATTACAGAGATTAGAGCATGCCATAGGTATTAAAGGCACTGCGCTGCGGTGGTTTGAATCATATTTATCTAATAGATTACAATTTGTTCATGTAAATGGGGAATCTTCTTCACAGACTAAGGTTAATTATGGAGTTCCACAAGGTTCTGTGCTAGGACCAATTTTATTCACTTTATACATGCTTCCCTTAGGCAGTATTATTAGACGGCATTGCTTAAATTTTCATTGTTACGCAGATGATACCCAGCTTTATCTATCCATGAAGCCAGAGGACACACACCAATTAGCTAAACTGCAGGATTGTCTTACAGACATAAGGACATGGATGACCTCTAACTGACCTCTGTTTGTTGTGATTTGGCGCTATATAAATAAAATTGATTTTTTTTTTTTGACGCTTGGCTGCACATGAGCTGATGGACTTCAATAATATATATATATATATATATATATATAGGGTCAGGGCACTGAGCCCTTGTTTTCCTCCTTTCTGTTGCTTCTGGTCTGCTTCAGCTTTGATTTATTAATATTTGTTTTCTCTGGGATTTATTCGGTTACGTTTTTCTTGTTACTTTGTTTCTTGTTATTCTGTTGCCATCATCGAGTTCCATTCTAGTTTTGTTCTGTCAGATTATGTTTGCATTACTGATCATTAGTTCATCATCTGTGTATTTTTTCTTTTATGTTGTCAGTTACATTGGGTTTTGTATCTGTATCATGTAGTCTGTTTTCCTTGTTGCTCTGCTTTAGTATTTGTTCCTGTTCTTGCCCAGTTCTGGTATATTCTATTCTGTCTCATGTCTATAGCCTGTTCATCATTCCCTGCTATTCCTCACTTCCAGTTAATCATGTTCACTTCTCTGCACCTGCCTCATGTCTGTCTTTCTCTTTGGTTCTGTCTGCTTTGTTTCCTTTCACTCACGCTCTTTGCACCTGGCCCATGTCTCTCACCTTGTTTCTGTGTGTTGTTCATCTCACTCACACTCCCTACACCAGCCCAAGTATGTTTGCCCCTTACAGCACTCTCTTGCACAGTGTTTGAGCTTTGTCTACTAGCCACGCCCCCTTTCTGGACTCTTCACTGCACACCTGCACCTTATTACCTAATCAGTCTGCACATGTACATTGTTCACAGCACCTGTTATTTAAGCCCTCACAGGCTTACTGCTCACTGCCAGATTGTTGTCTTAGTACACTCTCCAGCCTTTGTTCACAGCCTTGTTTTTGTCCAGCCGTGTACCGTATTTTTGCCCTGATTTTTTGACTGCGTCTTTGCCTAATTTCTGATGTCTGAGTTTGCCTGTGCCACTGGATCCTGCTCGTCTATGACTGCGTTTTTGCCTGGTCCTGCTTGTACCTCTGCTCCGCTATATGACCACCTGTGTACCGAACCTCTGCCTGCAATAAACATGACGACTTCTGATACCTCAAAGCCTGATTTGGGAGTTTGTACCATGGGTCCACCCGCTCCTGGTGTCGGGCAGCCGCCCGTCATGACAGTGTGAGCCAGAATTCTTGCTGGTTGGTAGGTGATCAAATACTTATTTGCGACAGTAACATACAAATAAATTTTAAAAAATCATACATTGTGATTTCCGGATTTTTTTTTTTTTTTTAGATTATGTCTCTCACAGTGGACATGCACCTAAGATGAAAATTTCAGACCCCTCCATGATTTCTAAGTGGGAGAACTTGCAAAATCGCAGCCTGTTCAGATACTTTTTTCTTCACTGTATATATATACACACACATATATATATATCTCAACATATCACTGACACCAGAGAGAAGCTTTCTTTCTTTATTCACCCCTTAGGGCAGTCATTCATTATTCTTCATTTAACCCAAAAATGTCACATACAACTGTACATGAATGTTTCAGCAAATAGTTTCCTAGGCTTTCCTGTTATATTAACAAATATATACAGATATCCCAGGAAGAAAACTGTAATAATAATTAATCTTTTCCAATAATAAGTTTAATAAATACCCAGTGTCTTAACGCCACAAGAAGAATGAGTCTGAACTCACACTTCTTTTAATGGAACTGCCTTCATCCCGTACAAGTAAGTCACACACACAAACAGTCACATAAGGAACTTTGCACAGTCAAGTATACAATGTACCTGCAGCCCAGACATGTTGTCCACTGTTTGCAGAGAGTCTGAAGGTGATTTGTCAGCCGTGTCTAGAGCTTTTCATGCCACAAAAGATCTAGTTGCACAGAACACAGCTCTTAAAGTGCCACTGATGTTGGATGTAGCAGTTGGGGGACGATACCAAGTGTCCAAAATGGTCCAAGAGCAACACAAGATTGAAGTAGTTGATAAAAAGCCCAAAGTATTTTCCCTTCGTGTTGTACACTGGATCAAATCCCCCTTTTTTTTTCCTCAGAGGTGTGAACGGGATGAGTGCTACAGAGTGCTAGTGAGGAATGTTTTTGTTAAATGTGTAAAATACCAACAGATGAGTGTAGCAGTTGTGTATAATATACAGCGAACCAGGAAATTACAGACTGCAAATAAATGAGTGTGACGTGTAGCGCAATACCAGTTTCACTGCTACCAAAAGTTATCAATCATACGGGCTCAGAGATGACATAACTGAAGATTTGATTAGAAATTAATAATAGCAATACCCTATAATTAAACTTTTTAAAGTATGTCTCAGATTTTACAACTTTACCTCATGTAATATGCACAGAGACAAGATTTTAATTGCATATTGCCCATTAAGCAGTGAAATTATAAACACGCTCATATAAAACGCATCATAAGTTGTGTGCTAATCAATTAATATTACTTGTGAATTTGATTATTCACTTTAGTACTAGATAGCATGTAGTGGCCACATTAGTGAATTAAGAATTGTGTATTTGATTAATCACTCAACTCAAGCTGGTATAAAATAACAGTTACCACATCAGTGAATTAAAATTTGCTGTGAAATTGCTTAGTCATTCAAGCCAACAATACTTAAACTTGGCTAATGTTCGAGATTTCAAGTTAGATTTGAAGCCACTAAAATTTAGCAATTTTACTGTAGAATTTATTAGTCACTTAAGCTACCACTAGCTAGCTCTTAGCTGCAATGTTAATGATTAGTATTTGCTGACTCTGATTAGTTAGCAAAGCTAACAGTAACCACTAGCAATTTCAACAGAGTTGTAGAGTTGATTAGTCACTCAAGCTAGTACTAGGTAGTGTTTATCTACCATATATTAGTGTTTTTTTTTTGTTTTTTATGGCTTGGTTAACATTAGTGATTTCAAGTTTGCTATCCAGTCATTTCCATGAATGCACCATAATATTTCCACAATGCACAACGATTTTTGGTGCGAAAATCGGCGTGCAACAATTTCTGGTAAAGGCAATAGCAATGCTAGGCACATACGGTGCCCGTTTTGAGTGATTCATCCAAATTACCTGGTCAACACTAGTTTGAGCTTGGCTAATGGGTAACATTAGTTGAGAATCTGTCACTCAAGTTAATAATAATAATAATAATAATGCTTATTAACACTCAGTTAATATGTTATGAAGTTCTATAATTTCTGTTGCTCAAGCTAGCAATAATTAGCGCCCAGCTAGCTTGTTTGTGAATGAAGTAGCTCAAACTGCTTGGCTTAGCTGTGTACACTGTGCCAAAGTTCCTGGGGAAAATCGTCAATATCACTCTTCAGTAGTGGTGAGGCATGTCGTGAGTAAGTGAAGTGTAACCAGCATGCTCGCTAACATGGAAAAACAAAAAAATGGTGAAGCCAAAATGAAGGTTGCACAGGTGCTCCCATAACTGCCTCATTGTCATTTCCAACAAAATTCTGTGCATTATAGAAATGTATGTGGAAAAACATGCAAGTGAGGGGAGGCATATCAGCCTGACCACTACAAATATAAAATGTTACTTCATATAACTAATAAATTTAATTTGCATTTCAACACCCAAAATGGATGTGTTGCAAAAACACCCAAACTTGTCACACAGAGTTTACAAGTGCATTCTGAATCATCAGTCACGTGATCGACCTTCATTCAAATCACTCATAGTAGCTGCAGTACTTGATCATGACAGTAGGCTGTGCACTAACTTCAAGACAGAAAGGAAGGAAATTTATCTAAACATTTGAGAAAGAAAGGTTCTTTCAAATGTTGTCAAATGGATATTTGGAGCCCATTTGCACAGGACAATTCACACAAATGCACTTTAGAAATATTGACCAAAATCTCACCAATTTGCATGGAGGAGGTGGGGTTAATGATGTGAATTACAACTGGCCACTAGGTGGTGTCAGACACATTTTGGCTTCACTTTTCAGGGCTTGCGCTCCCTAGCCAAATTTATTTACAGTCTATGATTGAAAAGCACAAGCACACAAAATCTATGCACTTCAAATGAATGTTTTATATACAGACCCGTTAAAAAAAAAATGCTAAGAGGCTGCAGTAGAGACCATCACTGAGGAAATTAAGCCAGTTTAACCTCTACAAGGCAGAGGATGTCAGCTGTTCCACCAGCTCTGTGAAAGAAGGCCAATTCAAAAACGAGGAGCTCCACAGACAGGGGTGACACATGGGGGGGCGGGGGGCTGCTGTGGCGTGAAGACAACAAAATGCAGTACGGTGCTTCAGAAGGGAAGATCATTCTTCACCGGCAGACCAAGGAGTGTGCAAAACAAAGACGCTTGGATTTGATGCAAACATAGTGCAGCACCTCTTTCTCAGGAGAAATGCAGCAAATAACATTGTTTCAGTATGTGTGTTGTTGGAAAGGGAGAGAAGAAAGACGAGTTAAATGAAGGATAGCAGCTGCACACATTGGGTCAATGGATGGAAATGCACACAGTTGGGCAAAGTCAAAAGTGGACTTTAGATACTTCAAATGCTGTTTGAAAGTTTCTTTGACCTCATGCAGTGATTCTCAAACTATATCTGACGTAGCTAAAAGACCAGATTCCACCGCACAACCTGCACAAAGACATACGACAGAAATGTGCTTGTATTCATAATTTGTTAGGCTCAGACACTAATAATCTCCACCAAGGATGTAAAGCTTTAACCTGCCATTTTTTTTTAACAGGATTACCCAACAAAAATGAATTAACCCAATTTTTACCAAATGGAATGAGAAGGTTAAATCAACTAACGCCAGATGATCTAGGTGTCTGAATTTTAGGTAACTAAATACCAACAGATGGCAAGTTAATACAACCAGTTTTCATGAAAACCAATAAAAAGATTGGGTGTGTTTTGGAAAAACTGTTAAATCTGAGGGTGAATGCAATTTTTTTTTTTTTTCTTTACATTGCAAGATGGGGTATTGTGGTCCTTGTTGGAGGCATTCACTCTACTGAGTATCCTTCTTGAGATTTCTGCAGACATTTTCTGAGAGATGTTAAGTACCAACAGAGGGAGTTTCAAATACCGGTAGTGTCACCCATTCCCCAGTTTGAGAACCACTGCTCTGTTGAACTGTGAAGAAAATGCATCCTTCGTAGGGCACTGAGCAAGTGAACAAGGAAGCAATGGCTTCCTAAGAGAAAAGATGTGCTGCTGCAGTAGGTCTGTGAGTGTGCAGCGAGAATAATGTGTGCCCATTACAAGACTTACAAAAGTCCTCAAAGACCCTATGTGTACTGGAGGACCCCTAAAGTTCTGTTGGACCCTCAGTGTGCTGTAGGACCTTCACTGTTTTGGAGGTCATCAATGTCCTGAAGGACCTTTAGAGTCCTCAAGGACCCTCATTGTCCTGGAGTGGAGGTTAGTGTGCACTATAAGGGAACTGTTGGCTTTAAGGGCTTCACGCTAAGCCTTTTTAGGGCACATGCGAAGGATGGCTTCCAGTCCGTATCTACACATCAAGATTAAGCTGGATGTTTTTGAACATCCAACCTTTAAAAAGTGCACAGGCTCAGATGTCAGGAGTCATCCTTAATTCCAACTGAAAGCCATAATGTTTAATATATATATAAAAAAAAGAGGTGGAAATGTTAATTTTGTGCCTTCACTACAAGTACTGCTGTCCACAGAGAGTGGTAGGTTGAAGCTGTCCACACAGTGGTACAGTGTGGTCCAAACTCTGGCCCTCCATGTCCATGTCCATCAGGTTTGGTCTTGCTGCACTGGCGCTACTGTCTCCTGAACCGAGGGGACTGTCGCAGCTACTGCCTGGTGAGGAGCTCAGAGTCCGCGACAGAGAGCCTAGCTTCCAAGGGTCAGCTCTCATTCGAGCTGGCATTGGTCGTGGCCGGGGTGCAAACTCCAAAGTTTTTGGTCTTTCCAAGGGACTGATGAGACAGAGAGGATCTGGATCGGGGATAAGTGGCGCAGGGGCTTTACGCCGATGTGGAACTGGGAAGATGGTTGAGGGGTTGGGCAGTCGGGGAATGTCCAGAGTGTCTTGTGTACCTGAAAGATAAAAGACGATGGAAGGAGAATGAAGACGTGATAAGATGAAGCATCAAAGGACAATCCTAGTGTTTTTACAGGTATTACCTAATTGCATGGTAGAAATATCATGTTGTAGGACTTGGCCCTAACTGTTGTATAGTCGCTCAAATTCCTTTGTGCCTTACCTTTGTTTGGTGCAGCATCTGCTACTCCTGGTGGTGGAGGCATGGGCATGCTTCCATCCGATGGTGTCCTGCGATGTCCCAGAGTTTGAGCACGAGGGCGTATTGCTCCATCAGATGGAGTGCGTCTGTGACCCCTGTTCACTGCCATGGCTGCAGACACATGGGTGGGCGTGAGAGACTGGTTGGGCTCTTTCTTGAAGCTCTCTGCCCGCAGGTCTAACAGCGGATTGAGGGAAGGAGCAGCTGGAGCCACCGGTGTTTTGACCCCTGTCATTGGGGTCAACGGGTAGTCATCCGGGTCAGAAGGAAGGAGGGATTTGGTGGAGTTACAATCAGACAAGGAGGACAAGGAGAGGAGCGTGACAGAGGGAGAAGGGTCCATACAGGAAAGCGATGACTCATGATGCCGTGTGAGAGACAGAGAGAGGTTACGGCTGGGCGGAGACGTGCTGCGGCGAAAACGCCCTGTCCTCTGGAACAGACCCTCCTTCTTTTTCCGCTGCTCCTCTCGGAGTTCCTGCTCATCCTGCAGAACCTGTGTCCAAAAATGAGACACGATCATATTAAGACGGTGCAAAGCTCAGGGGCCTGCTTTTACTACTGTGCTGCTGCACGCCAACACCACTTTAAAGTGACACAGAGGGGGAAAAGTAATCAGATGGTGTAGAGGCTTTTTGAAGGGATGGTGTGCAGATCCTCTAAACTCAACAATCAAATCACACTGTCTGTGCTGCACGAGGGGAAAAAAAAAAAAAATCAGATTTGTTTCATTCATCTCTGCAGTCAGGTGATGGGTTTTGTATTGCATCAAAGTAACAGAAAACATCGAGAAACGCAGATTAACTTCAGCACACAGGAAAGCCATGCATTTAACAAATCTCATCTCCTCCAGAGAAAAGACACTAAGCTATGCTAATGGGTGAAAACTATTTGTACTCGTCTCTGCTATGCTTTTTGGTCAGGTACATCGCAGCCTGGTCATCTTAAACAGTAAATGTGCACATCGTTACCTCCGCAGTGACCCTGTTTGTGCTACCAGACACTCCTGAGGACGTTTTTGCCTGTTTGATAGTGAAAAGAAGTGATTTACTTTGAATGTTTCTGATTGCCTCATGCAATAACATTGGTTATCCTGTTAGTTTGCAGCTGTGTTTGCTTTCTGAATGAATAATGTGTCTGTGAAATTAATTTTTGACCAGACTGAAAAGAAGACCCCCTAAAACATCTAAAATAGAGCCTAGGTTGAAAACTGTCAGCGGGCTCCTTTAAGTTGTGCGATGCCCCACTGCATTCAATAAGACTAAAACACAATTAAATCAGCTGGTGCTGTAACACCATGCAGAGGAAAAACTCACCTACAGAAAATTCCAACTCTGAAACATCACAATTACTCATCGTCTATTAGCAAACCCACTTGCAGGAAGAAGCTCTGTGAGTTAACTAATAAACTAAATAATGAATGCATGGATGAATATTGTATTTCACCACATGCTTAAACTTTTATTATGCTGTAAGGGAGATTATGTTTGCAGGAAAGGTTATAAAATAATAATAAAAAGAAAAACTCAAAGACAAATGAAAAAAACATGCTGGCACAGACTGTTTGCCTAAATAGCGCGCCGAGTGTCAAATTAATGTCACGTTCCAGTTAAAGGAAGCTTAAATAAAATGTGAAAGACCATGAAGGTGAACCCATAGTAAATATAGCTTTAAATAACAGAATTATTTAAATAGTCAAGTCCATAAGTATTTGGACACTGCCTCCATCTCACTCTACTTATTAGGAGGCATACATTCAGGACCATAAGTATTTGGACATCAAGAAAGGCACAGTCCATCCACTACATACTCTTATATGCAAAATTGAGACAGTGAGAATTTTTCTAATTTTCCTCATCTACACCATCACAAACAGAGCTGAAATAATAAAATATGCACTTGTAATATATATCTATAGATATTTTAGAGGCCATAAGTAATTGAACAAACTTCAGTTTGTCCAATTACTAAGTATTATTGTTGATTCAAATCATAACTTTTACAGCCAGTTTTCTTTGGACAAGTCAGGGGATGGAGACGTGAACATTTCCAAGTCTCTAAATATCCTGTTCTTACCTGCAGTCTCCCCAGCTGAACTAAATCCTGTCCCAGGGCCACAGACGCCAGCAGAGAGGCACAGCCCAACAACAGCATGTCACTCTTCTTCCTCTGGCTGCAGTGACGCAAGGAGTCCTGGTAGCTCAGCCCCGGCCCCTGACAGGAGTTCATACCAGAAATCCCAATGGCAGGCACCACGCTGGGTCCCAGAGTGCCCCACAGGGGCCCAGAGTCTTCCCCGACCCCATTGCTGCTGGTCTCAGAGGGCATTAAAGACCCTGGTGATTCCTCAAACTCACCACACTCTTCTGTTAGAGAGAAAAAGGTGCAGAGAGGAAGTTATGGCGTCCATCACTGACTTAAAGAACCATAATGGTATTTTCAGGTCCAGATCTTGACTGTGGAACTAAAAATAAGCTGTAAAGATCCATTTGGGTGTGTCAGAGTGGGCATTACTATTTAAAAGGTGGAAAATATCAGTGCAAATGAGGGTGCTAGTTTAACGCTCCATGTTACTAAAGGGCGTGTTGTAGGCATGGTCACTCAAATCGTCCAATCGGACGATGCGTCTGTTTTCCTTATTACCGGTCAAAACACAGTGGAACCTGGCGCGCTGCTACACAGAGCACAACCAAAGGAGTGTGTGGTTTACTGCAGAGGAAAAGATTTGGTGCGCATGGAATTACAACCCTGGCAAAAATTATGGAATCACCGGCCTCAGAGGATGTTCATTCAGTTGTTTAATTTTGTAGAAAAAAAAGCAGATCACAGACATGACACAAAACTAAAGTCATTTCAAATGGCAACTTTCTGGCTTTAAGAAACACTATAAGAAATTAGGAAAAAAATTCTGGCAGTCAGTAACGGTTACTTTTTGAGACCAAGCAGAGGAAAAAAATATGGAATCACTCAATTCTGGGGAATAAATTCAGGAATCATGAAAAACAAAAGAACGCTCCAACACATCACTAGTGTATTTTGTTGCACCACCTCTGGCTTTTATAACAGCTTGCAGTCTCTGAGGCATGGACTTAATGAGTGACAAACAGTACTCTTCATCAATCTGGCTCCAACTTTCTCTGATTGCTGTTGCCAGATCAGCTTTGCAGGTTGGAGCCTTGTCATGGACCATTTTCTTCAACTTCCACCAAAGATTTTCAATTGGATTAAGATCCAAACTATTTGCAGGCCATGACATTGACCCTATGTGTCTTTTTGCAAGGAATGTTTTCACAGTTTTCACTCTATGGCAAGATGCATTATCATCTTGAAAAATGATTTCATCATCCCCAAACTCCTTTCAATTGATGGGATAAAAAAAGTGTCCAAAATAAACGCATTTATTGATGATGTAATGACAGCCATCTCCCCAGTGCCTTTACCTGACATGCAGCCCCATATCATCAATGACTGTGGAAATTTACATGTTCTCTTCAGGCAGTCATCTTTATAAATCTCACTGGAACGGCACCAAACAAAAGTTCCAGCATCATCACCTTGCCCAATGCAGATTCGAGATTCATCGCTGAATATGACTTTCATCCAGTCATCCACAGTCCACGATTGCTTTTCCTTAGCCCATTGTAAGCTTGTTTTTTTTTTCTGTTTTGGTGTTAATGATGGCTTTCGTTTAGCTTTTCTGTACGTAAATCCCATTTCCTTAGGCGGTTTCTTACAGTTCGGTCACAGATGTTGACTCCAGTTTCCTCCCATTCGTTCCTCATTTGTTTTGTTGTGCATTTTCAATTTTTGAGACGTATTGCTTTAAGTTTTCTGTCTTGATGCTTTGTCTTCCTTGGTCTACCAGTATGTTTGCCTTTAACAACCTTCCCATGTTGTTTGTATTTGGTCCAGAGTTTAGACACAGCTGACTGTGAACAACCAACATCTTTTGCAACATTGTGTGATGATTTACCCTCTTTTAAGAGTTTGATAATCCTCTCCTTTGTTTCAATTGACATCTCTCGTGTTGGAGCCATGATTCATATCAGTCCACTTGGTGCAACAGCTCTCCAAGGTGTGATCACTCCTTTTTAGATGCAGACTAACGAGCAGATCTGATTTGATGCAGGTGTTAGTTTTGGGGATGAAAATTTACAGGGTGATTCCATAATTTATTCCTCAGAATTGAGTGAGTCCATATTTTTTTTCCCTCTGCTTGGTCTCAAAAAGTAACCGTTACTGACTGCCACAATTTTTTTCCTAATTTCTTATAGTGTTTATTAAAGCCAGAAAGTTGCCATTTGAAATGACTTTAGTTTTGTGTCATGTCTGTGATCTGCTTTTGTTCTACAAAATTAAACAACTGAATGAACATCCTCCAAGGCCGGTGATTCCATAATTATTGCCAGGGGTTGTAGCAGTCAGAGATATAACACTGGATGCTACAGTGACTGCTATGATTAACACCGGTGACATCCACTGTAGTAAGATTTGGTTCACCAACCGAAGTGCAGCTGTTTCGACCTTTGAGATGGAGTCTTGCATGCAAATACCTAAATATACTGTGACCTACTTATTAAAATATATATTTTTCCAGAAAAGCTCTTGAACTGTACATTCGCAACCTTGCAAGATGTGCATTTCGGTGCAGATGTGAGCTTTCTTTATCTGTTCTGTGTGTTATTTTTAGTCTATATAACACCTTTGTCATATATTATGTAAAAGCTAGCAAGAAATAAACACTTCTAAAACTGAAAACGCTGCTTTTGTAACCCGATAACACCTATGGAAGGATGTACAAGGCATTTCGCGGATGCCAGCGTGCACGCTACCTTCCACTCTTGTCAAAAGCTCATGTACACATACACGGACGCCTTCCTGCAGATGCCGTTAAAACGTAAATATTGTTTATGATTGATGTAACCTGATAACACCTCTGGAAGGATTTATGACATTTCGCGGACATCAGCATGCATGCTAACCTCCGCTAACTCAAAGCTAACTTCCATTCTTGTCAAAAGCTCCTGCAGATGCCGTTTAAGCTTAAATATTGTTTATGATTGATTGACAGAGAGGCTTTATTGAACATGTACAAATTGTACGGAAGACAATAGGATCTTAACAATGAAATAAACAATGTTCATATGGCCGAGTGTATTTTAGCATTGCATTATATCATTTCCGGTAGTTATTACTCATTAATTTTATGATCAATACAGCTTCACTGTCTGTCCGATGTGTTATTGTGCAACACTGTGCACAGAGTGTACACATGCCATGAACTCACTTAGGTAAGTCGCGTCTGAATGCTCTTTATTTGCTGTTTCGCAGTGGTGAATCTTGCACCGTCTTGCAGTCCGTGACTCATGCGACAGGTCGGTTTCAGCAGACTTCCAGTTCAGAGCACAGTGTAAACAAACCTCATGAAGTATGGACAACAAGACAAAATCGGGGCACGGCAGAAGTCCATCACAGGTGCTACATCTGCAACTGAAGTTATTGTACTTGGCCCCACAAATCTTAGAAACATGGTGTCTAACCAGATCCTTACTCTGGATGGCATTACCCTGACCTCTAGTAATACTGTGAGAAATCTTGGAGTCATTTTTGATCAGGATATGTCCTTCAATGCGCATATTAAGCAAATGTGTAGGACTGCTTTTTTGCATTTGCGCAATATCTCTAAAATTAGAAAGGTCTTGTCTCAGAGTGATGCTGAAAAGCTAATTCATGCATTTATTTCCTCTAGGCTGGACTATTGTAATTCATTATTATCAGGTTGTCCTAAAAGTTCCCTGAAAAGCCTTCAGTTAATTCAAAATGCTGCAGCTAGAGTACTGACGGGGACTAGAAGGAGAGAGCATATTTCACCCATATTGGCCTCTCTTCATTGGCTTCCTGTTAATTCTAGAATAGAATTTAAAATTCTTCTTCTTACTTATAAGGTTTTGAATAATCAGGTCCCATCTTATCTTAGGGACCTCTTAGTACCATATCACCCCAACAGAGCGCTTCGCTCTCAGACTACAGGCTTACTTGTAGTTCCTAGGGTTTGTAAGAGTAGAATGGGAGGCAGAGCCTTCAGCATTCAGGTTCCTCTCCTCTGGAACCAGCTCCCACTTCGGATCAGGGAGACAGACACCCTCTCTACTTTTAAGATTAGGCTTAAAACTTTCCTTTTTGCTAAAGCTTATAGTTAGGGCTGGATCAGGTGACCCTGAACCATCCCTTAGTTATGCTGCTATAGACTTAGACTGCTGGGGGGTTCCCATGATGCACTGAGTGTTTCTTTCTCTTTTTGCTCTGTATGCACCACTCTGCATTTAATCATTAGTGATTGATCTCTGCTCTCTTCCACAGCATGTCTTTTTCTCGATTCGCTCCCCTCAGCCCCAACCAGTCCCAGCAGAAGACTGCCCCTCCCTGAGCCTGGTTCTGCTGGAGGTTTCTTCCTGTTAAAAGGGAGTTTTTCCTTCCCACTGTCGCCAAGTGCTTGCTCACAGGGGGTCGTTTTGACCGTTGGGGTTTTTCTGTAATTATTGTATGGCTTTTGCCTTACAATATAAAGTGCCTTGGGGCAACTGTTTGTTGTGATTTGGCGCTATATAAATAAAATTGATTTGATTTGATCTCCTCTAGATAACCCTCTCAACTTGGGAGAACGTGTCATCATCATAATCGCCCGTGAACTCGCTGGATCAACATCATCCACATCCTCACTAGCCAATATTTATATCTGCTGTGAGACGCCGCACCTCTGCTGGTGCCACGGTGCATTCTGGGAAGCACAGGGGGCCAGCAGAGGGATTATGGGAAATGTTAAAGTACTGAATACAGTCTTATGCAGCAATGGAGTTTAATACTCCTGATATCAACACATCAGCTCCTGCCTCAACCACACCTCATTTTTAGAGCAACCAGAGTGCAAATAGTATGGCAGTCTAGTGGACAGGGGCGTGGAAATGACAGTGACACTAGGCTGTACAATCTGCACCAGGTGGAAGATACTGCTAACAATTTCCTAAACCCATGAAGGTGAACAAACGAAGAAGTGAAAAACGTGCTTCCTGGGTGGTGCTACTTTCAATTTAACAGATTTCGGTATTTTTGGCTCAGACATCAAACTGGTCCTTTAACAATATAACATTTATAAAGGAAAAGTCAAAGGTTTACCCATTTCATTGAGGCTGGAGAAGCCAGCAGTCATTGGTACATGTTTAGGAGACTTGCCGAGGTTTGGCGCACTGGACGACCAAACTTTGCACCCCTCACCCAGTGACTTCAGCCTGCAAAAAACAGTGACTCCATTAACACGTCATAGTTGGTACATCAGTTACACCCAATGTCTCACACACTATTTAAACCACAGAAATTCAGAGAACTATAAAAGTCACATTATCCAATTCAATTAGCTTTATTGGCATGGCCATAATAATGTGGAGAATAAGTCCTGATTTTCTTATATATACAGTGGGGCCAAAAAGTATTTAGTCAGCCCCTGATTGTGCAAGTTCTCCTACTTAGAAAGATGAGAGAGGTCTGTAAGTTTCATTATAGGTACACTTCAACTATGAGAGACAAAATGAGATGAAACCAAATTAGAACTTATTAGTAAAAACTCAATTCGTCGTGTTTAGAGGAAGAAGAATGCTGAGTTGCATTCCAAGAACACCATATCTACTGTGAAGCATGGGGGTGGAAACAACATGCTTTGGGGCTGTTTTTCTGCAAAGGGGACAGGACGACTGATCCGTGTTAAGGGAAGAATGAACGGGGCCATGTATCATGAGATTTTAAGCCAAAACCTCCTTCCATCAGTGAGAGCATTGAAGATGCAACATGGCTGGGTCTTCCAGCATGACAATGATACCAAACACACCACTTGGGCAACGAAGGACTGGCTCCGTAAAAAGCATTTCATGGTCCTGGGGTGGCCTAGCCAGTCTCCAGACCTCAACCCCATAGAAAATTTGTGGAGGGAGTTCAAAGTCCATGTTGCCCAGTGACAGCCCCAAAACATCACTGCTCTAGAGGAGATCTGCATGGAGGAATGGGCCAAAATACCAGCTACAGTGTGTGCAAACCTGGTGAACACTTAAAGGAAATGTTTGACCTCTGTCATTGCCAACAAAGATTATTTTAAAAATCATTGAGCTGAACTTTTTTCATTGACCAAATACTTATTTTCCGCCATAATTTACAAATAAATTTTTTTTTAAAAATCCTACAATGTGATTTCCTTGATTTTTTTTTTTTCCCCTCTCATTTTGTCTCTCATAACTGAAGTGTACCTATGTTGAAAATTACAGACCTCTCTCATCTTTTTAAGTAGGAGAACTTGTGCATCGCTGACTAAATCTGCGTATGATGTAATTATCAGGGGCTGACTAAATACTTATTGGCCCCACTGTGTGTGTGTGTGTGTATATATATATGTATATATATATATGTATATGTATATATATGTTCTCCACTCAGATTGCAATAGCCAATCACAGATTGGCATGCTTGGCGCCAGACAGTTATGTTGGATCCAAAAAGGCTAGGACTAAAAGATATATTGGATCGGTTCCCACTGACAAATAGCGTTAGAGCTTACTGCCAACAGCTAGCCAATCAGAGCGCGGCACACGAAGGTCAGGAACTAGCTGACAGACGCTGGTTGAAAAAATGGCAACAAACATGTCAACAACAGCAGAAAAGCATCTGCCAGCGAGGTTTGCTAAGACACTAAGAAGGTAGACAAGCACGCTACTGATGTTTTAGAAGCATTCATCGCATCAGAATCAATCATATACAGTGTTGCCACAGTTACTTTGAAAAAGAAATTCAATTACTGATTACTCCTTGAAAAATAACTTAGTTACTTTACTGATTACTCAATTGGAAAAGTAACTAAGTTAGATTACTAGTTACTTTTTTTGTTACTTTTCCCAGCTGCCGATAACAACCTCAACATGACAATACCTGTTTTGCCAAAACTCACTTTATAGTCACCCTTTCTTGACTTCAATGAAAATAAATACTTGTTTTATAAAAAGTAAAATAAAGACCTCTTTCTTGACCTCATATTTAACTGTTGACAGCACTGTAAAGGTAAAACTTGCAATTTCTGACCTCCATTGTTTATAAATGTAACTATTAAATTCTTTTAACATTTTTCTAACATTTAAATTCTCTCTAAACATTACTTGTCGAAATTATTATTTTAAATAGTATTAGTAGTTGTAGTAAAAAAGGCTTCAAAACTGGACCTTTAATCTAGGGGTGTTGTGGGGGTGCTGCATCCCCGCCCCATGCCCCCATTCCATCTGGATTCACCCCTGCTTTGCCATTTGAGCAAATCCAAGAATGTCCAAGAATGGATAACATTTATTTATGCAGAAAACATGACCAGATTTACAGGTAAGAAAGTTTTATTGCGTTTTCACATCATGTGGTCCTCAGAGAGTTTAGGTGCATTTGAGTGGAAAATAGTGTTAGTTGTTGACGCGTCACGGAGGATCAGCTGTTTTTAACGAACAGATACGGAGCAGCTCAGCTCAGAATTCTAAATAAAGGAGAAAAAAGCATAAAAATGTCTTTGTAAATCTCAGTGCAGGTGTGCTGTTGTCACAGTGCTTTAAGAGGTGAGGACGAGTCGTAGCTGCTACAAAAAACCGTGGATGAAAAGCTCACAGCTCGCTTAAAGTGGGCAGTTCAGTCGAACCCCGACCTCCTGCCCACGGACCAAGTTTAATGCTGCTATCAACCCACAATGCAAAAATAATAACGCACAGTGACTTGGAGAAGTAACTTTAATCTGATTACTGATTTGGAAAGATTAACGCCTTAGATTACACGTTACTAAAAAAAGTGGTTAGATTAGAGTAACGCGTTACTAAGTAACGTGTTACCGGCATCACTGATCATATGCTGTTCACAACAAAATAAATTGATCTAATTTACTTGACTCTTTGTTGTTTGCTTAATTTGGGAGGGGGGTGGAGAACATAACAATATAACTTTTCTTCATCCAATATTTCTCTATGTTGGACTCCTTACCATCCATTATTTGTATAATATACAGTAGTGTTCAGAATAATAGTAGTGCTATGTGCCTAAAAAGATTAATCCAGGTTTTGAGTATATTTCTTGTTGTTACATGGGAAACGAGGTACCAGTAGATTCAGTAGATTCTCACAAATCCAACAAGACCAAGCATTCATGATATGCACACTTTTAAGGCTATGCAATTGGGCTATTAGTAAAAAAAAGTAGAAAAGGGGGTGTTCACAATAATAGTAGCATCTGCTGTTGACGCTACAAACTCAAAACTATTATGTTCAAACTGCTTTCTTAGCAATCCTGTGAATCACTAAACTAGTATTTAGTTGTATAACCGCAGTTTTTCCTGATTTCTTCACATCTGCGAGGCATGGAGTCAACCAACTTGTGGCACCTTTCAGCTGTTATTCCACTCCAAGATTCTTTAACAACATTCTACAATTCATTCACATCCATTTCTTGGTTTTGCTTCAGAAACAGCTTTTTTGATGTCACCCCACAAGTTCTCAATTGGATTTAGGTCCAGGGATTGGGCAGGCCACTCCAAAACATTATTTTTGTTGGTTTGGAACCAAGATTTTGCTCGTTTACTAGTGTGCTTGGGGTCATTGTCTTGTTGAAACACCCATTTCAAGGGCATGTCCTCTTCAGCATAAGGCAACATGACCTCTTCAAGTACTTTGAGATATCCAAACTGATCCATGATACCTGGTATGCGATATATAGGCCCAACACCATAGTAGGAGAAACATGCCCATATCATGATGCTTGCACCACCATGCTTCACTGTCTTCACTGTGAACTGTGGCTTGAATTCAGAGTTTGGGGTTCGTCTCACAAACTGTCTGTGGCCCTTGGACCCAAAAAGAACAATTTTACTCTCATCAATCCACAAAATATTCCTCCATTTCTCTTTAGGCCAGTTGATGTGTTCTTTGGCAAATTGTAACCTCTTCTGCACATGTCTTTTATTTAACAGAGGGACTTTGCGGGGGATTTTTGCAAATAAATTAGCTTCACACAGGTGTCTTCTAACTGTCACAGCACTTACAGGTAACTCCAGACTATCTTTGATCATCCTGGAGCTGATCAATGGGTGAGCCTTTGCCATTCTGGTTATTCTTCTATCCATTTTGATGGTTGTTTTCTGTTTTCTTCCACGCGTCTCTGGTTGTTTTGTCCATTTTAAAGCATCCATCCATCCATCCATTTTCTTCCGCTTTATCCGGAGTCAGGTCGCGGGGGCAGCAGCTCAAGCAAAGCTGCCCAGACCTCCTGATCCACACACACCTCCCCCAGCTCCTCTGGGGGAACCCCAAGGCGTTCCCAAGCCAGCCGAGAGATGTAGTCCATCCAGTATATCCTGGGTCTTCCCCAGGGCCTCCTCCCAATGGGACGTGCCCGGAACACCTTTCCAGCGAGGCGTCCAGGGGGCATCCGGAAAAGATGCCTGAGCCACCTCAACGGACTCCTTTCGACGTGGAGGAGCAGCGGCTCAACTCCGAGCTCCTCCTCCCATTTTAAAGCATTGGAGATCACTGTAGATGAACAGCCTATACTTTTTGCACCTGCGTATATAAGTTTTCAATCAATCAATCAATCAATTTTTTTATATAGCGCCAAATCACAACAAACAGTTGCCCCAAGGCGCTTTATATTGTAAGGCAAGGCCATACAATAATTATGTAAAACCCCAACGGTCAAAACGACCCCCTGTGAGCAAGCACTTGGCTACAGTGGGAAGGAAAAACTCCCTTTTAACAGGAAGAAACCTCCAGCAGAACCAGGCTCAGGGAGGGGCAGTCTTCTGCTGGGACTGGTTGGGGCTGAGGGAGAGAACCAGGAAAAAGACATGCTGTGGAGGGGAGCAGAGATCGATCACTAATGATTAAATGCAGAGTGGTGCATACAGAGCAAAAAGAGAAAGAAACAGTGCATCATGGGAACCCCCCAGCAGTCTACGTCTATAGCAGCATAACTAAGGGATGGTTCAGGGTCACCTGATCCAGCCCTAACTATAAGCTTTAGCAAAAAGGAAAGTTTTAAGCCTAATCTTAAAAGTAGAGAGGGTGTCTGTCTCCCTGATCTGAATTGGGAGCTGGTTCCACAGGAGAGGAGCCTGAAAGCTGAAGGCTCTGCCTCCCATTCTACTCTTACAAACCCTAGGAACTACAAGTAAGCCTGCAGTCTGAGAGCGAAGCGCTCTATTGGGGTGATATGGTACTACGAGGTCCCTAAGATAAGATGGGACCTGATTATTCAAAACCTTATAAGTAAGAAGAAGAATGTTAAATTCTATTCTAGAATTAACAGGAAGCCAATGAAGAGAGGCCGATATGGGTGAGATATGCTCTCTCCTTCTAGTCCCCGTCAGTACTCTAGCTGCAGCATTTTGAATTAACTGAAGGCTTTTTAGGGAACTTTTAGGACAACCTGATAATAATGAATTACAATAGTCCAGCCTAGAGGAAATAAATGCATGAATTAGTTTTTCAGCATCACTCTGAGACAAGACCTTTCTGATTTTAGAGATATTGCGTAAATGCAAAAAAGCAGTCCTACATATTTGTTTAATATGCGCTTTGAATGACATATCCTGATCAAAAATGACTCCAAGATTTCTCACAGTATTACTAGAGGTCAGGGTAATGCCATCCAGAGTAAGGATCTGGTTAGACACCATGTTTCTAAGATTTGTGGGGCCAAGTACAATAACTTCAGTTTTATCTGAGTTTAAAAACAGGAAATTAGAGGTCATCCATGTCTTTATGTCTGTAAGACAATCCTGCAGTTTAGCTAATTGGTGTGTGTCCTCTGGCTTCATGGATAGATAAAGCTGGGTATCATCTGCGTAACAATGAAAATTTAAGCAATACCGTCTAATAATACTGCCTAAGGGAAGCATATATAAAGTGAATAAAATTGGTCCTAGCACAGAACCTTGTGGAACTCCATAATTAACTTTAGTCTGTGAAGAAGATTCCCCATTTACATAAACACATTGTAATCTATTAGACAAATATGATTCAAACCACCGCAGCGCAATGCCTTTAATACCTATGGCATGCTCTAATCTCTGTAATAAAATTTTATGGTCAACAGTATCAAAAGCAGCACTGAGGTCTAACAGAACAAGCACAGAGATGAGTCCACTGTCCGAGGCCATAAGAAGATCATTTGTAACCTTCACTAATGCTGTTTCTGTACTATGATGAATTCTAAAACCTGACTGAAACTCTTCAAATAGACCATTCCTCTGCAGATGATCAGTTAGCTGTTTTACAACTACCCTTTCAAGAATTTTTGAGAGAAAAGGAAGGTTGGAGATTGGTCTATAATTAGCTAAGATAGCTGGGTCAAGTGATGGCTTTTTAAGTAATGGTTTAATTACTGCCACCTTAAAAGCCTGTGGTACATAGCCAACTAACAAAGATAGATTGATCATATCCAAGATCGAAGCATTAAATAATGGTAGGACTTCCTTGAGCAGCCTGGTAGGAATGGGGTCTAATAAACATGTTGATGGTTTGGATGAAGTAACTAATGAAAATAACTCAGACAGAACAATCGGAGAGAAAGAGTCTAACCAAATACCGGCATCACTGAAAGCAGCCAAAGATAACGATACGTCTTTGGGATGGTTATGAGTAATTTTTTCTCTAATAGTTAAAATTTTGTTAGCAAAGAAAGTCATGAAGTCATTACTGGTTAAAGTTAATGGAATACTCAGCTCAATAGAGCTCTGACTCTTTGTCAGCCTGGCTACAGTGCTGAAAAGAAACCTGGGGTTGTTCTTATTTTCTTCAATTAGTGATGAGTAGAAAGATGTCCTAGCTGTACGGAGGGCTTTTTTATAGAGCAACAGACTCTTTTTCCAGGCTAAGTGAAGATCTTCTAAATTAGTGAGACGCCATTTCCTCTCCAACTTACGGGTTATCTGCTTTAAGCTACGAGTTTTCCCCTCTCCAATCAACTTTTTAATCAAACTACGCTGTTCTTCTGAACAATGTCTTGAACATCCCATTTTCCTCAGGCTTTCAAAGAGAAAAGCATGTTCAACAGGTGCTGGCTTCATCCTTACATAGGGGACACCTGATTCACACCTGTTTGTTCCACAAAATTGACGAACTCACTGACCGAATGCCACACTACTATTATTGTGAACACCCCCTTTTCTACTTTTTTTTTTTTTACTAATAGCCAAATTTCATAGCCTTAAGAGTGTGCATATCATGAATGCTTGGTCTTGTTGGATTTGTGAGAATCTACTGAATCTACTGGTACCTTGTTTCCCATGTAACAATAAGAAATATACTCAAAACCTGGATTAATCTTTTTAGTCACATAGCACTACTATTATTCTGAACACTACTGTATATATATATATGCACACACATACATACTTACCAGTGACAGTGAAAGAAAAAAAAAAAATCACACATTCATCATTAATAATAATAATTAACTATAATAACTATCTATACAGGGCTTTCCCAGGAATCAAAGCACAAAACAAAATCAACTCCAGTAGTGAAAAAATAAATGCCAATAACAGTCTATTGCGAATTATATGTTTTTATTTTCCGTCTGGAAAAAAATTAACAGATTATGTCTTTGTGTCATAAGCAACACCTGTTCATAGAAAGATGACTTTCTTATCCATTTGACCTTATTGTCTCCAACGAGGTTATGAACACAGTTCTGGTTTAGTCTGAATTCTAATCCAATTACATTTTTTTTTCCGCAAATCTGTTTGGTTCGTTGTGTGCGATTTCAGACCATAAAATATCGCATAAACGGTGGCAAAATATTAAAAATGTTTCACATTTAATATATTAGTCTGTGCCCTGATCGTGCGTGCTGCTACAGAGATGTAAATAATTGCACTGTCACCTGAAGGCGACAGAAACTAGTGCAGTGAGGATGATGCCGAACTGCGTGGATTTAATGGATTTAACTGGAGTGATTGATGGATTTACGGTGGATTTAACACAAAGCAGCTGACGAGATGGAGAAATCTGTGGGTCTGCTCACAGAATTTACAGTTTGGCATTAAGACGATGCTGCAGCTGTAAGCTTTGACGAGCCGACCACACCCTTTCACAACCATCCGCCGACCGAATTACTTACAGAAAAATAAACCGTGCAAATGTTGGAATTGGATTAGAATGGGAATAATGCCCTTGTGTCTGATGATTTGCGGACATTAATGCTGAATTACAGTCAAACATTTGCGACTGTAAAATCCAACATTAACGTCTGCAAATTATCAGACACAACAGGGTTATTCCCTAATTGTAGTCATCATATCCCTTTAACCATTTCTAAAATTCTCCAAAACGAAGCAGCTGTTGACACACTCACTTTTCCTCCCCGCCCATTCTCTCTTTTTGGTGGGTGGAGCTCGGTCCCCAGGTGCGACCTTTCTTCTTATTGGTCGACAGGTCTTCCTTCTTACACACAGCGCTGCGGCCCCACGTCTTACTGCCATCACTCGGCGTCACTGGAAAACAGCGATAAATGGCTTCCTAAACACATAAAAGTGCTGTGTACACTCGCAGACCCGCACACACCGAATAGTCATATGCGGTACCATCAGGTGTTGGCACTCACATCGTATGGCTCTCAGACGGGGTATGACCCCCGGGCTGGCAGGCGGCGTGGTGTTCTCGCTCCCCTGGTTCTTCCTCTTGTCCACGCTGGGTGACGCCTGCACTGTGATCTTATGCTCAAAGCCTGCAAGGCGAGAAAATGTCCTTACCACAATAAACACTTGATTTGTTTTTCATGCAGAATTAATCAGGCACTCGAATTTTTGGTAAACGTGGAACATGGAATGAAACCAGTGAACATAATGAATGCAGTTCTGCTTTGCGCCCACCAGATGGCAGGCTGATGCAGTTGCCATCTCTGCCCAGCTTCAGCAACCGACTCTTCTTGAAGTGGCCTTTTCGCTTCTTCACGCTGGGTTTCTCCTGGTACATCTGGTGTATGATGATGTTCAGCTCTCTCTCTACAATGTCGATCTCCCTCTCCGCCAACTCCTGCTCTCTCCTCCTCAGGTGCTGCTCCTGCTCCCTCTGCTCCTCAGCAGCTCGAGCCAGCTCCTCCTCCCAGGATCTCAGTTCCTGCAGGAAGGAGGAAGAAGGAGGACAGGAAGAGGGGTTGTTAGCAGGGCAGCAACTTTTCTAACACCTAAGGTGGCAATGGGTTGGTTGCCTTGGTAATTGAAGTTTGCAAAACCACTTCAGCCTGATGTGAGACGGCGAAACACTTTGCACCATCAGTGAGGAAAAACACGATTTCATCTGCTCAATGCGTAGTCATGCTTCCACACAGAATTATTATTATTACTAATACTTGTTTAATGAAAACAAAAGAAGAGGTGAAAGTTTACAGTGCAGAGCTTTGATCATCACAAAGTCAATCAACAAGGAATTAATAATGCTTTCAGCAGGACTCTATACACCCGCGATTGATTGTGTCAGACGTGAATAATGTAGGCCAGATCTGGGAGCATGGACCAGGGCCACATGTCAGTGCATTCACTACACCACAGAACTGCTTTGGCTCCTGGATGGCAACAACCCAGGAAGACAACCAATCTATCCCCACTTCTTGAAAGTGACCATCTGTCTATCTATCTACACTGCCATCACTGAGTCCATCATCTCTTCCTCCATCACTGTCTGGTACATTGCTGCCACTGCTAAGGACAGGACCCGACTGCAGCGTATCAGCACCGGAGAAGGTGATCGACTGCAATCTGCTATCTCTACAGGACCTGCACACCTCCATGGCCCCGAAGTGAGCAAGGAAGTTTGTGTCACCCAGGACACAAAGTTTTTATCAGCCTCCCCTCTGGCAGATGTCCATCAGGACTAAAGACTCCCACCCCCACTCCCACAAAGTACAAATTGATCATCCCTGTACTGAAAGGTACTGTACATCTGCATGCCTTTGCACAGCCCCATTCCACTATGTTATATTTATTTGACAGTGAACAGTTTTGCCTATTTGACTCCTTTACTTCTTACAGAAGTATTTTTTCCTTTTCTTTTGATAGTTGTTTATGCACCAATGACACCAGATCAAATTCCTTGTATGTGAGAACTTACTTGCCAATAAATACGATTCTGATTCTGATCTGCTGCAACCAGGTGCAACGTGGGCGTTAACTTGGCCTTCTTCAGCTGGTGGAGTCCTCAACACTGAAGCACGTGCATGCTGGATCATGCCCAGAGAAAACGGCCACATGGCTAAACTGTCGTAGGTGATGCTCTCTCACCATGCAAGTGATACTCTTCATCTTACGCCTTACTCGGAGAGCATGGAAAGGTGGAGTAAAGTAATTATTACCAGAGCTTCTCAGTGATATCTGTCCTATTCAAATGTGCCCTTTTTGATTGATGTGTTAGTAAAGATTCCGGTGATCCATAGAAATGATCTCAGTTCATGTCATTCCCCTGCAAATACACACATCAGGACTGTCAAGGAAAAGGAGGTTTTTTTCTGCAGTTGGAGGTGCTTTAAAAAGGCATTTGGGAGACAATCATCCTGGCAAATGCAGATATTTGTCTTTCACATTTGAGTTGTATTTACCCAGAATTGCTCCATCAAACTGTTCATGCACATTACGACGACCGTATCTGTAAATCATGTGATCGTGTTCAGCACATAAACTCTGCATTCCAGCACTGTGCATCAGCTTTAGTGTGCAGATTTAAAAATGTAACACATTGCATGCTAAATCAGTGAGATGGGACACGTGTGTTTTGTGTTTGTATGAGGTGTTTGGAACACCTGCTCTGCTTTGGCACATGCAGCACGTCGTGCAGAGTGAACATCGACATAGAGCACACAGCCCAAAAAACAAAACACACAAACGCACCAGACAGAAAAGATACAGTGCATCCAGGAAGTATTCACAGCGCTTCACTTTTTCCACATTTTGTTATGCTGCAGCCTTATTCCAAAATAGAGTAAATTCATTTTTCCACTCAGAACACCCCATAATGACAACGTGAAATAAGTTTTGTTTTTTTTTTTGAGCTTTTTTTGCAAATTTTTAACAAATAAAAAACTAAGCAATCACATGTACATAAGTATTCACATCCTTTGCTCAATACTTTGTTGATGCACATTTGGCAGCAATTACAGCCTCAAGTCTTCTTGAATATGATGCCACAATAGGGTGGTTCAAAAAAATTTAAGTTGGAAATTCATTACTCTCACCCCTTCATTTTATGATGCTTTGGGAAAAAAGAAAGCCTGCCAAATATTTTTGTCATACATTAATATTTAGAGGTAGCACATCATAGCTTGAAGGTTGTAAATATATCAATTATCGCTGCCCGAGTGCCCGTGCAATAGGTTATCCATTATCCAGTATCTAATCACATCACTTATAAAGAGGACAGAAGTTAACCACCTGAGTGTAACTAAAGTATAATTTTATATTCAATTTAAAACTATACCTGGGTTTAAATATTTCTCACAAACAACATACTTTCAAAAATGTTATTTTAGGCTACAAGCTGAAAATTTTGCTTCAATTCACAGCTTCTTTTCTTTCAGATCTTTGGTGATGGTGAATCTAACATGAGATAAATGTAAAAAGAGACACTTGCTGACTTAACATGCTTAACCATTAACTGGAAACTTCAGTAAAACATGTCAGCTACTAGAAGTAGAACATTTGTATACCTTATTGGTTTCACCGACTGAAATAAAGGGAAACAAATTGCCCTCAAATGGGCAAATACTCAAGGTATTTTTCTTCAAACACACTGATTTGAAGAAAACTGTCCATGATGCTGCTGTGACCTCTATAGACATGGCAATTCCTTTTTGGGAGAGAGCTAGAATCCCACTGAGGGCAAAGCAGCATCTGATCACAAAGTTAGAAAAGGTGTTCAGAAAATGGAAAACATTGAAAAAGACCAAGAATCGCAATACAGACAAGCAGAAGAAAGATGAAACAGTGTTTTGTGAATCTTTGGAGGACTTGTTTGACATGGCACATCAGGATGTCCTAACAATGATAAAGTTTGAAGATGACAGACAGTTCCTACTTGCTCAGCGAGAGAAAGGTAGAAGGGGATGCATGACAGGCATAGATAAAATACAAACTGCCAAAGAACAAAGAGCAGAAAAAAGGAAAGCTGCAGAAGCAAAATACAAAGAGAAACTGGAGGAGCCTGGACCATCTAATGTCTCACTACCTGACACTGTCTCCAGCCAGAGTGAAGAGAATACAGAAAGTCCAGATGAAGAATTTGTTAGGCCAGTGCCACAAAAAGCCAGTAAAATTAAAGCTGTTGTAACACCAGGACTTGCAGCAGCATTGGATAGGACCAAAACAACAGACAGAAGTGCCACCTATATTCTGACTGAAACGGCAGCAAGTCTTGGTCATGATGCAAGCAACTTAAATATCATTATCATGTAAAGGATGTTCTCTTCTGTTACACAGCTGTATAATTGGTTCTTGTGCTGATTCATACATTTTTGAATATTAAGTACCACAAGGCATAAAGAATATTATTGTTTGGAGCTAGATCAAAATATATGTGGAAATATATAAAGCATAGACTTATTTAAATTTATCAATAATGAAACAGTATTTCATCAATAAAATGAAAATGCAATGTTTGTTTGTTACAAAATCTTCGCTACCCCAGTATGTAGGTATTGTAGGAGCATGATACATGTACGAGAAAAACTGCATCTCACAATTCATGTTTTAGTGTTAACTATTTTATGGGATATGAAAAGATTTGATTTTCCAATGTATTGCCATAATTTCTGTCCTGACATATCAATATTAAACTGACAGAAATAATTTGGAAATATCTGGAAATGACCATACTATATGACAAAGTTATTGCCAGCAAAATCTTTAAGGGCTGTGTGCTACCAGTAAAAATTATTAGAGTTTTATGAAATTGTACATGATGTGTTTTTATGTTAGGTACAACAAATTTAGAGGGTGAGACTTGAAGTTTTTTGAAAAAAAACTTTTGACCATTTTTATGGACCACCCTATGCCACAAGCTTGGTGCACCTATCTTTGGGGAGTTTTGTCCATTCCTCTTTGTAGCACCTCTCAAGCACCATCAGACTGGATGGGGAGCGTCAGTGCACAACCATTTTCAGATCTCTCCAGAGATGTTCAGTCAGATTCAGGTCTGGGCTCTGGCTGGGCCACTCAAGGACATTCACAGAGTTGTCCTGAAGCCACTCCTTTGATATCTTGGCTGTGTGTTTAGGGCCATTGTCCTGCTGAAAGATGAACCTTCACCCCAGTCTGAAGTCAAGAGCGCTCTGGAGCAGGTTTTCATGCAGGATGTCTCTGTACATTGCTGCATTCATTTTTCCCTCAATCCTGACTGGTCTCCCAGCTCCTGCCGCTGAAAAACATCCCCACAGCATGATGCTGCCACCACCATGCTTCACTATAGGGATGGTGCCTGGTTTCCTCCAAACATGACACCTGGCATTCACAAAAAAGAGTTCAATCTTTGTCTCATCAGAACAGAGACTTTTGTTTCTCATGGTCTGAGAGTCCTTCAGGTGCCTTTTGGATAACTTCAAGCAGGCTGCCAAATGTTTCAAATCCATGATGAATAAACTAATTCTTAAGCAATCTAAGCTTGACTCTGGTGTATTGAAAAACTATAGGACAACAGTGAACCTATCATTTTGCTCTAAAATTCTTGAAAAGGAAGTTTTACAGCAACCACTATGGATGTGTTATTGTTAGAACTCAGTGCTGCATTTGACACAGTGTGCCATGAAATATTACTGAATAGCCATGAAAACTACTTTGTGATTACTGGAAATGTCTTTGCGTGGTTGAAATCCTACTTAATTTGTCACTCTTAATGTGTTTGCACAATAACACAGTGCTAGATCTTGTCCCAATGAAATACGGGGCCCCATGAGGGTCTTTGTTACACCCCCTGCTCTTCTCCCTTTATATAGCACCCCTAGGGCAGATATTGCAAAGCTATGGAATTACTTCTTGCTCTTATGCTGATGACACTCAGCTGTACATACCGATAAATGCAGGTAATAACATGCACATTAAGACTTCAGAGGACTGCCTTGCTTCAGTGAAAAGATAGATGTCAAGTAATTTCTTGCTTTTAAATTCAGACAAGACTGAAATAATGGTTCTGCATGACGTAGACATCAATCTGAACAGCTAACAATAAGCCTAGTGTCGTGTGTTATACACAGTGATAAACTGAGGAACTTCAGGGTGATTTTCGATCCTACGAAGTCCGCTGACTTACACATTACAGAAATCACTAGGACTGCTTTCTTCCATCTTCATAATATAGCGAGGGTTCATCCCATCCTGTCTACGGCTAACGCAGAGACTCTGAGTCAAGCATTTGTTTTTTTCTAGAATGGACTATTGCAATGTCCAGTTCTCTGGCTTATTGCAGTCCAGCATTAAAGGTCTCCAACTAGTTCAAAACACTGCTGTCAGAACAATGACCAGAAGCAGAAACCACCTTACCCCACATTACCGCGATCTTGGCCTCGCTTCATTGGCTTCCTGTCTCTGAAGTCTGATTTTAAGGTTTTATTGTTAACTTATAAAATTATTCACAGACTCGCACCTTCCTACCTAGCCACCCTAATTAAACCCTATGTACCAGCCAGAGCTCAGGATGTAGGATTACTGTGTATAATAAATTTAAAAAAGAAATTAGCAGGATTAAAGACTCCTGTCCAGATTAAAGACAAACTAAATTAAAGACTCATGTGTTTTCTCTTTCATATGGCTAACATATGTGTATAGTGTGGAATTATTTTTCCTCTCCTCTTAAACTGTGTTATTAAATATGGAGCAGGTCCCAGGCTCATTACATCAAAAATTTGGGGTTTGTTATTGAAGCTACAGGTTAGCTGCCGGTTACCACATTAGTATTCTTTTTACTTCTCTGCTGATTTATTGCTCGGTGAAACTAATGCCCTAGGTCAGGGGTAGGCAACCTGTTCCAGAAAGAGCCATGAGGGTGCAGGTTTTCTTTGCAGCCACTGACTCCACCAGGTGATTTCACTGATTAACTGATTCCATCTGCTCAAAGTGACATTAATCAGTAAAATCACCTGGTGGAGTCAGTGGCTGCAAGGAAAACCTGCACCCTCATGGCTCTTTCTGGAACAGGTTGCCTACCCCTGCCCTAGGTGCTGCTAATTCTGCTTGATTGATTCTTTGTCTGAGGTATCGTTGCTGAGACTGGAGAACCTGTGTGCCTTGTGGCTGGGTGAGTGGTTGAGGTGTGACCAGTGCCACATGATGGATGGATGATTCCACCCACCGCATTCCACATCGACAGCCAGAAGTACCACTGCCAGTGGAAAGGATATGGGACTAATCTTGGACTCTGCCGACATGGCCTTAAGATGGACTTCGCAATATCATGCACTTTTTCTTTTCTTTTTTTTTGTAACTGCTTGTAACTTTTTAACTGTTAACAGTCTAAGCAGTCTAGACAGCTGCACAGGAGGAGCTAGTGGGCGTCACCCAAAGTTTAGTCATTTTTGTCAGTACTTGACTTATGAATATTACTTATTTACAATTGTACATACAGAGCCTAAAAGTGTCCTTTTGTCGATTTGAAAAATTTACCAACCATTTTGTCATGGAGGAGGGGGGCATCGCACAATATGACTCATGGAATAATTTGGGCCATGAAGGATACAGCTGTATGTACGCTTCATTTTCTGCGAAAAGAAGGCCGCAAACGTTGACCCCATTCCAAGCAGCCTTTGAAATGGGACAGCCTAGTCACACCACTTATGAAGTAAGCAGCCTTAGAAACATGCAGCCACTGAATTGGGACACGGCATGAGTTAATGAATGGATTATGAAATGCACCCATCGTGGTGGTGCATCGATGTCCCTGGTGTTCAGTAGGTGTCTTCCTCAATCCATCAAAGACCTACCACAGAAATTTCAGACCAGTTCTTCTAGCAGTTCTTTAGTTACAATCCAGAAATCAAATTTTAAATAGCTGCCATGGCAGCCATCTTTGTTGAGTGATGGGTCTGAATTTCAATAGGAGTCTTCCTCTATGCAACCCAGACCCAACATATAAATTTCAGATCAACACCTACAGCATTTCTTCAGCGATCATCTGGAAAATAAAGTTTTACAGGATGGACTGACATGCATCAAGTTTTTTTTTTCTTCAGTGCGTCAGGCCCAGTGGTGGGCACAGTTCCGATAATCCGATAACCGATAATTATTGAAGATAATGTTTTCATTATCGGATTATCTTTTCAGATAACTTTGAAAACCATTATCGGACTAATTATCTTCCGATAAATTTTTGTCCGATAATTTTTAGACCGTTAACGCGGTAAACAAAGCTGAACAGCTATAAAGTCTTATAAAATTTAAAATCAGTTGAGCACCTACCTGTTAAATGTTTTGTAGCAGATGTGTAGTTCTACCCTCTGCAAAAAAAAGGAGAGCTACTTCTAGAAGAAACCGCTCTATCCTATGCAGGCAAAGGAGAACTGGTCAAAATAAATAAATTAATTAATTAATTTTAACCCCATACTGATACGACGGCAATATCACCCAAGTCATCCAGAGGCATAAATTTTTAACTTATGGTTCAAATTTTAACCAAACTAATTTCGAACAAGTTATTTAAATTAACGTCACATCTGAAGTTTTATGAAGTGAAAATATCAGATATATGTTTTAGTTTTAAAGTAATGCGCTAATTTTTAAGGTTTTAGTGTGGACATGCTGTGTCCAGATGCATTATGGGTCTAGGATCATCTCAGTACGTTCACGACATGAAAAATGCATTTGAGACACTCTTATCAGGCTCCACAGATAACAGCATTAAACTCTAGTGCCTAAAACTCTTGTGAATATATTCTCTGGGTTTATAGACATTATTGTGTTTGTGTTTATTAAATTCAACGAAGCTTAAACGTAGCAGAGTAGCAGCAGACACAGATTATCTGGAACTTTGTTTTGGCAAGTCTCTACTGCCATCTACTGGCAAGTAGTGTTCATGGCAGTATTCAAACTGAAGCTGGGCTGATATTTTCAATCACTGTACTCGGTTCCAGCTTAAACTGTACCACAGAACCACACGGTGTAAAAGTTCAGAGCGCATGATTTATGTTCTCACACACATTGTATGTTCAAAAGCCACACGTCGGACTCGTGTTTCCAGAAGTAAAACGTAAACAGAAGCTTTTTTTTCAAACAATTTACAAAAACTCTCAGTGGGAGACATCAATGTTTAAAAAAAAACATTACAAGACAGGTCTGCAGTGTTTGCAAAGGCACAGTGCGAGAGGTGGTCGTGAGATGTTAAATGCAGCTTGTTACTTCATGTATACTAAACGATGCAGGACGCGTGATTAACCTGAAACTCGGTGCGATCCAAAAAATTCTCGCACGAATGAAAAATCAGCTGAAAAAGGGCCAAAACTCGCACAGTGTAAACCCAGTTTAAGTACTGAACGTCTGGCACCAGTAGATCATGGCAGTGTTCTATATATTTTTGACAGGTTATATCAGACGGTTATCTAATTACAACTTGGCTTTTTTTTTTTTTTTGAAAATGCCTGTTTTTACAAATAAAATTTTATATTTTACGAAAGCACATTTATCTGTAAACACCAACACACGACACACGTCACATTAACGTATTGGTTTACATAATGAATGACTCAACCAATCGGTGTTCAGCGGAGGCACATTTTACCCAGAATCCTTTGCAATCTGGCTGTGTTTGTTACAAAACTTCAGAATTAGTGCATTATTCAACATTAAAATATATATGTTATATTTTAACTTTGTACAAATGACAGAATTTACATTAATGGAGTTATTCTATCAGTATTCATTTTATTTATACACCAAACCATAACTCAGCATTGCTTTATTTTCCAAGACCTCCGCCTGATGGCAGCATTGTGATTGAGTAGAGAGTTGAGCTTCGTGGCTCCTCTCAGCTTGCTTCTGTGCTAGAAGCCATGTAGTAAACAGGAGATTCCAGCAGGGGGCAAGATGTTCAAAGACAGAAGTGCTGGCTCATTGTTTGGGTCTGTTGTTGCTTTTGATACTACCAGAAGTGATCGTGGTGTTAAAACTCAAAATCAGCTTGTTAGTAGTTGCAAGTGTACCAGAGACAATACTGGAATTTATCGGTTATCGGTTATCTGTAACTTCCGATACATTTTTGGGTGGTTTATCGTTTTATCTTTATCAAAGATAACTTCAGTTATCTGATTATCTGTTATCGAAGTTTATTTTTTGGTTATCTGTGCCCACCACTGGTCAGGCCTAGTGTACTTATTGAGTAGCCACTCCCATATATATACCATTTAAACATTGTTTTCTTATGTGCAAATTAAACACAAATATTACAGACATCCTGTGGTTGTCACGTGGGACTGTGTTCATGTTGAGTTTCTGTATTGCTTGTTTTTGGTTTGTGTTCATGTTCACTGTATGCTCTATTCTTGTGCTTGGGGTTTGGTCTGGGTGTGGTTTTCCATCTGTTTGCCCCCGTCACTCATTTTCCTCCATCGCCACCTGCAATACTTAAGCCCTCTGTTTTCCTTATGTCTCTGCCAGGAAAGTCACCCAGACTTTCAGAACCCGCCTCAAATATTCAAGGACAAACTACTTTTATGCTTTTTTTGTAACCTGGTCGAGACAAGACATGATCCATTAAAGTCCCAACAGAGGCTTCAAGATACTTTATTTCACAAATATTGCCATCAATATAGTAAAAACAAACAACAACAAAAAAACTAGAGTGGAGCTCGGCAATCACTTCTGATGGCAGAGTCCAGGAAATCCTTGAAAGCCTGAATCTTAATCTTGATCCAAGACACTCCAACCGCTCAGTGTCTGGCTTTCGGTTGAAGTGGTTCATATAAACATCACTTAAATAGAACTATTCCAGCAATGTGAAACTGGCAAACAGCTGTCCGTAAGCACGTCGTTACATCATGTTCAAAACTCCTGATTGCTCACCTTTTCTTTGGCCCTGAGTTCATCAAACATCTGCTGGATCTCCAGTTTCCAGTCTTCCTGTAATAAATGGAAGGACTCAAGCGGCATCTGGAACATGGCCGACTGCTCGATGGCCAACAGTCGCCTGAGGATGCTGGTGAACAACGGCCTGCTGCGAGGGTTTGAGCTCCAGCACTCTGAACCAAACAAGGAGAAGATGGCGTCATCCGTCCGCCATATTACGCATCATAACAAAACATGACTATAAGAGTATTGTACATACGAACAGGGATGAGGTACGTTACAAAAGCAAATTTAATCACAGTGCTAAATATAGCAGCTAGTGGAAGCACGTGCACACTCAGAGTGCCGTTTTATGAAGTGTAAAAGGATGGTGTGGATTGTTTTTTTTCTTTCTTTCTGGGTAGCAGAGAAGGCAACAGGAGTGAGATGGAAGAACATATGACAACAAGCTCACGTAATCTGCCGAGCTTCAGGTTGATCCTGAGTGTCTTCGATTAAAAAACGCAGGTGTAAACATCTATGACAGATCTGATCTAAGGTCAGGAAAAACACCGACGGCGTGATGCCGCTGCATCACCGGGGAAAACACAAAGCATATGTAAGGAATAACTAAAGAGAAGATCAGAGTGAGATGCTGACGGGAATAAAGAGAAGAGAAAGATTAACGGGTGGATGTGATGAAGAGGAGTGACAGTGGGACGAGGAGCAAACTGTTGTGCTGCTGCTTCACTCCCCCGCCCTTCCTGGTTCTTTTCTGGCTGACTCATGGAGCTGATTGGACTCACCTGACTGCAATCAACCACACCTGTATTTATACCTCTACTCTTCACTCACTCAGACGCCGGAAACTCAGTTGCCTTTGGGGTATTCTGGTCTCAGCTCTGTTTTTTTTAGCTTCTGGTGTTCCATGGTTTTTGCCTTCTGACCCTGTTCTCCTGTGCTTTCAGATTTTTGACTCAATCAGCCTAGTGAACCCTCTAGTACCCTGGCTCGTCTCTCCCACCTCCAGTGCTCGGTTCATCTGTGCATTCAATTCAGTTCTTTATTTACTTACTAATAAATTGTTATATTTTTTGCTACTCCGGTCTCTTTTCCTGCATACGAGTTCTTACTTCTGCCTTTGGTGTTTTCACCATAACACAAACAGCTTAAGGAGAAGAGAAGGAAAGAAATGGAGGGAGGTGACTGAAGACTGCTCCTGGGCTGACAGCGTGAAAAAAAGCTACGTCTTTTTAAAATCCAGCCTGAAGCTGATCCATCCTGGTTTTATCATAAAAACAGTTTGGAGGTAAGCAGAATTTGCATCTAGACCCCATTCAAACTCTGGATTATGACCTCCTCTACCAAGTTTCTGCTTTAGATATTTTTGTTGATGGTACGGAATCCCGTGAGCATTTTTCTTGTTACAGTTTTTTCCATAAAGATCAGCGTACGTTCTCACTGTGTACGTGTTGTCGCCTGCATACCTGCTAATAACTGAGCAAAAGGTTCTGGACAGGTGGAAGGGACGGGAAGCGTGAGTTTGTTCATGGCAACACCGTAAGCTACGGCTAGAGCATCTATCTCCCGGTAAGGAACCTCGCCGGTCAGCAGCTCCCACAGCAGGACCCCGAAACTGTGTCGAGACAAAAAAGGACAACAATAAAAACTACAAACATGAAATTATACTGAAAATCCAGACATCACTTTTTGCCCCTTCTATTATACAAATCAACATGGGATATCTCAAAAAGTGCTTTACAGATTTTAATGAAATTGTGTGGCGTGACAGGGTCAGGCAAGAGTAGACTGACCTGAAAAGTTTTCCTTTTATTGCATTCTTAAAGCTAATGAACTTCCCTTTTATGTTTTGTCTTTTGTCTGACAAAGACCTGATGGGGATAAACAATCTTTGACTGCTCTCTTATGTCAGTTGGTGAAAGCAAAAATGGACTATTATACCATAATTATAAAGTGCATAATGTACACGTGTATACACACAATGTACAGTGTACATATGTGCTTTGGTTTAGCGTAAAATCTCTTTGTTATCATATGTGCTACAGTTGAGGAACAGCATATACAACTATATATATATATATATATATATATATATATACCAACATACATTTACTGTATATATAGTTTTACTCGTATATGCTGTTCTTCAGCTACAACACATCCAGACAGAAAAACATTTAAAACTAAAACAAAGTACATTTAGTTATTTAGTTTCCTGTTGACTGTGTTCTTAGATTGAGCCTGTTTAAAACCGTGCATGTGAACAAAATTTTGCCAGTGTCACAGCCGCCTCGAGGAGAGCTGTACCTCCAGACATCGCTGCTCTTTGAGAACAGTGACAGCTTGATGACCTCTGGTGCCATCCAGGCATAGGTACCCGCCGCACTCATCTTGGTGGTCTGGTGCCACTCCCTGGCCAGGCCGAAATCTGTGATCTTCAGCGTTTTCCCGCTAAGGCTGTCCTCGCGCTCCACTGGCTCCAAAATGAGAACTGAGGAAGAGAGAAGATGACATGCACATGCATTGAAAATACGCATCAGACAGCAAGACACGGATACAAATACTGTTTTCACATACATAAATGTTGACTGACAAAAGATCGACCAAGAGAAAATAAAAGATAACAACTAAAAGGAGAAGACCACTTCATCAGAATGTTTCCTGCATATATATATATGTGTGTGTGAATGTATATATATATTTTTTTTTACTTTAACTTTTTATACTCTGTGTGCTTCTTACCCTGTGTGCTGATATGCAATGGAATAGAATAGAATAGAATAGAAACTTCATTGTCATTGCACATATATACAAACATACAACAAAACTTGTCCTCGGCATTTAACCATCCTGATTACAGTCAGAAACAATCCAACCACTAGGAGCAGTGAGCTGCCACAGTCCGGCACCCGGTGACCAACAAAGGAGCAGACCCAAAATAAGCATGTTTTTGACTGTGGGAAGAAACCGAAGTGCCCAGAGGAAACCCACACAGACACGGAGAGAGCATGCGAACTCCACACAGAAAGGACGGGAATTGATCCCACAACCTGCTTGCTGTGAGGCACTAGTGCTAACCACTAAGCCACCGTGCCACCCATGCTGGTGGAACCTCAATTTCCCTAAGGGATAATTCCCAAGGGGTTAATGAATTATATCTAATCTAATAAATACAGAACACGCCTTCCTTCATAATCAAATCGAACCCTAAAATCTTCCTTTTGTATTGCAACAAGATTTCAGAGCAAGAGTGCGCTGAGAGCACAATATCCCCCACTGCCAAATGCTGCTTTGGTACGAGTGCTTGCTACATTCTGAAAACATTTCAAGGTATGTGACAGTTGATTTCAGAATGCAGACACTAAAACATGAAACTCTGCCAAAATATATCAATCTAGTACAATATTACAATATGCATATTACCAACCTGTAACAAGGACTTGTACCAGGTTTCACAAAAAAGGAGTTGATTTCAGAATGCAGGCACCCACTCATGAAACTGACGGAGTCTAGATTTGTTAATCAAGGTCCATAACTCAGGTAAAATGGGCCCAACTTGAATGATATGATAATATGCGTATTATCAACCTATAACATGGACTTGGTGCATGCGTGGTGAGCACGTGTATCTCAAGAGGAAGGTCACATTCAAAAACCTGGAATCGTCCAGAATCATCTGTTCTCATCGCTGACGCAGCCTGAAGAGGAAGAAGAAATCATCGTCCAGAATCATGCGCACTGATGATCCCTCCCAAATACGGTCAAATCAAAATGGACTTTTACACAGTACTCTAATTTTTTAGTGTCCACATATCATCCACGAGTAAAGCTACCTTGAGGCTTGCAAGAATTTTGGCTCCACACTGCCGCGCATTTCATCATACTAATGCATCCGGCTTTATCCCTCTTGATGCCACGCGATATAAAATAATCATTTCATAGCCGATGACACATTTGCTCTCAGAACTTGGCTGATGAAACCATTCTCTTATCACTTACAGGTTCACAGAGAAATTATCTACAGCTACAGGTTGTCTTGTGCACGTTGTGCAGTGGAGAACACATTTGGAATCGCGACCCAAAGGTAATTATTTATAATATATATTGTAATGGATTGGTAAAACAGTTGCATTTTCATTCCTTCTTATGACTTAGATGATGTATCTGTAAAATTATGTTTATTATAGATGTAACATCTTGTCATAATCGCTCAGATGCGCTGCACGCAATGAAACAAACTGACACGGAGTGCTTTTTTTAATAGGTTGGACAATGTTCTCAATTAGTTCATGAAATTAATGTGTGCCAGAAGTTTTGAACAATTCAAAATTCTCTTTGCGCACTGACATGCAGATGTGCACAGTTCACACACAGTTTACAACTGTTTGCGGTGAGTTTACTCACTGGCACTCTGCGTGCCAGTGCGGGAATCAAATTTGTGCAAGTGTCAAGGTGGGTTTAAGCCAAAATGCAATTTACGGAACACGGAAACGTGAGTTAATGAGGTTTACTTGTACTTTTGTTTCGAGAAATGAATGTAATGTAATATCAAAGTGCATACTTGTTAAAAGTAACCATGGCACACCTGAAAGCTAAAAACAAAAACTCTGAAGCAGTTTCACATGGTAAAACTGCATCATAACATGTAGACAGTGGACAAAACCCTAAATGTACACAGTGCTGAGTGTGTTTGCAGTACAGGCGTGGTCAGAGCAGCTACTGAGGTTATAGCACTGTGCGTGAGTGCCTGGGATTTGCACGCAGTGCCACATCACTTTAAGGTATAGCTTTGTCATTGTTGACCTTTGACCTCTCTCCCCATGAGCCAGCACTTCCTCCTTGGTTTTTGTGTGAGGGCTGATTATGGAAATACGTGGAGCATGCACAGTTCCCAGGGATGCAGGACGGGCTCGTTCTCTCACTTTCTCACTTATCTACAGGTGTATGCAAAGGCAGGCAGAGCGAGGCTGCACGCTTTGTTTACACACACACACACACACACACACACACACACACACACTAATCTTTTCAAGTGGTAAAGGTGTGCCTCTCTTGTCTGTCTGCGTGCACGCCCGCTACCAGACCAGTTTCAGGGAACCAACCAGCGCTCACGCATCTGCAGACATCAACACACGCTTCTCATTTTGACATTTAGTGTTAGAAAAATTATACATTCAAAAAAAGATAATAAAATAATAAATAAATAAAACATGAAAACAAGGTGTTTCTCACAGGGAAAACAAAAACAATACAATTTCACAATGATGAAAACGGTCAATATTTCTTGAAGAATTAGCTGAGAAAACTCTTTCTGAGATGAATTTTACAAGTAATTCGGAATTGCTACAAGTTTTACAAACAGCTGCTTTAAAATTCTTGTGGTCAGTCCCCCCCCCCCCCGAAAAAAAACACTTTTTTCTTGACTTGTCTGAAAACAGCTTCTTGTCTTACTGAAATTTCACTTAATTTGTGTTATATTAAATGTAGATTAGATATTCTGATTTTTTGCAGCATGTGAAGTTTCGCTGAATTCCACCATGTGGTTTAAAGAGGAGACCAATTCTGCAGGAATGGAATTTCGAGCTAAAAGATGCTGAGATTTTGATGTCATTCTTAATTCCTTAGTCAAAGACCTGCTCAGGAGTTACACTTAACGATATTCATTCCTGGTCAGAAATGCAGGAGGTTAATAATAATAATAACAATAATAATGAAGAATAACGATAAGTGTTGCTTGTGGAGATTCATGGGTTCTAGATTGGACAGTGTTTATAAAATAGGTAGGTGACATTTTTGAAGGGTGCGAACAAATTATGCAAAGTTTCTATAATGATTTTTAACTGAAAGTCCAGGAAATTAAAATGAGAATGTTTTGTGAAAAATTGTATTTATTATTTGGTGCATTTAGTTGATGTCCTGTTTTACAACTGGCAAGGCTGAGATATTTCCTTTGTTCACAGCTTGTCTGTCTGGTTACCAGGGACTGATTAATGGTAATACAAACCCTGGCAAAAATTATGGAATCACTCGGAGGATGTTCATTCAGTTGTTTAATTTTGTAGAAAAAAAAGCAGATCACAGACATGACACAAAACTAAAGTCATTTCAAATGGCAACTTTCTGGCTTTAAGAAACACTATAAGAAATCAGGAAACAAAAATTGTGGCAGTCAGTAACAGTTACTTTTTTAGACCAAGCAGAGGGAAAAAAATATGGACTCACTCAATTCTGAGGAAAAAAATTATGGAATCACCCTGTAAATTTTCATCCCCAAAACTAACACCTGCATCAAATCAGATCTGCTCGTTAGTCTGCATCTAAAAAGGAGTGATCACACCTTGGAGAGCTGTTGCACCAAGTGGACTGACATGAATCATGGCTCCAACACGAGAGATGTCAATTGAAACAAAGGAGAGGATTATCAAACTCTTAAAAGAGGGTAAATCATCACGCAATGTTGCAAAAGATGTTGGTTGTTCACAGTCAGCTGTGTCTAAACTCTGGACCAAATGCAAACAACATGGGAAGGTTGTTAAAGGCAAACATACTGGTAGACCAACGAAGACATCAAAGCGTCAAGACAGAAAACAAAGCAATATGTCGCAAAAATCGAAAATGCACAACAAAACAAATGAGGAACGAATGGGAGGAAACTGGAGTCAACGTCTGTGACCGAACTGTAAGAAACCGCCTAAAGGAAATGGGATTTACATACAGAAAAGCTAAACGAAAGCCATCATTAACACCTAAACTGTTGTGTGGGCCGCCAGAAGAGGAGGTACTGCTGGCCCACCACCAGAGGGCGCCCTGCCTGAAGTGCGGGCTTCAGGCACGAGAGGACGCTGCTGCCATGGACACAGCCGGGGGTGACAGCTGTCACTCATTATCTCTTGACAGCTGTCACCCATCCATGCTTCATCATCTCACTCCATAAAACCCGGACGTCATCTCCACCTCATTGCCGAGATATCGTCGAACCGTTCAGGTAATATTCTCAGCCTTAAAGTAAACTGTGTGTCAGTCTGAACTCTTTTTGCAGCCGCTTTCCTGTGGTGTTCCTTATCTGAGAGACTGGCGTTTGGTGTGATCAGCGACGGCTTCGCTTCACACCTCTACCAGATAAGTGGTTAGACAGGAGCTGCACGAGTGTGTGTTAGAGGTGGAGGTGGAATTCCCACCGTTGTTGTTACTGGGTGTGCACACACCCATATCTTATTGTCTCTGCTCCCTGCCAGCAGTACCAGATCCGACCTTCGAAGACGGTGGCCACCTGGGGACTCGGGACTTGGCGGCTCCAGTATTCTCCGGGTTCGGTGGCGGAGGAAATCGTGTGGTTCCGGTTCATCTCAGGACAGACGTCTTCTATCCTCGAGCCTGCCCACACGTCACCCTTGTGATTGACTGTCTGCAAAATTTCACATTCCTCTGTGTTGTGTTTGTGCTCATTCACAACAGTAAAGTGTTCATATTCGACTCTTTCATTGTCCGTTCATTTACGCCCCCTGTTGTGGGTCCGTGTCACTACACTTTCACAACATAAACAGAAAAAAACAAGGTTACAATGGGCTAAGGAAAAGCAATCGTGGACTGTGGATGACTGGATGAAAGTCATATTCAGCGATGAATCTCGAATCTGCATTGGGCAAGGTAATGATGCTGGAACTTTTGTTTGGTGCCATTCCAATGAGATTTATAAAGATGACTGCCTGAAGAGAACATGTAAATTTCCACAGTCATTGATGATATGGGGCTGCATGTCAAGTAAAGGCACTGGGAAGATGGCTGTCATTACATCATCAATAAATGCACAAGTTTATGTTGATGTTTTGGACACTTTTCTTATCCCATCAATTGAAAGGATGTTTGGGGATGATGAAATCATTTTTCAAGATGATAATACATCTTGCCATAGAGCAAAAACTGTGAAAACATTCCTTGCAAAAAGACACATAGGGTCAATGTCATGGCCTGCAAATAGTCCGGATCTTAATCCAATTGAAAATCTTTGGTGGAAGTTGAAGAAAATGGTCCATGACAAGGCTCCAACCTGCAAAGCTGATCTGGCAACAGCAATCAGAGAAAGTTGGAGCAAGATTGATGAAGAGTACTGTTTGTCACTCATTAAGTCCATGCCTCAGAGACTGCAAGCTGTTATAAAAGCCAGAGGTGGTGCAACAAAATACTAGTGATGTGTTGGAGCGTTCTTTTGTTTTTCATGATTCCATAATTTTTTCCTCAGAATTGAGTGATTCCATATTTGTTTCCCTCTGCTTGGTCTAAAAAAGTAACCGTTACTGACTGCCACAATTTTTTTTCCTGATTTCTTTTCTTTAGTGTTTCTTAAAGCCAGAAAGTTGCCATTTGAAATGACTTTAGTTTTGTGTCATGTCTGTGATCTGCTTTTTTTTCTACAAAATTAAACAACTGAATGAACATCCTCCGAGGCCAGTGATTCCATAATTTTTGCCAGGGGTTGTATTAACATCCATTGTTCACTGTTGTTACCCAATATCCCTAATTACTCCAAAAATATTACTTTCCGTTTCCGTCTGTTCTGACCTTTGACTGCTTCTGTGACAGACAGATGTCTCTTCGGTGCAAACACTGAGTGAGTCAGATGTTTGCATGTTCAGATGGGCGTGTCCTCCTGATCAGCTGCTACCTTTCCGTGTTACAGCCTAAAGTACTGCCAGTAAGAGTCAACCGGCACGCAGCGGCTCCTCTGGTGGAGGGTGGACACGGAAAAAAAAAAAACAGAAAGAAAAAGAAAAACAGCAGTGAGACAGAGTGTGAGGAGGAAGGATACAAACTGTTCATCTGAGCATGTTTGTTTTATCTTTCACTGCCATCATTTTGGTTTATGTATTTTATTTTGCATATTTTGCATTGCATTAGGACTTTTATTTTTATTTTTATAAAATTCCCAAGTAGGAACTATTGTTTCTTTTGTTGGTTCCACAAATCTTAACGCAAACACAAAAGTCTGCATGACGTCACAATGACCTTATTAATGCATAAAGGGGCGGAGCATGGGTGGCTCAGTGTGTGACAAAAGAAGCCTGAACACGGCCCTCTCCTGGAGTCCAAACCAGCTAAGCTAATAGGCTAACGGGTATTTATTAACGCATATTCTTGGGGACTGTGCTGTGGTTCTCCTAGCAATTTTGTTTGGTGTGGACATTAAAAGATAGGTGCCCCTTATTTTCTCAGTAAACATGCTTTAAAGAGATCTAACGGATCAGGCTACCGATAGCTGCCAAAAGTGCTAACGCCTTTAGCATGCAACATTAAATCCCACCAGTTTCACTCAGCACGAATATACAGCAGTGATGTCTTAGATGAGCCGTTAGGATTTTTCACTGAACAACAAGTCATATTATTCCAGGTTTTTGTAATAAAATGCTCTGAACGGCAAACGCAGCAACAACACAACAGCTAGCAGCCTCCGCGGCAGCTAATGGCCTCCACCATAGCTAGCGGCCACATCGAGCGGAATCTGAGTTACAGTCACAGTGAGACATTGTCACTCAAAGACACTATGTCCCCAATTATAGATAACTTTATGGCTTAAAGCGTCTTAGACTGCGAAGTTAGAAAAAAATTCACACACCCCGCCGTACAGTTGTCATAGGGGAAGAAACTACTTATGGAGAACAAAACCGTTTTTTGTACCAGGCTGTAAAACATTTTATTTCTTCTCTGAAGTTGGACATTTTAACATGGACTTGAATGGGAAAAGTGTTCGCTTTTGAACCCAACTTCAAGAGGCCAGTCAAGGAACTGCAACATTTTCTTCCTTCGGTAGGATTTCAGCTGCGACATTCGAAACTTATGGCTTGAATACAACAAAACAATAAATGTGCAAAACATAAACATTTGGCAGGTTAATTCGTAGAATAGCTTTTACACCATGTGTTGCTAATTAGCATTTATGCCCTTTAAAATGCATTGAGTGAATGAATAGAAACCTTCCAGATTATAAACAATAACTCAAAAACAATAAATGCTACCATCTTCTACTTCTCCAAATTAAAAAAAGCACATAATGAGGATGAATGTTTTCCTCATGTAATATCACAGAATGCCTACATACAGGGAGTGGTGACAACCAGCGATCTGATGGAACACAGTTTCCAAGCTCCATCCTTTGCACGCAGCATTTACTGCACAGGAAATTTTGCAGAGTAAAATTTACTCTGCTGGGACAACATTTAGTCCTATTCCAAATAGAGTTAAATATACTCTATCACAGTGTAAAATCAACTCTTATTGGAGTAGAAACACTTGATTTGACAAGAGGGTAGAGCTGATTTCACTCTATAATAGAGTGTATTTTACTCTGTTGAGACTGGGACCAAATGTTATCCTGGCAGAGTATATTTACTCAGCAAAATTTACTCTGTGTGTTTACACATGGCATGCCTTTATCACGCAATAGTTTTTTTTATTTATTTATTAGCACAACAGAAATTCATAATAAAATGTTACAATTTACAAAAATAATATATATGCACATGAAACAAACAAAAAGATACAATATGAGCATACTGTGCAAGGGAGTGGTAGAAGCCAAAGAGGCTTATCAAAGACCCACTCCCAAAAAAAAAAAAAATATATATATATATATCACAACAGTATTTATCATTCACAAAGTTTAAAACATTTAGATCAATTAAACCAGTTAAAATTAATTTGTACTTTTAAATACTTGTGCAGGAGCTTTACTTTTAATCCACTTTTATATCTAAATAAAGTGATGGGTGGATTTACAAGATGTACTGTATAATTCCAAGATTTAACAGTTTAGATATAGAAAACAGGTATGAAATAGCTTACCTTTAAAAAACAGTATTTGCTAGTCACGTCCGCCAAGGATGTAATAAAATCACCAGTGTTTATTTGTCTGTTTGTTTGTCTGTTAGAAGGATTACGTCAAAAGTACTTCATGGATTCTCATCAAATTTGCACCACAGATAGACATTAGGGCAGGGGTAGCCAAGTTCGGTCCTCAAGAGCCACCTTCCTGATACTCTTAGTTGTCTCCCTACTCCAACACACCTGAATCCAATGAAAGGAGTCTTTCATTGGATTCTGTGACCAACAGTGAATTAAATATCAGATTGCAACATCTTGATCAGTTGGACCATTCTGGATCAATATGCAAATTATTTCATTGTGTTGTGGAATCTGGATCCAGGTAAAGTCCGAGTCACGATGTGAATCACATCTGTTTTATTTTGAGTCCTCATCAACCCTTGGTGGATGTCAGAAATCTCAGATTGCTCTTGCTTTAATTTATTATTTAAGCATGTGAATAACAATCATGCGCATCTATACATCACCTGTTCCTATAACTGCTCCTCTGCATGTTAAAACCTGGATGAAAAACAACCTTAATCAAATATTTTTACAGTTTACATATTTAAGAGCTCCATGGCTGTGTTTAATTAATCTTTAAGGCCTAACGAGGTTTTAGCACAAAACTAAATCACTTAACACACACACATGCGCTTTAGATATTTCTGTTGTACAAAGGAAGCCCCTGTTAGTGTTGACAGTGACAGTTATTAAAGCAAGTTACTTCTATAAGAAAAGTAATTAACAGGTATTTAAATTATGTGTGCGGCAGAAAAACACATTCCTGGCCTGTCATTGATGAGGTCGAGGTAAAAAAATGTTTTATGTTATAGGTTCTCAAATTAATCCATCTAAATTACCATGTTATTTTTGCAGCCATAATTGTAATATATAAGACTTTGAAGGGTAGGGCTTGCACACTGTATATAAGCTTGAATATAAACTTGTATGACAGAAAAAAATTAGCTTGACGTTACTTTCTAACCAATTTGCTTGATTTTATTTAAATTCTTTCTCCTTTCTGCAGGAAATCTGTATATTTTATATCTATTCTCAGGTTGATTTGATTTTTGCATCCATATGCGTAACATCCCATCATTATGAAACTTTCTGGAGTGTGAAACCATTTTTTTATATGGCTGTGAAGCTACACGTGCTCTGATTGGCTGATTACTGGTCGGATATTTTCCCATATCCAGACTGGTTACCATGACAATCGGTCCGCAACGTGTATTTTTGTAAGAAACCAGAAACCTAAAAACACATTTAGAAAAACCAAGTCGGACATAAACATACTCCATATAGTCCATGGGACAAACAAGTTTTTGGTACCACCTAAAGCGATGAAATGACACTGAGGTGAGGTTCCAGCCTCAGTGTATCATGGCCCACACAAAAATGTATAACAGCTATCCCAGGGTGGTCGCTGCAGCCAGGTAGAGATCAATGAAGAATTACACAGAGGTCAAACTTTAAAAATGCTCCAATCATGTTGAAAACTATATCACATTACTTGTCTGATCATAACAATTCCAAAAAGGTATAGTTTGGACTGTCTATGACGGAATGTTGTGGAGTTAGGGGGTCAATGGTGACAAAGGTCAATTTCAGTTTGTACAAGGGTCAAATGTTAAAGTTGATCCAATTTCAGTAAAAAATTATGAAAATTCTGTTCAGATTACAGATTATGTGGCCATTTAAATTTAACATTGAAAACCCAATTTAATGTATATTTTACATTATATCTTAATCAAACGTGCCCAAAACACTCTAATATTTGAAAGTGAGGTGCAGACTGACACTATCACCTGACATCTGGATCTGATCTGGATTGTGAATTTTGTGGACATTTGAATTTAATACTGAAAAGCCCATTCAGCGTACATTTTGCATTATATCTCAATGAAAAGTGCCTCAATCACTCTCATTTTTCTGTTATGGATTTAACTACACCACCAAAATTGGATGGAGGTTCCAATTTTATGCCTGTTTGTTTATCTTCCAGTTAACAGTCAGAAACCAAGTGCCAAAAAGCAATGACACATTGTCCATAGCAGAGATAACCAATGTTCTGAGAAAACTGTCTGATAAAGAATTCAGAAACCAAAAAAGTTGAAAAAAAAAAGAAAAACACTGACAACACCACAAAAAAAAAAAAAAAAACTTGATTCAAGTGCATGAACTAAATACATACTCCTGACATTTCATCACATCTAATTTATCTTATGAAAAGACACTTCGAACAAGACTTCCACAGTGAAAATGGTTTTCCAAGGTAAATTTTGTTGAATTGGAAACTAGTATGGTCGGAGGTTTGTGCTCTATGAGTGTGGTGGTCCAGTTAATGAAATATATTTGGATTTTAGCCTGTCAGACAAAACAAGTCACTTTTATGGTTGAGACAAAAATTCTTGAAAGGGTAGTTGTAAAACAGCTAACTGATCATCTGCAGAGGAATGGTCTATTTGAAGAGTTTCAGTCAGGTTTTAGAATTCATCATAGTACAGAAACACCATTAGTGAAGGTTACAAATGATCTTCTTATGGCCTCGGACAGTGGACTCATCTCTGTGCTTGTTCTGTTAGACCTCAGTGCTGCTTTTGATACTGTTGACCATAAAATTTTATTACAGAGATTAGAGCATGCCATAGGTATTAAAGGCACTGCGCTGCGGTGGTTTGAATCATATTTGTCTAATAGATTACAATTTGTTCATGTAAATGGGGAACCTTCTTCACAGACTAAAGTTAATTATGGAGTTCCACAAGGTTCTGTGCTAGGACCAATTTTATTCACTTTATACATGCTTCCCTTAGGCAGTATTATTAGACGGTATTGCTTAAATTTTCATTGTTACGCAAATGATACCCGGCTTTATCTATCCATGAAGCCAGAGGACACACACCAATTAGCTAAACTGCAGGATTGTCTTACAGACATAAAGACATGGATGACCTCTAATTTCCTGCTTTTAAACTCAGATAAAACTGAAGTTATTGTACTTGGCCCCACAAATCTTAGAAACATGGTGTCTAACCAGATCCTTACTCTGGATGGCATTACCCTGACCTCTAGTAATACTGTGAGAAATCTTGGAGTCATTTTTGATCAGGATATGTCATTCAAAGCGCATATTAAACAAATATGTAGGACTGCTTTTTTGCATTTACGCAATATCTCTAAAATCAGAAAGGTCTTGTCTCAGAGTGATGCTGAAAAACTAATTCATGCATTTATTTCCTCTAGGCTGGACTATTGTAATTCATTATTATCAGGTTGTCCTAAAAGTTCCCTAAAAAGCCTTCAGTTAATTCAAAATGCTGCAGCTAGAGTACTGACGGGGACTAGAAGGAGAGAGCATATCTCACCCATATTGGCCTCTTCATTGGCTTCCTGTTAATTCTAGAATAGAATTTAAAATTCTTCTTCTTACTTATAAGGTTTTGAATAATCAGGTCCCATCTTATCTTAGGGACCTCGTAGTACCATATCACCCCAATAGAGCGCTTCGCTCTCAGACTGCAGGCTTACTTGTAGTTCCTAGGGTTTGTAAGAGTAGAATGGGAGGCAGAGCCTTCAGCTTTCAGGCTCCTCTCCTGTGGAACCAGCTCCCAATTCAGATCAGGGAGACAGACACCCTCTCTACTTTTAAGATTAGGCTTAAAACCTTCTTTTTTGCTAAAGCTTATAGTTACGGCTGGATCAGGTGACCCTGAACCATCCCTTAGTTATGCTGCTATAGACGTAGACTGCTGGGGGGTTCCCATGATGCACTGTTTCTTTCTCTTTTTGCTCTGTATGCACCACTCTGCATTTAATCATTAGTGATCGATCTCTGCTCCCCTCCACAGCATGTCTTTTTCCTGGTTCTCTCCCTCAGCCCCAACCAGTCCCAGCAGAAGACTGCCCCTCCCTGAGCCTGGTTCTGCTGGAGGTTTCTTCCTGTTAAAAGGGAGTTTTTCCTTCCCACTGTAGCCAAGTGCTTGCTCACAGGGGGTCGTTGGGGTTTTACATAATTATTGTATGGCCTTGCCTTACAATATAAAGCGCCTTGGGGCAACTGTTTGTTGTGATTTGGCGCTATATAAAAAAATTGATTGATTGATTGATTGATTGACTGACAGTTGACCAGTTTCATAACACGATGCGTCACCTAACCATCGATACAATTGGCCAAAAATACATCGGGCATCACAGGAAAATGTTAACATCGGAAATCCTGAAGTGGAGGATTCACCACGTTACTATGTATTTTCCATGTTTAACAGAAGAACTCACAGCTGTGTTTCCAGAAAATGAGTTCAACAACTTTCATACCTTTTTGCTAAATTCTACAATGCTTTTATTTGTCAATGATCTTAACGTTATTCCCGCACATATCACACATATCTACTCTCATTGGCCACCTGAGCGTCTCACGCTAATGTCGCTGTTGAGACCGGAAGTGCCTTTTGTTTTGCGAAAAGTAACTACTTTATGCATCTCCTACATAATACGCAGACGTGTACTCTTTACAACAGTCAAGAACACTGCACGAATAAACGGGGAGTCAAAGAAGCAACTGTTTGCCACAGAAGATTCTGATCTTCTGACAAGATTCACCTGTTAAAAGCAGTGTTGTACGTATAGTAACGAAGTAAAAATACTTCACTACTGTACTTAAGTACGTTTTGGGAGACTTTGTACTTTACTTGAGTTTTTTTTTAATTCAGTTTACTTTCACTTTTACTTCACTACATTTGACCTTAATTGCATACTTCTACTCCAATACATTTTCTATGCACCATGCCGTTACTCATTACAAAAAAAAAAAAAAAAAACAGACACGAAAAAAGTTGCGTTTTCATCCAGGGACAACTAGTGTCTGCAATGATGTCAGGCCGATTTGTCATGAGGCATATCCGGTAGGCTTTTTTTGCAGTTGCGCACTTGTGGGGTTGTTTGTCAGGAAAATGATCATTTCTCTACATTGATTACAGACCTGCAACGGGTCTGTAATAAACTTTTACTTGAGTAGCATTTCAATCAGTGACTTGAACTTCTCTACCAGTCATTTTTTTAATGGGTATCTGTACTTTTACTTAAGTGTGATTTTCCGATACTTTATACAACACTGGTTAAAAGTGAGTCACAAGTGAAACATTTCTGTCACTTTGGTGTCTGTCGGGTTTGTGGCCACACCTTTTGTGACTCTTTTGCTTTAGGGGGCAGTGTGTTCATCACTGTTCTACATGCGCCCGTATCACACAAGAACTCAAACGGAGAACCGTTTACCACCAAAGTGATGGTGGGTTTGTCTTTCATACTCATTATTGTCCATGCTCCACAATTGTCCACTGAATCCAAATTGTCATTGTCAGAATCATCAGAGTTATCCTGCCTGTTAGTTGGTGTGACAGGAATGTCATCTGATTTAAATACTGCAGTTTTTGCAGCTTCTAGTCTTTTTCAAAGGGAGGGCTGATGGAGCGGGGCCCTTCCTTTGAGATGGTTGAAGCAATAACATCATACCTTGCTTTACATTGGAATTTGGTTTTAATACACCCATTAAGTGCTTCAACCTGTTCATCTAGTATATTCAATCAATCAATCAATCAATTTTATTTATATAGCGCCAAATCACAACAAACAGTTGCCCCAAGGCGCTTTATATTGTAAGGCAAGGCCATACAATAATTACGTAAAAACTCCAACGGTCAAAACGACCCCCTGTGAGCAAGCACTTGGCGACAGTGGGAAGGAAAAACTCCCTTTTAACAGGAAGAAACCTCCAGCAGAACCAGGCTCAGGGAGGGGCAGTCTTCTGCTGGGACTGGTTGGGGCTGAGGGAGAGAAGCAGGAAAAAGACATGCTGTGGAGGGGAGCAGAGATCGATCACTAATGATTAAATGCAGAGTGGTGCATACAGAGCAAAAAGAGAAAGAAACACTCAGTGCATCATGGGAACCCCCCAGCAGTCTAAGTCTATAGCAGCAATAACTAAGGGATGGTTCAGGGTCACCTGATCCAGCCCTAACTATAAGCTTTAGCAAAAAGGAAAGTTTTAAGCCTAATCTTAAAAGTAGAGAGGGTGTCTGTCTCCCTGATCTGAATTGGGAGCTGGTTCCACAGGAGAGGAGCCTGAAAGCTGAAGGCTCTGCCTCCCATTCTACTCTTACAAACCCTAGGAACTACAAGTAAGCCTGCAGTCTGAGAGCGAAGCGCTCTATTGGGGTGATATGGTACTATGAGGTCCCTAAGATAAGATGGGACCTGATTATTCAAAACCTTATAAGTAACAAGAAGAATTTTAAATTCTATTCTAGAATTAACAGGAAGCCAATGAAGAGAGGCCAATATGGGTGAGATATGCTCTCTCCTTCTAGTCCCCGTTAGTACTCTAGCTGCAGCATTTTGAATTAACTGAAGGCTTTTCAGGGAACTTTTAGGACAACCTGATAATAATGAATTACAATAGTCCAGCCTAGAGGAAATAAATGCATGAATTAGTTTTTCAGCATCACTCTGAGACAAGACCTTTCTAATTTTAGAGATATTGCGCAAATGCAAAAAAGCAGTCCTACATATTTGTTTAATATGCGCATTGAATGACATATCCTGATCAAAAATGACTCCAGGATTTCTCACAGTATTACTAGAGGTCAGGGTAATGCCATCCAGAGTAAGGATCTGGTTAGACACCATGTTTCTAAGATTTGTGGGGTCAAGTACAATAACTTCAGTTTTATCTGAGTTTAAAAGCAGGAAATTAGAGGTCATTCATGTCTTTATGTCTGTAAGACAATCCTGCAGTTTAGCTAATTGGTGTGTGTCCCTCTGGCTTCATGGATAGATAAAGCTGGGTATCATCTGCGTAACAATGAAAATTTAAGCAATGCCGTCTAATAATACTGCTTAAGGGAAGCATGTATAAAGTGAATAAATTGGTCCTAGCACAGAACCTTGTGGAACTCCATAATTAACCTTAGTCTGTGAAGAAGATTCCCCATTTACATGAACAAATTGTAATCTATTAGATAAATATGATTCAAACCACCGCAGCGCAGTGCCTTTAATACCTATGGCATGCTCTAATCTCTGTAATAAAATTTTATGGTCAACAGTATCAACAGCAGCACTGAGGTCTAACAGAACAAGCACAGAGATGAGTCCACTGTCTGAGGCCATAAGAAGATCATTTGTAACCTTCACTAATGCTGTTTCTGTACTATGATGAATTCTAAAACCTGACTGAAAACTCTTCAAATAGACCATTCCTCTGCAGATGATCAGTTAGCTGTTTTACAACTACCCTTTCAAGAATTTTTGAGAGAAAAAGGAAGGTTGGAGATTGGTCTATAATTAGCTAAGATAGCTGGGTCAAGTGATGGCTTTTTAAGTAATGGTTTAATTACTGCCACCTTAAAAGCCTGTGGTACATAGCCAACTAATAAAGATAGATTGATCATATTTAAGATCGAAGCATTAAATAATGGTAGGGCTTCCTTCCTAGCAAAGAAAGTCATGAAGTCATTACTAGTTAAAGTTAAAGGAATACTCGGCTCAATAGAGCTCTGACTCTTGTCAGCCTGGCTACAGTGCTGAAAAGAAACCTGGGGTTGTTCTTATTTTCTTCAATTAGTGATGAGTAGTAAGATGTCCTAGCTTTACCGAGGGCTTTTTTATAGAGCAACAGACTCTTTTTCCAGGCTAAGTGAAGATCTTCTAAATTAGTGAGACGCCATTTCCTCTCCAACTTACAGGTTATCTGCTTTAAGCTGCGAGTTTGTGAGTTATACCATGGAGTCAGGCACTTCTGATTTAAAGCTCTCTTTTTCAGAGGAGCTACAGCATCCAAAGTTGTCTTCAATGAGGATGTAAAACTATTGACGAGATACTCTATCTCACTTACAGAGTTTAGGTAGCTACTCTGCACTGTGTTGGTATATGGCATTAGAGAACATAAAGAAGGAATCATATCCTTAAACCTAGTTACAGCGCTTTCTGAAAGACTTGTAGTGTAATGAAACTTATTCCCCACTGCTGGGTAGTCCATCAGAGTAAATGTAAATGTTATTAAGAAATGATCAGACAGAAGGGAGTTTTCAGGGAATACTGGTAAGTCTTCAATTCCCATACCGTAAGTCAGAACAAGATCTAAGATATGATTAAAGTGGTGGGTGGACTCATTTACATTTTGAGCAAAGCCAATTGAGTCTAATAATAGATTAAATGCAGTGTTGAGGCTGTCATTCTCAGCATCTGTGTGGATGTTAAAAGCGCCCACTATAATTATCTTATCTGAGCTAAGCACTAAGTCAGACAAAAGGTCTGAAAATTCACAGAGAAACTCACAGTAACGACCAGGTGGACGATAGATAATAATAAATAAAACTGGTTTTTGGGACTTCCAATTTGGATGGACAAGACTAAGAGTCAAGCTTTCAAATGAATTAAAGCTCTGTCTGGGTTTTTGATTAATTAATAAGCTGGAATGGAAGATTGCTGCTAATCCTCCGCCTCGGCCCGTGCTACGAGCGTTCTGGCAGTTAGTGTGACTCGGGGGTGTTGACTCATTTAAACTAACATATTCATCCTGCTGTAACCAGGTTTCTGTAAGGCAGAATAAATCAATATGTTGATCAATTATTATATCATTACTAACAGGGACTTAGAAGAGAGAGACCTAATGTTTAATAGACCACATTTAACTGTTTTAGTCTGTGGTGCAGTTGAAGGTGCTATATTATTTTTTTCTTTTTGAATTTTTATGCTTAAATAGATTTTTGCTGGTTATTGGTGGTCTGGGAGCAGGCACCGTCTCTACGAGGGATGGGGTTAATGAGGGGATGGCAGGGGGAGAGACGCTGCAGAGAGGTGTGTAAGACTACCACTCTGGTTCCTGGTCCCAACCCTGGATAGTCACTGTTGGAGGATTTAAGCAAATTGGCCAGATTTCTAGAAATGAGAGCTGCTCCATATTTATATATATATATATATATATATATATATATATATATATATATATATATATATATATATATATATATTAGATTAGTCTATTAAAGTCTATCAATTTCGGTCTTTTCTCACTCCCTCCTTCTTTCTTGTCTGCTTCCACAGTGTAATTTGTGTACCAGTGTCTCACACTCCGACACAATCAGTTTGCCCTTGAAGTCATGTTTTTTGTTTCTTCCATTTTTCCAACATATTTCTGTCCCTTCTGGATCACATTTTATCATAAATTTGACACCTTTGTCACCCGGATCATAGCTTGCATTATTGATCAGCTATTGACATCACTGACTGGGTAGTGTCCAGCGGGTAAAGTTTAACCCACCCAGGATTTAACTTTAATACCTGAAACCCTTTCATCAGTCTTTGGACTCTGACCCCGGCTGAGTCATTGTTTAACCATCAGCTGCAAGCAGCGAGGCTTAAACATGACACCACACCAGTTACTCAGGACAGCGAGGACACAACACATGAACAGTGACAACATTTCAGAAACACACCACAAACCATCTGTTTGGAAGTCCTGATCCTGTTCAAGAAGTCTGATCCTGATTTTCCACAAAGACAGGGTCAAGGTTAACCAAACCATTTCAAAACTATACTCACAACCTCTAATTCAATACATACAGAGGCAAATGATACGCTCTGGTCCAGAAGTATTTGGACAGGATAGGTTTTTTTATTTACTTTGTCTCTGTGCATCAAACTAATGTAGTGTCGACTTTCAGCTTCAAACCAAGAGGTTTAACGAAAAAATAATCCATCATTTAAGAATTACAACCCTTTTTATTAATACACACACACCCTTCATTTTCAGAGCCCATAGGTAAATGGACAAAATAATTATAAGGATGAGGGTCAGTACATCTGAAATCACCCAATTTTGGAGGAACTTCCCAGGTCACCCTCTCAGATTCTTCTAAAGGACACATATGTAAAAACCCAAAATATTAGATCTGTACCTGAAATTTGAAGCCACAGCCCCTGGAAATTTTAGTTAATTATTTAAATTTTACCAAACGAGGCTCTCGGTGCACTTTAAAGCATGAAAATTCAGTAAGGTGGAACTATGCTAGTGTATATATATATATATATATATATATATATATATATATATACACACACACACACAGTAGTGTTCAGAATAATAGTAGTGCTATGTGACTAAAAAGATTAATCCAGGTTTTGAGTATATTTCTTATTGTTACATGGTAAACAAGGTACCAGTAGATTCAGTAGATTCTCACAATCCACAAGACCAAGCATTCATGATATGCACACTCTTATGGCTATGAAATTGGGCTATTAATAAAAAAAAAAAAGTAGAAAAGGGGGTGTTCACAATAATAGTAGCATCTGCTGTTGATGCTACAAACTCAAAACTATTATGTTCAAACTGCTTTTTTAGCAATCCTGTGAATCACTAAACTAGTATTTAGTTGTATAACCACAGTTTTTCATGATTTCTTCACATCTGCGAGGCATTAATTTTGTTGGTTTGGAACCAAGATTTTGCTCATTTACTAGTGTGCTTGGGGTCATTGTCTTGTTGAAACACCCATTTCAAAGGCATGTCCTCTTCAGCATAAGGCAACATATGACCTCTTCAAGTATTTTGACATATCCAAACTGATCCATGATACCTGGTATGCGATATATAGGCCCAACACCATAGTAGGAGAAACAAGCCCATATCATGATGCTTGCACCACCATGCTTCACTGTCTTCACTGTGAACTGTGGCTTGAATTCAGAGTTTCTTGGTCGTCTCACAAACTATCTGTCTCATAAACCCTTGGACCCAAAAAGAACAATTTTACTCTCATCAGTCCACAAAATATTCCTCCATTTCTCTTTAGGCCAGTTGATGTGTTCTTTGGCAAATTGTAACCTCTTCTGCACATGTCTTTTATTTAACAGAGGGACTTTTGAGGGGGATTCTTGCAAATAAATTAGCTTCACACAGGCGTCTTCTAACTGTCACAGCACTTACAGGTAACTCCAGACTGTCTTTGATCATCCTGGAGCTGATCAATGGGTGAGCCTTTGCCATTCTGGTTATTCTTCTATCCATTTGATGGTTGTTTCATTTTCTTCCCACGCGTCTCTAGGTTTTTGGTCCATTTTAAAACATTGGAGATCATTGTAGATGAACAGCCTATAATTTTTGCACCTGCGTATAAGTTTTTCCCCTCTCCAATCACTTTTTAATCAAACTACGCTGTTCTTCTGAACAATGTCATTGAATGTCCCATTTTCCTCAGGCTTTCAAAGAGAAAAACATGTTCAACAGGTGCTGGCTTCATCCTTACATAGGGGACACCTGATTCACACCTGTTTGTTCCACAAAATTGACGAACTCACTGACTAATGCCACACTAACATTATTGTGAACACCCCCTTTTCTACATTTTTTTTACTAATAGCCCAATTTCATAGCCTTAAGAGTGTGCATATCATGAATGCTGGTCTTGTTGGATTTGTGAGAATCTACTGAATCTACTGGTACCTTGTTTCCCCATTTAACAATAAGAAATATACTCAGAACCTGGATTAATCTTTTAGTCACATAGCACTACTATTATTCTGAACACTACTGTATATGAATATCTCTAATTTTATAGAATTCACACCTCTGAAAGTCAGTGCCTAGGGCTAACATTTTCTGTAGAATTTAAAAATCTTGTCAGAGTTTCAGTTTTCTCATTTGGGCATGTGGACCAGATGATAACAGTGCTTACTTTCACCATGTGTTCTTACATATCTGAAGATGATATGATCAAAAGATCGTGTTGTTACTGGCCTAACTTCTGGAGTTATGATTTTATTTTTATTTTTTTATGAATTCAGGCATTCTCATGCTGGACCATACATACAAATGTATGTGCAATAGTTTTCATTATGACTTATGTTAGCATCATATCACTGGACCTTGGTTCAGTAAATTTTAATTAAAAAGCCATCAATCTTTCTGGACTACACAGCTCTCAAACTGATTTCTGCAAGGAGTAGTTTTGTGAGGGAAGCCACCAAGAATCCCAGACATCTTTAAAGGTGTAGGCTTCTGTGGGTGTGAGTGAAACAAACTGTCCACATTTTGTCTTCATGGTACAGAGAAGGATTTTCATACAAGAAAATCAAATGCAGGCTTGAGTCTCCCATGTGCCTTCTGGCAAACTGTATCTAAAAGTTTCATATCTTCCTTTTAACAAAATCCTCTGCGTCACTACACTGTGTAGTTGGACTCTTGGTGCAGCAGTTGCCTCCAATCACAGCAACAGAAGTTTATAACTCCTTCAGAGTTGTCATGGGTGTTTTGTGGCGTCCCTCACCAGTCCCCTTCTTGCGCAATCACTCACTTTTTGATAACTGCCCTTCTCCAGACTAAACTTAGCATACAGTTTCCGTACTGATTGCAGGTCTTCTTGTGGTACATGACTACATGATATCAAAGACATATTGACTAACTTGGAAATGTGTAAAGAGATTTTCAGGCTTCACCTGGGGATCCTCTCAAAAATTAGCAGAGAATTAACTCTGTCAGGGTCCAAAAATGTCTGATTTTTGTAGCATTACCTTGTGTTATCTCAATCTGCCACTCAACGTAAGCCGGACGCAACATTTTATTATCTCCGCCAACAAAGATGGAGGAGGTTATGTTTTCCCCTGTTTGTTTGTGAGCAGCCTGGAGCCCACAATTTTCATATATTATTCTGAAATGTTTACTGAAGATTCGTATCCTGATAGCAACGGCACCGTGAAAAAACTGCTGCAAGCTTCAACCAAACCGGGTCAGAAAGTGATTGATTATCTACAGAACTGCTGACAGTCTGAAGTCAGGTGAACGTAACATTGTGACATCACAACACACAGTCATATTTTTATTTCACACTGGGGTCATTCCACACAAACTCAATAAACTTGGAAAGAAAATGTATAATATTGAAGGAATAAATGTTCTTGCAACATGTTCTATGTTATCATTTATGTGAATAATGGTAATTTGTAGTTTTATCATTGTACACCATAAACAGCATATTATGCTGTTTGCAAATTCATTTGATACTGCAAGTTTAAAAATTCAGATTTTTTTTTTTTTTGACAGTTTGCACAGTGTGTGCCGACAGTTTTCTTTCTTCCTCTCATTCTCCTCATTATCCTCTTTCCGCCTCCTCTGTCTGCAGGAACAGGTGCAGTCTGCAGGCTGGAACAGCTGTTGCTGTGCTACTATGTCAGCGATTTACTGTAGAGCCAACAAACCCGACCAAGCCCATGCTGCCTGCCTGCAACTCTCCACCAGTAACAACATCTTCCAGCGTCTTCTGTCCATGATGCAGCAGGGAGCAGCTGGTTCTGTTTAGGCCTAACACCACTAACTCAGTGCGGGTCCCCAGCCGTCTGTCACAGCTGCACACAAGGGCGGCAAATACTGCAACTCCACCAACTGGGCAGCCAGTCTCAGTGTAGATCTGAGCTGCACTCCAACTCCACCACCATCTAAAAGTCTACTTATGCTCGTCCTTCACTCCCTCTGCCCCACCCTTCATCAGCACCCTCCCTCCACTGATGCACGCTACCCTACTGTCTTCCGGGGCAGCCGTCTCCGCCTTGCTAGACATCATAACACACCAGAAACTACAGCGCAAACCTCGGCCAACACTAGCTTCCAATTCCACAAATTTTTACCTTGGAAAAGGTCAAAGTCCTGTTAGAAGTGGCTTTTCATAAGCTCAAATTAATACAAAATCTAGATCAAAGGGCTTTTCAATGTCAAAATCAAATATCCGCTAAATCCGCAATACGGATCAGATTGTGGGATCAAACTTATAGCCCCGTCACACCACAGCCAGAATCACGCAGAATGGCATCAAAATGACGAATCGGCGCACATCCGAAAAGTGTTGAGTTGCAGTTCTAAAATGTTCTTACAGCCATCTGCGTGGGTCCACACAGTTGGTCAAAATCGGCCAGCAGCCCTGAGTGTGATGCACATGTTCAAAACCCCCGGGCACCATTCGAGATGGGACACCTATCCGACAGCGGGTTCATGTGCAATCTGACCGCAATTTACATATTCTGATGGCGGCAAAAAAAGGATCTGAAACAATTTGAGCGCATATGAGGGAAACTCGAGATGGATCTGGCACCACAAAGCCTGCTGGTATGACCTGCACGTGCCACGTATAATAACGTCCACCCCCCGGAACACAAAGGAACTGTTGAAATGTATGTGGCACGCTTCATCATGATAATAATTATGAATTATTATCATGTACAGTACACTGTACATGATAATTTATCGCTGCTGCAAATTTGAACAGGCTGTTATATCCACAATAGACCTTACAGTACAGATATTTGTCCATTCCTCCCCATGGGCGATGTAAATAATGTGAACTATTGTCTCCATCATATCTCTATATACAACAAGCTGCGCCTCTCCGTGGTGCGCAGTAACGCGGCATTGCATGCGCCAGGCTCGGAGCTGAACAGATCTCACCGCTGTAATATATGATCACCTTCTAACTCTGTAGGAGATATGAAGTGGAACTGTTGTGCCAGGCCATGACAGCATTAATAAACATGAATCTCACCTCCACAGCGGTCCATGAGTGTTTCACAGCTCAGGGTGGACGTGGAGCTGAGACCGCAGCCTGTGGTTAAAATCCTTTCACCCAACTGCTGTGTGCTGGAATCAACTATGCAAAAATAAATCCCATGTGATAATCCAACCATCACGGCGTCTAGAGTTGTGCTGAGCTGCTGAAGTGAGCCAATACACAAAAAAAAAGAAATTAAAATTCCCTGAAAAGGCTCCATCTGGCGCATGGGACAGCACGGCTCACTGCCAGCAGTGTCCAGCAGCTGGCAACGGCGCACACTGCGCACAAGCGTGCACACACACACACACACACACCCCCAGCGATCACATCATCAGTCCAGCGCCTCTGCTCTACAAACACACGCACACAACACGTGAGGTCAGTACCGCTGTGATGAGGAGGATGAGTGCAGATGTGACTGCATGACTGAGTGAGTGACCGCACCATGCTGGCTTTGACACATATGGCGTGAGTCCGGCCCCTACGTGGACATCGGGCAGTCTTCAGCGCCTTTTACGGCCGTCTGACAGCAGTCTGTGTCATCTACCTGTTGTCTACATACACTTTGGATGCCATCGTGCAGGTGTGGACGAGGTAATCTGGATGTGTTCTGACACTGCTGACCACGCCTCTTTTCCTCCCGAATGCGTCCGATTATAGCAATGTTTGCCATGTCGGGCTGGTTCCTGCACATTCTTGCTATGTGTGACGGGGGCTTTAGTCTATTCATTGTGAGTGCCAGTTTGCACGTCATTGTCACAAATGAGAGTGATCAAGACACTTTTGATTGAGATGTAATGCAAAATGTACTTCAAATGGGCTTTTCAATATTAAATTCAAAAGGCCACAAAATCCACAATCTGGATCAGATCTGGATCAAACTTTGTCAGGCGATAATGAGTGCCAGTCTGGGGGACGTTTGATTAAGATGAATTAAATTGGGTTTTCAATGTTAAATTTAAAAGGCCACAAAATCTGTAATCTGGATCAGAACCAGATCAAACTTTGTCAGTCCATAAAGGATACCATCCTACATAAGATTCTCAAATATGAAAGACATTCGAGCTTTGCTGTCAGAGTTATGTATTTTTAATATTCGTTCAATGGTAAAGATAGGGATTTTTTCCAATATTCCAGATTATTCCTGATATGACCTTTGACCTATGAACTTGAAAGTTAAATAATCAGGATATAAATCTTCAATCAAAATTTCATAATCATATATGAAAAATTATGGGGCTCCTTGCTGTTAACAAACAACAACCAATCAAACATGGCAAAAACATAATGTCTTCCAACTTCATTGGTGGAGGGTAAGAGAAACGGAAAAAGAGACGAAAGGGGGGAAATGGCATCTAGTAGGAGGCGGCCTGTGTGGCATATTATTTGGGATGAGGTGGCGAGTGAGATGATGGTGAGGAACGTACGAGGTGTGGGGGAGGGGAGATGAAAGCGATATGAAGGCAAAGGAGGGCTGCAGGGAAACAAGGAACAAGGGCAGAAACAAAACTGAAATACTGGGTGAGAGTTTGATAAAGGGAGAGCGGGGTGGGAAGAGAGGAAAAGAGTAAGAGAGAACAGAGTGAGATGCACAATGAAACAAGCGGATGAAAAGATGCGGGCTGCCAGAAATAAAGGGAGATGACTGAAGGGAGAGCTTTTGTCATATTTCTGGTAGCACACACACACACACACACATCTTTTTGTATCTCAGCAGCTCTTTCCATTTTTATTTGGTTTTCAGGCGCCTCGTCTCCCCAGAGGAAGACGTAAAGCACCTCTCCAAACACAGACGTACGACATTCAAACCTCAAAATAACTCAAATTAGCGCATCATTGTTTGCTTTAACACAGTCGTTGCATATTAAAACTGTGACACTTGAAAGATACAGTAAAGTCATGTTAAAGTTTGATACGCTGAGGCCCTGCAGATTTAACACTAGCGTGATGGCTGCGATTGGAGCACCTCAGTACTTAAACACAGAATTTACGTGAAAACCTGATACCGAGTGGGTGTTTCTTACCAAACTGTTTAATGTGACTACACATAATTACCTGATTTTCCTGCACCCTCATATAAGTAAGAAGATATTTGCATGTCCCCGCCTACATTGCATGTCTGTCGCGCAGCGCTATATGCTATTAGATTATATTCCTAATGATCAGAAACTTGAATGAGCCAGAAACTTGATTTGCAAGTTAACATGAGGCTGCTCGATTATGGTTAAAATCACTAACGCAATTATATTTGAACATACGCAAGACTGGTGTGACCTAGGCGGCTTAAATTAAATCTGAGTTACCAGGCTAGCTAAGGCTAACAGGCTAGCTTTGATTCAGGTGCTTGATTAATGCATATTTTTGCAGATTGGCAAGTGGTTTTCATAACAGGCATTCTGGGTGCAGGTATTAAAAGCTGACCTGCACATTGCCTCGCTAACCGCGAGACCATCAGTACAGCTAAAGTCACCAAGCTATCGATACCTGCTAATTAGTGCTAATTCTTGAGGTCGGCACTATGTCACTCCGGCAAAGTGGCCGATCCGAAGGCGAGAATTCGTACTTCCTCGACTTGCCACTCAGTGACAACACCCGGTCTGTTTGCTGTTCTACTGAAATCAGCTGTTTTTTTATTGTCTCTAACTTGCTTCTAACGCCCAGCTGACAGCTCTCATTGCCTTAAACGGTGAGATTTATACACTAAGATGACCTAAAAATGAACCATTATACATTAAATTGACTTTATTAACGAGTCTGACCCCTTTGAAAAGTGACCAAATTGTATGTTTTTGTATTGAGCTCGGTGATGTTTTCCTCGAGAAAACCCGCCCCTCGAGGTTAAATGCCCGGATGGCTGACCTTGAGAACAGTGCCAACATCCATCCATCAATCTTCTAAACTCACTTGTTCCAGTTCAGGATCACGGGGTGCTGGAGCCTATCCCAGCAGTCATTGAGCGAGAGGTGGGGTACACCCTTGACAAACTGCCAGTCTATCACAAGGCTAACACAGATGGACAGACCAACACATTCACACTCACATCACCACTTCACCTAACCGGTATGTCTTTGGAACCCACGCAAACACAGGGAGAACATGCAAAGCCCGCACAGAAAGGACGAGGTCAAAAGCAAATCCCGGACCGTCGTGCTAACTACTAAGAAACTGTGCCACCATGGTGCCACCGTACTTAAAAACTACTAAAAATTCACTCAACGGTAAGACTGGAGCACCAACTTCTTAGACCATTAATACAATTAACTGCAGCAAGACATATTACCTCAGATTCAATGTAAAATGCTCAGAAAGGATAAACTATTATTAGATGAGGTGACGATTAAAAAAAAGGAATAGTTTTGACTGTTTTCAGTGCTTCATCTCCAAAGTAATGTGCAAAGACATCGTCCATTGGATTCTGTTGTTGTGGTTTGACTCCAGTCTGTGTCTTTCTGTTAACTGTCATTATGTTTCAGTCCATGTCTGTTAGTAGTGTCATTTCCCTGTTTGTGCTCTTTTACATCTTTGCATTCCATGTTAGTTTTTTACCTTTTCTTCCTTCGCTTTGTACTTGGGTATTTTGTGGTTCTCCTTTTAGTTTGATTATTATTATTATTATGGTATGTTTTTGTTTCTACTCACCCCCAGGGTTCCTTGAGGTTTGTGACACTGTTCTTTTCCGTTTCTGTGTGCGTCTGTGTCTTGTTATCCGGTCTCCCTGACACCTGTTGCACTTCCCACCTGTAGCTCATCTGTTCATTTGTGTTCCCTATGTAAGACTGCACATTTCCTTTTCTGTTGCCAGATGATTCCTTATCACCTCCCTTGTGTAGCAGTTTGCAAAGTCATGAGTATTGATGATCCTTGACAGCTCCGGTGAGTTTTGCTGTTTGACATCCCTGTATTCATTGCCCTTTATTTAACCCGGTTGTTTGCTGCATGCGTTTTGGTTCGAGTTTCACATTTTCTCCTGTAGTACCCTTTGAACTTCCTCTGTTTGTTTACTGGACTCCAGTGTTTGGGAAATAAATCACCTTTGTTCTCCATTTACATCCTGTGTGGTTCCTGCCTGTAGCCTTGGCTTCACACTGTAACTGAGCACACAACATATATGTCATATGACCATATAACATGATAAAAGAGAGCTTTAAATCAGAAGTGCCTGACTCCGTGGTATAACTCACAAACTCGCAGCTTAAAACAGATAACCCGTAAGTTGGAGAGGAAATGGCGTCTCACTAATTTAGAAGATCTTCACTTAGCCTGGAAAAAGAGTCTGTTGCTCTATAAAAAAGCCCTCCGTAAAGCTAGGACATCTTACTACTCATCACTAATTGAAGAAAATAAGAACAACCCCAGGTTTCTTTTCAGCACTGTAGCCAGGCTGACAAAGAGTCAGAGCTCTATTGAGCTCAGTATTCCATTAACTTTAACTAGTAATGACTTCATGACTTTCTTTGCTAATAAAATTTTAACTATTAGAGAAAAAATTACTCATAACCATCCCAAAGACATATCGTTATCTTTGGCTGCTTTCAGTGATGCCGGTATTTGGTTAGACTCTTTCTCTCAGATTGTTCTGTCTGAGTTATTTTCATTAGTTACTTCATCCAAACCATCAACATGTCTATTACACCCCATTCCTACCAGGCTGCTCAAGGAAGCCCTACCATTATTTAATGCTTCGATCTTAAATATGATCAATCTATCTTTATTAGTTGGCTATGTACCACAGGCTTTTAAGGTGGCAGTAATTAAACCATTACTTAAAAAGCCATCACTTGACCCAGCTATCTTAGCTAATTATAGGCCAATCTCCAACCTTCCTTTTCTCTCAAAAATTCTTGAAAGGGTAGTTGTAAAACAGCTAACTGATCATCTGCAGAGGAATGGTCTATTTGAAGAGTTTCAGTCAGGTTTTAGAATTCATCATAGTACAGAAACAGCATTAGTGAAGGTTACAAATGATCTTCTTATGGCCTCAGACAGTGGACTCATCTCTGTGCTTGTTCTGTTAGACCTCAGTGCTGCTTTTGATACTGTTGACCATAAAATTTTATTACAGAGATTAGAGCATGCCATAGGTATTAAAGGCACTGCGCTGCGGTGGTTTGAATCATATTTATCTAATAGATTACAATTTGTTCATGTAAATGGGGAATCTTCTTCACAGACTAAGTTTAATTATGGAGTTCCACAAGGTTCTGTGCTAGGACCAATTTTATTCACTTTATACATGCTTCCCTTAGGCAGTATTATTAGACGGCATTGCTTAAATTTTCATTGTTACACAGATGATACCCAGCTTTATCTATCCATGAAGCCAGAGGACACACACCAATTAGCTAAACTGCAGGATTGTCTTACAGACATAAAGACATGGATGACCTCTAATTTCCTGCTTTTAAACTCAGATAAAACTGAGTTATTGTACTTGGCCCCACAAATCTTAGAAACATGGTGTCTAACCAGATCCTTACTCTGGATGGCATTACCCTGACCTCTAGTAATACTGTGAGAAATCTTGGAGTCATTTTTGATCAGGATATGTCATTCAAAGCGCATATTAAACAAATATGTAGGACTGCTTTTTTGCATTTACACAATATCTTTAAAATTAGAAAGGTCTTGTCTCAGAGTGATGCTGAAAATGTTATGTGTCGACGCAGGTTGAGGAGCGGACCTGCGTCTGACAGAAAAAAATAACCAGAAGGCGGTTCCCAACAGAAACAATTTATTTTTCACCTGTGCTTACAAATGTAAAACATAAAAAGCGTCCCTCTGGTGGAGTGATAAGTAGCACGTTCTCCAGCGCCCGCAAGGATTAAAGCCCGGCGCTCCTGGACCCACTACCACCGCCAAACACCCCCCAGGTGGACACGACGAACCGATTCTCTATGGAGCTGTTGTGTGGGCCGCTGAAGAGGAGGTACTGCTGGCCCACCACCACCAGAGGGCGCCCTGCCTGGAGTGTGGGCTCCAGGCACCAGAGGGCGCCGCCGCCTCACGGGAGCAGCCTCGGTGACAGCTGTCACCCATCACCTGAGACAGCTGACGGCAATCATCAGTGGGGTATATCAGCAGGACGGCATCTCCACCTCATTGCCGAGATATCGTTTCTACCGGAGAGGTAACGTTCTCAGCTGACTGTGAATATCTGTTGCTTGTGTGTGTTGGACAGCAGATATTCTGTTTCTTTTTTCGACGAGAGGTGGAGGTAACTTTCCTGCTGTTCGGAGTCCTGGGTGCAAACGCGCCCCCATCTAACTGTTCTTTGTTCCTCGCCAGCAGTACCAGGTCCGACACGCGGAGGCAGTGGCCACCTGGGAGTTCGGGACTTGGCGGCTCCAGTATTCCCGGGGTCCTGTGGCGGAGGAAGCCGTGTGGTTCCGGTCTTACCTTGGAGAGGCGTCTCCTATCTTCGAGCCTGCCCACACGACACTTTTGTGAATTGACTGTTGTCCATTTCTGTGATTGGTTGTATTCGTTGTGCACATTCACAACAGTAAAGCGTTGTTATTTTGACTTACTCCATTGTCCGTTCATTTGCGCCCCCTGTTGTGGGTCCGTGTTCCTACACTTTCACAACAGGATATCTCGGCCAGCGTCATGGATCCCGAGGGGCGTCAACCGGCTGTTGAACGGCCAATGGAAGAACAAGGCGCACAGGCGTCCGCAGGAGGGGTAATCGGTGAGTTGCAGCGGATCCTCACCGCTTTCACGACTCGGTTGGATTTGATGACCGAGCAGAACGTCCTCCTGAACCGCAGGGTGGAGGCTCTCGCCGCGCAGGTGGAAGCGCGCCCTCCGGGCGCCGCTGCGGCTCTCCCTCCCGTAGACCCTGTGCGTAACAGCGACGTTCCACTGGTCGTCCAACGACCCCTCCCACCTTCCCCTGAAGCATACATAAGCCCCCCAGAGCCGTACGGAGGCTGTGTGGAGACGTGCGCGGATTTTCTTATGCAGTGTTCGCTCGTCTTCGCACAGCGTCCCGTCATGTACGCGACCGACGCTAGCAAAGTACCTTATGTGATAAATCTGCTTCGTGGTGAGGCACGCACTTGGGCTACAGCGCTCTGGGAGCAAAGTTCACGGCTCCTTCTGACATATGATGGGTTTGTGAGGGAGCTCAGAACGGTGTTCGATCACCCTAATAGAGGAGAGACCGCTTCAGCCGTGCTGCTGTCAATGAGACAGGGGCGCCGGAGCGCAGCTGCCTATGCAGTCGACTTCCGCATCGCGGCTGCGAGGTCCGGCTGGAATAGCACTGCCCTCCGCGCCGCCTTCGTAAACGGACTGTCGTTGGTCCTCAAGGAGCACCTGGTGGCTAAGGACGAACCGCGGGATTTAGATGGGCTTATCGATCTTGTCATACGATTAGACAATCGGTTAAATGAGCGCCGTCGGGAACGAGACGAAGGGCGTGGCCAGGCACGCGTCGTCCCTCTCCCTTCCGGTTCCAACCGCGTTCCGCCCTCCCCACGCTCCACGGCCCCTGCGCTCCGTGCGGTTACAGCCCCCCCTGCTGACGAAGCTATGGACACGAGTAGGGCAACATTTAGGGCACCGGTCACACAAAGGAGGCTGGCCCGCGGGGCGTGTTTTGTTTGTGGCTCGATTGAGCATCAGGTAAGAGACTGCCCCGAGCGGTTAAACACCAACGCCCGCCCCTAGAAACTGGGCTAGGGGTGGGCCGAGACGTTCACGTGGGACACACCCACATCGCCACACGACTCCCAGTTACAATCCTTTATGAGGATTTAACCCTGAAGGCCCCAGCACTGGTGGACACGGGCTCAGAAGGGAATTTGCTAGACAGCAAATGGGCCAGGGAGATAGGGTTCCCTCTGGTGGCGCTTACCTCGCCTGTGCAGGTACGGGCGCTAGATGGCTCCCTACTCCCTCCAATCACTCACAAGACACCACCAGTAACTCTGGTGGTGTCGGGGAATCACCGGGAGGAGATCGAGTTTTTCGTGACTCCGGCCACCTCCCGTGTGATTTTAGGTTTTCCCTGGATGTTGAAACACAATCCCCGGATCGATTGGCCGTCCGGGGTAGTGGTTCAGTGGAGCGAGACCTGCCATCGGGTATGTTTAGGTTCCTCGGTTCCTCCCGGTTCCCAGGCCAGGGAGGAGGTTAGAGCCCCGCCCAATCTAGGGACGGTGCCGGTGCAGTACCATGACCTTGCAGAGGTGTTTAGCAAGGATCTGGCGCTCACCCTTCCCCCGCACCGCCCGTATGATTGTGCCATTGATTTGATTCCAGGCGTTGAGTTCCCGTCCAGTAGGCTGTACAACCTCTCACGACCTGAACGCGAATCAATGGAGACCTACATCCGGGACTCTTTGGCTGCCGGGTTGATCCGGAATTCCACCTCCCCGATGGGTGCGGGTTTCTTTTTTGTGGGGAAAAAGGATGGCGGATTACGTCCATGCATTGATTACAGGGGGCTGAACGAAATCACGGTTCGTAACCGATACCCCTTACCCTTGTTGGATTCGGTGTTCACGCCCCTGCATGGAGCCAAGATATTCACCAAGCTTGATCTTAGGAATGCGTATCACCTGGTTCGGATCCGGAAGGAAGACGAGTGGAAGACGGCATTTAACACCCCGTTAGGTCATTTTGAGTACCTGGTCATGCCGTTCGGTCTTACAAACGCTCCCGCGACGTTCCAAGCATTAGTTAATGACGTCTTGCGGGACTTCCTGCACCGATTCGTCTTCGTATATCTAGACGACATACTCATCTTTTCTCCGGATCCTGAGACCCATGTCCGACATGTACGTCAGGTCCTGCAGCGGTTATTGGAGAACCGGCTGTTTGTTAAGGGCGAGAAGTGTGAGTTTCACCGCACCTCTTTGTCTTTCCTGGGGTTCATCATCTCCCCCAACTCCGTCGCTCCTGATCCGGCCAAGGTTGCGGCGGTGAGAGACTGGCCCCAACCCACAAGCCGTAGGAAGCTGCAACAGTTCCTCGGCTTTGCGAATTTCTACAGGAGGTTCATTAAGGGCTACAGTCAGGTTGTTAGCTCCCTGACAGCCCTGACCTCACCAAAAGTCCCCTTCACCTGGTCGGATCGTTGCGATGCCGAGTTCAAGGAGTTGAAACGGCGCTTCTCGTCTGCACCCGTTCTGGTGCAGCCCGATCCTAGTCGCCAGTTAGTGGTTGAAGTGGAAGCCTCGGACTCAGGGATAGGAGCTGTGCTGTCCCAGAGTGGGAAGACCGATAAGGTCCTTCATCCGTGTGCCTATTTTTCCCGCAGGTTGACCCCGGCTGAACGGAACTATGACGTCGGCAACCGAGAACTCCTTGCGGTGAAAGAGGCTCTTGAAGAGTGGAGACATCTGTTGGAGGGAATGTCCGTGCCATTCACGGTTTTCACTGACCACCGGAACCTGGAATATATCAGGACCGCCAAGCGGCTGAATCCCAGGCAAGCCCGCTGGTCACTGTTCTTCGGCCGTTTTGACTTCCGCATCACCTACCGGCCCGGGACCAAGAACCAGAAATCGGATGCCTTGTCCCGGGTACACGAAGACGAGGTCAAAACGGAGTTGTCGGATCCACCGGAACCCATCATCCCGGAGTCCACTATCGTGGCCACCCTCACCTGGGACGTAGAGAGAACCGTCCGGGAGGCCCTGGCACGAAGCCCGGACCCCGGGACTGGACCAAAGAACAGACGTTACGTCCCACCAGAGGCAAGGGCTGCAGTCCTGGACTTCTGTCATGGCTCTAAGCTCTCCTGTCATCCAGGGGTGCGAAGAACCGTGGCAGTTTTCCGGCAGCGCTTCTGGTGGGCGTCCCTGGAGGCCGACGTCCGGGACTATATCCAGGCCTGTACCACCTGCGCCAGGGGCAAGGCCGACCATCGCAAGGCTCCGGGACTGCTACAGCCGCTGCCCGTGCCTCATCGCCCCTGGTCCCACATCGGCCTGGATTTTGTCACGGGCCTCCCGCCGTCCCAGGGAAACACCGTCATCCTCACGATAGTGGACCGATTCTCCAAGGCGGCCCACTTCGTGGCCCTCCCGAAGCTCCCAACGGCCCAGGAGACAGCGGACCTCCTGGTCCACCACGTCGTCCGCCTGCATGGAATACCATCAGACATCGTCTCCGATCGCGGTCCCCAGTTCTCCTCGCATGTCTGGAGGAGCTTTTGCCGGGAACTGGGGGCCACGGTCAGTCTCTCATCCGGGTATCACCCCCAGACCAACGGGCAAGCAGAGCGGGCCAATCAAGAAATGGAGCAAACGCTACGTTGTGTGACAGCCGCGCACCCGGCGGCCTGGAGTACTCATTTGGCCTGGATCGAGTACGCCCACAACAGTCAAGTGTCATCAGCCACCGGCCTCTCCCCCTTTGAGGTGTGTTTGGGGTATCAGCCCCCATTATTCCCGGTGGTTGAGGGAGAGGACACGACGAACCGATTCTCTATGGAGCTGTTGTGTGGGCCGCTGAAGAGGAGGTACTGCTGGCCCACCACCACCAGAGGGCGCCCTGCCTGGAGTGTGGGCTCCAGGCACCAGAGGGCGCCGCCGCCTCACGGGAGCAGCCTCGGTGACAGCTGTCACCCATCACCTGAGACAGCTGACGGCAATCATCAGTGGGGTATATCAGCAGGACGGCATCTCCACCTCATTGCCGAGATATCGTTTCTACCGGAGAGGTAACGTTCTCAGCTGACTGTGAATATCTGTTGCTTGTGTGTGTTGGACAGCAGATATTCTGTTTCTTTTTTCGACGAGAGGTGGAGGTAACTTTCCTGCTGTTCGGAGTCCTGGGTGCAAACGCGCCCCCATCTAACTGTTCTTTGTTCCTCGCCAGCAGTACCAGGTCCGACACGCGGAGGCAGTGGCCACCTGGGAGTTCGGGACTTGGCGGCTCCAGTATTCCCGGGGTCCTGTGGCGGAGGAAGCCGTGTGGTTCCGGTCTTACCTTGGAGAGGCGTCTCCTATCTTCGAGCCTGCCCACACGACACTTTTGTGAATTGACTGTTGTCCATTTCTGTGATTGGTTGTATTCGTTGTGCACATTCACAACAGTAAAGCGTTGTTATTTTGACTTACTCCATTGTCCGTTCATTTGCGCCCCCTGTTGTGGGTCCGTGTTCCTACACTTTCCCAACAGGAGCAAAGAGAAGGTGAGGTGAGTCAGCAGATACAACTCTATCTTTCGCATAACACACGCCATCAGCAACACACTTAGGTCAATGTTTCTTTTTATCTTTATACAAATGAGCAGCCTCTCACAACCAGTGGAGGATCACTTATCCTGCACGCCACCGCAGTGAGAAGCAAGCTGCACAATTCTCTTCACAGTCTCAGTTTACTGTGTAACAAAACACCAAAATACTATCAACAATTACTTAATCACTTAATTACCTTTAGCGTGTGCTGACAGCATGTGTCCTCACCCTTCCCTGCTTCACGGGCTCGATATGTCAAACCCAGGCACGATCCTCAGCGTCTCACAAACGAACGTCACAAGGTCGAGTTCCCGGCAGTTCTGCTCAAATTGTTCCACATGACGCTAATAAGGGTGAGGACTCTTCAGCCAGCACTTTCTCCACAGACAAATCAGCCCTCATGCCACCTGGAGAGCAAAGAAAAGAAAAGAACACCAACACAGCCAGCCACGCCCCCCCAACACACAACAGAAAAACTAATTCATGCATTTATTTCCTCTAGGCTGGACTATTGTAATTCATTATTATCAGGTTGTCCTAAAAGTTCCCTGAAAAGCCTTCAGTTAATTCAAAATGCTGCAGCTAGAGTACTAACGGGGACTAGAAGGAGAGAGCATATCTCACCCATATTGGCCTCTCTTCATTGGCTTCCTGTTAATTCTAGAATAGAATTTAAAATTCTTCTTCTTACTTATAAGGTTTTGAATAATCAGGTCCCATCTTATCTTAGGGACCTCATAGTACCATATCACCCCAATAGAGCGCTTCGCTCTCAGACTGCAGGCTTACTTGTAGTTCCTAGGGTTTGTAAGAGTAGAATGGGAGGCAGAGCCTTCAGCTTTCAGGCTCCTCTCCTGTGGAACCAGCTCCCAATTCAGATCAGGGAGACAGACACCCTCTCTACTTTTAAGATTAGGCTTAAAACTTTCCTTTATGCTAAAGCTTATAGTTAGGGCTGGATCAGGTGACCCTGAACCATCCCCTAGTTGTGCTGCTATAGACGTAGACTGCTGGGGGGTTCCCATGATGCACTGAGTGTTTCTTTCTCTTTTTGCTCTGTATGCACCACTCTGCATTTAATCATTAGTGACTGATCTCTGCTCCCCTCCACAGCATGTCTTTTTCCTGGTTCTCTCCCTCAGCCCCAACCAGTCCCAGCAGAAGACTGCCCCTCCCTGAGCCTGGTTCTGCTGGAGGTTTCTTCCTGTTAAAAGGGAGTTTTTCCTTCCCACTGTCGCCAAGTGCTTGCTCACAGGGGGTCGTTTTGACCGTTGGGGTTTTTACGTAATTATTGTATGGCCTTGCCTTACAATATAAAGCACCTTGGGGCAACTGTTTGTTGTGATTTGGCGCTATATAAATAAAATTGATTGATTGATTGATAACTAAGCATAAAAGATTAGGCAAACTATTCCTTTGGTTCAAATCAACAATTTTTATAATTTTCTATCAAAATTGGAACAATGATCATTTTTGTCCCCTGTAGAAATTATATCTGGCCTTTGCCACCATTTTTGCTAAAGTTTATCCAATAACAAGAAAATACAAACTATACCTTTCTGGGATCTTGTATCTACCTGGCTATAGGCCACTGAGGCTGGATTGTAAGATCTGTTTCATCATCTTATGACCCCATAAAACCTTCATAACCCGTGCACAGATTTCCAAGAATACTGTGATTTACCATGAAACTACTGAATTGCATGAAAGTTCAAATCTGGTTTTCTGCCTGTCATGTATTCCTTTGTACTTTTTGCAATAAAGATCCATTCACAGATTTAGAAAGGAGGTCAGAGGACATCACCGGGTCTTTTCCCTTATGTTTTGATATGGTGGTTGCAGCGAGTACGCACCCGTGTCACAGATACCCTGACTTGGCTTCTGTTTGTGCCGCTACAGGCCGCCAGGTCTCTAATCCTGAGTTGCACAGTTTCACCCTGCAGACATTCACTTTGTCTCCACACAAACGCAGCTGCCAGATTCGTGTGACCAGGCAGCTTCTCGCTCAGAACAAATGGAGGTATTAAATGAGCCGGCTTTCTCTTTGGGTCTTTATTCTCACAGTGCATATGAAAAAAAACTGAGCATGTGAGAAGCTCTACTGCATCTTTGTGTTCTTTATTCATAAAAATACTAAACCTTTGCTCATTTTTGAAGCAACAATAAGACTTTTGCTACAGTTGCTCTAAAATAATGTGTAATTTAGTGCTGATTTTATCACTATCGGCAACAGAATTTATCAACATTGAAACCCTTAGATTCAAAAGCAGACATTGTAACTGGACCTTCAACTCCTTTGATGCCAGACAGTTGGGTTTTAAAGACATGACTGGTATTATCTGAACAAATCTCATGGTGATGAGCAGAATAAAATCATGACCTAACAGCAAGGGTTATTATGGGTATGATCACAATAAGGGATGACATTTCTTTTTGAGAATTTAAGTGAAATTTCTGCCCTGACCTTTCACAATAAAAACCACAGCCATACACTACCACGGGTACTTACATTAGCTCACAACATTTGTAAGATTCCATTCAATAACGTAATTTAAAGTAACGCTAGGTTAATTACATGAAAGTATTTGGACTATGTTTAAAGAGTTAAGAAGTTCTGCGCCAATCAAGACGGGAAATACAACAAATCTTTTCCATCACCTGAAAAAGGTACAATCTTTATGTAAATTATTTATTATTTACATTTTTTACAAAGCAAGCCAACTTAGTTTGTTAAAGTAAATATAGCATTTTAACACCGTTAACATTCCATTATTCCAATTTTGTTATTACACTATATTCCAAAATTTAAGTAATCAAACTCAGGTTTTTTTGTTGTTTTGCTTTTTTGTCATTATTGTTGGGCTGTTTTTTGTTCCTTCAGGTTGCATTCATAGTAGAGCAGATAACATAAATTTTACAGAAAATTTCATGCAAATGCTGGTGTGACGGAGGCTAGCAGAAGTCACTGTAAAATAGTCATCAGTAAACCTCACTCCCCAACAGATAAAAAGATTCTCTGACAAGGCCAGAGCCCTGAGTTTTGGCCTTCTGGTTAGAGAGTCCATGGCACAAATTATGAGTTTGTGTTCCAAGTAGAACAAGTGAGAGGAGTGAAAATCACAACACAATGCAGAGCAAGCCACTACAACAGTACAAGCACCAAATTTGGTATTCATTCCAGGAGTACCCATGTATCAACTGAAGAGACCTAGAACAAAAGCCATCTACTTGTCTAGTTGTCATGCATAAATTTGGCCATTTGGTCATTTTCCAAGATGGCCTCCAAAATGACCTACCGAAAATAACTTTTTGCATTGAAATGTTCCGAACACAATGAATGAGTTTTAACAGCGTCAGTAAAATTTAAGATAGTGCCTAATTTCCAGACGGTGACCAAATCAACACCAAAATGATTTGCTCTCACAAAAATGCCAGTTATTTTAGTTGTGTGATCTTGGTGACAAATTGTAGGTTGGCTAGCATGCTGGGTTTAATTTTTCATGTTCCAACAACAATATGAAAATTCAGTAAGGTATATCTTATATATTATATTCCAATTCTAAGGTGGAACTATGCTAGTATACTAAGGTATATCTAAATATCTAAAAAGGAAGAGTAAAATAGAAGAGTAGAAAAGAGTAGAGTACAGCCACTTAGGTGCCTGGTCTTGAGAACCAGGGATGGTAGGTTGAAAAGCTTTTTTATCCCATGGAAACTCTCCCTACCCACCCAAGCGGCTCAAGAAAAAAGTATATATAATAATAAATAATAAGACATAAGAAAGATAAGACATTATATATATATATATATATATATATAAAACCCTTTATATACGGCGATGGCGCCCACAGAAAGAGGAAAAACATGGAAGTTTCACACTAGTGCGCCGCTGATTCTCATTACCGTAAGTTCTCATGTAAGCCCTCAATCTGAAAAATTTCAACACTGACAGCAAGCCAAGAACCCGTGCTTTCCAACAGTATGCTATATGTTGCATATATTACGGTAAAGTGCGTTTGGTGACTTTTGAAACGAGGGAAAAGTATGAAAAAGAGCGCAAAAGTGACAGAAAAGTACAGAGACAGACAGCAAACATAAATGTAGTAATTTTTGAGGAAAAGGCAGGGTGTTAGTGTCATTTGTGAAGGTGTGTGTGCGTGTTTGTGTGGGTGTGATGGCTCCATCAGCACACCACAAGCCACTGCCCGGTGCCAACAAGCAGTGGAAACCCACCTTGCCAGCGATCCACAAAGGGGCGGCGTTCTTGCAAGGTTTGCAAGAGGTCAACCTGCTGGATGTGCAAACTTTGTAAAATTGGCCTCTGTCTTCAGCCAGACAGAAACTGTTACAAACAGTACCACACTGACTGATGTAGTTTAGATCTAATTTCGATTCTTGGTTATATATTTGTATATAGTTTGACACTTTATTGTTTTATTCATACTGTATAATTTTGCACAAAATGAGTGATCAAATGAGTGATTTATTGCACATTTTAATACAGATAATAATTGATATATTTATATATAGTTTTGCACTTTGTTGTTATTCATATTGTTTGGTTCTGCACCCTGCGGAGGAAACTCATCTCGGCCGCTTGTACTTGCGATCTCATTCTTTCGGTCATGAGCCAAATCTCATGACCATAGGTGAGGATCAGAACGTAGATCGATCGGTAAATCGAGAGCTTTGCCCCCCTACTCAGCTCTCTCTTCACCACGACAGTCTGATACAGCGACCACATCACTGCAGATGCTGCACCGATGCGTCTGTCGATCTCACGCTCCATCCATCCCTCACTAGTGAACAAGACCCCGAGATACTTGAACTCCTCCACTTGAGGCAAGGACACTCCACCGACCTGAAGAGGGCAAAGCACCTTTTTCCGGTCGAGAACCATGGCCTCAGATTTGGAGGTGCTGATTTTCATCCCGGACACTTCACACTCGGCTGCAAACTGCCCCAGTGCACGCTGAAGGTCCTGATCTGACGAAGCCAACAGAACCACATCATCCGCAAACAGCAGAGACGAGATTCTGTGGTTCCCAAACCAGACACCCTCTACACCCTGCCTGCGCCTAGAAATTCTGTCCATAAAGATAATGAACAGAACCGGTGACAAAGGGCAGCCCTGGCGGAGGCCAACGTGCACTGGAAACAGGTTTGACTTACTACTGGCCATGCAAACCAAGTTCCTGCTGCGGTCATACAGGGACCGGATAGCCCTTAGCAAAGGACCCCGGACCCCGTACTCCCGGAGCACTCCCCACAGGGTACCCCGGGGGACACGGTCAAACGCCTTCTCCAGATCCACAAAGCACATGTGGACTGGTTGGGCGAACTCCCATGAACCCTCGAGCACCCGATGGAGCGTGTAGAGCTGGTCCAGTGTGCTGCGACCAGGACGAAAACCACACTGCTCCTCCTGAATCCGAGGTTTGACTATCGGTCGAATTCTCTTCTCCAGTACCCTGGAATAGACCATACCGGAGAGGCTGAGGAGTGTGATCCCCCTGTAGTTGGAACACACCCTCCGGTCCCCCTTCTTAAACAGAGGGACCACCACCCCGGTCTGCCAATCCAGAGGCACTGTCCCCAACCACCACGCGATGTTGTAGAGGTGTGTCAGCCAGGACAGTCCCACAACATCCAGAGATTTAAGGTACTCAGGACGGACTTCATCCACCCCAGGAGCCTTGCCACCGAGGAGCTTTCTAACCACCTCGGTGACTTCGGTCTGGGTAATGGATGAGTCTGTCTCTGAGTCCCCAGTCTCTGCTTCCTCTTCGGAAGACGTGACGATGGGATTGAGGAGATCCTCGAAGTATTCCTTCCACCGCCCGACAACATCCCCAGTCAGGGTCAACAGCTCCCCACCCGCACCGTAGACAGTGCTGGTGGAGATCTGCTTCCGCCTCCTAAGGTGTCGGACAGTTTGCCAGAATTTCTTCAAGGCCAACCGATAGTCCTCCTCCATGGCCTCCCCGAACTCCTCCCAGACCCGAGTTTTTGCCTCTGCGACCGCACGGGCTGCAGCATGCTTGCCCCAACCCCAAGCCTGGCTCCAGGGTGGAGCCCCGGCTCCGCCATACCAAGCGACGTCTCGGTCCTTGATTTTTTACTGGTCATGGGAGCTTCTGAACTAGCCATAAAGTAACCATTTATTTGTCCTGAATAGGTGAAACTTGGATATATCCTTGACATTCTCCAGCCATTAGGCTCCTCAACATGAAATCACTTGCTCACTGGATTACACCCAGAGTAATGTGCCACATGACTAAAATGTAATAGATGATGTTCCAACACAAGTGATTCACTCATTTGTCATTACAGGAGTATCCAAATATCCTCTGAAGAGACATAGCACCAAAGACATATAGTTGTATACTTAGCTCACTGATTAGCATTCAAGTCTATGTAGACTTGGACATTCATTCGCTCTATGGCCATCAATCAGATAAGCAGTTAATTTAAATTATCCTTTATTTAACCAGGTTAGTCCCTTAAGGGACTGTCACAGTGGCGTATTCGTAGAGCTGCTCATTACAGCGTATCGTTTACACTGTAATGAGCAGCTCTCCGCCCACTTCACGAGGAGTTTTTTCTCAATACGCAGCAATATGTTGAGGGCTACGTGCGTAGAACGGAAGAAATTAAACCTGTTTAATTTTCTTCGGTGTACAGCACAGCATGGAGCCTTCACGTGAGTACACGCAACGCCGTGCTACTGTCCACTATTGTGAGCCCGCCCACGCTGCAACACGGTACTGTACGCCACTTCACACCTCCCTGTTGTTCTTCTGGAGCTATAAATACTGCAAGATCGTTGCTTTGCTTCACTTTACTTTTAGGTTTTATTTTGAGGAGTCTGAGTCTCCTTAAAATAAAACCGCTCTCTTGCACGCACTCTCCCTCACTCTCTCTGTCTCTGTGTGTCTAATCAGAGCTGTGACTCTTTAAAATAAACGCGCACTCATCAAACGCCCTGATCGATCAGTCTGATCAAAGCTGAAAAGAGCTGTGACTCTAAAATAAATGCGCACTCACTGCATAAAAAAATAATAATAAATAATAATATTAATGTTAAATGACTGTTTTTGAGCCGCACCACACCATGCAGTAGAGAACAGAGCGCACTTCCACAGAGGCAGAAAACAGCACTGAAACTGGTGCAGCATGTCACACGCGACTGTGTGCACATTAAAATGCGAACACACGCAGCTGCAAGTATGAACGAACACTGTTAAAGGCTGAGTACACGCGTATTTTGGGCGTATTTAAATGAAACACAACGCTGCAATGAGCAGCTCTACGAATACACCACTGTGACAGGCCCTTTTGAGATCGAGACCTCTTTTGCAAGGGAGTCCTGGACAATTATAAAGTTTCCAATCCACCTAACCTGCATGTCTTAAGAAAAAGTACAGATAGACTGATGGAAAAGGACAGGTGACAAAATTGGAGAACTGCTCTTCAGCCGAGACAATTAGTTAACCATATGGTACCATGAGACCATTAAACAACATCTGGACTGACAGCATGATCAGCAAATCTCTTTTCCATAGAAGATCCATCCCCTAAAGGAAATACAGGTTTAAAAGTCAAAATGTTGAACACCAAAACGGCCGACATGTTTGACTAGTCTGTTTTCTCCAGTGGTGCATGTGAAGCAACAATCATCACACTGTCCACTGGCTGACTGAAGTGTTCTCTACTACTACGACCCTAATATCAAAGTGGGTGAACTGGGGATCTCCAGCACCTTCTGTGCTTGACCTGACTCCCCACACTCTGTGCCAGGCTGATGGCAAACAACAATGGACCTCTGACACCCGAGTCAACAGCCGGCAAACACACACCTCCCCAGTGGGCACTGCTGTGTTTGTGTGTGTGGCGCTACAGTATTTACTGCCATGTCCACCAAAAGGTCCAGCTTTATGTTTCTATAAAATAAAATATGTAGTGTTTTCATAGAAAGAAAGCCAGAGCAGTTCTGTCGTGTGGTAGATGCGGCAATGCATGGCACAAGGGCATGCTCCTAAACCTTACCTGGCAATGACATAAAAATGTGAAGCAAAAACATGGTGTTCCAACTCTCCTGCTTCCACGTATGTAATGACCCAAGCATATGGCAGAAATTCAGTGCATTTAGTGTCAATAAAAATATTAACTGGAGCTTCTTAAGTTCAAACCAAGGACCAAAATATTTAAGAAAGGTCATTTAAGTGTTGAACATGGCGCAACCATCTCTAAAGTCTACAGAGAATCCTCCAAAACAGAAGAAACATCCAGTAAGTGTTAGTTCTCCAAGAACCAATTGTTACGAGCAGTGTATGCAGGAGAGAAGAACATCCCTGAACAACACATCAAATCTTGAAGCAGATGGGCTACACCCATAGACGGCATACTGGGCAGTGGACAACATCTCAATCATGTCACCCTAGCTTTCCTGAAGAGCGAGACTGAAGCTCAAGTGGGGTGGCTCTATATATTGCCATTTTGGCCGTGTCTAACTCCGCCAACATCTGACCAACCCATAAATGTGTAAAGAGGTGGAGAGTCGACTAGACAGGTGATACCTGGGTAAGACAAATAAACCCTGAACATGCCCAACTACCTTGACGTTACCAAGCTAGCTAAGGTGAAGAGGCTAGGTCACCTGAATTTAGATGACTGATTAAGGCGCATTTTTTGGAGACCGAGTCTTATAACAGGTGGCCTGGGTCCACGTATTAAAAGCTATGACAGGCATATTGCCTCTATATCTATGGAACTATCATTATAACTACTGTCACCGGCTGTCGATACCTGTAATTAGTGCTAATGATGCTAACATACAGATTAAATAATACAGAATTTCACTCAACAGAAATACTTTTGCACAAACTTCTTAGTTGACAGTGCATGTCAGAGCACAAACCAAGCATTAAGTCAAAGGAATTGTCTGTAGGCCTCAGAGACAGGTTGTCTTGAGGCACAAATCTGGGGAAGGGTACAGAAACAAATCTGCTGCTTTGAAGGTCCCAATGAGCACAGTGGCCTCCGTCATCCCTAAATGGAAGACGTTTGGATCCACCAGCACTCTTCCTAGAGCTGGCCGGCCGTCTAAACTGAGCAACTGGGGGATAAGGGCCTTAGTCAGAGAGGTGACCATGAACATGGGCAACAATCTCTACAGCAATCCACCAATCAGGCCTGTATGGTAGAGTGGCCAGACGGAAGCCACTTCATAGTAAAAGGCAGATGGCAGCCCACCTGGAGATTGCCAAAAGGCACCTGAAGGACTCTCAGACCATGAGAAACAAAATTCTCTGGTCTTACTACTCATCACTAATTGAAGAAAATAAGAACAACCCCAGGTTTCTTTTCAGCACTGTAGCCAGGCTGACAAAGAGTCAGAGCTCTATTGAGCCGAGTATTCCTTTAACTTTAACTAGTAATGACTTCATGACTTTCTTTGCTAACAAAATTTTAACTATTAGAGAAAAAATTACTCATAACCATCCCAAAGACGTATCGTTATCTTTGGCTGCTTTCAGTGATGCCGGTATTTGGTTAGACTCTTTCTCTCCGATTGTTCTGTCTGAGTTATTTTCATTAGTTACTTCATCCAAACCATCAACATGTCTATTGGACCCCATTCTTACCAGGCTGCTCAAGGAAGCCCTACCATTATTTAATGCTTCGATCTTAAATATGATCAATCTATCTTTATTAGTTGGCTATGTACCACAGGCTTTTAAGGTGGCAGTAATTAAACCATTACTTAAAAAGCCATCACTTGACCCAGCTATCTTAGCTAATTATAGGCCAATCTCCAACCTTCCTTTTCTCTCAAAAATTCTTGAAAGGGTAGTTGTAAAACAGCTAACTGATCATCTGCAGAGGAATGGTCTATTTGAAGAGTTTCAGTCAGGTTTTAGAATTCATCATAGTACAGAAACAGCATTAGTGAAGGTTACAAATGATCTTCTTATGGCCTCAGACAGTGGACTCATCTCTGTGCTTGTTCTGTTAGACCTCAGTGCTGCTTTTGATACTGTTGACCATAAAGTTTTATTACAGAGATTAGAGCATGCCATAGGTATTAAAGGCACTGCGCTGCGGTGGTTTGAATCATATTTGTCTAATAGATTACAATTTGTTCATGTAAATGGGGAATCTTCTTCACAGACTAAGGTTAATTATGGAGTTCCACAAGGTTCTGTGCTAGGACCAATTTTATTCACTTTATACATGCTTCCCTTAGGCAGTATTATTAGACGGCATTGCTTAAATTTTCATTGTTACGCAGATGATACCCAGCTTTATCTATCCATGAAGCCAGAGGACACACACCAATTAGCTAAACTGCAGGATTGTCTTACAGACATAAGGACATGGATGACCTCTAATTTCCTGCTTTTAAACTCAGATAAAACTGAAGTTATTGTACTTGGCCCCACAAATCTTAGAAACATGGTGTCTAACCAGATCCTTACTCTGGATGGCATTACCCTGACCTCTAGTAATACTGTGAGAAATCTTGGAGTCATTTTTGATCAGGATTTGTCATTCAAAGCGCATATTAAACAAATATGTAAGACTGCTTTTTTGCATTTACGCAATATCTCTAAAATTAGAAAGGTCTTGTCTCAGAGTGATGCTGAAAAACTAATTCATGCATTTATTTCCTCTAGGCTGGACTATTGTAATTCATTATTATCAGGTTGTCCTAAAAGTTCCCTGAAAAGCCTTCAGTTAATTCAAAATGCTGCAGCTAGAGTACTGACGGGGACTAGACGGAGAGAGCATATCTCACCCATATTGGCCTCTCTTCATTGGCTTCCAGTTAATTCTAGAATAGAATTTAAAATTCTTCTTCTTACTTATAAGGTTTTGAATAATCAGGTCCCTTCTTATCTTAGGGACCTCATAGTACCATATCACCCCAATAGAGCGCTTCGCTCTCAGACTGCAGGCTTACTTGTAGTTCCTAGGGTTTGTAAGAGTAGAATGGGAGGCAGAGCCTTCAGCTTTCAGGCTCCTCTCCTGTGGAACCAGCTCCCAATTTGGATCAGGGAGACAGACACCCTCTCTACTTTTAAGATTAGGCTTAAAACTTTCCTTTTTGCTAAAGCTTATAGTTAGGGCTGGATCAGGTGACCCTGAACCATCCCTTAGTTATGCTGCTATAGACTTAGACTGCTGGGGGGTTCCCATAATGCACTGAGTGTTTGTTTCTCTTTTTGCTCTGTATGCACCACTCTGCATTTAATCATTAGTGATTGATCTCTGCTCCCCTCCACAGCATGTCTTTTTCCTGGTTCTCTCCCTCAGCCCCAACCAGTCCCAGCAGAAGACTGCCCCTCCCTGAGCCTGGTTCTGCTGGAGGTTTCTTCCTGTTAAAAGGGAGTTTTTCCTTCCCACTGTCGCCAAGTGCTTGCTCACAGGGGGTCGTTTTGACCTTTGGGGTTTTTACGTAATTATTGTATGGCCTTGCCTTACAATATAAAGCGCCTTGGGGCAACTGTTTGTTGTGATTTGGTGCTATATAAATAAAATTGAATTGAATTGAATTGATGAGACAAAGATTGAACTCTTTGGTGTGAATGCCAAGCATCATGTTTGGAGGAAACCAGGCACCATCCCTACAGTGAAGCATGTTCATGGCAGCATCATGCTGTGGGGATGTTTTTCAGCAGCAGGCACTGGGAGACTAGTCAGGATTGAGGGAACGATGAATGTAGCAGTGTACAGAGACATCCTGGATGAAAACCTGCTTCAGAGCGCTCTTGACCTCAGACTGGGGCGACAGTTCATCTTTCAGCAAGACAGTGACCATAAACACACAGCCAAGATATCAAAGGAGTGGTTTCAGGACAACTCTGTGAATGTCCTTGACTGGCCCAGCCAGAGCCCAGACCTGAATCCGATTGAACATCTCTGGAGAGATCTGAAAATGGCTGTGCATCAACGTTTTCTCCATCCTGATGGAGCGTGAGAGGTGCTGCAAAGAAGAATGGGCAAAAGTCTCCAAATATAGGTAAGCCAAGCTTATGGCATCATATTCAAGAAGACTTAGGGTTGCTTAAGAGTGCGTCAACAAAGTATTGAGCAAAGGGTGTGAATACTTGTGTACATGTGATTTCCAAGTTTTTATTTTTAATAAATTTGCAAAAATTAAAAAAAAAATCATCTTGTCATTATGGGGTGTTGTGAGTAGAATTTTGAAGAAATGAATAAGGCTGTAACATAAAATGTGGAAAAAGTGAAGCGTCGTGAATACTTTCTGGACGTACTATATTTGCATTACAATGCAAAAAAAAAAAAGACAAACCCAGTGAAGTCCACAGTTAACATCGGCTAGTTACCCTGACCTTATACACTCAAAGCAAACACTCTCCAAATTATTCATAACCGTATATATCAAAATAGCTTAGCGGGTCCAACACAGTACAAGAAAGGTGTATCTAATAAAGTGGCCGTACACTTATCATTGCGTGCTTGCATGGAACATTACCATGAATCTTACCACTGCAAATATGCTGCAGATCTCTACCACCGTGGTTTGTGGCTAAAACTGCAACTCAGCTGTATTATGCAATCTGTAATGAACAGCAGCATGAGGACGTGTAAATGTGTGTCAGTATGTTTGGCAAACCCACAGAGAGTCTAATCTGCAATGTAGTTAAGACAGCAGGGAGTCATCACCGTCTGCTGGTCTTGACTAATCGCTTTATTGATCAGTGGAGAAAATAATAATGCACTCTGTGTGTCTGTGTATATATATGCACTCATTTGTAATCGTTCTGCACATTGACCTTTGTTGCGGTTTGGGGTTTGGTTTATTTGTGGAACTGCATCGCTCCTTCAGTTCAACAAACTGAACATCAATGTCATTTTATACCAAAAATGTATATTTGGTTCTCAAACAGAACTTATAGGCCAGTGGAAGTGTGGAAGAGGTTAGTGGCTAACAAATTTACACCTTTAGTTCCAGTCTGGAAATTTTTGTTTTGCATTTTAAAAAGTCCATCCCTGAATGGGGTTAGTACTGTTGCCTCACAGCAAGAAGGTCATGGGATCACTTCCCACCTTGTCCTTTCTGTGTGGCGTTTGGATGTTCTCCCTGTGTAGGTTCCCTTTAGGTGCTCTGGCTTCCTTCCACTTCCAAATACTCTAAATTGACCATAGGTACGAGTGTGTTTGTCCGTCTATATGTGACCCTATGACAGACTGGCGTCCTGTCCAGGGTGTACCCCACCTCATGTCCTATGACTGCTGGGATAGGCTCCAGTCCCCATGACGCTTGACTGGAGTAAGAAAGTGAGTGAATGAACGAATGGTGATAATATTACAGTACCTGGGCTACTGTTTCCTCATGATTAACTTTTGGACCAGAGAGGTCAAAGGTCAAGCAAAACACTGCCCAAAAAAAACAGTTTTATCACAGTATCTCCACTGCCCATGTGACCTGACCACAGTATGTCTGATCCCTTCAGCCACACCACATGTGTTACTGACAATAAGGATTTATAATACATAATATTAACTTATGTCAGTGTGCAGCAGGCAGAGTGCATGTCAGCACTCACATGCTTTTCATTTTGTTTACTATTTCACATTTTTACCCCCCCAAGATTTTAACCACAGATAGACATCTGATGGTACTGTTCATCTCCTTGTCAGTGAGCATTACATGTACTTCATTATCATCAACAGCTGGAAAATGTTTTCATTTTTAAGCACAAGAGGACCAACCATGTTTGCTACGACAGGTTGTTAGAAATGTGAATTTCTTACGGCCGTCCGATTCCAAACTATGTTGGTTTTCAGTTGGCTAGATTTCTTCAATTCTGCGTTTGACGTGAATTTGGTGTAATGAGGCAAACATCACAGGTAGTGCAGCAGATAACTGAAACAACCATGCAAATGGTGATAAAAGCATCAAATTCGGCAGAAATACTCCTTAGACACTCCTCTTTTGAAAAAACGATTGGCCACTTGACTTTACAATCGGTGGTCAGGTGGTCAATTGAAGAATTACACAGAGGTCAAAATTAAAAGATGCTCCAATCATACTGAAAAATATTCCATATTATTTGCCTGATCATAGAGATTCCAAAAAGGTATAGTTTGGACTATCTGTGACTGAATTCTATGGAGTTATGGGATAAAAACAGCAAGAATGGTGACAAAGGTCAGTGTCATTTTGTACACAGGTCAAAAGTTAAAGTTGCTCCAATTTTGGTCAAAAGTGATTTGAATTATTGGTTGAGCTAATAGGATTAATAAATGGAGTAGTTTTGAAAGTGTTGAATACTTGGTCTCCAAAGTAAAGGTCAAACAAGGTCTATGTCTATTGGATTCTATGACATGTGACATATGTTACCCTGTAACGTGATAAGTAAGCATGATACATGGTCCAAACTATTCCTTTTTAAAACTGTGTTAACTCAACTAGTAATTTGCATCACTTTTTACCAAAACTGGAGCAACTTTAACTTTTGACCCCTGTACAGAATGACATTGACCTTTGTCACCATTCTTGCTGTTTTCATCTCATAACTCCATAGAATTCAGTTACAGACCATCCAAACGATACCTTTTTGGAATCTTTATGATCAGGCATATAATGCGGCATAGGTTTCAATATGATTGGAGCATCTTTTAATTTTGACCCCTGTGTAATTCTTCAATTGACCTCTACCTGACCACTGATCGAAAAGTCAAGTGGGCAATCGTTTTTTTCAAAAGAGGAGTGTCTAAGGAGTATTTCCGAATTTGATGCTTTTATCAGAATTTGCAGGATTCCGCTCTAAATATTCTCTTATCTCCTGCACTAAGGCGGGATGTGAGCTGTGAGGAAAAGACAAGTGCCATGACCTCCCACATTCATCCCTCCATTCCGTTCCCAGCCGAGCCTGGAGGGTTTTTTTCTAAAGCCGCTACATCCCTCCTCTGTAGCTGTACCCATAAAGCCTTGCTTCCATATCTCCGCTCTGTCACTCCCGGCGTGCAACCGCCTGTCTCCCACCCTTCGCAGCCACCATCCCCCCTGCACTGACTCCTGCCTTTGTGAGCCGTCCTCTCCGTCTCTGACGGCTGTGTGAGAATGGGGTCATTGTTGCTCCGCTGCAGCTCGTGTACATGTTTACAACAGAGTGTGTGTTAGCTCGGGCCCACGTACCCGTGTGCATGTTCAACATGTTAACAAGCCCACAGACGCGGCCGTGGAACCTCTCAGGAAGCACAAACAGCCTGCTGTGTAACAGGTCTGCACAGTGAAGCAAGTCAACTTAAAGACATAAATATCCTCCAGTGGTGCATCCACTAGTTTCATTTGGGTGGGGCCGGGGTGACAAGAGTGTGCAATAAATAAAAATCCAAGTATGCATTTTAAGGTGAAAGTAAGTGTCTACTTCACACATAGTACACAGAAATAACAACAGTGAATATATGGGGGCCAAGAGAGACGTCCAAATTAAGACAACACAAATACAAAAAAAAAAAAAATCTGTATCATATCTGCAGCAAGTAATTACAGCAAAAAAAAAATCTTTGAAATTGAGAAAATGCTTGCAAACACAGAAAACACTACAGCACATGGAAGTATAACTTGATAACATGTCACACAACACATGCAAAAACACAGAGGCAATGCAAATAATCACAAACAATGGATGTACCAACAACATAAGTAAAGCTTTTTTCTGTCAGGATGACTTTTACAGATGGACCATATCACAACTGAAATAAGTAAAAGCAAAACTATAACTAGCTTAAGAAAATGAAAAATGTCAATAAATAATCTTAGTCGGCTCTGTTGGCCAGTGGTGTCCAAAATATTCCAGAATTGGCCAAGAGGGTGCAGGTTTTCTTTGCAGCCACTGATTCCAGCAGGTGATTTCACTGATGAACTCATCCCATCTCCTCAAAGTGATGATAATACTCTTTTCTAAACCTAGCACCCACTACTCTCTGATAATGTCATGTTGTAGCTAAACAAACTTTATACCTCTCTAGTTATTGCAGATTTGCACACCAATGTTGTTTTTAAAAATCAGAACCAGTACACTTCTTCTACACTAATCGGGCATCCTCTCACTTTCCAAGATTGTGTAAAACTATTTGGATAAAAACTCCGTGGCCAACTCCACTGCCAACTCACCTAAAAAAAAAAAATTCCCATTTCAATTTCTCCTAAAAACTCCACTGGTGTGCCATCTGGACCAACTGCCTTTCCACTCTTCATAGCTGTCCTCACTTCACCCTTCGTAATCCTTGCACTTCCTTGCACCTGATTTGCTCTCTACATTAACCAGCCTTCACTCAATCTAATTTTCTTCATGCATCAGCCCCTCAAAATACTCGCTCTGCCTTCTGAACACACATTCCTTATCTTGCCAACATATCACTATCTGCACCCTTTATCACCCTAACCAGCTGCATATCCATTCCAGCTCAGTCCCTCATTCTGGCCAATCCATATAAGAGTCCTTTTCTCCTTCTGTAGTGTTGTATGGCTTGCTATATGCTCTTTCTTTAGCCTTTGCCACTTCTTTTTTCACCATATGGTGCTCCTGTCTACTTTCATCATCTCTCTGACTATTCTAGCCTGCTTATCGAACAAGGGCTCCAAGATAAAAGGTCAACATTTAATTCAGTGTTTATTGCTAGGCTTCGGAAAAGCAAATATAACACAATGCTAAAATACCTTTAGCCGTATGAACATGTAATCAATGAAAGAGTGCGTAGAAAGAATGTGACCATATGACCCCTTAGAATAGGTCAAGGTTAGCCATCTTTGAACTTGTCCAAGGTCTGTGTCCCAAGAATGTTCCTTGTGAATTTGAAGACTCTGGCAGTAATAGGAATGGACTTATGCCGAGCACAGACAGACGGACGGATGCAAAGTCTTTGCAATACCCAATGGCCATATTTTGGCATCGGGTAAAAAGCACTGAGTGACTGAACAGACAGAAACAGATATATCAATGAGTCCATCCCCTCTGGTTTGTTAATAACTCAAAAACAACTAAAAGCACTCGGAGAGTGCAACCCTCCGCCAAGGCCATAGGGTCACTGACGTCACATGGAATACCCTTTGGCAAAGAGACTTATTCCACATCGTTTCACACATCTACCATCATGTTTCAGATTTAGTGGTTAACCCTCTGTGGTCCAAGGGCATTTTTTGGACAGTTCACTCGCCTGGCATAAATGTTTTATTATTGCTGTTAACAGCTCTCCCTGCATCCCACAACCAAGTTTTATGTCTCTTTTTTTCAGGACAACCTGTACTTTCAAAATATATATGCTACAGTTGTGTTTTAGAAGTGTAATAAAGGTTTACAATCAGAAATGAGAAAGGAAAAAAGTAAAGCAGAAAATAATTTTCCATACACATCATAACACACAGCAAACTATAGTAAACTAGTAACACATCACTCCTAAAAACAATCTTTGGTGTGTCACGTGAGGTGAATCTGCCCTACGATTGGATTTTGGAAAACCATGTGATGGTGAACCAATTCCGATTGGACACTCACATTGCTCACGTCATCACACAGCTTCTATGAGGAGCACAAAGATGGTGGACAGTGGCTCGAAAGTCCGCAGAGTTAACTTTTCAGCCAAAAAAAGGAAGTTTCTATCTCATATCATTAAAAAGTTATTTATAATTTAGCAAAGCTTGGTCTCAGCCGTCGTATACGACGGCATCAGTCCCAGTGGACTAAACCCTTAGATCTTCAGCAAATGTATTTATAAAGAAAAACTGCATGAACTACAAGTTTTTTTTTTAATTTTCTAATAAGTTTATTCAGTGAGGAGAAACAAATGCTAAAAAATTATTGTTGTGTCTTAACTTAATTTTTGTTCAGCCTTTGTGACCCATCTTCATGAAGTTAGATGCAAAAATGTTGAAATTGGCCCTATCCTGCAATGATAAAAAATCCTTTAAAAAAATTACTGGATCCGGATCATGTTCCGGGTCATTACCAAAATTTAATGATTTCGAAGTTAGGCCAAGATACACCCCTGGTAAAAATTTCATTGAAATTGGTTGAGGATTTTTTGAGTAATCCTGCTAACAAACCAACCAACAAACAAACGGACGTGACCGAAAACATAACCTCCTTGGTGGAGGTAATAATGCTGCCATCTTGTACATCTCCAAATTAAAAGCAGATAACAAGAAGAAACCGACTAAAACTTCATTCTAAAAATGTAATTTGTTTTCTGAGGCCATGATCCTATGTTGGAAAAGGGTGGACTGTCCACTGTGGATCACGGGAGAGTTATTGCTCCAAATAGAGGAGATCAAGTATCTTGGGGTCTTGTTCACAAGAGGGGGTAATATGAAGCACAAGATCGGTAGATGGATTAGGGCTGCATCTGAGGTCCTGTAGATATTGAATTGGGCCGCTGTGGTGAAGAAAGAGCTGAGCCAAAAGGTGAGACTCTCGATTTACCAGTTAATTTATGCTCCTATATTCACCAATGGTCATGAGCTTTGGGTAATGGCCGAACCAATGATGTTGGGGATACAAGCGGTGGAAGTGATATTCCTCTGTTGGGTATCTGGGCTTACAGTATGAGACAAGGTGAGATGTTCAACTATTTGGGAGGGACTCTGAGTAAAGCCACTGCTTGTTGCATCAAAAGGAACCAGCTGTTTGGTCATCTGGTGAGGATAACTCGGTCATGCCCCTAGGGACGTCTTTAAAGGCACATCCAACTGGGAGCAGGCCCCAGAGAAGACCCAGGACACAATGCAGGGATTATATTTCCCTGCTGTCTTGGGAACACCTCTGATTCCCCGGTAAGAGTTACAGGACTTGGCCAAGGATGGCTGCGGAATGATCTGCTCGGTCTACAGCTACCGCAACCAGGACAACTGACAGAAAATGAATGAATGATCATTTGTTTGTGTAATATAACAAACACCCCTCTGCCACATACTCGACATGTCTGGGATTGTTGCAGGGAAAAATCAACCAGGTGTGGTTGAAGTTACATCCATCTTAAAATGAGCTTGCAAGTGTCTTATTTTCCAAAGGCTAAGCCTGGCGGTCATCAAGGCCACCACTGCTTCTGCTCCACAGGTGCCCAAGTTTAATGTGAGGAGAATAATAATGTGTGGACAGTGTGAGTCAACAATTAAACCTTCTTTTAAAAGAGGAGATGGACTCGAGAAGTGCGATAGTACAGTAAAACATTTGCCTTCTCCCAGACTTTACAGTATAATGAGGAAGATAAATCCACCTTTAGAAAGAAAACATCACAGCACAGTGCTCCTCTCGCTGTCGGTGGTAACAGGTGATCAGCTCGGCTCGATTGTCTTACTGCAGTTGACTCACCGCCTCTGTAAAGTTCGATATAAAGTGTCACTAACACTCTGAAATTTAAGACGTGCACTTCATAAATTATACACAACTCTGTGTTTTATCCTCATAGTGGCAATGAAACAAAAGGTTTGTGTTTACTTTTATTGTGAGGCAACAACACCAAATTATTAAGAACATCTGAATCCACCCAGGTTTATCAGGTTGATGATGAAAAACATGAAAAAAATTTCAGAAGAAAAGTTTACTGAGTGATAAATGTCAGTGGATAAAAAAAGCAAGCTGGAAAAACTGGTTTGTAAAGGTAAAGGTACAGCAACAAATCAATATCTGGCGGTTAGCAGGTACAACGTTGGCAAATACGCTAGAATATTTATGGGATAATTGTTGCTTTCAGAAAATATGTGCAAAAAAGAAACAAAGCTAACTGATCAAATGCTGACATTCAAAGCTCATTTCATTCACATTCAACAGTAGAAATTGCTGTATGTAACAACATGTAACACAGACCCCAGGACTGACAAAACAAATGGTAACACTTTACTTGAAGGTACTGTCATAACTGTGACATGACACAGTCATAACTGTTACATGACACAGTCATGAATGTGTCAAACATTATGTCACTGTCATAATGTCCTCTGAAAAAGAGAGCTTTAAATCAGAAGTGCCTGACTCCGTGGTATAACTCACAAACTCGTAGCTTAAAGCAGATAACCCGTAAGTTGGAGAGGAAATGGCGTCTCACTAATTTAGAAGATCTTCACTTAGCCTGGAAAAAGAGTCTGTTGCTCTATAAAAAAAAGCCCTCCGTAAAGCTAGGACATCTTTCTACTCATCACTAATTGAAGAAAATAAGAACAACCCCAGGTTTCTTTTCAGCACTGTAGCCAGGCTGACAAAGAGTCAGAGCTCTATTGAGCTGAGTATTCTATTAACTTTAACTAGTAATGACTTCATGACTTTCTTTGCTAACAAAATTTTAACTATTAGAGAAAAAATTACTCATAACCATCCCAAAGACGTATCGTTATCTTTGGCTGCTTTCAGTGATGCCAGTATTTGGTTAGACTCTTTCTCTCTGATTGTTCTGTCTGAGTTATTTTCATTAGTTACTTCATCCAAGCCATCAACATGTTTATTAGACCCCATGTTTATTAGATCCGGATAAAATGCTGAAACCGACTTCTTCTGAAACTTCTCTGTTCTCTCACGACGTCCTGGATCAATAGAGCCTGAAATGTGGAGGTTTTAAGCTTGAAACAGGCTGATGACACTGCCTGAGAGCGCTGCGCGACGTCTCACACCATGAAAAGTCCTTAAAGCGACAGTCTCACCTCAAAATCTCTCATCAGCTGTTAAAATTTTTACCGAAAACCAGCTTAATTTTTTGAACCATGTCCACTTCGATGTGTCTCACAGGTTTAGAAAAAATTTTGATCAAACAAAGCGCCAGTCTCTCAGCAACTTCTCAGACAAAGGAATTCCGACAAGGGGCTGGACGACTCCTCCCACAAGGAGTGCTCACAGACGAATGACGTCACCGACAGGCGTGGAAAAACTCACGCATGCGCACGAGGGTTCAAGCATGTCTGACGTAAAAACATATGAATGAAATCCATATAGTTTTTGAAAAAAATAAAAAGGACCTATACTTTATGGACAGACCTCGTAAAAGAGTGGTATAGCTGCTTCAAAAATGGGCGTACATCAGTGGAGAGCGAAGCACATTCTGATAGGCCATTGACAAGTCAACATGTCCAAGTGATTGGTCACGGTGGTTTAGCGGCAGCTCATGGACCACCTTACTGAGAATAATCTTTTTGAGCCACTGCAGTCTGCCTTTAGAAAATATCATTCCACAGAGACGGCTCTCACTAAAGTGGTGAATAATCTTCTGCTTGCAATGGATTCGGACACCACTACAGTTCTGGTGCTGTTGGATCTCAGTGCTGCGTTTGACACCGTTGATCATCATATTCTACTCGATAGGCTGGAGAATAGGGATGGGTATCCAGAACCGGTTCCTTTCGGGTATCGTTAAGAAATGATTCCATCCACCGACATCAATAAGCTTTTTGCTTAACGATTCCGTTATCGGTCCTTCAGAGTGACTGTTGTTTTTGGGGGTGTTTGTCAGGAAAATGATCATTTCTCTACATTGATTACAGACCCTGCAGCGGGTCCATAATCAACTTTTCTGCAGCGTTCGGGTGCATTTGTTTTCAAATTGTAATATTTCTTAAATTTATTTTTGCTTATATATTAATAATCTAATGCTTATTATATACAATTTTAGAGAAAGAAACAAAAAGAACCTGAATAGAAACACAACAGAAAATATAAAAACAACTAACAATGAACATACATAAATAAATAAATACATATAGAAATAAATAAGTGTTTCCTGTGAACACCGAGTGACTCTTTACACCTCCATTTCATCCATGTCTTATTTAAGTTTAATGACAGTTTGTTTCGGTCAAACCATATTTTCAGTGTGTTAATTTCTTCAGTGTTTTCCTCCAGAACTATCTGCCAAACTAAAAAACTGCTGCATCCTAGTAAGAGCAGAATACTACTGGAATGAATTTGAATAAGGAAAGTTGTTTTGTTTTTCTCACCTAAATGGATGCTGCACTCACTGCAGTTTATCGTCTGGAGAATCATTTTGGAATTACCGGGAGTGCCCTTGCGTGGTTGATGTCATATCTGACCAGTCGTTCTCACTGTGTTTTGTACAATAACACTACCTCTAACCTTAGTGACATGAAATTTGGGGTTCCACAGGGGTCCGTCTTAGGCCCCCTGCTTTTGTCCCTTTATATAGCACCCCTTGGGCACATATTGCGGCATTTTGGAATTACCACATTAGAGATATTACTAGGACTGCTTTCTTCCACCTGCAAAATATAGCGAAGATTCGTCCCATCAATTTCAATTTATTTTCATTTATATAGCGCCAAATCACAACAAGGCTGCTTCAATGTGCTTCACACAAGTAAGGTCTAACCTTACCAACCCCCAGAGCAACAGTGGTAAGGAAGAACTCCCTCTGAGGAAGAAACCTCAAGCAGACCAGAATCAAAGGGGTGACCCTCTGCTTGGGCCATGCTATAGACACAAATTACAAATCAATTCATAGAACAAATATACAGGAAATGTCGCTGGTGCACAGGACGGTTTCTGGAACAGATACCAAACCCATCTCTGGATGGAGCCTACTAGCCTACTACCTAGCTGACCTAATCAAACCCTATGTACCGGCCTGGGCTCTGCGTTCTCAGGGTGCAGGACTACTTTGTGTCCCTAGGGTGAATAAAAAGTCTGCGGGTCATAGGGCTTTCTCTTATCTTGCCGCTGTTCTGTGGAATGATCTCCCTGCATCAATAAAACAGTCAGATTCTATAGAGACTTTCAATTCCAGACTTAAGACGCACTTATTTTCCTTTTTGGATGGCTAGCATACTGGCATAGTATATGTTACTATGCATTTTACTCTTTTAAATTCATTTTATTAGGAAACGGAGCGTGCCGCGGCCTCAACTTTATCTAAATTCTGGGTCTTTTAGTGAAGCTTAGGGCTAGTGGCTGGCGATCACCTTAGTATTTCTTTTGTTCTTCTTGTTGCTTAATGCTGACAAATTATACTGTATTTGTTGTCTTTCTGATGGCTGATTCTGTTTTTTTTTTCTCTGTTTGAGGTGCTGCTCCATCCAGAGATGGGTGTGGGTCTGTTTCTGAAACCCTCCTGTCCTGTGCACTGGCAACATTTCCTGTATATTCGTTTTGTGAATTGTTTTTGTCAATTGTGTCTGTAGCATGACCCAAGCAGAGGGTCACCCCTTTGAGTCTGGTCTGCTTGAGGTTTCTTCCTCAGAGGGAGTTTTTCCTTACCACTGTCGCTTGTGTGCTTGCTCTGGGGGTTGTTAAGATTAGACCTTACTTGTGTGAAGCGCCTTGAGGCAACTTTGTTGTGATTTGGCGCTATATAAATGAAATAAATTGAAGTGATTGACAGAATACGGACTGTGGTCATGGATGACCGTCATGTCACCATTCAAGCACAGCATAAGCACAGGTATGGCACATTCCATTTTGACAAAGGATTTGGGTATCAGAGGATCAGTGAAATTCGTGCCAAAATTCCTAACAGCGGAGCAGAATCAACTGTGTCTGGAAGTCTCGCAGGACATGCTGGAAGGTGCAAACAGTGACCCTGACTTCCTGAACACCGTGATCACCGGTGATGAGACGTGGGTTTACGGGTACGGCCCAGAAAAGAGATTTGAGTCATTATAATGGAAACATCCGACATCACCAAGGCCAAAGAAATCACAGCAGGTGCGCAGAAAGGTCAAAGTTATGCTGACCATTTTCTTCGACTCCCATGGAGTGGTGCATCAGGAGTGTGCACTAGAAAGCCAAATTTTTAATAAAGAGTATTTTTGAGAGGTCCTACATTGCCTTTGTGATGCTGTGTGCTGCAACTGACTGGATCTGTGTGGCAAAAAGCTGGCAGCTCGATCATGACAAAGCACCCCCTCATTCTGCTCAGTTTCAGACTTTCCTGGCCAAATACAACACTCCTGTGATTTGTCAGGCTCTATACTCTCCTGTCATGGCTCCCTCTCATTTTTGGCTGTTCCCAAAGATCAAAACGACACTAAAAGGGACTTGATTTGAGTCACAAGAAGACATGCCAATCACGGTGGCCCAGCTGGACATCGTTGCAAAAGAGGCCTTCCAGAAATGCAGCAAAGTTAAAGCAGCTTCCAACAATGGCAGAACTGCTGGGAGAAGTGTGTGCAGTCTCAAGGAGAATACTTTGACGGGAATTAAGATTTTAGACCCCCAGGTGAGTAACTGTATTTTGCAAATTATTGTTTGGGTTATTAGGGTTCTAAAAAGGAATACTTTGCACCATGTGTCATGCTTCGTTATCATGTTACAGGGTAAAATATGTCACAAGTTGACCTTGAAACTATATCTTTTTGGACTCATTATGATCAGACAAATAATGTGATATAGTTTTCAACATGATTGAAGCATTTTTACATTTTGTTCCTTGAGTAATCCTTCACTGACCCCTAGCTGGCTACAGCTACCACCCTAATTGCTACCATACATTTTTGTGTAGGCCATGGTACACTGAGGCTGAATTCTAAGTGTCGTTTCCTCATTTTACGTGGTACCGATTAGGTCAAAATTGACGACTCGCTCATAAACTACACATAAAAAACAACACCTTTAAGGGGAGGTGATGGTCTCAAAGTTAAAGCAGTGGCCTTGACACCAGAGGATCCTTGAGTCAAATCACCATCACACCAAAAAAAAAAAAAAAAATCACTAAAGGTCCTTGTGCAATGTCCTTAATCCACAGGTTGCTCCCGGTGTAGCGCACCTTGCATGGCAGCACACCAGCAGTGGATGAATGGGTGAATGTGAGGTATCACTCTAAAGTGCTTTGAGAATCTGTTTGATTTACACAGCCATTTACACAGCCCCCAACACACACACACACACACACACACTGTGACATCACTGCAAGGAGGTCATGGTAATCAGATTAATCCTGTTATACACAATCGCTCATCAGCAACGCTCCGCAGACTGAAATCCAGAACAAGCTCTCACACATGTACAATGATGCGCCTTGCTTAAACTAAGAAGAGATAAATTAGAAAAGAGCATCTGAGCAAGTCAAAAATAGAACAAACTTCAGTTGGGCTGTTGAATACGCACACGCTGCATCAAGATAGTCACGTTCAGTGCGATGAACGCCACGGCAAGAGAACTGAGCACCGGATTGTTTGCTGATGGAACAGGAGCCAGGGGGCCTGTATCACTCTGTAACCGCTGCCATGCCAAGTGGTCGGCGGTTTGAAGGGGACACCTGAGAATGGCGCACCTGGACAATGAGCTGCGGTGTAACCTAAAACTGAGATGAACCAGTGTTTATCCCTGCCGCACTCTGCGTCTCTGGTCTTGCTGCTCCCCAAGCTGATATACTGGACACTTCTTTTGACACAAAACTTTTCTGTTTCGTAAGTGAGCTTTGGCCCCCCAAGCATCACTCGGCTAATGCAAATATCCCTCTGCGGAGGTATGACTCATAATCACACACTTAACGATTAGCACCCACACATTTTCTGCAAGATTCATGGTTTCAGGAAGACTTTCCAAAAGGCATTTCTCCACTTATTATGGCTGCACAGGCAATGCTCTAAATTAGGGGTCTGACAATTTGTGCAGCAGCTGATGGGGGCCAGCAGCTGTATGACTCAGTGGCACAGAGGCAGTGCCCTCATCACCATGGGAATGCAGCGCTATGTTGTTGTTACCAAGGCCTTACCGTCCATTGTGCATATGATCCTCATCGTTTCTGTTCGAGCAACATGAGGAGCAGGAAGAGCAGCGAGATGAGATCTGGGTACACGGACACCGGAGCGAGAGCAAGGATGCATGAGAGGCCTTACGTACGGCGGTAGCTACAATGACACCAGCTCACCTAATCTGCAAGTCTTTGGAAGTGGGAGGGAGCCGGAACACCCGGAGGAAACTCACGCAAAAATGGGGAGAACATGCCATCACCACATAGAAAGGACCAGGTGGGAAGCGATCCCACAACCTTCTCGCTGCAACAGTGCTAACCACTAGGGCTGCACAACATTGGAAAAAATTGACATTGCAATTTTTTTGCCCATAGCCATATATTTGTTTCCACATCTCCACAAATCCATCGAAAACGCCTGAAAATGCTGTAGTACATATGTCAGGCCTGTATGTGTTGCTGTAACACTGCCACAAAATAATGGAAAAGAAGATGGGAGCATGCGAATAATCGGTGTAAGGAGTTAATCAATGTAGCAGCGGAAGGCCAGAACGTTTCAAAGCAGCAAACTGAGTGAATAAAGACTTTTAATCTGACCTGTTTCATCCTTTCAGCTGTTATTACATTAGATTACATATAACTTTATTAATCCCGTGGGAAGACTCCAAACTAAGGCACAGAATACGCCATTAGGAAATACTCTAATTCCTTGTCATGGAAACTGCTTGTGAATAAACAGGGTTTTTAAAGAAGTCCCCCTGTGCTCCGGGTGCATTTCTCAGCCTGACCTGAAGAAGCCACCAACAAGAAGAAAAATAATTAGGCCTCATAAAAAAACATGTTTATCATCATCCTTGACATTAGAAAAAAAAATGGTGAGGGCAGGCGGGTACATACGTCATTTCAAACCTGAAAAACGACACATACAGCACCTGCATACCAAGTGAGGAACTGAATATATCAGATATTTTTAAATATACTCAACAAAAATATAAACGCAACACTTTTGGTTTTGCTCCCATTTTGTATGAGATGAACTCAAAGATCTAAAACTTTTTCTACATACACAATATCACCATTTCCCTCAAATATTGTTCACAAACCAGTCTAAATCTGTGATAGTGAACACTTCTCCTTTGCTGAAATAATCCATCCCATCTCACAGGTGTGCCATATCAAGATGCTGATTAGACACCATGATTAGTGCACAGGTGTGCCTTAGACTGCCCACAATAAAAGGCCACTCTGAAAGGTGCAGTTTTATCACACAGCACAATGCCACAGATGTCGCAAATTTTGAGGGAGAGTGCAATTGGCATGCTGACAGCAGGAATGTCAACCAGAGCCGTTGCTCGTGTGTTGAATGTTCATTTCTCTACTATAAGCCATCTCCAAAGGCGTTTCAGAGAATTTGGCAGTACATCCAACCAGCCTCACAACCGCAGACCACGTGTAACCACACCAGACCAGGACCTCCATATCCAGCATGTTCACCTCCAAGATCATCTGAGACCAGCCACTCGGACAGCTGCTGAAACAATCGGTTTGCATAACCAAAGAATTTCTGCACAAACTGTCAGAAACAGTCTCAGGGAAGCTCATCTGCATGCTCGTCGTCCTCATCAGGGTCTCGACCTGACTCCAGTTCGTCGTTGTAACCGACTTGAGTGGACAAATGCTCACATTCGCTGGCGTTTGGCACGTTGGAGAGGTGTTCTCTTCACGGATGATGCAAAGGAGATGTGTTGCACTGCATGAGGCAAATTGTGGTCACACCAGATACTGACTGGTATCCCCCCCCATGAAACAAAACTGCACCTTTCAGAGTGGCCTTTTATTGTGGACAGTCTAAGGCACACCTGTGCACTAATCATGGTGTCTAATCAGCATCTTGATATGGCACACCTGTGAGGTGGGATGGATTATCTCAGCAAAAGAGAAGTGCTCACTATCACAGATTGAGACTGGTTTGTGAACAATATTTGAGGGAAATGGTGATATTGTGTATGTAGAAAAAGTTTTAGATCTTTGAGTTCATCTCATACAAAATGGGAGCAAAACCAAAAGTGTTGCGTTTATATTTTTGTTGAGTGAGTCTTGTTTCCATTTGAATACAGTAGGCGTGCTGCACATTAGTAGCGTGACAAACATGCATACTGTGTGTGAGTGAGACAGCACAACTGACTGAGTGTTTGTCAATAAAAACAAAACGGCAAGTTCTGAACCCAGCTCAATAAACTTCGGACATCTTCGGCCAAAGCATACTCGCCACCTAGTGGATGTGCCGGTTCTTGCATCAGCTGTATTGCTGTCAATAAAATTTGCCAAAAATAAAAATAAAAATTGATGTGGGCTGATTTTGGCATGCAGGCGGGGATGATATTTTTATTTTTTTAATGGTGCCTTATTTTAAAAGCTAACAGTCCTTTCTGCAATTAATAGTCTCTTCCACTTTCTGCTCGTGACGTAAATAAATCCCAGTAATGATCCACCAAGACAAAAAAAAAAAAGAGTATGGTAAATTACACTGTTAATAACAATAACAACAACAACACATTAATTATGAACGGCTGAGGTTACGCGAGGCTATGAGATGCGAATCCAGCGTTTTCAGATTTATCCAATCTGGGACCCGGATTCAAAAACTATCATTCTTGGCTACCGAAAACAAGAGTAGTTGTGAGGGAGTCGTCAAGCACTCACATTACGAGGATCAATACCTTCAATATATTTTGTTGGCTCATCATGAAAAGCCAGTTTACTGACTACCATTTTTTGCTGAAAACACAGGTGTCAACACAGAAGAAGACAATCTGAGGAGGACAGGATCAGAGGGCATTCTGGTGAATCAGCACAAGTGTGTTTAAACTACACTTAGTTCTGCTGCCACCCCGACCCCTACTCCCCCCCCAAAAAAAGCTTTTAGTCAGCATCTCCTTCACTCCACCTATATTTGTGTGAACTCCATCTCCCATCACTCACATCAGTTGAGATAACTGTAAGTGCACATGCAGGCTGACTCGCACAAAAAGACTCAGACAAATGCACTTAGATGTGTTCTTTCATTAATGCACTCACAACTGCAACTACGTACTGCAACAGCAAGTAGCACAAAAGGACCAAAAATAGGACAGCCAGTTGCAGAGCAGAACTACTCTCCTTAAGGAAGGATAGGAAGAGGATGGAGGGGGTGCAGAAAGGCGATGGCACAAGGAGATCAGTTCCCCAGGATTATCTGCTCATGTCTTATCAACACAAACATAAAACAGACAATATTATATTTTTTAAGTTATCCCTGGAGTGGTTTCAGATTTTACATCAGTTCTCTTATTGTTGTCTGTTATAAAAATAATGGATGTTTATGAGTGCAATGGTATAAGTATTTCATGAGATGAAAGCTGGAACGTTACATTCCACGAGGGAACATTCCATTTTTCACCTCACAAAATGTTCGTACCATTGAACAAATGAAAAAACATTATTTGTTTTATATAACACCTAAAAATTTGATATTTTATATTACTTTATAAACAAGAGAAACGGAACTGACATTTTGGTGTGCGTCACTGGTCATTTGATGTCAAGAGGTTCCAAACACTACAACACAAATTTTAAAAAGGAGTCCAATCCAATCCAAAATCGTTCTCAGTCAACTTGCAAAACAGTCAGATATTTCAAAAACAATCCTGACGATGTAGTCTGTAGCTGATGTCGTGCACTGACTACTTTGTGTACTTCTCAGCCTAGTTCTTTTGTGTTAGAAAAATGAGCAGCGTCAATAAGCTGCCAAGTGCTGTTGTCGCTCGTGTGTGCATGCGGTGGTTGCAGTGTACAATGGTACTAACCATATGGAACCAAATTTGCATACTACAAATGAGCACAATGGCAAATGGGACGAATGAACAATATCACGTGACATACAGACCACCAATCAAATGACAAAGATCTATTTAGGTGCTATATAAAACCACATATATCTTCCTGTCTACAGCAGATTTAATGAAACTGGTACTGGTGATGAATTATTACTAATGTAGGAGACTGACAACAGATATTTGGCAACAGTAAAAACAGTATCTAAATTTAGAATAACACAAACCTTTCTTGAAATGCCTTACAGCATATGTTTAATTGGCAGAACCTTTCAATACGACCTTCACACAAAAAAGTGCAGGAAGCTACATGCAGCATTATTAATTAAAAACAAATGAACAATAGTTGCAGAAATGAACAATTAATTAAATAAATATAGGTCTAGTATGCATTCTGCTGCTTTCTACTATGACTGTCTGTGGGACAGCAGCCTTCAACGTTGATAGGCTGACGTGACGTCTAATAAATCAGGCAGTGATATGGGGGCAACATTGCTAAAGACCAAAACATAGTGACTGCAGCTATATGAGAGACAAAAGCCAAAGCAGCGCATTTAAAAAAATATAACACAATGCTGAAATAGCCTTGGCCATATGAGCATAATGATAGAAAACAGAATGTGACCTTTTGACCTCTTAAAATAGGTCAAGGTTAGCCATCTTTGAATTTGTCCAAGGTCTGTGTCCGAAGAACGCTCCCTGCAAATGTGAAGACCCTGGTAGTAACAGAAATGGAGTTATGCTGAGCACAGACAGATGCACAGATGGACAGACAGGCAGGTAGACGCACGGACAGACACAAAGTCTTCGCAATATCCGATGGCCATATTTTGACCTTGGATAATGAAGTTGTCTTATTGACGAAAATCGGCTTTTTAAAATGACCGACATCAATACCCATAAAAGTGTTGAATATCCGTACTGATAATCGGTCAATCCCTACAATTAATTGTGCACAATTATTTTGTAATTGATGACACACTTCCTACTGTTTGTGTCATTAAACATATTGAGAGAACAGAATGCCCTATTTTATGAATAATTTAGTATTTTGTACTTTTGAAATATAAACAGACCTATACGGGCCCCGAGGCCCATTGGTGCCAGGAGATATACCTAGAATCTGTGCGACTAACAGTCTATCCCTGCATTTGAATACTTAGTATGTACTAATGTCTGTTCAGACATACTACACATCAATTACTGTTGTGATCTGATCAACTGACATTGGTGTTTTTACAATGAAAGTGAAACAAGTGAAAATAGCAAAAATAGTTGCAATGATTTTTTTTTTTTGCATAGCGCATTTAAAAAATTAAAGCAAAGGTGTTCCATTGAGACATTTCATTTGAAGCCATTTCCATTATCTCTATAGCAGTATGATAATTTTTTTAATCCTTAATATCAGCATCGGCCGGGCTCTACCAGTGCACACGCACTCAACTGGCGAAGCAAACCACCTTCTACTGCCATGTTTGTGTGTTTTTGAAGCGTGACCTTTGTGAAACACACAAAATAACATTTTGTTTGTCTCATTAATGGTTCTGTTTAAGTGAAGACAGTCATATTCTCTGACCACCGCATTCTGCATCTTGTTACTTTTGTCACACTTTGACTGAAACGTTCTCATGCTGCAGCCAGCAAATACATACAGCCAACTTCCTGTGATGACGCTAAGCTCCATGCGGTGATCTGGCAGTCTTTATGTGCCGTTCATTCCATTCTGAACCAGCTGCATACATTTTTTGCTTCATCGCCCTCATGAGCATTTTAATTGGTCTATGCCGATTATGGAAAAATGTCATTAATCTCGGTCGACCGATACTGTTGTTTTGTAATAGACGAGAGAGCGAGTAGAAGGGGCACAATACCCCCACCACCACCACCACCATCTTACCTGTCGCTTGACCCGGATGTTAACAGATGACCATATACACATACTTACATATGCTGTGAAAATTTGTATTTTGCAACGGCAGACTTTAAAAAAAATTCTGATGTACCATATTTTTGATATCAGTTTTTTATGTACTTCTTTGGTTTGTCCTGCAAGTTATACTTTGAAGTGACCTGTGTGTCAAAATACAGGATGAACACAAAAACACTCCTTGGTTTCAATTATGTATAATATCAAAAGTCACATGAATAATTTTTCAATTTTGGTATCAACAGCTGCAGAAACTCATCACTTTTTTTTCTCTTTTACAGATTCTTCTTCTTCAAAATTGTAAAATGATTCATGTGACTTCTGATGATATAAATATTTGAAACCAAGGAGTGTTTTTGTGTTCACCCTGTAAATAAATGCATAATGCATAATGACCAGCTGCTCCTGTACACCGATCGGAAAGAGATACTCTGATTCACACTTTCCAGATGAATTCCATGTGTTGCAAGAACTCCTGTTACATATACTAATGTCCAACATCAATTAAAGCTCACAAAAGGGAAGCGCAGTCTTGAGTGAACCCCTGCGTGATATCACGGGATTTAACCACATCCGGGGACAGCTGGCACCAACATGGGTGAGACTAATCCCCGGGCGGAGTGTGGGAGTTTCAGAACAAACCTTTCAGCCCAACTCGGTAAACTTAAAAGCATACTCGCTGTCACCTGGTGGACCTGTCGGGTTTAAAATGTGCCGGCATAAAATGGTTTCCATTGAAAGCCCCCATCCTCCGAATGGTTTGTGCTGACACTCCCACACTCCGCCTGGGGATTAGTCTCTTCCCATAAACAGCGTCAATTCTAACAGGAAAATGGTGTTTTGTTTTCGGCTGCACTCACCGAAGTAGTTGCGAAAAGTGCAGTTTTTCTAAGGTCCCAGTGGAGAAGGGAAGACGAGGCGAGTGGGAGACGCTGTGTCAGTAAGTGTTAAGCTACATAGCCCGACAACCGGCCCGGCTATGGATTGGGCCAGATACTGGCCTCCATTTTGGAGTGAGATTTCCCACTCCGAAATGACCAATAGGAGAGCAGTGCTGGAATTCCCTCTCCTAAACGACCAATAGGAGAGCAACGTTAGAATTCCCTCTCCTAAACGACCAGTAGGAGAGCAGCGCTGAGAGGCCAGTATCTGGCCCAATTCAGGGCCGGATGTCAGGCTATAGCCTACACAGCTAACCAGAGTCGCTGCATTCTCTCACCTCGACACATTTGTAAGTAAGAAGGTAAGAAGGTAAGAAGGTTTCATCAGCACTTTGGACTTCCTGTTCCGGAGCACAGCGGTGTTCTGCTGTATCTGTTAGCTGTTTGAACTGAGCTGTTTGAGTTCTTTGAATTAACAGTCTTTTTCAAGACTTTTTTACTTTTTTACTTTTTTTTACTTTTTCACCGTGCTCCAACGCCTAAGGAAGACCTCTAACGGTCGAAGCATCGCGACGGAGCTCTTTTATCAGCTGGCCTTCATCAGCGTTGGCAGGCTAACTAGCTTGCTAACGCTTTCGTTTTTATTTTTGTTTTATTTTTTAGCACTGTTGTCGTGCTGCTCCACAGCTTGCCTAGTGGATTTTTATTTTATTTTAGCACTGTTGTCGTGTGTTACCTGTGCTGCTCCACAGCCTGTCCAGTGGATTTTTATTTTATTTTAGCACTGTTGTCGTGTGTTACCTGTGCTGCTCCACAGCCTGTCCAGTGGATTTTTATTTTATTTTTAGCACTGTTGTCGTGCGTTACCTGTGCTGCTCCACAGCCTGTTCAGTGGATTTTTATTTTATTTTTAGCACTGTTGTCGTGCGTTACCTGTGCTGTTCCACAGCCTGTCCAGTGGATTTTTATTTTATTTTTAGCACTGTTGTCGTGCGTTACCTGTGCTGTTCCACAGCCTGTCCAGTGGATTTTTATTTTATTTTAGCACTGTTGTCGTGTGTTACCTGTGCTGCTCCACAGCCTGTCCAGTGGATTTTTATTTTATTTTTAGCACTGTTGTCGTGCGTTACCTGTGCTGTTCCACAGCCTGTCCAGTGGATTTTTATTTTATTTTTTACCACTGTTGTCGTGTGTTACCTGTGCTGCTCCGCAGCCTGTCCAGTGGAATTTTATTTTATTTATTTATTTATTTTTTATTTTATTTATTTATTTATTTATTTTTTTTGGCACTGTTGTCGTGTGTTACCTGTGCTGTTCCACAGCCTGTCCAGTGGATTTTTATTTTATTTTTTACCACTGTTGTCGTGTGTTACCTGTGCTGCTCCACAGCCTGTCCAGTGGATTTTTATTTTATTTTTTAGCACTGTTGTCGTGCGTTACCTGTGCTGTTCCACAGCCTGTCCAGTGGATTTTTATTTTATTTTTTACCACTGTTGTCGTGTGTTACCTGTGCTGCTCCACAGCCTGTCCAGTGGATTTTTATTTTATTTTTTGGCACTGTTGTCGTGCGTTACCTGTGCTGCTCCACAGCCTGTCCAGTGGATTTTTATTTTATTTTTTGGCACTGTTGTCGTGCGTTACCTGTGCTGCTCCACAGCCTGTCCAGTGGATTTTGATTTTTATTTTTTATTTTTTTTTTTAGCACTGTTGTCGTGTGTTACCTGTGCTGCTCCGCAGCCTGTCCAGTGGATTTTTTTATTTTTTATTTTTTTTTATTTATTTATTTATTTATTTATTTATTTTTGGCACTGTTGTCGTGTGTTACCTGTGCTGCTCCGCAGCCTGTCCAGTGGATTTTGATTTTTATTTTTTTTTTTTTATTTTTTTTTTTTTTTTTTTGGCGCTGTTGTCGTGCGTTACCTGTGCTGCTCCACAGCCTGTCCAGTGGATTTTTATTTAGCGCTGTTGTCGTGCGTTACCTGTGCTGCTCCACAGCCTGTCTAGTGGATTTTTATTTTGTTTTAGCACTGTTGTCGTGCGTTGCCTGTGCTGCTCCACAGCCTGTCCAGTGGATTTTTATTTTTATTTTATTTTTTAGCACTGTTGTGCGTCACCTGTGCTGCTCCACAGCCTGTCTAGTGGATTTTTATTTTGTTTTAGCACTGTTGTCGTGCGTTACCTGTGCTGCTCCACAGCCTGTCCAGTGGATTTTTATTTTGTTTTAGCACTGTTGTCGTGCGTTACCTGTGCTGCTCCACAGCCTGTCCAGTGGATTTTTATTTTTATTTTATTTTTTAGCACTGTTGTCGTGCGTTGCCTGTGCTGCTCCACAGCCTGTCCTGTGGATTTTTATTTTTATTTTATTTTATTTTTTAGCACTGTTGTTGTGCGTTACCTGTGCTGCTCCACAGCCTGTCTAGTGGATTTTTATTTTATTTTAGCACTGTTGTCGTGCGTTACCTGTGCTGCTCCACAGCCTGTCTAGTGTCGGATTCCCTGTTTGGGAATCCGCTAGCTTAGCGTAGCTACTAGCTCTTAGCCGTTTTAGCATGGCGGCTTCTCCTGTCTCTCCCGTACTTTTCTGCTCTGGGTGTGAAATGTTTAGTTATTCCTCGGCCTCTTTTAGCAGTAACGGTACTTGTAATAAGTGCAGCTTATTCGTAGCTTTGGAGGCCAGGCTGGGCGAATTGGAGGCTCGGCTCCGCACCGTGGAAAATTCTACAGCTAGCCAGGCCCCTGTAGTCGGTGCGGACCAAGGTAGCTTAGCCGCCGTTAGTTCCCCCCTGGCAGACCCCGTGCAGTCGGGAAGGCAGGCTGACTGGGTGACTGTGAGGAGGAAGCGTAGCCCTAAACAGAAGCCCCGTGTACACCGTCAACCCGTTCACATCTCTAACCGTTTTTCCCCACTCGACGATACACTCGCCGAGGATCAAACTCTGGTTATTGGCGACTCTGTTTTGAGAAATGTGAAGTTAGCGACACCAGCAACCATTGTCAATTGTCTTCCGGGGGCCAGAGCAGGCGACATCGAAGGACATTTGAAATTGCTGGCTAAGGCTAAGCGTAAATTTGGTAAGATTGTAATTCACGTCGGCAGTAATGACACTCGGTTACGCCAATCGGAGGTCACTAAAATTAACATTGAATCGGTGTGTAACTTTGCAAAAACAATGTCGGACTCTGTCGTTTTCTCTGGGCCCCTCCCCAATCAGACCGGGAGTGACATGTTTAGCCGCATGTTCTCCTTGAATTGCTGGCTGTCTGAGTGGTGTCCAAAAAATGAGGTGGGCTTCATTGATAATTGGCAAAGCTTCTGGGGAAAACCTGGTCTTGTTAGGAGAGACGGCATCCATCCCACTTTAGAGGGAGCAGCTCTCATTTCTAGAAATCTGGCCAATTTTTTGGGATCCTCCAAACTGTGACTGTCTAGCGTTGGGACCAGGAGGCAGAGCTGTGGTCTTATACACCTCTCTGCAGCTTCTCTCCCCCTGCCATCCCCCTATTACCCCATCCCCGTAGAGACGGTGCCTGCTCCCAGACCACCAATAACTAGCAAAAATCTATTTAAGCATAAAAATTCAAAAAGAAAAAATAATATAGCACCTTCAATTGCACCACAGACTAAAACAGTTAAATGTGGTCTATTAAACATTAGGTCTCTTTCTTCTAAGTCCCTGTTGGTAAATGATATAATAATTGATCAACGTATTGATTTATTCTGCCTAACAGAAACTTGGTTACAGCAGGATGAATATGTTAGTTTAAATGAGTCAACACCCCCGAGTCACACTAACTGTCAGAATGCTCGTAGCACGGGCCGGGGCGGAGGATTAGCAGCAATCTTCCATTCCAGCTTATTAATTAATCAAAAACCTAGACAGAGCTTTAATTCATTTGAAAGCTTGTCTCTTAGTCTTGTCCATCCAAATTGGAAGTCCCAAAAACCAGTTTTATTTGTTATTATCTATCGTCCACCTGGTCGTTACTGTGAGTTTCTCTGTGAATTTTCAGACCTTTTGTCTGACTTAGTGCTTAGCTCAGATAAGATAATTATAGTGGGCGATTTTAACATCCACACAGATGCTGAGAATGACAGCCTCAACACTGCATTTAATCTATTATTAGACTCTATCGGCTTTGCTCAAAAAGTAAATGAGTCCACCCACCACTTTAATCATATTTTAGATCTTGTTCTGACTTATGGTATGGAAATAGAAGACTTAACAGTATTCCCTGAAAACTCCCTTTTGTCTGATCATTTTTTAATAACATTTACATTTACCCTGATGGACTACCCTGCAGTGGGGAATAAGTTTCATTACACTAGAAGTCTTTCAGAAAGCGCTGTAACTAGGTTTAAGGATATGATTCCTTCTTTATGTTCTCTAATGTCATATACCAACACAGAGCAGAGTAGCTACCTAAACTCTGTAAGGGAGTTAGAGTATCTTGTCAATAGTTTTACATCCTCATTGAAGACAACTTTGGATGCTGTAGCTCCTCTGAAAAAGAGAGCTTTAAATCAGAAGTGTCTGACTCCGTGGTATAACTCACAAACTCGTAGCTTAAAGCTGATAACCCGTAAGTTGGAGAGGAAATGGCGTCTCACTAATTTAGAAGATCTTCACTTAGCCTGGAAAAAGAGTTTGTTGCTCTATAAGAAAGCCCTTCGTGAAGCTAGGACATCTTTCTACTCATCACTAATTGAAGAAAATAAGAACAACCCCAGGTTTCTTTTCAGCACTGTAGCCAGGCTGACAAAGAGTCAGAGCTCTATTGAGCTGAGTATTCCATTAACTTTAACTAGTAATGACTTCATGACTTTCTTTGCTAACAAAATTTTGACTATTAGAGAAAAAATTACTCATAACCATCCCAAAGATGTATCGTTATCTTTGGCTGCTTTCAGTGATGCCGGTATTTGGTTAGACTCTTTCTCTCCGATTGTTCTGTCTGAGTTACTTTCATTAGTTACTTCATCCAAACCATCAACATGCTTATTAGACCCCATTCCTGCCAGGCTGCTCAAGGAAGTCCTACCATTATTTAATGCTTCAATCTTAAATATGATCAATCTATCTTTGTTAGTTGGTTATGTACCACAGGCCTTTAAGGTGGCAGTAATTAAACCATTACTTAAAAAGCCATCACTTGACCCAGCTATCTTAGCTAATTATAGGCCAATCTCCAACCTTCCTTTTCTCTCAAAGATTCTTGAGAGGGTAGTTGTAAAACAGCTAACTGATCACCTGCAGAGGAATGGTCTATTTGAAGAGTTTCAGTCAGGTTTTAGAATTCATCATAGTACAGAAACAGCATTAGTGAAGGTTACAAATGATCTTCTTATGGCTTCGGACAGTGGACTTATCTCTGTGCTTGTTCTGTTGGACCTCAGTGCTGCTTTTGATACTGTTGACCATAAAATTTTATTACAGAGATTAGAGCATGTCATAGGTATTAAAGACACTGCGCTGCGGTGGTTTGAATCATATTTGTCTAATAGATTACAGTTTGTTCATGTAAATGGGGAATCTTCTTCACAGACTAAAGTTAATTATGGAGTTCCACAAGGTTCTGTGCTAGGACCAATTTTATTCACTTTATACATGCTTCCCTTGGGCAGTATTATTAGACGGTATTGCTTAAATTTTCATTGTTACGCAGATGATACCCAGCTTTATCTATCCATGAAGCCAGAGGATACGCACCAATTAGCTAAACTGCAGGATTGTCTTACAGACATAAAGACATGGATGACCTCTAATTTCTTGCTTTTAAACTCAGATAAAACTGAAGTTATTGTACTTGGCCCCACAAATCTTAGAAGCATGGTGTCTAACCAGATCGTTACTCTGGATGGCATTTCCCTGATCTCTAGTAATACTGTGAGAAATCTTGGAGTTATTTTTGATCAGGATATGTCATTCAAAGCGCATATTAAACAAATATGTAGGACTGCCTTTTTGCATTTACGCAATATCTCTAAAATCAGAAAGGTCTTGTCTCAGAGTGATGCTGAAAAACTAATTCATGCATTTATTTCCTCTAGGCTGGACTATTGTAATTCATTATTATCAGGTTGTCCTAAAAGTTCCCTAAAAAGCCTTCAGTTGGTTCAGAATGCTGCAGCTAGAGTACTGACGGGGACTAGCAGGAGAGAGCATATCTCACCCGTGTTGGCCTCCCTTCATTGGCTTCCTGTTAATGCTAGAATAGAATTTAAAATTCTTCTTCTTACTTATAAGGTTTTGAATAATCAGGTCCCATCTTATCTTAGGGACCTTGTAGTACCATATTACCCCATTAGAGCGCTTCGCTCTCAGACTGCGGGCTTACTTGTAGTTCCTAGGGTTTGTAAGAGTAGAATGGGAGGCAGAGCCTTCAGCTTTCAGGCTCCTCTCCTGTGGAACCAGCTCCCAATTCAGATCAGGGAGACAGATACCCTCTCTACTTTTAAGATTAGGCTTAAAACTTTCCTTTTCGCTAAGGCTTATAGTTAGGGCTGGATCGGGTGACCCTGGACCATCCCTTGGTTATGTTGCTTTAGACGTAGACTGTGTTTCATGATTATTGTATGGCCTTGCCTTGCAATGTGGAGCGCCTTGGGGCAACTGTTTGTTGTGATTTGGCGCTATACAAGAAAAAAGTTGATTGATTGATTTGTGGTCCGGGTCATAAACAAACCACAACAAATGTCGACTTTCCATCACATCATCACGTTTTCTTTGCATTTTCACTTTGTTTGCATGTAATTTACCCAAAAACTCAGAGAAAGTGCCATGTTTCTGTCCCCGTAAGTAGAGAAATTGCATCATATGTGCCATATTTTACCCCTTTAAGCGCCCGCCCTCAAACGAGACTGCGCTGCCCAATTAGAGATTTGAATAGAAGGCATCTGACATCTGTGTGACAGATTTTTGTAATTCAAATATTTATTGAAGTTTTACATTTTAGAACAACTTAAATGAAACAATAAACAGACAAACCATAAATATATATATATATATAATAAAAATAAATAAAGTAAAATGTGAGGTTTAGTGCAGATATTTGCATTTAACAAAGCGGTACAATTTAAGTTGTGGATATGTAGGTGCAAAAATTATCCCATTGTTCCAGTTTGGCTTCATTTTTACATTTAGCCAATCTTCCCAACATCTTTTCACAGGCAACATTTTCCTGTGTGACAGATTTTTACGACAGAGTTTTAGGGACACATTGAATTTCTTTTCTTTCTTTTTTTTGGACTTCGAGAATAAAGTCGTAATATTATGAGAAAAAAAGTCGTAATAAAATTACGACTTTATTCTCTGAATATTACGACTTTATTCTTGAAGTCTAAAAAAAACAAAAAAAAAAACTATGTGGCCCTAAACACCATTGTAGATTTTGACTCCTATTGACAAAACAAGTCAGAAACTGTCCCCCCCCCCCAGAATATATTTTGTGTTACAAACGTCTTTTCTTGTGAAACGTCCTCACCATTTGTGAGACATGTCTTTGAAACTTCTCAATAATGTCTGTTACACACCAGACAGCTGTACTGCTGAAGGCAAAGTGTCAAAAAAAAAAAACAAAGTTTAAGTTTGTGATTCTGTGATGCGAGTTGTGCAATTTTTATGTATTGATTTATTTATTTTTTGCTTTGTGATAGAAGCACAGCAGTTTGTTATTTGAGCTGCTAATTTTCTAGGTACAGGTTGGCCCCTCAGCAGTGGAACAGCACGCTCACCTTTATGAGTGTCTACTTAGTGCTAATTAATAATTATAATAATAATTAAACAACTCTATTTAAGTTTACTTCATGTTTTCCTTTTGTGTTACAGTCATGACCGTCTGTGAGCAAGATATCAGAATCCCGTGTGAACATGAGTGTGAAAATACAGTCAGACTCATGTTAGTCTGTTTGATTTGCTGTTAGCAATTCAAAGAGGAAAAAAAAGTGGCGTGCAAAGGTGAGTCCACAGAGAACACAGTCAAGTTTGCACACTAATTTTAATTTCTCTCTGACTCATGTGCAGCAGATACATTGTGGCACCTCGTCACTCCTCGTGACACACAATTAAGATAACAGAGGGAGGTTAGGGAGCGACAACAGAGTTCTGTCTTCCTGAACAGCACCTGCAGACATGCATGCAGTATTCATCGTCTGACAGACGTCACACGATCACATGCTGAATACACTGCATTTTCCGGGGAATAAGTCACACCTTTTTTTTCCTGTACCTGTACTATCAGCTTTCATTTGGGATTTTTGAGTATTGTTGTAATGTACTTTTATTATTGGAGTTTATTTTGTTTACTGCTTTGATTTGAAGCACTATATAAATATACGAGGTCTGTTAGAAAACTATCCGACCTTTTTATTTTTTGCAAAAACTATATGGATTTGAATCATATGCACTTGCATCAGCCAAGCTTGAACCTTCGTGCGCATGCATGAGTTTTTTCACGCCTGTCGGTTGCGTCATTCGCCTGTGAGCACACTTTGAGTGAGCAGTGGTCCACCCTCCTCGTCGGATTTTCAATGCAAGGAAAATGTCTGAACGATTTGGAGCTTTGCAGCATCAAATTTTTCCAGAAACTGTGAGAGACAGCCAGGTGGAAACCATTCGGAAGATTCAGACGGCTTTCAGGGACGATTCTATGGGGATCACACAGATTAAGGAGTGTTACAACCGGTTTAAAGACGGCGCACAATGGCTGAGGGCGCGCCGCTCCGAGCGGCGATCAACAGGCTGAAACGACCAGATCATTTCCAAAGTGAACGCTGTGTTGATCCGTAACATCGCCTGACTACCAGAGAAATGGCAGAAGATGTGCACATAGCACTTTTTCGCCACATTCCACTGTTACAGGAGTTTTGTCATGGAAAGAGGAGCAGAGGAATTTGCCACAGAGCCGTTAATGGCGCGGGACAAAAGCACCTCCGTGTTGGTCTCACAGGACATGTTGTAACATGCCCAGCTCTTGCACCATTCGGAAGATTCAGACGGCTTTCGGTGGCTTTTCAATCGTGTGACTATCCGAGAAATTGTGGACGAGCTGGACATGCCACAACATGTCCTGTGAGGCTTCATCACGGCGTTGCTTTTTGTCTCGCTCCATTAGCGGCTCCGTCCCGACGCGCAAATTCCTCCGCACGTCTTTTCACGACAAAAACTCCTGTAACAGTGGAATGTGGCGAAAAAGTGCTATGTGCACATCTTGCAGACCTCGTATATTGTATAGCAAATGTGGGATTTTGCATTATACAACTTGCAGGACCTCCCAAAAACTAAAAATGTTTTTATTAATTTAAAAAAAACTGACATACGGCACAAAACACAGTATGCAGTCTTGTTGCAGTGGATGTCATGTTCACCACTGTGGTGCAAGGAGCTACTGAGCTCGGCCCATGTATGTGTGCATCCGACAACTTGGCACCATATATCATCCCGAGATATTTGGAATATAAATTAATCTCACAACCTTCTCACGTGTGTTGAGAGGGAGCGTCCTTGACCAACTTTTTCTGGGTCAGAACCAGGTTGATGCATAAATACAGGTCTTCACAGCATCATTACTCAACAACAGCAAATTACAGCAGACCCAAGACATTTTGGACACACATTCATCTCACAGCCTCCTTCTGTGAGGTTAGAGGGAACTGACCTCGACCTACTTTTTCCACGTCAAATCGGGGAAAATTCAAATATCAATGACTGCCCGAAGACCTGACCCCCTACTGTACCACTTTGATGGAAACCACTTGTCTTTCAGGAAGGATTTCTTGCATGGTCTTGGACAGATGTTAACTGGGGCTTTTGTGTAGACAATTTGCATGTTATCTCCATGTGGGTCTTGGATCATCACCTCCGTCACTCTAAAATCATGTGGACGTAGGTAATCAGTGACGGCAAATTGACTGTATATGTAAGAGTAAATGATTATCTAAGTCAGGGGTCACCAGCCTTGTCCTTGGAGAACACCTGCCCTGCTTTCCACTTCTTCCTACTCAAGTCACATTTGATTTTTTAAAATTTTCCAGCTCTTGACTGGCTGAGAACACCTGATAGAGAACATGGAGACTTAGAAAGCATGAAGGGCAGGTGCTCTCCAGGAACAGGTTTGGTGACCCCTTGTCTAAGAGTTAACCCTGTGAAGGATTGTCACCAGAACCGGGGGGGGGGGGGGGGGGGGGGGGGGGGATGAAAAATTATTTGTTTGCCAAATAAATAATGTTCTCAGCATATCTGATACTTCTGTCTTTGAATGTGCTGGGCAGGGATGGCTTCCAGAGTGGAAGGTTCCTGGTTCAAGATCACCCTTGCCCATTCTTTATGTAATGTGGAGTTGGGTCATGAAGGGCATCTGTTGCAAAATGTGCCAAATCAACATGTAGATCCACCTCAGATCTGCTGTGGCGACCTTGAGTGAACCGAGGGAGAATCTGAACAACATGCATTTACCAGAAATATTATCTTTAATAAACAAATACAAAAATTCATGACAGTGAGAGACTCCACTTGCTGTGTGATCTATGACATTTTTTGCCCAGAATAGGCCATTTTTTAACCAACTGCACAAAGCTAATAGCATAAATGTAGCCAATTGGTGCTGACCAATTTGATGCAAAAATAAAATGTTACTGAACAAGAGCCATAGCAGGCCATCCTGGACTGATGATTCATTCCTGAGGCTGTCAAAATTTCCTCCTTTATTTAAAGAAATTATGACGGCAAGGAACTGTTTACGTACAGTAATTTGTATTGTCCGGGACTAGTACATTTAAAAGTTGCATACCATATTTTCTGTCTTTATACCACAGAATAAGTCACACTTGTCAAAAACGTGACTTATACTCTGGAAAATCCAGTAGTTACTGTTGATACCTAGTCAGGAGTAAATTCAGAAATGTGCAAAAGGACTATCACTTCAGATTATTCTGGTTTGAGAATAATTCAGCTCCCATCAACCAAATGGCTTCTAAGGCAATTATTGTATGAAATAAAAGAAACCTCTGAAAGTCCCAGAACATACATAAACTACCAATGTGAGCCTCAAAACACTGTACACAACCAAGGTCTAGACCTTACCCACCATACCTGGTTTCAGCCTTTTATGTGACGTAGAGTAAACCAGTTTGGCTATAACAGGCAAAACCACCCTGATGATCCAACACTGCTCCATTCTCCAGTCATAACATACCGTTCAGACAGTATTTTGCAACATTGCTGTAGAAGACATTAATTTAGGGTAAAACACTTACTATTGCTGGACTTGAGGTCTCTGTGGATGATGGGTACAAATGCCTGGTTGTGCAGGTAATCCATCCCTGTGGCAATCTGAACAGCCCAGTTCACCAGAACTCTCGGGGGAACCTTCTTTCCAGCGAGGGCCCTGTTCAAAGCGCCCCCTCTTGCGTATTCCATTACCAGACACAGGTTGGGCTCACGAAGGCAGACCCCACGGAGGGAGATTATGTTTGCGTGCCGCAGCATCCAGAACAGCCTGGCCTCCTGCCGCACACTCTCTGCTGTGGCGCTAATATCCTCATCGGGATCCTGCCTGGCAGCCTTTACAGCCACCTCCTCTCCTTGCCACAGTCCTTTGTAGACCTTCCCAAATCCACCAGCTCCAATGACCTCCTCTAGCAGCAGTTCTGTGAAGTCTATTTCCAAGGGGCACTCACCCACCCCAACACCACCTGGAACCAGCCCTCCTGCAGTCAGTTGCTGATAGCTGGTAGCAGCACCCCTCGTGACATAGTTGCTTGGGAAGATACCCACCTTGTCCTGGATCTTGCCTGTCCACCAGCCCTCATCCCCAGACACCTTGGAGTCTTTGGAAAGAACTTCGAGAAGGTCTCCGCGTCTTAGGGTTAATTCCTCATCTGCTGTGGCCTCGTAGTCGAACACCGCCGTCCAGTAGGGGTTGGGGTTGCTGGGTCCACAGCAGTGGCCAGAATGGGAGTCAGGAGAACCAAAGGAGGAGAAGGTGGATGAGTTCCAGCTGCTGCCATTCTCCACCTGCACGACAGGGGCAGGAAGCATCGGCGGTGGGGGCGTCATATTTGGAGGCATGGAAGATGAGGAGGTGTTAGAAGGGGGACCAGGAGGGATTAGGAAAGGGGGAGGTGGGGTGCAGCAGCCCCCACAGCTGGTACAGGACAGGGGAGCCGCTGTGCTGCTGGCTCTGCTGTATGGATCCATGCTGTTTGATGCTCTACGCCAGCCCCGTGTCAGCTCGCACACAAAATCCAAACACGGCCCATCGGCTGAGATGCAGAGTCCTCGACCACCAGGGGGGAGACGGGATCAGAGGATCAGGGAGGTGCAACGGCTCCCCCCCATCCCCACGTCTCGCTGCAGAAACAGTGCAGAGTCCTGTCACCGGTAGCTGTGCTGTTGCAATGCAGTTTGTAAGTAACATGTATCCCCAGAGGCAAGTTCACTCTGCACCAACAATGTACATTAGGTCAAACAATGAAGCAGATGCCTGAACATAAACCTGTGAAACCTAACTGACTGTTTACACAAGCTAGTAAAGCCCCACTAACAACAAAAAAAAACCTTCAAGAGCCAATCCGGTTTTAAAAAATTGTTATGGTCACAGTTTATTATAGAAATTTTTAACTCTCCTGAAATCTGACTTTCCCACAAGTGCAGGTGACCAAATTATGCAACATCACAAAAATGAACAAGCCAATCACAGCCCAGTGCAATAAGGGTGCGAACTTACAGAACCACGCTGATGGGTGGAGCTTGAGCCCTTGTTCTTTTGCATATATGAATATTCATAGCCCCTGTATTATTATTTTTCCAACAGTATAGCAAAGTCCCGTATGCTGTAATATTACTTGTAAATTATTTCAACATGCCTTAAAATACCATCAGCGAGTGCGCTGAAGATAAAAACATGACAATTGCATTATTTTTTTATTTGAATTCTCATAATTTTAAATCACTTATCAATTAAGCCAAATCAATGCTCAGCTCATTGATGCATGGAAATAATAAAAAATGATTGTCAGATTGAGTTGATTTGGAAGTGTTGATTATTTTGGTTGCCAATGAAGAAAAGTGAAATCCTCTAGTTTCTCTCTCTCTCCTCAATAAGCCCACGGACTTGCTCTTCCCCCGCCTGCCACCTCTGTGAATCTGGACTGATTTCTGGATAGATCCGCAAATATCTGCCCCTCTTCCACGCAAAGCAGTCCGGGATAAATCCTGCACGCGTGGGCAGTCCCCCCAACAACAACAAAAAAAAGAAAAGAAAAAAAAAAACTAAAAGATTTTAGTCCATTTTAAGACAGCTGTGCACTTGGAGAACCGAGTGGCAGGTGGTATCCAGATCCACGATCAGCATCCAGACACGCTGTCCGCCTCCTGCCGCCTGCGCGCGGCCTGGCCCGCTGCCGCGCGACCCAACCGCGTCTGTTGTCATCAATAAGCATCGCATCATCAATTACCGACTTCTGTGGCGGCAAACTGAACCATCACGCGGCCAAAACGATTGTCAGCGAGGGTTTTCAGTCGCACAATGTCTGTCTTCATAATAATGATCATTTACTGAAGGTGAACACAATCGTTTAGTGGAAACCTGAAGGCAGCGGACCTGCCGACATCGTCGCCGAGGCGCGCGGTTGCATCCAGTCAGCGTCCGGATCCGAAGTGCGCGTCCGAATAAATGAATTTTTCGCCATCCTTTTCAAACGGGCCCTGTAAAGGCGTGACGTTCGCCACAGCGAGCTGTCAGTCTCTGCGGGCCGCACCGGGGCGCCGTTCACACCCGCGCACACGGAGCGCTCCGCTCGCCGTCGATGTGTAAAAGACGCGGATGGACCAATCAACGTTCACTCTGCTTCAGCGTTTATGGCTTCACATTGTTTGTAGATCGCACCAAAGCTGCGCGTGAAGGATGCTCGCTTTCCGCCTCTGTTGCACTATGGGTAGTGTAGTTTTCAGTGACATCAAACTGACCCATTTCATGTTAGCCTCGAACCAACCCAGCAAAGAACAACGTTATGAAAGGTTAGGTCTTGTAACGGCATTTGTTTGTCAGCTAAAAAGTTGCAGCTGCATTTCAAATAAATATTTTGATTGTATTTGACAGATGATTAAAATTTGCTGGAGGTCTGTTCTTATTTGTGTGTGTTACCTTGTGCGCCATCAGGAGCAGGGTAGCGTAATTGTTTGTGTCTTTGTATAAAATAACAAACAGGTGAACAGATTTTCAACAAACTTGACACGAGCAAATACCTCAACGCCAACCTGCGGGGTGAACCAGGCCTGCATTATTTTGGGTGCGTATGGCTTCATATTAAAGTAGCTTAACATGAATCTTTGAGATCTAGGCCTTGTTCATTTAAAATGTCAGTCAGGTTGGCTTGGTAAACTTGGTCATCCTGGAGTGAATTGATCAGATATCAAAAATATCATCTGAAAGAATACATTTTTGAGGATACCTCCCCAACCAGCAGCAGTAGAGAGAAGATGTGAAGCTTATATCAATCAGTAAATCACTAGTCATTAAATAATATGGCTGATGTTATAATAAGGCAACACAAATGTCATGAAATAATGCCACAATTGTCCAAAAAACACATTTTCCAGGATGCCTTCAATATCTATAGGGTATCAAGGTGATCCTTTATTGATTTGAGAACCATTTGTCATTACATCATGTGATGTACTGTATTCACTTATCCAGGTCTGGGCCGTGTTTGCAGCACACTGAGCAGCCCATCCCACACTTCCCTAACCTCCAGCTTTTCCTGGTGGATCCTGAGGTGTTCTTAAGCCAGCTGGAAGCAGTAATACCTCTCAGGTCTTCCCCGGAGCCTCCTTGGAAGAACTCCCTAGGAAGACAACCAGAGGCCATAATCACCAGATTCCTAAACCACCTCAGCTGGCTCTTTTCAAAGTGAAGGACCAGTGGCCTACTCCAATTCCTTCTTAAATATTAAAGCTTCTCACAGTGTAAGCACACATACATTATAAAGGGACCTCATTTCTGGCAATTGTTTCCATGGTCTTGTTATTTCGGTCTCTACCCATAGCCCATGACAATAAGTCAGGATAGGAGTATAAACTGAGAACATCACCTTCTGGCTCAGCTCTTTCATCACCAGGACAGTCCAGTACAGTATCTCCAGGACCTCAGATACAGTACCGGTCAGTCTATCAATCTCATACGCCATCTTACCCCCATATTATCTATCATCCACCTGGTCGTTACTGTGAGTTTCTCTGTGAATTTTCAGACCTTTTGTCTGACTTAGTGCTTAGCTCAGATAAGATAATTATAGTGGGCGATTTTAACATCCACACAGATGCTGAGAATGACAGCCTCAACACTGCATTTAATCTATTATTAGACTCAATTGGCTTTGCTCAAAATGTAAATGAGTCCACCCACCACTTTAATCATATCTTAGATCTTGTTCTGACTTATGGTATGGAAATTGAAGACTTAACAGTATTCCCTGAAAACTCCCTTCTGTCTGATCATTTCTTAATAACATTTACATTTACTCTGATGGACTACCCAGCAGTGGGGAATAAGTTTCATTACACTAGAAGTCTTTCAGAAAGCGCTGTAACTAGGTTTAAGGATATGATTCCTTCTTTATGTTCTCTAATGCCATATACCAACACAGTGCAGAGTAGCTACCTAAACTCTGTAAGTGAGATAGAGTATCTCGTCAATAGTTTTACATCCTCATTGAAGATAACTTTGGATGCTGTAGCTCCTCTGAAAAAGAGAGCTTTAAATCAGAAGTGCCTGACTCCGTGGTATAACTCACAAACTCGCAGCTTAAAGCAGATAACCCGTACGTTGGAGAGGAAATGGCGTCTCACTAATTTAGAAGATCTTCACTTAGCCTGGAAAAAGAGTCTGTTGCTCTATAAAAAAAAGCTAGGACATCTTACTACTCATCACTAATTGAAGAAAATAAGAACAACCCCAGGTTTCTTTTCAGCACGGTAGCCAGGCTGACAAAGAGTCAGAGCTCTATTGAGCCGAGTATTCCTTTAACTTTAACTAGTAATGACTTCATGACTTTCTTTGCTAATAAAATTTTAACTATTAGAGAAAAAATTACTCATAACCATCCCAAAGACGTATCTTTTATCTTTGGCTGCTTTCAGTGATGCCGGTATTTGGTTAGACTCTTTCTCTCAGATTGTTCTGTCTGAGTTATTTTCATTAGTTACTTCATCCAAACCATCAACATGTCTATTAGACCCCATTCCTACCAGGCTGCTCAAGGAAGCCCTACCATTATTTAATGCTTCGATCTTAAATATGATCAATCTATCTTTATTAGTTGGCTATGTACCACAGGCTTTTAAGGTGGCAGTAATTAAACCATTACTTAAAAGCCATCACATGAACCCAGCTATCTTAGCTAATTATAGGCCAATCTCCAACCTTCCTTTTCTCTCAAAAATTCTTGAAAGGGTTGTTGTAAAACAGCTAACTGATCATCTGCAGAGGAATGGTCTATTTTAAGAGTTTCAGTCAGGTTTTAGAATTCATCATAGTACAGAAACAGCATTAGTGAAGGTTACAAATGATCTTCTTATGGCCTCAGACAGTGGACTCATCTCTGTGCTTGTTCTGTTAGACCTCAGTGCTGCTTTTGATACTGTTGACCATAAAATTTTATTACAGAGATTACAGCATGCCATAGGTATTAAAGGCACTGCGCTGCGGTGGTTTGAATCATATTTATCTAATAGATTACAATTTGTTCATGTAAATGGGGAATCTTCTTCACAGACTAAGGTTAATTATGGAGTTCCACAAGGTTCTGTGCTAGGACCAATTTTATTCACTTTATACATGCTTCCCTTAGGCAGTATTATTAGACGGCATTGCTTAAATTTTCATTGTTACGCAGATGATACCCAGCTTTATCTATCCATGAAGCCAGAGGACACACACCAATTAGCTAAACTGCAGGATTGTCTTACAGACATAAAGACATGGATGACCTCTAATTTCCTGCTTTTAAACTCAGATAAAAATGAAGTTATTGTACTTGGCCCCACAAATCTTAGAAACATGGTGTCTAACCAGATCCTTACTCTGGATGGCATTACCCTGACCTCTAGTAATACTGTGAGAAATCTTGGAGTCATTTTTGATCAAGATATGTCATTCAAAGCGCATATTAAACAAATATGTAGGACTGCTTTTTTGCATTTATGCAATATCTCTAAAATTAGAAAGGTCTTGTCTCAGAGTGATGCTGAAAAACTAATTCATGCATTTATTTCCTCTAGGCTGGACTACTGTAATTCATTATTATCAGGTTGTCCTAAAAGTTCCCTGAAAAGCTTTCAGTTAATTCAAAATGCTGCAGCTAGAGTACTAACGGGGACTAGAAGGAGAGAGCATATCTCACCCATATTGGCCTCTCTTCATTGGCTTCCTGTTAATTCTAGAATAGAATTTAAAATTCTTCTTCTTACTTATAAGGTTTTGAATAATCAGGTCCCATCTTATCTTAGGGACCTCATAGTACCATATCACCCCAATAGAGCGCTTCGCTCTCAGACTGCAGGCTTACTTGTAGTTCCTAGGGTTTGTAAGAGTAGAATGGGAGGCAGAGCCTTCAGCTTTCAGGCTCCTCTCCTGTGGAACCAGCTCCCAATTCAGATCAGGGAGACAGACACCCTCTCTACTTTTAAGATTAGGCTTAAAACTTTCCTTTTTGCTAAAGCTTATAGTTAGGGCTGGATCAGGTGACCCTGAACAACCCTTAGTTATGCTGCTATAGACTTAGACTGCTGGGGGGTTCCCATGATGCACTGATTGTTTCTTTCTCTTTTTGCTCTGTATGCACCACTCTGCATTTAATCATTAGTGATTGATCTCTGCTCCCCTCCACAGCATTTCTTTTTCCTGGTTCTCTCCCTCAGCCCCAACCAGTCCCAGCAGAAGACTGCCCCTCCCTGAGCCTGGTTCTGCTGGAGGTTTCTTCCTGTTAAAAGGGAGTTTTTCCTTCCCACTGTTTCCAAGTGCTTGCTCACAGGGGGTCGTTTTGACCGTTGGGGTTTTTACGTAATTATTGTATGGCCTTGCCTTACAATATAAAGCGCCTTGGGGCAACTGTTTGTTGTGATTTGGCGCTATATAAATAAAATTGATTGAAAATTGATTGATTGACATGTTAACAAGACAGAGGATACTTGAACTCCTTCACTTGGGGCATTAACTATTCCCCACTGCACCCTTTTCCATCAGAGGACCGTGGTCTCAGATTTGGAGGTGTTGATCCTCAACCCAGTTATCACTGTCTGATGAAGCCCATGAGTACGTATGAGTAATACAGACTCATCCGAGTAATGCCTAAACCAAAACATCATGAAATTACATTAAGATAGTCCAAAAAACACTTATTTTGTGTGTGAGCAGGGTATGCCTCACTCCTCCGTTGCTTCAAAGTCACTGATCTTTTGTTGTTTGCATTGAATGTAAAACACATTCACTTACTATGAAATGTGCTATATGAATAAAATCATCCTGCTTTACCAACTAATTAATTAGTAAGAATTTACTTTTTGGAAATGTAAATTGACACATATACTGGGGAAAAACTTGGTTTTCTCTATATTCATTTTAGATTACCAGTAAAGTAAAAGAGATACATTTTAAATTGTGTTTATAAAATACCTTATTTTAACAATTTTGTTTTTTTCTTTCACCTGCTTATTTTGACTGGCTTGCCAGTGACATGTTTTTAAACATCATTATATACTTTACAGTGTGTATATTGTTCTTTTTAAGCGCCTTGTATTCATTATCTGACAAATGTCTCACAAATAACTTACTTTGTTAAAAGCAATGGGAAAATATATACATACAAAATGTCTAAATATCTTTAAACTGGGTCAAGCAAACAATATGCAAACATGAATTATTAAACTACACTGACCCCTAGTGTCTCTGGAGGGAAACTTAATTCGGGTGGATGGTTCATTTTCAATCATACTTGTCCTACTGATTCGACTTTCCTTTATTTAACTTTTTTATTGCTGTTGTCAAGAGGACACATTTAACTTTCATTTCCTCCTGCATTTTCTAACCCCTGACTTCATATTCAAAGTGATGTTGTTACAGAGTTGATGTACAGTCTCAGGTGGTATCTTTGTACTGGTTGGTGAGTCTTTGTTCGAGTGTTACAAGTATTCATAATAGACACTGCACAAAAGATTACTCTCATGGACAAAAAGATGCTCAAATTTTTATGAAAAATTAAATTATCAAGCCTCCAACCACTCACATATTTTGAGATACTGTACAGTAAATGGGGAAATAAGTTTTAAAATAAACAGTTTTATTTTTTATGCTCTTTATTTCTGACATTTGTATATTTTACTTCAATTTCCATGCATTTTAACAATTGCTGATGAAACCAAAAGGTAGCGTAAACAACAGAAAAAGATTGCATTTTTGCCGTTTTTCTAGATTTACTTATATACAGTTAGTTTTCTTTGTTTCTTGTGTTTACTTTTGTCTTTACTCATTATGGTCCTTTTTGAGATGCACATCATAAAAATATATTGAGAAAGTGACTAAAGTGAAAACATATTTGTGAAACATTGGGTTGATTAAGAACTGTATGCTAACATCTAATTAATAACCAAAACGTCTGTGATTGTTCCACAACAGATATGCAGTTAATCAAGGAAAATTTCTTAACCTCCCCTTCGTTTGAAACCAAAGATCATTACAATTAGCGGCCACAAGGCTGCGCTGTTTCCTAAATTGTGAGAAAGCTCGAGTCATTAACCTGATAGAAAAAATATTGATTTCCTGCAGCAAGAAAGTTATGTTTGTTTAAATAATGCTTTTTTATATATAGATAAACGATAACACCGTTGTAAAACGATAAAAATAGGAAAAATACAACAAAATAAACAACATAAAACTTTTGTTTTACTCTATTCAAAATAGAGGGTGCTCAGAAACACACACACACACACACGACACAATGAATACAGGCTAGTTTATAAAAAGAAAGCACAGTGTTATTTTACACCAGTCATATGGGCAAGCATACGGTGGCCCTAAGAGGCCAAATGCACTACAATTTAAGAAAACACCAGCAAATAGAAAAATGCTGCAAAAGCAAAATGCACTGCAAGAGGCCACCGTACAAGTAGACCTATCAAATGTAAATTTAGTGGGGGGGTTTTCTATGCTTTAGTGCACACTGAATCAGTTCCAGCCACAGTTACACTGATGAAAGAAATGAAGAAAAAATTGAGCTTGGCAAGGTATCTATTTTTTCTTCATTACATATCAAACAATATCTGCAAAATTTGGTGCTTTTACCATAAAACACACAATCGCAGTGATATTTTACACAAATCTGCCAGCTATAAGTGACTTTACTGCAAACAAAGAAAAAGAAATTAAAAAAAGACCCAACAGGATTTGATTTTAACACTTGCCAAGAACAAGTAGAAAAGCAGTTTGGACAACAAGGATACACTGCTACATTGTCTGGTAAGTGTGATGGAGGCCAGCAGGAATTGCTGTGCATGTGGTAGTCAATAGGCCTCACTCCCCCGACAGCCAAAGGATATTCTGGCCACTCAGGCCAGAGCCTGGGTTTTAGCCGGCTGGTCAGAGGCTCTGCCTCCAATGTCAGAGATCGTGAATTTGTGTCCCCAGGAGAGCGAGTGGGACAAGTCAAAAGCTGCTACATAAGCACAAATTAAAGTTTAAGGTCCTCAAATTATTTTCACCACATTGTTCTTATGACAGCAACACGTCTGTCACTGGCCATTGAGTTGCAATGACTCAGTGGAGATGAGCATCACTGGATGAGGAGGAGGCTAATGTAAGCAGCTAACTGTATAATATGATGTTTTAATTTTTTTTTCATATTTAGTGAGGTAAACATCTGCATGCCAACCTCTGTAGGGATAATCTTCATTTGGACAGTGCTAATTTGTTCAGTGCCAACAAGAAGTGGATACTCTGAGTGCCTTTATGCTGTGTTAATATACTGGCTGTAGTCGGAAAACCGGACATTAATTTGTTTTCAGTGAGAGATTGACAGAAAAATTCCACCACCTCTGGCTGTGATCACACACCTTGACAACACTTACTGTCAAAAGTTAAACATTTTGATCTGATCGGGAAGGGCGGATGGGGGGTCTCACACACACACCACATTCACTCATGCACTATATACCCTCTGTCTTGCAAGAATAAATTGCATATATGGGTATTAATGTTCATAAATGGTTCTGCTAGTGTGGCATTTACCATTACTATATATGCAGACAGGGGGAAAAAAGTTAAACATTTTTAAATTTTGCCACTTACTGCAGCTACAAGGACAAACCGGATGTTGTTTTATCTTTAGCAAGGAGGAAAAACAGACAGCAAGAGAAAGATTATTTAAGTGCAAAGAGTCACTTGGTTTTAAACATGTAAACATGAATAACTTGTGTGATATTACATAAAGGAATTAATCTGTAACCTCACAAAAACTTAACTTCTTAAGCATCCATCAGAGGCAGGGCTTCCTGTTATAACACTGCGCAAAATGCTAAAATGCTTTCCATTAAGTAGATTATTATCTGTGTTGTTAGCACTGAAAAATGACTGCACCTCACTTCATCACACTATGATGTTTTTTCTACCGCCAACCTGTGAACACAGGGTTAGAATGCTGCACACAAATAGGACTTGTTTACACTGTCCATTGAAATCACATTTATTGCAAATCTGATTCAAATCAGATTTCACTGACTGACTGTCTACATTATATATAGCAAGTGACCAAATCTGATCTGTGTGTCCACTTTGACATAGTCTTATCCATAATGATTGCTAGGGTAACAGACTACACCCAGGAAAAACATGGACGAGCATGAACTGTGCTTGTTTCTGTCCAAAATGGATATGTGGAGCCCAGATAGCTAACAGTTGTCAGTCCAGTGTTTATTACTCTCCTCTGGAGAGATCCATTTTGCATGCAGCATATGTTAACATATACAGCAATTTTCTTCTGTAAGTCATGTGCATATGGCATTCCTAGAAGAAGACATACCGGATCCAGGCCCATGTCTTCATTGAAAACTAGATTTAACTTGGAGACTACTTTTACCCAGAAATCCTGAATATGGGCACAGGTCCATATAGTGTGTGTGTGTGTCTATACATATACAAATATATATATATATATATATATATATAAAACTGCCAACATCCTTATTACATTTAACACATATCTGACTTTTTCTGGTCCATTTTGTGTTAAATTTGAGGTGATATCTGAAGACTGTGTAATATCCTGAATTGCAGTTCCTTTGCTCTATTACAATTTTCACATTTTTTTCATTTATATAGTGCCAAATCACAACAGAGTTGCCTAGGAACATCACACAAGTAAGGTCTAACCTTACTAACCCCCAGAGCAACAGTGGTAAGGAAAAACTCCCTCTGAGGAAGAAACCTCAAGCAGACCAGACTCAAAGGGGTGACCCTCTGCTTGGGCCATGCTACAGACATAAGTTACAGAACAATTCACAAAACGAATATACAGTAAATGCTGTTGGTGCACAGGACAGGAGGGTCTCCAGCACAAATACCACACCCATCTCTGGATGGAGCTGCATCTTAAACAGAGAGAGAGAGAAAAAAACAATCAGGCATCAGAAAGACAAGAAATACAGTATAATTTGTCAGCATTAAGCAACAAGAAAAATAGGAAATACTAAGGTGATCGCCGGCCACTAGCCCTAAGCTTCACTAAAAGACCCAGAATTTAGATAAAGTTGAGGCCGCAGCACGCTCCGTTTCCCAATAAAATGAATTTAAGAGAGTAAAAAGCGTAGTAACATACTATGCCAGTACGCTAGCCATCCGAAAAGGAAAATGTGTCTTAAGTCTGGAGTTGAAAGTCTCTACAGAATCTGACTGTTTAATTGATGCAGGGAGATCATTCCACAGAATGATCTCTGTATATATACGAGAGCTGTCAATAAAGTATAGGTCCTTTTTATTTTTTTCAAAACCTATATGGATTTCATTCATATGTTTTTACATCAGACATGCTTGAACCCTCGTGCACATGCGTGAGTTTTTCCACACCTGTCGGTGACGTCATTCGTCATCCTTGTGGGAGGAGTCGTCCAGCCCCTCGTCGGAATTCCTTTGTCTGAGAAGTTGCTGAGAGACTGGCGCTTTTTTTGATCAAAATTTTTTCTAAACTTGTGAGGCACATCGACGTGGACACGGTTCAAAAAATTAAGCTGGTTTTCGGTGAAAATTTTAACAGCTGATGAGAGATTTTGAGGTGATACTGTCGCTTTAAGGACTTCCCACGGAGCGGGACGTCGTGCAGCACTCTCAGGCGCCGTCGTCAGCCTGTTCAAGCTGAAAACCTCCACATTTCAGGCTCTATTGATCCAGGACATCGTGAGAGAACAGAGAAGTTTCAGAAGAAGTTGGTTTCAGCATTTTATCCAGATATTCCACTGTTAAAGGAGATTTTTCTAATGAAAGATGTGCGGACGGGTCCGCGCGTCGGGACGCAGCCGGCGCAGTGCGGCGGCACAGGAAAAACACCTCCGTGTTGATAACCATTTGTAAAATCCAGGCGGCTTTTGATGGCTTTCAGTGGAGTGAGTATATGAGAAATTGTTTAACAGCTGGACATGTTCCAACTTGTCCTTAAGGCTTCCAACTGAGGTGTTTTTCCTGTGGCGGAGCGTCGCAGCGGCTGCGAGCCGACGCTGCAATCCGTCCGCACGTCTTGCATTAAAAAAATCTCCTTTAACAGTGTAATATCTGGATAAAATGCTGAAACCGACTTCTTCTGAAAGTTCTCTGTTCTCTCACGACGTCCTGGATCAATAGAGCCTGAAATGTGGAGGTTTTCAGCTTGAAACAGTCTGACGACGGCGCCTGAGAGCGCTGCGTGACGTCTCGCACCGTGGGAAGTCCTTAAAGCGACAGTATCACCTCAAAATCTCTCATCAGCCGTTAAAATTTTCACCGAAAACCAGCTTAATTTTTCGAACCGTGTCCACTTCGATGTGTCTCACAGGTTTAGAAAAAATTTTGATCAAACAAAGCGCCAGTCTCTCAGCAACTTCTCAGACAAAGGAATTCCGACGAGGGGCTGGACGACTCCTCCCACAAGGAGTGCTCACAGGTGAATGACGTCACCGACAGGCGTGGAAAAACTCACGCATGCGCACGAGGGTTCAAGCATGTCTGACGTAAAAACATGAATGAAATCCATATAGTTTTTGAAAAAAATAAAAAGGACCTATACTTTATTGACAGACCTCATATATATATATATATATATATATATATATATATATATATATATATGTATATATATTGCCAACACATTCCCATGTACCAGTCCCTGCAGCTTCATCTATCTCCACTCCAAGATCTTGAGCCCACATTTGCAGGATTGTGTCCTTTACTTGGCAACATAAAAAAAAGAGAGGGGGGGTTGTGGTGTTGATGCATCGATGCATCTCTCAGCCCCCCCCACCTGCCTTCGCCTGTGTGAGTACTTACTGGCTGTCCACACTTGCAGTTGTACTGTAGTAGTACTACCTCTACTACCACTACCCTGCGCTGGCTGCGCCAGCCGGAGCTGCGCATGCGCAGTGGAGGTGCGGGCGCCGCTAGCCGAGGTTTCGGTTGAATTCTTGGCAGCGTCTCAGTCGGTGAGCAGCTACTCGACCGTCCGTTTATATCGAGCGATTCCCACGATGTGCGGCCAATTATCTTAACGGAATAGCAGTGGGGAGGAGACGCCGGAGCAGCGTTACAGAGGTAAGGCGGCCGCTCTTTGTTTCCCTCTGGACAGTTTTGCTTGAACATTTGCGGAGTGTTTTAAAAGCGCTGGAAAAGTGGCTAGCAAAGAGGAAGCAGCCGAGCCGAGCAACTTCAGGGCAGCTGCGGCTCATTTCCACCTGAAAGCGTCCTCCGCCTCACACTCCTGCCGACGAACAGCGCGGAAATATGCGGATAACCGCAAAGGAAAAAAGAGAAATAAAACATTCTGTAGCCTTCCTGATTGCCGAGGCGCCAGCGCGCATGCGCGTAGCGCTCTGCAGACTTCGGATCTGTAGTTTTTCGTACCTGTGTTAATCACAGTTGTGAGGGCCAAGAGAAAACCGTAAAAAACTACAAGTTCCAGACAATGGGGGCTTTGTTTGGCAGCAATGCTAGCCAGCTACTCAGCCTGGACGAGCTTTGAATTTCGAGTAGTTTGTGCAGCTGCAATCTTAAGTTGCCTCAGCGAGAGATTTGTCAATGAGCTGCAGCGTTGTAGCTTAATTTAAAGGGACGTTGCCGTTGCAGCGGTGCACGACCCTGTCTGACTGAGATGGATTGTGCAACATGTTTTAAATGTCTCGACGACAACTTGTTTGGACACGCACGCGTGCGTGTTTTAGGTGTCAGAAGGCACCGTGCGGAAGATCTGCATGTGTGTGGCAGACGTGTTTGTGGGGTGAATGAGGAGGAGGTGACGATGATGCTTCCCTTTCAGAGGTCCCCAGTGTTGCTGCTGCTGTATTTCCCTTCCATGAGGAAGTGACACGTCGTGTGTCTGGGTGATGGATCTGTCCTGCAAGAGCAGCAGAGCACAGCGCTGCACATATTCACGCTGGTTACCTCCCATTTGGAAGTGATGGCTGAAGTGAGCATCAGAGCATGATGATGTTTAGGCCTAAAATGTTATGTGCTTGCTCACTGTGGCACATTAACAGGGGAAGGATGGGGAACCTGTGAAATGTTCCAGTATTGCACTCGGAACATATCCTAATTGGACTACAGTGCAAGATTTCCAGAAGTGAGTGAAAGCTTGCTATGAAGTTGGATGCATTGTTGAAATTTCCAAACATTTTATACATTTTAGGAAAAGAAATGAATCCCTAACCCTCAATCATTTCAAGTTAAAGTAAGTTGCAAGATTGCAGATAGGGCTGAAACGATTCATCGAGTAATTCCAATAATTCAATACAAAAAAAGTTCGAGGCAAATTCTTTGCCTCGAGGCTTAGTTTAAAGCTATAGTACATACGCCAGGCCTGTATGTGGCGCTGTAACACTCCCACAAAAAACGCAGAATACCGGTACAGTGGTTATGATATGTTACCCATGTTGCATTTTCTGCCGCTGTATCAGTTGTTCATTTTTATTGGTTGATGTAATTAGGTTGCCAATCAGCAAAAATCTAACAATTGCATATCGTAATGTTTTATACATGCATCCATTGGAGATGATGTTGCAGTAGACAGCCTGACCTCTTAAGAAAATAAGAACTATTAATAAGAGTTGTTTGGTCTTGAACATACACTAAACATTTAAGAAATCAAGACTGGTAGGTACAGTTTATAAATACTAGAAACAGGGATAAACATATAACATTGCAATCTTTATCACGTGAAATTTAGAATACTACTTGGCAAGAAGGTGAGTTTTATGTGAGAGACTGAACTCTGCCAGATTGATTAGTTGTAATGACGAGGTACTGGAGGTAACACTGTGCAGTGGTATCAGTATGCTGAGTGTGTGTGTGTATATATATATATAATATGTACATGTGTATATATACGAGGTCTGTGATATAAAAAGTGGTCCTTTTTATTTTTTTTCAAAAAATAAATGGATTTGATTCATATGTTTTTACGTCAGACAAGCTTGAACCCTCGTGCGCATGCGTGAGTTTTGTCATGCCTGTCGGTGACATCATTCGCCTGTGGGCAGGCTTTGAGTGAGGTGTGGACTCCCCCTCCCATCGGAATCTCTTTGTCTGAGACGCTGCAGGGAGACGGTGTGCGTTGCTTTATCAAATTTTTTCAAGACCGGTGAGAGATATCCGTGTGGACACTATTCGAGAAATTCTGCTGGTTTTCGGTGTAAAGTTTAACGGCTGATGAGAGATTGTGGAGTTTCTTTCGCTTTAAGCACAGCCCACAAAGCGGATCGGCGCGGTCGGAGGTGGCGTCCGTCTGGCTGTTTCGAGCTGAAAACATCCTTCTTTAAAGCTCTGTTCACCCAGGACGTCGTCAGAGAACAGAGAAGTTTCAGAAGAAGCCGGCATCAGGAGTTTACCTGGACATTCCACTGTTAAAGGAGATTTTGTAATGAAAGAACGTGCGGACGAATTTGCTGAGTCAGATCCGTGATGACGTGGCAAATCCGTCTGCGCCTCGACATGAAAACCACCTCCGTGTTGAAAACCATTTGTAAAATTCAGGCGGCTTTTGATGGCTTTCAACAAGTGAGTATCTAAGAAATTGTTGTTTAACAGCTTGGGCATGTTCCAACTTGTCCGTTAAGGTTTCCAACGGAGGTGTTTTTCCTGTCGCGACCCCCCGCGGTCGGGTCCGGCCCGACATGCGAATCTGCCCGCACGTTCTTTCATTACAAAATCTCCTTTAACAGTGGAATGTCTGGATAAACTCCTGACCCCGAATTCTTCTGAAAGTTCTCTGTTATCTCACGACGTCTTGGGTCCACAGAGCCTGAAATTAGGAAGTTTTCAGCTTGAAACAGCTAGACGACGCCGCCTCGGAGCGCAGATCGCCGTCAGGCGCCGTGGGTCGTCCTTACGGCGACAGTAAAACTCCAAAATCTCTCATCAGCCGTTAAAATTTTCATCGAAAACCAGCTGAATTTATCGAATGGTGTCCACTCAGTTGTGTCTTACAGGTTTTGTAAAAATTTTTATCAAACAAAGCAGCAGTCTGAGCCATTCCTAAACAATGAAAAAATCGACGAGAGGGTGGGCGACTCCTCACTCAAAGACTGCCCACAGGCGAATGATGTAACCGACAGGCGTGAAAAAACTCTCGCATGCCCACGAGGGTTCAAGCATGTCTGATGTAATCGCACGTGATTCAAATCCATATAGTTTTTGAAAAAAATAATAAGGTCTGTTACTTTTCTCACAGACCTCGTGTGTATATATATATAGATATATATATATGGCACAATGTCGCTATACCATCATGTAGATTTTTAAGTTTAGGGTGTTCCCTCTCTCTCTGTTTTCCCAGGTAATTATTATTATTTATTTTTGTATTATTAACAGTTCTGGAGCTTTACCAAAGCATAAGCCCAGGCAGTCTGTGAAATCTTCAGTCTGCGGACAGGACATTCTCTCTCTCTCTCTCTCATTGCACATTTCATTTGCACTTTTTATTACTATGATTTATGCAGTGTTTAGTGTATATGTATACATGCAGTACAGAGAGAGTACAGCTCAAACCGAAGTCAAATTCCTTGTTTTCTGTGAATACTTGGCGAATAACAAAGCCTTTGAAAAACAGCTGGAGTTCAGCGTTTCCACAACAGCTGGACTGATAAATTAACTATACAGCCTGATGATTAAAAAAAAAAAAACCTCTTATCACATCTGATTATAGCCATTTATTTTTAATAGTTAAACATGATTAATTTAAAGTGCGTGTCCTTTCGCTTCATCTGCAGAGGTGGAGAGCAGCCAGTGGACCAAACCGTGTTTTTAAAAAAAAAAAATACAACACACTGCTTCACTTTAAATGCATAATAAGACCCTTTCAGACGATGAGGGCGGACCCTTTCTCTTAAAAGGCTTAATTTTACTCAGCATGTGGCTTTGTAAACTTGTAGCATCGCCTGATACATTGATTAGCGCTTACATTAGTTATGGGCATGCTTTGCGGTCTTCTTCTCTGTTTTTTGTGGAAGCATTACAGCGCCACCTACACCTGTAATGGAATTACTCGATTAATCATTTCAGCCCTAATCTTTTTGTAGAACAAGTAACTCCGTGGGATAAGGAGTTGGGCTACCAATATGTAGATGTTGGTTTGTTTCCCAGTCATGCTAATGGTCTGTGTCCTTGAAGAAGACACTTATTGTAATTTCCGGACTATAGAGCGCACCTGAATATTAGCTGCACCCACCAATTTTAAAAAGAAAGAAGAAATTGTATACAAATAGGCTGCACTTGCCTATAAGCCGCGGGTCTCCACGTTGTAACATGAGATATTTACACAGAAAGATGTTAGAAAGATTTTTTAACTTTTAATTAAATATGTACCGTAAATGCTTTTTCCCCTGAAGTGTTACACATAAATATTGACGCACACGGCGTCTCTGCTCCACACAGAGAACTGAGTAATTTTAACTTTTTCTTGAGATTTCGTCACGTGCAGCCAGGATCGGATGGAGTCTGTGGTAAATGAGACGTTAATGAGGCGCTGTGACTTTTTCGACCTGTTGCGCCAAGATAGAGAACCGGTTTGGAAGGGTGGGGGTGGAGAGGGACTTTTCTTCACTAAAACGAACAAGTAAGACCTTATATTTACACTGTGTGTGAACTTACACTGCACGAGGAGCGCAGCTTTCAAGAAATCAGTTGTCAGCATCAATTGACGTATTTGGACTTATGGAAAAAGCCTGTAAAAATCCATAAATTAGCCACATCATTGTAAAAGCCGCAGTGTTAAAAAAAAATAGCGACTAATAGTCCGGAAATTATGGTAATCTGTATAATCTCAGTCCGCCCATCTGTAAATAGATATGATCCTTGGCGGGGAAAGTAACCTGCATCAGACTGGTGTCCTGACCTGTGTAAATATGATTTCATGTATATGACTGACTCAGGTGTTTGGCTTATTACCACTCCAGGAAAATAAAAGGTAAAAGATTGATGTACACCTCATCACAATGCGCATGCACACTTGCTGTGCAGCACTAATACACTTTGTACTTGTGTCAGAATAATTAAAACAGGAACGCACATCGTGATAATGGGGAACCTTGGCGGCACTGCTGATTTTCTGTTACTCTTAAAACTGCAGAAAGCACGGCACGCAATGTAGGTGATGGTGAATATAGTCATTGTTTGCATTGAGACACACACACACACACACATTCAAATTTCAAAGGACATCTGTGCTGTATTTTTGAATTGTTAAAATATAATAATAACCTAAAGTAGAAGTTACACTTTGATCAGGGACATTTCTGTTGACCTTTTGGGTGTCTTCATGTTCTAAGTACTCACCAGATTTGCTGCTGCATGCCTCGTACACGCTTAAGGCACCTTATACTTCAAAAGGAGTACAAGTTTCAGGCCCAGAAGATGTCTTTCAGCTGTCAGTGATTCATGTTCTTTGTGGTGTTAGTGCTGTAAAGACTGCAACTCATGAGACAAATTCTGCTCTGTTGTACATTTGTCACATGAGAAATGTGAAACATGATCTTCACTTTTGCAATCAGACCAAAGATGTGTGATATTTTATTTTTTAAGAGGTCTTGTAAACATGCTGTACATTTCATCTTGACAAAGTCTTGCCTGCAGCACCACAAAAGTTGTACGGCAAATTTACAGATGATTAAATAAGTAGGTTGCCATTATTATTTTGTTGCTATTTTTACCCAAGGCCAAAATATGGCCATGGGATATTGCGAAGACTTTGTGTCTGTCTGTCTGTGCTCATCATGAGTAGGGTTGGGTATCGGGAACCGGTTCTTTACAAGAATCGTTAAGAAATTATTCGATCCACCGACATCAGTAGCCTTTTTGCTTAAGAGACAATATTTTTAAAGTTCAGGCAGGTTTACATTAGGGTGTGATTCAAGCTGACTCAGATTTCAATTAAACTTGGCTCAGAGATGGAACCTACCAAGCAATGGACTTTCCCAAAAATTTCTCAACCAAAAACCAAACAGTAATCTTGCCAGGGGTCATGAAAGTTCAAGGCAAAAATACGCAAAAACTGATATTTCATTAAATTCCCATCTTTCAAGTGGGGTAACATTCAGTGCCATCAAGTCCCCAAGGTAATTTAACTATCAAATGACATGGGGAGTAGGGCTGCAGCTATCGATTATTTCAGTAATTGAGTATTCTATCGATTATTCTGGCGATTAATCGAGTAATTGGATAAAAAATACTTTTTAACATTAACAGTCCAGTGCTCTCCCTAAGCAATGGCACAATGTCGCTGCATCAACACGGAGATTGTCATATTTAGTATGTCCCTTTCTGTTTTTCTTTCTGTCTTTCCTGGTGTCAGGAGCTCAGCCAAAGTCAATCAATCAATCAATTTTATTTATATAGCGCCAAATCACAACAAACAGTTGCCCCAAGGCGCTTTATATTGTAAGGCAAGGCCATACAATAATTACGTAAAAACCCCAATGGTCAAAACGACCCCCTGTGAGCAAGCACTTGGCGACAGTGGGAAGGAAAAACTCCCTTTTAACAGGAACAAACCTCCAGCAGAACCAGGCTCAGGGAGGGGCAGTCTTCTGCTGGGACTGGTTGGGGCTGAGGGAGAGAACCAGGAAAAAGACATGCTGTGGAGGGGAGCAGAGATCAATCACTAATGATTAAATGCAGAGTGGTGCATACAGAGCAAAAGGAGAAAGAAACACTCAGTGCATCATGGGAACCCCCCAGCAGTCTACGTCTATAGCAGCATAGCAGCATAACTAAGGGATGGTTCAGGGTCACCTGATCCAGCCCTAACTATAAGCTTTAGCAAAAAGGAAAGTTTTAAGCCTAATCTTAAAAGTAGAGAGGGTGTCTGTCTCCCTGATCTGAATTGGGAGCTGGTTCCACAGGAGAGGAGCCTGAAAGCTGAAGGCTCTGCCTCCCATTCTACTCTTACAAACCCTAGGGACTACAAGTAAGCCTGCAGTCTGAGAGCGAAGCGCTCTATTGGGGTGATATGGTACTATGAGGTCCCTAAGATAAGATGGGACCTGATTATTCAAAACCTTATAAGTAAGAAGAAGAATTTTAAATTCTATTCTAGAATTAACAGGAAGCCAATGAAGAGAAGCCAATATGGGTGAGATATGCTCTCTCCTTCTAGTCCCCGTTAGTACTCTAGCTGCAGCATTTTGAATTAACTGAAGGCTTTTCAGGGAACTTTTAGGACAACCTGATAATAATGAATTACAATAGTCCAGCCTGGAGGAAATAAATGCATGAATTAGTTTTTCAGCATCACTCTGAGACAAGACCTTTCTAATTTTAGAGATTTGCGTAAATGCAAAAAAGCAGTCCTATATATTTGTTTAATATGCACATTGAATGACATATCCTGATCAAAAATGACTCCAAGATTTCTCACAGTATTACTAGAGGTCAGGGTAATGCCATCCAGAGTAAGGATCTGGTTAGACACCATGTTTCTAAGATTTGTGGGGCCAAGTACAATAACTTCATTTTTATCTGAGTTTAAAAGCAGGAAATTAGAGGTCATCCATGTCTTTATGTCTGTAAGACAATCCTGCAGTTTAGCTAATTGGTGTGTGTCCTCTGGCTTCATGGATAGATAAAGCTGGGTATCATCTGCGTAACAATGAAAATTTAAGCAATGCCGTCTAATATACTCAACAAAAATATAAACGCAACACTTTTGGTTTTGCTCCTATTTTGTATGAGATGAACTCAAAGATCTAAAACTTTTTCCACATACACAATATCACCATTTCCCTCAAATATTGTTCACAAACCAGTCTAAATCTGTGATAGTGAGCACTTCTCCTTTGCTGAGATAATCCATCCCACCTCACAGGTGTGCCATATCAAGATGCTGATTAGACACCATGATTAGTGCACAGGTGTGCCATTTCCTCTCCAACTTACGGGTTATCTGCTTTAAGCTACGAGTTTGTGAGTTATACCACGGAGTCAGGCACTTCTGATTTAAAGCTCTCTTTTTCAGAGGAGCTACAGCATCCAAAGTTGTCTTCAATGAGGATGTAAAACTATTGACGAGATACTCTATCTCCCTTACAGAGTTTAGGTAGCTACTCTGCACTGTGTTGGTATATGGCATTAGAGAACATAAAGAAGGAATCATATCCTTAAACCTAGTTACAGCGCTTTCTGAAAGACTTCTAGTGTAATGAAACTTATTCCCCACTGCTGGGTAGTCCATCAGAGTAAATGTAAATGTTATTAAGAAATGATCAGACAGAAGGGAGTTTTCAGGGAATACTGTTAAGTCTTCTATTTCCATACCATAAGTCAGAACAAGATCTAAGATATGATTAAAGTGGTGGGTGGACTCATTTACTTTTTGAGCAAAGCCAATAGAGTCTAATAATAGATTAAATGCAGTGTTGAGGCTGTCATTCTCAGCATCTGTGTGGATGTTAAAATCGCCCACTATAATTATCTTATCTGAGCTAAGCACTAAGTCAGACAAAAGGTCTGAAAATTCACAGAGAAACTCACAGTAACGACCAGGTGGACGATAGATAATAACAAATAAAACTGGTTTTTGGGACTTCCAATTTGGATGGACAAGACTAAGGGTCAAGCTTTCAAATGAATTAAAGCTCTGTCTGGGTTTTGGATTAATTAATAAGCTGGAATGGAAGATTGCTGCTAATCCTCCACCCCGGCCCGTGCTACAAGCATTCTGACAGTTAGTGTGACTCGGGGGTGTTGACTCATTTAAACTAACATATTCATCCTGCTGTAACCAGGTTTCTGTAAGGCAGAATAAATCAATATGTTGATCAATTATTATATCATTTACCAACAGGGACTTAGAAGAGAGAGACCTAATGTTTAATAGACCACATTTAACTGTTTTAGTCTGTGGTGCAGTTGAAGGTGCTATATTATTTTTTCTTTTTGAATTTTTATGCTTAAATAGATTTTTGCTGGTTATTGGTAGTCTGGGAGCAGGCACCGTCTCTACGGGGATGGGGTAATGAGGGGATGGCAGGGGGAGAGAAGCTGCAGGGAGGTGTGTAAGACTACAACTCTGCTTCCTGGTCCCAACCCTGGATAGTCACGGTTTGGAGGATTTAAGAAAATTGGCCAGATTTCTAGAAATGAGAGCTGCTCCATCCAAAGTGGGATGGATGCCGTCTCTCCTAACAAGACCAGGTTTTCCCCAGAAGCTTTGCCAATTATCTATGAAGCCCACCTCATTTTTTGGACACCACTCAGACAGCCAGCAATTCAAGGAGAACATGCGGCTAAACATGTCACTCCCGGTCCGATTGGGGAGGGGTCCAGAGAAAACTACAGAGTCCGACATTGTTTTTGCAAAGTTACACACCGATTTAATGTTAATTTTAGTGACCTCCGATTGGCGTAACTGGGTGTCATTACTGCCGACGTGAATTACAATCTTAGCAAATTTACGCTTAGCCTTAGCCAGCAGTTTCAAATTTCCTTCAATGTCGCCTGCTCTGGCCCCCGGAAGACAATTGACTATGGTTGCTGGTGTCGCTAACTTCACATTTCTCAAAACAGAGTCGCCAATAACCAGAGTTTGATCCTCGGCGGGTGTGTCGTCGAGTGGGGAAAAACGGTTAGAGATGTGAACAGGTTGGCGGTGTACACGGGGCTTCTGTTTAGGGCTACGCTTCCTCCTCACAGTCACCCAGTCAGCCTGCTTTCCCGGCTGCTCGGGATCTGCCAGGGGGGAACTAACGGCGGCTAAGCTACCTTGGTCCACACCGACTACAGGGGCCTTGCTAGCTGTAGAATTTTCCACGGTGCGGAGCCGAGTCTCCAATTCGCCCAGCCTGGCCTCCAAAGCTACGAATAAGCTACACTTATTCACCAGTGACCATCTGGATGATCCAGAGGAGGCATGGGAGAAGGTCATGTGGTTAGATGAGACCAGAATAGAGCTTTTTGGAATCAACTGTACTTACCATGTTTAGAAGATGAAAACAACCCCAAGAAAACCATCCCAACCGTGAAGCATGGGGGTGGAAACATCATACTCTGGTGGTGCTCTTCTGCATAGAGGACAGGACGACTGCACCGTATTGAAGGGAGGATGGATGGGGTCATGTATTGTGAGATTTTGGCAGACAACCTCCTTCCCTCAGTAAGATCATTGAAGATGCATGACATTGACCCCAAACACACAGCCAGGGCAACTAAGGAGGGGCTCCGTAAGAAGCATTTCAAGGTCCTGGAGTGGCCTGGCCAGTCTCCAGACCTGAATTCAATAGAAAATCTTTGGAGGGAACTGAAACTCCAAACCTGAAAGATTTGGAGAAGATCTGTATGGAGGAATGGACCAAAATCCCTGCTGCAGTGTGTGCAAACCTGGTGAAAAACTACAGGAAACGTTTGACCTCTGTAATTGCAAATAAAGGCTACTGTACCAAATATTAACATTGATTTTCAAAGGTGTTCAAATACTTATTTGCAGCAGTAACATACAAAAAACTATTAAAAAAATCATATATTGTAATTTCTGGGGTTTTTTTGTTTTGTTTTTTTGGATTATGTCTCTCACAGTGGACATGCACCTAAGATGAAAATTTCAGACCCCTCCATGATTTCTAAGTGGGAGAACTTGCAAAATCACAGGGTGTTCAAATACTTATTTTCCTCACTGTAGGGATGTGTGTGTGTGTGTGTTCAGAAACCTCCTGTCATACTTCATCACAGCAGAAATGTTCTGGAAGAAGAGGAAATCCTACCCAATGGGCTCATGAAACAGCTGGTTCCGCTTGCATCCGTTTTATGGTGTGATGAATAAATTAACATCACGCTCACACACAACCTTGACTATCACGCAGTTATTGAGTCATAAGTACATGTGCAGCGTGCGGATCTGACTTTGAGCTGCAGAAAAGAATTTAAGGCTACAGTAAAACTGCTGTTTTGGGATTATTTTCTTTGTTTTTATTTGTAGCTCATTAACTGTTACACTAAGAGGCCACAGCCAGCAGAATTGACCAACTATGTATAATATGTCGTGGTGTTTGTAACAAAAACTTATGACTGATTATTTTTAACAGGAATAAGCCTGCTGTTGAACAGCAGTTCAGGGGATTATATCTGACAAATTTCTTCTCTGGACATCCTGACAGTATTTATTTTAGGGACGTCCTGATCTGATTGAATCCAATCTGAATCATCCAGATCAAGGCCTTTTTTGGATTGATCAGAACTAGATAAATTAAATCTGAGTCACAGTCAGGGGGTCTATAATAGGGCTGCAGCTATCGATTATTTTAGTAATCGAGTATTCTATCAATTATTCTGGTGATTAATCGAGTAATCGGATAAAAAGTACTTTTGCGTTTTTAAACATCAATATTCCAGGGCTCTCCCTAAGCAATGATACAATGTCACTGTGCCAAAGTGTTGACATTTTGCTGATATGGCGATGGCATGTGGCTTTCTGTTTTGTTTTCTCCAACTTGTAAAATTGAACCATTTTTAAGTTTTTATATATATATATATATATATATATATATATATATATATATAAAATTTTTATTCCTTTTTCTCTGTGATTCAGCAGATGCATTTCAGCTGGAGGTTGAACATGCAAGCCTCACAGTCAGTTTTTTTTTTAATTATTTTATTTAAGTTACCGTGTTTGTGAAGTGTTGTGTGTTTCCCAAAAAAGCGAAAATTAATTAAAATTAATAGTCACTCCCCACGCCGAGAGGGCCATGTGTTTTTTAAAAAATACAAACATACTGCTTCACTTTAAATGCACAGTAAGTCTATTTTAGATGATCAGCGTGGACCCTCTTTCTCTTAAAAGGCTTTATTTTGCTCTGTGTGTCACGTTGGAAAGCTGTAGCTATCGTTGATTTGATTAGCTGTTATGCACTAGTCTTCCTCTGTTTTTTCTTTTTTTTTCTGGGGAGGTTGCAGCGCCACACACAAGCCTAGCATTTGTACTACAACATTAAACCAAGCTTCGAGGAACAGAATATGCCTTGAACATTTTTTTGTAATCGAATTATTCGAGTTACTTCAACCCTAGTCTATAATTCTAAAAAATGTGGACGCGCAGTTAATGTCTAGGCATATGGAATAATACAATATGCCCGAATGCTTGTTTTACACGAGACTCATTTTTGCACCGATCTGACGCCATTAAAAATATCTTTCAAGTTGAATTTAAATTGGACAAAAAATAAGATTGAATGAATGGGGATATATATATATATATATATATATATATATATATATATATATATATATATATATATACACAAAAGTGCCCACAAGGAGTTACTTCGTTAGCCAAGGTTACTTCTTGAGCCAAGACTAGTACTAAATTTACAACTGAGTGGACTGAAATAATGCAGATGAAGCCTTGTCCAAGAATAGGAACAGATTGCTTGAACCAGAATTGAACCCAGGTCTTCCTCAGTCGAGGCTGTACTGAATTGTCATGTAACTATTGTTCTCAGTTGTCATTCAAGGCTTCTTAGAATTTTGCACACAATTAATTGAAGAAAATTTGTCACTGTTTTTTTGTGGTTTCTGGCTATGATAAATGGTGTAATTTGTTTTTAATTTTAAGACATGCCTTTCAAACCTACAGGCAGTTTGTGGGATTTAAAGTCTTAAGGAGATTTATTTATTTTACCATCAAGGCAGACTACATATCAGCACTTCCAGATGAGAATGAGTAAGTGTAAAGCCCTTCATCTCTTTGTGAATCACTGGAGAAACAAAAGTTTGTAACGATCCAGCCCACTGGGTCTGAATAATGACTCAGTTCTACAAGTTGAAAGTAAACGTGTGTGCGACCACCTCCTCTTGTCTCTCTGTAGGTCAGTTAAAGCCTGATTATCCTCTCCAGACCTCTTGTCCAACATCGCATCTGTATTTTATTTGGAGGGGATTGTCAGTCTCCTGGTGCTTACTGATGTAGAAGGTCAAACTGTTGGACAGGAAGTGAGTGTCTTACTGTGGTGGATGAAGATGATGAGTATAGCCATGAATCAGCTAATAAGCATCAGCGATTGGTCACCAAGACAAATGACCGTTTCATGGGACATGAGTCAAAACATTCCAGTTAAACTCAAGTAAAAAAAAAAAGTTCCGGCTGCTTAAAACTTTGCGTCTTCGCTCTGGCATGCAGCCGGACCTTTTTAATTCGTTTTTGCAATATTTTAGAAATTACTAAATCCTTTTTGATGGAGACTAGCTATTCTGTCTCCTTCTGTAAAAATGCAACTGGGTAGTACACCCACTCAGGAAACGTGTGGAATCATTTGCATGTTTCCCCTTCCTCTGCCATCAGGATGTTTTGCTTTTAGTGACCTGTGGAATCCTTTCAAAGCACAGACAAGCACAAAAACACACAGCTGTTTGGGGTTACATGTCTGGGAATTTGTTTGTTTGTTTTTTGGTTTTGAAGAGCTCAGATCTCAGATCACGGTTGTTGCAGTTTGTAAAGACTTTGTTTTAATGCAGTTTGGTTGTTTGCCTGTAGTCCTTCCATGAAGACAGCCATGGAACTCATCCACATGAGGTGTGCATCCTGTACATTCTGAGCGCCGGTCCCAAGCCTGGGTAAATGAGGGCAGGAGGAGGAAGTGCATACACTGTAAATTTTGTCAAATCTCAGCCATGTTGGGTGCAAAAGTCAGTGCATTCAGAGTGCCAGTCCCAAGCCCGGGTAACTGAGTTCGGTTGTGTTAGGAAGGGCATCCAGCATAAATTTTGCTAAACCAAACATGCAGATCACAAATTGGATTTGGCAAAGAATAAGAAGAGGCGGAGAACGTGTCTGGAGGCAGCAGGGAAGGAGAAAAGTTAAAACTGTGGAAGTAAAAGTTGGGGTGAAAGAGGTGAAAGGTAGAAATACTGTGTGTTCATTAGGGATGGGTATTGATAAGATTTTATCAATATCGATCCGATTCCTTTTCGATTCCCTTATCGATACCGCTTGTGAATTTTCTGTGTACTAAAAGTAGGCTTTACAGGTTTTCTGTGTCAACATTTTATTGAGTCTTATAGTAAATAAATATGAAATTGGTCACTGGATCCTTAAACTTTGGACATAATAAACTCTACATGGTGGATCCTTGATCTCTGGACATAAATAGATATAAACAAAATCTGTAGTTTTTGTCAAAAGCATTTCCTTTCAGACATTATTGGCATGAATGTCTTTCCATGCATATGTACATATGCAGCTGGCTGTGCTGCAAGTCAGGATGTAATTCATAAAGAATGCAGGACGTCTCATTTTGGGAGGAAAAAAATGTTTGTGGATTGTAGTTTGTCTGTGTTACAGCGTTTGGAAAGAGGTGTCATTTTATTTAAAGCGTCAATTCGTTTTGAAGTTATTCATTCCGACCGGACTCTGTCTGGACAGAGAGCGGCACAGTGTTTGGAGCTGTGCCAATGGAACGGAGGACGATTCTCGTTTCTTGACTGCAAGAAGACTAACGTCCCAGTTAGTGACTTTAATTCACACAAAAGTGACTCACGGTTGACATATTTTAATGATTTTGACAGGGGTTAAGAAGTGGACTTGCCGCTTCTGAAGAGTTATTACTATTATTGCTGTTGTTGCTATTGTTATTATTAATATATAAATAAAAATAAATTTTAAAATATTACAGTTTTTAATACAGTTGACTCTTTTATGACAGCAAACGCTGAGCCATTAATTATTATACAGAAAACAAATGTGCACAAAAGTGCTGAGATGCGAACAGCTAATGCTAACTTTAACATTGAAAACGCCATAGACATGCTAATGTGTTAGCATCGGTCCTGTTTTTAAGTAATAAAATACATCTATCAGCTGTTTCAGAAGACCATAACAGGTCGGTTTAACATAAAAGGGTATATATTACTCACAGACATATGCTCTTTAGGGTTTTAGCGGGGAAAAATCAAGATAAAGCGAAATAAAACAAAGAACCAATGAGCCAATGGATCGAAGCATTGCTTCACTGGAATCACGCTTCAAAGTGGAGTCGTGCTGCAGAAGCGGTTGATTTTGAGAGGGGTTAAGAAGTGGACTTGCCGCTTCTGAAGAGTTATTACTATTATTGCTGTTGTTGCTATTGTTATTATTAATATATAAATAAAAATAAATTTAAAAATATTACAATTTTTAATACATTTGACTCTTATGACAGCAAACGCTGAGCCATTAATTATTATACAGAAAACAAATGCGCACAAACGTGCTGAGATGCAAACAGCTAATGCTAACTTCATTGTTTCAGAAGACCATAACAGGTCAGTTGAACATAAAAGGGTTTTAGCGGGGAAAAATCAAGATAAAGTGAAATAAAACAAAGAACCAACGAGTCAACGGATCGAAACATTGCTTCACTGGTTCACGCTTCAAAGTGGAGTCGCGCTGCAGAAGCGGTTGATTACAGAGCCGCTCCAGGGTCTGTAATCAACGTAGAGAAATTATCATTTTCCCGACAAACATCTTCAAAAACAACGGCCGCTCTGAAGGACCGATAAGGGAATCGTTAAGCAAAAAGACTATTTATCGGTGGATCGAGCCATTTCTTAACGATACCCGAAAAGAATCGGTTTTCAATACCCAACCGTAGTGTACATGAGACCAAGTGGATGGAAACTAAGACCAGGTGGATTCAAACTGTTTTATCATGGTGTGGATGGGATGACAAATGGTGTTTGGGTCATTTTAAAGGAAGAGTGTTTTAAGAGTGTTGGAGGTTAAGTGAGTGTCTGACATTGTGATCAGTGTGAAGTTGGAAATTGAAGGGGGGGGGGGGTGATGAATGTTGTGAGATGGAGAGAGAATATTACTGGGGTGGGTGAGATGAGTTGGTAGAGAGTGTACACAAGTATGAAAGACTGTTTATTGGATTGGATTTCAGTGGGCGTGTTGGTGAAGGGAACAGAAGCTATGAGGAAGTAATGGGTAGCTATGGTATCAAGGAAAAGAATGTGGAAGGACAGATGTTGTGAAAACTTATTTTATGGTGAAGGGGGAACACAGGTTGATGTAGAAGTGTGGAGAAAGGTGCATACAAGTGGATTACATTCTATGCAGGAGGTGCAACCTGGGAAAAAAATTGGAGACAGTAAGGCAGTAGCTTGACAGCATCAGATGATGGAAGATGGAGGAAGACTTTCCTGGGGAGGGACTAAGGGGGAAACAGGAGAAAGATGCTGAGGATGGAGCCACTAGGCAGGAGGAGAAGAGGGAGGTCAAAAAAGAGGTTCATAGATGTGGTAAGGGAAGACGAGCAGGTGGTTGGTGTGACAGGAAGATGCAAAGGACATGGTCAGTTGAAGATGATCATCTGCTGTGGCGACCCCTAATGGGAGCAGCCAATGAGTGATTCCGTGCATGCTTCTGGGCATACAGAAATGTATGTGTTTTTCCTCTTTATTTTCACATCAGATTTGTTGCAGGAATTCTGATTATTCAGTCTGCTGTTTCCTCACGTGTTTTATGGGTGTGCTCTGCACACACTGTGGAATGCTGATATTTTTATGCAGTTACTAAGGCAGTGCTGTGCAAATGACATGCTGTTTTCTGAGATATGAATTTTAAGAAATGCATGCAAATTGTGCGGATTTCTATTGATGTTTTCAAGAAATCTTTGTAATAGTTGTCCTTTCGGCTGCCCTCAATTGTTCGGGTTCTCCACAGTGGATGCACTCAAATCTGCATTGGTATTTGGCACGTTTTGCCCTTCCTGCCGCAACTCCAGTTTTTACCTGGAAAAACAAACACAGCATCTGGTGTTCCGAAGGGGTCTCCCATCCAAGTACTAACCAGGTCCCACACTGCTTAGCTTCTGAGATCTGACAGGATCAGGCTTACACAGAGCAGACTGGCTGCCAAAAGCATCCAAAATAGGAGAAACAAAAATAAGTGGAGAAATATGGATGTGCAATCCAGTCCTTAAATGGGGCATATTACACACCTTTTCATCTAGTTAATATGTAATGTCAGTATGGATGTTAACAATTGAAGTCATATATATGTGTGTATATATGAAAATTCAGTAAAGCATATCTTCTATTATACATTCCAAATCTAAGGTGGAACTCTACTAAGGTACACCTAAATAGCTTAAAAAAAGGGGGGGAGAGCCACTTAAGTGTCTGGTCTTGAGAAGCAGGGATGGTTCTCAGGACCATCCCTGGTTCTCAAGACCACCTATCTCACCAAAAGCAGTGAGTTTGTCTATTTAAAAAAACAAAACACACTGTTTGGTCCGCTGGCTGCTCTCCGCTCTATGTGCACTTTAAGTCAAGTTTTCATCGACAGGGTACCAAACAGATTTAGCAGTTTGGCTTTTGTGGAAAAGCTGCACTCCGGAGACCATTTTTTCACAGACTGTGCTCACGTTCACATGCAGCCTGAGGATTACACTGACCGCCTGCGTTTACGGTCCGGTGTCAGGGGAGTGCTGAGCTCCTCACACTGGGAAAGATCCAAATCTTGTAAGGATTTGAAAAAATAAATAAATAATAAATAATTACCCAGGAAAACAGGGATACACTAAATTTGTCAATCTGCATGATGGCGCAGCGACATTGTGCCATTGCTTAGGGAGAGCCCTGGACTAATGATGTTTAAAAACACAAAAGTACTTTTCTTCTGATTACTCAAATAATCGTTAGAATACTTGATTACTAAGATAATCGATAGCTGCAGCTCTATTCTAGTCACATGAATGCACAACTGCTTTGAATTCACTTTAACCTTTGACCCCTGTACAAAGTGAAATGGACCTTTTTCACAGTTTTTGCTGTTTTTACACCATACCTTCATAACATTCAGTCACAGATAGTCCAAACTATAGCTTTTTGGAATCTTCATGATCAGACAAATAATGTGGTGTAGTTTTAAATATGATTGGAGCATCTTTTAAGTTTGACTCCTGTGTAATTCTTCAATTGACCCCTACCTGGCCTCCTATTGAAGAATCAAGTCTGCTTTTTCAAATGAGTGATGTCTAAGGAGTATTTGTGCCAAATTTGGTGCTTGTACCACCATTTGAAAGATTCCTCTGTAAATATTCTCTAATCTGCTGCACTATGTTTTCTCACCCTGTTGCGAGTGTGCTAGCAGTAAATTACTGCTGTCGCAGCAGGATGAATCCAGAGAACAGTCTTCATGTGTCAGCCCTCGGCGGTAACATGTTCACAGTGATTATTGTGACCAGTCATGGTGAGGGTTCAGAAGTCACATTTCAGCCCACGCCAAGAACACAGAAACACTATGAATCACTGCAGCCACAGCATTAAAGTCTGCCTTTTAGTTTAGAAAACCTAACTTCTTTTGAAGCTTACTGCTGACTTTTTAAGCTACTGCAGCATTGCATTTCTGGATTTATTTGTATGTATATAATAATTTGTTGCACTCCAAATGAGGGGTAAAAGTGCAGCGCGTGAGTGTTTTCCTCTCTGGCGTCTGCAGCGAGGATGGTCTTAAGTGCCGAGCAGACGAGAGAGTCAAGTGACAAAAGTTTGGGTGTTCCTCTCCACATCAGGAGAGTTGTTATCATCGTGGGAGAGGAGGAGACGGATGAGCTGATAAGTCACAAGGAGAGAAACGGCTTGTCATGGGAGGAGGGGTAGGTGGATATATGAGAGAAGGCAAAAAAGGGAGAAGAAAGACATCCCCATGTGCATCTTCTGTTTCCCTTCCTTTCTTTTTAGTATCAGGTTATTTTGTGAAGTCTTTGGTCATGCTCTGATTAGATAATTGTCTGGATCAGCGTGTCAAAATAGGTTTTGGCTGACAAATAACGATATGAAAGACCAGTAGGAACTAAAGAGAACAAAACTGGCGAAAGGGAGTGACTATAGAAAGCATGTGAATGTGATCAAATCCTCCCCGGAGAGAGGTGAGAGCCTTGAAAAGGGACTGTGGGTGTATTGTGTGGGAACCTGCAGAGGAAACGCACAGTCTGTTGTGTGGATGACTGTGGAGAAGTTCAGGGTGTGTTGGGAGTCTTGTCTGACTGTGATGAGTATGATTTCAGAGGCGCGCCGCCAAAAGCCTTGCAACAAGAGCGCTGTAGAAGACAAGTGGATGCATTGTGTCTCTGCTGCAGTTACCAGGTGATTGCTGTGTGGTTAACGAAAGTCATTGCTGTGGGTTTTTTAGTCCTGATTATCCAGCCTGCTATGACCACATGGTCCAGAACCAAAGATATTTATGAACTGTGAGGAGGTGACTCAGCCATGGTTTTCCAAATCCTGACTTCAGACACTATGACCTAGTTCTCACACATGCAGGGTGGACTGGAACAGTAGTCTTGATCCAGCTCTACTCAGTGTGACTGTAAAGCCACCTTGACACTTGCACAAATTTGATCCCTGCACTGCTGCGCAGTTCTTCATGCCAGTGCAACCCCCTTGTCCCGCTGGACGCCATGCTATATTAAATAATCATTTCATAGCCTATGATGCATTTGCTCTCAGAACATGGCTGATGAAACCATTCTCTCATCGCGCTCAGAATCACAGAGAAATTGGGCACCGTAGTTTCATTTGAGGGCGGTCGTTAAAATTTCTCTACTTCCGTGGAAAAAAAACCCACAGAATTTTCCATGGGTTTTTGGGCAAATTACACGCAAAAAAAATGCAAAGAAAAGGTGATGATGGGGTGGAAAAGTGGACATGTGTTGCAGTTTGTTTATGAGCACAAATGTGCACAAATTAGCACAAATGTGTCGAGGCTGTTTTCAGGTGAGAGAACAGAGCTACTCTGTTTAACTTTGTAGGCTAACACTTACCAACACGTCTCCCACTCGCTTTGTCTTCCCTTCTCCACTGGGAAGCAAAAAAGAAAAACAAACACTTTTTGTGCTTCTGTGATTGCAGTGGAAAACAAAAAAGTACACCATTTGTCCATGTGAACTTATGCTGTGTATATATTGCACAAAGGGAGCCGAGGTCCCCATAAGTGGACAAATCCCGCAGTATCATGCAGGGTTCAAACGACACTGCGGTGCCCTATTATTTACAGCTGCAGCTTGTCTCGTGTGTGTTGTGTGGTAAACGCATTCGGAATCATCTCAAAGGTAATTATTTATAATGTATCTGTAAAATTATGTTCATTATAGATATTATAGCTGTTCAGATGTTCGGATACGCTGTGTGCAATGAAATGCATTGACACGCAGTGACACTTGTATTTTTTAATTGGTTGGGCAACGTTCATGATTAGTTCATGAAATGAATGTGTGCCAGAAGTTTTGAATATTTAAAAAAAATGTTGATGGCACTGGCACACATCCACACACAGTTCACGCGCAGTTTACGGCAGGTTTGCGCAAGTGTCAAGGCACCTTAAGCATCTGTATAGATTCAGATTCTACACATTGGTGGAAGAAAATGTTTAAAGCTCTGAAAACTCACCAGTATTTTTCAACTGTTTGATCCTCCATTTTTAATGCCACCCATCTCTAATAGCTGCAGAACTAGGGCTCCGTCCACACAGAGACAAGTTTAAGAGAATCCTCAAACATTTTCTATTGTGTAGGTGTTTTGTCCATATGAAACTGGCCGTTTCAGAGCTGAAAAGTGAAATTTGAAAACTGGTCACAGAGTGGATAAAAGATCGTATAGGGAAAGTTCTGTTTCTGTGTAGACGAGGCCTAGGTCACAGCTCTGCTGTGATCGATTCCCATAATAGTGGACTTACAGACTGAGGATGAGACCAGATGCAAAACAAAGCATTTTAAATTGAAGCCAGTGGTAAGGTTTTATTGTGAAGCTTTCAAATTGGGAATGTGTGGAACCATTGTGCAAACACTGGTTTGTTTTTCTTTCAAACAAAAACTGCCTCTCTTCCCCCCACCTTTTTTTTTTCTTCTTCAAACTAATTCAACATGTCCTACAGAGATTACATCTGTGACAAAGGAGGACAAATGAAAACGGTGGAATGTCGGCCACCCAGTACCTGTTGCAGCTGGAGTTTGTAGAGACTTTGCAGCGCTGTGTGAATGAAGCGGAGTCTTTCTCATTCAAAATAAAAGCAGAAAACAGGCCATAAATAAGTGATGTGTTGGGGTGTCTAGACTGTTTTTGTCCTTTAAACTTCCATCCGCTGCACCTCAAAGCTGCTTAACAGTTCCTGCAGCCCCATTTGGACTGCATTTCAAGTAGTGTGATGATGATTATGTAAATTTAAAGCATGAAAGGTCTGTATCACTTCCTCTGTTCTGTCTGCTTTGCTTTTTTAAAATCAGTTTTTGTTTTTTCCTTCAGCATTGCTTTGTCTCGAGCTTATCAATAATGCAAAATGCTTACAGGTGCTTTTTTTTCATCAATGACTTGCCAACATCCATTTTTGCACCTCCGCACCAGTTTTCCACAGTTACATTGAATCTAAAAACATTGTGGCTTTTGCATGATGTGTTATGATCGTGTTGTGAATTTGTATTGTGAGTGAGACTCACTCGGGTTTGATCTCTTGAGTGTAGACATGTAAATGGTTGAGGAATGAAAATACTTGCAGGGACATTCTGAAAAAAACAAGGTCTTGCTTTTCAGATCTGTGTTCTGAAAGACCCTTTAGTAAAACTGCCAGAACAGCTTTTTGCATAAGCGTTATTCACGATCTTCTCAGTGACACTCCAGAGTCAAGTTATGGTCAAACCCACGCGGTCTGATCTTAGCATTTAGACAACCGCTCGTCTCTGTTCCCATCTGGAACACGAATGGCTGCAGTATTTTGATGGTATAAATGTTCTGAACTGATTCAGACACTTGATGTGCGTGTGCACATTCATGTGCAGTTTTGTCCAGTGGGCAATTCCCATGTCTGAGTTTGACAGGAATGTTGGCAGCACCGTGGGGAGCCTTTACGCTGTATCTGCCTTCTTTTTTATTAACTCGCACTCTTACATTTTGCTTTCTGAACACTTTTTTTAATGCTTGCTTTACTCTACAAGCATTTTATTGTTCTTATCTCTTCTTTGTTGGAGGTTGAGTCTGCATAACTGGAAAACTATTACATGTTTGTTTTTTGTTTTTATAGGATAAAATTAATTGATAGTCTCATCTTTAGAAAAACGCGTCGTATTCTTCCTGAAATACCTGACAGAAAATATGAAAACTGCACTAGACTTGAGCCAGTTTTTTTTTGTGTGTGTGTGTTTTTATTTTTGTGATCTGTTGTACTGCAGTAAACCAACACTGCACCTGACCATACCTCATTTGAAGATCGACACGCCCATAAGCATGCACAGTGTGCATGATGGAGATATGTATAAGCTGTAATGATGACTTCAGGTATTCAAAAGCTTTTACTTCGCTTGCTGCCTGTTCGTGGAGAACCAGTAGTTGTTATGTGTCGGACGCAGCTCGGAGAACCGACCAGCATTTGAAGGACCCAGTATGAAATAAGCAGAGCACGGTACAAAGGCTAACTGAATTTAATACATAACAGTGATACAAAAAATAACAAAAGAAAGTGCGGTCTGGCGTGGTGCGCTCCCAGCAGCGCTAACGGTCCGGAGCCAGAAGCTGTTCGGACCCAAGGACCCCGCCGACACCCCCCAGGTGGCCGCAACAAACCGAGTCTGTGAAAGAAGGAACCATTATGTGAGTCCACACTCTACACACAGAGAGAACACTTAAAGGTGTACAAACAGCAAACACTTCCTGGCTTGATTACTAATCAGCTTCCCAACCTGCAGGCATGGAACATCCAGTTCACAAAACTCCACTGCAGTGGAAGCCGATACATGACTAACATACAGCTCAATATAATAAAGGTGTGAGGGACACCACATTTACTGACTGTATAAATGTTAGTCACAAAATCTAACGTACCTCAGGAAGTGTGCTGACGAGCGTGAGACCTCACCCCCTCCTCTTTCACAGACCGTGCATCAAACCCTGGACGTTCTCTGCATCCACTGATGATGAGATGGCTCCCGAGACGACGATCTCACCCGTCTGGTCACAAGGTCGAGTCTCTGGCAAATACACACTGTATACTCCAGTCTTAAATGCCACCATGTTCCAATCCATATAGATGCACCACAGCTGTGAGTCCTGACGAGCCGCAGATGATCAGGGTGAGGTCCTGATAACCTCAGCTACACAGCCACTCAGTCCCCAATGCAAGCCACCTGGAAGGAAAACCAAAAGACAGAAACAAAAAGGCAGCCAGGCCCCCCCAGCTATACAACAGTAGTCCTGCGTATCGTGTGTATGTGTCATATAGATGGCCTGTAACCATACTTTTGACTTGCACCATTCTTTAAACCAAAACATACCACAGCGAGAGGGAAAGCCAGAACTTTCTGGTGAGAAAAAGCGAGACGATGATAGCTGTACATCGCCTGCTGACAAATGAGTATCGTGAGAGCGGTGCACTCCTTCGCACCACGCTGCTCTTCAAGCTGCAGTTACGTTTGGTTTATGGTTGCAGAGTTTGTGTCTTGGATTCTTTTTTGACACACCTGTTAAAGTGGACACGCCTTCATTTCGGCTGTTTTTGTTTCTGTCTCAAATCCGTTTCAAAGATGCTGCTGTTGGTTCACATGCCTGACATAGTTTTAAAATCTCAAACAGGAAGTACAGCTCTCCTCGCCTCTCTCATGTGATTGATAGTGTAACATGAAAGCCAACAAGCACACACTTGAATGATCAATGTTGTGGTGCTTTCACGTTGGTGGCCAGCAACAGACTGTAAAACGAATGTTCCATACAGAAAATTATGGCACCGCCGGCCGTGAAAGCACGCGGGTTTGAAAGTTCAAAATGTTCTGCAGCAACACTGACAAGCCAGATGTTGATTGACCATGAAGGACTGTGAACAACAGGAGTTGTTTGGGCAAGACGGGCATGAACAGAGTGGGACAAATAAAGATAGAACACACCCACCTGTTTTGAAGATGCTAAGGTTAATAAACTTGCTAACCTCAAGGGCTTTTCATTAAGGAAAGTAATAGAAGTTGGACTGATTAATATACCGTAACATTTGCACAATTTTCTAGGTTTGCAGGGAGAGTGTGGGAGGGGTTCTTCCCCTCCACCGGGGATTGTCGGTGGGCCTTCCCTGAGAAATATTTAAATTTTTCTGTATTTGTACAGCCTCTGGTACTTAATCAGAAACAATGTAAAAATTAATATTATATTTTGATTATAAATTACAGTATTATTGTATTGTTGTTGTTATTACAGAAAATCTAGCCTGGTAATTTTTACTCTTTCATTTTACATATTATTTAAATGCCACCCCGCTCCCCCAGACAAAATTTTCTAACTCTCCTCTGCATTCATCTTATGACATTTTATGAACATACTAGGGCTGAAACGATTAGCTGAGTATCTCTAATAATTCTATTACAAATAATGCTTGAGGCAAATTCTGTGCCTTGAAGCTCTGTTCAAGAAGTCCCTGGACTTTTTGTCTGAGGAAATTTCTGTGGTTAAAATGCAGCAGAAATCCATTATGGAGCTGGTGGAAGAAGTGAAGGCTCTCCGGATCCAGAATGCCGAGAAAGACCGGCGTCTGGTGTACCTGGAGAACCGTGTTGCAGAGTTGGAACAGTACACAAGGATGAACGACGTTATTATTACAGGAATTCATATTAAACCTCGATCCTACGCACGGGCGGTGTCAGAATACAACGGAGGGGAGGCCAGTGAGCAGGAGGCCAGCTCAGTGGAACAACAGGTGGCTGACTTCCTGCAATCTAAAGGTATTCAAATGGGCTGTAATAACATTGAAGCGTGCCACCCCCTGCCCAGGAGAGAGGATGGAGACAAGCGAGCAGTTATAATGAGGTTTGTCAACAGAAAACATAAAATGGCATTGTTAAAACAGGGACGGAAACTCAAAGGAACAAACGTATTCATCAATGAACATCTGACCAAAAGAAACGCAGACATCGCCAGGAAAGCTCGTTTCTTAAAAAAGCAGGGAAAAATTCAACAGACATGGACATCCAACTGCAAAACATTTATCAAATTGAATGGAACACCAGAACAAGCAAAGGTTATGGTAATCAGGAACATCGAGGATCTGGACAAATATGACCAATAAGGTATGAGGACACAAACACATCACAACACCATGACACAGACCAGAGGAACCTATTCATCTACTACCTATTCATCTACATCTGGAGACAAGAAGGATATAACTCAAAGGATTGCTGATCATGGAAAAGTAGAACTGAGAACATTTAAATACACAGACCACAATGTACTGGACTTGGAGCACGATATAGACCCGGACAATAATTTCTTCTCAAATATCAATGACAGTTGTTGCTATTATACAGATGAACAGTTTAATCGGATCATTAGAACGGATAACAAATTATCAATAATCCATTTCAACAGCAGAAGTCTATATGCAAACTTTAACAACATTAAAGAATATTTAAGTCAGTTTAAAAAAATATTTAACATAATTGCTATATCAGAAACATGGATCAATGAAGATAAAGGAATGGATTTTGAACTGGATGGATATGAATTTAATTGTGTAAACAGAAAAAATAAGAGTGGAGGAGGAGTGGCTATGTATGTGGATAAGAACATGGATTATAAAATAGTAGACAATATGACAACTGTGATTGATAACTTATTAGAATGTATAACTATTGAAATATGTGAAGAAAAAAGCAAAAATGTATTAGTCAGCTGTATATATAGAGCACCAGGATCTAGTATTGAAACGTTCACTGACTGTATGGGAAAAATGTTCTCAAAAACTAATCAAAAAACTGTGTTCATTTGTGGTGACATAAATATTGATCTGCTCAATCCAAATAAGCATAAAATAACAGATGAATTTATCAGTATAATGTACAGTATGAGTTTATATCCAAAAATCACCAGGCCAAGCAGAATTACATCCCATAGTGCCACCTTAATTGATAATATATTCAGCAATGATATTGAGAATAACACTGTGAGTGGATTATTAATCAATGACATTAGTGATCATCTACCAGTTTTCATCATTTATAATAGAAACCATCGGCGGAATCAGCCAGAGGAGAAAATAAAATACAGGCGAGTGCGGACAGAGGAAAACATGAACACACTAAAGAAGGATTTACAGGAGCAAAACTGGGAAAAGGTATACAGTGAAAGTGATGTTGATAGTGCATATGAAACTTTTTTACAAATATTTACATCATTATATGATAAAAATTGTCCAATTAAACAAGACTACAGAAAACAAAAAATCCAAGCTCGACCATGGATGACGAAAGGGTTACGAAATGCATGTAATAAGAAAAATACACTGTATAGAGAATTCATAAAACTAAAGACTAAAGAGGCAGAAAATAGATATAAGAAATACAAAAATAGATTAACTAATATTATACGGGTATGTAGGAAGGAATATTATAGTAACATATTATATAATAACAAAAACAATATTAAAGGAATATGGGATATATTAAATAGCATTATCAAAAATGGTAATAAAAAACAGAGTTACCCTCAGTATTTCATTGATAATAATGTCAAGAAGGAAAATAAGGATGAGGTAGTCAACGGTTTTAATAATTTTTTTGTAAATATTGGACCAAGCTTGGCAGAAAAAATTCCCGATTCCCAACCTGAGGATTGGGATAATAATCTCATAGAAAGAAATCCCTGTTCAGTGTTCCTCACAGCAGTGGATGGAAATGAAATTATAGACATTGTGAATAATTGTAAATATAAAACATCTGCCGATTTAAATGAAATTGATATGGTGGTGGTAAAACAGGTCATTGAATGGATTGTACAACCATTAACATACATCTGTAACTTATCATTTCAAACCAATAAATTTCCCAATCAAATGAAAATAGCTAAGGTTGTGCCGCTGTATAAGACTGGGGATAGACACCACTTCACAAATTATAGACCTGTTTCTTTGCTTCCACAATTTTCCAAATTATTAGAAAAGTTATTCAATAATAGATTAGACAAATTCATAAATAAACATAAATTACTTACTGATAGTCAATATGGATTCAGAGCACATAGTTCAACATCACTTGCATTAATAGAATCAGTTGAGGAGATTACAAACGCCATAGACCACAAATTACATTCAGTTGGAATATTTATAGACCTTAAAAAGGCTTTTGATACAATCAATCATGACATATTAATCAATAAACTTGAACAGTATGGGATTAGGGGGTTGGTGTTGCACTGGGTGAGAAGCTACTTAAGTAACAGAAAACAGTTTGTGAAGTTGGGGGAATATACATCATCATGCTTGGACAATGCTTGTGGCGTCCCACAGGGGTCAGTATTGGGTCCAAAACTGTTTCTAATTTATATAAATGATATTGTCAATGTTTCCAAAATATTAAAATTAGTATTATTTGCAGATGACACAAGCATTTTTTGTTCAGGGGGGGATTTGCAGGAGTTACTGAGGAGGATCAGTATAGAAATGGGAAAATTGAAAATATGGTTTGACAGAAACAAATTATCATTAAACTTAAGTAAAACAAAATACATGTTATTTGGCTATTGTAATACAGACATACAGGTTCAGTTACAAGTCGAGGGGGTAGATATTGAAAGGGTACATGAAAATAAGTTTCTGGGGGTGATAATAGATGATAAGCTAAACTGGAAGACTCATATAAAACATATACAAAGTAAACTGTCAAGAAGCATTTCAGTTCTAAACAAAGCGAAACATATTCTGGACCACAACTCACTCCGCATTCTTTACTGCTCACTGGTTTTACCATATTTACAGTACTGTGCAGAGGTATGGGGTAATACTTATAAAGGTACAACACAATCACTATCAGTAATGCAGAAAAGAGCTATAAGAATTATTCATAATACTGGTTATAGAGATCATACAAATCCACTATTTTTACAATCCAAATTCTTAAAATTCACAGAGTTGGTTCATTTTCAAACAGTACAAATTGTGTATAAAGCAATAAGCAATTTACTTCCAGCAAATATTAAAAATATGTTTTTTAACAGATCAGGGGATTACAGTCTGAGGGGGAAATTTCATTTAAAGCATCAGTGGGCACGAACAACATTAAAAGGTTTCTGTATTTCTGTCTGTGGGGTGAGGATGTGGAACAGATTGGGAGTGGGGCTCAAGCAATGTCCAAGCATGAACCAGTTCAAACAGCGGTACAAAAATCTGTTTTTTTCTAGGTATAGGGAGGAGGAAGGGTAATGAGGGTTAGGGTGTTTTTTGTTTTTTGCTTCGGCTTGTAAATATATAGTATTTTGTATGTAAGTAGGTATGTGTAGGTGTATATTTATGTTTGTGTATATATATGTGTATGTATATGTGTATGTATGTTGATGTGTGTATGTATATATATATATGTGTATGTGTGTATATATATATATATATATATATATATATATATATATATATATATATATATATATATATATATATATATATATATATATATATATCGGTTTAGGTGTGTAGGAATCTATGTGTATATGTGGCAAAGGGTATTACTGGTTGTGGGGAAGAAGGGGTAGGGATAAATAAACTGATGCTTCACCCTACCCCTTTTCGGACATGTTGGGTACACAGTAGGAACTTTTTTGTTGTTGTCTTTACTGATCTATCTTGTAATTGTTGTTGTATCAAATGTTCGAAATAAACAGTTTTCATTCATTCATTCATTCATTCAACATTGTAGTACATATGCCAGGCTTGTGTGTGGTGCTGTAACATCCCCAGAAAAAAACAGAAGACTGGAGCATGTGTAGGATTAATCGCCAGAATAATCAATAGAATACTCGATTATTAAAATAATCGATAGCTGGATCATAGAAGATACATTTCTGGGTAGTCTGAATGTCAAACATTTTATTATGGCAAACATTGTTTTCCATTTTAAGAAGTTAAGGTTTCCAATTTTTAAATAATATTTTAAAACAAAACGACTATTATACAATATGAACAATACGGTTGAATTGTCTTGTGAGATGTTAATAATAATAGCTATATTTAGCACTTTCAAGTAGGGATGGGGCCAATCCGATCTGACGTAATTCACGGATTGGAAATTTCCTGTGGAGTTTTCTGATCCTACAGTGGCTTTATGGTTGTTTTCCTACAGTCAGCATGTGAATGCACCATCACTGTAACATTAGTACAATATGCAGGTTTGGTGGGGAGTGTGTTTTTAAAGTCGACTGTGGTAGGGAAGACACTGACAAAACTACGCACAGACGACTTCTCATTAATATGCACTACTCCGGTTTCACACAAAGCTCCATAGAATTCAGAAGAGCCACGCCTTGCTCTTGTAATCATCTCATGTCAACACGTCCTCCTTTATAATATCTTCTGAATAGAGAGCTGCCTGTCACCTGCTCACCACCTCTGTCAGTTTTTGCTGGGACACGCATTTTAGATGGCACTGCCATTTTTTTTTAATCTGTTAAAATGGAGAATAGTTTTACAATTAATTGTTTTTTCTTTGTATTCAGTATCATAAAACAGTCCAAAATCCAAAGAGCATCTGTGCTTTTAAAAGTTGTTCAAATTTAAATCCACCGTAAAGCAACTTGTAGTTGGTTTACAGCTAACTAAAATCAGTTCAAAAATGACTATCTGCTTTAAAAGCAGACACAAACATCTGGAAACTATATTAAATTGGACTTTTCTTGAAAGGTTTTGAATTTGTTAAAATGTCTACCTTAAAAAAAACAAACAAACCAAAAGCTGCATATCTCGGCCGTTACAAACTGATTTTCAACCAGCTAATTTGTTTAAACCAAGTTTATTGCACATTTTTGTGAAACATTTTTCACCACTTTAAACCAGATTACCTCTAATGTAGCTAGATTAAAGCCAGTTTGACATTTTAGTTGTAGTCCCTTTCCTATTTATTTATTTTTCTTGCCATTTAAATTTAAAGGTACCACACCACTATAATTTGGTTCTGTAGCATTCAAATAAAGCATTCACAATATTAATAACTTTTTGTTTTGTTTTTAAAAGCAGTTAAAACCAGTTTATGTGAAAACGTATGAAATTCTCACTTTTGACAAACTGGAACAAGCAAACAACAAAAATAAATAAATTAATTAAGTAATACAATAAACAAGCAGAGAGAGAAGAAAATGTTTTTGATATCTTGAAAGATTAATCAAAATTTATTTTAATGATCAATCACATCAGCAGTAATTCTAACATGTCTGTCCGTTGGAGTTGCTTCAGATACAGTTTGCTCAGTTTTAATTTCTGCACTCTCTGGCTGCTTTCATTGTTTCCTTTCTCAAAGTCGCTTTGTACAGTGCTTTCTGGAGCTATATGATTCAGCGCTGTCTCAATAGATCTACTGTACTCTGTTTGCTCTCACCAGTCAAAGTCCTGCAGGCAAACAGTACCTGGTCTCAGGGGGCCTGGGATTGTACTCAAGCGGATCCGGGCCTGCCATGTTACAGTACTATAGTTTCAGTAATGACTCATGTTACTGCGGTGTTTGTCTGGCAAGTGATGTTCAAATGAATGTGTGCAATTTGTGTGTGTTGCCCACAAGGGTTGGTTGTAAATGCCAAACGTCTGAGCTGACCGCAATGAATAGAGTGATGAACATGTGTAAAGTTTAAATTCTGCACACATTTAAGCATATAAATGCAAATGGTGTAGCAGGGGTTCATGAAATAATGCCTATCTCTTGACCACAAGGTAGCTTTTCATTCCCCTGCTGGCCAATGGTTCTCTATCTACTCGTATTTGTAGTTTGCCACTAGAGGCAGTGCTGCATGGAGGAGCAGAAAGAGCAGTGTAGAACCAAAGTAGAAGAGTTTTGTAATGCCGCGTTCACACCGGACGCCACGTGAGCGATGGCTGCGACAAGGTTGCCATGTAACCCCTATGGAAGGACTCGTTGTGGCGGCGCACAAGTTCAAGCCATGCAATGTGACGCGAATAAAGCGATTTTGAGTGATTGTCGCGTTTGTGGCGTGATATCACGTTGCGTTGCGTCGCTCTCTTCCCAAAGTTGAAAAATCTGAACTTTTTCATCTCGTCGCACTGCGATGACCAATCAGGGACTGGGTATGTAGTGACGTGGAGATGTCTGGAGTTTATACTTGATGTGGACATGTCCTGTCTCTGGCAGCCAGCCTGTGAGCAGGACGTATGTCCCTTTTGTCCTTTATTTAACACAATTATGACAAAGTTTGAGGGGAGAGCGAGCAGGAGCACCACAGCAGCCAGTTTTTTTTCACGTGCGCTCAAACAAATCATCCGTGAAGACAATTTTATTAACTACACAGATGTATAATAAAACAAATGGTGACTGGTTTATAACACAGTTATGACAGAGTTTGAGGGGAGAGCAACAAACAGCCGCCAGTTTTTTTTTTTGTTTGTTTGTTTTTTTTTTGTTTTTTCTTTGTTCACAAGTCAAACTCGGTCTTAGAGAGGCGGAAGTACCGCTGAAAGCGGGCGTCATCCAGACGCAGCTCCTGCAGCAAATAATGAAACTCCCTGAATTGGGAACATCTCATGAGGGTGTTGTGAACACAGGGACGGTGGCGCTGGCGGCGTTTGTCAGCTTTCCACAACAAATAGAGCACAGCAACTTGCTCCGTGTGATCAAGGTCCGCCATGTTAACTTGACGGCGAGTGGAATGGAAGCTCCTCCTGTTTGATGGCGCATGGGGGCGAATTTTCGCAGTGAAATTGTGGCATGGCGTGGCGTCCGGTGTGAATGCGGCATAAAAATACAGTGAAAGACACCCCCTGCATCCAAATACTTGCTGTCTGTTTAACACTGGTTAATACATAATGCCCAACCGTTACTGTAGTATGTGTCAACACAAAAATACGCCTTGGTTTCAGATATGTATAATATCAAAAGTCACATGAATAATTTTACAATTTTGGTATCAATAGTTGCAGAAACTCAAGTTTTTTCCTCTTTTGCAGATTCTTCTTCTTAAAAATTGTAAAATTATTCATGTGAGTTTTGATATAAATATTTGAAACCAAGGAGTGTTTTTTGTGTTCACCCTGTACTATGCAACTGTCATTTTACCTGTTTGTTTTTTAGGTGTTTACAGATGACTCCACGGTTCCATTCATGTATGTCTGTTATCTTGTTTGAGTTTTCCCAGGAAGTTAATCTTCTTTGGCACACTATATAGGGAATAGATCATCCAGGTACCGTTGGAATACTACTCAACTCAAACTTTATGTCTCAAGCACATTTAACGTGACAGGGATTGACCAAAGTACTGTACAAAAAAAAAAAATTTAAATGGGCACCAAGTTACACCCAAACATAAGAGAATAAATAAGTTCAAAATAACAAAATTGCAGCAGACAATAAAATTAATAAAAAATAGAGATGTAGTTGCTCATTTCAGAAACGCCAGAGAAAAGAAGTAGGTTTTTAAAGAGCATTTAAAAGCCTCTAGGGTCAGGGATGCCCTAATATTGAAGGGGAGACTATTTCGAAGCCTGGGGGCAGCCGCTGGAAAGGCCTTGTCACCTAGTCTTTAATCTGGTTTTAAGCACCTCCAACAGGTCAGAAGACCTTAAGGCTCTGGTTGGGGTGTAAGGTTGCAGAAGCTTGGAAAGATACACAGAGGCCAGGCCATTTAGGGCTTTAAAAGCAATTAAACGAAGTTTAAAATCAACACGATAACAGGCTGGGAGCCAGTGGAGGGAGGCCAAAACTGCCGTAATGTGGTTACGCTTTTTCTTTCCTGAAACAAGACGAGTAGCAGCGTTCTGAATAAGCTGAAGGCGGTTGAGAGAGGTCTGATCCAAGCCAACGTACAGGGAGTTAGAATAATCTAACCTACTTGTAACAAAGGCATGGATAACCTTCTCAAGGTCAATCCTGGAAAAATAGGGCTTGGTTTTGTCTAAGATATGGAGTTGGAAAAATCTTGTACTACTAAATGTATTTTAAGCATTATGATACCCTACTGATTGTGACATATTGCCTTTTGCCTTCTATATGCTGATGCACGTATTTGGATGTTGACACTGTCTTGGCATTGTTCAAAAGTTGACACTTTACATTGACAAATCTTTTTTTTTTCTTTTTTTAGTCTGTTGGAGGACACTTTTCTTTATAAATGTCTGTGCAGATGTTACATGTGTTTATTTCTTTGCATGTAGTAACTCCACCTATCTTGAAATCTCCAAATATTCCACATTATTCCAGCTTTTTACTTGATACTGTGTTGGCAAATGCAGGGAGAAGTAGTGGGGAGACGGATGCCAGAGCATTTATGAGACTTGGGGGTGTACTTTAACCCACTTAACACACATCTCATGGTCTCTCCTGCCAAAATAGTGATCTTAGTGCCTTTAATTCCCCCTTCCCAGGGTGAGCTGATAGTTTGTGGCTTACAGCTGCCGTCTTTTTTTTACTTCCCAGAAGTGTTATCTCCACTTTTTAATAATGAGATCTCAGTTGAATGCTATCTTGTGTGTGTTTTTGTGTTATATGCAGACATCCTTTTTTTTTTTTTTTTTTTGTCAGCTTTCTGGTCATGAGCCCATACCGGGCTGTGCTGGGTCGGGATCTGCCCTGGAGGTCTGACAGCAGTACAGGGTGAACTCCACCAAGTTCATTCCCTCCTAGCTTACAGGCATCATAAAATGCCTGTTTCCCCCACACCGTTACGCACTCCCTGTCTTAATAAAACGGGCTCATAATGCCACATTCTTTGCATTCTTCATGTGCACCAGTTTTTCACATGCATGGCAGCTACTTGGAAAGACGGAACACCTCTTTCATGAAGGCAAAATAATTGCAGAGCTTTCGAGATTGGTGTTAAGATGATTTCAGGCTTTTTAGACATTTACAGCGCCTGGATTTCTTATTGGTCTCCTTTTAAAGTTGCTTCCTATGTGCTTCTAGCAAACTCAAATAGCTGTGATGGAGGAAAGAAGGAGCAGGAAGAAGTGAAGGTGTTGGGGGGTGTGTTGTCACCTTGTCACTATGGGTTTATCTCTGTCCCAGCCCCCACCCCTGCAGAGTGTACAAAACAATGTGTCCTCAGTTTTGACAGACTTATTATTTGTCCCTTAAGACAAAATACCCTCTGGGGTCCGAGGGCATTTTTTTGGACAGTTCACTCGCCTGGCATAATTTCTTTTATTATTGCTGTTAAAAGCTCACCCTGCATCCCACAGTCAAGTAGTATGTCTCTTTTTTTTCAGGACAACCTGTACTTTCAGAATATATATGCTATAGTGGTATTTTATAAGTGTAATAAAGGTTTCCAATCAGAAATAAGAAAGGAAAAAGTAAAGCAGAAAATAATTTTCACACACATTTATTCAAAACACACAGCAAACTATCATAAACATCTATTTTGACAAAGGTATTGGGGGTCTTGTACAAAAGAATGTAAAAAATAAAGGTTCTAACAATAAAGACAAATTCACATTTTGAACAATATATACAAAATGGTCTGTGTGTTTTATTGCTCTTCATTGCTCTTTATGCATCAATTATGAGAGCCATATTCAATCATAACACAACATTCACAACAAATAGTGAAGTATCTCATCCACTGAGACTCTTTAGCTCACTACGTGAGATTACTCTGTCATATGAGTGGATACTGGAAAACCATGTGTCAGTGAACCAATTCCAGATTGGACACTCACATTGCACACGTCATCACACAGCTTCTGTGAGGAGTACAAACATGGTGGATGGCTGGCTCGACAGTCCACGGAGTTTACGTTTTAGCAAAAAAAAAAAAGTAAGTTTCTGTCTCTTTTAATTAAAAAGTTATTTATAATTTAGTAAAATTTGTACTCGGCTGTCGTGTACGACGGCGTCGGCCCCAGAGGATTAAGGTTCTATTGGGACCAGTTTCATAAAGCAGTCTCTCTTGTTTAGCCAACTAAATTCACTTAATTGACATTTTTTGATGTTACTCATTGCACAAAGTGCTTAGTCGGCTAAAGTTTCGCGTTAGCCGACTGAAGTTTTTAGCCTGGTACAGAGGAGGCTAATCTTATTTTAAGCCCCTTTAATGCCAGGCCTGCTTCAAGTTGTCATGCGGCGTCATGACGAAGCCACGTGGAAGCAACCTAGTGCAGAGACGATGCAGCTCAACGCCATAACAGCACGAGGGATGCAAAGGACAAAGTGAATCAGACACCAAAAATTAAACATGTTTAATTTTTTTGCGTCCTGTGCTCGACACAGAAATTAAGTGGTTTCAGCGCAAGTCAGGACAACGCAACGACACTCAACGTGACTGGAAGCCACACCCCTCATAATACAACGTTACCTGATGCCAATTTGTGATTCCTGATGTGTTCCATTGTTTCTGAAGTATAAATTAGGCAGGGTTGTTTTTATACCGTGTACACAATGCAGTAAAAACTACACACTCAAAAAGAGCACAGAAAAAAAAGATGCTGACTGCAGCCTTTCAGCTGCTGCAGCCACTCGCTCTTAAACTCTCTCACAACTATGTTTAAATAAAGTCCATAAAAGTCCTGCTCACAGACTGATTGATTGCCAGAGATAGGACATGTCCACATCCAATAAAAAGTCCGGACATCTCCAGTCCACTCACGGACGATTTGTTCACATGCACACGTGAACAATTAAAAGAAAAAAAAAAAAACGCTGGCTGCAGGCAGTTCCTCGCTCCCCCCCTCAAACTCTCTCATAATTGTGTTAAATAAAGGGGGGAAAAAAGGACATAAGTTCTGCTCACAGGCTGATTGCCAGAGACAGGACATGTCCACATCAAGTATAACTCCAGACATCTCCATTTACTCACGGACGGTTTGTTCGCACGTGTGCACACAGGTCGCAGTCAAAGGAAGAAAGATAAACTAACAGAAATCAGAGCACAGACCTGCAGCTCAGCACAAGAACAAATATAAACTAGAAGAGATATCAGAGTGCACAGTCTGGTTGCAGTCAGATTGCCTGCATTTTTTTTATCTGGGTGGGAGGTCACCTTCATTGGGCTCAGACACCTTATATAGGGAAGAATTAATCTTTTGTGTGAATAGAATTAATTATTTTGCCACAAGCAACTGCTGAATTTGAAACAACAAAAAGTTGTGTAATTTGCAAGGATACTTGAACGCAGCGTCAGCGACAGCAGCAGCTCCTGCATGCGTGTATTTTTTTTTTTAATTAAATATAACAATATGAGTGTAGGAATGAGAATCCAGCCCTTATGTACATGTTGAAACAGGTAGGTAATTCAAATGATTATATTAGAGTTGTTCTGGAAGGCAGAATTCATATCGTGCATCAGCGGCAGCTGGTTGAAATAACCGCACATGGGGAGTCAATGCATGTTCACGCAGACTGATCAGTTTACCGCTCTGATATATTCTGTCATCTTTACACTTATATTTATTCTTCCTTTTGATAGTTTTCTGTTAGAAATCAGTACATATAGCTTAGTAACGTAATAGTAATAGTGATACGGCAGTGACCACGGCACACCAGAGTTTTTTTTGTTTGTTTTTTTTTTAATTGGAGCAAGACAGTGCGCAGCGTATTGACAGGCAGTGAGGATTCTGATGATGGAGATGATCCCTGTTTTGTTCGGGATGAGGAACCAGAGCAGGTGGTCCACTGACATGCGCACACAAATCTCCACAGCTTCTGTTTGCAGTTTCTCCAGGACTCAGGCGCTATGAGCTCCGTCCCAGCACTGAGTCCTGGAACGCAGAGATGCAGACACACACTGCTCCAGCAGTGGCTCAAGGCGCGTTTTGTTTAAAGCGTCGAGATTGTTAGCTTCGGTTTTGTTTAGTTCCTCTTTCGGCCCTTTTGCACTCTTGCTTCGCAGGCTGTTCAGTGATAAAGCTCTTTCATCCACCTTTTCTCAACGAATTGTCACTTGTTTTACTTTTTTCCCTTCGTTGAGGAATCGTCATACGCCATGTGACTGGGCCATAAAACGTACTTCGTGGCCCGACATTATGATTAAATCTAGGGATGCCTCAGTCTGATTGAATCCTATCTTAGTTGGCCCAATAAAGGCGTTTTAGTTTTGTTTTATTATTATCTGATAAATTGAACCCAATTCACAAGTTAAGTTCACATTTTGCTTACTCTGGCTTCCTTTTTATATGCATGGCATCAGCAGAGTGAGCAGGTGGTTAACAGTCCTGACCGTCTGCCTGAAGCAGTCAGTCTGCACTGCTGAGTTTGACTTAAATGTGCTACAAGTCTAACAAGTTTATTTGCACAGATCATCAAACGGTCTCAGTCTCTCTGTTTTGTAAGCGCGGTACCGATGCAACAGCCAGCTCCCTCGCAGTTTTCATACCATATCCCCCCAATTCACAATAATTGTTTCTGACTGATTGAGCATGTGATGTAAACTTTTTCCCGGAAACCCAGATAGCACATTCTGCATAAATAAGTGACTTTTCCCTTCTTGTGTGTCTGTGTTCCTCCTGCTCACAGATTGTTCAATGAATATTACTCTGAGTGCCCTAGTCTCGTATAATTCTACGCTGGAGTTGAAGAGCAATATAAATAAAATCTGATGACTGAATTAAAAAACACGAAAGAAGCAACTTGGATCGAAGTTGTTTTTTTTCCCCCCCTTAATTCATGGCAGAGCTATTACATTGTCAAGCATGGACTTTGGGTTGACTTTAATGCGCTTGCAATGTGGTCTGTGAAAGTTCAATGTCTCAAAAAATGTAGTGCCTCATCTGAGGTGCTTCATGCAAGTACATCCTGAATAGAGATGGGTATTGATAAGATTTTATCTATCGATCCGATTCCTTATCGATACCTCTTGTGAATTTTCTGTGTACTAAAAGTAGGCTTTACAGGTTTTCTATGTCAACATCATTTTAAATTGGTCACTGGATCCTTGATCTCTGGACATAAATAAAAATAAATAAAATCTGTAGTTTTTGTCAAAAGCATTTCCTTTCAGACTTTTTGGCATGAATGTCTCTCCATACCTCTGAGCTGAGCTCAGCCGGCTGCTGCACTTCAGTGCAGGACGTCTCGTTTTGGGAGGAAAAAACATTTTAATCGATTGCAGTTTGTTTGTATTAGAACATTTGGAAAGAGGTGTCATTTGATTTAAACGGCATTTCGCTTTGAATTTATTAATTCCGACTGGACTCTGTCATTCTAACTTGACTCGGCAGAGAGCTGCGCAGTGTTTGGAGCTGTGTGAACAGAATGGAGGATGATTCTCGTTTCTTTCTCGCAGCAAGACAGGAGTCCCAGTTAGTGACTTTAATCCGCACAAAAGTGACTCACAATTGCCATATTCAAGGATGAAAGTGGTGAAAAACAAAAAAAGCTGAAACCCCAAAATTACCTCCCAACACCACCCGCACAAAAATGTTTCAATACTAGAAGCTCTGAAATGAAGTCTGGGACTATTCCAGACAATAAACTGCAGTAAGTGCAGCATCCATTTTAGTGAGAAAAAACAACTTTCCTTATTCAGATTCATTCCAGTAGTATTTTGCTCTTACTAGGATGCAGCAGTTTTCTAGTTTGGCAGATAGTTCTGGAGGAAATCACTGAAGAAATTAACAAATTGAAAATATGGTTTGACCAAAACAAATTGTCACTAAACCTATATAAAACAGGGATGAAGTGGAGGTGTGAGAGTCACTAGGTGTTCACAGGAAACATTTATTTCTATATGTATTTATTTATTTTCATTGTTAGGTGGTTTTATCTTTTCTGTTGTTTTGTTTCATCTGGTTCTTTTTTCTCTTTCTCTAAAATTGTATTGTAGCATTACTAGTTATTATGAGTTATTATTACTATTATTGTTGTTGTTGCTATTATTACGGTGGATCAAATAATTTCTTAACGATACCCGAAAGGAACCAGTTCTCGATACCCATCCCTAATCTTGAATGATGCTTGTACACATGCAGTTCAGTGCATGAATGTGAATTTACTGGGGGGGCATTTTTACTGAATGAACTCACAAAATGATTGATTTTGTTTAATATCCCCCCCCGACACACACACACACACACACACACACACACACACACAGAGTGAATAGTTCTAGTGTCGCAGACTGACCGGCTCCCCTAAAAATTGGTCCCCCTGATGAAACCTCGTTTCTGCTTCAAACGTCACACCAGTCATCATCTATCTCAGAGAAAGATATCTGAAGCTTTAGTACAACAATCATTTCCACATAAATTCAGCATTGGTTCATCATGAAAGGCGGCGGACGCAATCGGAGTACCTGTGGCTAAACGAGCTGCTAGCTGATGCATTCACTGCGCATAGGACAATTCAAAGCATCATGGAATTTTGCCTCGTTTCTGCTTAAAACAGCCTCATTTCTGCTTAAAACTGACTTTAGAATGATTTAAGACGTTTTACCTTTATCGTCTGATGGTTAATAATCCCATTAATCCATTTGATTGCTTTGGGTGAAGAGACTCCGTCTCAGACATGCTGCTGTGGTCTGAAATGACACATGCGCAGATGCAAAAGGCAGACCGATTTTTAGGGGCGGACCGTTTGGGCTACAATGATGTCATTCATTATTTGTATATTATACCTCGTCACTAAAAATCCTGGGGAGACCCCTGCTAACAGTAGCAGTCACCAGTTGCAAATCTATACATTTTCACGGTTTTATGAGGATGCTGCTCATGATGGCGATACAGTACTGTCACAGAACTGCCACATATCAAGAAATTAAATATTTTCAGGAATTTAGTCATTTTCAGGGTTTGTTTGATATCTGGTGAAGAACTGTTGATCAGGTAATTACAAATGTCTGGATACTCTAGGTCCTTTCCTGAGTCTTGGCTGTACACAGATCAAACTAGAAAGCTAGCAGTAAGTACAGGTTATGCTGTAAGCCCAAAATCCTCAGTTTCTCTTGAGAATGATCTTTGGGCGTTGCGTTGAGGTAGTCTACTTAGATGGCACTGGAAGATGACTACAGTTCTTTTCAGTCATTTTTAGTGTTAAAGTACAATGAACCTATAAACATAGCTGATTGCTATTCACTCCAGTCAGCAATGTTTGTTTGGTGACTGGAAACACTCCATACAGATCATGCGATAGATGCTGAAGGGGGAAAAACACAAAGACATTATGGCTGATGTGATCTAAAAGAGGTTGTGCATCATGTGCATGCATGCAAGTTTTTGCTCAGACTAAGCCATTTAGTCATGGTAGAAATTAAGTCTGAAAGCTGCCTACATTGTACTGGCATTGGTTCTAAAGCTGCATAGATTTGCTGTCTGGAGACTGATGAGTTTGAACAGGCGTGAAGACACGTTACCATCTTGTAGAAGATCTTTGTTTTTCAAGGCTTCATTACAGGCCATCCGGAAAGTATTCACAGCGCTTCACTTTTTCCACATTTTCTTATGTTACAGCCTTATTCCAAAATGGACAGAATTCACTTTTTTCTCCTAATATTCTACTCACAATATCCCATAATGGCAACCTGAAAAAAGTTTTATTATTATTATTATTGCAAATTTATTAAAAATAAAAAACTAACAAATCACATGTACATGAGTATTTGCACCTTTTGATCAATACTTTGTTGATGCACCTTAGGTTACAGCCAATTTCAGTCTCAGGTCTTCGTGAATATGATGCCACACGCTTGGTGTGCCTGTCTTTGGGTAATTTTGCCCACTTCTCTTTGCAGCACCTTTCAAGCTCCATCAGGTTGGATGGGGATCATCGGTGAACAGCCGTTTTCAGATCTCTCCAGAGATGTTCAGTCAGATTCAGGTCTGGCCTCTGGATGGACCACTCAAGGACATTTACAGAGTTGTCCTGAAGCCACTCCTTTGATATCTTTGCTGTGTGCTTAGGGTCATTGTCCTGCTGAACGATGAACTGTTGCCTCAGTCTGAGATCAAGAGCGTTCTGGAGCAGGTTTTCATCCAGGATGTCTCTGTACATTGTTACATTCATCTTTCCCTCAATCCTGACTAGTCTCCCAGTTCCTGCAGCTGAAAAACATCCCCACAGCATGATGCTGCCACCACCATGCTTCGTTGTTCACTTTGTCTCATCAGACCAGAGAATTTTGTTTCTCATGGTCTGAGAGTCCTTCAGGTGCCTCTTGGCAAACTCCAGGTGGGCTACCATGTGCCTTTTACTAAGGAGTGGCTTCCGTTTGGTCACCCTACCATGCAGACCTGATTGATGTATTTCTGCAGTGATGGTTGTCCTTCTGGTAGTTCTCCCCTCTCCATTGAGGAATGCTGGAGCTCTGACCAAGTGACCATCAGGTTCTTTGTCACCTCCCCGACTAAGGCCCTTCTCCCCCCGATCGGTCAGTTTAGACGGGCGGCCAGCTCTAGGAAGAGTTTATGGATGATGGAGGCCACTGTGCTCATTGGGACCTTCAAAGCAGCAGAAATGTTTCTGTACCCTTCCTCAGATTTGTACCTCGAGGCAGTCCTGTCTCTGAGGTCTACAGACAGTTCTTTTGACTTCACGTTTGGTTTGTGCTGTGACATGCATTGACAACTGTGGGACCTTATTTGGAGAGAGGTGTGTGTCTTTACAAATCATGTCCAATCAACTAAATTAATCTCAGGTGGACTCCAGTTAAGCTGTAGAAACATCTCAAGGATGATCAGTGGAAACAAGATGCACCTGTGTGCATCCTGTTAAAAGGGAGTTTTTCCTTCCCACTGTAGCCAAGTGCTTGCTCACAGGGGGTCGTTTTGACCGTTGGGGTTTTACATAATTATTGTATGGCCTTGCCTTACAATATAAAGCGCCTTGGGGCAACTGTTTGTTGTGATTTGGCGCTATATAAAAAATTGATTGATTGATTGATCTTTGGGCTTCATTGCAAATGCTATGAATACTTATGTACGTATGAGTTCTTGTTTTTTTTTTTTTTAAATAAATGTGCAAAAATTAGAAACTTTTTTGAACTGTCATTATGAGGTATTGTTTGAATACTTTACGGATGCACCGTACCTCTGCTGAAGTCACTGCAGCTCATTGTTGGTTTAAATGCATCTATTAAAGGTTTCTCAACTCTGCAAGAAATTAAATGTTTCTAACTCCTTTTTATGTTTTTAAAAGTCAAGATTATTAGTTGAATTTAGATTTCATGAAAACACTCTTCCTTTAAATGCTGTCAAAATTATAGTTTTAAGAATGCAGATGATACAGGGAAGTATTGCTCGATCTGGCCTGGCACGATCTGGACGGCTAAACAGATGGCTCAGTGCAGGCCAGCAGGATGGAGGGAGGAATCATTCAGACAGACTTGCCATCTGGGCTCAAAGTGACACCGTGGCTGCTCTGCTGTACATATCTGGTAGAACTAATGACAACCTCCTAACAAGAAAGTGAGTCATATGCATTATGTAACCCTGTTTGGAAATTCAGTTTTTGGTTTGAGTTTGTTTCAGTTGAATAGTTTGCTACAGCAGACTGTCTTGCAATAATTTACTGTTCATTGGAAGTATATCTGCATCTGTCTGTATTGGATGTTATTACACCTGCACACGGTCCGTAGCACGTGAGGTAAAAAAAAATTGTGTCTGGTGTTTATATGTAGGGGATATTTAGCATGGCTCTATACACCTATGGTTACTATTAAACAACACCAAAGTCCTCCATCACCATTCTATTAACCATGTGACTATTGAGTTTGAGTGACCTTGAAGTTGCATTCAAGGTCATACATGTTTAATGCGAATTGTTTGGAGTCTGTATGGGTTAAATATGGTGCAAGGGTTGTGTGCTAGTCATGGATAAAACAGCTCAGTTTTAGACAGGATTTATCAAATATCAAGGCTATGTAGACTTTATGTTATGGGATGATTGAATCACAGAGAAATTTGCATGAATTCACTGTCAAATATGCACACTGAGTGCCTCTTCAACTTTTTTATGATTGTCATGTGAATAGATGTGTAAGTAGTGCTGGGCACAGGCTAGGAGTACACAGTCTGTGTAAACGTTCACACAGCCTGTGGAAAATGGTTGTGGACTGCAGCTTTTCCACAAAAGCTGCATTGATAAATCAACTATGCACCCTATTGATGAAAACGCTGAACAAATCCAAGTAAAGGCATTTTTTGAATAGTTAAACATGATTCAATTAAAGTGAGCGTCCTTCCACTTCTTCTGTGGGGGTGGAGAGCAGCCAGTGGACCAAACCGTGTTTATAAAACATATGAAGAACACACTGCTTCAGTTTAAATGTGCAATACGTCCAATTTCAGATCATCAGCACGGCCCCACTTTCTTCTACAAGGCTTTATTTTACTCATTGTGCTGCTTTGTGAAGTTGTAGCATTGGCTGTTACATTGATTAGCTCTTACTTTGGTTATGTATATGTTCCATGTCTTCATCTACTTTTTTGTGGGAGCGTTACAGTGCCAGATACAGGCCCGGAGTATATACTACAGCTTTAAATGAAGCCTTGAGACCAGCATTTTTTGTAATTGAATTATTTGAGTTACTTGACTAATTATTTCAATTTATTTTCATTTATATAGTGCCACATCACAACAAAGTTGCCTCAAGGCGCTTCACACAAGTAAGGTCTAACCTTACCAACCCCTAGAGGAAGCACACAGGCAACAGTGGTAAGAAAAAAACTCCCTCTGAGGAAGAAACCTCAAACAGACTAGACTCAAAGGGGTGACCCTCTGCTTGGGTCATGCTACCGACACACATTGCACAAAACGAATATACAGGAAATGTCGGTGCACAGGACAGGGGGATTAGAGACACAGACACCACACCCATCTCTGGATGGAGCCGCACCTCAAACAGAGAGGAAAAAAACAAACAGAAGCAGGCATCGGAAAGACAACAAATACAATATAATTTGTCAGCATTAAGCAACAAGAAAACAGAAGAAATACTAAGGTGATCACCGGCCACTAGCCCTAAGTTTCACTAAAATTAATCGTTTCAGCCCTAGCAGTGACTGAATTACATGGGTGTTTGCATTTCTTGCCTATTGTCCTCTGCTAAGGGCTGTCCGACATATAGTACCAAAACACAGTGTAGAAAAAGCCAAAGGTTTTCAGCCTGACAGCATAAAGCATATTATTACTTGATGCTTGAAAATAGATTCAACTCCATAACATTTTTTCCTGTTATTTTTGTCATAGTTCAAGCTAGGGCTGCAGCTATAGAATATTTTTTAAATTGAGTATTCTATCAATTATTTAATCAGTTAATCGAGTAATCGGATAAAAAGTGCTTCTGCATTTTTAAACAACATCAATAGTCCAGGGCTCTCCCTAAGCAATGGCACAGTGTCACTGCGCCATCACGCAGATTGTCAAATTTAGTGTATCCCTTTCTGATTTTCTGGGTAATAATTTATTTTTTCACATCTGTACAAGTTTTGGATCTTTCCTGGTGTCAGGAGCTCAGCACTCCCCTGACACCAGTCCGCAAGTTCAGGCGGTCGGTCTTCAGTCAGTCAGGCTGCACATGAACATGAGCACAGCCTGTGAAAAAGTGGTCTCTGGAGTGCAGATTTTCCACAAAAGTCACACTGATAAATCTGCTCTGCACCCTGTTGATAAAAACTCTCATCAAATCCAAATAAAGGCGGTTTTTGAATAAACTTAATTGACTTAAAGTGCACCTAGAGCAGAGAGTAGCCAGCGGACCAAACAGTGTGTTTTTAAAAAATACACAAACACACTGCTTCGCTTTAAATGTGCATTAAGTCTAGTTCAGATGATCAGCATGGACCCTCTTTCTCTAAAAAGGCTTTACTTTACTCTGTGAGTCGCACTGGAAAGTTGTAGCTTTTGGTGCTACATTGATTAGCTCTTACACAGCTTATGCGCATGCTCTAGTCTTCTTTTTTTTTCTGGGGATGTTACAGTGCCACTCACAGGCTTGGCATATGTACTACAATGTTAAACGGAGCTTTGAGGCACAGAATTTGCCTCAAACATTTTTTGTAATAGACTTATTTAAGTTGCTCGACTAATCGTTTCAGCCCTAGTACAAGCCCATCTGTAGCAGGTCAGAATGCATCAGCACTTTTGCGCTTCATTGTGTCCACTGTAAATAAAGACTGGAGCAAAAATGAGCCTTTGAAAAGCATTTAAATGGACTTTTTTTTTTTTTTGCTATGAACCACTATGATTTACAGTGTGAACCAAATGCTATTTCTTTAGTCCGACGGATGTATCTGTTGACTGACAATATCCACCAAACATCATTATCTGTATTATTTTTGCAGATATGAAAATTTTTATTATTACAGTGTTGTCAAGCATGGCAGGGACCTCCCACCACGTTGGTCAGGCTGCTGCAGGCAGAGGCAAAGCAGCCAACGAGGTCAGTTTTCTGCAAATGTTGAGCAAAGCAATGTGGTGGTGACTGCCACTCTGAGTGAAGGCAGCATGACATATGTCTGTTGGCTATATTTATAGATATTTAAGTTCATATTTAAACTGTAAAACATCAAACCTTAATTACATTTCTTAGTTATAAGGGTTTGATAAATGTTAGGAATAATTGTCGTTTTTTATGAACATATATTGACCTATATAGTAAGTCCCTTCGGCTGCTCCCTTGTTTTCACTTGGGGTCACTACAGCAGATCCGAGGTGATCTGCATGTTGATTTGGCACAGGTTTTACACCAGATGCCCTTTGTGACGCAACTCCACATTACATGAAGAAATGTGGCAGGGGTGAGGTTTGAACCGGTGTAACAGTATATCTACCCCCCCCCCCCCCCCCCCCCCGGGACATCTTACCCCCCCGGGGGGGATGTCCTACCCCTCACCCTGGAAATCACCTTCCTTTGACCGGTGACCTTTAACCTTCCCGTGACTTTGACCTTTGACGTTGAACTTGATCCTTTTGTGTACTGAAAGGTACCTTTCAGGGGCTGCTATGTGTGAAGTCACAAGAGTCTGCGATGGAAATATCTTGCCAAAACAAAGTTTTGGCAAGATATTAGGGGGTAAGATATCCAGGGATAATCCAGTTATCCAGGGGGAAGATAAACTGTTACACCGGGAATCTGAAACCAAGCGCATTAACCACTTGGCACCACCCCTGCTATATTCTAGAGAATTTTTTTCCCATATGTATTTATTGATATATAAATATCAAAAACAAATCTCACTACAATATTGGGCCCTTGAAAAATCCATATCGGACAAGTCTACTCAAAGTTCACTTTGGTACACTGGTTTCGACAGAATACCACCCACATTGTGCTGATTTTGGAGAATCGAACCTCTCCAATAATGTCAGTAATGAAATTCCCATTTTTCCTCAAAGGATTTCACTGTGCAGGTGAACTACCTGAGAGTTAAATCTTTTTATTGTAAAGTTACTGCAGCCAGGTTAATTTACGAGGTCTATTAGAAAAGTATCCGACCTTATTATTTTTTTCAAAAACCATATGGATTTGAATCACGTGTGATTGCGTCAGCCAAGCTTGTACCAAGCTTGTACCTAACTAGTTGTGGTTTGAAATCATTGCACTGACCTTCCTCATCATTGCAACATTAAGCTTTTGTTTCAAATAAAAAGCAGAACTGAGAACTTCACTAGATTTTTTTTTTTTTTTTCCTTCTTCTGCTCAACACAGTGAGTAACGAAGTTCATTATGTAGCTTAGGACGTTAACACCAGCGTACGGAGCTAAAGTCCAAGGTGACGTGGTGGTTTATACAGGCAGGGCCTCAGTCAATATTTGTTTCAGTGAGTGCCGAGCTGCTGGCAGGAGAACAAACTGAAATGACAGATTTCTTTGAGTTGGGCAGACAAAGCAGAAGAGGTGCAGGTTTTCTTAAAGCGTCATTGGACTCCTGGCCTCAGCCAGAACATTATCCCTTCTGTGTGTGTGGGACAGAGAGAGAGAGAGAGCGACACCTGTTCCTTGTGTTCTCCAGGTCTGTTTATAAAAAGCATCAGAGTAAAACCACAGTAATAAGTGGTTTGTGGGAGGTTGCAGCGCAGCAGAAGCTTCATTAGATGGCTAAAAGGTTCAGTACTCGTGTGTTGGTTTTGCGTTCCATTTGTATTTTGAGTTGCTGTTGTGACACACCATCAGCTGTTTGCTGATGTGTTGTTGCTTGGACCCAGGCCACCCAGCAAGTTATTATTATTGTGCACAAAGGTGTGCATCAAAGGTTAAACTATTTTGGAAGTTTTGCACCACATGTGGTGCATCAAGACGCAGGCTTGCCTCATTAATGAGCCCTTCTACACAGGCTTTGGAGTTCACCGCGCCACCTCAGTGGCTTAGAAATCCCACCCCTCCGAGTAGAATTACACTGTGGGAACATACTGGAAGTCGTCATCCTGAAGGATCACGCTCGAGTTACCAGCATGGCTGAAAACCGTTCAGTTTCTTTTTATTGTTAATTCATTTGTTGTTGTTTTCCCCCACAAGTCGGTCAATTAATCATTTAGTTTATTCTGTAAATCTGTTTTTAGTCATGTTTTATTACTTTGCCAGAAAGGGTAGTTGTTGTTGAATGTGTATATGGCTGCAAGGTAAGTCATGCATAAGTACTTACATAAGTGCCGTGACCACAGTTTAACCATTATAACATTTTTATGCTGTTTGGAAATAAAAGCCACCCCAGCAATAATTAACTTTTATCCCTGGCATTTCTGTGGAGCCTAAACCGGAGGTTTTGCAGAAGTGCCAGAGTTGTGCTATGGGTTATACTACTACTTGCATGCAAAAGTTATTTTTCACTTCATATAATACATGTCCAGCGCATTATGTCAGAAAACCATTCACTAGTTTAGATTCGGGGGTAACCATGATCTTCACACTACGGGTGGTCATGGAAGTGAACCATGACCTTATGGAATACGTATCCAAGGTGGTAATGGGCCTTAAAGTCTAAACCTTACCCAACCCTTGAGCAAGCATATTTTTTTTGACAGTGATGAGGAAAAAGTCCCCTTTTTATTTTTATTTTTTCCTTTTAGTGAAGAAAGCTGAAGCAGACCAGACTCAGTGCGGTGGGCATCTGTCATGGTTATTTAAACAAGGCAGAGCAGTTTTACACACATTTCTCACAAAACTACAGTCTTTCTTAGCAATAATTATAGCAAAATGTTTCATAGAAGACTCCAAAAGCTCATTAATTCTTATATATATATATATATATATATATATATCCATTCCGCTTTATCCGGAGTCGGGTCGTGGGGCAGCAGCTCAAGCAAAGCTGCCCAGACCTCCCGATCCACACACACCTCCCCCAGCTCCTCTGGGGGAAACCCAAGGCGTTCCCCATAATATATATATATATCTATATATATATATATATATATATATATTATATATATATATATATATATATATATATATCCCAAGCAACACTCTTTCTGAGCAAATGTTTTAAGTGATTTTTTCCTCTAAATTTGTAAAATTCATTGCAAATCCAAATCTTATGGAAACAGAAACGGTACAAGTCAGTTTTCATATTTGTCAAACTCAGGTATACTGTCTCAAAAGGGTCAGTTTCAGAAACCTGCTTCCTGCAGACTAATTGGGTCATTATGATGCATCGGTTTTGCGACAGTCTGAATGGAATGATGCCGGATACCGCCTCAAACATGCATATGTTAGTGTTGAGGTGATTCACAGTGGTTGTAATATAACCTAAAGGCTCCACCGTGTTGTAGTTTCTGTTTCAGAGACACCTGTTGGTTATCACTTGTGCACAACCAAGCGTGCATGATGTCTGTGTGCTCCTTGTTTGTGGAGGTGCACAGTGACTTATGACGTAGTGAAACTTGGTCGCCTGGTTTGTTAAGTTGTCCTTGGTGTCCCGTGTATGATGCTGGGACAGAGTTGCGTATCCTGTTTGGTGAGGCGGTTCCAGTGCTGTTTTTGAGTTGTGGAGGTGGGCAGTCTTGACTGTGTTTATATAAACTGTTCCATAAGCGTGACAGCCATGTAGACACACCTAAACAAAAAAACTGCTCTGTTTGAATGCAATTCTGATGTGCAATTTTTATTTTTAGCTCACAGTCTAACTGCATGTTTCTTTGTAAAACCATCATATTGCTTTAATTGATCTTTTACAGGAACAATGTGCCCAGATGCTCACGACTGTTTTCAGCTGTTGTTGTTTTGACAGATGTTCACATAGACACCAAATAAAAACCATATTTTACATTCATTTGGGGCTTTAGCCACTGAGAGGTGCTTTTAAAGTCTTTTATAATCAGGAACACTGCATAACATTTGTTTATTTGCTGTTGTACTTATCTGGATCCAGATTTCAGTATCTTCCTGGACTCAGCCACCAGAAGCATATCTTTAAGTGGTGACAGTGTTAAACATGTAGATCCAATCATTTGTCTTGGCCGTGACATTTATAGCCATTTTTACCCAAAGCACCCGACCCCAGATGTCACAAACATTTACAAGAACAGCTCGATATTTTGGCGTTCTCAGCAGTTAGACCCTCCAAGTTTGCTGTGACTGCAAGCACCTGATGCTAGCAATAGCTGGCAAGCAAATTTTCATGTTGGACTCAAGTCAACATAAAATTTCCTTTTAGCCGTCACTAGCATTCAGTGTTGGCGCATAGTCAGAAGGCTTATATCCTTTTTTAATTTGGCATCTCCATAGATTGCAAACATAAAATGCTGCTAGGTAATGCAAACTCTTAAAATATATGTATTTCAGAATTGTTTGTCAGACTCGAGACTTCTCGATTGCAATGCCCTCTCCACTCTGTTGTTGAACAGAAAAACAGCAATTTTTTTATTTATTTATTTATTTTGTGCCAGCGTACTTCATTCTGTGGCCTGGTATTACATTGTATTTCAGGTCTGAGCCACTTTTGTTGTGATTGTATAGATGCTTGTATTCCTGCTTCATGTCTTCTCTCTTTTCCGGGCTCTGTTTCAGATTCTGCTTAATTCTGTGGGTATCCAAGTTCACTGACGTAGATTGTCTTATTCCTCCTTGAGGAGTCTTATCCACGCTGGACCTCGTCCGTCGCTTATACCTGCTAGTCAGTCCATCTGTCTCCTCTCATCTCCTTTCTGTGTTATTTTCTTCAGCTCAGTTTTAGAAATGCTGCTTATTGTTTGTCTATTTTTTCTTGCGTGATTTTGACCATTCAGCATTGAGCCCAACCCAAGGCATCTCAGGACCACTCAGAAGTACATATCACAGAGCGGTGACTTTTTTCTTTGGCCCCAAGAAACACTCTTTAAAAATTGCCTTCTAGGTGGGGTTCCTGCAGTAGAGACATGGACAAAACTGTCAGACCCCCTAAAATTGGGTGGAAACCTGCCTAAAGTCTCTGGGGTCTTGGCCTTTGAGATTGGGATATAACTGGGAAGGGCTTATGGAGTCATTGGACAGCAGGACAAAGGTATTTGCTGTTCCTGTCAACTTGCTTAAGATGGCAACTAGATGTCTTTGGTACTGGGTTTCTTCAGTGATCTATGGGTACAACTGGAATGACTGTATCAAAGAAATGGTTACTTCAGGAAAGTCTGATGAAGAGTATCATTTATTTAAATGGTGAGGGAACATTTGGCGAGTTTCTCAGAGTATGATTCAGAATGCAGATGCCTCAGTGTTGAGTTCCCAAGCAGCTGGAGAAGGCCAAGAGACTGTGTCCACTTTTTACCTGGCTGTAGCAGATTGATGGTTACTTTCAATAGGTGGGTATGGATTAGTTGTCTGTCTGGGTGGTTGACATCCAGGTTCTGTTAGTGGTGACATACAACACCAGTGCTGCTCCCCAACCTGACTGCTTTGTCATATCTGTTGAATAATAGCTTGGGTGACCTTTATGTCAAAATGAACACAGGGTTGTTTGTAATCGGGGAACAAGTAAAATGCCGCATTTAAGTTTTTATGATGCAGAAGATGAGGAAGTGACATGACAGGATAGTTATGCAAAGGCATTTCAATTGTTGACTGATTCATACAATTAAGTGCACCAACAAGGATTTTCATTCCGTGCTTTTTTGTGAGTTTGTTTGGTTGGCTGGTTTGTACAGAAAACAAATGTATACATGTTCTGTGAAATGTAAAAAAAAAAAGTTGAGATCTGAAAAAAGGCATGTATCTTAAAATGACAACTAGGAATTCTCAAACTTTTTTTCTTCTTCCAGTTGTAACTATTTTGTTCATTAGTAATGTTGTAATTTTGGAGATTTGAGTATGGAGAAAAAAATGGTATGAGACGAGGACAACTGCTCATACCAGGTTAGTCAGAGAGTTGTTTTTTAAATTTTTGGGCATGTACTGTATTTCCAGACTTGGTGTCACACCGGAATATTAGTTCCATCTGTGAAAAAGTGTGTCATAATCAGGAAAAAACTGCTAAAGTCACACAGGTATATGATGCCGCATTCACATGACAGCAGCAGAAAAACCATCTTAGAGGTCATGATAGCAGAATTGTCATCTGCAACGGATGTGGTGATGGCGCTGTCAGTTTTAATGCTCCTGACACAGACTATAATTTACATAACTGAAAGATATGTAAATTTAAACCGGCTCTGATGCCGGTTTAAAAAGATAATGTTTTCTGATGTTATAGATTAAGTCCTGTCTGTAATGTCACACAAATTATTCATGATTACCTGATTAAAACCGGGTGACTCTCTGCACTTAAATAATCCATCTCTCACAGTATCGTCTTTAAGATAAAACATCAAAAACTCTGCAGAAACAAACTAGCTCATTAATTTTACTGTATGAGGCATAACGCTCAAGTAAACTGCTTCTTTTGGCCACTGAGCATGCGATCATGTGAGGTAAATATGGAATGTCATTAAATGTTCAAAAACAGCACATTATGTATTTATACATAATGCAGTGTTTGGCTTATAACACTTATATTAGCTAGCAGTTCAGCCAAAAATGTGGTTGTACGAGGCAAAGTACATAAGTAAACTGCTTTTTGTTATCACTGAACAGACAATCATAGGCAAGGTAAACATTTGCAAACTTTTTAAAAAAAATTGTTAAAGATAATAGCCTTAGCCTTGCTGGCCTGCCTTTGCTGTTCTTGTTGTCCCATACATAGTAGAGAAGCTTGAATCTTCGACTGGACTGGGTCGCTTGACGCGAGGACATTTCGCTTCAAATTGCAGAAGCTTCCTCAGCTAAAATTCTTGCTCTGGAAGCCTGGCTGTAGAGACGAATAAACAGAAGCCAACAAAAGCTGGAGTTTTAAACTTAACCAGACCCCTCCTACTGAGAGGCAGACTGCTATAGGCTAGTGACTAAACAATAGCTCTAATTAGCAACTATTGTGTTCTAGTTAGCACTCTCCTAATGAGGGCAGCTGTCCCTCCTAATGATGGGATGGATGCTTTTCCTGATTGCTCCCTTGATGACTCTCCTGATGACGTGAATGACTCATTACCATGAACAAAAGACTGAAACTCCTTTGACCTGAGTACCCCATTGTAAACAGGGGATAAAGCGTGTCTCAGACCCCCTCCCTGGTTAAGGCTGGGTTTCAAACATTTCACAAAGAATGCCTCCTTGACCCCTCTCTCAAACCATTTCTTCTCTCTGGCTAATATTTTAACTTCCTAACTTACTTGTAGAGACTTATTCGTCTCTACAAGAGTCAGACAGAAGTCAGACTTCCAGAGCAAGAATTTTAGCTGAGGAAGCTTCTGCGATTTGAAGCGAAACGTCCTCGCGTCAAGCAACCCAGTCCAGTCGAAGATTCAAGTTTCTCTACTATGGACACCACCTGGACAACTGAGAGCCTACACAGAAACATTGTCCCATACAGTCTAACAAAGTATTGTGCAGAATAGTATGAAGGTTAGAGTTGCACGTTTATTCCACAGCATAGCCTTTCAGTTTGAGAGCATGATTTACTCATTCCTTCAGACATAGAATGTCTCTGTCTTTCAGAGCATCTTTTCATTTTATGGTGGTTGACATCCACCTTTATAATGAGTTCTGCTCGAGTGTGAATCACCTTACCTCAGTGAGTACACGTGTGCCATCTTGCGTTCATAGATAATACAGTATTTATTTTTGAAATGTAAGTCACAGGACCTCGCAAACTATGGTAAAAAAAAAAAAAAAAAGTGGCCTGTAATCTGCCAAATACTGTAAGCCTCAGGATCAGGTTATCTGTTGTGCATAGTAAATTCAGTGTTTTCAAGATCTTGTACTTGTCAGCAGCCAAATTTTAGACTGATCATTTAAAAAAAAAAATGGTATCAAAGTTTTGGGGTTTCTCATGCACCCCTCTTCCTTTCTCATATGTTCTGCAAGCTGATCGCAGACATTTCTCACACTCCAAACAATGGATCTTCAAAGGATCACTCAGTGAGGCTCCTATGTACATGTATATTTTGGGTTTTTGAGCAAACGCTGGAGGAAGATTTAATTACTGCTGGGGCAGAATCATTATGGCATTGAACCACAAAATCAACAGTTTTGGAAACAGTTGATTTCTTTACAGCCAAACATGAAGGATGGCACAGACGCTGCTTTTATCTCTCACATCGGGGATTTTGAGATTAGTGCAATGAATGTTATAAAGCTCAGGAGCTCTGTTTATAGACTTTCAGATGGTGGTAACTGTTGAAATAGTTGGAGAGCTCCCGAAGGGAGAGTGGGGTGGAATCAGGGAGTGGCAGATGTGTTTTAATTTCCTCGAGAAGCCTACTGCTGCCTCCTTCCTGCTTTACAGTGGTGGATTGAAGGGGCCTGGGTCAGGATTTTTTCAGGACAGGGTGGAGGTCAGGAGGAGAACTGCGCACCGTAATGAAGAGGAAGGTTCAATTAAGAGTCGGGACGGTGGCATTTACAATTTGGAGAAATTGCCAGAAGAGTTGACATTACTAGAACTTCTCAGACTGAAACAAAAAGTAAGACCTTACTCTTATTCAAGCCTTGAGGCCCATCGGTCTGGTGCTTATCCCCACATGACATGGAATAAAGTGGACGATGGGCTATGACTCTTTTTGGACAGGATGACAGTACATTGCAGGTAACCACATCTACAGCTCAGTGGACTGAAACAGTGCAGATGAAGTATCTTATCCAAGGACACAGACTGGTATTGTGAAGTACACACCACAAATTGAATCCAGGTCTACATATTAGTAATCCAACTCCTATCCCACAAACTACCTGCTCTACTGGAACACTTGCATAGAAAATTTCAGACTACTTTTTAACTGTTCTTTATGGATGTTGTTGCCTCTGCCAAGGGAATGTTTTCACCTTCATTGGCTTGTTTTTAGAAGGCACAAGTCAAAATGTTGTGAAGTGATTTTAAAGGGCCTAGAAATGACATTTTTATCTAAATTAACCTTTATATAACCAAGTTAGTCCCAGTGAGCTAGATCTCTTTTACAAAGGAGACCTGGACAGTTTTCAATTTACCTAAACCTGTATGTCTTTGGATCTTTAGCATTAAGTTAGCTGCCAAGAACTATTTTCTAAGTAAACATGTGGCATAATGGTGTCCTAAGCAGCTCTGCTCTGTGTGTGTGTTTTAATCCGAGCTTTTCTGTTCCTTGTTTTCATCACTGGACCGGCTGTGTGAGCACTTCTAGAGCACTTGACTCCCGCCCTGTGCTACTGTTGCCTATTACTATTGCTTTCTGCCAATTTGCATTTCTTCGTACGGTGTCTGACTGAGCCATCTGAATTTTAAGCAATTCTCATAGCTTCAGTTATGTACAACTTAAATAGACTAGAGTACCAAGTCTGTCTCCTACAGTACAACTAGATAGGATTTGGTTGATGCATTACTGAATTCAACTACATAGAATTCTAATCTGGTTAATACATGTAGCTCTGACATGGGAGATTAAACATGGCTGTGAACTGTACTTTTTCATACAAAAAAAAAATGCTTTGAATAATCCTGACAACCTCCAGCACTTAAACCTCTAAATTTTGTTGTTCACCTCAGATTTGACATTAGAGTATGACATACTTGTGTCTCTCCACAGTAGGTAGAGCTTATGTGGAGCGACACAATATTAGAGTGAGAATTATTGTATGAGAATATTTATCTGCAGTACTTTCTGAGAAAAGTCCAAAGAAACGCATCACGTTACAGGCATCAAAAGAATCTACTGACACTGTTATCTCTGTCTCTGATGACTATCTCCAAGCAATGTCACTCACGCTACAAGATAATCTAGGCCACACATCCACATAACCATTGGCTGGAGGCAATCCCAGCAAAATAAAATAAAGGATCAGGTCAGACTGGTAATTCCTCTTTCTGGCCATAAACCCCCTTCTCAAAGAGTCAGGCCGCCTGCAGAAATGTGGCTTATGCTGCAGGTGTGGTTGGAAAAGTTTATATCGATGTTTTGCTCCATCTAAATGAGCCCAAATGAATCATTTGATTTCATAATAATCTTTCTGAAAATTACAGTCTTATCTAATTAGACTGTGACGATAATCTGTGGCATTGTTATTTCAATGAAAATAAATAATTGCAAACTGCCTCTTCTTTCTGTGTTACTGTTTAGATGAAGTATAACAAACCACGAGGGAGTGCAGGACAAAGCCTAGATTGTGTCAGGCATTGTTTTGTACTCTGGAATGTTCTGCATACACCCTGACACTGCGTGCGCGCACACACACACACGCTGAGTGATTTACTCTTGTTTGAAATATGTTGAAAAAAGAGGACATGATTGTTACATCTTAATCATCAGCATTTTTTAAAAAATGGGTGGGAATGTTCCTCAAGGGGCTGCTGTCTTTTGTGGAAGAAAGCACATTACCCTGAAGCACGTTTCTGTCATGTTCAGCAACAAAATGAGGTTATAATTAGTTGGTCATCACTGTGTAGTGACTTTTCTTGCTTAAGAAAAGTCTTGTTGCTGGTGTGTTTTTCTTTTGTATTCTCTGCTTGTTTAACACTGGTTTCCACCTGGAGTAAATTCAGTTGATTGGACATGATTTGGAAAGACACACAGCTGTCTCCATATAATGTCCCACAGTTGTCAGTGTATGTCAGAGCACAAACCAAGCATGAAGTCAAAGGAATTGTCTGTAGACCTCCGAAACAGGATTGTCTCGAGGCACAAATCTGAGGAAGGGTACAGAAACATTTCTGCTGCTTTGAAGGTCCCAATGAGCACATTGGCCTCCATCATCCATAAATGGAAGACGTTCGGATCCACCAGGACTCTTCCTAGAGCTGACCGCCCATTTAAACTGAGCTTTCGTGGTGGAGAAGGGCCTTAGTCAGGGAGGTGACCAAGAACTCGATGGTCAGAGCTCCAACATTCCTCTGTGGAGAGAAGAGAACCTTCCAGAAGGACAGCCATCTCTGCAGCAATCCACCAATCAGGTCTGTATGGTAGAGTGACCAGATGGAAGCCACGTCTTGGTGGTGGTAGCATCATGATGTGGGGATGTTTTTCAGTGGCAGGAACTGGAGACTAGTCAGGATTGAGGGAAAGATGAATGCAGCATTGTACAGAGACATCCTGGATAAAAACTTGCTCCAGAGTGTTCTTGACCTCAGACTGAGAGAACAGTTCATTTCAGCAGGACAATGACCCTAAACACACAGCCAAGATATCAAAGGAGTGGCTTCAGGACAACTCTGTGAATGTCCTTGAGTGGCCCAGCCAGAGCCCAGACTTGAATCTGATTGAACATCTCTGGAAAGATCTGAAATGGCTGTGTACCGACTCTCCCCATCCAACCAGATGGAGCTTGAGAGGTTCTGCAAAGAGGAATGGGCACAACTGCCCAAAGATAAGTGCACCAAGGTTGTGACGTCCTATTCAAGAAGACTTGAGGCTGTAATTGCTGCCAAAGCTGCATCAACAAAGTATTGATCAAAGGGTGAGAATACTTATGTACATGTGATTTCTTATATCAAGGCTTTTTTCATGTTGTCATTATGGGGTGTTGTGAGTAGAATTTTGAGGGGGGAAATAATTTTGTCCATTTTGGAATAAGGCTGTAACATGACAAAATGTGGAAAAGGGGAAGTGCTGTGAATACTTTCCGGATGCACTGTAACTGGCAATAATAAAATTACACTACAACAATGCACCAAAATCTCAAATAAAACAGCTGGTAATGAAAAATGTAGGACTTGTACTCTAGTAAATATGGTATTTGGAATTTTGAGGGGAAGACATGATTATGGTTGTTGGCCTTGTTAGGCAATATGATTCATTCTAAGCATCAGTGGATACATGCAGGATCTGTGAATGTGTAAAAAGCTAATAATGTTGATGTTACATCAACCTCCACCTTGTCGTAAGATGTTTCCTTTTCACTGGCACAGTCATACCAGTATTTGGTCTGTTCTGACTTTGGATGATGCATAATTCATGTTTTCTCATCAGCATTTATTAGATGCAGTCTGATTGCTGATTAGATGTATTTTAATGGAGTAAGATTTGAATAACTGAAAATAAATTGTATGCAATAAATCAGTGAAACATTTCCACTAGCTTCCTGCAAAATTTTGAAACATTAACATAAGTTGTTAGACAGCAAATACGATGTCATATAAAACATGGAGGAAGCACAGCTTAGGAAATCAGTACAGCAGTGACAGAAGTCAAATGTCTTACTTTGGTTTGTCTTTTATCCAGAATGTAGTTAATGTTGCCAGATCCTTTTTAGCCATAAATACCATGTTTGGCTCATTTCTTTGTCAGCTCTGATTAAATGTTCTACTGAATTGCATGGAGGAATTTGCTTTAGGAATTTTTGATTGAGGCTTACCCTGTGCTTAACCTTTACTGACCCCATTACTAGAAGCAGTGAGATGAACTCTTAAATGTGGTGTTTGCTGTTCAAGGGCTGCTGATGGATCCACAACCTGTTTTAGGCAGATGACTGCTGGAATTTTTAATATCGACTACCATGATATGTACATTTTCTAGTAGACTCCATATAACTCAGATTCATGCCTTGGTCAAATCAAGGTTTCCACTGTTCAAGTCCAGTCTGTGTTCATCAGGGGATTTGCAACATTCCACTTCTATCATCTAAAGCAGTGTGTCCCAGTTCTGGTCCTAGGGACTAAAGTATTGTGCATTTTCTCCAGTGGCGGGCACAGATAACCAAAAAATTAACTTCGATAACAGATAATCAGATAACTGAAAAGTTATCTTTCATAAAGATAAACCGATAAACCACCCAAAATGTATCGGAAGTTACAGATAACCGATAAATTCCAGTATTGTCTCTGGTACATTTGCAACTACTAATAAACTGAATTTGAGTTTTAACACCACGATCACTTTTGGAAGCATCAAAAGCGACAAAAGACCCAAACAATGAGCCCGCACTTCTGTGTTTTAACATCCTGCCCCCTGCTCAAAGCTCTTGTTTACTACACAGCTTACAGCACAGAAGCAAGCTGAGAGCAGCCACAAAGCCAGCTCTCTACCAATCAAAACGCTCCAGTCAGGCGGAGGTCTTGGAAAAAAGTCATACTGACTTATGGTTTGGTGTGAATACTGATAGCATAACTCCATTAATGCCAATTCTGTCATTTGTACAAAGTTAAAATGTAACATACATCTTTTAATGTTGAATAATGCACTAATTCTGAGGTTTTGTAACAAACACACACAGATTACAAAGGATCTGGGTAAAAGTGCCTCTGCTAAACACTGATTGGTTCAGTCATTCATTATGTAAACCAACACGTTAATGTGATGTGTGTCGTGTGTTGGTGTTTACAGATAAATGTGCTTTGTAAAATATTCCATTTTTTATTTGTAAAACAGGCATTTTTACGGAGCCCGAATCCAAGCAATGCCGTGTCATGCTTGGAATCCAGTTTGGTGATGGAAACACTCCATACAGATCATGCGATAGATGCTGAAGGGGGAAAAACACAAAGACATTATGGCTGATGTGATCTAAAAGAGGTTGTGCATCATGTGCATGCATGCAAGTTTTTGCTCAGACTAAGCCATTTAGTCATGGTAAATTAAGTCTGAAAGCTGCCTACATTGTACTGGCATTGGTTCTAAAGCTGCATAGATTTGCGTCTGGAGACTGATGAGTTTGAACAGGCGTGAAGACACGTTACCATTGTAGAAGATCTTTGTTTTTCAAGGCTTCATTACAGGCCATCCGGAAAGTATTCACAGCGCTTCACTTTTTCCACATTTTGTTATGTTACAGCCTTATTCCAAAATGGACAGAATTCACTTTTTCTCCTAATATTCTACTCAATATTCCCATAATGGCAACCTGAAAAAGTTTTATTATTATTATTATTGCAAATTTATTAAAAATAAAAAACTAACAAATCACATGTACATGAGTATTGCACCTTTTGATCAATACTTTGTTGATGCACCTTAGGTTACAGCCAATTTCAGTCTCAGGTCTTCGTGAATATGATGCCACACGCTTGGTGTGCCTGTCTTTGGGTAATTTTGCCCACTTCTCTTTGCAGCACCTTTCAAGCTCCATCAGGTTGGATGGGGATCATCGGTGAACAGCCGTTTTCAGATCTCTCCAGAGATGTTCAGTCAGATTCAGGTCTGGCCTCTGGATGGACCACTCAAGGACATTTACAGAGTTGTCCTGAAGCCACTCCTTTGATATCTTTGCTGTGTGCTTAGGGTCATTGTCCTGCTGAACGATGAACTGTTGCCTCAGTCTGAGATCAAGAGCGTTCTGGAGCAGGTTTTCATCCAGGATGTCTCTGTACATTGTTACATTCATCTTTCCCTCAATCCTGACTAGTCTCCCAGTTCCTGCAGCTGAAAAACATCCCCACAGCATGATGCTGCCACCACCATGCTTCGTTGTTCACTTGTCTCATCAGACCAGAGAATTTTGTTTCTCATGGTCTGAGAGTCCTTCAGGTGCCTCTTGGCAAACTCCAGGTGGGCTACCATGTGCCTTTTACTAAGGAGTGGCTTCCGTTTGGTCACCCTACCATGCAGACCTGATTGATGTATTTCTGCAGTGATGGTTGTCCTTCTGGTAGGTTCTCCCCTCTCCATTGAGGAATGCTGGAGCTCTGACCAAGTGACCATCAGGTTCTTTGTCACCTCCCCGACTAAGGCCCTTCTCCCCCGATCGGTCAGTTTAGACGGGCGGCCAGCTCTAGGAAGAGTTTATGGATGATGGAGGCCACTGTGCTCATTGGGACCTTCAAAGCAGCAGAAATGTTTCTGTACCCTTCCTCAGATTTGTACCTCGAGGCAGTCCTGTCTCTGAGGTCTACAGACAGTTCTTTTGACTTCACGTTTGGTTTGTGCTGTGACATGCATTGACAACTGTGGGACCTTATTTGGAGAGAGGTGTGTGTCTTTACAAATCATGTCCAATCAACTAAATTAATCTCAGGTGGACTCCAGTTAAGCTGTAGAAACATCTCAAGGATGATCAGTGGAAACAAGATGCACCTGTGTGCATCCTGTTAAAAGGGAGTTTTTCCTTCCCACTGTAGCCAAGTGCTTGCTCACAGGGGGTCGTTTTGACCGTTGGGGTTTTACATAATTATTGTATGGCCTTGCCTTACAATATAAAGCGCCTTGGGGCAACTGTTTGTTGTGATTTGGCGCTATATAAAAAAATTGATTGATTGATTGATCTTTGGGCTTCATTGCAAATGCTATGAATACTTATGTACGTATGAGTTCTTGTTTTTTTTTTTTTTTAAATAAATGTGCAAAAATTAGAAACTTTTTTGAACTGTCATTATGAGGTATTGTTTGAATACTTTACGGATGCACCGTACCTCTGCTGAAGTCACTGCAGCTCATTGTTGGTTTAAAATGCATCTATTAAAGGTTTCTCAACTCTGCAAGAAATTAAATGTTTCTAACTCCTTTTTATGTTTTTAAAAGTCAAGATTATTAGTTGAATTTAGATTTCATGAAAACACTCTTCCTTTAAATGCTGTCAAATTATAGTTTTAAGAATGCAGATGATACAGGGAAGTATTGCTCGATCTGGCCTGGCACGATCTGGACGGCTAAACAGATGGCTCAGTGCAGGCCAGCAGGATGGAGGGAGGAATCATTCAGACAGACTTGCCATCTGGGCTCAAAGTGACACCGTGGCTGCTCTGCTGTACATATCTGGTAGAACTAATGACAACCTCCTAACAAGAAAGTGAGTCATATGCATTATGTAACCCTGTTTGGAAATTCAGTTTTTGGTTTGAGTTTGTTTCAGTTGAATAGTTTGCTACAGCAGACTGTCTTGCAATAATTTACTGGTTCATTGGAGTATATATCTGCATCTGTCTGTATTGGATGTTATTACACCTGCACACGGTCGTAGCACGTGAGGTAAAAAAAAATTGTGTCTGGTGGTTATATGTAGGGGATATTTAGCATGGCTCTATACACCTATGGTACTAATTAAACAACACCAAAGTCCTCCATCACCATTCTATTAACCATGTGACTATTGAGTTTGAGTGACCTTGAAGTTGCATTCAAGGTCATACATGTTTAATGCGAATTGTTGGAGTCTGTATGGGTTAAATATGGTGCAAGGGTTGTGTGCTAGTCAGTGGATAAAACAGCTCAGTTTTAGACAGGATTTATCAAATATCAAGGCTATGTAGACTTTATGTTATGGGATGATTGAATCACAGAGAATTTGCATGAATTCACTGTCAAATATGCACACTGAGTGCCTCTTCAACTTTTTTATGATTGTCATGTGAATAGATGTTGTAAGTAGTGCTGGGCACAGGCTAGGAGTACACAGTCTGTGTAAACGTTCACACAGCCTGTGGAAAATGGTTGTGGACTGCAGCTTTTTCCACAAAGCTGCATTGATAAATCAACTATGCACCCTATTGATGAAAACGCTGAACAAATCCAAGTAAAGGCATTTTTTGAATAGTTAAACATGATTCAATTAAAGTGAGCGTCCTTCCACTTCTTCTGTGGGGTGGAGAGCAGCAGTGGACCAAACGTGTTATATAAACATATGAAGAACACACTGCTTCAGTTTAAATGTGCAATACGTCCAATTTCAGATCATCAGCACGGCCCCACTTTTCTTACAAGGCTTTATTTTACTCATTGTGCTGCTTTGTGAAGTTGTAGCATTGGCTGTTACATTGATTAGCTCTTACTTTGGTTATGTATATGTTCCATGTCTTCATCTACTTTTTGTTGGAGCGTTACAGTGCCAGATACAGGCCCGGAGTATATACTACAGCTTTAAATGAAGCCTTGAGACCAGCATTTTTTGTAATTGAATTATTTGAGTTACTTGACTAATTATTTCAATTTATTTTCATTTATATAGTGCCACATCACAACAAAGTTGCCTCAAGGCGCTTCACACAAGTAAGGTCTAACCTTACCAACCCCTAGAGGAAGCACACAGGCAACAGTGGTAAGAAAAAAACTCCCTCTGAGGAAGAAACCTCAAACAGACTAGACTCAAAGGGGTGACCCTCTGCTTGGGTCATGCTACCGACACACATTGCACAAAACGAATATACAGGAAATGTCGGTGCACAGGACAGGGGGATTAGAGACACAGACACCACACCCATCTCTGGATGGAGCCGCACCTCAAACAGAGAGGAAAAAAACAACAGAAGCAGGCATCGGAAAGACAACAAATACAATATAATTTTGTCAGCATTAAGCAACAAGAAAACAGAAGAAATACTAAGGTGATCACCGGCCATAGCCCTAAGTTTCACTAAAATTAATCGTTTCAGCCCTAGCAGTGACTGAATTACATGGGTTGTTTGCATTTCTTGCCTATTGTCCTCTGCTAATGGCTGTCCGGACATATAGTACCAAACACAGTGTAGAAAAAGCCAAAGGTTTTCAGCCTGACAGCATAAAGCATATTATTACTTGATGCTTGAAAATAGATTCAACTCCATAACATTGTTTCCTGTTATTTTTGTCATAGTTCAAGCTAGGGCTGCAGCTATAGAATATTTTTTAAATTGAGTATTCTATCAATTATTTAATCAGTTAATCGAGTAATCGGAATAAAAGTGCTTCTGCATTTTTAAACAACATCAATAGTCCAGGCTCTCCCTAAGCAATGGCACAGTGTCACTGCGCCATCACGCAGATTGTCAAATTTAGTGTATCCCTTTCTGATTTTCTGGGTAATAATTTATTTTTTCACATCTGTACAAGTTTTGGATCTTTCCTGGTGTCAGGAGCTCAGCACTCCCCTGACACCAGTCCGCAAGTTCAGGCGGTCGGTCTTCAGTCAGTCAGGCTGCACATGAACATGAGCACAGCCTGTGAAAAAGTGGTCTCTGGAGTGCAGATTTTCCACAAAAGTCACACTGATAAATCTGCTCTTGCACCCTGTTGATAAAACTCTCATCAATCCAAATAAAGGCGGTTTTTGAATAAACTTAATTGACTTAAAGTGCACCTAGAGCAGAGAGTAGCCAGCGGACCAAACAGTGTGTTTTTAAACAATACACAACCACACTGCTTCGCTTTAAATGTGCATTAAGTCTAGTTCAGATGATCAGCATGGACCCTCTTTCTCTAAAAAGGCTTTACTTTACTCTGTGAGTCGCACTGGAAAGTTGTAGCTTTTGGTGCTACATTGATTAGCTCTTACACAGCTTATGCGCATGCTCTAGTCTTCTTTTTTTTTCTGGGGATGTTACAGTGCCACTCACAGGCTGGCATATGTACTACAATGTTAAACGGAGCTTTGAGGCACAGAATTTGCCTCAAACATTTTTTGTAATAGACTTATTTTAAGTTGGCTCGACTAATCGTTTCAGCCCTAGTCAAGCCCATCTGTAGCAGGTCAGAATGCATCAGCACTTTTGCGCTTCATTGTGTCCACTGTAAATAAAGACTGGAGCAAAATGAGCCTTTTGAAAAGCATTTAAATGGACTTTTTTTTTTTTTTTGCTATGAACCACTATGATTACAGTGTGAACCAATGCTATTCTTTAGTCCGACGGATGTATCTGTTGACTGACAATATCCACCAAACATCATTATCTGTATTATTTTTGCAGATATGAAAATTTTTATTATTACAGTGTTTGTTCAAGCATGGCAGGGACCTCCCACCACGTTGGTCAGGCTGCTGCAGGCAGAGGCAAGCAGCCAACGAGGTCAGTTTTCTGCAAATGTTGAGCAAAGCAATGTGGTGGTGACTGCCACTCTGAGTGAAGGCAGCATGACATATGTCTGTTGGGCTATATTTATAGATATTAAGTTCATATTTAAACTGTAAAACATCAAACCTTAATTACATTTCTTAGTTATAGGGTTTGATAAATGTTAGGAATAATTGTCGTTTTTTATGAACATATATGACCTATATAGTAAGTCCCTTCGGCTGCTCCCTTGTTTTCAACTTGGGGTCACTACAGCAGATCCGAGGTGATCTGCATGTTGATTTGGCACAGGTTTTACACCAGATGCCCTTTGTGACGCAACTCCACATTACATGAAGAAATGTGGCAGGGGTGAGGTTATGAACCGGTGTACAGTATATCTACCCCCCCCCCCCCCCCCCCCCCGGGACATCTTACCCCCCCGGGGGGGATGTCCTACCCTCACCCTGGAAATCACCTTCCTTTGACCGGTGACCTTTAACCTTCCCGTGACTTTGACCTTTGACGTTGAACTTGATCCTTTTGTGTACTGAAAGGTACCTTTCAGGGGCTGCTATGTGTGAAGTCACAAGAGTCTGCGATGGAAATATCTTGCCAAAACAAAGTTTTGGCAAGATATTAGGGGTAAGATATCCAGGGATAATCCAGTTATCCAGGGGGAAGATAAACTGTTACACCGGGAATCTGAAACCAAGCGCATTAACCACTTGGCACCACCCCTGCTATATTCTAGAGAATTTTTTTTCCCATATGTATTTATGATATATAAATATCAAAAACAAATCTCACTACAATATTGGCCCTTGAAAAATCCATATCGGACAAGTCTACTCAAAGTTCACTTTGGTACACTGGTTTCGACAGAATACCACCCACATTGTGCTGATTTTGGAGGAATCGAACCTCTCCAATAATGTCAGTAATGAAATTCCCATTTTTCCTCAAAGGATTTCACTGTGCAGGTGAACTACCTGAGAGTTAAATCTTTTTATTGTAAAGTACTGCAGCCAGGTTAATTTACGAGGTCTATTAGAAAGTATCCGACCTTATTATTTTTTTCAAAAACCATATGGATTTGAATCACGTGTGATTGCGTCAGCCAAGCTTGTACCCAAGCTTGTACCTAACTAGTTGTGGTTTGAAATCATTGCACTGACCTTCCTCATCATTGCAACATTAAGCTTTGTTTCAAATAAAAAGCAGAACTGAGAACTTCACTAGATTTTTTTTTTTTTTTTTCCTTCTTCTGCTCAACACAGTGAGTAACGAAGTTCATTATGTAGCTTAGGACGTAACACCAGCGTACGGAGCTAAAGTCCAAGGTGACGTGGTGGTTTATACAGGCAGGGCCTCAGTCAATATTTGTTTCAGTGAGTGCCGAGCTGCTGGCAGGAGAACAACTGAAATGACAGATTTCTTGAGTTGGGCAGACAAAGCAGAAGAGGTGCAGGTTTTCTTAAAGCGTCATTGGACTCCTGGCCTCAGCCAGAACATTATCCCTTCTGTGTGTGTGGGACGAGAGAGAGAGAGAGCGACACCTGTTCCTTGTGTTCTCCAGGTCTGTTTATAAAAAGCATCAGAGTAAAACCACAGTAATAAGTGGTTTGTGGGAGGTTGCAGCGCAGCAGAAGCTTCATTAGATGGCTAAAAGGTTCAGTACTCGTGTGTTGGTTTTGCGTTCCATTTGTATTTTGAGTTGCTGTTGTGACACACATCAGCTGTTTGCTGATGTGTTGTTGCTTGGACCCAGGCCACCCAGCAAGTTATTATTATTGTGCACAAAGGTGTGCATCAAAGGTTAAACTATTTTGGAAGTTTTGCACCACATGTGGTGCATCAAGACGCAGGCTTGCCTCATTAATGAGCCCTTCTACACAGGCTTTGGAGTTCACCGCGCCACCTCAGTGGCTTAGAAATCCCACCCCTCCGAGTAGAATTACACTGTGGGAACATACTGGAAGTCGTCATCCTGAAGGATCACGCTCGAGTTACCAGCATGGCTGAAAACCGTTCAGTTTCTTTTTATTGTTAATTCATTTGTTGTTGTTTTCCCCCACAAGTCGGTCAATTAATCATTTAGTTTATTCTGTAAATCTGTTTTTAGTCATGTTTTATTACTTTGCCAGAAAGGGTAGTTGTTGTTGAATGTGTATATGGCTGCAAGGTAAGTCATGCATAAGTACTTTACATAAGTGCCGTGACCACATTTTAACCATTATAACATTTTTATGCTGTTTGGAAATAAAAGCCACCCCAGCAATAATTAACTTTTATCCCTGGCATTTCTGTGGAGCCTAAACCGGGAGGTTTTGCAGAAGTGCCAGAGTTGTGCTATGGTTATACTACTACTTGCATGCAAAAGTTATTTTTCACTTCATATAATACATGTCCAGCGCATTATGTCAGAAAACCATTCACTAGTTTAGATTCGGGGGTAACCATGATCTTCACACTACGGGTGGTCATGGAAGTGAACCATGACCTTATGGAATACGTATCCAAGGTGGTAATGGGCCTTAAAGTCTAAACCTTACCCAACCCTTGAGCAAGCATATTTTTTTTGACAGTGATGAGGAAAAGTCCCCTTTTTATTTTTATTTTTTCCTTTTAGTGAAGAAAGCTGAAGCAGACCAGACTCAGTGCGGTGGGCATCTGTCATGGTTATTTAAACAAGGCAGAGCAGTTTTACACACATTTCTCACAAAACTACAGTCTTTCTTAGCAATAATTATAGCAAAATGTTTCATAGAAGACTCCAAAAGCTCATTAATTCTTATATATATATATATATATATATATATATCCATTCCGCTTTATCCGGAGTCGGGTCGTGGGGGCAGCAGCTCAAGCAAAGCTGCCCAGACCTCCCGATCCACACACACCTCCCCCAGCTCCTCTGGGGGAAACCCAAGGCGTTCCCCATATATATATATATATATATATATATATATATATATATATATATATATATATATATATATATATATATATATATATATATCCCAAGCAACACTCTTTCTGAGCAAATGTTTAAGTGATTTTTTCCTCTAAATTTGTAAAATTCATTGCAAATCCAAATCTTATGGAAACAGAAACGTTACAAGTCAGTTTTCATATTTGTCAAACTCAGGTATACTGTTCTAAAGGTCAGTTTCAGAAACCTGCTTCCTGCAGACTAATGGGTCATTATGATTGCATCCGGTTTGTGCGACAGTCTGAATGGAATGATGCCGGATACGCCTCAAACTGCATATGTTAGTGTTGAGGTTATTCACACGTGGTTGTAATATAACCTAAAGGCTCCACCGTGTTGTAGTTTCTGTTTTCAGAGACACCTGTTGGTTATCACTTGTGCACACAAGCGTGCATGATGTCTGTGTGCTCCTTGTTTGTGGAGGTGCACAGTGACTTATGGACGTAGTGAAACTTGGTCGCCTGGTTGTTAAGTTGTCCTTGGTGTCCCGTGTATGATGCTGGGACAGAGTTGCGTATCCTGTTTGGTGAGGCGTTCCAGTGCTGTTTTTGAGTTGTGGAGGTGGGCAGTCTTGACTGTGTTTATATAAACTGTTCCATAAGCGTGACAGCCATGTAGACACCCTAACAAAAAAACTGCCTAGTTTGAATGCAATTCTGATGTGCAATTTTTATTTTTAGCTCACAGTCTAACTGCATGTTTCTTTGTAAAACCATCATATTGCTTTAATTGATCTTTTACAGGAACAATGTGCCCAGATGCTCACGACTGTTTCAGCTGTTGTTGTTTTGACAGATGTTCACATAGACACCAAATAAAACCATATTTTACATTCATTTGGGCTTTAGCCACTGAGAGGTGCTTTTAAAGTCTTTTATAATCAGGAACACTGCATAACATTTGTTTATTTGCTGTTGTACTTATCTGGATCCAGATTCAGTATCTTCCTGGACTCAGCCACCAGAAGCATATCTTTAAGTGGTGACAGTGTTAAACATGTAGATCCAATCATGTTGTCTTGGCCGTGACATTTATAGCCATTTTACCCAAAGCACCCGACCCAGATGTCACAAACATTTACAAGAACAGCTCGTATTTGGCGTTCTCAGCAGTTAGACCCTCCAAGTTTGCTGTGACTGCAAGCACCTGATGCTAGCAATAGCTGGCAAGCAAATTTTCATGTTGGACTCAAGTCAACATAAAATTTCCTTTGTAGCCGTCACTAGCATTCAGTGTTGGCGCATAGTCAGAAGGCTTATATCCTTTTTTAATTTGGCATCTCCATAGATTGCAAACATAAAATGCTGCTAGGTAATGCAAACTCTTAAAATATATGTATTTCAGAATTGTTTGTCAGACTCGAGACTTCTCGATTGCAATGCCCTCTCCACTCTGTTGTTGAACAGAAAAACAGCAATTTTTTATTATTTATTTATTTGTGCCAGCGTACTTATGCTGTGGCTGGTATTACATTGTATTTCAGGTCTGAGCCACTTTGTGTGTGATTGTATAGATGCTTGTATTCCTGCTTCATGTCTTCTCTTTTCGGGCTCTGTTTCAGATTCTGCTTAATTCTGTGGTGTATCCAAGTTCACTGACGTAGATTGCTCTTATTCCTCCTTGAGGAGTCTTATCCACGCTGGACCTCGTCCGTCGCTTATACCTGCTAGTCAGTCCATCTGTCTCCTCTCATCTCCTTCTGTGTTATTTTTCTTCAGCTCAGTTTTAGAAATGCTGCTTATTGTTGTCTATTTTTCTTGCGTGATTTTGACCATTCAGCATTGAGCCCAACCCAAAGGCATCTCAGGACCACTCAGAAGTACATATCACAGAGCGGTGACTTTTTTCTTTGGCCCCAAGAAACACTCTTTAAAAATTGCCTTCTAGGTGGGGTTCCTGCAGTAGAGACATGGACAAAACTGTCAGACCCCCTAAAATTGGGTGGAAACCTGCCTAAAGTCTCTGGGGTCTGGCCTTTGAGATTGGGATATAACTGGGAAGGGCTTATGGAGTCATTGGACAGCAGGACAAAGGATTTGCTGTTCCTGTCAACTTGCTTAAGATGGCAACTAGATGTCTTTGGTACTGGGTTTCTTCAGTGATCTATGGGTACAACTGGAATGACTGTATCAAAGAAATGGTTACTTCAGGAAAGTCTGATGAAGAGTATCATTTATTTAAATGGTGAGGGAACATTTGGCGAGTTTCTCAGAGTATGATTCAGAATGCAGATGCCTCAGTGTTGAGTTCCCAAGCAGCTGGAGAAGGCCAAGAGACTGTGTCCACTTTTTACCTGGCTGTAGCAGATTGATGGTTACTTTCAATAGGTGGGTATGGATTAGTTGTCTGTCTGGGTGGTTGACATCCAGGTTCTGTTAAGTGGTGACATACAACACCAGTGCATGCTCCCCAACCTGACTGCTTTGTCATATCTGTTGAATAATAGCTTGGGTGACCTTTATGTCAAAATGAACACAGGGTTGTTTGTAATCGGGGAACAAGTAAAATGCCGCATTTAAGTTTTTATGATGCAGAAGATGAGGAAGTGACATGACAGGATAGTTATGCAAGGCATTTCAATTGTTGACTGATTCATACAATTAAGTGCACCAACAAGGATTTTCATTCCGTGCTTTTTTGTGAGTTTGTTTGGTTGGCTGGTTTGTACAGAAAACAAATGTATACATGTTCTGTGAAATGTAAAAAAAAAAAGTTGAGATCTGAAAAAAGGCATGTATCTTAAAATGACAACTAGGAATTCTCAAACTTTTTTTCTTCTTCCAGTTGTAACTATTTTGTTCATTAGTAATGTTGTAATTTTGGAGATTTGAGTATGGAGAAAAAAATGGTATGAGACGAGGACAACTGGCTCATACCAGGTTAGTCAGAGAGTTGTTTTTTAAATTTTTGGGCATGTACTGTATTTTCCAGACTTGGTGTCACACCGGAATATTAGTTCCATCTGTGAAAAAGTGTGTCATAATCAGGAAAAAACTGCTAAAGTCACACAGGTATATGATGCCGCATTCACATGACAGCAGCAGAAAAACCATCTTAGAGGTCATGATAGCAGAATTGTCATCTGCAACGGATGTGGTGATGGCGCTGTCAGTTTTAATGCTCCTGACACAGACTATAATTTACATAACTGAAAGATATGTAAATTTAAACCGGCTCTGATGCCGGTTTTAAAAAGATAATGTTTTCTGATGTTATAGATTAAGTCCTGTCTGTAATGTCACACAAATTATTCATGATTACCTGATTAAAACCGGGTGACTCTCTGCACTTAAATAATCCATCTCTCACAGTATCGTCTTTAAGATAAAACATCAAAAACTCTGCAGAAACAAACTAGCTCATTAATTTTACTGTATGAGGCATAACGCTCAAGTAACTGCTTCTTTTGGCCACTGAGCATGCGATCATGTGAGGTAAATATGGAATGTCATTAAATGTTCAAAAACAGCACATTATGTATTTATACATAATGCAGTGTTTGGCTTATAACACTTATATTAGCTAGCAGTTCAGCCAAAAATGTGGTTGTACGAGGCAAAGTACATAAGTAAACTGCTTTTTGTTATCACTGAACAGACAATCATAGGCAAGGTAAACATTTGCAAACTTTTTAAAAAAAATTGTTAAAGATAATAGCCTTAGCCTTGCTGGCCTGCCTTTGCTGTTCTTGTTGTCCCATACATAGTAGAGAAGCTTGAATCTTCGACTGGACTGGGTCGCTTGACGCGAGGACATTTCGCTTCAAATTGCAGAAGCTTCCTCAGCTAAAATTCTTGCTCTGGAAGCCTGACTTCTATCTGACTCTTGTAGAGACGAATAAACAGAAGCCAACAAAAGCTGGAGTTTTAAACTTAACCAGACCCCTCCTACTGAGAGGCAGACTGCTATAGGCTAGTGACTAAACAATAGCTCTAATTAGCAACTATTGTGTTCTAGTTAGCACTCTCCTAATGAGGGCAGCTGTCCCTCCTAATGATGGGATGGATGCTTTTCCTGATTGCTCCCTTGATGACTCTCCTGATGACGTGAATGACTCATTACCATGAACAAAAGACTGAAACTCCTTTGACCTGAGTACCCCATTGTAAACAGGGGATAAAGCGTGTCTCAGACCCCCTCCCTGGTTAAGGCTGGGTTTCAAACATTTCACAAAGAATGCCTCCTTGACCCCTCTCTCAAACCATTTCTTCTCTCTGGCTAATATTTTAACTTCCTAACTTACTTGTAGAGACTTATTCGTCTCTACAAGAGTCAGACAGAAGTCAGACTTCCAGAGCAAGAATTTTAGCTGAGGAAGCTTCTGCGATTTGAAGCGAAACGTCCTCGCGTCAAGCAACCAGTCCAGTCGAAGATTCAAGTTTCTCTACTATGGACACCACCTGGACAACTGAGAGCCTACACAGAAACATTGTCCCATACAGTCTAACAAAGTATTGTGCAGAATAGTATGAAGGTTAGAGTTGCACGTTTATTCCACAGCATAGCCTTTCAGTTTGAGAGCATGATTTACTCATTCCTTCAGACATAGAATGTCTCTGTCTTTCAGAGCATCTTTTCATTTTATGGTGGTTGACATCCACCTTTATAATGAGTTCTGCTCGAGTGTGAATCACCTTACCTCAGTGAGTACACGTGTGCCATCTTGCGTTCATAGATAATACAGTATTTATTTTTGAAATGTAAGTCACAGGACCTCGCAAACTATGGTAAAAAAAAAAAAAAAAAAGTGGCCTGTAATCTGCCAAATACTGTAAGCCTCAGGATCAGGTTATCTGTTGTGCATAGTAAATTCAGTGTTTTCAAGATCTTGTACTTGTCAGCAGCCAAATTTTAGACTGATCATTTAAAAAAAAAAATGGTATCAAAGTTTTGGGGTTTCTCATGCACCCCTCTTCCTTTCTCATATGTTCTGCAAGCTGATCGCAGACATTTCTCACACTCCAAACAATGGATCTTCAAAGGATCACTCAGTGAGGCTCCTATGTACATGTATATTTTGGGTTTTTGAGCAAACGCTGGAGGAAGATTTAATTACCTGCTGGGGCAGAATCATTATGGCATTGAACCACAAAATCAACAGTTTTGGAAACAGTTGATTTCTTTACAGCCAAACATGAAGGATGGCACAGACGCTGCTTTTATCTCTCACATCGGGGATTTTGAGATTAGTGCAATGAATGTTATAAAGCTCAGGAGCTCTGTTTATAGACTTTCAGATGGTGGTAACTGTTGAAATAGTTGGAGAGCTCCCGAAGGGAGAGTGGGGTGGAATCAGGGAGTGGCAGATGTGTTTTTAATTTCCTCGAGAAGCCTACTGCTGCCTCCTTCCTGCTTTACAGTGGTGGATTGAAGGGGCCTGGGTCAGGATTTTTCAGGACAGGGTGGAGGTCAGGAGGAGAACTGCGCACCGTAATGAAGAGGAAGGTTCAATTAAGAGTCGGGACGGTGGCATTTACAATTTGGAGAAATTGCCAGAAGAGTTGACATTACTAGAACTTCTCAGACTGAAACAAAAAGTAAGACCTTACTCTTATTCAAGCCTTGAGGCCCATCGGTCTGGTGCTTATCCCCACATGACATGGAATAAAGTGGACGATGGGCTATGACTCTTTTTGGACAGGATGACAGTACATTGCAGGTAACCACATCTACAGCTCAGTGGACTGAAACAGTGCAGATGAAGTATCTTATCCAAGGACACAGACTGGTATTGTGAAGTACACACCACAAATTGAATCCAGGTCTACATATTAGTAATCCAACTCCTATCCCACAAAACTACCTGCTCTACTGGAACACTTGCATAGAAAATTTCAGACTACTTTTTAACTGTTCTTTATGGATGTTGTTGCCTCTGCCAAGGGAATGTTTTCACCTTCATTGGCTTGTTTTTAGAAGGCACAAGTCAAAATGTTGTGAAGTGATTTTAAAGGGCCTAGAAATGACATTTTTATCTAAATTAACCTTTATATAACCAAGTTAGTCCCAGTGAGCTAGATCTCTTTTACAAAGGAGACCTGGACAGTTTTCAATTTACCTAAACCTGTATGTCTTTGGATCTTTAGCATTAAGTTAGCTGCCAAGAACTATTTTCTAAGTAAACATGTGGCATAATGGTGTCCTAAGCAGCTCTGCTCTGTGTGTGTGTTTTAATCCGAGCTTTTCTGTTCCTTGTTTTCATCACTGGACCGGCTGTGTGAGCACTTCTAGAGCACTTGACTCCCGCCCTGTGCTACTGTTGCCTATTACTATTGCTTTCTGCCAATTTGCATTTCTTCGTACGGTGTCTGACTGAGCCATCTGAATTTTAAGCAATTCTCATAGCTTCAGTTATGTACAACTTAAATAGACTAGAGTACCAAGTCTGTCTCCTACAGTACAACTAGATAGGATTTGGTTGATGCATTACTGAATTCAACTACATAGAATTCTAATCTGGTTAATACATGTAGCTCTGACATGGGAGATTAAACATGGCTGTGAACTGTACTTTTTCATACAAAAAAAAAATGCTTTGAATAATCCTGACAACCTCCAGCACTTAAACCTCTAAATTTTGTTGTTCACCTCAGATTTGACATTAGAGTATGACATACTTGTGTCTCTCCACAGTAGGTAGAGCTTATTGTGGAGCGACACAATATTAGAGTGAGAATTATTGTATGAGAATATTTTATCTGCAGTACTTTCTGAGAAAAGTCCAAAGAAACGCATCACGTTACAGGCATCAAAAGAATCTACTGACACTGTTATCTCTGTCTCTGATGACTATCTCCAAGCAATGTCACTCACGCTACAAGATAATCTAGGCCACACATCCACATAACCATTGGCTGGAGGCAATCCCAGCAAAATAAAATAAAGGATCAGGTCAGACTGGTAATTCCTCTTTCTGGCCATAAACCCCCTTCTCAAAGAGTCAGGCCGCCTGCAGAAATGTGGCTTATGCTGCAGGTGTGGTTGGAAAAGTTTATATCGATGTTTTGCTCCATCTAAATGAGCCCAAATGAATCATTTGATTTCATAATAATCTTTCTGAAAATTACAGTCTTATCTAATTAGACTGTGACGATAATCTGTGGCATTGTTATTTCAATGAAAATAAATAATTGCAAACTGCCTCTTCTTTCTGTGTTACTGTTTAGATGAAGTATAACAAACCACGAGGGAGTGCAGGACAAAGCCTAGATTTGTGTCAGGCATTGTTTGTGTACTCTGGAATGTTCTGCATACACCCCTGACACTGCGTGCGCGCACACACACACACGCTGAGTGATTTACTCTTGTTTGAAATATGTTGAAAAAAGAGGACATGATTGTTACATCTTAATCATCAGCATTTTTTAAAAAATGGGTGGGAATGTTCCTCAAGGGGCTGCTGTCTTTTGTGGAAGAAAGCACATTACCCTGAAGCACGTTTCTGTCATGTTCAGCAACAAAATGAGGTTATAATTAGTTGTGTCATCACTGAGTGTAGTGACTTTTCTTGCTTAAGAAAAGTCTTGTTGCTGGTGTGTTTTTCTTTTGTATTCTCTGCTTGTTTAACACTGGTTTCCACCTGGAGTAAATTCAGTTGATTGGACATGATTTGGAAAGACACACAGCTGTCTCCATATAATGTCCCACAGTTGTCAGTGTATGTCAGAGCACAAACCAAGCATGAAGTCAAAGGAATTGTCTGTAGACCTCCGAAACAGGATTGTCTCGAGGCACAAATCTGAGGAAGGGTACAGAAACATTTCTGCTGCTTTGAAGGTCCCAATGAGCACATTGGCCTCCATCATCCATAAATGGAAGACGTTCGGATCCACCAGGACTCTTCCTAGAGCTGACCGCCCATTTAAACTGAGCTTTCGTGGTGGAGAAGGGCCTTAGTCAGGGAGGTGACCAAGAACTCGATGGTCAGAGCTCCAACATTCCTCTGTGGAGAGAAGAGAACCTTCCAGAAGGACAGCCATCTCTGCAGCAATCCACCAATCAGGTCTGTATGGTAGAGTGACCAGATGGAAGCCACGTCTTGGTGGTGGTAGCATCATGATGTGGGGATGTTTTTCAGTGGCAGGAACTGGGAGACTAGTCAGGATTGAGGGAAAGATGAATGCAGCATTGTACAGAGACATCCTGGATAAAAACTTGCTCCAGAGTGTTCTTGACCTCAGACTGAGAGAACAGTTCATCTTTCAGCAGGACAATGACCCTAAACACACAGCCAAGATATCAAAGGAGTGGCTTCAGGACAACTCTGTGAATGTCCTTGAGTGGCCCAGCCAGAGCCCAGACTTGAATCTGATTGAACATCTCTGGAAAGATCTGAAAATGGCTGTGTACCGACTCTCCCCATCCAACCAGATGGAGCTTGAGAGGTTCTGCAAAGAGGAATGGGCACAACTGCCCAAAGATAAGTGCACCAAGGTTGTGACGTCCTATTCAAGAAGACTGAGGCTGTAATTGCTGCCAAAGGTGCATTAACAAAGTATTGAGCAAAGGGTGTGAATACTTATGTACATGTGATTTCTTAGTTTTCTTTAATAAATCTGCAAAAAAATAAAAAGAGAGCTTTTTTCATGTTGTCATTATGGGGTGTTGTGAGTAGAATTTTGAGGGGGGAAATAATTTTGTCCATTTTGGAATAAGGCTGTAACATGACAAAATGTGGAAAAGGGGAAGTGCTGTGAATACTTTCCGGATGCACTGTAACTGGCAATAATAAAAATTACACTACAACAATGCACCAAAATCTCAAATAAAACAGCTGGTAATGAAAAATGTAGGACTTGTACTCTAGTAAATATGGTATTTGGAATTTTGAGGGGAAGACATGATTATGGTTGTTGGCCTTGTTAGGCAATATGATTCATTCTAAGCATCAGTGGATACATGCAGGATCTGTGAATGTGTAAAAAGCTAATAATGTTGATGTTACATCAACCTCCACCTTGTCGTAAGATGTTTCCTTTTCACTGGCACAGTCATACCAGTATTTGGTCTGTTCTGACTTTGGATGATGCATAATTCATGTTTTCTCATCAGCATTTATTAGATGCAGTCTGATTGCTGATTAGATGTATTTTAATGGAGTAAGATTTGAATAACTGAAAATAAATTGTATGCAATAAATCAGTGAAACATTTCCACTAGCTTCCTGCAAAATTTTGAAACATTAACATAAGTTGTTAGACAGCAAATACGATGTCATATAAAACATGGAGGAAGCACAGCTTAGGAAATCAGTACAGCAGTGACAGAAGTCAAATGTCTTACTTTGGTTTGTCTTTTATCCAGAATGTAGTTAATGTTGCCAGATCCTGTTTTTAGCCATAAATACCATGTTTGGCTCATTTCTTTGTCAGCTCTGATTAAATGTTCTACTGAATTGCATGGAGGAATTTGCTTTAGGAATTTTTGATTGAGGCTTACCCTGTGCTTAACCTTTACTGACCCCATTACTAGAAGCAGTGAGATGAACTCTTAAATGTGGTGTTTGCTGTTCAAGGGCTGCTGATGGATCCACAACCTGTTTTAGGCAGATGACTGCTGGAATTTTTAATATCGACTACCATGATATGTACATTTTTCTAGTAGACTCCATATAACTCAGATTCATGCCTTGGTCAAATCAAGGTTTCCACTGTTCAAGTCCAGTCTGTGTTCATCAGGGGATTTGCAACATTCCACTTCTATCATCTAAAGCAGTGTGTCCCAGTTCTGGTCCTAGGGACTAAAGTATTGTGCATTTTCTCCAGTGGCGGGCACAGATAACCAAAAAATTAACTTCGATAACAGATAATCAGATAACTGAAAAGTTATCTTTCATAAAGATAAACCGATAAACCACCCAAAAATGTATCGGAAGTTACAGATAACCGATAAATTCCAGTATTGTCTCTGGTACATTTGCAACTACTAATAAACTGAATTTGAGTTTTAACACCACGATCACTTTTGGAAGCATCAAAAGCGACAAAAGACCCAAACAATGAGCCCGCACTTCTGTGTTTTAACATCCTGCCCCCTGCTCAAAGCTCTTGTTTACTACACAGCTTACAGCACAGAAGCAAGCTGAGAGCAGCCACAAAGCCAGCTCTCTACCAATCAAAACGCTCCAGTCAGGCGGAGGTCTTGGAAAATAAAGTCATACTGACTTATGGTTTGGTGTGAATACTGATAGCATAACTCCATTAATGCCAATTCTGTCATTTGTACAAAGTTAAAATGTAACATACATCTTTTAATGTTGAATAATGCACTAATTCTGAGGTTTTGTAACAAACACACACAGATTACAAAGGATTCTGGGTAAAAGTGCCTCTGCTAAACACTGATTGGTTCAGTCATTCATTATGTAAACCAACACGTTAATGTGATGTGTGTCGTGTGTTGGTGTTTACAGATAAATGTGCTTTTGTAAAATATTCCATTTTTTATTTGTAAAACAGGCATTTTTACGGAGCCCTGGAATCCAAGCAATGTCCGTGTCATTGCTTGGATCCATGTCTGCTACATTTAAGATGCGTGGAATTTAACAAACACAAATACAATAACGTCTATAAACCCAGAGAATATATTCACGGGAGTTTTAGGCACTAGAGTTTAATGCTGTTGTCCATGGAGCCTGAACAGAGTGTCTGAAATGCATTTGTCCTGTTGTGAACGTACTTAGATTACCCTATCCTACCCATAATGCACTGCTGGGCACAGCATGTGCTCACTAAAACCTTAAAAATTAGCACATTACTTTAAAACTAAAACATGTATCTGATATTTCCACTTTATAAAACTTCAGACATGACAGTAATTTTAAATAACTTGTCCAAAATTAGTTTGATTAAAATTTGAACCATAAGTTAAAAATGTATGCCTCTGGATGACTTGGGTGATATTGCCAGTGTATCAGTATGGTGTTAAAGGATATGATTTTTTTTTTTTTTTTTTTTTTGTGACCAGTTCTCCTTTGCCTGCAGAGGATAGAGTAGTTTTTCATAGAAGCAGCTATCTTCTGTTTGCAGAGGGTGGAACTATACATCTGTTAGGAATCTTTTAACAGGTAGGTGCTCAACTGATTTTAAATTTTAAAAATGTTTGCTGCTGTTCAACTTTGTTTACTACGTTATCGGTCTAAAAGTTATCGGACAAAAATTTATCGGAAGATAATTAGTCCGATAATGGTTTTTAAAGTTATCTAAAAAGATAATCCGATAATGAAAACATTACCTTCCATAATTATCTGTTATCGGATTATCGGGACTGTGCCCACCACTGATGTTCTCATTCTCCATGCTCTAAGTCCATTTTTTAGCCAGCCGTTGATTGGCTGAACACACCTGACTGAGCTGATCAACTCGAAGGACATTCAGAACAAATGGAAAGCTTGCGACCAGGATTGAGGAAACGCTGATCGAAAGAGCTTGGTGGACCTACAGCCACCTTAACTCTTGATATCTTGTGTTAATTCTTTCTATGATCGTCATGAAAGTTGGATTGAAGTCGCATCACCCAGCCTGCTGTGAAACACCCAAAGTCTAAATGTGAGCTGGCTGATGTGGCTGGGAGTCCAAACTATGGCCTCTACTGGTGGTTGGCTCTCACTGCGGTATTGTATCACTTCCTGTTCCGGAGCACAGCAGTGTTTTTCTGTATCTGTTAGCTGTTTAATCTGCGCAGTTAGATTGATCTAGTTATCTAGATTACGATTTGTTTCCCAGTGTAATCTTTACGTGCCTTAACTAAAGCACTCCTTCTGCTGAATCACCTCTAAATTATTTACACATTATTCACTTTGCGTGTTTTTAGGAATCCGCTAGCTTAGCGTAGCTACTAGCTCTTAGCCGATTTAGCATGACGGCTTCTCCTGTCTCTCCTGCACCTTTCTGCTCTGGGTGTGAAATGTTTAGTTATTCCTCGGCCTCCTTTAGCAGTAATGGTACTTGTAATAAGTGTAGCTTATTCGTAGCTTTGGAGGCCAGGCTGGGCGAATTGGAGACTCGGCTCCGCACCGTGGAAAATTCTACAGCTAGCCAGGCCCCTGTAGTCCGTGCGGACCAAGGTAGCTTAGCCGCCGTTAGTTACCCCCTGGCAGATCCCGAGCAGCCGGGAAAGCAGGCTGACTGGGTGACTGTGAGGAGGAAGCGTAGCCCTAAACAGAAGCCCCGTGTACACTGCCAACCCGTTCACATCTCTAACCGTTTTTCCCCACTCGGCGACACACCCGCCGAGGATCAAACTCTGGTTATTGGCGACTCTGTTTTGCGAAATGTGAAGTTAACGACACCAGCAACCATAGTCAATTGTCTTCCGGGGGCCAGAGCAGGCGACATTGAAGGAAATTTGAAACTGCTGGCTAAGGCTAAGCGTAAATTTGGTAAGATTGTAATTCACGTCGGCAGTAATGACACCCGGTTACGCCAATCGGAGGTCACTAAAATTAACATTAAATCGGTGTGTAACTTTGCAAAAACAATGTCGGACTCTGTAGTTTTCTCTGGGCCCCTCCCCAATCAGACCGGGAGTGACATGTTTAGCCGCATGTTCTCCTTGAATTGCTGGCTGTCTGAGTGGTGTCCAAAAAATGAGGTGGGCTTCATAGATAATTGGCAAAGCTTCTGGGGAAAACCTGGTCTTGTTAGGAGAGACGGCGTCCATCCCACTTTGGATGGAGCAGCTCTCATTTCTAGAAATCTGGCCAATTTTCTTAAATCCTCCAAACCGTGACTATCCAGGGTTGGGACCAGGAAGCAGAGTTGTAGTCTTACACACCTCTCTGCAGCTTCTCTCCCCCTGCCATCCCCTCATTACCCCATCCCCGTAGAGACGGTGCCTGCTCCCAGACTACCAATAACCAGCAAAAATCTATTTAAGCATAAAAATTCAAAAAGAAAAAATAATATAGCACCTTCAACTGCACCACAGGCTAAAACAGTTAAATGTGTTCTATTAAACATTAGGTCTCTCTCTTCTAAGTCCCTGTTGGTAAATGATATAATAATTGATCAACATATTGATTTATTCTGCCTTACAGAAACCTGGTTACAGCAGGATGAATATGTTAGTTTAAATGAGTCAACACCCCCGAGTCACACTAACTGTCAGAATGCTCGTAGCACGGGCCGGGGCGGAGGATTAGCAGCAATCTTCCATTCCAGCTTATTAATTAATCAAAAACCCAGACAGAGCTTTAATTCATTTGAAAGCTTGACTCTTAGTCTTGTCCATCCAAATTGGAAGTCCCAAAAACCAGTTTTATTTGTTATTATCTATCATCCACCTGGTCGTTACTGTGAGTTTCTCTGTGAATTTTAAGACCTTTTGTCTGACTTAGTGCTTAGCTCAGATAAGATAATTATAGTGGGCGATTTTAACATCCACACAGATGCTGAGAATGACAGCCTCAACACTGCATTTAATCTATTATTAGACTCTATTGGCTTTGCTCAAAAAGTAAATGAGTCCACCCACCACTTTAATCATATCTTAGATCTTGTTCTGACTTATGGTATGGAAATAGAAGACTTAACAGTATTCCCTGAAAACTCCCTTCTGTCTGATCATTTCTTAATAACATTTACATTTACTCTGATGGACTACCCAGCAGTGGGGAATAAGTTTCATTACACTAGAAGTCTTTCAGAAAGCGCTGTAACTAGGTTTAAGGATATGATTCCTTCTTTATGTTCTCTAATGCCATATACCAACACAGTGCAGAGTAGCTACCTAAACTCTGTAAGGGAGATAGAGTATCTCGTCAATAGTTTTACATCCTCATTGAAGACAACTTTGGATGCTGTAGCTCCTCTAAAAAAAGAGAGCTTTAAATCAGAAGTGCCTGACTCCGTGGTATAACTCACAAACTCGTAGCTTAAAGCAGATAACCCGTAAGTTGGAGAGGAATGGCGTCTCACTAATTAGAAGATCTTCACTTAGCCTGGAAAAAGAGTCTGTTGCTCTATAAAAAAGCCCTCCGTAAAGCTAGGACATCTTTCTACTCATCACTAAGTGAAGAAAATAGAACAACCCCAGGTTTCTTTTCAGCACTGTAGCCAGGCTGACAAAGAGTCAGAGCTCTATTGAGCTGAGTATTCCATTAACTTTAACTAGTAATGACTTCATGAATTTCTTTGCTAACAAAATTTTAACTATTAGAGAAAAAATTACGCATAACCATCCCAAAGACGTATCGTTATCTTTGGCTGCTTTCAGTGATGCCGGTATTTGGTTAGACTCTTTCTCTCCGATTGTTCTGTCTGAGTTATTTTCATTAGTTACTTCATCCAAACCATCAACATGTTTATTAGACCCCATTCCTACCAGGCTGCTCAAGGAAGCCCTACCATTATTTAATGCTTCGATCTTAAATATGATCAATCTATCTTTGTTAGTTGGCTATGTACCACAGGCTTTTAAGGTGGCAGTAATTAAACCATTACTTAAAAAGCCATCACTTGACCCAGCTATCTTAGCTAATTATAGGCCAATCTCCAACCTTCCTTTTCTCTCAAAAATTCTTGAAAGGGTAGTTGTAAAACAGCTAACTGATCATCTGCAGAGGAATGGTCTATTTGAAGAGTTTCAGTCAGGTTTTAGAATTCATCATAGTACAGAAACAGCATTAGTGAAGGTACAGACAGACACCCTCTCTACTTTTAAGATTAGGCTTAAAACTTTCCTTTTTGCTAAAGCTTATAGTTAGGGCTGGATCAGGTGACCCTGAACCATCCCTTAGTTATGCTGCTATAGACGTAGACTGCTGGGGGGTTCCCATGATGCACTGTTTCTTTCTCTTTTTGCTCTGTATGCACCACTCTGCATTTAATCATTAGTGATCGATCTCTGCTCCTCTCCACAGCATGTCTTTTTCCTGGTTCTCTCCCTCAGCCCCAACCAGTCCCAGCAGAAGACTGCCCCTTCCTGAGCCTGGTTCTGCTGGAGGTTTCTTCCTGTTAAAAGGGAGTTTTTCCTTCCCACTGTAGCCAAGTGCTTGCTCACAGGGGGTCGTTTTGACCGTTGGGGTTTTACATAATTATTGTATGGCCTTGCCTTGCAGTATAAAGCGCCTTGGGGCAACTGTTTGTTGTGATTTGGCGCTATATAAAAAAATTGATTGATTGATTGATTGAAAACCAGCATGAGTTTAATCAATGTGTCCTGGCTTTTGTTGATGTATACTGAGCTGAATGATGACCCCACTACCCCCCACCAAGGTTGGGTAGGATTACTTTGAAATGTAATCCAGAAGTAATCAGATTACAAGTAATCCAAATGTATGTACATACATACATGTTATCCACATGTATTCTTTCAAAGTAATCCTACCCAACCTTGCCCCCACCCAAGCATGGCACACAAGCAGTAGTGAGGTTTTGCTCAGGAAAATGCCACGCCTAACTTGTCCATATGAGATCTGCCTTGTTCCACCACTTCCCATCAACTACAGAGTTTGCTGGATTTAAGCCACTTCTGTGCATTAGTGTTGTAGAGTGAATGAGGCATTCTGTTGTCAGCTCGGAGCACCTATAACAGAGGTCAGTCCCTGAGCTCTATAGCGCTCTGTTATAGAATTGATTTTTCTGGGGCACAGCAGTCTGCTTACGATTGCTGGAGTAAACAGTCGGAAATGGATTTGGATTTATGATGGTGATTATAAGATGTTCTTATTGGCAAACAAGTTGGACTGCATTTAGTTCATTTGTGTATTTGTTAGCCGGAAATGTTCATCCTCCCACCTCCAGTCACAGTTATTCATGACCTCTGACCTCACTTAAAAGGGTGGAATTTCCCTTCAGGTTGAAACACAATACATTTCAAAGCAGGCATTAAGTGTCAGTGCCATTATCAGTACGGATGCTTTTGACTTTCTTTTGCTTAAATCCTACTGAATATACATAATAGCTGATATCAGTTTCTCTGATGGCTATAGTATGTCTTTTTGGTTGCTCCCTTGTTTTCACTCGGGGTCACCACAGCAGATCCAAGGCGGATATGTATGTTTTACACCTGATGTTTGACAAATTTGACAAAGTTTAATTCGGCACACAAAATATTCAAATAGAAAAAAATGAACAATTCCACAAACAAACACAGACAAAACTAGTGAGTCCGAAAGGGTGTGGGCTGAAGCAAAGCTTATTAGCGCCCACCCCTGCTAGTACAAGTCCAACAATTCTAATCAGTCATATTTACATAAATATAAATTCACTACTACATGTCGAGACACAGACATACACATCAATATACTATTCACTTATAATTATATTTATATAGTACCAGATCATAAGAAAGTCGAATCAAGCCACTTTACGCCAGTAAGGACTAACCTTACCAACCCCCAGAGCAAGCACTAGGCAACTGTTGTGAGGAAAAACTCCCTATAAGGAAGAAACCTCAAGCTGACCAGGCTCTTGGGGGTGACCCTCTGCTTGGGCTGTGCCATATATACCTATATACATACGTATATACTTTACAAACATAAATATATACATCAATCAATCAATCAATATACATCAATCAATCAATCAATCAATCAATTTTTTTATATAGCGCCAAATCACAACAAACAGTTGCCCCAAGGCGCTTTATATTGTAAGGCAAGGCCATACAATAATTATGTAAAACCCCAACAGTCAAAACGACCCCCTGTGAGCAAGCACTTGGCTACAGTGGGAAGGAAAAACTCCCTTTTAACAGGAAGAAACCTCCAGCAGAACCAGGCTCAGGGAGGGGCAGTCTTCTGCTGGGACTGGTTGGGGCTGAGGGAGAGAACCAGGAAAAAGACATGCTGTGGAGGGGAGCAGAGATCGATCACTAATGATTAAATGCAGAGTGGTGCATACAGAGCAAAAAGAGAAAGAAACAGTGCATCATGGGAACCCCCCAGCAGTCTACGTCTATAGCAGCATAACTAAGGGATGGTTCAGGGTCACCTGATCCAGCCCTAACTATAAGCTTTAGCAAAAAGGAAAGTTTTAAGCCTAATCTTAAAAGTAGAGAGGGTGTCTGTCTCCCTGATCTGAATTGGGAGCTGGTTCCACAGGAGAGGAGCCTGAAAGCTGAAGGCTCTGCCTCCCATTCTACTCTTACAAACCCTAGGAACTACAAGTAAGCCTGCAGTCTGAGAGCGAAGCGCTCTATTGGGGTGATATGGTACTACGAGGTCCCTAAGATAAGATGGGACCTGATTATTCAAAACCTTATAAGTAAGAAGAAGAATTTTAAATTCTATTCTAGAATTAACAGGAAGCCAATGAAGAGAGGCCAATATGGGTGAGATATGCTCTCTCCTTCTAGTCCCCGTCAGTACTCTAGCTGCAGCATTTTGAATTAACTGAAGGCTTTTTAGGGAACTTTTAGGACAACCTGATAATAATGAATTACAATAGTCCAGCCTAGAGGAAATAAATGCATGAATTAGTTTTTCAGCATCACTCTGAGACAAGACCTTTCTGATTTTAGAGATATTGCATAAATGCAAAAAAGCAGTCCTACATATTTGTTTAATATGCGCTTTGAATGACATATCCTGATCAAAAATGACTCCAAGATTTCTCACAGTATTACTAGAGGTCAGGGTAATGCCATCCAGAGTAAGGATCTGGTTAGACACCATGTTTCTAAGATTTGTGGGGCCAAGTACAATAACTTCAGTTTTATCTGAGTTTAAAAGCAGGAAATTAGAGGTCATCCATGTCTTTATGTCTGTAAGACAATCCTGCAGTTTAGCTAATTGGTGTGTGTCCTCTGGCTTCATGGATAGATAAAGCTGGGTATCATCTGCGTAACAATGAAAATTTAAGCAATACCGTCTAATAATACTGCCTAAGGGAAGCATGTATAAAGTGAATAAAATTGGTCCTAGCACAGAACCTTGTGGAACTCCATAATTAACTTTAGTCTGTGAAGAAGATTCCCCATTTACATGAACAAATTGTAATCTATTAGACAAATATGATTCAAACCACCGCAGCGCAGTGCCTTTAATACCTATGGCATGCTCTAATCTCTGTAATAAAATTTTATGGTCAACAGTATCAAAAGCAGCACTGAGGTCTAACAGAACAAGCACAGAGATGAGTCCACTGTCCGAGGCCATAAGAAGATCATTTGTAACCTTCACTAATGCTGTTTCTGTACTATGATGAATTCTAAAACCTGACTGAAACTCTTCAAATAGACCATTCCTCTGCAGATGATCAGTTAGCTGTTTTACAACTACCCTTTCAAGAATTTTTGAGAGAAAAGGAAGGTTGGAGATTGGCCTATAATTAGCTAAGATAGCTGGGTCAAGTGATGGCTTTTTAAGTAATGGTTTAATTACTGCCACCTTAAAAGCCTGTGGTACATAGCCAACTAACAAAGATAGATTGATCATATTTAAGATCGAAGCATTAAATAATGGTAGGGCTTCCTTGAGCAGCCTGGTAGGAATGGGATCTAATAAACACGTTGATGGTTTGGATGAAGTAACTAATGAAAATAACTCAGACAGAACAATCGGAGAGAAAGAGTCTAACCAAATACCGGCATCACTGAAAGCAGGCAAAGATAACGATACGTCTTTGGGATGGTTATGAGTAATTTTTTCTCTAATAGTTAAAATTTTGTTAGCAAAGAAAGTCATGAAGTCATTACTAGTTAAAGTTAATGGAATACTCAGCTCAATAGAGCTCTGACTCTTTGTCAGCCTGGCTACAGTGCTGAAAAGAAACCTGGGGTTGTTCTTATTTTCTTCAATTAGTGATGAGTAGAAAGATGTCCTAGCTTTACGGAGGGCTTTTTTTATAGAGCAACAGACTCTTTTTCCAGGCTAAGTGAAGATCTTCTAAATTAGTGAGACGCCATTTCCTCTCCAACTTACGGGTTATCTGCTTTAAGCTACGAGTTTGTGAGTTATACCACGGAGTCAGACACTTCTGATTTAAAGCTCTCTTTTTCAGAGGAGCTACAGCATCCAAAGTTGTCTTCAGTGAGGATGTAAAACTATTGACGAGATACTCTATCTCCCTTACAGAGTTTAGGTAGCTACTCTGCACTGTGTTGGTATATGGCATTAGAGAACATAAAGAAGGAATCATATCCTTAAACCTAGTTACAGCACTTTCTGAAAGACTTCTAGTGTAATGAAACTTATTCCCCACTGCTGGGTAGTCCATCAGAGTAAATGTAAATGTTATTAAGAAATGATCAGACAGAAGGGAGTTTTCAGGGAATACTGTTAAGTCTTCTATTTCCATACCATAAGTCAGAACAAGATCTAAGATATGATTAAAGTGGTGGGTGGACTCATTTACTTTTTGAGCAAAGCCAATAGAGTCTAATAATAGATTAAATGCAGTGTTGAGGCTGTCATTCTCAGCATCTGTGTGGATGTTAAAATCGCCCACTATAATTATCTTATCTGAGCTAAGCACTAAGTCAGACAAAAGGTCTGAAAATTCACAGAGAAACTCACAGTAACGACCAGGTGGACGATAGATAATAACAAATAAAACTGTTTTTTTTACTTCCAATTTGGATGGACAAGACTAAGAGACAAGCTTTCAAATGAATTAAAGCTCTGTCTGGGTTTTTGATTAATTAATAAGCTGGAATGGAAGATTGCTGCTAATCCTCCGCCCCGGCCCGTGCTACGAGCATTCTGACAGTTAGTGTGACTCGGGGGTGTTGACTCATTTAAACTAACATATTCATCCTGCTGTAACCAGGTTTCTGTAAGGCAGAATAAATCAATATGTTGATCAATTATTATATCATTTACCAACAGGGACTTAGAAGAGAGAGACCTAATGTTTAATAGACCACATTTAACTGTTTTAGTCTGTGGTGCAGTTGAAGGTGCTATATTATTTTTTCTTTTTGAATTTTTATGCTTAAATAGATTTTTGCTGGTTATTGGTAGTCTGGGAGCAGGCACCGTCTCTACGGGGATGGGGTAATGAGGGGATGGCAGGGGGAGAGAAGCTGCAGGGAGGTGTGTAAGACTACAACTCTGCTTCCTGGTCCCAACCCTGGATAGTCACGGTTTGGAGGATTTAAGAAAATTGGCCAGATTTCTAGAAATGAGAGCTGCTCCATCCAAAGTGGGATGGATGCCGTCTCTCCTAACAAGACCAGGTTTTCCCCAGAAGCTTTGCCAATTATCTATGAAGCCCACCTCATTTTTTGGACACCACTCAGACAGCCAGCAATTCAAGGAGAACATGCGGCTAAACATGTCACTCCCGGTCTGATTGGGGAGGGGCCCAGAGAAAACTACAGAGTCCGACATTGTTTTTGCAAAGTTACACACCAATTTAATGTTAATTTTAGTGACCTTCGATTGGCGTAACCGGGTGTCATTACTGCCGACGTGAATTACAATCTTACCAATTTACGCTTAGCCTTAGCCAGCAGTTTCAAATTTCCTTCAATGTCGCCTGCTCTGGCCCCCGGAAGACAATTGACTATGGTTGCTGGTGTCGCTAACTTCACATTTCTCAAAACAGAGTCGCCAATAACCAGAGTTTGATCCTCGGCGGGTGTGTCGTCGAGTGGGGAAAAAGGGTTAGAGATGTGAACGGGTTGGTGGTGTACACGGGGCTTCTGTTTAGAACTACGCTTCCTCCTCACAGTCACCCAGTCGGCCTGCTTTCCCGGCTGCTCGGGATCTGACAGGGGGTAACTACCGGCGGCTAAGCTACCTTGGTCCGCACCGACTACAGGGGCCTGGCTAGCTGTAGAATTTTCCACGGTGCGGAGCCGAGTCTCCAATTCGCCCAGCCTGGCCTCCAAAGCTACGAATAAGCTACACTTATTACAAGTACCGTTACTGCTAAAGGAGGCCGAGGAATAACTAAACACCCAGAGCAGAAAAGTGCGGGAGAGACAGGAGAAGCCGCCATGCTAAATCGGCTAAGAGCTAGTAGCTACGCTAAGCTAGCGGATTCCTAAAAACACGCAAAGTGAATAATGTGTAAATAATTTAGAGGTGATTCAGCAGAAGGAGTGCTTTAGTTAAGGCATGTAAAGATTACACTGGGAAACAAATCGTAATCTAGATAACTAGATCAATCTAACTGCGCAGATTAAACAGCTAACAGATACAGAAAAACACCGCTGTGCTCCGGAACAGGAAGTGATACAATACTGCAGTGAGAGCCAACCACCAGTATATGTATATACATACATATACACAGTCACTTATATACATATACATATACACCTACCCATATCTATATATCTACATACGCATATACATACCCACACATTCAAATATACAATAAGTCCCACTTATAAATTGAACATTCCATATAAATCAAATTATATTTGCTTCTTTATGATACTTAGACATAATGTTCTTTTTGAGTAGCTTCTTAAATCTCACTAAGGTACTACTCATTCTAACCTCTGTTGAACATTTGTTCCATTTCCTCACCCCAACCACAGACACACAAAAAGCCTTTACATTTGTTCTTACTGGTGGTTTCATAAAAATTGTACAACCTCTTAAACTATATCTGGATTCCCTCAATCGGAACAGACTCTGGACATGTCTTGGTAAGGCTTGGTTTTTCGCTCGAAATAAAGTTTGAATTGTAATGTAATCGACCAAATCAATGAATTTTAATAAATTTAAAGACACAAATAGAGAATGAGTTGGTTCACGATATTGTTTATTGCAGGTGATTCGTATGGCTCGTTTTTGCAAAAGGAATATTGGATTGGTATTTGATTTGTAAGTGTTTCCCCATGACTCAACACAGTATGTCATATATGGTACCATCAGAGAATGATATAAAGTAAGTAACCCTTCTTGTGGCAGTAGGTCTTTGGCTTTATACAAAATGGCTATAGTTTTTGACAATTTTGATTTCACATAATTTATATGTGGTTTCCAGCTAAGTTTATTATCAGTTATAACACCTAAAAATGTATTCTCTGTTACTAACTCAATTTCCTTATTGTTTATAGTTAAAGTTTTACATTTGGGTGCCTGTTTATTTCCAAATATAATACATTTAGTTTTCCCAAGGTTGAGTGACAACTTATTAGCGTCAAACGAAACCTTAAATTTTTCCAGTTCTTTCTCCACTATGTCCAGAAGCTGTTCAAGATTTTCACCGCTACAGAACACAGTTGTATCATCCGCAAAAAGGACACATCTCAGTGAACTCGACACCCAACTTATATCATTTATATAGATTATAAACAACAAAGGACCCAGCACTGAGCCCTGCGGCACCCCACATGTGACATCCCTGAGTTCAGAATTTGTATTATTGAATTGAACATACTGAAATCTGCCTTGTAAATAACTAGCTATCCATTCATATGCCAGACCTCTGATTCCATATTTCTGCAGTTTACTTAATAGTATTCCATGGTTAATTGTGTCAAACGCTTTCTGTAAATAAAAAAAAACACGTATTGTTTATCATCAATTGCAGTTGCTATACTTTCCACAAAGTCCATCAAAGCATGTGATGTAGTTCGAGACCTTCTGAATCCATATTGTTCTTCACAAATTATGTTATGCTTCAGTAAATAATCATTTAATCTTTTAGCAAATATTTTTTCCAAAATTTTGGAAAATTGTGGCAGGAGTGATATAGGTCTATAATTAGAAAATGTGTGTTTGTCACCAGTTTTAAACAGAGGAATTACTTTGGCTATTTTCATTTGAGAAGGAAATTTACCAGTACTTAGTGACATATTGCAAATATAATTGAACGGTTTTACTATACAATCAATAACTTTTTTTAATAAAGCCATATCCAAATTATTAAAATCAGTCGATTTCTTACTTTTTGAACCATGAACCAGATCAAGTATTTCCCTTTCATGAGTACCACCAATGAACATTGAAACAGATTTGTTAAACGTTGAATTATTTACCCAGAAGTTATTAGTTGATGAGTCAATCTTACTGGCAAGATTTTTACCCACATTAACGAAGTATTCATTAAAGTGTTCAGCAATAGACTCGTCGTTATCAATCGTGATGTAGTTGTTACTCTGAAAAAATGAAGGATAATCTCTAGTTACTCTATTCTTTTTTACTATTTCATTTAATATGTTCCATGTGTTTTGGATGTTATTTCTATTTTTGACAAGTAACTCATTATAATATGTTTTTTTACTGAGTCTCATGATATTGATTAACTTATTCTTATATGTTTTATACTTACTTTCAGCTTCCTTATCAATCAATCAACTTTTTTCTTATATAGCGCCAAATCACAACAAACAGTTGCCCCAAGGCGCTCCACATTGCAAGGCAAGGCCATACAATAATTATGAAAAACCCCAACGGTCAAAACGACCCCCTATGAGCAAGCACTTGGCCACAGTGGGAAGGAAAAACTCCCTTTTAACAGGAAGAAACCTCCAGCAGAACCAGGCTCAGGGAGGGGCAGTCTTCTGCTGAGACTGGTTGGGGCTGAGGGAAAGAACCAGGAAAAAGAGATCGATCACTAATGATTAAATGCAGAGTGATGCATACGGAGCAAAAAGAGAAAGAAACAGTGCATCATGGGAACCCCCCCACAGTCTACGTCTAAAGCAACATAACCAAGGGATGGTCCAGGGTCACCCGATCCAGCCCTAACTATAAGCCTTAGCGAAAAGGAAAGTTTTAAGCCTAATCTTAAAAGTAGAGAGGGTATCTGTCTCCCTGATCTGAATTGGGAGCTGGTTCCACAGGAGAGGAGCCTGAAAGCTGAAGGCTCTGCCTCCCATTCTACTCTTACAAACCCTAGGAACTACAAGTAAGCCCGCAGTCTGAGAGCGAAGCGCTCTAATGGGGTAATATGGTACTACGAGGTCCCTAAGATAAGATGGGACCTGATTATTCAAAACCTTATAAGTAAGAAGAAGAATTTTAAATTCTATTCTAGCATTAACAGGAAGCCAAATAAGGGAGGCCAACACGGGTGAGATATGCTCTCTCCTGCTAGTCCCCGTCAGTACTCTAGCTGCAGCATTCTGAACCAACTGAAGGCTTTTTAGGGAACTTTTAGGACAACCTGATAATAATGAATTACAATAGTCCAGCCTAGAGGAAATAAATGCATGAATTAGTTTTTCAGCATCACTCTGAGACAAGACCTTTCTGATTTTAGAGATATTGCGTAAATGCAAAAAGGCAGTCCTACATATTTGTTTAATATGCGCTTTGAATGACATATCCTGATCAAAAATAACTCCAAGATTTCTCACAGTATTACTAGAGATCAGGGAAATGCCATCCAGAGTAACGATCTGGTTAGACACCATGCTTCTAAGATTTGTGGGGCCAAGTACAATAACTTCAGTTTTATCTTCTTTTTACATGCCCTCTGAAGTCCCTTAGTTATCCATGGTTTGTTGCTATATTGATTTCTATATATTTTGTCAACAAATGGACAGTGTTTATTATACAAACTGGAAAAAATGGAAATGAAAGCATCATATGACCTGTCAACATCATCAACAAAAACATCCGACCAATTCTGACTTGATAAATCCTCCCTTAAGTTATCAATTGTTTCAGGTGTTACTTTTCTACTCATGAATTTGATATTGCTTCGATACATACAACAACCCTCCAATGCAAAGACTGAGAAAACTGGCAAGTGATCACTGATATCACTGACCAGTAGTCCCCCACTAAGATTACCGGATATAACGTTAGTTAAAATATTGTCAATGAGAGTTGTTGTATCCATAGTTATTCTGCTAGCATGAATAATGGTTGGAAACAGTCCTAAACAGTACAAGGTGTTTATAAATGAGGTAATTTGTGGATGATGGTGAGGGTTTAAAAAATCTATATTGAAATCTCCACAGACAAATAAATGCTTATTTCTGTTGATTTTGTTGTACATTCCTAAGATAATGTCTTCAAAGGTGTCAATATTTGTCCCAGGAGCTCTGTAAATGCAACTAACAACTATGTTTTTGGAGTTTATAGATGTAATTTCTATGGTAACACATTCCATGATGTTGTCCACTGTAAATGACATGTTGTTAATGAGTTTACAGTTATAATCTGACCTTACAAACAATGCAGCGCCTCCGCCCATTCTCGTCTGCCTATTAACCAGGAACAATTCATAACCATCAAGATATACCAGATCTTTGTTATCCTCATTTAACCATGTTTCTGAAATTGCAATAACTGAAAAACGTTTTTTGGATGTTTTCAAACAATCATTAATAGTGGACAGATTACGAGAAAGACTTCTGCTGTTGAAATGTATAATTGAAAAATTTTCATCATTGATTTTATAATTTCTGAATTGTTCTTCTGTAAAATATTTGCACTGTCTCACAATATTCTCACTGAAAAAGGTATCAGGATCATTTTCAGATTCGAAGGGGTGGTTAGCAGAGTTATTATAATTAAATGTATCTAGACAGAGCTCCTGGGCAGAAATAAACGGATCATTATCCTTAGTCATTATGTCTCTCTTGTCTCCGGGTGTAGATGATGTGGATGAGTGGGTTGCTCCAGTCTGCATCATGGTTCTGTGATGTGTTTGAGTCCTCATACCTATTGTTCATATTTGTCCAGCTCCTCGATGTTCCTTATTGCCATAACCTTTGCTTGTTCTGGTGATCCGTTCAGTTTGATGAATATTTTACAGTTTGAAGTCCATGTGTGCTGGATTTTTCCCTGTTTCTTTAAGAAGCGTGCTTTCCTGGCGATGTCGGCATTCCGTTTGGTGAGATGTTCATTGATGAATACGTTTGTCCCTTTCAGTTTTCTTCCTTGTTTTAACAGTGCTGTTTTGTGTTTTCTGTTGATGAATCTCATGATGACGGTTCGTTTATCACCGTCATTTCTCCGGGGCAGAGGGTGGCACACTTCAATGTTATTTAAATCCATTTCTATACCTTTAGATAGGAGGAAATCAGCAACCTGTTTTTTCACAGAGCTGACCTCCTGTTCACTGGGCTCCCCTCCGCTCTCATCTGTTACCGCCCGTGCGTAGGACCGTGGTTTGATGTGAAGACCTGTGATGATGACGTCGTTAATTCTGGTGTACTGCTCCAATTCAGCCACTCTATTTTCCAGCTGCACCAGACGCCGGTCTTTCTTGGCGTTCTGGAGCCGTAATGCCTTCACCTCCTCCACCAGATCCATGATTGATTTCTGTTGCTGCTTCACAACAGAAATCTCCTCTGATAGAAAGTCCAGAGATTTTTTAATATCGTCACCTTCCTCCGCTGTCAGAACCTTCTTAGGCCCCATGGTCGGCTTATGAGCAGCTTGTCGATCGCCGATGTTAACAGCCTGCGTTGTTTGTCACCGGGATGGATCTGCACTGCGCTGGTGCCGCGCGGCCTCGGTGTTACCGCGCTCGTGACGCGCAGCTTTAATGACGCAGCGCGCGGCCTCAGTGAATTCACCACGTTGAGCGGGCCTCGGACGTTGTTGCTGTCCAGTCGCGGGGCTAAGTTGCCGGTTGAGGTGGTATTCCCACTGTCCGGGTTGGCAAACACCGGTGTGGCAGATGGCAACTACAAACACCACCTCTGAAAACTCAGGTACAAACTTTTTGCAGCTCGCTCTGACGACACGCAGCTCTGACTGACTGACGAAGCGAACATTGTGACTGACGCAGCGAACTCATGAACTCATGTCCTTCCTGATGCAACTCCACATTACATGGAGAAATGTGGCAGGGGTGAGGTTTGAACCGTGAACCTTCCTCACTGAAACCAAGCGCACTAGGGTTGGGTATTGAGAACCGGTTCTTTTCGGGTATCGTTAAGAAATGATTCAATCCACTGATATCGGTAGTCTTTTTGCTTAACGATTCCCTTATCGGTCCTTCAGAGCAGCCGTTGTCTTTGAGGGTGTTTGTCGGGAAAATGATCATTCCTCTATATTGATTACAGTCCCTGCAGCGGGTCTGTAATCAACCGCTTCTGGAGCGCGACTCCAGTTTGAAGCGTGAACCAATGAAGCAATGCTTCGATCCACTGGCTCGTTGGTTCTTTAATTCGCTGCTCTACAGAACCGGCAAGTCCGCTTCTTAACCCCTTTCAAAGACATTAAAATATGTCAATCGTGAGTCACTTTTGTGTGGATTAAAGTCACTAACTGGGACTCTTGTCTTGTTGCAGCCAAGAAACGAGAATCATCTTCCGTTCCATTTGCACAGCTCCAAATGCTGCGCGAGTCTCGGCTGAGACAGAGTCTGGTCGGAATTAATCATTTCAAAGCGACTCGCCGCTTTAAATAAATCGACACCTCTTTCAAACGCTGTAACACACACAATAAAATACAGTCAACTAAAACTTTTTTTTTTCCATCCAAAATGAGGCGTCCTGCATTCTTTCTGAATTACATCCTGACGTGCAGTGCAGCCAGCTGCAAGAGCTCAGCTCAGATGTATGGAAAGACATTCATGCCAATAATGTCTGAAAGGAAACGTTTTTGTCAATAACTACAGATTTTGTTTATTTCTATTTCTGTCCAAAGATCAAGTCAGGGGGTGGATACATGAACATTTCCAAGTCACTCAATAGGTTTTGGACTTTATTTACATCAGTTATGAAGAAATACATTCGGTACCTTTACGACCGCAGCAGGAGCTTGGTCTGCATTGCCAGTAGTAAGTCGAGCCTTTTTCCAGTGCATGTTGGCCTCCTCCAGGGCTGCCCTTTGTCATCGGTTCTGTTCATTACCTTTATGGACAGAATTTCTAGGCGCAGTCAGGGTGTAGAGGGGGTCCGGTTTGGTAACCACAGAATCTCGTCTCTGCTGTTTGCGGACGATGTGGTTCTCTTGGCTTTGTCAAATCAGGACCTTCAGCGTGCACTGGGGCGGTTTGCAGCCGAGTGTGAAACGTCTGAGATGAAAATCAGCACCTCCAAATCCAAAGCCATGGTTCTTGACCGGAAAAAGGTTCTTTGCCCTCTTCAGGTCGGTAGAGTGTCCTTGCCTCAAGTGGACAAGTCTTGTTCACGAGAGAGGGACGGATGGAGCGTGAGATCGATAGATGGATCGGTGCAGCGTCTGCAGTGATGCGGTCGCTGTATCGGACCGTCGTGGTGAAGAGAGAGCTGAGCAGGGGGGCAAAGCTCTCGATTTACCAATCGATCTACGTTCTGACCCTCACCTATGGTCATGAGATTTGGCTCATGACCGAAAGAACAAGATGAGCGGCCGAGATGAGTTTCCTCCGCAGGGTGGCTGTGCGCTCCTTTAGAGATAGGGTGAGGAGCTCGGTCACTCGGGAGGAGCTCGGAGTCGAGCCGCTGCTCCTCCACGTCGAAAGGAGCCAACTGAGGTGGCTCGGGCATCTTTTTCAGATGCCCCCTGGATGCCTCACTGGAGTGGTGTTCCGGGCACATCCCATCAGGAGGAGGCCCTGGGGAAGACCCAGGACACGCTGGAGGGACTACGTCTCACAGCTGGCTTGGGAACACCTTGGAGTTCCCCCAGAGGAGCTGGGGGGAGGTGTGTGTGGATCGGGAGGTCTGGGCAGCTTTGCTTGAGCTGCTGCCCCCACGACCTGACCTCGGATGAAGCAGAAGAAAATGGATGGATGGGATGGACAAACATGGGATTCCTTCACGCCTGCCCATCGGCTCAATGTTTTCGTGGTTCTGATTTGTATTTATTCGTACTATGTGTGAAGGGGCCCTTAGGCCTGACAACTTATTTAAGAAATGTGTGATGTATGTAACAGAAACACCCCAAATGATTTAATCTACAAATGAAAAATGCTGATATGCAGAGTGTGAATTTCTGGAGCACAGAACATTACCAGCTTAATTAAGGCGCTAAAAAATGTTAAAATACACTTTGTAGTGTGATCAATGTATCATGCTTACTGTATTCATGATGTCCACTTTTTGCAAAGTTCATAGGTTATTACATTATACAGAATAAAATATTTCCGTATTTGTTTTCAGTGGAAATGAAAGTTGGTTGTATTTTTTTGTTGTTGTTTGTTTGTTTTGTTGTTGTTTTTTTGCTTGCTGCGTTTGTGTTTTTGAGCACCTCACATCCCCCCCCCCCCTACCACTGGGCCTGGAAAGTAAGTAAATAGATCAATAAATACATAAGATTCTTAGTGAAACTGGCAGTATCTCATCACATTATCGTGTAGTGTACAATTTGATTGTCATTTTTCTCCACTGGGTTTGAAAAGCATGTTTTCCAAATAATAATAAAAAAAGAAGCTAAAATTACACCATTTAGCACAGCCAGGAACTATGAAAACAAACAAAAAATAATTTTCAATGGCTTTTCAAATTTGACAGTTACTGAATTAATCATGTGTGATAAAAGTAGGGATAGGATGACTAGTCGCAACAGTCGACTACCACTAGCTAACATTAGACGAGTTGACTATTTTTTTTTTATTAGTCAACTAGTGGAAAGCCATTTATTAAGTTCATTTAACCCTTTAAAGAATAGACCTGCTGGAGCTGCCACCGCTCCCTTCACTCAGTGAAGAAAGTGTGAGAACCTTGTCAGGTGAATTAGTCAGCTCAAACCAGTGTTGGTATGATTAAAATCAGCTCATTTAAATTGCAGTAAAAACAATCAGCAACAATTTTTTTTTTTTTTTTAGAAATCATTAGAGTGGTCCCTCGTTTATCGCGGGAGTTACATTCTAAAAATAACCCACGATAAGCGAAATCCGCGAAGTAGTCAGCGCTATTTTTTGAAATTATTATAGATGTTTTAAGGCTGTAAAACCCCTTACTACACACTTTATACACTTTTCTCAAACAGGCATTAACATTTTCTCACTTTTCTCTCCTGTGGAAACATACTCTTTTTTCTTCCGGGCGAGCCCGCAGACTCAGTAAACGCATCGGAGGCAACAAGAGCAATTGCGATGATGCCGACCGGTGCCGCAACAGGCCCCCCTGATAAGGACACAGAACACAATGCGCTGTTAAAAAAAAAAAAAAAAGCATGCAAAATTGCACAAAAAAAAAATCGAGGCCGCGAAAGGTGAACCGCGTTATAGCGAGGGACCGCTGTACCATTAATTGATGGTACTTGTACATATTGTAGCCTGTGCACCATTTATGTTTTAACATGTCAATAAAGATTATAACTAATGATATTATTTGTATAGTCTCATTTAGAAGAGTGAAATAAATAAAAATTAAAAAGTTATTTAAATCAATAAAAGTTGATTTAAAAAAAAAAAAAATCATGACCATTTAGAAAAAATGTCCTTTTTTTTTTTCTTTTTTTTTTTTTTTTTTAAATACCAGCCCTGGCTCAAACGGGTAGTCTGTGCCTTGTAAATGATTGCCGATATTGTCTTCATGCTAATGCTGTTTTTTGTATTTGCAATTTTATGCTTATATTGTTCAAATAAATGTCGCATTTGAGTTTCACCATGAAGATTCAAAACTGGCTTCATTTAGTCGCTTTTAGACTAATGATTTTCATTAGTTGTCTCAACTCTAGATAAAAGCTTCTTTCAGGAGACATGACTCTGTGTAAGCTTAAATTAGTGATATTTCATCAAAATCATTTTATTCTACACATCTCATAAAACTCTGACAAAAGTAAACTTATAGATAACTAGTAAAGCACAAAAGAGTTACAGTATGCAGCTTTATAAACAAAGAAAATATTAATTGTTGATCTGAGATGTCTGTTGCTGTCCCGTTCCTCCACGTAGTCTTTTGTACTTTTTGTTTTTCCTGCCAGCTGCACCATATTGTCAAATTAACTGCACTTGTTGAGTGAAACTGCAGCTTATCCCTGTAGTATTCCACAGTTAATGCAGAAGATCTATTTGCTGTACTCCTGATTTGCCTTCACAGCCGTCGCCTTACGGACGAGTGACTAAACATGAATTCAGCATCATTAGAGACGCTCGTGTCGCTGATGGAGTGCAGCGCCTCGTTCGTTTGTGCAGCTGCTTCTGGACAGTATATTTTATCCATGTTAATGATTTAACATGTTTTTGCCAAAAATGTTTTCCAACAGCACTAGTCCACAAAGAGAGGTCAGAGGTCATCCTCCTCTAGACACCTTGTCAGTTTTTTTCTTTATTAATGCATGTGTAACTCAGAATTATTGCTTTGGTGTTAATGTTTGATTTCACCTTTATTCAGCTGGATATTAAGGGCATACCCCCCATTGGACTTAGTTGTTCTTTTTCACAGGAAATAAGCTGCTTAAGCAAATAAAACAAAGCAAATAAAATATTTAGCTCAGTAATAAATGATTCAACACACTGATTAAAATGAATGAAATGAGAGACAAAAAACAGAGATGCACGAAAGTGCTGTGTTGCCTTGATGATGATCTCTGCTGATTTATTTAATGAATGCTGTTATTCTGTGATTATACTAAATGCTGCACTGATCAGTGCTTTGCTGTACATGTGAGTCTTTTCCTGTGTGCGCCATCGGGTTAATCAGCACGGAGCAGAGTAGCAACAGCTCACTGGTTTCCCCTGAGATGTCTCTGTGGGAGCTGGGTCAGCTGTGATGGTGTAAGTCACCCCAGGACCTGCTTGTTGTTGTTGTTACACATACTCCAACCAAACATCCATGGCGGATAGAAGTGCAGAGCCGAGCATTAATTAAAAAATTTAAAAAAGCTTTCCTTCCTGTTTGTCTAGCCTCTGTATGCGTGTGCACTGTGGTACTCACTGTTGGTATTCTGTTTGTGACACACACGCATATGCATACACACACACCACACACACACACACACACACATATATATATATATATATATATATATATATATACACTCAACAAAAATATAAACGCAACACTTTTGGTTTTGCTCCCATTTTGTATGAGATGAACTCAAACATCTAAATCTTTTTCCACATACACAATATCACCATTTCTCTCAAATATTGTTCACAAACCAGTCTAAATCTGTGATAGTGAGCACTTCTCCTTTGCTGAGATAATCCATCCCACCTCACAGGTGTGCCATATCAAGATGCTGATTATACACCATGATTAGTGCACAGGTGTGCCTTAGACTGCCCACAATAAAAGGCCACTCTGAAAGGTGCAGTTTTATCACACAGCACAATGCCACAGATGTCGCAAGATTTGAGGGAGCGTGCAGTTGGCATGCTGACAGCAGGAATGTCAACCAGAGCTGTTGATCGTGTATTGAATGTTCATGTCTCTACCATAAGCCGTCTCCAAAGTTGTTTCAGAGAATTTGGCAGTACATCCAACCAGCCTCACAACCGCAGACCACATGTAACCACACCAGCCCAGGACCTCCACATCCAGCATGTTCACCTCCAAGACGTCTGAGACCAGCCACTCGGACAGCTGCTGAAACAATCGGTTTGCATAACCAAAGAATTTCTGCACAAACTGTCAGAAACCGTCTCAGGGAAGCTCATCTGCATGCTCGTCGTCCTCATCGGGGTCTCGACCTGACTCCAGTTCGTCGTCGTAACCGACTTGAGTGGGCAAATGCTCACATTCGCTGGCGTTTGGCACGTTGGAGAGGTGTTCTCTTCACGGATGATGCCAAGGAGATGTGTTGCACTGCATGAGGCAAATGGTGGTCACACCAGATACTGCCTGGTATCCCCCCCCAATTAAACAAAATTGCACCTTTCAGAGTGGCCTTTTATTGTGGGCAGTCTAAGGCACACCTGTGCACTAATCATGGTGTGTAATCAGCATCTTGACATGGCACACCTGTGAGGTGGGATGGATTATCTCAGCAAAGGAGAAGTGCTCACTATCACAGATTTAGACTGGTTTGTGAACAATATTTGAGGGAAATGGTGATATTGTGTATGTGGAAAAAGTTTTAGATCTTTGAGTTCATCTCATACAAAATGGGAGCAAAACCAAAAGTGTTGCGTTTATATTTTTGTTGAGTATATATACACATACACACACAGTGCATCCAGAAAGTATTCCCAGTGCTTCACTTTTTCTACATTTTATGTTATATAGTCTTATTCCAAAATGTACTAAATTCATTTTTTTCCCCTCAAAATTCTAAACACAATACCTTATAATGACAGTGTGAAAAGTTTTTTTGTTTTTGTTTTTGGAGATTTTTTGCAAATTTAAATGGTAAATGGACTGCATTTATATAGCGCTTTTCCATCTGCATCAGACGCTCAAAGCGCTTTACAATTATGCCTCACATTTACCCCGATGTCAGGGTGCTGCCATACAAGGCCCTCACTACACACCGGGAGCAATAGGGGATTAAAGGCCTTGCCCAAGGGCCCTTAGTGATTTTCCAGTCAGGCGGGGATTTCAACCCCTGGTCTTCTGGACTCAAGCCCAACACCTTAACCACTAGACCAGGGGTGGGCAATTAATTTTTACAATGGGCCACATAGGGAACCTGAATTATGCCCGAGGGCCATGCCATCAATAACTCGGCTGTCTCCCATTACAAAGTTTACAAAAAATTACCTATTTAATAGCTTTTATAGGTAATTTTTATTATTGTAATAATATGTAAATATTTAAAAAATACCTAAATAAACCTCTCTAATGATTTGGAACACAAGCTTGACATTTTTAATATATGCAATAATAATCACAGACCTCATGAGGGCCGGACAGAGACATGCAAAGGGCTGCATGTGGCCCCCGGGCCACAGTTTGCCCAGGTCTGCACTAGACCATCACCTCCCCCAAATTTATGTAAATATAGTGTGCAAATTTTTTACACAGATTTTTATAATTATTTTATATATTTATTTTGGAGGCAACAATCAATAAGACCACGGAAATACTGAGAAATAACTCCAAATATCCTTTAATGTGGTAATGATAATCATTTTGGAGCAGCGGTGACGCTATGATGATATCGGTGCTGCAGACAGTTTAGTAACCCTAACCCTGTTTTGGTGAGTCACAACACCTCTTAAACACTTTTCTTAAAGATATAACGTGCTATAAAGTCAATTTTTCACAAGAAGACATAACAGTTATGGAAACTGTTATTGCAGTGATTGTGTTGTCTTAACCACCGGATGTTTGCACTGCACTTGTTTAACCCTTAAGTCCTAAATTAGCACAGCCACACATAGATAAAATTGTAAAAATCTTTGATTCATGACGCTTTTCATCCAGATTTTTACTGAGAAGGAGCAAATTTGAAAAAGGTAGAGTCCAAGTTAAATTTTTGCTCATGCAAGATAATTATTAAAGAAAGCCATTGAGTGTTTAACTAGTAATACCCTGATATAATACAGTCACAGTCCAAAAAGTGAAAAATACAGTAACATGAATTTTAGGTCATATCGCACACCCCTAACCACTGTTAATATCACATCCTCTCTCCTTCAGGGAGATGGTAAATATTAAAGAAGACATATTAAAAGAAAGTTGTACCCGGTGTGCTTGAAATCCATGTTTGATATAAATGTTCTCAATGTCTTATCCTACACTCAGAGGCCATAGAAACAAATTTATCCAATCAGTTGAGATGTTAGAAAAATGCGACTGGTGCATCTGCACAGTACAATACTTGTCTAGACAGCAGTAACAAATAGAACTCAAAAGTGCAGAGACAAATTGTCCAGAACAAACACAATGGTGAAAAATCGTAAGGGGAAAATGGGCTTTTCTCTGATCACTCCCAACATTAATTCCAGAGCAAAGATAAAGTCTTTTTATGACAGTTTCTCTGTGCCTTTGTGTATTGTTGTTGAGTCTTGGGTGGATGGAGACTGCCCCCCCTTTCAGACAAGCTTCATGCAAAAATATAGTCAGGAATGTGACCTCTGCCTTGAATTTGGACCAATGATTCAGCGAGCTTGTGTTTTATTTTCAATTGAAACAGGTCCACGGGTCTTTTGTCTGACCTGCATGCTACTGCGCAAGAATGTGTTTAACAGCGCCTTCATCGGTTTAACAAAATGTGGGTCGAGCAGCAACAGTGCATTGAAGATGGAAAAACCCCAGATGATAATCATCTTTCTTTGTTATCAGGTACCAACGGCCATGCGTGATGGGCTTTGATGAGGCCTTTTAGATGTATCATCAAACAGGCTACGTGGAGTCTTCTTTACGTGTATGTGATGTAAATGTATACACAGGCGTTGATTGCTCCTGTGACTTCTTGGCCTTATTGCTGTTGCATACTCTGTCACCAAATACTCTACTACATTCAAATTCACCTGTTGGTCTAACATCTTGAGGAAATGCCAGAAATCCTTTAAGGGCACCTTCACAGCTTGTTTTATCCCAGATCAAAGACTGAAATGTTGCACTTTGGCTTTGTTTGCTTTTTACATCACTATTTTATGACTGGACCAACGTATAAATTAAAGCCACATGTAACCACCCTGTCCCCTCACTGGTTAGAAGTACTGTGTTTATTATTCCCCGCCGGCTGTAAGGCCAGAAGAGGATATAGAATTGCATTGCTTCTGTGTGTCCTTGTGTGTCAGTCACACTTTGTTGTGCATGTGATAACTTGAACAAAAGCACCGCAAGATTCTATCACCATACTCAACTCTGATCTGAAAACAAACCCACTAATATCTGTCTGCATTCATCAATAACATCAGTACCTCATGCAATGCTCTGCACTTTATATTTGTAGTGTGGCTTTGCAAACAGACACAGTGACACGTTGGTGTGTGCGCTGAACTGACAGGGGTTGTGTCCGCCGACAGGAGTGGTTGTGGAGAGCTGTGGTTCTGGACATCACAGCTGGGAAACGGGTACTGTGTTTGGATGGACATGAACTAACAACTGTCTACTGTGACACACGTGCGTCTGTTTGCTGTCCTCCAGTAGATATACATAAATCTATGGGAGGACAGCAAACAGACATCACAGATCTCTACAACCGCTCCTGTTGGTTGACACACCCCCTGTCAGTTCAGCGCACACACCAGTGTGTCTGTTTGCAAAGCCACACTCGTGGGGCACTTAGACAAATTTCACATCCAGCTCGACAGTGATTGTTTGCTGACTGTTGTCGTACTAGTAGCGCGAATGGCCACATATTTTCTAAGTGCCAAACGAGCGTTGTTAGATGTTCGTGTGTGTCAGCTGGAATTTGGCCGACACCTGCTGCGAGAGGGTTTGATGGGCTCTCACAGCGCACATTGTCTTTCAGCCACTGGTGTGTGCAAATAATTGTAGCAACAGGTGTACAAAAGGCATTAGAGGCAGCTATGATTTTACACGTATTGCATACGATTCCTGCTTCATGCCCAATTCGACCACATTCATGCTATGTGTGAAGGGGCCCTAAACAATGGCACAATGTTGCTGCACCATCACACAGCTCGTCAAATTTAGTGTATCCCTTTCTGTTTTCCTGGGTTATTATTTATTGTTTCACGTCTTTACAAGTTTTGGATGCTTACCGGTGTCAGGAGCTCAGCACTCCCCTGATGCTGGACCGTAAGCGCAGGCAGTCATTGTAATCCTCAGTCAGTCAGGCTGCACCTAAGCGTGAGCACAGCCTGTGAAAACTGGGCTCTGGAGTGCAGCTTTTACACAAAATCTACATTGATAAATCCGCTCTGAACCCTGTCAATGAAAACTCTGATCAAATCTGAATAAAGGCGGTTTTTGAATAAACTTGATTGACTTAAAGTACATGTAGAGTGGGGAGCAGCCAGCAGACCAAACCATGTTTGTTTAAAAAAACAAACACTGCTTCACTTTAAATGCACAGTAAGTCTATTTTGGATGATCAGCATGGACCCTCTTTCTCTAAAATGGCTTTATTTTACTGTATGTCTCGCGTTGGAAAGTTGTAGCTTCTCTTGCTAAATTGATTAGCTCTTAGACAGCTTATGCACATGCTCTAGTCTTCTTCTGTTTTTTTTTTTCTGAGGACATTACAGCACCACACACAGGCCTGCCATATGTACTACAACATTAAATAGCGCTTTGAGGCAGAATTTGCCTCAAACATTTTTATAATCAAATTATTTGAGTTAACTAATCGTTTCAGCCCTAAACTTTACTAATAGACTATATAAGACATCAAAGAAGCCTATGCTCTATTATTTCCATTGAGTGAAATTTTGGTATTATTTAATTTGTATGTTAGCACAATGTTAGCACAAAGCTAATTAGCAGGTACTGATAGCTTGGTGGTATTGGCTGTATTGATGGTGCCACAGACCGGTTGTTAGTTTTAATACCAGTATCCAATCCACTTTTTTTTTTTTTAAGAACCTCTGACCAGTCGTGAACAATATGTGTTAATCAGTCAACTGAATTCACGTGACCTAGTCTTAGTCTTAGCTAGCTTACTGACTTTGGCATAGGTAGGCGTGTTTGGGCTTCATTCATCCCACTCATTAAACATCGGTTTTCCTCATGACCCACCTCTTTACCCATTCGTGGGTTCACCAGGAATTAGGCGGAGTCGAGCACTGTCAAGATGGGGACATGTAGAGCTACATACACCTCATGTACTTCTAACCCACTGTTCAGTAAACCTGTGTCTGATGCCACAGAGGGTTTGTCCAGCATAAAATACAGTTTATAAAAAGCACCCTAATTTGGATCCTTGCATTGTGCTCAGTCATATGCTGAGTAAACAGACAAAAGAGTTTGACGACTAGTCTGTTTAAATCAGCAATAGTTCAATGGCAGGTGAGACGTTTGAGACACTTTTTACAGAAAATGTTTGTGTTTTGTTTGCTCTGTACGTTATGACAGCTCGCCTCAGACTGAAAAGTGACCGGCTCTTGATGATGTTTGTGCATTATTGCACCACATCTCATTATTTACTGCTGGGCTCACAGGTTGTGTGTCCTGATTGCTTTCCGCCTACACCATATATCTTCATGCCTGGTGCACCTTCCCGTTCCTATGGCAACCAGCTCCAGCATACCAATCAAATGGCTACGGCAGTTTTTCCTCTTCTTTCTTAACTTCATCACTGTGCTTTCCTCTTCATGTCGCCACTGTCACCGCAAGTGGCCAAATCATTAAAAACTAATTAATTTTCAGTTTGCTTTGTAGTTGCTTTGAAGTTGCAAGTAGTTGCCAAGAAGCTAATTTTTAATTTAAGCTGTTCTTTTCAGCAAAAAAAAAAAAAAAAAAACTGTTTGTTGTGGCTTAAATGTTCTGTGAAAATGCTCTGAGCAAATGTTTTAATAAATACGGTGTAGTTGATTAGAGCAAATTGCTTAATGACAAAAGTTGGTTATCAGTATCATTTGTGCATATTGGCATGTGAATCTCATCACTAACAATTCGATATGCATCTCGATACCCCACCAGCGATTTGATACACATAACGATACATGACGATACGGCGTGATACGATTCACCCCTGTTCCTAATTTGATATGTATTTGGTGGCAATTCAGTTCCTCGCTGTGCGATACATTTAATGATGGGCATTGATAATATTTTATCTATCGATGCTGTCATCTATCTGATTCTTTATCGATTCCCTTCTCAATACCTCTTGTGAATTTTCTGTGCACTAAAATTAGGCTTTACAGGTTTTCTATGTCAACAACATTTTATTGAGTCTTAAAGTAAATAAAAATGAAATTGGTCACCGGATCCTTGATTTCTGGACATAAATAAAAATCAATAAAATCTGTACATGGTCACTGGATCCTTGATTTACATGATGGATCGTTGATCTCTGGACAGAAAGAGAAATGAACAAAATCTGTAGTTTTTGTCAAAAGCATTTCCTTTCAGATATTAATGACACAAATGTAACTCCATAGACTCTGAGCCGAGCTCTTCAGCTGGCTGCACGTCAAATCAAATCAAATCAATTTTTTTATATAGCGCCAAATCACAACAAACAGTTGCCCCAAGGCGCTTTATATTGTAAGGCAAGGCCATACAATAATTACGGAAAAACCCCAACGGTCAAAACGACCCCCTGTGAGCAAGCACTTGGCAACAGTGGGAAGGAAAAACTCCCTTTTAACAAGAAGAAACCTCCAGCAGAACCAGGCTCAGGGAGGGGCAGTCTTCTGCTGGGACTGGATGGAGCTGAGGGAGAGAACCAGGAAAAAGACATGCTGTGGAGGGGAGCAGAGATCAATCACTAATGATTAAATGCAGAGTGGTGCATACAGAGCAAAAAGAGAAAGAAACACTCAGTGCAGCCTAAGTCAGGGTCACCTGATCCAGCCCTAACTATAAGCTTTAGCAAAAAGGAAAGTTTTAAGCCTAATCTTAAAAGTAGAGAGGGTGTCTGTCTCCCTGATCTGAATTGGGAGCTGGTTCCACAGGAGAGGAGCCTGAAAGCTGAAGGCTCTGCCTCCCATTCTACTCTTACAAACCCTAGGAACTACAAGTAAGCCTGCAGTCTGCAAAAAAGCAGTCCTATATATTTGTTTAATATGCGCATTGAATGACATATCCTGATCAAAAATGACTCCAAGATTTTTCACAGTATTACTAGAGGTCAGGGTAATGCCATCCAGAGTAAGGATCTGGTTAGACACCATGTTTCTAAGATTTGTGGGGCCAAGTACAATAACTTCAGTTTTATCTGAGTTTAAAAGCAGGAAATTAGAGGTCATCCATGTCTTTGTCTGTAAGACAATCCTGAAGTTTAGCTAACTGGTATGTGTCCTCTGGCTTCATGGAGAGATAAAGCTGGGTATCATCTGCGTAACAATGAAAATTTAAGCAATGCCGACTAATAATACTGCCTAAGGGAAACATGTATAAAGTGAATAAAATTAGTCTTAGCACAGAACCTTGTGGAACTCCATAATTAACCTTAGTCTGTGAAGAAGATTCCCCATTTACATGAACAAATTGTAATCTATTAGATAAATATGATTCAAACCACCGCAGTGCAGTGCCTTTAATACCTATGGCATGCTCTAATCTCTGTAATAAAATTTTATGGTCAACAGTATCAAAAGCAGCACTGAGGTCTAACAGAACAAGCACAGAGATGAGTCCACTGTCTGAGGCCATAAGAAGATCATTTGTAACCTTCACTAATGCTGTTTCTGTACTATGATGAATTCTAAAACCTGACTGAAACTCTTCAAATAGACCTTTCCTCTGCAGATGATCAGTTAGCTGTTTTACAACTACCCTTTCAAAAATTTTAGAGAGAAAAGGAAGGTTGGAGATTGTTCTATAATTAGCTAAGATACCTGGGTCAAGCGATGGCTTTTTAAGTAATGGTTTAATTACTGCCACCTTAAAAGCCTGTGATACATAGCCAACTAATAAAGATAGATTGATCATATTTAAGATCGAAGCATTAATTAATGGTAGGGCTTCCTTGAGCAGCCTGGTAGGAATGGGGTCTAATAGACATGTTGATGGTTTGGAGGAAATAACTAATGAAAATAACTCAGACAGAACAATCGGAGAGAAAGAGTCTAACCAAATACCAGCATCACTGAAAGCAGCCAAAGATAACGATACGTCTTTGGGATGGTTATGAGTAATTTTTTCTCTAATAGTTAAAATTTTATTAGCAAAGAAAGTCATGAAGTCATTACTAGTTAAAGTTAAAGGAATACTCGGCTCAATAGAGCTCTGACTCTTTATCAGCCTGGCTACAGTGCTGAAAAGAAACCTGGGGTTGTTCTTATTTTCTTCAATTAGTGATGAGTAGTAAGATGTCCTAGCTTTACGGAGGGCTTTTTTATAGAGCAACAGACTCTTTTTCCAGGCTAAGTGAAGATCTTCTAAATTAGTGAGACGCCATTTCCACTCCAACTTACGGGTTATCTGCTTTAAGCTGCGAGTTTGTGAGTTATACCACGGAGTCAGGCACTTCTGATTTAAAGCTCTCTTTTTCAGAGGAGCTACAGCATCCAAAGTTGTCTTCAATGAGGATGTAAAACTATTGACGAGATACTCTATCTCACTTACAGAGTTTAGGTAGCTTCTCTGCACTGTGTTGGTATATGGCATTAGAGAACATAAAGAAGGAATCATATCCTTAACCTAGTTACAGTGCTTTCTGAAAGACTTCTACTGTAATGAAACTTATTCCCCACTGCTGGGTAGTCCATCAAAGTAAATGTAAATGTTATTAAGAAATGATCAGACAGAAGGGAGTTTTCAGGGAATACTGTTAAGTCTTCAATTTCCATACCATAAGTCAGAACAAGATCTAAGATATGATTAAAGTGGTGGGTGGACTCATTTACATTTTGAGCAAAGCCAATTGAGTCTAATAATAGATTAAATGCAGTGTTGAGGCTGTCATTCTCAGCATCTGTGTGGATGTTAAAATCACCCACTATAATTATCTTATCTGAGCTAAGCACTAAGTCAGACAAAAGGTCTGAAAATTCACAGAGAAACTCACAGTAACAACCAGGTGGACGATAGATAATAACAAATAAAACTGGTTTTTGGGACTTCCAATTTCGATGGACAAGACTAAGAGTCAAGCTTTCAAATGAATTAAAGCTCTGTTTGGGTTTTGGATTAATTAATAAGCTGGAATGGAAGATTGCTGCTAATCCTCCGCCTCGGCCTGTGCTACGAGCGTTCTGGCAGTTAGTGTGACTCAGGGGTGTTGACTCATTTAAACTAACATATTCATCCTGCTGTAACCAGGTTTCTGTAAGGCAGAATAAATCAATATGTTGATCAATTATTATATCATTTACTAACAGGGACTTAGAAGAGAGAGACCTAATGTTTAATAGACCACATTTAACTGTTTTAGTCTGTGGTGCAGTTGAAGGTGCTATATTATTTTTTCTTTCTGAATTTTTATGCTTAAATAGATTTTTACTGGTTATTGGTGGTCTGGGAGCAGGCACCATCTCTGTGGGGATGGGGTAATGAGGAGATGGCAGGGGGAGAGAAGCTGCAGAGAGGTGTGTAAGACTACAACTCTGCTTCAACTCTGGTCCGATTGGGGAGGGGCCCAGAGAAAACTACAGAGTCCGACATTGTTTTTGCAAAGTTACACACAGATTCAATGTTAATTTTAGTGACCTCCGATTGGCGTAACCGGGTGTCATTACTGCCGACGTGAATTACAATCTTACCAAATTTACGCTTAGCCTTAGCCAGCAGTTTTAAATTTCCTTCAGTGTCGCCTGCTCTGGCCCCCGGAAGACAATTGACTATGGTTGCTGGTGTCGCTAACTTCACATTTCTCAAAACAGAGTCGCCAATAACCAGAGTTTGATCCTCGGTGGGTGTGTCGCCGAGTGGGGAAAAACGGTTAGAAATGTGAACGGGTTGGCGGTGTACACGGGGCTTCTGTTTAGGGCTACGCTTCCTCCTCACAGTCACCCAGTTGGCCTGCTTTCCCGGCTGCTCGGGATCTGCTGGAAGGAAACTAACAGCGGCTAAGCTACCTTGGTCCGCACCGACTACAGGGGCCTGGCTAGCTGTAGAATTTTCCACGGTGCGGAGCCGAGTCCCCAATTCGCCCAGCTTGGCCTCCAAAGCTACGTATAAGCTACACTTATTACAAGTACGATTACTGCTAAAGGAGGCCGAGGAATAACTAAACATTTCACACCCACAGCAGATTAGTGCGGGAGAGACAGGAGAAGCCGCCATGCTAAATCGGCTAAGAGCTAGTAGCTGCGCTAGGCTAGCGGATTCCTAAAAACACACAAAGTGAATAATGTGTATATAATTTAGAGGTGATTCAGCAGAAGGAGTGCTTTAGTTAAGGCACGTGAATATTACACTGTGAAACAAATCGTTATCTAGATCAATCTAACTGCACAGATTAAACAGCTAACAGATACAGCAAAACACCGCTGTGCTCCGGAACAGGAAGTGATACAATACCGCAGTGAGAGCCAACCACCAGTAGAGGCAAGCAAGCAAGTCTCAAGTCAAGATCAATGTTTCATAAAGAATGGAGGATGACTCCTTTTGGGGCGGGGGGGGGGGGGAGTTGGTCAGTTGTAGTTTATTGTTTGTATTATAACGTTTGGAAGGAGGTGTCATTTGATTTAAAACGGAGATTCGCTCTGAAGTTATTAATTCAGACCGAAATCTGCGTGGCTCTTTGGAGTTGTGCACTTAGTCCCACAAAACAGAGGATATTATTATTGTTATTATTTCCTTTACCTGATGGACAACTTCAGTTTACGCATGGCTGGTGGTCACACCAGAGAACCATAAAACTCCGGTGTGGAACGTTGGACGTTTCTTGCCCACAACGTGCCAAGAGTCTCAGTTTGTGACTTTAATCCACACAAAGCTGACTCACGATTGACACCTTTAAATGGTTTTGAGGGGGGTTAATGAAGATGTTACAGACCTGCGGCTTCTGAAAACCAGCGAAGCGGAGTACCAGCCTACAGCGGGTTGAAGCGCTGCTTCGTTGCTTCAAGCAGACCCACTGCAGTCTGCAATCAACGTAGAGAAATAATCATTTCCTGATAAACAGCCTCAAAAATAATGGCCGCTGCGGTGTCACGAACTGAAGGACCGATAAAGGAATCATTAAGCTTTCTGGCTTCCGTCCGTGGTGCATTCAATGTGCATCGGAAAAAAATCCATGCAAGCAGACAGCGATCAATGCAACACGATTCAACCCGTCAAATGAATCGATGCACACTGAATTAATGGATGCACTCGGATCGTGCCCATTTGTATCTACAGTGGAACTAGACTGGCTTGGCCACTCCAGGACCTTGAAATGCTTCTTACAGAGCCACTCCTTCATTGCCCGAGCAGTGTGTTTGGGATCATTGTCATGCTGGAAGACCCAGCCACGTTGCATCTTCAATGCTCTCACTGAAGGAAGGAGGTTTTGGCTTAAAATCTTATGATACATGGCCACGTTCATTCTTCCCTTAACACAGATCAGTTGTCCTGTCCCCTTTGCAGAAAAACAGCCCCAAAGCATGATGTTTCCACCCCCATGCTTCACAGTAGGTATGGTGTTTTACTAAAAAGTTCTATTTTGGTTTCATGTTACCACATGATATTCTCCCAATCTTCTTTTGGATCATCCATATGCTCTCTGGCAAACTTCAGACGGGCCTGGACACGTACTGGCTTAAGCAGGGGGACACACCTGGCACAGCAGGATTTGAGTCCCTCTCTGCGTAGTGTGTAGCCTTTGTTACTTTGGTTCCAGCTCTCAGCAGGTCATTCATCAGGTCCCTCTGTGTAGTTCTGGGATTTTTGCTCACCGTTTTCATGATCCTTTTGACCCCACAGGATGAGATCTTGCGTGGAGCCCCAGATCGTGGGAGATTATCAGTGGTCTTGTATGTCTTCTGTTTTTTTACAGTTGCTCCCACAGTTGATTTATTCACACCAACCTGCTTGACTATTGTAGGTTTACTCTTCCCAGCCTGGTGCAGGTCTACAATTTTCTTCCTGGTGTCCTTTGACAGCTCTTTGGTCTTGGCCATGGTTGAGTTTGAGTCTGACTGTTTGAGGCTGTGGACAGGTGTCTTTTATACAGATGAGTTCCAGCAGGTGCCATTAATACAGGTAACAGGTGGAGGACAGAAGAGCTTATTAAAGAAGAATTTACAGGTCTGTGCGAGCCAGAAAGCTTGCTTGTTTGTGGGTGACCAAATACTTATTTTCCACCATAATTTACAAATAAATTCTTTAAAAATCCTACAGTGTGATTTCTTGGATTTTTTTTACTCTGAAAACCACAAACATGTTTAACAAACCATTTTTATAACTTAGAATGCAAATATAAATTGTAAATTTCAAAAACATATGTAAAAATGTAGCAAACAACAAAGTTATATACAGCTATTTACATTAAAATGCAAAAAATGCTTCAGGCTTTTTTGTACAACTACTTAAAATGCAAATAAGATCCCACACAAATTACTTGTGGCACTCAGAAAAAAACAAATTCCTGTCCCAAACAAGACCTCTCTGACTTGTTTTGGACATGTCACATGCCTGACACTTTCCTCCTGTTGTCATTCCTCCTGTTGTCTGCCTGTAGGCAGCATTGGCACCTCAGTTTGCCTTTGTTTGTTTTTTTTCCCTCAACAATACACGTGGGGTCAGTAGTTTTGATTGGTTTACGTCATGCATTCCACCTATGACAAAGAGGACAGGACACACACACACACACACACACACACACCCAGGCCAAAGGTGACACAACAGGAAGACATTGATGCACATGCTGAACGCAGCATCTCCGCAAACAAATACATGGGTCGGTGATCATTTTTATTTGGTTTAGGACATGCATTTTCCACTAAATGATAAAGGGAAAATCATGTTTTTTTCCCCTTGTAATTACTCTGGGCAGAGAGGATGAAATGACCAAGATACACCCAAAGAATTATTCTAAGACAGCAAGAAGTCACTTTGGTCCACTGGAGTGGTATCCTAAAGGAAGCCAAACATGAAGTCAGGAGGTGTAAACATGACAAGTACATTGACGTCTTGATAGTCAGGTTCTATGTTAATGACATGGACAAAATAAGTCGACCACTTTTAAACAACAAATTTGATCTTGTCTGATTTGCACAACAGAACACCCCTGTTGTCTGAGCAACTTTTCTTTTTTTCCTGGACAATCAGAGAAGCTGATGCTGAGTTCTGGGTGATAAGTGACATAGCAAATGCTGTAAAGTTATACTGTGTAGGCTTTAGGGGCATTTATTGGCAAAAAATGAATACAGCATTCATAAACATCTCTTCATTCATGACAAATTGATATGTATTCATTCACTCGCAATGAGCCCTTCATGTCTACATGGTGGCGAGACACCACATGGAGGCCGCTATGTTGCACTGCCATCTTGTTACAGTAAGCGAACAGGGACTACTCATTGCTAGTACAGTCTAACATGTTTTGGAACCCCCATTTTGGGAAATGGGAGGATTATGCACATTACACATGGACCAAAGTAAAGAAAACATGAAGGGAAACAAAAATGTGACCACTGATGGCATAATGAGGTCTGCAACCTTATGACTAGCTTGGCATTAAATTGTGCACACTGTAGCTTTAAAATATTTGTGGTATTTGACTTCTCTACAATGACAAAGACTTGCATATCGATATAGCTGTGCCTGCACGTTCACTGTCGTTCACTTGGCAGAGTTTTTTTTGTTGTTGTTGTTAATTATTGATGCTAAACCCAGGTCTGCTGCCTTCAGAACATACTGTGTGTACACAAACGAACAGAGAGAGTAAGGTGATTCTGCTGTGGCTTTCTGACAGTTATCCTCTCTGACAGGATTCAAAGCAAAACAGGATGACTCCGCTGCTAAATATACAACAGATCCTGAACTGTTAACAAACACCCCAACGTCATGCAAGTCAGCTTTGATAACGGCATGCGCATTTGAACGCCAGCCGGTTATCACTACAGCCGATGAGGTGGGGAGGTGATCTGAGCAGCTCTCGCTTCTGGTGTCAACCACCCGGCCACGCTGGTTGTGTCCCACTCCAGGGACAGTGTCAGTTGAGGAGTTTGACTGGGACGGTCCACCTGTCAAACTCAGAGAGGACAGAAACCTCCCCCTCTGGTAAACCCCTCAATAATCTATGAGAAATGTAGAAAAACAAAAACACTAGTTTCTAACCTCAGGAAGGTAGACAACAAGCTACAACCTTAATTTTATCCATGTGATCTGTCCTCTGAGCTGGAAAAATAATACTGATCTGAATGAGCAGACGACTGTGAAACGGAAGTGTGGGGACTGTCTACAAAGTGCAAAAACAAGACACCAGAAAAATATTCAATAAAGTCAGATGTGGTGTCACCAAATTCACTGCACACATCAGAGGTCTGCTGCTGGTTATGCTACAGCACTCAGTTTTGGAAAAATGTGCAAAAATTTAATTTCATATTCACATAACAGAATTTCATTTCATAAAATGAGCAATAAAATTCACTAATTTCAAAAATTCACTTCATTTTGCACTTTTTTCCAGTGCTGGGTTAGTGCTGTAGTACAACCAGCAGAACCCCGCTGATGTGTGCAGAAAGTTTTGTGTCACTACACTGTATAACATTGACACTATTGACAATTTAAACAATAAAAAAAAATTTTCCAAAGTTTTTCACAATGACGTTTTTCCAAACTGAGTGCTGCAGTAGAACCAGCAGGAGACCACTGAATTTGGTGACACCCCACCTGAAGTGAAATGAAGTTTCTAGTATTTACAGAAAGTGTGCAATAATTATTTAAACAAAATTTGGCAGGTGCATAAATTTGGGCACCCTTGTCATTTTATTGATTTTTAATACATTTAGCACTAATTATTGGAACACAAAATTGGTTTGGGGTAAGCTCCTTACACAGGTGAATCCAATCATGAGAAAAGGTATTTAAGGTGGCCATTTGCAAAAGTCTCTCCTCTTTGCATCTCTTCTAATGAGTGACAACATGGGAGCCTCTAAACAACTCTCAAATGGCCTGAAAACTAAGATTTTTCAACATCATGGTTAAGGGGAAGGATACAAAAAGCTATCTCAGAGATTTCAGCTGTCAGTTTCCACTATGATGAACATAGTGAGGAAATGGAAGACTGCAGGCACAGTACTAGTTAAGGCCAGAAGTGGCAGGCCAAGAAAAATCTCAGATAAGCTGAAGTGAAGGATGGTGAGAACAGTCATAGTTAACCACAGACCTGGTCCAAAAACCTACAACATGATCTTGCTGCAGATGGTGTCTCTGTGCATTGTTAAACTATACAGAGCACTTTTCACAAGGAGATGCTGCAATGCAGAAGAAGCCTTTTCTGCATACACGCCACAAACAGATTAGCTGAGGTATGCTAAAGCACTTTTGGACAAGACAACTTAATTTTGGAATAAGGTGCTGTGGACTGATGAAACTAAAATTGAGTTATTTGGACAAAACAAGGGGCGGTATGCATGGTTGAAAAAGAACACAAGAAAAACGCTTGCTACCTACAGTAAAATTTGGAGGTGATTCCATCATGCTGTGTGGCCAGTGCAGGTACTGGGAATCTTGTTAAAGTTGAGGAGTCCGGTCAATATCAGCAGATTTTTAAGAATGATGTTCATGAATCAGTGACAAAGTTGAAGTTGTGCTGGGGCTGGATCGTTCATCAAGACAATGACCCTAAATACTGCTCATAATCTACTAAGGCATTCATGCAGAGGAACAAGTACAACATTCTAGAATGGCCATCTCAGTCCCCAGACCTGAATATTATTGAAAATCTTTCGTGTGATTTTTAAGTGGGCGGTTCATACTCGGAAACCAAAAAACCTGACTGAACTGGAGATGTTTTGTAGAGAAGAATGGTCCAAAATACCTTCAACCAGAATCCAGACTCTCTCTTAGGGGCTGTTATTTCTGCAAAAAGAGGATCTACTAAATATGAATGTATTTTTTTTTCTGTTGGGGTGCCCAAATTTAGGCATCTGCCTAATTTTGTGTAAAGAATTATTGCACACTTTTTGTAAATCCTATAAACTTCATTTCACTTCTCAGATATCACTTTGTTTGTCTGCTATATGATATATTTAACTGAAATTGCTGATCCAAACAACCAATGATTTTGAAATCAAAATCGTGGAAATGATCAGGGGTGCCCAAACCTTTACATACAACTGAATGTTGTCATGAATGTTACTGACGTTTTGTGAGACCTGCGTTCACGTTTTGGGAGATATTATTTCATTATTTTCATGTTTTGCAATTAATGGTTTGCGGATAATTCACAATTTGCAGCTGATTCACGTTTTGGGGGTTAACAGGGGTAGTCACCTTCGGGCGTGTGAAGGTAAATCTGCCATGGTTGCGCAGTTTTCATTTTGAACTTCATTTAACTTCTTGGGTAGTGGAGTGAGGGTAAAGCTTACAATCTGAATGGACTTGCCTAGAGGAGAATAGGCACAAACACAATCACTGACCGCTATCCGCAGCTTTGCCTCTGTTAAAGACAATGTTATTATGCTTAGTGTGGCGGGTAAGTGGAGCCTGATTGATTGGTATTGATTAAACTGTATTTGTCAGACGGTAATAGGCCTCCCCCGGGGACATAATGTCTGGTGAGTCCAGACCAGCCCCCCCCCTTTGCTCTGCTTCACCCCTCTCTTTCTGTCCCACTTGTATTGAAACAATCTTCCTCCCGCCATTCAAAGTTCTTGCGGGAACAGCTGATGAATGGATTTGCGTTGTGAGGATGCGTTTGTTAATGAGGCGAATCCGACGGCTTTTTGTTTTTCATGCAGTCATTTGTGGTTAATTGAGTTGATCTCGATATATAACTTTCTCTCCACTGAAACAAAACACAGCTCTGTGTGTGTGCGTGCGTGCACATCAACCGGTTGCACTTCTTGTGCAAACATGTTTCCAGGTGCAGCTTTATTGCCCTGGGCTTCTTTGTTCAGACGCTTTATAAACCATCATTGTGCACATGACCCAGTGAGTGTAAAAATAATTGCAACACCTCTTCTAAAGAAACACGCCCACAAAAAAAAAAGACACGTGGGTGTAACATGAATGTGCGCCCAAGAAATGTTGTAACTTCATGACTTCTGCCCTTTGAAATTTGTCAGTTCAGTGTATAAATTAGCCATGTGAACAGGTGTGTTGGTAGGCCAAGTGCAGTTCCCCCCCATAATTTACTTTAAATAACTTGTAGAGTACTTGGAGCTTGGTTGAACAGCTCATTGTCATAATGTGTCGATGCACGATCGTGGGGAGGTGATGGTCTAGTGGTTAAGCATTGGGCTTGTGACCAGGGGATCCTTGGTTCAAATCTCAGCCTGACCAGAAAATCACTAAAGGCCCTTGGGCAAGATCCTTAATCCCCCAGTTGCTTCATCTCCTAGTATCATTTGATTTAAAACAGCGATTCGCTTTGACGTTATTAATTCTGACCGAAATCTATCTTTCCAACTTCAGCGTTTGGAGCTGTGCACTAAGTCCCACAAAACAGGAACAGAACAAAGGATGATTCTCATTTCTTGCCCACAACAAGACAAGATTCCCAGTTAGTGACTTTAATCCACACAAAAGTGATTCATGATTGACATCTTTAAATGGCTGTGAGAGGGGATAATGAAGAAATTGCAGACTTGTCACTTTGAAAAGCAGTGAGGCAGAGAACCAGCGAAGTAGTGTTTCGAAGCGCTTCATTGCTTCAAGCTTTAAACAGACCTGCTGCAGAAGCAGCGGGTCTGCAATTAACATAGAAAAATTATCATTTTCCTGCTACACACCCTCAAAAACAATGGCTGCTCTGGCATAATGTGAACTGAAGGACCGATAAGGGAATCATTAAGCAAAAAAGGCTATTGATGTTGGTGGATGGAATAATTTCTTAATGTCTCTAAATGGGAACCAGCGCTACTCAACAATGGCCCCATTTTATGTGTACATAAACATATATACCATGAATCATATTTATTTCATTCGTTTACATTTGTACTTTTCAGCATTCTAAAGATCTAATTTCTGAGAGAGAGAGAGAGAGAGAGAGAGAATTTCTCATCATTCAAGATTTGATTGTTTTTTCAGCTCAGTTTAGTGGAACAACAACCTTGTCAACTACTGCGGCATCGTATTTAAACCCTCAACTATGACTGAACTTGAGGACAGACTACCTGATATTTTAGCTTTGAGTCTGGAGAATGCTAAATCAGTGGACAGCCTTGCGGATAGTTTAAATTTAGCGCTTAAAACCACACTTGATAAGATTGCGCCTCCTCTTTTAAGGTCACACCCTCCCAAGGCACAGTCACCTTGGTTCAATGGTTACTTGTGTGACCTCAGGCAGAAGGCTAGAGGTTTGGAACGGAAATGGCATAGTTCCAAATTAGAGGAGTTCCGTCTTGTGTGGCGGGATGCTATTTTAGATTATAAGCATGCACTACTGGACTTGACTGAACTTGAGGACAGACTACCTGATATTTTAGCTTTGAGTCTGGAGAATGCTAAATCAGTGGACAGCCTTGCGGATAGTTTAAATTTAGCGCTTAAAACCACACTTGATAAGATTGCGCCTCCTCTTTTAAGGTCACACCCTCCCAAGGCACAGTCACCTTGGTTCAATGGTTACTTGTGTGACCTCAGGCAGAAGGCTAGAGGTTTGGAACGGAAATGGCATAGTTCCAAATTAGAGGAGTTCCGCCTTGTGTGGCGGGATGCTATTTTAGATTATAAGCATGCACTACTGGCCACAAAGCAGGCCCATTACTCTGATTTGATCAGTAAAAACAAACATAACTCAGAGTTTTTGTTTCACACGATAACATTTCTTATTCACGGGTGACACCTGTTAGTCATTCTCCCTTTTCAGCGCAGGATTTCTTGGATTATTTCGAGAAGAAAATAGAAGATATTAGGCTGAGCATATCTCAGCACGCCTCGGCCCAACCATTAAGACCTACCATGGAGGTGGGTGCTACCACTGAAGTGTTACCTAGATTTACAGAATTTAATAGTATTTCACTGGGCGTGCTGACAAAACTCGTGGCGTCTACAAAAAGCACACAACCTGTTTGTTTGATCCTATACCAACAAAACTATTTAAGGACCTGTGGCCCACTCTTGGGCCGACTGTGCTGGAAATTATTAATCTGTCATTAACCTCTGGATCTGTTCTGAAATGTTTTAAATCTGCAGTGATTAAACCATTACTTAAGAAATCTAATCTTGACCTTGGTGTATTGAAAAATTACAGGCCGATATCAAATCTATCATTCTGTTCCAAAATTTTAGAAAAGCTCGTAGACTACCTCACTGAGAATGATCTTTTTGAGCCGCTGCCGTCTGTTTTTAGGAAATATCACTCCACAGAGACAGCGCTGACTAAAGTAGTGAATGATCTTCTGCAAGCAGTGGACTCAGACACCACTGCGGTTTTGGTGTTGTTAGATCTCAGTGCTGCGTTTCATACCGTGGATCATCATATTTTGCTCGATAGGTTGGAAAATCTTTTTGGGATTACTGGAAGTGTGCAGTATTCCATCTGTCCAGTCGTTCTCAATGTGTTTTGTGTAATACTACCTCTAACCTTAGTGACGTGAGATTTGGGGTTCCACAGGGATCTGTTTTGGGCCTCTTGCTTTTCTCCCTGTATGTAGCACCCCTTGGGCGTATACTGCGGAGTTTTGGGATTGCCTTTCATTGTTATGCTGATGATACTCAGTTGTACATACCGATAACTGCGGGAAATCTCACCCCCATAAAATCCCTGGAGGACTGTCTTCTATCAGTGAGAAGTTGGATGTCTAGTAACTTCCTACTTTTAAACTTTGATAAGACTGAAATGATGGTTCTTGGTCCAGCGAGACATCAGCATCAGTTTGACCAGCTGGCGCTCGGGCTGGATTTGTGTATCATACATCATACGGACAAAATGAGGAACCTTTGGGTAATTTTTGATTCCACGCTGTCTTTTGACCTCCACATCAGGGATGTTACTAGGACTGCTTTTTTCCATCTGCGAAATATGGCAAGGATCCGCCCCATCCTGTCTAGGGCTGATGCTGAGACCCTGATTCATGCTTTTGTTTCTTCTAGACTAGATTATTGTAATGTTTTATTTTCAGGGTTACCGCAGTCCAGCATTAGGGGTCTTCATCTGGTTCAGAACACTGCCGCCAGATTGTTGACACATAGCAGACGGTCTGAACATATCACACCCATTTTGGCATCCTTGCACTGGCTCCCTGTCATTGTGAGAGCAGATTTTAAGGTTTTGTTATTGACTTATAAAGTTGTTCATGGACTGGCGCCATCTTATCTGGCTGATCTGGTGGAACTTTACGTGCCGGCCCGGGCTTTGTGGTCGCAGGATGCGGGACTTCTCTGTGTTCCCAGGGTGAAGAAGAAGTCAGCGGGTGAAAGAGCCTTTTCTCATCATGCACCTACCCTGTGGAACAGTCTTCCTGCGACCGTGAGGCAGTCTGAGTCCGTGGACATTTTTAAGTCAAGACTGAAAACCCATTTTCATTCTCATGAATAGTTTTTATTTTTATCTGTTTTATTCTTTTATTTCTGTTTTTAATTACATATTAGTTTTTTTTTTTTATTCATTTTAAATTATTTATTTAAATTTTATGTTGAATTGTTTCATGTAAGGCGCCTTGAGGTGGTTTTTGCTGTGATTTGGTGCATTATAAGCTAATTAAAATTAAAAAAAATTAAATTTTAGTAGTCAGAAGCAATGTGTTTTGAGTATTCAGTGGCACTTGCTATATTTCCCACTACATTTTATTACACCGTGGGTCTGAGAGAAACCATTTCAATACTCTGTATGTCCTGTCCGTATAGTTGAATTGACCAAAAAAAAGTTGCAGAAATGCATTCCCTTGCCACCTAATACCCCTATTCAACAGGGTGCCATTCTGCTCGCCCATGATCCAAAAAAGTGCAAAAACGGGAAGAAAAGGTTTATTTTGGCTTGACTGGCTTATCAAGTGTAGACCTGGCAACTAGCTGGCCTATAAAGTCTAGGCCTGGCAATCCACTCAAAAACAAAAAGAAGAAGCTGCAACCTCGGCCAGAACCGCAACAAGCTCTGCTTCAAATTTTTACCCTGATGGCACGCAATCAAACAACTTCCAAGCTGCACCCGTTAGAAATATCCCGTTTTAAAGACATTCAAATGTGATTGAAGCTGTTAAGACTATGAACACCCGGACGTTATCACACACGCTATCAATAATTTTGCTAATTGGGACAAAATTTTTCAACAGTTCAAAAACTTGACCCCAGTTTCAAAACTGCTGCCGATGCTGGTTGTTACTACTACATACACCAAGTTTGTTCAGGATTGACAAAGATTGATCAAGAAGTTACTATGATGCTTTAAAACATGCCAATTTTTTTTTTTAATTCATTTTTAATTATTTATTTAAATTTTATGTTGCATTGTTTTGTGTAAGGCGCCTTGAGACGGCTTTTGCTGTGATTTGGCGCATTATAATCTAATTAAAATTAAGGGAGCTGAGCCAAAAGGCGAAGCTCTCGATCTACTGGCCAGTCTTTGTTCCTACTCTCATCTATGGTCATGAGTGCTGGGTCATGACCGAAAGAACAAGATCGCGGGTACAAGTGGCTGAAATGGGCTTCCTCAGGAAGGTGGCTGGTGTCTCCCTTAGAAGTTCAGTCATCCATGGGGAGCTCGGAGTACAGTCGCTGCTCCTTCGCGTTAAAAGGAGGCAGCTGAGGCGGTTCGGGCATCTGGTAAGGATGCCTCCTGGGCGCCTCCCTAGGGAAGCATTCCAGGCACGTCCACGAGCTGTTGCCCCCGCGACCCGAACCTGGAAAAGCAGTTGAAGATGAGTATGAGTGATTTGATTTTTTTTCTTTTTTTTTTTTCCCCACAGGGGCACCCCAAAAATTGCATACGAGTACATGTACCATTTTGAGGAAGGAGCACATTTCCACATTTCAACAAATGCCACAAGAAACCACCAAAAATATATATAAAAGTACTTAATTCTTTCACCAAAACATCAAATCTAGGCTTGCATGTTAGATGTACCTTCTGGAAAATCATAGCTGAACTTTCAGATCTTCTTTTTAATGTCAATAATGATAACAATAATAATATTAAAGCAAACGGAGCTCTGTTATCAGAGTAGTATCGGGATTGGATCGGAAGTGAAAAAATGTGGGACGCTGCATCCCTAATGTTAACTGATGTTTTGCTAGATAGATAGATACTTTATTGATCCCAGAGGGAAATTCAAGGCATCCAGCAGCTTACACATTAGACAAGAATGCTATTCAGGGAAAAATGTCCCACGTTTGGAGAAAAAAGTCAGTGAAGTATGATTTTAAGTTTTATTGTGTGTACATTTTCCATCTTCCATTACAGCATCTTGCTCGTTTCACTCGGACCCATGGTCGTTGTCCTCCTGAGCTTTTTCAGCATCATGGGATGACAGCCTGACGGACACACCGTCAGATTGAAGTGACACTAGTGACATCAGAGCAGCTCAGCAAAACACTGCAGACAGAAATCAGTGATGACAGTGACACTAGGGTAGGGAGAGACTTCACGGCGGTTGGAGGGAAATGCTAGAAAGTGAGTGGACGAAAAGAAAGGCAGGACCAGAGGGAGAAAGCTGGAGCTTTATGAAACTCCACTTGCAGGCACTTGGAGCAGTTGCCTCCAGATAAACTGGGTAGATTTTCAAACCTCATCCAGATCTCAGTCAGTCTTTACTCTGCATTTGCTTCTACAGTATATTCAGACTTATCAAAGTGGATCTGTTCGGGGTGGCTATTTAATTTGCTATGTGTGAGTAGCTGGAGGTCGAGCTGGTACAGGTCATTTATTCCAAGATAAATGAACGTCATAATCAGGTCAGGAAGGCTTGTATTGTACCACCAACACGTACTGTGCACTAGTCCCAACCAGATTTCCAATTGAATCATCTTAATATTGTGTGGGATTGTCCTGTGCAATGACATTTTTCGTGCTTTGCATGTACTGAATAACAACAAATCCTGAACAATCCTTGAGGCTCATTGGCACAAGTGCTTAACTCTGGATTCTGTAGCATGAAGCAGGTGAGAGTCCATGACTCCCCCTGGCCAGTACGCAGCTGAAGCCAGTCCCCATTTACAGTTTGTTGGACTAAGATGTTGCAGATGAACTGTCCTTGGACACAGCCAGGCAGCGTGATCGGTAAATGGGCATAACCGGGTACACACCTGGGAATAGGCCATATCATATCATATCATATCGATCAACTGGTGGAATTTCTTACCACGGTAGTTTTTGTCTTCCCACAATATAAACTATATAGTTGATGACATGAGCTACATGTGGACAGTTCATGAAGAATGATGGCAAAAAGTGGAGTTCAAAGCTTGTGATTAAGTAAAATTCACACAGCCATAAACTACACAGTGAAAAAATGTGGTAGTGTCGTAATGTAAATGCATCAGTAGGATGAAGAAGAGTTTGCAGAACAGAGTAATTTATTTGCATGGTGTGATTATTAGGTTTCAGGATTCTCGCCAGCGCAGTGTGCATAGAAGGCCCCTGTGATGTGATTTGGGTCCCTGTGCTGTGATTTAACCAGTATAGGGGGGCTTTTCTGTTTTTTTTTTTTCTTTGTCTTTTTTAAAGGACATGTTGCATGTTATTTAACGTCCCAGTTAGCAACACAAAGTGGCAATAGTGTTTCAAAGGGTGATAAATTTCAAACTTTTCTCAGGGGGATGCCCGTGGACCCTCCTACGGTTTTGTCCCAGACCCTCCTACGGACCCTCCGGTCCCCCTTCTTAAACAGAGGGACCACCACCCCGGTCTGCCAATCCAGAGGCACTGTCCCCGACCGCCACGCGATGTTGCAGAGGCGTATCAACCAAGACAGTCCCACAACATCCAGAGACTTAAGGTACTCAGGACGGATTTCATCCACCCCAGGAGCCTTGCCACCGACGAGCTTTCTGACTACCTCAGTGACTTCGGCCTTGGTAATGGATGAGTCCGCCTCTGAGTCCACCGTCTCTTCTTCCTCTTCGGAAGGCATGACGATGGGATTGAGGAGATCCTCAAAGTATTCCCTCTACCGCCTACCAGCATCCCCAGTCAGGGTCAACAGCTCCCCACCCACACCGTAGACAGTGTTGGTGGGGAGCTGCTTCCGCCTCCGGAGGCGTCGGACGGTTTGCCAGAATTTCTTCGAGGCCGACCGATAGTTCTCCTCCATGGCCTTCCCGAACTCCTCCCAGACTCAAGTTACTGCCTCTGCGGCCGCACAGACTGCAGCATGCTTGGCCTGTCGGTACCTGTCAGCTGCCTCCGGTGTCCCACCTGCCAATAAAGACAGGTAGGACTCCTTCTTCAGCTAGACGGCATCCCTTACTTCCAGCATCCACCACCGGGTTTGGAGATTGCTGCCATGACAGGCACCAGAGACCCTGTGACCACAGGTACGAGCGGCCGCATCGACAGTGGAGGTGGAGAACATGGTCCACTCGGACTCCATGTCTCCAACCTCCCCCGGGATCTGGGAGAAGCTCTATCGGAGGTGGGAGTTGAAGACCTCGCTGACAGGGTTCTGCCAGTCATTCCCAGCAAACCCTCACAATACATTTGGGCCTGCCAGGTCTGACCGGCTTCCTCCCCTCCCAGTCATAATTAGTGCATTACATTAAAACTAAAACATATAGCTGATATTTTCACTTTGAAATTAACATCACATCTGTTGTTTTACAATTACCTGTCTACAATTAGTTTGTTTAAAATTATAACCATAAGTCAAAACTGTCTGCCTGTGCAGGACTCCACTGAAATGACCAGCAGGTCTGTGTGGTGTGAAAATAAATTATCTTTTTTTTTCCCCCTCCCTCAGCTCTCCTCTGCCTGCAGAGGATAGAGCTTAGCCATTCACAGTTGGCTGTCTGTCTGCTACAAAACATGTAACAGATAGGCACTAAAATCTTTCATTTCAGACTTTACAAATGTTTTCAACTGTTAAGCTTTATTCACTATGCCCGCAAAAATATGTTAGTGGTTTAAAAGTTATTGGAACTAAATTTATCGGAAGGTAATTGGTCTGCTGATGGTTTTCAGAGTTATCTGGAAAGCTAATTTGCTAATAAAAATGTTAGATCGATTGAGTACTCTCATTCCAGTGGATGCTGAAGTTCTTGGTCGTCTCTGTCATTACTCTTGTGCTCAGTGTAATTAGCAGCTTTGGTGTGTGTTTGCAGTGAAAGTGCAGAGGCTGCATCATGCCCAGTAAGTGTCAGTGTGACAAATAGAGAGAACGATGATGAATGATAGGACATGGAAGGCACATTAAAGAGCTCACTAATTACTGTAAGTCAGCAAATAAAAGTCTGAGCTTCACTGTATCCTCTGAAGTCTGGGACAAATCTGGATGCTTTTTCCCATTTTTAGTGTCACTGACCGAGGATTTTTTTTTTTTTTTTTTTTTTAGTGCTTCCTGTTGTCTAGAAAAAAACGTGGTCAGTCTGGGACCGTGGGCTGGTGGTGCACGTTGCCACATCCACCACACCACAGAATGTCCTTGGGTCCTGGATGGGAATCATCGATCCAGATAAACACATGGTCCATCCCCATCTCTTGAAAAATAGTCCTTGATTTGAACATTAAAACATGCTAGTGCAGTGCCCATAGGAGGTATGTATTCCTATAGAAAAGTGGGAGCTTTGTTGACTATCTTTGTCGACGCTGGCATGTGAGAACGTTCTGCCTTGTAATAATGAAGCAAGACGTGTCTGTGGCTTGCATATCAGTGAGTGTTTGTATATTATTTATTTCTTCTGTCCCCAGTGAACATGTTAGAGCTAGGCATTTGTTTAAGGCAGAGAGTGACTCATCTTTGTTCCCAATCTTTGTCGAAGCTGGTGCATCAGAACATTCCACCTTATGCCAATAATGGTGATGACTTCAAACTAAAGGTTTTGAAAATTATTCTAAAAAAGTGATGCACGTCATCGTGCCATGGGAAAACCATATCCAAAAACTCAGGCTGATCTGACAAATACTCAGAGATATGTGAGCCACACACACACAGATGCATCTTGCTTTATAGTTTGTTATCCAGCTCTTTGTGCCATTTGTGAATTTCTTGCAGTGTGCTTACAAATTGTAGAAGACCACGTAAAAGAAATTTTTATTTAAAGGTGAAAACTGGTTGCATTTTGTGTTTGACAAAAATGTGTGTGTGTGTGTGTGTGTGTATGTATATACGAGGGCTGTCCGTAAAGTATAGGTCCTTTTTATTTTTTTCAAAAACTATATGGATTTCATTCATATGTTTTTACGTCAGACATGCTTGCACCCTCGTGCGCATGCGTGAGTTTTTCCATGCCTGTCGGTGACGTCATTCGCCTGTGAGCACTCCTTGTGGGAGGAGTCGTCCAGCCCCTCGTCGGAATTCCTTTGTCTGAGAAGTTGCTGAGAGACTGGCGCTTTGTTTGATCAAAATTTTTTCTAAACCTGTGAGACACATCGAAGTGGACATGGTTCGAAAAATTAAGCTGGTTTTCAGTGAAAATTTTAACAGCTGAGGAGAGATTTTGAGGTGATTCTGTCGCTTTAAGGACTTTTCACGGTGCGAGACGTCGCGCTGCGCTCTCAGGCAGCGTCATCAGCCTGTTTCAAGCTTAAAACCTCCACATTTCAGGCTCTATTGATCCAGGACATCGTGAGAGAACAGAGAAGTTTCAGAAGAAGTCGGTTTCAGCATTTTATCCGGATATTCCACTGTTAAAGGAGATTTTTTTAATGAAAGACGTGCGGACGGGTCCGCGCGTCGGGACGCAGCCGACGCGGTGCGGCGGCACAGGAAAAACACCTCCGTGTTGATAACCATTTGTAAAATCCAGGCGGCTTTTGATGGCTTTCAGTGGAGTGAGTATATGAGAAATTGTTTATCAGCTGGAGATGTTCCAACTTGTCCTCAAGGCTTCCAACAGAGGTGTTTTTCCTGTGGCGGAGCGTCGCGGCGGCTGCGAGCCGACGCTGCAATCCGCCCGCACGTCTTTCATTAAAAAAATCTCCTTTAACAGTGGAATATCCGGATAAAATGCTGAAACAGACTTCTTCTGAAACTTCTCTGTTCTCTCACGACGTCCTGGATCAATAAAGCCTGAAATGTGGAGGTTTTAAGCTTGAAACAGGCTGATGACGCCGCCTGAGAGCGCTGCGCGACATCTTGCACCGTGAAAAGTCCTTAAAGCGACAGAATCACCTCAAAATCTCTCATCAGCTGTTAAAATTTTCACTGAAGACCAGCTTAATTTTTCGAACCATGTCCACTTCGATGTGTCTCACAGGTTTAGAAAAAATTTTGATCAAACAAAGCACCAGTCTCTCAGCAACTTCTCAGACAAAGGAATTCCGACGAGGGGCTGGACGACTCCTCCCACAAGGAGTGCTCACAGGCGAATGACGTCACCGACAGGCGTGGAAAAACTCACGCATGCGCACGAGGGTTCAAGCATGTCTGACGTAAAAACATATGAATGAAATCCATATAGTTTAAAAAAAAAATAAAAAGGACCTATACTTTACGGACAGCCCTCGTATATATATATATATATATGTATGTATGTATGTATATGTATGTATGTATGTATATGTATGTATATGTATGTATGTATGTATATGTATGTATATGTATGTATGTATATGTATGTATATGTATGTATGTATATGTATGTATATGTATGTATATGTATGTATGTATATGTATGTATATATATGTATATGTATATATATGTATGTATGTATATGTATGTATATATGTATATGTATATATATGTATATGTATGTATATGTATGTGTATGTATGTATGTATATGTATGTATGTGTATGTATGTATATGTATGTATGTGTATGTATATATATGTATGTATGTATATGTATGTATGTATGTATGTATATGTATGTATATATATAGTTTTTTTTACCGGTAAAAATCTATTGTTCAACATATTTGGCATATACAAATAGATATTAATAGGTCAGCAAATGAGACTTTTGAGTATTCTGATTATCATTTATTTCATAGAATATCAGAAAAAATTTTTAATCAGTTGCTTTTTGTAAAGTCTTAATAAATTTTCTATCTACATAAAACACCAAAAGGTACAACAATCTGTCAGATAATCATAGAAGATTCAGCTGGAAATATAGTCAATGAGCACAAGCAGTATTATTAATATATTTTTAATTTGGCTTTGCTGCCTTAAAATTGATCATTCCTGGTGTCCTTTAATTGTTATTTGACTTGTTGATCTTGTACCTGATACTTAAACATGACTTCTTTTTTTTTTTTTTTTTTTTTTGTTAAAATGACTTGGTTGCATGTTACACGAACTCCATTCAGTTGTTAAGAATGCGGAAAGTGAAACTGGTATGATTTCTATGAATAATGTATTCACAAATTATGAAATTTTGAATTCCATGCAGTTTATCACCTGGTGGTCCAGATGGCGGTTTTTGGCCGCGTACGGTCTGTTTTTGGCTGATTGCTGTATTAATCGTAGAGTCATTCCTCTGTGATGATCTGCGTGTTCTGGACACCAAACAGCACCTCGGACACATAATGAAGGCTTTCTCCAGCTCCTGCAGCTGGGGCTGGATAATCTGGGATCAGGACTGATAGCACATCACAGGACAGCCCTCCGGATGGGGATGACGGTCAGAAAGCATGAGCGTTTGGCCTGGAAGTGCTTGTGGTTTTTCAAAACAAAGACATGATACATTTGTGTGGCTGCACGGCTACAGGGGGATTTTGTTTGTCGTGAATGAGTTTGTTGACGGTGTCTGTGGGCGTAATTGAATGAATGAGCACAGCAGTCTTTAAGACCAGAAAAAAGGGAATTAAGAAGGCATTGTGTATCATAAAACACACAGGCCGCTGTGAACCGCTTTAACGTGATGAAAAGCTAAACATTATGCAAATTAGGCTTAAAGTGATAGCCACCCCAGGGACTGATGTTTGTTGAATTCACAAAAACACTGACACAGCTGGAGAGAGATGAGCAGAGAGTCGCACACTTCCTTTTTTCTATTATACATTTGCGTGTTTGTATGTTTGTTACCATCCTGGACCCAAGGCGGTTCTTGGATCTATTGGATGCAACAGTGTGTCAGACCTGAACTGTGTGTCCATCAGAGTCAAGTATTGATGTTTGTTTAATTTGTCCAGAACAAGTATCTCCATTGTACTTTTCATGTTTGTGTTTCAACAGTGTAATCTTGTGTTTGGAATTATTTGGGAATCTTCTCCGAGGCGCAAAGGAGAAAAAACAGTCTTCTAATTACAAAACGTCTGATTGTGCACTTATAGCATCTCTCAGATGATGGAATTTGGCCTGATTACTTCATATGAACAAATGGGCAGTGGTGGTTAAGTGCATTTGTTTCCAGTGCGGAAGGTTCCCGGCTCCAACTCCACCTCTGACCAGTTCATATAATAAGTTGCTTTAGGAAGGGCATGGGATGTAAAACTTGTGCCAAATCAACATGCAGAGCCACCTCAGATCTGCTGTGGCGACCTGGAGTGAAAACAAGGGAGCAACCAAAGGGACATTTATTTCTTATGAACGATACGCAACAAAGAACATAGAGTAGTGATGGTGGCCACTTTAGCTCGTCTTCTATCCCAACTTCATCAACAGCTTCATCAGAACTCATTTAACAGCTCATTTGAGACTGCTGACATCTACTGGTCAAATAAAGTTTAGCACACTTACTACAGGTGTGATTATTCATTGGGAAAACAATATGTACAGTACAATATGTACAATATGGGTTCCGTTCTCGGTCAGGCTACCCCTTTGTGTTTTTGGACAAGCCAGTTTGTCTGCCATGTCTCAGTCCACCCAGCTGAAATTGGTACTGGCCTTGGCTGCGGATGTACTCTTTGATGAGCTAGCATCCCATCTGAGGGGAGTTGTAGACGTTTATCTCTTTCAAGCTACAGTATCCAAGGTTATCCACCAGACCAGTGGGCGTCAGGGCTTATATAGGACTTGTACTTGATATATTTGTAGCTGGAGGCCACATAACAGAATGTCAAGTCTTGAAGTTTATGCAGATACTATGTGTCGCCGCATCCACCACACCACAGAACCGCCCTTAGACCCTAGATGGTGAGCATCCAGGTAGACAATACGTGCAGCTATCGGTAGCCCTCTTACACAACCAGGACACTCTGAAGAATAGAAATAATTTTGTTAATTCAACCAAACATGCTGTCGACCTAAACAAGAAAGTTTGATCATGTTACCACGGTGGTAAAAAAAAAAAAAAAAAATTCTCTTCACTGGTTATCTGTTCATGTGAGGGCAGATTTCTAGGTACTGTTGTAGACTTTTAAGATACTTCTTTTTGATTGAGTTGTTAAAGCTTTATGTACTTGCATTCACAGTGAGCAGGTTTGTTGTGTGTTCAAAAGATTAAGACGATGACTGTGGGAGGTAGAGCTTATTCAGGTTTGTGGAAAAGTTTACCAGCTGAAGTCAGGTAATCGCCTTCAGTTGCGTCTTTTAAGGGCAAATTGAAGACTTATCTTTTCTCTAAGGCTTGTAATCTTCGAGGGTTATGAGGTACAGTTTCATGTTCATGATTGGTGATTCAAGTTTCCCCCCCCCCAGCAAATAGGACAAATAGGTAAAAAAAAAAAAATTTAATCCCGAAGTCTGTTAATCCTGTCGTGTCATAATTTTCACTTTGTAACTGTGAGCGGAAGTGTGAATATTTACTTACAAAGAATTTTACACTTCAAAAATGTATGTGTGTGTCATACTCCAGTTTAATAGTAGTGATCATATGAAATAGTCTTGGGTAAAGAAACTGACTGGTTTAAATTCAGGAGTAGCTGCAAACAAATGTGTGTAAGGACAGATTGTCAGACTTGGGTAATGCAAGAAAGCTGTGTTCCACAGAATAGCATGATGTAGGAGTCCAAAACTTGGAAAAGGGAATTTGGCAGGAGACAAAAATAACGCTGGCAGACTTATCAAAGTAGAGAAATATAGTTGTTTGAATGTTTTCTGCAGTTTTAGAGAGAGACTGCTCCAAACTAGCATCCTTTCTGACTTAAAAAGAGATATAAAAGAAATAGTGTGACACACATTAACATTTTTCTGTCACTGTAAGTTTGGATAAGTTGCAAAGTGTTGTGTGTTGCTTGTAGCACATGTACGAATCTCTCAAGGTCTTTTTTTGTTTGCTTGTTTTAATTTTATTTATTTATTTATGTTTGGAAGTTGTTGAAAATTTTTAAGTTGCCTTTTTGCAAGCATAACTTTCTCAAACTGTATTTGTGAGGTGTAAAATAAACTATGAACCCAGTGATGTTCCTGGGGCTGTGAAGTGCAGCTTTTCTGCATTGATTTCCTCAAAACATGCTTTGATAAATCTGCTGTGCACCCTGGTGATGCATAGATGACAACCAGGGCATGCGAGTGCAGCAGGAGTGGAAGTTTTTTTTCTTGGAGTGGTGTGTGTACATATATATGTACAGTGAGGCAAATAAGTATTTGATCCCCTGTCAGTTTTGCAGGTTTTCCCACCTACAAAGAATGGAGAGGTCTGTAATTTTTATCGTAGGTACACTTCAACTGTGAGACAGAATCTAAAAAAAAAATCCAGAAAATAACATTGTATGATTTTTAAATAATTAATTTGCATTTTATTGCATGAAAGAAGTACCTACTCTTATGTGTCGGACGCAGCTCGGAGAACCGACCAGCGTTTGAAGGACCCAGTATGAAATAAGCAGAGCACGGTACAAAGGCTAACTGAATTTAATACATAACAGTGATAATACAAAAAGGTGCGGCCTGGCGTGGTGCGCTCCCAGCAGCGCTAACGGTCCGGAGCCAGAAGCTGTTTCGGACCCAAGGACCCCGCCGACACCCCCCAGGTGGCCGCAACAACCGAGTCTGTGAAAGAAGGAACCATTATGTGAGTCCACACTCTACACACAGAACACTTAAAGGTGTACAAACAGCAAACACCTCCTGGCTTGATTGCTGATCAGCTTCCAACCTGCAGGCATGGAACATCCAGTTCACAAAACTCCACCGCAGTGGAAGCTGATACATGACTAACAAACAGCTCAATACAATAAGGTGTGAGGGACACCACATTTACTGACTGTATAACTGTTAGTCACAAAATCTAACGTACCTCAGGAAGTGTGCTGACGAGCGTGAGACCTCACCCCCTCCTCTTTCACAGACTGTGCATCAAACCTGGACGTTTCTCAGCATCCGCTGCTGATGAGATGGCTCCCGAGACGACGATCTCACCCGTCTGGTCACAAGGTCGAGTCTCTGGCAAATACACACTGTGCACTCCAGTCTTAAATGCCAACATGCTCCAATCCATCCAGATGCACCTCAGCTGTGAGTCCTGACGAGTCGCAGGTGATCAGGGTGAGGTCCTGACAGCCTCAGCAACACAGCCACTCAGTCCCAAATGCACGCCACCTGGGAGGAAAACAAACAGACAAACAAACCGGCAGCCAGGCCCCCCCCAGCCATATAACACCTACCTTATCACCTACTAACCAGCAAGAATTCTGGCTCTCACAGACCTGTTAATTTTTCTTTAAGAAGCCCTCTTATTCTGCACTCTTTACCTGTATTAATTGCACCTGTTTGAACTTGTTACCTGTATAAAAGACACCTGTTCACACACTCAATCAATCACACTCCAACCTGTCCACCATAGCCAAGACCAAAGAGCTGTCTAAGGACACCAGGGACAAAACTGTAGACCTGCACAAACCTGGGATGGACTACAGGCCAACAGTCAAGCAGCTTGGTAGAAGACAACAACTGTTACGATTATTTATTAGAAAGTGGAAGAAACACAAGATGACTGTCAATCTCCCTCAGTCTGGGATTCCATGCAAGATCTTACTTTGTGGGGAAGGATGATTCTGAGAAAGCTCAGAACTACACAGGAGGACCTGGTCGATGACCTGAAGAGAGCTGGGACCACAGTCACAAAGATTACATTAGTAACACATGATGCTGTCATGGTTTAAAATCCTGCAGGGCAGCAAGGTCCCCCTGCTCAAGTCAGCACATGTCCAGGCCTGTTTGAAGTTCACCAGTGACCATCTGGATGATCCAGAGGAGACATGGGAGAAGGTCATGTGGTCAGATGAGACCAAAATAGAGCTTGTTGGTATCAACTCCAGTTACCGTGTTTAGAGGATGAGAACAACCCCAAGAACACTGTCCCAGCCGTGAAGCATGGGGGTGGAAACATCATACTCTGGGGATGCTCTTCTGCATAGGGGACAGGACGACTGCACCGTATTGAAGGTAGGATGGATGGGGTCATGTATTGTGAGATTTTGGCAAACAACCTCCTTCCCTCAGTAAGAACATTGAAGATGGGTCGTGGCTGGGACTTCCAGCATGACAATGACCCCAAACACACAACCAGGTCAACTAAGGAGTGGCTCCGTGAGAAGCATTTCAAGGTCTTGGAGTGGCCTAACTAGTCTCCAGACCTGAACTCAATAGAAAATCTTTGGAGGGAGCTGAAACTCCAAACCTGAAAGATCTGGAGAAGATCTGTATGGAGGAGTGAACCAAAATCCCTGTTGCAGTGTGTGAAAACTTGGTCAAGAACTACAGGAAACATCTGACCTCTACAATGGCAGACAATTGTTTCTGTACCAATTGTTAAGGTCTGTTTTTCCTAGGGGATCAAATACTTATTTCATGCAATAAAATGCAAATTAATTATTTAAAAATCAAACCATGTGATTTTCTGGATTTTTTTTTTTTTTATTATTCTGTCTCTCACAGTTGAAGTGTACCTATGATAAAAATTACAGACCTCTCCATTCTTTGTAGGTGGGAAAACCTGCAAAACTGACAGGGACTCAAATACTTATTTGGCTCACTGTATGTGTGTATGTATGTGTGTGTGTATGTATATGTATATATATATATATATATATATATATATATATATATATATATATATATAAAACCTGAAGCTTTTATAGGTTTAGTTGAGTGTTCGGAAAAATGAAGAGCGACAAAGTAACTTTTTGTAACTGGACAAGAGTCACAGTCACTGAAATGCTTTTAATGAGTTGTATTTGTTTTTCATATTTCCCAGTCATAGAACTTTCATCACATTATATAATGAATCATGTGTCATTATGTACAACATAACAGCTTGTGAAGAGTGATGATGCTTTTCAAAGGTACATGCTGTTGTGCCGCTATTATGTCTGTCACTGTGGGCCCATACAATAAACTCCCATTCATTCAGTAATGAGTGGGCCTTTGGCACACTGAGCAATTTACCCAGGAATGTGCTGTGAACTAAATGTTTTAATGTTGACATGAGATTTGGGGTTCCACAGGGATCTGTTTTAGGCCCCTTGCTATTCTCCCTGTATGTGGCACCCTTTGGGCGTATACTGCGGAGTTTTGGGATTGCCTTTCATTGTTACGCTGATGATACTCAGTTGTACATACCGATAACTGTGGGAAATCTCACTCCCACTTCCTACTTTTAAACTTTGATAAGACTGAAATGATGGTTCTTGGTCCAGCGAGATGTCGGCATCAGTTTGACCAGCTGGCGCTCAGCCTAGGTTCGTGTGTCATACATCATACGGACAAAATGAGGAGCCTTGGGGTAATTTTTGATCCCACATTGTCTTTTGACCTCCACATCAGGGATGTTACTAGGACTGCTTTCTTCCATTTGCGAAATATAGCGAGGATCCGCCCCATCCTGTCTATGGCTGATGCTGAGACCCTGATTCATGCTTTTGTTTCTTCTAGACTAGATTATTGTATTCTATTTTCAGGGTTACCACAGTCCAGCATCAGGGGTCTTCAGCTGGTTCAGAACGCTGCCGCCAGACTTCTGACACGTAACAGAAGGTCTGAACATATCACACCCATTTTGGCATCTTTGCACTGGCTCCCTGTCTCTGTGAGAGCAGATTTTAAGGTTTTGCTATTGACTTATAAAGTTGTTGATGGACTGGCGCCATCTCATCTGGCTGATCTGGTGGAACTTTACGTGCCGGCCCGGGCTTTGTGGTCGCAGGATGCGGGACTTCTCTGTGTTCCCAGGGTGAAGAAGAAGTCAGCGGGTGAAAGAGCCTTTTCTCATCATGCACCTACCCTGTGGAACAGTCTTCCTGCGACCGTGAGGCAGTCTGAGTCCGTGGACATTTTTAAGTCAAGACTGAAAACCCATTTTCATTCTCATGAATAGTTTTTATTTTTTATCTGTTTTATTCTTTTACTTCTGCTTTTAATTATGAAATGGAGGCCGCTGCCTCCATTTCATTAACCTTAACACATCAGCGAAATGATCCTTAAGCCACAACAATGAGGAATGATGCTGAATTCTGCCACTTTCACCTTTAAAGAGATGTTTCCTTCTGTCCTCTAAGTGCAATCTGTCTGATACATGAAACACAGGAGCCTTTTCCACTGTGTGCTGAGGTCTTAAATATTTTAAAATAATTAGTTTTTAAAGATCATGTCTAGCATGACTGTTTTTTTGTGGTTCACTGAGTAATGTTCTGCTCTCATTGCTCATTCTTGACTCTGTGCAATCACTATTTCTGGCGTTGTCCTGCCTCGCCCCTCCAGCTGTTTAGTCACTTTGTGCTCTCTCTGTCATTCCATTCAGCTTCACTCCTCAAAGCCTATTAACTGCACATAGTAGTTGTTTGTTGTTTGGCGTCATGTCTTAGGAAGAGTAGAAAATAGAATAGCTCCTCTGTCTGGTTTTGTCTGGCAGATCCTTGGCCCGGCTGACAGGCGACCGGATCAGTCACGGGTAGATCATTGCTGCAAGGCCGCTAAACACATCAGCATGGCACACATATCTCTTTCATTTAATTAAAGGAGTCATATTACACATCTTTTGAGACTTTAAAAATGCTTATTAAAGATTGAGAGTAGAGTGTCTTCTAAAGTCCGTTCTGGTTTCAGGTAGTCGTGGGCTGGTATCACCATAAAACCTAAATCAAAAATTGTAGCCTGACTCATTATATGTGCAACATTCTCTGTATAACTTGTAAACTATGTGGTCATTTCACAATGATTCATGTGACTCATGTCTCTTTCTCTAAAATTAGATTGTTTCATTATTAGTTATTATTACTATTATTATTGTTGCTGTTATTATTAATATATAAATAAAAATAAATGTTATTTGTAATACATTTGACTCTTTTACGACAACAAACGCTGAGCCATTAATTATTATACAGAAAACAAATGCACAAACATGCTGAAATGCCAGCAGCTTAATGCTAACTTTAACATTGAAAACGCCATAGACATGCTAACACATTAGCATTGGCATTAGCATAAAATACATCTATCAACTGTTTCAGAAGATCATAACAGGTCAGTTTAACATAAAAAGGTAAATATTCCTCACAGATGTATGCTCTTTAAGGTTTTAGTGGGGAAAAATTAAGACAAATGAAACCAACGAAGCAGCAGCTTGAAGCACTCCTTCATTGGTTCAAGATTCAAAGCAAAGCTCTGTTGATTATATGGAAGAAATGAAACATTTGCGGTAAAACAAAGTTATTTAGCAACTAATCGACTAAATTAGTTGACAACTATTTTAATAATCAATTTTAATTGATTAACTCGATTAGTTGTTTCAGCTCTACTTTGTAAACTCAACCACTGGTAACCTAGTGGAGCAGATAAGTATGACTTTTGTCCAGAATTGTTCACTTGGTGATACAAGCATCAGATTTGGGATGAATGTTCTCCATAAATCAGTGTTTTAAAAAAAAAGTGCTGGTCACTTGTAAATCCAATATGGTGGTCAGGTAGGGGTCAATGAAGAATTACACAGGGCTCAAAATTTAGAAATCCTCCAATCATATGAAAAGTATAACACAGTATTTGTCTGATCATTAATATTCCAAAAAGGTACAGTTTGGACTATCTATGACTAAATTCTATGGAGTTATGGGGTGAAAACAGCAAAAAATGGTGACAAAGGTCAGTTTCAGTTTGTACAGGGGTCAAAAGTTAAAGTTTCTTCAATTTTTGTAAAATGTGTTGCAAATTATTGGTAGAGTTAACAGAGTTTTAAAAAGGAATAGTTTGCACCATGTGTCATGCTTAATTCTCACTGTTGAGGCAGTATGTCTCATGGATTTGCTACTTTGCTAACTACATATTTCCTTACACAATTTATAATAACTTCATATCTCCTCTGGAACACCATGATGCATACTGTCCTTTTGCTTACCACTCTATACAGACAAAACAGTTTTACTTTTACACATACTGTTTCAGATAATACAACGCATGCAGTCATTGCATGCGTGATGGTCCCCTCACCTAGTGCAGGGACCAAAGGATTCTTGGTTCAAATCCCAGCCTGACCAGAAAATCACTAAGGGCCCTTGAGCAAGGTCCTTAATCCCCTAGTTGCTCCTGGTGTGTAGTGAACCCCTTGTATGGCAACACCCTGATATCAGGGGGAATGTGAGGCATTATTGTAAAGCGCTTTGAGCATCTGATGCAGATGGAAAAGCGCTGTATAAATGCAGTCCATTTACCATTTACATGCCATAGAATCCAATGTACGTCAGCATTGACATTTACTTTGCAAACCAAGCATTCAACACTGTCAAAACTATTTCATTTATTTATCCTATTAGTTCAACCAATAATTTGCACCACCTTTTACCAAAATTGGAGTAACTTTAACTTTTGACCCCTGTACAAACTGAAATTGACCTTTGTCACCATTGTTTATGTTTTTACCCCATAACTCCATAACATTCAGTCATAGATAGTCCAAAATATACCTTTTTGGAATCTTTGTGACCAGACACATAATGTGGTATGGCTTTCAATTTGATTGGAGCATTTTTAAATCTTGACCACTGTGTAATTCTTGACCCCTACCTGACCACCTATTGAAAATTCAAGTGATGCCTAAGTAGTATTTATTCTGAATTTGGTGCTTGTATCACCATTTGAAGGATTGTTCCAGTATCTGCTGCACTAACCCTATTTTTGACAGACTTTCTTGAATTGGCATTCTAACACGGCACGCAGCCCTGTATATTCAACATGAGCAAGGCTACATAAGCATACAGAGTTCTCTGCCCACACAACCAGCAGTGCAAACATGCACGCATATAAGCCATGTCACCACTTGAGGCTTTTCTCCAAGACGAGAGACAACATGACACAAGTGGTCTTTCTCCTCAGGTACAGCGCACCGCTCTGTGTGCGGCAGCGCGTCTGAGTTGTTTGTGCACGATGCCTTTCCTTTGATTGGATCTCTTTACTTTTGTAGTCCGATAAGACTAACCAAGTGTTTCTGTGAATTTTCTTCTGCAACAGAGCAGTCGGCTTTCACGTCCGCTGGGGATAGACGTGTTTATGTGTGCACGCACATGCGCATGGCTGTGTGATAATAATATCCCTTGTCAGCTTCCTGAAGATTAGCCTCGATGGGAGAAATCCTCCGTCATGTCCTCTCACCTTATTCTCTCGCTCGCTCCCTGTATGTTATCAGTCTTACTTTACATTCGGCTGACTCGTGCTTCAGAATCCAGTACTTTTCTTTCGGCATTTAGAGAGAATTTAGGTCATGCACACAGAGTGGTTTTGAAAATGTAAATTTTCATTGTGGCAGATACTTATTTTGCTGCTGATTTTCTGCAGGTGTTCTGATGGATTGATTGTGTTTTGTTTTTCCCCTCCTTAGAAATGCACAAGACTGGCAGTAATTGAAAAGGAGGAGGCAGCTGACCGGTCTGGTTCCTAATGGCCCAGTGAAGTCCTTCCCTACAGGCTAAAAGCGATGTTTTTGGGAGCTGGAGGCCGTAGCACCATCAGCAGTGTGTGTGTGAGGCCCGATCTCTCCCTTTTTTACCAGCACTCTTCCAGAGATGGGATGTCAGCCCTCTGTGTCTCTGGCCTCCATAGTTCTCTGAGATCTTCTGGGGGGCCATGAACAGCTACACAGACAGAGGGGTCACTTGCACCTCATCAGACCTTCTGGATGGCGGAAGGGGAGGAGGAGGGCTGCCTCTCTCTGCATCCCAACACACTCCGTTCCGACACACCCCCAATGGCCACCCAGCCCCTGGCCTTACAGACCCGCCCATCCAATCACGTGTCTCTGTGCCCAAAATGGGCGTGCGGGCACGTATTGCGGAATGGCCTCCACGCCGAGCACAATCCCAGGAATCACTACTTGAAAATGGGCAAGTTGGCAGCAGTCACCATGGCGGTGACTACTCGACATCCATTTCATCTTCACTTTTGCCACCTGACACTGGATTGATTCGGGGAGGGCTTGCCAGGCTGCCACGACGACGGTCCAAGGATGTAGAGTTCCGAGGTGGAGGGTTCGGTGGGGAGAGAGGTTCGCCTTTGAGTCTACGTGTTTTCCCTCCATTAAGGCAACGGTCTAACAGCGAGGTTACGCTGAGCGAACAGGATGAAAATGAGGTAATATTCCTCTAATGCACTTTTCTTACACGCACTCTGTAACATAAGAAGGAATCACAAAACACGGGACGTGATGTAACCTGTCCATTGTGCCAATGCATGGATGTGCAAACTGGCTGAATTTCAAGCATGCATCTGCACATCTTCATAGCCAACTTCAAATATTTTCTTTGTGGGAAGAATTTTAATGATCACATATTTAATATCTGTAAGGTTTAACTTATTTCAGTTCAGTATGTTTATATACGTCCAAATGGGCAGCATAGCAGACTGGTGGCTAACAGGAAAAGTTTGATTAAATTCTGTTTGGCACTAATTAATAAAGTTGTTGGTCTTTTCTGTACAGGTTATCTGTAGTCTTATCAAACATGAAAACATTAGTTTGAAAACATGGAGCTGAAACGGTTAGTGAATTAATCACTTTTTTTAATCATCAACTATATTGTTAATTTTTTTTATTATATTCAGACATTTATAAAGGAAACTAGCCTAACTATGACAAGTAAACAAAAAGAGAAGAAAAAAAACTTCCTGATTTGAAAATGTCATCCTGGTCTGTGAGGAATTGAAGTAGATTTTCTGATATTTTCAGGGCTAAATGTTTCATAAAATGACAGATTCATCTCAAACAAAAAAAATACAGCTTTAAGTCAAACTGGAAACACATTGCCTTCATAAAATTGATGTCTAACGGTGGCTTAACATTTTGGTATTCTGTACTGAAAATAAGATTTACTTTGTTTTTACGAGAAGTAAAATCTTTCATCTTGCAGTATATTTCATAATCTTAAAATTTTCATTTTTACATGAAGGTGGATGGTCGTGGAGTTGGTGGGATGGGGAATCTGTTCAGAGAGTACGGCAGCACGTCTTCAGTCGACATCCAGGGCATTCCTGAACAAAGCTTCTTCGAGATGCTCAACCAGTTCCACCAGGAGAGACCCGACCAGCGCAGCTCAGCATCCGGACGCCTCAGAGAACTGCTGACCGTGACGGACTCTCAACCAAAGGCTCCCCTCCTCTCTGCTTCTTCACCCATTCCCACGATGAGTGGCGATGACAGAGGGACGGGGAGGAAAGACGGAGCAGAGAGAGTGAGGAAGAAAAGTGGAGGGACGGAGTCATCACTAGGCACCTCCTCTTTGTTTAGGAAGCTTCGGAGCTCAAGCAGAGGGGAGCTGGATGGAGGGAAAGGAGAGACTATTGAAGATAGCGGAGGGCGGAGTTTAGTAGATTGCACTTACAAACCGTGGGTGTGCCCCAAAAGCTTTGTCCACTTTGATGCTCAGAGCATTCTGTTTGACCTACACGAGGCAGCTGCTCAGCGTGCTTTTGTTGCCCAGAGGAGGAACATTGCCACGGGGGCATCAGCCGCCTCAGTGTCTCTGTCCACTTCAAGAACCTCAGCACCAAGTGGGAACGAACCAACTTACTCCAGCATTGAGGATCTGACAGCAGTCCTTGACCCAAGCACCACAACAACCTGCGTAGGAATGGACCCTGCAGAGGGGCCTCCTGGGACCTCCTTAAGCTCACTGCTCCTCTGCTGTCCCCACTTCCTCAATGAGACTGGGGGCTATGGAGAGCGCAACATCAGCTTCCTCAGTTCCTCAGCAGAGCGAGGAGTTGAAGGCACAAGAGGTTGGCTGAGGAGGAGCAATGCCAGCATGTCCATTCTGGAGGTCTCAATCGAACAGCAGGTTATAAGACTGGACAGACTGAAGCTCTACAGCATAGAGCATGTAGACCTTGGGGCCAGGTACTACAGAGACTACTTCCACGGCAAAGGTAACGGAGATTCTCACACATTAGAATCAAACAAGTCCTGAAATATTCTTTGATGTTAGTGCCCTGTCATGAGGGATCAAGCAAAAACTGATTATTAATCTTATCATTTTGTATTTTGTGATTTTTTTTTTTTTTTTTTTTTTTAAGACTTTATTTTAATTCCAATACATTTTCTACAAGTTGAAAAATGGGGGGAAGTAACGCTTTTCATGAGCATCAGTATGTCGAGTGCATATTACAAGTAGAAACATATCAGCCAATACCAAGGTCGGCAAGTTGGGGAGCGCAGGATGAAAGTTAGCGTACTTGCCTCCCAAACAAAAGGTTCCCAATTTCAGGCCTACTGTGCCCCGTTATCCATGTGCATCTGCAGTTCCATTGGGAAGGACATCTGGTATAAAACTTGTAGAGTCATCATGCAGATCCATACCGGATCCGCTGTGGCAAACCCCAAGTCAAAATAGGAGCAGCCAAAAAAAATTGCTGTCAGTACCTCACATTAGGGCTGCAGCTATTGAATATTTTTTCAATAGAGTATATTAGCAATTATTACATCGATTAACCAAGTAATTGGATAAGAAGTACTTTTGCGTTTTTAAACAATTTGTCAGTAGGGCATTACGTACATAACACTTTTATTGGCCCAGAATCTTTGGACTGTTAGCTTCAAAACTAAAGCCATTTAGTGCAAGTGTCACCTGACATAATCTAAGGGTATTGTGGGGGGCGTGTCCTCTTTCCATCTTGATTCACTTCTGGAAGGCAGTCTCTGAGCAGGTACAATGAAGAACTTGTGTATTTATGTAGAAAGCACGACTTACTGAAAGGTAAAGCAGTTTTATCAGCACTTTTTATGTCAGGCCATTCTCAGAATGAGACTTTAGCCGTATTGGGGGGAAGCAAAGGTTTAGTACAGTGGTGTCCAAACTATTACAGAAAGGGCCAAGAGGGTGCAAGTTTTCTTTGCAGCCACTGACTCCAGCAGGTGATTTCACTGATTAACATCACTTTGAGCAGATGGGATGAGTTCATCAGTGCTGGCCACCCGTCTAAACTGAGCAATCAGGGAAGAAAGGCCACCTGGAGTTTGCCAAAAGGCACCTGAAGAGGTCACAGTCCATGAGAAACAAAATTATCAGGTCTGATGAGACAAATATTGAATTCTTTGGCGTGAATGCCAGGTGTCATGTTTGGATGAAACCAGGCACCATCCCTGCAGTGAAGCATGATGGTGGCAGCATCATGCTGTGGGGATGTTTTTCAGCGGCAGGAACTGGGAGACTAGTCAGAATTGAGGGAAAGATGAATGCAGCAATGTACAGAGACATCCTGGATGAAAACCTGCTCCAGAGCACTCTTGACCTCAGACTGGGGCGATAGTTTATCTTTGAGGTGGACAATGACCCTAAACACACAGCCAAGATAACAAAGGAGTGGCTTCGGGACAACTCTGTGAATGTCCTTGAGTGGCCCAGCCAGAGCCCAGACCTGAATTTGATTGAACATCTCTGAAGAGATCTGAAAATAGTTGTGCACCGACACTCCCTATCCAACCTGATGGAGTTTGAGAGGTGGTAAAAAGAGGAATGGACAAAAATGCCCAAAGATAGGTGCACCAAGCTTGTGGCATCATATTCAAGAAAACTTGTGGCTATAATTGCTGTCAAAGGTGCATCAACAAAGTATTGAGGAAAGGGTGTGAGTACTTGTGCACATGTGATTTCTTAGTTTTTCATTTTTAATAAATTTGCAAAAAAAAAAAAAAAAAACATTATGGGATATTATGAGTAGAATTTTGAGGGGAAAAAAAATGAATTTACTCCATTTTGGAATAAATCTGTAACTTAACAAAATGTAGAAAAAGAAGCGCTGTGCATACTTTCTGGATGCACTGTAAATGTGCAGTGTAAAACTGTGGCCGGTGTTCATCCAGTGTCATTCCACACATCTCAGCCTGTTCAGCACAAAGTGGGCCAATCTGGCAGTACTCCTAACAGCTTTTACTACACTTGTACCTGTCAACGGACTGTCGGTCAGTTCTGAGCTTGCCTTTGTGCATGAACACCGTTAGCACTTAACCTAATCAGCTTTATTTTACGTCTGGTTTTAAGTGTAATAAATTGCACCAAACTTAAGCGATCAGTGGTTTTTGTGTGATCTGTGCTCGGCTGTTCACATGTGGGTCTCGTCAACATCACCTCGCCAGACACTGTGTACCAATTCTCCCGTTGGCGAGCATCATCTGGCTGCACCCTCATTAGGGACCGACGCTGTTTGGAGCACGTGTGCAAGCATGTATACACAGAGAGACAGGCCCGCAGCCGATAAAGGTTGCATTTCACAAATGTGTTCTGCTGTTGCTTTTCTAATTTAGCCATCCACCAAAAAATTACTGATTGTGGCTGACTGTGTGCTAGAATCTGTCCTCTGTCTATGATAGAATCATCGCTTAAAAGCTTTTTTGCAAGACATTTTTGCAGGACATGGCAAACATATTAAGTAGGCAAATTTTAAAGTCTGAGATTTATAAGTTTTACCTTTTTTCTTTTTTAGAAAATTGCAATGACTTCACGTACACTAATTGCATTTCAGAAGGTTGCATCAGGTGAATCTTTCACTTCTGCATTTTAACTCACTCGATGCCATTGACTCTAAAACGCGTCTTTTCCGATAGTAACGCCCCGTGCCAAAGATGCCTCATTGAGCCAATTTCTTTTCTTCTCTTTTCTTTTCTTGTGGTATGTTTGTTGTTGACATGGACGTAGAACTCAGTTTTCTATGGGTCTTGAAAAAACACTCAGATGCTGAAGAAATCCTGGCACTGGGATGTTCTGAACGTTGAAAATGGCTGGCACTCAGTGAGTTAACTAGGGATGCACTGATCTCATCGTGTACAGTTTCAGCCCAATCAAGCCATTTTTATAATTTGTCGTATCCATTAAATTAATATGATTAAACCCAAGTCACCAAATAAGTGTGCCTGCACGTTGCCTCTGCTTTGTCAGCAGACCAAAGAAAGTTCTGGCTGCTGATTTATGACAGAGTCATGGTTCACATTTTGAAAGCGACTTAATACTTAATCAGTTTCCCTCCGTTTGGTAACACCGGTGCTCTATCAGGCAGAGCTCAGAGCTGCCACACTGAGAATTTCAAACATATATTTCACCTCACTTTAGATGCACACAAACACTTTGTTTTCTGATTGATGGTGAATGTGATATGACCTTCTGTTTTAGAGACTGTACACAGGCCATAGCTAGAAAGAAGAGTTGAAAATGGCACCGGTGAGGAAGGGGGCGGGGGGCTGAATCCCTCATTTCTCTCTGTAACCAATTATATATGTATAAAGCTGATGTTTGAATGCAGAAGAAACGATTTTCCTTTCAAAACTAACCTTAACCATATCTTTTGTTTGTTTTTTCACCAGAGCACTCAAACTACTTTGGGACAGATGACAAGCTTGGCCCCGTGGCTGTCAGCATCCGCAGGGAAAAACTGGATGACACCAAAGACCTCAAAGACCAGTACCAGTACCGCCTCATTGTCAGAACAAGTGAGGTACGTGTAATTTGCAGTCCCTGTAACACACTTTTTTATTATTATTATTATTTTTTTTCCTCTTTGCTCAATCTGTTTTCCTTGCAAAGAATTCCACCTGCCCAGTTACAGTATCCTCAAACCAAACACCAGCTGTTCTGGCCAAAGATGTTGGCCAATTGTCAAAAGGAAAATCACCACTCAATTGTTAGGGATGGGACTCAAGAACTGGTTCCACTTGAGTACAACCCCAATTCGAATGAAGTTTGGACATTGTGTAAATAAAAACAGAATACAGTGACTACGTTTACATGCCGTTAATATTCAGGTTAAGGTCACTATTCTGGTTTCTGAATCATTAGGAATAACCCGTTTACATGCTTAAGCAGACAGAGTTACTCCTGTATACATGGTCACTGGTATCATTTTGAATATCCCCATCTAAACAGCGATGCACGTCATCCACCAGTGCTTGATTTGATCTGGCGTTTGTGCAAACCCTGCTTCGTGTAATCCTGCTTCGTGTAAAACCCCTCACTGCACACTTTTCTCAAACAGGCATTAACATTTTCTCATTTTTCTCTCCTGCGGGCTGCCTCCACATCAAAACAGCGAGCGTCTCTGGACCTGTTGCCAGATTTGGCGCAGCTACGCACAGAAGAGAGGGGGGCGGTGTGAGTGGTCCATTGCTGCGTTTACCGAGCTGCAGACGGTAAGCGCATCGGAGGCAGAGCAATCGTGGTGATATGCTGACCGGTGCTGCGACCGGGCTGCCTGATAAGGACACAGAACACAATGCGCTGTTTACAGCTGCTTCTGTGGTGTCCGGTGGGCTGCACGTGCTGCATACAAGTAGTTGCTGTACTCAAAAGACCAAGATTCCTTGCGGATAGGACATGCGCAGGACACAAAATAATGTTCCTTTCTATGGGGATATCCTGATGCGCGTTTATATGACCTGATATTCGGGTTAGAAAAGGAGTAACCCAGGGGTCTTATTCGGGTTTTTAAAAACCGGAATATGAGCATATTCGGGTTTTTGCGGGCGTTTACATGGCCATGCGCAACCGGGTTATTGCCAATATTCCGGTTATGAAAGGGTTATTGGCTGCATGTAAACGTAGTCATTGATTTGCAAATCCTCTTCGACCTATATTCAGTTGAATACACCACAAAGACAAGATATTTAATGTTCAAACTGATAAGCTTTATTGTTTTTGTGCAAATATTTGCTCATTTTGAAATGGATGCCTGCAACATGTTTCAAAAAAGCTGGGACAGTGGTATGTTTACCACTGTGTTACATCACCTTTCCTTCTGACAACACTCAATAAGCGTTTGGGAACTGAGGACACTGATTGTTGAAGCTTTGTAGGTGGAATTCTTTTCCATTCTTGCTTGATGTATGACTTCAGTTGTTCAACAGTCCGGGGTCTCCGTTGTCGTATTTTGTGCTTCGTAATGCGCCACACATTTTCAGTGGATGACAGGTCTGGACTGCAGGCAGGCCAGTCTAGTACCTGCACTCTTTTACTACAAAGCCATGCTGTTGTAACACGTGCAGAATGTGGCTTGGCATTGTCTTGCTGAAATAAGCAGGGACGTCCCTGAAAAAGACGTTGCTTGGATGGCAGCATGTGTTGCTCCAAAACCTGGATGTACCTTTCAGCATTGATGGTGCCATCACAGATGTGTAAGTTGCCCATGCCATGGGCACTAACACACCCCCATACCATCACAGATGCTGGCTTTTGAACTTTGCACTGGTAACAATCTGGATGGTGTTTTTCCTCTTTTGTCCGGAGGACACGGCGTCCATAATTTCCAAAAACAATTTGAAATGTGGACTCATCAGACCACAGCACACTTTTCCACTTTGCGTCTGACCATTTCAAATGAGCTTGGGCCCAGAGAAGGCGGCGGCGTTTCTGGATGTTGTTGATGTATGGCTTTTGCTTTGCATGGTAGAGTTTTAACTTATGTATCGACAAACTGTGTTAACTGACAATGGTTTTCTGAAGTGTTCCTGAGCCCACGCGGTAAGATCCTTTACACAGTGATGTTGGATTTAATGCAGTGCCATCTAAGGGATCAAAGGTCACAGGCATTCAATGTTGGTTTTCGGCCTTGTTGCTTACGTGTAGAAAGTTCTCCAGATTCTCTGAATCTTCTGATTATATTATGGACTGTAGATGATGGAATCCCTAAATTCCTTGCAATTGAACATTGAGAAACATTGTTCTTAAACCGTTGGACTATTTTTTCACACTGTTGTTCACAAAGTGGTGATCCTCACCCCATCTTTGCTTGTGAATGGCTGAGCCTTTTGGGGATGTTCCTTTTATACCCAATCATGACACTCACCTGTTTGTGGTGTATTCAACTGAATATAGGTTGAAGAGGATTTGAAAATCATTGTATTCTGTTTTTATTTACATTTTACACAATGTCCCAACTTCATTGGAAATGGGGTTATAAAAGAAGTAAGTCTTAAACAGGCCCTGAGACGCGTTGATACTGGTGATCATCTCCATATTCCATAGCATGAACCAACTGAGAGTCTTAAGACACTGCCTGGATAGGACGACAGTCTGACACGGGTTATTACCCAAGCCGAGGTTCGACATCCAGTTACAGCAGCATTGACTGGGATGATGCTGATTAATTTGTTCGAGGATGCATACGGGCAGCATGACTAGGAATTGAAGCAGGGCTACATATTGGTAGTCCACCTTATCCCACTGAGCTGCCTGCTCCACCAGCTGAGGGCCAGTAACAGAATTTTCAGTCCAATTAAATGCTTCGCATCATCACTTCCTCTTGTCAATACGTACGTCTTTTGTTTTTGTTTTTTTTACAGTTGTGTGTTACAAAAGCTCATGCACTGTGGTATCAGATGTGATGTCGTCACATGAAACTCTGTCTAGTAATAAGCAAAATGGGCTGCATTGATGCTGAGAAGTTGTTCTGGCCTCCATTTTTTCCATCTGAGGAAATTGACGAGGAAACTGATGAGGAATCGATAAAGAATCAGAGCGATGAGCAGATAAGATAATGGCATCCTTATCAGCTGCCATCCACATTACTTATCCAGTTTAGCAGTTAAAATGATGTGCTGCCTGAGGAGATTTAAGTTTCACCACAGTTCTGTTGCATTCGTATCGAAGAAATTCTCACAGATCGTTCGATCACGTTCAGAATACACTTTCTTCTCATCTCTGTTTAAATTGAACATATTTGTGAGAGCATCAGCGATAACAACATATTTGCGATCTGGAAAGCAAAAAAAGCTTGAATGTGAGAGATTGTTCTTCATTGATTTCTGTCATTTAGACGTTAGACTGATTCCAAACCATCTTGTAAAGCTGTGTGCAGTTTGAATTAGTAGGAAAGACATTATCGGGTCTCATCTGCTTGTAAATGTGTGTGTGTGTGCAGTAAAGACGCAAACCTGAAGGAATCAATTCAGAATTAAAACGTCTTATATCACAGTATTCTAATCATGTTTTAGGAGCACAGCTGCATTTATGCAAAGATAGCTTTACTCATGATCTTTTAAAGCACATCTCTGCCATGTTGGAGTCAGAGGCCACTAAATAAAAAGTAAATGTTGCATCCAGGAAAACATTCACAATGACATATTAAGCTATCTTTATTACTGGCCATGTGTTTACATGCCCCTAACATAGGTGGATGTGTAGCAATCATCCTGTCCGTCCATCTGTCAGTTAGCTGTTGGGTGGATTTCAGTGAAAATTCACACAGCGGTTTGACACCACTTTAGTGCAGCAGAATATTTAGATCAAAGTCCTGCATCAAATTCTTGATTTTTCATCAAATTCTGCACAAGTACTCCCTAGACATTACTCTTTTGAACAAGCCGACTAGCCACTTGAATTTTCAATAGGCGGCCACATAGGGGTCAATTGAAGAGTTACACAGGAGTCAAAATTAAAAATGGTCTAATCAAATTGAAGCCTACACTGCATTATTTGTCTGATCATAACGATTCCAAAAAGGTATAGTTTGGACTATCTGTGACTGAATGTTCAGGAGTTATGGGGTAAGAACAGCAAAAATGGTGACAAAGGTCAGTTTCAGTTTGTGCAGGGGTCAAAAGTTAAAGTTCCTCCAATTTTGGTAAAAAATGATGCAGCCTATTAGTTGAGTTAACAGGGTTTTAAAAAGGAATAGTTTGGACCATGTATCATGCATAGTTATCATGTTACAGGGTAACATGTCACATGTCATAGAATCCAATGGATGTTGACCTTGTTTGACCTTTACTTTGGAGACCAACCATTCAGCACAGTCAAAACTATTCCATTTATTAATCCTATTAGCTCAACCAATACTTTGTATCACTTTTTCCAAAATTGAAGGAACTTTAAATTTTGACCTGTGTACAAACTGAAACCGAACTTTGTCACCATTTTTGCAGTTTTTACCCCATAACTCCTGAACATTCAGTCATAAATAGTCCAAACTATACGTTTTTGGAATCGTTATAATCAGACAAATGATGTAATGTAGTTTTCAATTTGATTGGAGCATTTTTAATTCTGACCCCTGTGTAATTCTTAATTGACCCCACCTGGCCACCTATTGAAAATTCAAGTGGCTAGTCCGTTTATTCCAAAAGAGTAATGTCTAAGGAGTATTTGTGCAGACTTTGATGCTTGTATCACCAGGATTGTTTCAGTTATCTGCTGCACTACTTGAAGATGTGCATGAAGGAAACGACACAAACCTAAAAGTTAGCTTTGGTAACCACTAGTCTGCTTTGTGCAAACCTAACACTAACTGCTAACACTAAACTGATAAACTGCCACAACATTTATCTTAAGCTACTGATTACGCCTAACTTCTCTTATGTGAAATTAACTTTGCCCTGTTTTTTTTTTTTTTTTTTTTTTTTTTGGTGAATCTTTCACCAAAAAAAAAAAGGGTAGCTGACAAACAGACCTAAAGAGCTGATTTTTTTTTTTTTTTTTTATGTTTCCATTCCACATATGGTTTAGTCACTGTGGAGAAAACATTAAATGAATAATGAATATTCAGAAATATAAACAGACATGGAAAATCATTTTAATATCATCTCGAGGTGATGCTTGTTGTCTTTGAATGATGTGTCAAGCAGGATCAAACATATATGATTTTATAGTTTCCTGCTAAACTTTGTTTAAAAAAAAACTCCCAACTTAAAGTTAGTAGAACTAAATTTAATGGAAGTTGATTGATCTGCTAATGGCTTTCAAATTTAGCTGAAAAGCTAATGTGCAAATAAAACATTAGCTTCACTGATTAGCTGAACTGTGCCTGACGCTGCGTGTAATACATGCAAGCAGCTCGTAATGCCGAGTGTCTGGTGTCATTCTGTGAGCTTGATCACAGATCTCTAGTTTCAAAACAAAGCATGATTTATTTATTTTAAATAAATCTAAATACTATACTATACACAGCTCACTGTGCCAGACCCCATCTGTCAGTGGATCACTTACTTCATCAAGTGAATACAATCATCAGCCTCATCCAAAATGGGTACGAGTCTTCTTCCAGACAGGAGGTGGAACGGCTGGTCATTGAACGTCAGAACAACTTGGAGCTGAACTCAAGACTGTGGAGATGACAATGGACTTCAGGAGGAGCCGCCACCCTCCCCCGGGTCATATCCATCATCTGGTTTGGTTCAGCAAACAAAGAAGACAGGAACAGTCTGCAACAGACAGTCAGCTCTGAGAGAGGATCACTGGTGCTAAGCTGCCTCCATCCAGGACTTGTACAAATACAGGGTGAAGAAAAGGGCAGGAAGCATCTCTGCAAACCCATCACGCCCTGGTCATAACCTCTTTGAAATTCTGCACTCTGGACGGCACTACAGGGCACGCCACCAAAACAACCAGACGCAGGAATGGTTTCTTCTCCCAGACCATCAGTCTAATGAACAGTTAAATAGACTGTTCATGACTAATAAACCTCAGCCTAAAACACACACTGAACACTCACCAGAGTATCTACATAGAGATCTGTATCACCAATAACGCAAGTACTCGCCGTCACTCCCACTTTGCACTATTGCATTTTAAACTGCAATCACTTTATTTATTATTATTCCTTACTTCATTTGTGTTCCGTTTATGTCTAGTTGTCTCATTTGTGATGGTTCTTCTGGTTCTGATTTGTTACTGTTCCATAATGTCTTACATATTACATCTCTAGGTTTGGACTCCTTTTTTTTTTTTTTTTTTTTTTTTTTTTGCACGATGGGGTTATGGTTTCTCCATCGCTTTGGTTCACACGGTTATTTGATGCGTCTTCACCAATGCGATACCCTGTAGTTTTTCTCGGTGTTTGAAAGGTGAAGATGTCGTGCAGTCCGATCTGTCAGATTGTCCTGTTTCATCCTGTTTCATGTGGTCTTGTTTTCACTCTGTCTCCGTGCTGCAGTGTTGTTTTAACTGGATTACATGGCTGCCTGGCCTCATCTCCTTAGCGCTGCTGAAATAATGGAGCCTCTCTGCTGCCTAAATACACAGAGCTCAGCTAATAGACACAACCGGCACACCCGTGCACGCAGTTCCCACACAGATGAAGGGGGGGGGGGGGGGGAATTGATTGCAGACTTTATTGGCTCCCGCTTGAGCTGCGGCCACTTTCAAATATCAGTTGTTGTAATTCTGTGCAGCCGTGCTGACGCAGCAAGGAGGAAAGATCTCCCACCACCACCACTTCGCCCACTTTCTGTCGCACCTTCACGTGCACTCCAGTGGTATTCCAGCTCAGCATGTTGTAGTGGCACAGAGGCTGAGGACTCAGAATGACAGCTCTATAACTCCAGCTCTGTCAGTCCACTTTGATGGCTCTGCAGTAGAGCCGAGTCTGAGCCTCTCTGCCCCCCACCACCTCCAGAGCCTGCCATGCATTTTTAATGAGTTTGTGCGTGCATGTGGTGAGAAAGAACGCTCCTCTCCGACTGCATGTGAGGTTGTAATTGTCTGACTTATGAAGCAGGCCAGTTTCCCCCTCACCAGAGAGCAGTGCGATGCTGAGCAGAATATTAATTCACATTACCGCTGGGCAGAAAAGTCCATTACCTGCTGCAGCTCCACCACTCATCCAGCTTGACCTCTGACCTTTCTGTAAAAACAAAGCAAGAATCAATACAGCTGGCTTATTAAAATCAATTTTATTGTCATGCGTGACTTCCAGGACCTGAGTAGTTTTAGGGGTTTGGTATTTGCTCATGTCTCTGCAGTACTACCTGTTTAACGGTTTCCTGACTCTTTGTTTTGTTGATGATGATAATATTTCAGTTGGGTAATGTGTGTCTTGTCCTTTCCCACGTGCAGCTGACAACCCTGCGGGGCTCTATTTTAGAGGATGCGGTGGCGTCTACAGGGAGACACGGCACTGTGCGGGGTTTGCCTCTGAAAGAGGTTCTGGAGCAGGTGGTCCCCGAGCTTAATGTCTCCTGTTTGAGACTTGCACTCACCACGCCGAAGGTCACAGAGCAGCTCCTTAAACTGGATGAACAGGGGGTGAGTTTTGTGCGTCTTGGGCTTGTGAAGTGAGACTGGAAATGAGGCAGTTGAGCTCCACCTTCAGTCAACATTCAGGGTGTAACGGTACACAGAAATCACAGTTCAGTACCTTTTTGTTATATGGAAACGAGAAATACAAGACTAAAGTGCCTGTTTGTTTTTATTAAATTTGTGACATTGCTCACTGAGCTTCAGCATGTTTTAACACCTGTGATCTCAACAACAGAATATGGTTGTGTATCCAATTCTATAAAACCAAATTTACACGTACCATTACACCGCTAGTCCGAAATGCAGAATTCATTTGATTAGCTTGTGGATCTACGGTATCATGAAATGCTAAGGGGATGTTGTACATGTAGCAATCGATATTTCCACCGTGTTTGATTGAACAAATAGAATCAAACATACTCACCTGGGTGGAGTTGATGACTGTAGCACAAAATCAGCACTAGAACACGTGTGCTGAGTATCTCCCACTGGTAATTTGTACCACGGCATTCAATTGTGCAAGTATTGGATGGTAGCAGACAACGTAGGATATTTTCACTGAAACATGCCTTTTTGTGTTCTGATACTGTACACAAAACAACCGCCTTTGGGATTTGGGTAAACAGAATATTGACAGTTCTGCATCTAAAATTTAAAGCTGGAAAGTTTGTATTGAATGTAGACAAGATTGATGTTTTTGTAACTGATTGGTTTTGGTAAGGATGTGAAAGAGTCAGCTGATGTGGACAGCATCATTTGACGTATTTCGACTTATGAGAAAGCCTGTAAAAATCCATAAATTAGCTGCATCATTGTTTAAGCCATAGTGTTCAAAGCGTGTGAAAAAAGTTGCAGCTTATAGTCCGTAAATTACAGTAGCAAGGCCCCCACCCATCTTAATGTAAAGTACAAAAGTTCTACACTGGCTGACCTCATGACCTATGTGGTCAGGTCATCTAGTACCTAGCAGGTAGCTCAGTTGTATGTTGAATCTAAATTTTATGTGGCTAGTAGGGCTGCAACAAATGATTATTGGGCTCATCGATGAATCTGATGGGGTTTCGACACGATTAATCGGATTAGCGGGGAATTTTTTTAAAATGTGCCAGGGAAACAGTTTTTCTCTCCTTCTGTCACTTTATTTAACAACAGAACATTATTTGAAAACTTAAAATACTTGAAAAGCAACAAATCGTCAAATGTCCCTTGGCTGTTGAAATATAAAATAATAAAGAACAAAAATAATTATTTCAAATGGCACTGCTTTATCAAAGTGCTGAGTTGCCATAAAACAACATTGAAACATATAAATGTTATGGAAAGGATCAGGAAAAAGCATTCAGATCCCAGTCAGAACCCGTATTTCTGTTTGATACGGTTGAGCATTCCATCAAATTTTCTTGTGATCACCTGAGAAGCTTTGGAAAAATTTATAGAAATGTTGAGAAATGCCACAACTGATGTATTAAAAAAAAAAAAAAATCAGAAACCACATCTGCTGGAATCTAATGCTGCTTTTTTCTTTTTAGTTTTTTTATTATTATTTTGACATGATGCATCATTCCACTGGTTTTCCTGAAGAGATTGGTTGTAAACCTTTTGAGAAGTCCAGCTAGGAGAGAAACATACAAACTAACAAATGCCAGCAATCACATAACCTCCCTGGCAGAGTTAAAAAAAAAAAAGTTAAATTTGCCCGACATATGTAGTAGGTGAAACTTGGAGTCTGTTTATGATGTTTGAAAAACCTTTATATAAGTGAGTTTGTGTAAGTGCAAAGTGTAAAGTTAAAGTGGGGGAAATAAAAGCCGTGTGAAGGAGGGTGCGGTGTGTTTGTGCACGACCCTGTAACCATAAAAACTCCAATGATTAACCAGCTTATCTCGCATTTGATTTATTGGAGGGCGAAAGAAGATGGTGTGGTGAGTAGTTTCTCCATCAGTGAAGTCACGCTCAATGTGTACCGACATGTTCACAGTTAGTTAGGTTAAACGTTGATCTGGAATATCCCAGATGCCGTTACGTCACGCTGCTTCAGAAGCACAGAGTGTTTGAGCTGTTTGTGTTTGAAGTGTGACTAATAACATTGTCCCTCCCTGGATTTGTAGTTAAGTCAGAAGCACAAGGTGGGTGTTCTGCTGTGCCGGGCAGGCCAAAGCACAGAGGAGGAGATGTACAACAATGAGGAGGCATCGCCCGCCTTCTCTGCATTCCTGGAGCTGCTGGGGGAGCAGGTGCTCCTCAAAGGATTCACCAAATATGCTGCACAGCTTGACACAAAGAGTAAGTGTGCACAAATATAAAAGTACTCACCCTCTTCATCTTTTACGTGCCTTTATGGTGTTATAAAACCAAATAATCTCAACAACCTGATCCAAATTAAGTCAAAAGATAAAATGCACAAATACAGTTGTGGTTTATTCACTTGACTCGACAGACGATGGGTGGCTCAGTGGTTAGCACTGTTGCCTCACAGCAAGAAGGCAGTGGGATCGCAGGATCAGCTGGGCCTTTCTGTGTAGAGTTTGTATGTTCTCCCCGTGTTTGCGTGGGTTCCCTCCGGGTGCTCTGACTTCCGATCACTTCCAAAAGCATACTGGTTAGGTGAACTGGACACTTTAAATTGACTGTAAGTGTGTGTGTGTGTGTGTGTGTGTGTGTGTGTGTGTGTGTGTGTGTGTGTGTGTGTGTGTGTGTGTGTGTGTGTGTGTGTGTGTGTGTGTGTGTGTGTGTGTGTGTGTGCAAGTGGGAATTAGTTTGTTTGTCTGTATGTGGCCTTGCAATAGGCTGGCGTCCTGTCCAGGGTGTGCCCCGCCTCACACCCTATGACTGCTGGGATATACAGGAACTTGGCCTAACCCAACCCTAACCTGAACCTGAGCATGCCGAGTCCTCCTGAGGCCAAAGTTCTCTTGTTAGCTATTAAAACATTCTTGGCAGTCAAGCGTCTGAGTGCTCAACTCGCCTTTTTTGCAAAGGGTGAATGTTTTTGTAGACAAAGTGTCACAGTTGTGGTAAAAACATTGTGACAACTTATCTCTCATGAATATTATTTTTCGTTCAGTGAGCACCGTTTTATCTGTAGGTGATGACTTGTAAAGAAAACATCTCCTGTCTCTTGTCTTCTGTTCTCCAGCGGACTCCACAGGCACCCACTCCTTGTACACCACCTACCAAGGCTATGAGGTCATGTTCCATGTATCCACTATGTTGCCGTACATGCCCAACAACCCACAGCAGGTAAGAGTACCAACTGAAACTGCACCAAAACCCCTACTGCAGCCTTCTTACAGGTGAAGTGCTCTGTACGTCACAGGGCGAAAGGCAAAATAGAAAATGTCAAGACAGAGCTCTTTATCCATTACTTCTAGAAATGCCATTTAAATGCTAGCTGCGGTTACTTAAACTTTTAAACTCAGTGGACCTGTCCTATGGTGCTGAGTATATGGAAAATATACGATACGTTATCACAATACATGATATATTATTCCATCCCTGTAAGTCCTGGAGAAAGACTACGATCCAGGCTTTCAGTGATGTCCTCTTGACCTTGTAGAGAGAGATTCACTTATCTCAGCAGTGACATTCATGTGTTTGGTCCTCGAGCTTTGAGGTGAGGAAATGCCTGAGAAGAGATTATAGAGTTATCAGGTTCCTGGACCGAGGTGTATGGCAATGCCAGTATCTTTGCAAGAGAGCTAACGTCCAAGTTTTTATGGTTCTGCTGCTTCCTGTCTTACTGTATGGTTGTGCGACCTGGGTGCCAACGAGTCACTTAAGGCAAAGACCAGGGTTGCCAACTCTCACGCGTCTGGCGTGACACGCATGCTTTCAGCATCAATTTCACGCTGTCTGGCACAAGCAAGAAATGTCATGCCAAAATATAAATATCTTGCGTTAATTTTCTGTTGATGACTAGATTACAGTAGACCAGACCACAGCACATTGTTTCTTAATGAAAGAAGAGGAGTTAAAGACCCACACCCGAAACAGCTGTTAACATCTGCTGACAGCGTTCTGACTGCAGTATTCTCTGATTGTTGATTCACTGAAAACCTTGCAGCTGAGAAAGTCAGAGCTCAGACAGAGTTCGAACAAAGCTTCGAAGCTTGTTTCTGAGTCGGCCACTTTTTGGATGACAAAGGTAAGCCAAAAAATAGCCTAACAAACCAAATAACGTATTGTCTAATAAAACTGGGTTGTCACTACAAACGTAGCCTAATCAGTGTGTTGACACACTAGGCTACAGACTTCAACTAGGTGCAAACTAGGTAATTCAAAGGACATGTCGTACATTACTTAATGTCCTGGTTAGCAAGTATTCATGATTGTAAGTCTGTCTGTGTACGTGTGCTGAAAACGTGTAGTCGCTGAAGAATTTTATTGATAATTATTAGTGACGGAGAAACTGAAGCATTTTGAACCACTGAATCAAGATGAAGCAATTGTGTTGAAATGGTTCAGCGTTTGAGCGTTTGATACAATTAAATATGGTGACATCTGCTGGCCAATCTTTAACATAGCACTTGCATGGAACAAATAAACAGGCACTGTTATGTATGTTTAATAATAAAGGTTCTACGTGCATCTTGAAATTTTTACAATATTTTCGTGTAAAGACATTAATAATGTAATTGTGTTATAATGTGACTGTGCCATCATCAAATACTGTATGTAATAGTGATATAAAGTGTGAAATGCTTCTGCAACTAGGGACTGTTGTGACTGTTATGGCATTGTACAAAATGAAGGGGATTTGGGGGCTTCAACGGTTTTTATTTAAAAACAAGATAATTTCAGTGGTATTAGGCTTGAGTCTGTTCCTCCTCTCCAGTATTGGACAGAAGACTCACACGGCACAGACGTTGGTGTCATTGACACATTTTGTCTAACTTGTAAACAGCTGCCTCCGTATCTCTTCTTGCAAATTCACTGCAGAAAATGGTTCTGGGGAGCATTAGCATGGCTAAAATCCTTCAGCTTCTGGGGGGCAAAACCAGGACCATCTTGACCCGCAGCCATTTTAAGCATTTTTCTTTATTTTCCTCTCACATGCCTGTAGATGAGCTTGCTGAAATATTTCGGGGAAAAAGAAAGGAGGATGGATGAGGAGAGGAGAAGAATCAGAGTTTCAACTTCTATTATTGTTTTTATTGGTAAACAAGAACTGTTTTTTTGTTTTGTTTTTAATTAGGGTTAGGGTTAACAAAAATTTTCAACGCATGCAGTCTCACTCCAGACGAGGTCCCACAGTTGGCAACCCTGAAAGACTGTGTTGTCTTTGGTACTGAGTCTCTTTGGGAGCCATGCTCCAAAGCCTGAACTGGCCTGTTAGCATGCTAATTAGCCATGTTGTGTGCTTTAATGAGGCTTGAGTCTTTATTTCATAAATGTAGCAGCTCTCTGCAGACTTGTTGTTGGAGCTTATTTCAAAACATCATTCCCTTGGGCAGAGCTGTGGTCCTTGGGTTGCTTTTCCATTCAGTCATTCTTCAAATACACGCTTTATATGTTATTAGCTTATTATAGACCTCATTCCATTAAAGGAGAACTTTTTGCAGATTAGAAGCCAAGGTATTTTTAAACAGCAGCGTACTATGAAGCCAGCATTTGGTCTATGCGTAGTTAGAAAGCTGTCAACACACATCATCCCTCGTGGATCTGGTGACCATGGTGAAACTGCCTCTGTTTTCATTGACTTTGCAAAAAAAAATGACGGTAAATGAAATGTTTGAATGTCTTTCAGTTGCTTGGAGTTAGTCCACTCCATGTGGTACACCAATACTGGTGTAGCAAAGGAGCTCAGTCAACCCTAACCCAGGTTCTGAAGTCTGACTACAGGCTTGTTGATGCTCCTCTGACTCAAGGATTCAGATTTCATCTGTCTAGTCTCTTAGACCAGACTGTTTCTGATGGGTTTGGACACAGCCTGGGTGGAGGATTTGGAGCTATTTAAATGACGAATGAACTTAACGCTATGTGGAAGATGTTCTGTGACAAGACCCTGAATGTTGTGAAGGACTGCTCCGGGTGTTCCCAGGAGGTGGTGTTTTTCTTCAGCGTGTGCTCTGGATATCATTAAAGAGCCACACGAACCAAGCGTTAGTTTATACCATCGTCTTGTGAAACTGCAGGGGAAAAAAAATGTGCTGATAGTTTAGACATACTTCTCATACCATGATGAGAAGTTTATTTAAAAATGTACTATGCAAAACATTTGGGGCAAAAGGCTTTGACTACTTGCATATGAAAAACAAAAACCCATGCAGCATCAACACTGAAGCGAACTGTATCGCTGGTATCTGGGAACATTTTGGTCAAATCACCAGGCAGATCACAGTTTCTGTGCCAGGCTTGCTCCAGTGTGGGCAGCGAGGTGTTGTGCGAGGGAGTTTTATTCTCTTGAAACATGCAGCTCGATGGGCCGCTGAAAAGCTTTTGGAATTGTAGGCTTTACTAAAAACAGTTACTTAGCCCACAGCAGTGAACTCTGCAGTTTACGGTAGATGATTATACTAATCCAGGGATCATCGGTTAGATTTGACTTGTGGCCAAATTTGAGAGGAGCTGAAACTGTCTTGTCCAAAATCAAACTGTTCATTTTGATATATATCCTGCTGAGTTGGAGGTAGAGGTTTTCTTTTAGGCCGATGTCACCACTAAATGACGCTGAGTGTGAGACAGAAGGACAGCATGGATGCCCTTCAGGTTGATTACACCCCTGAAAACTGGAACACAACACATTGGGGACAGATGTAAAGCCACAGCAGGCTAAGACACTCCTTGTGGTTTTGGAATGCTGCTTGGTCTGTGCCAGCGTTTGAATGGCCACATTTAAACCGGCATAAATGAATTAAAGCAAACAGATAAACACAACAGAGTTTGTTTGATCTTAGGAAGAAGAAAAAAAAAACCCACAAGTGAAAGGCGGAGAAACGGGCCTTCATCCGCTCACAAACTGGGGTGTGGCATATGACCACGCAACAGCACTAGGACCAAACGGCATTCTGTTAGCAAGTATATCGTATTAATGTTGGTTCAAAAGATAACCCGCTGTAGTGTTACCACTGGCCTGTGGACAAGTTGGACAATATTTTTACTTTTTTTTTTTTTTTTTTTTTTTTGCGCACTGTACTGGTCAGTAAAATGATGAGATAAAGCAGATACAAATGAGCACCAGCTACTCAATGATCACATTCATTTATTTAAATTTAATTCAATTCAGTAAATTGAAATGATTAAATTCTCAAAAAAATTTCATGGTCTGTCTGCCTGTCCATCTAATCTAGTCAGTAATGTTTAATGACAATGCTGTTACATGTTAACGAAAATTGTGGCATTTAGCCTCCAGTTTGTAATAGTGTAGTAAGCGTGTTATAAATCATTTCACCAGTAGCTGTCAGTAGCCTCTCATGAGTTGTTAAGCGATGCTTCAAGTAATGAAGCTTTTGGTGAAGCATTTGGCTGGGAGAGTCGATGAAGTGTCAAGCCTTTGACGCTTTGAGCTTCAGCTTGCTATTAGTGATCAGTCTTCTTTGGCGCATATTGATCATTAATATGAAATGTGATAGCTTCTATGAGACCACACCCCATCAGCAGTGTTGTACGTACGCAACAGCATGTATTTAACCTTTGTATGCCAGAGAGCGCAATTCCAGAAGTAGAATGTAAAATCACATTATCACAACATGCAGTCATGATACTCCACTAATGTCATCTGTATACCGTATTCATTTTTACCCAAGGTCAAAATATGGCCATCAGGTATTGCAAAGACTTTGCATCCGTCTGTCCTTCTGTCTGTGCTCAGCACAGACGTGGGCCAAGTTCAAAGATGGCTAACCTTGACCTATTCTACAAGGTCAAAAGGTCACATTCTATCCACACTCTTTCATTAATTACATGTTCATACGTCCGAGGATACTTCAGCATTGCGTTATATATATATTACTAATTTGAGAGACACTGCAACTTACACTCTAGTGAAACTTTTAAATGCAAAAATAGCACATTTGTTATTAATAATTAAATTATAATAACTATTTATATATGGCTTTATCTAGGTATCAAAGCACTAAACAAAATAAACTCCAATAATAAAAGAAATAAACAACAATAATAAAAAGTAAATTACAACAATGAACAAAAATCCCAAATTTAAGAGCCGATAATACAAATAGGTGCGAGTTCTACCCCGGAAAATACTGCAGTTGAGTTCCATGTTACTCGCATGGTAAAATAAAGAATTTGACCACTATAAACTACAAATTTTTGCTTTTGGGATTTGGAAAATACGTATAATAGATTTGTTGTCCTAACAGCTTTTCTGTCTGCATCTGAAGAATATATGGGCTTGAATTAAATTTTTTCGTAACTGCTGGTACATTTGAATCTGTGCCAAACACTGGCAGCGGCCGGGCCTTACACAGAACGTTAAACTCTTTCATTTACTCTGCATTGTAAACGGCAGCAAGCATTCTTCAAATGGGACCTCGTGACTCAAGTCGCCCTCTTCACTTAGCCCTCTCTGCTTTTTTTATTACAACACTTGTGTTTTTATAGTCTTTGTTCTCTGTGACTTGGTTTCTGTATCTGCTTTTACCCACTCGGTTTTTTGTTTTGCCCTCTGGATCAGAGCAGAGTGGGGTTGATTGGGGAGCACTCGCTTTATTTTTCTCCCTCCTTTTTTTTTTCCTTCATAATAAAGCTGCCGTCCTATTCGTTCTCTCAGGAGCAGTGCGTGCGTGTGCGCGCGCGTGTGTGTGTGTGTGTGTGTGTGTGCAGCAAGAACCATTTGTAAGTGACCTGTGCATACGAGTGCATTTTGCATGTGGGTATTTTGAATAGGTTGCGTGAGAGGCTGACATGGGTGAACATGTTATGCTCAGACAGGCCCAGTGGGCGTGCTGGATTGGTGCGATGTGTCAGCCCTTCACTGCACAACCCCAGCAAGCTGTAGAGAACTTGTTCGTTCCTTCTTGAGTAGTTTGCTCAACACAATACTTATGCATGGGAAACTATAGTGATACCTACAGCAGCGTGTGCTTTATGCTAACAATCTGTTCTGACAGTTACATCATCCTGTAAACATCTTGTAAAATGCATGCAAGGCTCAACACAGGCAGCAAATAGTGCACGTGAGACTTAAAGCAAATAGTGCACGTGAGACTTAAAGGGTGTGAAGAGTGTAACCGTGTAATGTTATAAATGGCACAATGACTCCATCCAGAGGTGTCTAGGCTGCAGCAGCCAGAATATCACATCATCAGATGAACCTCTAGGTGGCAGCATCTAATAAACATAACCTGCAGTAAACACATCCTGAGAATTATTGAAATATAGCTTTAAAGCAAGACCTGCATTTAAGCTGTCAATCATTCATTAATTTTCTGTACCCACTTATTCCAATTCAGGGTTGCTGTAATTAAAAGGTTTTTCTTTGTGCAATTTTTGTTTGTTTGTTTAGAATGGATGCTGCAATATGAAATGGTCAAAACAATGATCAAAAGAATAATAAAAATAAATTCAATTTTTTTTTCTTATTTTATAATTTGACATTTTAACTGTTGTTCTGCAAAAAAGACATTTTTAGTTCTCTCAACCTCTAGTTATCATGATGCTGTTTCCACGGATGTGCAGAATTCGCAGGTGCAGTGAAAATTGAGGCCACAGTGAGTAAAAATATGTTGGGGGGGTGGCCAGAAACTGATTGTGGTATAGAGGATTAATATGACTCGGCTGAAGAATTGAACTTGATGTTTATCATCAGTGCGTCTTGTGCAATAATGATGTTTTCCAAAGCAGCAGCGTTACTGTGAGCAGAGGATGCTCCTGCACGGAAACGTGTGCGTCCGTGGCCAAACAGTGGGCCGGATTACATAACTGCTACTTTCACACTTGTGGATGAACAAGAGAACTTGCGGTCACGCCACGAAAGACGGCGCCATGTCTCCTACACATACAACGAGAGATGGACAAGCTGACACACAGACACAAATAACCCACACAGAATTTAAAAACAAATTGCATGAGGAGCTGGGGTTTGTCTTGTCCCCCGTTAGTTTTTTTTTTATTTTTTTGCTCATTGTCTAACAACATGTTTTTGTCTCTTTGCAGCTCTTACGGAAGCGGCACATAGGGAACGACATTGTCACTATAATATTCCAGGAGCCCGGTGCCCTGCCTTTCACCCCGAAGAATATTCGCTCCCACTTCCAGCATGTGTTTGTGATTGTCCGCGTGCACAACCCCTGCTCAGAAAACACTTGTTACAGGTAAAAAAAAAAAAAAAAAAAAAACATTAGGACGAAATAATGGAAATTCAAGATGACTGAATTTAATCTCGCATTGTCTTTGTCTCTGCGATGTCTCCCCATAGCGTTGCTGTCACACGCATGAAGGACGTGCCCCCCTTCGGCCCGCCCATCCCTAGCAGCATCACCTTCCGCGACCCGGAGACTTTTCGCAATTTTCTTCTCGCCAAAGTCATCAATGCAGAAAATGCCGCGCACAAATCCGAGAAGTTCCACACCATGGCAACACGGACACGGCAGGAGTACCTGCGCGACCTGGCCGAAAACTACATCAGCAGCACGCCGGTCGACTCCTCCGGCAAACTAAACAACCTCATATCCCTCGCTTCTAAAAAACGGGAGCGCTTGAAGGCTAGAGAGGGAGCAGAGTTAGGAGCCGCTGGGGCCGTGGCCTGGAGAGTCCTGGCCCAGGACTTCAGTGGAGGAGGAGCAGAGCTTGCTTGTGCCCTGGGTGTGTCAGCAGAGTACATCCTCCTGACTGACTGTTCCACCAAAGAGGTAGTGTTTAACTGCTTCTGTGCGGACGTGATCGGCTGGACGCCGGAGCGACTGGCGCTGAAGATCTTCTACGGAAGAGGAGATCATATTGCAGTGAGTGTCCTAGAGGGCTGTGCCCAGGACATCAGGGAGATGGTGCAGAGGTTAAAGGTAAGAGCTGCTATCGAACTAAATCTAAATCTGGAAGTTATTATTAGGGAGGATAAGTCTTTCATCCATTGAAGCCACGGGGCTTCGGTTGTGTCGTGTTTTAGCGTTTCATTGTTGGCGATGACGACAAGTGGACCAGTGGGAATGTAGAGGGCTAAACATGGGTTGCAGGTCACAGTTGCATCATAAATCTTGCGTGACTGCTATTTCTGAGCTTCTAGTCAAATCAGAAGAGACAAAAGAATTTGGTGGATGTAAGTCTTCTCCCAGGTTATTGCAGAGCTACTCTTATTTTCTGGACTATAATATATTATAGTCTATAATATATATATATATATATATATATATATATATATATGCAGGGATGAGATTTTTCCAGGAATCTAACAGTCCCGGGGGTCGATTTTGTGAAACGTCCAAATCCGTTGAGAAAATGTTAGGGGGGTAAGAATGCAAAAAAAAAAAATTAATGCCAGGAGTACCTTTGTTTAATAAAATTGTCATCTATTCAGAACACTGAGTGGTCTTTGTTTGTTTTCGCCAACGCAGCACGTTCGATTAGTCCGTCAGTCAGCCGAACGCAGAAGTAACGCTGTGCTGATCAGTGACCAGTATGAAGTAGGTGCACAATGAGCATGTAGTGTAAGGGAGGCAACTGTGTAGTCTTTCAACTTACAATATTCGGTAGTTTCCCTCCAACAAATCATAAAAACCGAGACGGTATCGAAGTGCAGTCGAAGCTATTACTTACGCACGTTTTCATTGGTTATTACAAAGCTTATGACCAATCAGCGCAAAGGTTATATATGCGTTTCTCCCGCCCTTTCCTTTCTCCCGCCTTTACATGTATGTTTGTTGACAAGTGTGCCATGCTGAAAGTGGAGAATGCTGAAAATCAAGTAGGTCTAGTTATGAAAAAATATTTTGGTCACATAAATACACATGTACAGTAGATGGTCTTAGTAAGGGTTTGCAGTTTGAATTATAGATATGAACACCTGGCATTTATAGTAGTTTTTAATATCATTTTAGTGCAATTTACATGTTTTAAAACAGCAAAAAATGTTTTTTTGTTGTTTTTTTTTTACTAGTTTGAATGGTCCTGCGACTTATACTCCGGTGCAACTTGTGTACAAATAAATAAGTAAATCGATTATAAAACAAAAATTATAATAACTGTTGATATAGAGCTTTCCCAGGAAAGCAGAACTTCACTAAAACAATGCGCAAAAACCCCAGTTAGTGCGTACTGTATCTTCACACTGTCCGCATCTAAAAGTCTATGTGTGTGTCTATGTCTGGTTGAATTAATTTCTGCTGTTGTCACCAGGTGCTGTGCAAAGTGAGGATTTTTTTCTCAATTTAGAAACCTTTATACTTTTTATTTTTGTCAAAGACAAACCAGGCTGATGTAGATTAATATTTTCTCACCACTTTTGATTCCGTAGTCTTTGACCATGGGATGTGAGACAGTGGATATGACCCTGAGAAGAAATGGGCTCGGACAGCTCGGGTTTCACGTTCGCCTGGACGGCACTGTGGCTGAGGTACCATCACATCATTGCACTGAGCTGCTCGTTTTGGAAGGATTTTATTTTGACAGAAACTTTTTCTGCTCCTGCAGGTGGAGGAATACGGCTTTGCTTGGCAGGCAGGCCTGAGGCAGGGCAGCCGCTTAGTGGAGATCTGCAAAGTGGCCGCAGTGACGCTGACACACGAGCAGATGATCGACCTGCTGAGAACATCAGTCACGGTCAAAGTGGTCATCATTCCTCCATATGAAGAGGGAGGACCTCGCAGGTTTGTTACAGTCAATGTGCACTTCTGATGCTGCATGCAGTTCATTCTTCCTTGTAGGAACACAAATGAAAAACAAATAGCGATTGATGGTGTCCAAGCACCTTTCATGCAATTTAACCATTAAACAGTGCAAGCGTGGCAAACACATATAAAGACATGTCAGTCTGAGTGCTCCTGTTAGGGTTTACCACAGTCGATAATCCATCTTACTTTCTCCCCTGTAGTACTTTGTGCATACATTTATAGTGACCATGTCCACCATGTTTGATTTCAGTAGAGTAATTCTTTCATGCGCTACAGCAGATTTAGTGAAATAAGCCACACCCACTCGACTTAGGGAGACAATTGAAGCAAAACAAGAAAAAAAAAAATCAAGCATCCATTCAACTTTTTGTCACTCTCCCCTCTGGCAGGCGGCTGAGGTCCATCAGGACCAAAACCTCAAAACCTTACTGTGCTTCTTTCCATCCACAGCTAGACTCATAAATAACCCCCATTTACCCTGCCCCCCACCACCCCCCCAGTACAGATTGTTCATCCCTGCACTGAAAGGTACTGTACAGCTGTACTTCAATCACCTGTTTTTCCACAGTCCCATTCCACTATGTCATATTTATTTAGTGAATATAGTTTTGCCTATTTGACTTTTACTTCTTGCAGAAGTGTTTTTTTTTTCTTATTATCATTTTCTTATTGTTTATGCACCAATAACACCAGATCAAATTCCTTGTATGTGTGAACTTACTTGGCAATAAATTAAATCCTTATTCTGATACATTTTGTGCAGTTCAGTTCAAACATTGCATCACATTTTGTGAAGATTGAGCAAAACCAGTCAGAAAGGCAGGGAAAAAAAACTTAAGTTTTTCAAAAAATTCAGAATGGCTGAAAATGTTTGGAGTGGCCTAATTGGTTAGATTGAGTAGGACCCAACGTATGTAGAAAACAGGATCATTTCAGACCAGTGTGGCAAGTTTGGTTGCTGTAGCTTTTGCGGTTCTGATCTCCAGGTTATCGGGAAGAAAAAGGATATGTTGGAAGAATAGTCAGGGTCCTGTGCACCACTGGTGCTTGAACCTCTAATTAAAGCAGGTATTGACTTTAATATTTTTAACCTGCTGAACATTATAGAGTTTGAGGGTTTTTTTTTTTTTTTTTTTTTTTTTTTTTTTGCTTCTTTCACATTTTTACATGCTGTGGGAATTTCTTTGGTAATTTATTTTGCCAAGATTTTTCCAAAGATGGAATCTGTATACAAAACTTTTCCAAGTGCTGGCAAATGTTGCCAATATTGGAGGGGAAAAAAAAAACCGCTGGTTCCACATTTGTTTCTCTGAACTTGCAGTTCAGCTGAAGATTTTCTGAAATTTTTGACACTGTTGTTGGTTTCAGCTGAGTCATTTGAAGAGTCTCATTTGCACTGAGTGCAGATTTTTTTAGCAAGCTCTGCATCATGCAAGCGTGAAATGTTCAATGAAATGTGGAATAAAGTGATTTTGATGATATATTGAATAATTTGTAAGTTTACCTTATTTTCGGGACTGTGTATCGTACCAGAGTACAAGTCAGATCTGTCCACAAAATGTGTTGTGAAGAAGGAAAAACATTGTTTTTCCTTCTTCACAACACAACAGGTCTATTAGTCACATTTATTGTTGAAGTGTGGTGCTATTGCTCCATGCAGCATGAAGCTAAATCAATTTAATCGCTGTACTATCTATTTATAATGCAAACAGCCACATTAGCAAGCAGAAGCTAACAGGCTAATTAATGTCTTTTGTACAAGGCACAAAGAACCCGAGAGTAAACTGCTTCTTATCACCACAGAACAGAGAAATATGTCTACTCAGAGCTAAATGTGCATGTAAATGTAATTAATGTTTTAAAACTCCTGTACATTTTTAAAACGTTATAGTTAGCCTTAAACTTTACCTTCATATGGCTGTCCTCCTGATTGCTGTCCTGTCTGTTCTGCAAAGAAATGGAGTGCCAAGTAGTATGAAGATTATTCCCTCTCTTTACTCAAGAGTTTGAGAGCATTAACCCGTTCATTTTCTGCCACTTATTTGGGTCCAGGTCACAGTGGCAGCAGACCACTCAGCTCATCCCACACTTCCCTGTCTTCAGTCACGTCTTCTCTCTCATCCTGGGGGATTCCGTGGTCCTCCCAAGACAGTTGGGAGATATAATCCCTCCGGCACGTCCTGTGTCTTCTTCTTGAGAGCATGATTTATTAATTTCACTCATTCTCCAAGACCCAGCATGACCTTCTCATTCAGATCTTATTTTGCGGCTGTTGGCATTCAGCTTATCATCACCACCACCTTCTGCTCGGGTGTGTGAATCACAGTATCTCTTTCAAATCAGTATGCGGGAGCAGGTTGTCATGCGGGTAGACTGCGCCTTCTTGTGACCATAGATAATGCAGTTTTTTTTTTTCAGTCATAAGTTGCAGAACCAGCAACACAAGTAAAAAACCTGTGACTTATACACTATAAAATACAATATTTCCAGTGGTGGGCACAGCTAACCAAAAAATTAGCTTTGATAACAGTTAATCAGCTAACTGAAACGTTATCTTTTATAAAGCTGAACCAATAAACCACCCAAAAATTTATCAGAAGCTACAGCTAACCAATAACTTTCAATATTATCGCCGGTACACTTGCAACTACTAACAAGCTGATTTTGAGTTTTAACACCAAAGTCATTTCTGGTAGCATCAAAGGCCACCACAGACCCAAACAATGAGTCAGCACTTCTGTCTTTGTGCACCCTGCCCACTGCTGCAAGCTCTTGTTTACTACATATTTTGCAGCAGTGAAGCAGTTGAGTGGAGCTAAGCTCAACTCTACATACACAAAAAAATAAGCCATTATTCCTTAACAGAAGTGCCGCTGTGAGGCAGAGGTCTTGGAAAATAAAACAGTTTTGACTTATGGTTTTGATTTAAAATCAAGTTAATCCAGATAGAATAACTCCATTAATGTCAATTCTGTCATTTGTACAAAGTTAAAATATAACACATATCTTTTCATTTTAAATAATGCACTAATTCTGAAGTTTTGTAACAAACACAGACAGATGCCAAAGGGATTATGGGTAAATGAGCCTCCGCTAAAACTGATTGGTTGACTCATTCATTCTATGTAAAAACCAACACGTTAATGTGACGTGACGTGTGTGTTGGTATTTACATTGAAATGTGCTTTTGTAAAATATGCCATTTTATTCATATGTTAAAAAAAAAGGCATTTGCAAAAGCCAAAAGTCAAGTTGTGATTAGACAACGGTCTGATATAACTGGGGTCAAAATGCACAGAACACTGCCATCTACTGGCGCCCAGACCCCAACCCATAATCCTTTGCGCACCAGAGTTTTTTGAGTTTTTTGCTTTTGTGCGCCAGAGATTTGCTACGGTTTAAACAGCACAGAGAGAATCCACGACGACAATTGTAAATGAACATTATACAACCAAAATGTACATTTTTATTTCTTTAGCTGCCGCAAGAGGCGGCAACAACTCTCAACCCATAATGCACTGCCGAGACAGCATGTCCACACTAAAACCTTCAAAATTAGTGCATTACTTAAACTAAAACATATATCTGTTATTTTCACTTTATAAAACTTCAGAAGTGACGTTAATTTAAATAACATGTCCAATATTAGTTTGGTAAAAAAAAATAACCGTAAGTTAAAACTGTATGCCACTGGATGACTTGGATGATATTGCCAGTAAGTTAGTATGGTGTCAAGAGCAATTATGTTGTGACCAGTTCTCCTCTGACTGCAGAGGATAAAGTGGTTTCTCCTTAAACCAGCTCCCCTCTGTTTACAGAGAATAGAGCTGTTTATCTGCTACAAAACATTTAACAGATAGGCACTAAAATCTTTAATATCAGATTTAAATGTTTTTAACTTGTTAAAGCTTTATTCACTACGCCTGAAAAAACATGTCAGCGATCTAAAAATTGTCAGACCAGAATTTATCGGAAGATAATTGGTCCGATGATGGTTTTCAAAGTTATCTGAAAAGCTAATCCGATAATGAAAACATTAGCTTCGATAATTAGCGGTTAGCGGATTTGCAGAACTGTGCCCACCACTGGATATTCCAGAATTTTGCCTATGTTTTGGCTCAGTTGGTTTCTGTTAGAAATTGGAAAGCCTGATGATAATTTGTGTTTTTACCATTTATGGCTGTGATAAATGATGTGCTTTTGGGGAATTCTTTTAAGATGCATTTTGATTTATTTATTTAGAAAGAACATGCAACTCGGGCTGTCTTTTCGTGAAGAAGGTTCTCATGTTTTATGTCTCAGCGGCGCCTGCCGACTGGCGTGTCTGCTTGTTAACGCTTGTTTCCTCTGGTACTTTGTGAGGCTTACAGAAAATTTTGTGATTCAATCAGCCGGACAGTTTCAAAGATCCACAGTGTTTGTGAAGCTACGCCAACCCATAATCCTCGTTGAGGCGTTGCTATGCAGGCGCGTTTATGTGTAATTACACAAATGCAAAGGAGGCGAACATGATGCGGATGACTGTCGTGTTGCTCCTATTGCAGATGGGATAACAGTTGGCAGTCACCAGCTTCACGCTGCTGTCGAGTAAGTCCGGTTACAGATACAGTCACCGTGACGTACGTCATGATAATAAAAGACCACAGCTCCTCAAAAGTCGAACACAGCTGGAGGGTTTGTTTTGTTGTTGTTGTTGTTTGCTTTGTTTGCTGCCGACTGTGGGGTTTAACTCTGACTTGGTGTCTGTAATGTCAGCTCGTGGATGTCGGTACAATCCCGGAGCGTGTGCAGGACGCTCATCACTCAATCACACAAAAAGCTCGGGTGGAATCGTGGCCACACTCCAACATTCTGAGAGGATTTTGTGTGGGAGGGAGTGAAAAGAGGAAGCGAGCGAAAAGAAAGAAAAGCTGCTCAGTTGATTTCCCTGCAAGCGGTGAGGAGATGCCGTTGGGAGGCAAAAAAAAACAAAAAAAAAACGGAGCGTTTGTTGAATGCGGTTTAACAAAAATGACCCACCTTTTATTTTTGAGTCTCTTTCTCATTGTGTTACCAGTGTCTTTGTCTTCTTTCATCGCCAAAACCAGTTTGCTCTCGCAAGCCTCTCACTCTCGAAGCGTGCCGCGGCGGAGGCGTTTGTGACAGACCGCCTAAACACAGTCATTGTGGCTGGACGTGTGATCGCACAGCTGTTAGATTTCCTTAATGTCACAGGCACTTTAATTACACCGAGTTAAATCCTTTGGCACACGTGCACCCAGACGCGCGTGTACGCACACATTCACACACCGTACTGTGGCGGTGGAGCAAATGATAATTAGAGTCTTACATTTCGCTCACTCTCGCTCGCTGTGACTTGTTTTGTTGTTGTGTGCCAGGCGAGCAGATTGCACGAGATTAAGGCCTGGAATGTGCAGTTGGGGGGGGGGGCAGAAAAATAAATAATCGGTAGCAATTAATTAAAAATGCATGCTGTCTGCAAATGCAAAGGAGAGAAGAAAAAGAAGGCACGGAGGTGTGTTCGCTTTTTCAAGGAGGACAACTGAGAGGAAGTGGGTGGGAGGGAGAGGAGAGGAGAGAAGGAAGTATGCTGCTTTGCGCGTCTGCCTCAGTGCTGCACGTGTAAGAGGGATGGATAAAGGAGAGATGAGGTGCGACTGCTTAGTGTTTGTTGGCCATCAGCGCGATGGAACGACCCCTGCGTGCCGGCGTCGACTTCACACCGTCTGAGGTTTGTACCCGTGTTTCTCTCTGACTTATACGACTCTTCCTTAATTGTGCACAGAGAGTCAATTTGTTGCTTTTCTAAAATACAAAGGAACAGTTGTCATGAAGATTTAAATTCCACAAATTGCATAAAAAAATTTAAAAATCCAAATTTTTATGGGTTTTTTAAGCAAGAACAGAATTCTGGTTTGTTTGTTTTTATCACTTCTACATGCTGTCATTGACATTTTCTAAACATGTATGATTTGTGGTGTTTTTTATATTATTATTATTCTGTTTTATGTTGGTTCATTATTTATTGGGGGCTCATATCTAAAGGTCGTCATCTAAAATATTGCTGTTAGATGACGGATATTGCTTTTAGTTGTTCAATGTGGAAAGTGACATATAATTATGCAGAAAAATTGTCTTGCAGAATTTCATAGATGACTTATTTTATTTGACCTACATTCCAAGTGTCTGTTTTATAGTGTCCAAAAATGTCAAACTTGCGGAGACACTGGCTTATCTCGGCAGTGACGTTTGTGTCCTCTGCGTCCTCGGCCTGTGAGATTGAGAGATGCCTCGGAAGGGTTTATGGAGTCGAGAAATCGGTGGACAGAGACGTTTAGCGATGCTGACATGTTTACAGGATAACGAAGGCACATGGGAGACTTGAGCCTAGGTTTTAGCCTAGATTTGATCCGTATTCACCTGTATCAGAATTAAAAACCTTGCCTTTGGGCTGCAAACTAGGATTTGGGTCGTCGTTTTGTGATTGAGTAATTATGGAGGAGTGTCCCTTTAATGTTTTCAGTTTGAAGCCACTGTTGCACCACTTGTGTCACCATCTGCTTTTGTCATCATCTTAACAACATCCTCTGTGTATATTTAATGCCTCGTGTCCTCTCGTAGGATCTGCTGTTAATGAGATGCTGATTTTTTTTATATATATATATATATTTGATGGATTTTGTTGTTTTAGTTCGAAACTTCCATCAGAAAATGAAAATATTTAACGTCTTGTGTTCCTGGGTTCAGGATTGTTTATGTCTTCTGCTGAACAATAACAATAAATGCCACATTACCTTCATTTGTGGGTTGTTTTGCACACCTTTTCATAGAGTGAGAGCTAATTGGGTGTATGCGATTTAGATGACATCCTGTATACCTTTTGTGAAATGTTATTTTGCAAACCTACAGCAGAATCAGTTTCAGTGTTTTCAGAAAAAGTAAATCCTATATAGGCCCTGAGGACCATTGGTGTCGGTACTTAACCCGGATTCTGTAGCATGTAGCGGATGAGTCTACAACTCCCTCTGAGTCTGATGTAGGTCACTTCCCCAGCCAAGGCCAGTACCCATTTACAGCTGGATGAATTGAGAATGCAGATAAAGGCCCAATCCAAGTACCCTCCTGGGCTAAGGGAGGGCACTGGGGTAGCATGTACATGTGCATGTGTTAGTAGCCCAACTCCTTTTGCCAATAAGGTATATGCACTGTTTACAGAATTATGGCTAATCTTTACTTTGTTGGGTGCAGGTCAAAGTTAAGAACTGCTGGTTATATGGTGTCCATTTTAAACGCATACACACAATTTTTTCCATACTTTCAGATTTCATGTATTTTTTTTTCCTAGGCATTAGCAACATAACACAAATGTACTTACACACAACTCTGATGAAAGGATTTAGTGACAAAAGAAAAAGATAGCGAAGCCGATGGTCAAGCAAGAGAGAGCTTTTTTCTGCACAGAAATGTACTAAATCAGTAAACCTTTATTTTCTGGTTGCTTAATAGTAGTTATGTCCTAAAACTAAAATAATACAGTCACAAGTCCACACAACCCTGGACCGTATTAGAATTCTGCTATTGTGCGTGGTCCGGAAGTGGAAGCACAGCTAAAATTTCTAAACTATTTTATGCATTTCTGAAAAGTTAAACCCAGCCTTTATAAAAATAACACTAACCCTCAACAATTTAAAGGGGCTGTGGATGATTTTTCTGCCAGTAGCTGTTCTTGCATCAGGCATCAGGAAGTAAACAAAGCTTCCATCCTTGGCCACTCCTCCTTAAACCTCCCTCCTCCATTCTGAGCACAACGATCAGCAGTTTGAGCCTTCAGAAAAGCAAGAGGACTGCAAAATCTTCAGATTTTGTACACATTCACATGCTGCATTGGAATCCAGTGTATCTTTGACTGAAATGGCAACTCATGTGACTGCACTCCTTCTATATCCACATACTGAGTGAGAAGCTTTTTGTAAGTTTCACAGCAGGCAAGATGAAGTCCTGACAAGCCAGTTTTCTCTCTTTCTTCTTCATTGGTGTCAGGGGGGCTCATTAGCACGCTCGCTTGCACGCCCACTGTGGGTATGAGCGAGACTGATGTGTGGAGTGCACCAGAGTCATTTGTTGAGCGGTTTCGCATGCTGAACTTAGGGGAGGTGATGGTCTAGTGGTTAAGGTGTTGGGCTTGAGTCCAGAAGATCATGGGTTCAAATCCCCGCCTGACTGGAAAACCACTAAGGCCCTAGGCCTTTAATCCCCTATTGCTCCCGGTGTGTAGTGAGCGCCTTGTATGGCAGCACCTTGACATCGTGAGGCATAATTGTAAAGCGCATTGAGCGTCTGATGCAGATGGTCTGATGCAGATGGAAAAGCGCTATATAAATGCAGTCCATTTACCATTTGAACTTGGCACACCTGTGGCCCAGTAGTAGTTTAGGTCTTCAGAGATGGGACTGTTACATTTTATCCTCAGTGATTTTAGCTGAGCCACAGCTGGGAATCATAGCATTAATGTTGGTTGCATGACAGGAAAAGAATAAGTGAATCTTTTGCCGTGTATCTAGGGGCTGCACCGAGGAGTATGAGATGAAGGCCATGGAGCAGAAGAAAGAACTTGAGCCTTTGGCAGCAGGTTATCGCCCCTCTCCTCGTCCACCTGCATGGCGATGGGATAGCCCGCCCATCCCCCCGGGGCTCCACAGTGCCCCCAACCCACAGCGCTGGACACCCATGGGCCCCCCGCCTCCTCTGCTACCACGCTCGCACAAAGCACTGATACCTGTTCCCTACAGGGAGCCCCAGCACCTGAATTCCAAGAGGTAAAACACATTCACTGCACCTTATTAATGTTCTGTCATGAGAAAAAGTACTTTCTGAACACCAGATCTAGCATTTTTATATATAAAAAATGCTTTTATTTAGTAATATTGCTAATAATAGTACAATCAAAGATGAAAAAGAAGCTAGATTGTATAAAGCAGTAATGCAGTAAGCAAAGAAAACCATGGATATCACAAGAACTGACAGAACATTCTGGTCATGTCAGACATGACATGTCATGACAGAAAAAAGCTTTTCAACCTACCATCCCTGGTTCTCAAGACCAGGCACCTAAGTGGCTCTACTCTACTCTTTTCTACTCTTCTGTTTTACTCTTCCTTTTTAGATATTTATATATACCTTAGTATACTAGCATAGTTCCACCTTAGAATTGGACTATAATATATAAGATATACCTACTGAATTTTCATGTTCACCTCCAGTAGTGGGCACAGTTCCGCTAATCTGTTAGCCGCTAACTAGCGAAGGTAACATTTTTGTTAGCGGATTAGCTTTTCAGCTAACTTTGAAAACCATCAGCGGACCAGTTAGCTTCTGCTAAATTTAGTTCCGATAATTTTCAGTTTGCTAACTTTTTTCTTTTCTGGCAGAGATAAAACTGAACAGCCAGAAACATCTGTAAAACCTAAAATCCTACATGTTAATTCCTGTCATGTGCTTTGCAATAAACAGACCACTGTGACAAAGCTCAGTCCTCCCCCAGTAAAAGTGGACAGACCAGCTGCTATTGCAAAGGAGAAAAAAGTCATTTAATTTCAACATGCCGATACTCACAGAGTGGGCAGGAGTCATGAGGCACAAAGCACCTTTCACTCATGGATTAATTTAAAACCAACTAATTCCCAACTATTGTCATTTTTACAAAGTGAAAATATCAGCTATATGTTTTAGTTTTTAAAGTAATGCACGAATTCTGAAGGTTTGACGTTAAACAGACATGTGTGCCAAAAGGCATTATGGAAAATTAAAATGACCTGCTCTCATCACTTCCTCCTCCTCCTTTTGCTGAGAGAAGGCTGATCTTAGACAGAAGCACTGGCCCGCTGTTGTTTGTGATTGCCTTTGAATTTATTCAGAAGTCTCAGAAGACTCTTGGTTAGCTGTGCCCACCAATGTTCACCTCTTGCAAAATGTTGTAAAATAAGCAAGGTAGTCACCCAGAAAGTCCTCAGAGATTTTCCCATGAAGAGATGAAGGAAGTGACTATGTAGATTTCAAGAGTTTTATAATAAAAAAAAAATCAAGTGTTTTGATGGACAGAAACAAATGGATTGGGGAGTTGTTCCATAACTTGCTTGAACAACCAGTACCCATTATGAAGAGGTCAGCAAAATTAAAAAGAACACAAGGTAGTGTGATTCTGCTGCTATCTTTATTAAGATAAATTCTTTCCTGATGCAGTTTGAGCAGCAAAAATAACACTGGTCCATTGAAATAAAGTTTGCAGGGCACAACAGGTGCTGCTTTGTGTATATGTTTAAATAAAATATTCATATTGTAACAATCGGTGGACAATGTGACTAACATGCAAACAGGACCACAAAGACTGCTGCAAAAAGAATAATTAATTGTGATTTATTGTGTTTTTACAATTGTTGTATGCTGGTTCTTCTGGTGAACTTGTTAAATTATGTAGATAAGTGATTGTGATGTTAAAATACAGAGAAGTTAAATAGATAACAAAAAGGCACACCAAGATCCTCCGCTGAGGTGCACATGCAGAAATACTAACTCAGATATAAAGAAAAAGCATAGCACACTCAAAATATTGATGTCTAGCCGCTGTTTTATTTCATAATAATTACATTTCGGCCAAAAGGCCTTCGTCAGATAGCAGCTTCCAACAGCTCAATATTTTGAGTGTGCTATGCTTTTTCTTTATATTAAAATACAGAGAAGTGTCATTTGGCACCATGTTGTAGTTGAGAGAGTGGCGCTCACCTGTTAGTGCCTTTTCTGGGTTGTTTTGACCCAAAAAAATATGATATGGTGCACACTTGTTTTATAGGTTTTTGGCACCACCTGCTGTTGTGGATGTAAACACAGAATGTTCCACAAAGGGCATAATAGTTGGCAATTTGAAATGAATAGGTGGCGGTAGTGGGGTCCGGAAATCCTTGGCAAAATGGTGTTGTTTGGCAGCTTGAGTACGGTTTTTATAATAAGCATGTAACTGGGTTTCAGTTCAACACCACCACGGCCCCTGCTGCCTTTAGGGAACACATTGAAATGATATGCACAAGTGCAAATACGGAATATGATATATTAAAAGTTTAGGCTGTCAACATACGATATATGTTCAGGCCAATGTGCTTTAAGAAGTGAATATAATAATGTGTCCTTTAGGAAGGCCTTGTGCATTTTTCAGTTTCTCTTGCTGACCACAGATGTGGAAATAGTGACTTCATCATCTCAATGTTTCATCTGTCTGTTGTCCATTTGGTTTTTTCCTACTTTAACCATCAGGCCAGTGAGCTACCCTGAGAACCACTACAGCCTGTCTCCTGTAGGAAGTGATCGGGTTTTGCCTTACAGAAACCCCTCAGCCAGCTTCTCCTCACCCTCCTGCAGCTTGGTGGGCCTTTCTGCGTTGGCACCACCCGGAATCACGCCAGGTCCTTTTGTTCGCTACAAGCCTTCACCTGACAGGTGTGTGTCTTTGTCGTGAGTTGTTGGTTGAGCTCCACCCTTTAGTTAATCATACCCACCATACGGTGTTTGTTCATAAAAAAGGCTACATACGGTGCATCCGGAAAGTATTCACAGCACTTCCGTTTTTCCACATTTTGTTATGTTACAGCCTTACTGAGTAAATTCATTTTACCCTCAACATTCTACTCACAACACCCTATAATGACAACGTGAAAAAAGTTTTTTTTTTTTTTGCAAATTTGTTAAAAATAAACTAAGAAATCATGTGTACATAAGTATTCACAGTCTTTGCTCACTTCTTTGTTGATGCACCTTTGGTAGCAGTTACAGCCTCAAGTCTTCTTGAACATGATGCCACAAGCTTGGCGCACCTATCTTTGGGCAGGTGTACCCATTCCTCTTTGCAGCACATCTCAAGTTCCATCAGGTTGGATGGGGAGCGTGGGTGCACAGCCATTTTTTGGATTATTTTAAGATTTTGGATAATTTGCAAAAAATAA